>NC_138824.1:48264684-49489981 GCF_965183815.1 Platalea leucorodia
TGTGAACCTCATGAAGTTCAACAGGGCCAAGTGCAAGGTCCTGCACCTGGGTCGGGGCAACACCCAGTATCAATACAGGCTGGGGGATGAAGGGATTGAGAGCAGCCCTGACGAGAAGGACTTGGGGGTACTGGTGGATGAAAAGCTGGATATTAGCCAGCAATGTGCTCTCGCAGCCCAGAAAGCCAACCCTATCCTGGGTTGCATCAAAAGAAGTGTGGCCAGCAGGTTGAGGGAGGTGATTCTGCCCCTCTACTCTGCCCTGGTGACACCTCACCTGGAGTACTGCGTCCAGCTCTGGAGTCCTCAGCACAGGAAGGACATGGACCTGTTGGAGTGGGTCCAGAGGAGGGCCACAAAAATGATCAGAGGGATGGAACACCTCTCCTATGAGGAAAGGCTGAAAGAGCTGGGGCTGTTCAGCCTGGAGAAGAGAAGGCTGAGGGGAGACCTTATTGCAGCCTTTTGATACTTAAAGGGGGCGTACAAGAAAGATGGGGATAGTCTTTTTAACAAGGCCTGCTGTGACAAGGCAAGGGGTAATGGTTTTAAACTAAAGGAGGGTAGATTTAGACTGAACACAAGGAAAAAAAAATTCATGATGAGGGTGGTGAAACACTGGAATGAGTTGCCCAGAGAGGTGGTAGATGCCCCATCCTTGGAAACATTCAAGGTCAGGTTGACAGGGCTGTGAGCAACCTGATCTGGTTGAAGAAGTCCCTGCCCATTGCAGGGAGATTGGAGTAGATGACCTTTAAAGGGTCCCTTCCATCCCAAAGCATTCTATGATTCTATGATTCTAAGTCAAGTCCTTTAGAACCGGTAGTAATGTTTTTGGCAAAAATAATCCTTGAAGTCAGAAAGGTATTGTATTAAGAACAGGAGCTCCTTTCTTAATGATTTTTTATGAGGTCTGTTTTCATTCACTGTGCTGATTAGATTTTCTCTACTCTATATTTTTCTATTATACTTTCATAAAATTACTACAGGTTTTCCTTCATCTCACTTAAAAAAAAAAAGAAGTAAAAAAGAAAAAAAAGAAAAAAAAAAGTGTCACTACAAATAATTTTTACAGAAGCACGTTTAGACCCTGCTTTTGTTTTTGCAGCAGAAAAAATCTGTTTGAAATATAATAAATCACTTCCTTCACCTGCATGTCTCTGTGCATAGCTATGTGTGCTCATTCTCTTCACACTCTTTCACTTAAGAAACAGATGTTACTTGCTCCAACAGGAAGGGAAAGGTGCTAGCAGGCTCTCTGAGACCAGCTGGGTATGTAGAGTTTATTATATTCCTGCAACAGTTTATTCTCCTCAAGACTGACTTATTACTTTCCACTTCTTCATATACAAAACTTCCTGTAGCCAGAGGGAAATGTAGCCCTGGTCATAAAATGTCCGCTTAAACAATCAGATCACCCAGCTTTAGCTCTTTCCTAGTCTCAAAGTGTTTCTCTGCTAAGGTATGATCCATTTTAAAATTTGAGGTCATTCAAAAGACTTTGCAATGACCATTTTGACATTTATAGGAATTAGGAGCGGTAAATGACTATATATTCTTCTGTAGGTCATTTGGATTCTTATCATATTTGCAGTTTGAAAATCTTTCTTATTGATACACATTCAATATCATGCTTGAAATTACTTAACTTAAATGTATTCAGCACACCACTATAAAGCAACCTTCTCTCGGGCAATGTCCCCAGATGGCCAGTGACCAAGTGTTAAAGCTGAACGTCACTCCTGACATTCAAGGTGGTCAGGGATGAGGAACAAGCCTAGATGTTCATACCCTGCTGCATGCAAATAGGAAAATTAGGAAAGCAGCTTCATACTTTGTGAAGACTGAATAAACTGAGTAAACAAAGATTTCAATTTTATCTGGGTGCAAGAAGAAAGATTTTCCCAAGTGTCTGACTCAGGAGCTAAATAAAAATTAAAGGACTTTGGTAAAGCTTTCCTGTTTAAATCTGACAATGCCATCCATTTCCTGAACTTAAATGTCTTTGTTATGCTGAGCCAGTCTTCTTTTCTACTGACAATGAAAGACTGACAATCTTCCTGAATAGTGCCAAGTCCTGTGTTGCTTTTGCTGTGTTGCCAGTAACAGAGACAAAACTCAAACTAGCCCAAAATTGCAGACATGGGCCCCCCAAACCAGTATTTGTACAGAATCTGGAGATGAAGGCATAATGTGCTAACCTCCAGGTGTGACCTGATCAAAGCGCTGCTTGTTGTAAAGGTAGATTGTGCTTCTAAGAACAATCAAGAACTTTATGAGTAATAGGAGAATCTAAAAATAAGACATTAAAAAATATATGCACAGACTTGCTTTTGTGTTTTATGGTATATTGTTAGTGTAGGACATCTCAAATCTTACATCTTTAAAAGAATAAAGCAACCAAAAGAAACAATGAAACATTTGTGAGTAGCAGTTGTGTCCTAATACTCTTACCACTAAAACAGTGGTGAGCGTTCAGCTTAAAACCAGGAACTTAAAATATTAATGATATCATATTGCAGTGGCATCACAAGATGAGGAAAACTGCTCTGGTAATTTTCATATTCATCATGTGTACAGCGTTCTTTCTGTCGTTTTGCTATAGGCTGAGTAGGTAGTGAAAAAGTGGAACCAGGCAGGCACTCAGAAGGCAGTTAGACAGTAAGGAAAGGGCAGAATCAAAAGTTTAGATTCACACCAAAACTGAGATGTTTTTGGATTCAACCTTTTGTTCTTTGCTTATTTCTCGTTCACAAGTACAATAAATACATGGCTCTGTTTCTCAATGGATACTATTTTATGTAGTTTGGCATGAGAAAATTAATGTCTATACAATACTGTTTATTTTAGCCATCTCAAAGTTAGGGGTGGGATTCAGTTTCCATTTCAGACACATTGAGATGTCTAAATTTAGGCATACGCAGTGCACGTGTTTATATTTCAACTAGGGATCTAAACTTACATAGGATCTATGCTGATCTTTAGAAAACCCTATCAAGTCTTAGGTGTGTAACTTTTAGACAGGATGGTAATGGTTCATTTGCTCATTCATTGCTCTCAAATGCCCCATGTGCATAAGTATCCTGCCTGGCCCTCAGTTGCCACTCCAGGAAGTAGCAGTTTCCCATCAGTACAGATCTCATAGCCCCATGTGATTTCTTAGAACCTAAGGCATCACCACTGGCACTAAATGCTGATGTGAGGGCAAATGAATCAAGCTGCTTGAGTTGAGTGAATTGACTCTAAACTGTGCTGAGCAATTTACCAGCCAAGAAACCCGATCTAAGTCAGCTCTGCTTTGAGTGAGGAGGATAAGGTTAGATCAGAGGGCCTCCAGAAGTCATTTCTAACCTCAATTATTCAATGATTCTGGACTGTATGAAATCTAGTCGCCAGCAGGGATATTTGTAAGTCTATTTGCAAACTGCAGAAAGCAGAATTTTGCTGTGTCTTACCTCTACCTGCCTTTCTCCCAGAAAGTAAAAATATATTGTTTGGTTTCTAAGTTTTATGTCAGCTGAGGAATTTCAATTAATGTGACCCATTTTTTTTTCCACAGATCTGAGGAAAAAGGAAAAGGAAAGGAAAGGAAAGGAAAGGAAAGGAAAGGAAAGGAAAGGAAAGGAAAGGAAAGGAAAGGAAAAGGAAAGGAAAGGAAAGGAAAGGAAAGGAAAGGAAAGGAAAGGAAAGGAAAGGAAAAGGAAAGGAAAGGAAAGGAAAGGAAAGGAAGGAAAGGAAAGGAAAGGAAAGGAAAGGAAAGGAAAGGAAAGGAAAGAAAGGAAAGGAAAGGAAAGGAAAGGAAAGAAGAAGAAAAGAAAAGAAAAGAAAAGAAAAGAAAGAAAAGAAAAGAAAAGAAAAGAAAAGAAAAGAAAAGAAAAGAAAAGAAAAAGAAAAGAAAAGAAAAGAAAAGAAAAGAAAAGAAAAGAAAAGAAAAACAGGGAACAGGGTTTCATTTAACCAGGTCAAAAATTAAAAACTTTTTAAGATACTAGCCACTTTTCACTTTCTGTGAAACCTGACTTTGACAAATACTGAAGTTGATGCAGTTAACTGTATGCCCAGATTATGTTTCCAAATTTGGGATTTCAATAGAGAATTCTTATTTGCTCAACCTGTCTGCCTTCCTGTTAGTTGGGTACTATTGGTCTACAACTTTATTAAACACATAATAATGCAAATTCAAATACCTCTGAAAAACAGGATGTATTAAAATTAGAGACTTTTTTTTTCTAAATTCAATTTGGTACAGTCCAAGGTTTCACTTACCATGCAGTATATGGACCTAGATGTCTATGCAATTGCTGTTTGGGGGGAGCCCCCAGAATGCTTTTTATCGCTGACAGAATATGATAGTAGGCCTGAAGAATAATGATGAGAGGAAGTCAAATATTCCTGGAAGAATGGCAGGTGGAAAGAAAAATAAAAGCCTTTGGAAGGTAAACTATAATTTTCTCTAATCATTTCCACTCAGTGTAAGAACAGATGTGAAGCACATGGCTTAAAGAACCAGGATTTTGCCAGGAAACAACAAAAAAAATACAAACAAACAAAAAAAAAAAAAAAAAAAAAGAGAAGGGAAAGAAGAATGAAAACATAACTAACTATAAAAATATGAATAAATGATTGTGAGTGTGTTGGGGATTGTGTTGGACTGGAGACTTGGTCTGCAATTCTTGCCAATGTCTAGGCTAGACCTAGCTAGGGGAGGCCATAGTTTAAAAAAAATAATTATAGCAGCATGTTTATATGGGACAATGAGTTCCAAAAATCAATTGAATAGTCACTTTCTTTTGTGTTCAAAAGAAAAGAAAAACAGCTCCATCTTTATAGTGTGTCATTTACCGTCCGAATGCCTCAAAATAATCTGGACTCTTTCCATCAGGATCTTTGATAATGAGGGTTTTTTGTGGAACAACGAGCATATTAACACTTGCACAACCCAAGCCCCCTTTTAACATGTGAATGTCATCATCTTAGTTGCCATTCCTCAGAGTACCCCCAGGGGCTGGACTTCCAAGAACAACATTTCACAGCAAAAGCATTTTTCTGGTGTAAACCTGTAGAGTGAAACCATTGCCACATTTGACCCTTAGCTAGGTGAAGTATTGTTTGGCATTGTGATGCTGTTCCTGTAAATTTCATGCTGCCTTCAGTAATGTCATAAAAGATACTTTGGCAGGTAGCACCAAGATGTATTGTATTTAGAGGGACATCCCCATCTCCAGTAAAAATATGATCACAATATTTTTTGTGGTGGAATGATGCTGCCATGTGCTTTTTCTTCTTAATTTTTAAAAAACATGGAAAGTTGACTGACTGAAAATTTAAAAAATCTTCCTGTCTCCCATGCTTACTTGTGACATTATATTGACATTATTTTGATGTTCATATGAAAACCACATCGAACCTAAACAAATACATGTAATCATGGAATGTTGTATTTCCCATTCTTCAGTAGTCATGTAAAAAGGGAAAACAGCACATGTTTCAGAGTTGTTCAGTTAAGGCTTGATCTCTCTCCTACGTTAAAAAAATATTTTCCATGTTTGATTCTCTGGAATCCTTCCATACTGGTCAGCACTGCAGGAAGGGCAAGTTGGTTGAAGTCTGTAGCTTATCTACTGGCTATTCATGCTGAGAAACCCTGAATTACATAAAATACACCAAATAAAGAAGAAAACAGGAGAACACCCTCCTCTTTTTGTAATATCAATTTGACTGTGTGAAACTAGTTGCAGTTGCATGAAACTGTGTTTACATGACTCTGTGGTAGTAATGACTATAGTACGGGAATTGTGAAGTTTTTTAAGCACTCTTACTTAGGAGGTCATGACAGCATCAGAAAGGGAAATACAAAGAATAAAACATATGAATAATGGGAAGCAAACTGCTTTAACTCGCAGAAGGAGGGTAAAAATGAGCTAGTTTTTATTTACAGCAAGGGAAAAAAAGATATCTACTGTACCTACTAGGAATATTCTCTTGTTGCCCCAGAATCCTACTGTCTTTGGTAGGCAGACTATTGAGCTTTGAAAGCAAAACAGTAATTGGTTTGCAGCAGACTTTTAGAGTAAATTTCCTCCTGTAATTTACTAAATGCCATTTTGAATACTTTCAGGAGAACCCCAGAAAAGAACAAAGAACTCTTGCAATCCTCAGTGATCAATGGACAATATTTGTGTGAAGTAAACCAGAGCAGAAAGAGGCTGATGCAGATGGATGTGCTTCCATCTCATAATGAATCACCTTGTCTAGAAATTATGTCTGAACCATGCTGTGGGTTAGAATTGAACCAATCTACGTGTGGCCTACGTGACTTTTTAGTTTTCATATAATTTTCTCTTGCTCAGTTCCAGCAAGGACCTCAAATGGAAGTTTACATGTAGAGGAACCTACAGCATTTAAAAGTTGGGCTGTTGTTTCCAAGAATTTACAGTGCTGAGTTACTGACCTAAATGACCTATAAATGGAAAAGAAAGTCAGGGACATCAGAGTGGAATTCAGGATAGCCAGCCTGTTGAGGGACGAGGTCTAAGCTAAACAGTGGGAAGCACTAAAGAAAAGTGTGTTTGAACCTAATTTTTACCTAGACTCAGGTGCTTATTTCCAAACTGCAGAAACCAGGATTCACAGCCGAAGTCCTCTACTTGTTTGTGATGTGTGTGCAATAGTTAAACACTATGGTTAGTTATAATTATTGTAATGGGTATTCAGAGAGGAATGTTAGGTATTAATGTAATGGGAATACAGATAAAATTGATTTTTTTTTCCTTTCAGGGAAGCAAACCTTTCACATACTTCCACAATTAAGTTTAGAAATTTCTGACATTCAGAGACAAAATAATTTGAGTGTTTATATCAAAGTTTTGTTCCTTTCTTACTATCCAAAACTTAATTTTTTCCCACAATCTTAGTTTCTTTGTTTAAAATCCCATCTTCTGTAAATATTTTTTAGTGACTTGAATAAAAAAATACACAGTAAAGAGATAAGGAAAAGACTTTTTTATTTCTTTTACTACAGAAATAAGAAATAAGAGGCACACAGTGAGTACTCACACTGAAAGACAAAATCAGAATTTTTAGCAGTCTTTGTGATAAGAAATATAAAAAGAAAAAGAAAGCGAATAACAAATAGCAAATAATAAAAAGTTTATAAGCACCGAAGTCTATACACAATTTTTCACAGACATTTCTAAAATTTTCTATTCTCAAACCTGGTAGCAAGATTTTATTTGAGACGTTTTCAAATATCAGAATCAAAGCTATGATATTAAATTGATAACTGACTAAGGTGCATTTCTGCATTTTAAAAGCTTGCTTTTTATAATTTAACTCTTGTTTTTCAGAGTTAAAGCAGTCATGGTGCTAACAATAATTTCAGATTAATACAAAGTCTGGAGAAGTGCGCAAAACACAAAACAGTTGATAGTGGTTCAGTATAAGTACTTAAAAGTCCAGTGCAAAATATAATTATGTGTTCACTTGGCAGATCAGGAACTCCCTCTTAATTCTCTTTTGGTCAGTTATAAAAGTTTCCGATTTCTCTCATTTAAAAGATGGGCCTGACCTGCTGATACTAAAGATCTAATAAATGTTGCTAAATTTACAGTTATTTCCTAAACCAGGGATTATCTCTGTTTTTTGCCCATGTTAATCAGCACAGTTCAGTTAGCCTTGATGAAGCATGCCAAGCTTTTCTGTGATAAGGATCTGGCTCTCTTTAAGCAGGGCTATATCATAAAACTGCCATACAGCTTTCATCCAGACTCGTAAAAGCTGGTAATAAAGAAAATTGCATAGAAAAACAAAAGCATTGCCGCCCTGTGGAAATTATTATGAAGCAAAAATCACAAGACATGATTTAAAGTAACCTCTGAGTTTGTGGCCTCATATGGTTTGTTGACTCACAAGGATCAAAGGTAGGAAATAAGAAATCATTTCCATTAGAGAACACTCTACTCACCTGTAGCATGGGGTCAAATGAGGCCTTGATTTTTATCAAGACAGCAATGAAACAAGTGAAGTAATTGTTTTTTATGATAAAGAACATCACTGTGGAGGATGAATTGAATCTGGAATTTATTTCATTGACCTTTGCCAATAATACATCCGTTAACTATGGGAAGCACATTTCTATGTTGCAGAGATTAGAAACATTCTAACCAAAAGCAGCTGCCAATCAGTGGCAAATCTTTCATAACTACACTAATTCAGCTTGAAATCTTGGTGACTTTTTTCTGAAGTATTTGTCATTTCAATAGATGTCCATTTTAGTCAACAAAACAGAAATATATTATGTTATTGCAAAACTGATGAGCATACTGGAACATTTGCTACATCTCCAGGTTGTAATAGGACATTGTGTTGCCACATTGGGTTCTCACATCAAATCTGCTTTCTGTGGTACCGCTCAACTTTTTTCAGCATGGTGAGTTGAATAAAAGGTCTATTTTCTCTTCAAAGGATTTGATGGCTTGGGGCTATGGTTTTAGGAAGAGGCCTATGATGCAAAGAAACTGTCTATGAAAGAGATAAGCTATGGAGTAAAAGGTATTTTCTCAGTGGCCATCAGAAACTTTGGGATGAGTTCCCACAGGAAAAAAGGGCTACTGTACTGCTTACTACAGTCTATGAACTGCTTTTTCTAATGTAAACACACATTCTTCTACAAAATGAGATAGAAAAAAAGAAATTTTAATACTTTGGTCATGCAGGAAGTAGAAGAACCCATATAAAATACTTTAATGACTCCTGCAAAGATGAGTGCCTTTCAGACCACACATAGAATTGGGGCAGGATAATAAAATCAGGCTTATGTGGGAAAGATTTGTCTTGAGACTTCCAAATTATTTAAGATTGGCCTAACTTTGCAGCCATGGAAGCTGATTGATACCTTTAAGTATTTCCATCTATTACCCTGACAGTATATGCTATGACCTACATGACAGTATAGTGAAACATGCAAAGATCCTGCCATTGACTTTTTTGGGGTTTTTTTTAATTAAACTTTCAATCTCCTCAAAGTAATATAAGACAATCACACCTGAAAACCAGCAAAAATCCACTTAAAAAAAATGAGAGCGTTCATTGAATTTTTTTCACATGTATTTCATTAGTGTAAAGAATCAAACAGCCTATGACCTCAGAGAGAAAGTGCAACTGTCAATTTCCATTTCATGTTACAGATTCAAATACTATACTAGATATAAAGGAACTACTAGTTGCTAAATCCTGATGATGATTTACACTGAATTATGAAATTACTGAATGCCTTCAGATTTGAAAGATTCTCATAGACGCTCTAGCACAAAACCATAAGTAAACTGACATATTTATGAGATCTTGCACCAGAAAATCAGTATGATTTTGGTTTGAGTATTTTTCATAGGAACTGAAAGAGAAGAAAATATGTGAATATCTTTTATTCTCTATAAATTTTAAAAGATTGCATAATATTATCGAGCAGTGCATGGAGTGGGGCCTTTTTCTCTGAACTGGAACCTTTGAACTCCAGTATTTCTAGATTGAAGGAAAAAATCTCCTCCATGTTCACTATACTATATCACAACAATATGAAGTCAGAGTACAAGCAGCAAAATATTTGTTGTAAGAAGACGGTCAGATTTTCTTTGTGTAGCAGTTGTGATTGGATAGAAGCAGAAAGAAGAGGTGGAATATGGGAATTCGGTGAGGGGGAAAGAGAAGATGGAATTTTTCAGAGGGAAGAGCAGACGATGACAGAAAGTTAGCAGGCTCTGTGTGTGACAGTTATGACAGAGATGGTTTACAGTTGGGAAGAGTACCTTTGTGGAGGCAGAGTTGGGCAGCATTGTTTCTTCTTCCCAGAGTCACAGAATAGTTGAGGTCAGAAGGGACCTGTAGAGATCATCTAGTTCAACCTTCCTGCCCACACAGCATCAGCTAGACCAGGTTGCCCAGTACTGTGTTCAATCAGTTGCCAAGCATCTCCAAGGATGGAGGCACCATAACCTCTCTTTCAAAACTTAGAAGAAGAGTCTAGAAATTCCTGGCTATCATTAGGGCAGCTATTCAGGACTTCTTGTATTTCCAACTGGCTAACATTTTAACTGATCAATCTGGCTTTGTGCCAAAATTAACAAGCTCTCTTAGACACAAACAGACATAGTATGGACTGGCCTGTGGACAGAGGGCACTACACTGTCCAGAGTCCTAGAATGATTATGGGTTTAATACAGTTTTGGCTCCAGGCTGGTTTCACTGCATTAGCACTGAATTCATACTGATTTTTGTCTGTCTTGTATGTTTGAGTACTGTTCCTCACAGTCCACACATACCTCCCTAACTTTTCAGAAACCTCCTTGGATTTGGCATAGCAAGCATTGAGCCGGAGTCAGTAAGACTGGCTGGGTTCAAGCTGAGTTGTTTCTGATCCATATTGCCCAGGGAATTTTGTAGCACCTGCATTGTTGGGAATTTACGTTTTTCAAGTCCATCAGTATTTTGGATATGGAAAGCTAATTTTATGTTTGTTGAGATACATTATAGTTTAGAAGGCATGGCTCACTCTTGTTTCATAGAATCATAGAATCGTAGAATGGTTTGGGTTGGAAGGGATCTTTAAAGACCATCTAGACCAACCCCCCTGCTGCGGACAGGGACATCTTTCACTAGATCGTGTTGCTTAAAGTCCCATCCAACCTTGAACCCTTCCAGTGATGGGGCATCCACAACTTCTCTGGGAGACCTGTTCCAGTGTCTTACCACTCTCATTGTAAAAAATTTCTTCCTTACATCCAATCTAAACCTACCTTCTTTCAGTTTAAAACCATTGTCTCTTGTTCTGTCACTACAGGTAAAGTCTTTCTCCATTTTTCATATAAGCCCCCTTCATATACTGAAAGGTCACAATAAGGTCTCCCCAGAGCCTTCTCTTCTCCAGGCTGAACAACCCCGTGTCTCTCAGCCTTTTTTCATAGGAGAGGTGTTCCAGCCCTCTGATCATTTTCATGGCCCTCCTCTGGACCCACTCTAACAGGTCCACATCTTTTGGTCCCACTACAGAAACTAACATCAGCATAGGTATGGTAGCCTAGATATTCCTACTTCTCTGGAGTGAAATAGGTACTCATACTCCCTTTATACTGCCAACTCATGCCTGGATATTACTTCTTTCCTACCTCCTTAGCTAGTCTTCTACTGAAAGATGTGGTTTTTTCATATGCTTCCTTCCTTTTCTACTTCCTGTGCCCTGCTTGGATGTTTCATAGCTTTTGTATATTTTCATGTCTTTTCTCTTTAAACTTGCCATTGTATATCTGGCTCATTCTCCCTCACCCTTCCCCCATTCTTGATTAGGAGAACATAAAATGGGACATAGTCCAAAAAAGTGCATCTGGTATATTTTTTAATTTTGGCTCACCCACCTGACCAGAAGTTGAAGAACGGAAGGATTGAAGCCATCTGGCAGCAGCAGTGTGAAGAGATACTGCTGTTTTATTTTTTAATGGCTCCCTCCCAGCTTTGCAAACCACTGATTCTGCTATTGCCTTCATTTAAGTTGTTACTCTTGCAGCTGTGGCTAGATCTTTGTCTTCTCCTTACACCATGGTAGAGGAAGTATGAAATTATTAGTTATGAAATCATGCTATTATTGATTCTTTAAATATTTATAACCTTACTTCATGTCTGATACATTAAATTGTATGCAGGGAATTACAGTATTTTCTTGTGTATGCATCTGTAATATTTTATTGGATATGGTTCTCATCTTAATTTTGGACATCTATTAAAATCTAAACAACAGACCTGAATAAGCTGAACATGGTACTAATTATTTAGAGGATGATCTTTAAAATGTATAATCAAAATGTTTTTTACTTCTGTAAGTTACTTCTGTCTGTAAGTTACTTACAGACAAATTCCATTACTAAAGTTTACTTCTGCATTAATTTGACTGTGTTCATCTACTGAATATGACTTCAACAAACAGTAGAAGAAGAGTAAGTAGTGTGATATTCAGCTACTATGTTGAAGAAGTAAGGCTCAGCTTTTGCTTTTAATTAAACCTGTAAAATATTGGAGTCAACAGAGTTCTGCTGACTTACTATTAGTCTAAACTAATATCAGCTCCTGGAGTCTACTGTGTTCACTGAAGGTCAGCCAATGAAACATTCTGCCTAATCTACAAGTGTTCCTACTGAAATTAATTGTGGCATTTGAAGAGTGTGGATAGGATTCATTTCAGTGAATTACCACTAGAAAAAAGTAAGCTGTCCAGAATAGAGGCATGGTTCAGTTTCTTAAATGTAAGCATGTTGTATCATTTGAGACACATCACTGATGTTATTTAGACATCCACATTTGGTCAACAAATGTGACCTATGAGAGACATATCTGTGTCCTTTCAGAAGAGCAGATGGTAGCCCAACAGGGTACCTGAGAGTGTCTACAACAACACTAGATACCTATTAAGTTGCCCAAATTAATTTCCCTCTCCCTATGAAGGCAGTCTCATCTTCACTGAGTGATTCATCCAAGACAAAGATGATCCTGTCTCTCTGCACTGACTATAGGGGAAACAGGAGGAGTACCTTGGCCAAGATGTCCAACTCTGAAACAACTGAAGTTAAGCAAGATCATTCTTACTTTAATTGACTTAACATCACTTAATGGTACTAAGCATAAGTAAATTTTGCAAAGATAAAATTATACATTTTGCATTTTTTTTTTCCACTTAGAAATGCAGTTTGAGCCAAAGTATGACTAAAATTAATAACATCCCTATATTAATGTAGGAAAGAGCATGCTGTAGCATTAAGGCTAGGAGAGAAATAGAAATATGGTTCAGATAAAAAATCTTTTTTCTTTTCTTTAAGGTAGTGTTAAAAAGCAATGTCACGTCTCTTTCATCAGTCATGTTGAAACCAATGACAACTTTACCGTCAATTTTATTGGGAGAATGATCTAATCTCAATTTTTTTTGCACAAAATATGAACATAGTTGGTCATTTAAAGCTACGTAATACATACCTAGCAAAAGTTCAGTGGAAATAGAAAGAAACTATAACTTAAAGCACAGATAGGTCTTGCAGCTCATCTGGCAAAACACCTGAAAAAAAAGAAGGAAAGAAAAAGACACTGAGAAAAAGACAGAAAGAGAAAGAGAGAGAGAGAGGCCTGGTCTTAATCTCCTGGCTTGTCATTTATTTCTTTCACACAAAAAGTATGGGACACAGGTGGCTGAATGTCAAAGATCATACTCTGTCTGCATGCTTCATAAGGCATGGGACAAATATATGAAAGAGGCTGGTCGAACAGAAAAATTGCAAGAAGTGGGTGCAGTTTCAGTGACCCAGGTCAAAGGTTGCATTGCTTTTGGTGTTTTACAAATGTTTGACACATTAAATGCCCACCTCCCATGGTTAGCAAATAAGCCAAGCAAGTAAGAGTATTCATAAGAAATAAAACTTCATTCAATGTCCTTATTGAGAAGGATCAGGGTCAATTAGCATGAGTAGCACATGTACGCTCTCAGTACACACACGCACACTTGGATTATCCTGGATTTTGGAAAACACATATTAAAATATGTTTTTAAGGGTAAAATAACACCTTGGTGAAGGGAAAAAGGATTAGAAGTAGGCAGATATAGGATATTTAGATACCGTTATCAAAGAAGGTGATAATTGTATAATTTCCTACATATGTATTTGGGTCTTTGATATCCTTCTTGAGTAAAAGTCTATGTAGTGCCATTTCTGCTTTGCATTTAAATGGAAATTGGTAAGAAAAGTATGGGAGACTGAAAGCCCATGAAGTTTCAATACATCATAGTCCACAGACCTATAGCGGTAGTTTTCAAATTAGTTCTTGTTAGGTCCACATTGTATTCAGCCTTGTTCCCAGTGGCCATAATTTTGACGGGTAAGATGAAATACTGTGATTATTTGAAAGAACATATTTTCACATAGTGGCAGCATATGAAGTTCTTGGTAGGCCCATGGGAGTATTGTAAATGCACTTGAGAATCAATGAACTGTATATACAACTGTTTGTACAAGTGTTGATCCTTATGTATTTTAGTACTGTGGCAATGAATCATTCCTGAAGACATTGTCTTATTCATTCAAATAATGCCATAGGTGCTATTACAGTGACTCTGAGATTTTGGATTTATCTATGCCAGTCCTTTCTTTCTACCCTTTGACAATTAATCAAGGTAGAAACTATCTATTTTACTTGTCGATTTTGTCTTCATAGTGCATAAAAAGCTATTGGAATTATCTTATCCAAGAATCCACACTGGTTTACATCTTCTAAAACATGGACCCTTACTTTAAAAATGCTTCTCAATCCTAAAAGTAAGCTTTTCTCTTGTTCTCTAGCCCCTGAAGGTTTCCTTAGGTATCTGGTGATGGGATGCGATCAGGACTGGACAGCCTTATATGCTAGTACAGGAAAAGTGTGATTTGAGACCAGATCTGATTACGGCTATGGAAGACTTTCATTCTATTATTGAAGATTTTAGTACAATTTCCTAAGGAAACAAGGTTTATGCAGTCATACTTACTCTTTTATCTCTTTCTCTTTATTTTGTTCTTTCCTCCTCTCCTAAAATCAAGCAAACAATAATCCACAAACTGAAAAGCTGTAACAGGTTTCAGTCAAATTGGACATAAGGAAGAGGTCTCACAGACAAAGATATTTGTTTAAGAAATACGTAGCTGAAGCGATGAAAAAAGATATTAGAAGTGTTGATGACTGTGGGCTGTTGCTGACTGCAGCTAAGTCTCTGTTACTAAACACCAAAGAAGCCTCATAAAAAAGCAACTTTATTGGGAAAGTTTTGATCAAAGCTTGCAGTCAACCATGAGAAGCAAATCCATAGGAAATCAGGCTTCATGAGTTCTCGTGCTCAAAGAACTTCTTGTTTTACTTAAAATGAATGAAATTTTTTTCTTTCTTAGGCTTTGCAATAGAAGTGTTTGTATCGGGGCTTAATGAATTTGACCAAATTAAACTGACTCCAGTGAAAGATACTTCAACCTGTTTTGCAATTTTCTCTGAGTGACTTATTGCATTTCTGCAGCATTTTGCTCCTGAGAAACGTTTCATTGGCTTCATGTTCTGAGTATTGAAATTCTGAAAACTTTCTTAGAAGCTGCAACAAAGGAAGAATCTGAATATATCCTCTATAGGTTTTTAATAGGTTTCTCCATGTCAGATACACCCATGCTTATGCCTATGCTATATGCAACAATGTAAATGAAATAAGTTTAATCACAAAAAAATACTCCAGGTATTATTTCAAGGTGATGTCAATTTTTGCAGCTGTCACTGACAGCTTTTTCAAGAAAGATCCTCAGAAAGAGCAAAGGCCTGGAAAGCACCAAGAATCAAAGGCTGGTAACATTAGAGAACTGGCTACTGGGGAAAGAAGGATAAGAATTACTATTGTAAGAATATTTGATTATTGCTATTAGTTTTGCTCTGTATCCTACTTGTTGGTTGTAATAAGTAATTTTTTTTACTACAGATTTTACAAAAGAGAAAATGTATATTTACAAGGCTCAGGACAGTGGATTGGGAGCATCTTCCTGAATGACTGTGTTTATGTTTGTGTATGTGTATATGTATACCTTTTATGTGCATGAATTACATTACATGAAATTACAAAAGAATTAAACAGACTATGAAGAAACTAAAGGGTATCCACCTTACTGAAGTCTCCTTTTTAGGGAATATATTTTGTCTTTATTTGGAAGAAAAAAAATGTGTTCTTTTCCTTCACCTGATTTTGTGTGTGTATGTACAGAAGAGATGAGTTTTCTATACTGGGCAGATGAATAGGTTGGATTACATCTGAATGAAAGTCTTTTGATATGTTTGGCAAAAAAAGGGCAGAGCTGCAACTTTTTCTCTTGTTGTCAGATATATTTGCTGCTTCATTTCATGGACTGAAATGACTGACTTACTGAGACTGGGCCTCAAGTCCAGGTGTGAAGGAAGTAAGATTTCGCAGGTGCTTCTCCCTGTTTCCACATTTTCTTTATGCTATGTGTAGGCCAAATTCAGCTGCTCAGAAGGCAGTGGCCACACACCAGACCTACTCTCAGAGAGCTGCTCCTATGTCCCTTCTGCTTGGCTTAGCTAAGAAGCCTCCTGCCTAAGCAAACTGTGAATTCACCTTCACATTTGGCAGCAGAATAATACCTCCTAACAAGCTGGAAAGTCTGGGTAATTGTGCTACATCTAAGGTGACCAGCAGCTACATGGTTTTGACTGCCACGAAGCCCTGTTCTCCTGATTGTTCATTCTGCACATGTCAGAACATGCTACACCTGCCTCTCAGCATGCTTCCTTGGGTCTTCTTTTTATTGAAACGGGTAAGAGAAGGTGTGATATATACCATAAACTCTGTCCAGTATAGTGTTGGGATGCATGGAATGCAGTTACATTTGAACTCTGAAGTTTGGAAGTGTTCTGGCTCATGTTTTGGCCCAGCCTCTCCATCGCTCCCTCCTTTCAGGTTTGCTTTCCCCAAGTAGCAGGTTTGCGGCCAGGTTTGCATGCTTTCCCCAAGTAGCATCTCCTACTGCCAATCCTGGAGGCAGAATAGTGGCCTGGATGGGCCATGGATCTAAGCCTATCAGATATTTTATATTTTTCTGCTAAAAACTTGTAGAAACTGCTGTAGCAGGGTAAATTAGACTAAGTATTCTATGTAATAGAATTTTAAGACAACCTTGTGTGAAAGACTTAAAAGTTACATACTTGTTGAGGCAAAGCAAATACCATCTATGAGATGGTTGTTTCCCTGCTCAACCAAAAGCAGCTTCCAAAAGTTATATTACAAATGAAAACCCTCCCACACTCCTTCAGTTTAATTCTGAATTTCAGCTCTGGCTTCAAAATTCCTCTCTCTGGTTCCTGACTTTTATCTCTTAGTGAGTTGAAACAATATAATGAATTATAATACACCAAGATTCAGAGCAATTTAAATTCAGAAATAGGTCTGGAAGTGAATATAAATAACATATTATACTAACATGCTGGGTGATTCTTCAAGCAGCAATAATGACCGCTGGTCCATAATGCAAGACTGAAAGTTTCATGCTAGGCTGAAGAAGAGAAATCAGAGGTGACACCACCACTCATGTACTTTAAAGGCTATTGCCTCTCATGGATACAGAGTTACAAAAAGGACCGAAAAACAGTGGAATGACATTTCTGTGATACTTTCCAAATATGGAACAAGTGATATGTCCTAAGGTAAAATACCTGTGTGCAAGTTTATGATAGAACACAATGCTTTTCCCCTTTGAAACTCTACATGTAAAAGCAAAAAGCTTTTTAAGTGTGTCCTTTTTAAAAGAGCCTCTCAATTTCAGAAGCAGTATATGTAGCTCAGTGCCTGCAAAGAAGTGTTGCTAATATAAACACATTTTTTTCTTCAATATAAAAGCCAAAAAGAAAATTATCCACATAAAACCCAAATAAATCATCAGTGTTCATATTTACTACTGAGTTTGAGAGGCTCATTTTTCTTCTGAAATTTTTATGTGTACATATACTTGTGTGCTTGAACATATATGCATATACATAGCTATTTGTGCATATCTGAAGGGCTGATACATTTTTGTATTAATGTTTGAATGGTAATGAAACAAAGGTATCCCACCATGACTTGAGAATTGTGCATTTCAGTCAACTGGTGCTAAATCACAAATTTATCTCTCTTTTTTCTCTTAAACACACATATGTATATTTCTCAGTTTTTAAAAAAATATATATTTCAAACCTATTTAAGTTACGTATCTTGAAAACAAAATTGTGCAAAAGGGAGACCAGGATTTTGTATTTAGAACAGAGTAAAGATATATCTAATTTTTAGGAACACTAGGAATTTTGCAGCTGTTTGGTGGAAGAAAGACGGAAGAAGGAAGCAAGGAATAGCATGTAATACAGGCCATATTAGTTATTACCCTAAATAATGTGAAGATACTAGACATACATAAGAAAATACTGAATACTCTTAGTGTATTTGCGGGGGAATGTAGAAGGTGAATAGGGAGAGGAACAAAGACATCTGTTATAAAGTAGAAAAAGAATGTTTTACATTGACCAATAATTTTAAAGCTTAGCAATTACATTCTTAAAGAATAGCAAGGAAATGTAAATAGTGCCCTTACTAAATCATTGTCTACAATTCTTTATATTTGAAAATAAAATGGCAGAGGCGTAAACTGACTGAGGTCAGAAGAGACCTCTGGAAGTCATCTGGTCCAATTCCTGCTCAGAGCAGGACCCACTTAGATCAGGTTGCTCTGGTCCATGTACAGTCGAGTTCTAAATATCTCCAGTGACAGATATTTCACAATTTCTTTGGACAACCTGTTTGAAAATCCTCTCTGTGAATTAAAAAATTCCTTACATATAATTTCTCTTGTTCCAGCTTCTGTCCATTTCCTCTTCTGTTTCTGTGCACCTCTGAGAAGAGTCTGGCTCCATCTTCTCTCCACACCCTTGTAAGGTAGTTGCAGAGAGCCATAAGGTCTCCTTTGACCTTGGTCTTCTCCAGGCTGAACAGGCCCAGCCCTCTCTCTCCTTCTACGACCTGAGCTCTAGCCTGATTAGCTAGGTGGCCTCCCAGCTGCAGTCCAAAACTGGACACAGTACTGAAGATGCAGACTTACGTATGCTGAATACAGTGAAGCAATCACTTCCTTCAACCTGTTGGCTGCACTCTTGTTAGCACAGCCCTGTATTAACTCTCTCCACAGCAGGGCACTCCAATTGCTCATGTTCAACTGGCTGTCCACGAGGACTCCAAAGGGGTTTTATTCAAAGCTGTTTTCTAGCTGTACAGATGTGCAGGGTTCCGCCTTCTCAGATTCAGGATCCTGCATTTGCTTTTATTAAACTTTATGAGGTTCCTGTTAGCCCTTTTCTGCAACCTGTTGAGTACTCTCTGAATAGAAGCCCTGCACTCCAGTGTATGAGGTGCTTCCCCTGCAATTTGGTATCGTCTGTGAATACTCTCTTAAAAAATCAGTTAAATTAGTTTGGTTTAGTTTAACAAAACTAACTGATCCATTATCTTTTTAAGAATATATATTGCTGCTCTGTTCTTGATATTCAGGGGCTACAACTAGGAACTCAGCATCACTTTTCAATTGTGGAGGTCAGTTTGTGGTAACAGTGGAAGAAGCAATAGTGTTACTGATAAATAAATCCATGAAGAAATTGTGGCTATTTATGCTATTAAAAAAAATACAGTCCAAAACTCAAGTAGCTAGAAGAAGAGGAAGTTCTCATGCTCAAGGACTCAAGCAGCAGTATGCAGGATGTGAAAAACCTAGATTCAGTTAACCCCTCTGCATGAATGGTTTCGAACCCACATCTCACATTTCTAAATGCTTGCCCTTAACTTTAAGCTAACATAAAAGGGCTCTCTCAGTGTCTCATGTTGACACTGTTCCACTGCATATACTCAATTAAATATTTACTGGAGAGAGGCAGTCCATGTGTTCCCATCTCCTGGGAGAGTGTCCTAGATAGAAGGCTGGAGAGCTATTCTTGTTCTCCATCTCAATGACATTTTGAGCATTTTATCTAAAGTGGAACAGTGTCAACAGGAAAGGTTGAAGTAAGCTTCCTAAGAATATCTTGTAGCCTAACTGTTCAGATCTTTGTCCAATTCAGAATGGGGATTGAAACAGCGTAAATAACCTTTCAGGTAAATTGCCTAATCATCAGGAGTACTTTCAAATGCCTCCCTCAATCTCTCTGCCTGGAGTAACTTTTTATAAATTACTTAAATACAAGTTGAGGTAACATATAATAGAATGACTCTGTTACCTGACAGTTAGGATATTTTGTAAGCTGAGAGACTACTATTTAAATCTTCTTGGGCAAAGGAAGAACTGAACTGCTGAGCAGGACATTTTATAGTGCACATTTTATCACAGTTAAGAAAAAAATAGAGATGTTAAAGTTTGTTTGAAACCAATTCCTTTTTAGAAAAATAAATTGTCATCTTTAAACCATGTGCTGCTTGAAAAAAACAGTTTTTGTCATATATTTACTGTCAGAACATAAACCTGTCATATAAATGTTTTTCTATAGGTGTAAGTGCCTCATACCCAATTACTTCACATCATGAAGTTAGATTTACTCTGCCTCATGCAAGAAGCTAGAACTGTATTTCTTGACCAGAAATATTTTTGGTTTCAGTCTTAAACTGGCACCTTAGAACTTTTTCTGGATTGATGGCCTTGCAAATTGAATGATTACAGGAGATTCTGAAAGGGAAACAAACCTCCAAAAGAAACTTTGCGGCTGTTGTGTACTCTATCATTTTTGAAAAAGGCCTTGGAGTTTTCCATGCCTCTCGTGTTATTAGCAGTACTAGATTGGTTGTTTTGTCTGCAAGCCAGACTATAAATCATCATCAGTGTTAGGCATGATATTCACTATTAATGCCTTGTTTTCCCTACTGAAATGTCTTTTTGTGCTTATTTTCTCTTGATCCTTGGCATTCTGCTGACCATCAATCAAAAGAACAAGTTGGACATTCCTCTCTGTCTTGCCTCAGTGAACCCCTGATTTTCTTGACCATTAACCACTCTCTGGAATGTACATTTACTGTCGGCATCTTTAAGCCCCCATATTCTCCTCTCCCAGCTACGCTCCCTTCCTGGCACCGAGTTGCAAAGCAATATTTCCCATATACTGAATGAAGAGCATGTCATAGGCTGTTTGACATGGTCTGGGAGCCCACAGAAAACCACTGATGCACAACCCACTTTTATTCCACAGGCCTGTGGGAGCCTAGGGGCATAAGAAGCCTTTCTGCTAGGCCGAACACACCACCTCACACACACAAAACAAATATTCCTGCCCTTACTGTTTAATAGGTTTCATATTCATGTAGAAAAGGATTGTAGACTTATGTTTATCTAAAGATGTATCTTGAGAGAAGTTTTCTTGAAATGTACAAGTAAGCTTGATTTCATGCACCAGCTGTTCTCTTTCTTTACAAAAATGCAGTGTTTACTGGAGTGAGGAACAGTCTGCATTCATTATTCAGGAGCAAGGAAGTTTTGACTTTTTCTTGAGCTTCTGCAAAATCCTTCAAAGGGAAGGAAAAGGAAAATGGTTTAACACAAGTTCAGATAGATGGTTGAATAATTCGTAGGGATATTTCCCAGAAGGCTGCTAATTCAAAGACTTTTTTTTATAAAATAAATTTGTCAATAGGCCATTTTTCCTTTTTGGACTGCTAGGTTTTCATGGGCTGAAAGCTAATACATGTTTTCTCATATTGCTTTGAGAAGGGAAAAATAGACACATACTATATCAGTCTGCAGCATTATTTAGTCATGTTTCTTCATCATTAAAGCAAGTTATTAACTTTGCAAAGTAAGAGGTTGCGAAAAGATTTACAGCTCATTGTTGAAGGCATTCTAAGTAATTAACGATATTTACTTGCCCATACACTATCAATATAGACGCAGTAGTTCTGATAAAGATTTGAGCCTTGATACTAAATGTAGTCTGCATGGTTATGCTGTTCTTTCCATGTAGATTTTATTACAGTATTGCAAAATAAGGAATTCACTTTCATATGTAATTGATTTGGCACAATGTAGGTAACAGCAATACCCCTTCCAGTACTAGAAGTGGCTTGACACCTCTCTTGCTCAGAAAGATCACATTTCTAGCTATCTAATGAAATGCAACTTAGCTAAAAAAAATGCTTGAATTATGTCAAAACAACACATGAAATTAATTAGAATTAAGAAGTGTGATAACTTGTTAGTCATATGCCAACACTAGAGAGGGAAGCTGGACAATGAACTGGATGAGTTACCACTACCAGTCTTGCACTTTATACTTCTACCAGCTGAGGACCAGACACAGTGGTACCTTCTAGATGCTTTGTTCCACTTCAGCAATGCAAAGTAGCTATAAACCTGGCTTAACTAGCCCATAAAGCCAAGTTTATGACTGCTTTGCATTGGTAGAATGATAAGCAGCACTATCATGTAGCTATGAGACTGATCTGTGCCTACTAGGCCTTTGCCTCTCACATTTTGTGACTTAAGCAAATAATGGAAGCGTGTATATGTAACTCTATTAGAGAAATCTTGCATATGCTTGCACCAGGTGTTAAATATTAATTCTTGAATTAGCCCCTATACAAAAGTCCATATGTGGCTATAGTGGGTTGTAATTTAGAGTGGGATTTCTATCTTCCAAATTTAGATATCTAAGTGTTGAACTCTGAGCTCATCTCCCTAGGTTCTCTGTGTAGTGAGTGGAGAGAAATAAGTAAGGGTTGTTCTTATATCTCTAATAATCATATATCTCTATTTTTGCATGAGCTGAACTGCCTTTTAGAGTTGCCTATTACAGGGAACCTACATAAATTTATTCAGATTTAAATTTCTAGGTTTTAGGTATCTAAATTTTAGATTCTTATCCTTAGTTTCTTATGACTTGCACACTTACTGAACAGAAAAGCCATTAAATGGCCAGCACTAAGTTGGATCAACTACAAGGTCCTCTTGCAAGAGGAAATGGTTTATGCCACAAGATTTTTCTGTTTGCTTCTCTTTGTTCCTTACTGTGCACATTTCATCCATGGAAGGGGCAGAGGAATTCCTAGTCACTTCATCTCAATTT
This sequence comes from Platalea leucorodia, assembly GCF_965183815.1. Lineage (NCBI taxonomy): Eukaryota > Metazoa > Chordata > Aves > Pelecaniformes > Threskiornithidae > Platalea > Platalea leucorodia. Next base: position 48,287,356 of record NC_138824.1, read on the forward strand.
GTATCAGTCCTACTGAGAACAAAACCAACAATTCAATCCCTAACAGGCTATAAATCATAGCTGAGTATCAGTAAGTTGTACATATGCCATTCTTCTTAGATGGATATACTTCTCTAAAGGTTTGATATATTTTTTAAATATAGATATTGTCGTTTTCCTCCTTCATCACATTTTTCCTTACATGGTGACTCATATTCTCCTGCTCTAAAAGTACTGTTTTCAGTGGTAATACAATAAAAAATAGCTCTCATATCTTTTTAAAAGTTATATTAATAACAGGACATAAAAGAATGACCTAAATTCTCCTTATACATACAGAGCTTTGTCATCATTAATAAAGAATGACCTAAATTCTCCTACATACAGAGCTTTGTCATCATTAATAAAGAAAGTTTATTTCTACAAATTACATTTTCTTTTAAATCCAATTGAATAGGAGAAAGTGGACTTTTATTAAATGTCCTGTTTTTCTTTTGAGGCTAGGGAAGATCATACTAATAAAATTTCCATGAACTTCTAGGCAAACTTACTTCCATATAAACTAGATGAATATTCTTTCTTATACCATAGATTTGTTGAGCTATTTGCATGTAGACAAAAGATTAAACTAGCCAAATTAGGTAGCATTTACTTTTGTTTCTTTTTCCATTACATGAAGTAAAGTCAGTGAAGAAAATAATGTACTCGTTTAAGAAAGCCTTCTCTGTCTCTTTGGTTTTCTGTAGAAAAGGTCTCGCTAAAGAGAAATAAACCATATACACAGAGCATGTCCTTTGTTGCCTGAATGCAGATGCTCCACTGGACTCAGTTCTCCATACTTTTTTGATATATAGATATATATGCTTTTTTTCCCCTCTAACTCCTTAATTTAAAGAAAAAAAAAATCAAAAGTTAAAAATGAAGAATACTTTTGTCAGTCTCAGGATGAAAACTCACATAGTCTTAGCTCTGAGAGCACTTTGGTAGGTCTAGACTATGAAAGGTATCCACTCAGAGAACAACCTCTGGTTCCTATGCCAGAAATGTCAGATCAGTTTGCATCCACACTGCTCAGTGATAGTCCACTATAGAACAGACTGATGGTGTTTTCCTGCATTGGACTTTTCTTGGGCCCACCTAGCAGGACCCAGAGACATAATAATTACTTTTACTTGAGATTTTATTTTTTTGGTGTTTTTTTTTTTTTTTTGAGTTTTCTTTTTGTTTGTTTGTTTTAAAGCATCTGACATAATGCAAGGGCTCACCAGAATAATGTTCTCTAATGAAGCAGAGCATGTGTTGTTTGTTTTAGAGAATGATACGAGAGCACCTGGGGGTGCTGGAGTGTGATAGATCTGCTGAGGATGATGTTGGGTGACTGATTGAGCAGAGATGCAAAACTCCACTTCCTGGATGTAACCCATGGAAAAGTCAAAGTCCAGAACAAGAAAAAAACTATGTTTCATCCTGGAGAAAACTAATTGGTTTGTTCCAAGAGAACAAGGGTTAAATTGTCTGCATAATGGGGATGATTTGGGGATTAGGATCTGAACCACAGTAAAGTGGAAGGGTAAATTATTTGCCTTCATAGGAACAGCTGTTCCTCAGTCTCCACCTCAGGGAAGTAAATAAAGTTTCAATCCTAAAGGTTATAGGTCAAAAAGGAGCTCCAAGTAGAAAGAGGCATTTGTTGTTCTTCAGTGCTAATTTCTATGCTTATGCTACTGACATTAGACTTTGCCTACTTGATATTTTCACTGCATTCGTCCTTCTTATAATTATTTACTTTCCTTTTCTTCCCTGCTTATTACCCTGAAAACACAGATTGCAGTTTGTGAAGAACTTCTTAAATGGAAATTCTTACTCTAAGTGGTCCCATGATGACTTCTGAATTGGAAGCTGAGAAAAAATACATCAGTCCATCCTTCCTGTGGCACCAAAAATGCACAGGTCCAGTAAGTTGTATCACTTATTTTGATTATGTCAAATACCTTTGATAAATGTGTGTATGATGTTGTTTGGTACCTAGATTAAATGGGCACTTCTTTACATTTGGCTATGATGGTTCGATCAACTTATATTCCCCAAAACAGATCATTTCCACAGCTGGCGTATATCAGCATGGCTCCCTGAATATTCCTAGAGTTTTGCAGACTGACAACTGAGGATCCAGCCAAGTAAGATTAAAATGTTGCCAAAAAAAAAAAAAAAAAAAAAAAAAAAAAAGCATGTAAAAGTCTGTTACATTTCACTTGAATGAAAAATGAAGCTGAAAATCGCAAAATTTCCGTGATCCAGGGGACAGTTTTCTTTAAGGGATGGTGTACAGACCAACATTATCAGCTGATCCTGGTTTGCCAGATATCTTTATGTTTCGTGACTCTTTCAACCACACTGACTGCTGGGTATTTAAATTTTCACCAGGACTAGAGAAAAAAGTAGATCCTTGGAGCTGTAGTTATTCCATGTTCACTTGGTTTATTTTTCTTCTACCAAGAAAATCAAATTATAATCTCAAAAAAAACCAGTCTAAATTTTTGTCCAAAGTGATCATCACATTTCAAATGTCATATTTTAGGGGGAAAAGGATTACTATTTTGTTTTTCTTACCCTGATCAATGAGGTAGAATATTCTAAGAAAGCAACTATATGAGATACCTCATTAGCCAGATAACCAAACGCAATAAATAATTACTCTGTAATTCATTAAAGATTTGGTGAGTAATATGGCAGATGATGATGCTAAGTTATGGAAGCTTGAACAGGTCTTCCCCTCCACTCCCACCAGGAAGCTATGGAACCTTTCTAATACATAAGCCACTTTATCTCCTGTTAACTTTGCTCTTATTTCTACTGGAATAGGTTGCAAACCAACAGCTAGTATCAGCCAGCCAACTATCAGACATAACTGTATTGATTGAACTAAGCTTTTGCTCATGAATGACAAGAAATAACTTTTGGGGAATCTGATGACAGGTTTTTTTATACTCATGTTGGAGGTCTGAATGTCTAAAATTGGAAATATTTATGTGCTTTTAAAATCTTTAAGAATGATAGTGATATGAGGTAATAAAAATCCATAGAAATGACCAATTTATGACTAATAAAAGGTGGCCTTAGTCTTGAAGACATGTAATCCCCCAATTATCCACAAAACATTGGATGAGATGTTCATTATTTGAGTCCTTACCATTTGCCAGTGTGTTCTTGGCAGACCTTTTAGTAGTATCAGCAGGGAAAAAAAGGAAATGAGCTGGAAAACATTAAAAAATAATACTCAAAATATTATTTAGGCATGTGATCCTCCTACGAACTTCACATTGAGCTATTAAAATGCATTCACTACCTGCATAACAAAGAGGTAACAGGCTGTACCGAGAAAAGGGGATTTTAATGTGGTCAAATAGCTTTAAGTATATGGGTTCAGATTCTTTTTCTTTCAGGTTCATGTTTAAGCAGTGTTGAGGAATTTGCCTTTCTAAAGATCATCTACTGGACTTGCCATTCGGACAATCAGGCTGACTCTCCACTGCATTATAACTGAGGCAGTGTTTTTATGGATTTGATAGCATTTAACAACTGCTTTGTTTTCCATAGCTGTATTGTTAACTGTCTAAGAGACAGTAACCAACTCTTTGGATCTTATGAAGACACAGGGCACTTTTTAGTTTTAGCAGAGCAAGCAGCTCTCATCACCTGTTAGGTGATGTCCCCTCTCCATGGGTGTTACCACTTCTCATCACTCACCAAAGTAGCCCAGAAAGGAGTCTCATTACCTTCCTATTTATTTCCCGGCACCAGGGCCCTGGAGAGCAGGCTGTTGCTCAAAAACTTTATAAGCAAAAGTGAAAACACATCTTACATGAAAAGCCAAATGGTTATTGCTAGTATAGTTGAAATCTTAGTAGTCTAATCACAGAATTATTATTAGTCCAGATTTCATTATTACAGAAAATGAAAGAGAAAGAAAATAAAAACCAAATATTATTAAACAGAAATTTATTATTATTATTACTATTAACAAGAACACAGTTAAAATTATTATACACACATTTCCTAGGTTCTAACCCTTTTCTTGGTGTGATGTTCACTTTTCCTGCTCCTTGGGGTTCTAACATTGATAGCTTTGGTCCAGTAAGGGTGGGGTACAGTGAGTTGGAAGCATCCTGATTCCTCCACCAGGAGGACTATGATGTTGATGTTTTCATTTTCCTTACTCTAGGATCCACTTTTTATATGTTTGTTAACATTGCTTTACAGCTTGCTCTTTCTTTACTTGTCTGCAAGTTCATGGTGAATCCAAATTTACTGTATATGGTGCATTTTACATAATCAGGTACTTGTTTTTTGTTCTGTGTTACTACTAAAGCTGGTTTTGTCAAGCTCCAGATCTTCATTTTTTTTAAGTGACCACTGGTGAGTTGTGTAAACTATGGAGTCTCCAGCATCAGTCTGTCCCCTGACTGTAATCATCCCATGCCTGTACTCCTCTCCACTGCATCTTGTGTCCCTACTTCTCAAGGCATCTGGTTTCATACCAGGCCTGTATTTCTTCATACATATTTTTGTTAGAGTCATAAAAAATGTCTCCTACACAGAAAAACTACTGGTTACTATTGTCTATATAAAGCTTTAGTTATACCATACAAAAAGCAAAAACTCCAAATCAGAAGTAGCCGAGTCATTATTAGAAAAATTGCAGTTAACAGCTGAACCAAGTGAAAACAGAGTTCCAGGTAAGACAAAGAAAGTTCAGAAAAAACAAAACTGACAAGTTTCAGTCCTGAGGCCTTGCAAACTCAGTACAAAGCCAGTGGCCTACTACCAGCAACGGCAACACACTTTCTCCTGAGTTGCAGGATGATAGTGCCACATCTGCGTTCAGGCCTCTTAAGGAAGTCAATAGCATAAAATTACCACCTCCAGCAAGCTGTTTATTTCTTAGGTGCTGAAGCTGGCATCAATTTAATGTGGTAATTAAGTTTTTAAGCTAAGCTGAATGAATACAGGCCTTTATGCTCCCTTAGTGCCAATATGACGATGACAGTAAATGAAGAGCAGGGAATAAAAAAAAGAGACAAAATCAAAAGGATTATACAAACAAATAGCAGATTCTTTTCAAGACAGAGCTGAGACTTGGCTCTATTTAAGGTTGAGATCCCTTGATTTCTCAGCTACTGGCCACAGAATAATCCCCATCCTGCTGATTCGGTTTCTAGAAGAGTAGGTTCATAGCAAGCTGGAATGAAAATACAACAGCAGGGCAAACTTGAAAGTATTTGCCTTCAGACTTTGCTATCTGGAGAAGTACTGGTCATTTGTAAAAATAACATTAATTTGATAATTCAGTGATTATCAGACTCACAATACCTTGGTGAATGAACTAGGCAGGTTTTGTGACATCTTTTTTTTTTTTTTGTGTTTGCATGTGTGCAGATAAATGAAAGGCTAAATATTTAGACAGTAGTAGTTAATTAAATAAAGTCATGTGTCTATACTGCGAGTGCATTGGAACCATGCTCCTGTGTTCAGGCTTTTTTCTGGATGGATAGAAGCCATTTCTTTACCAGTAGTTGCAGTCATGTATGGTATGCTGGCCAGTCAGTGTGTGCAGCCGATCAGCTCAGAATACGGGCAAGTGGAGTGTGGGCCTATCTACATGAGCCTTCAGAGACTTAGCCTGTGCTTAGCTTGTAAGGCTTGGGTTAGGTTATGTGATAAAAGTTGTCTGCATGCCCACAAAGATGCTCTGAGAGACAATGGCAGGAGGGGTAGCCCAAATAATGCTGTGCCAGCCTACTCCCAGGCCTATCCCAGGAGCGATCAGCTCCTCACATATTAAGGTGAGTAAAGGAAAAAAAAATGCCCAAGTTTTTATAACAAAGCCTACTCTCCCTTTCATTATTTTTCTAGAATAGGGGAAAGGGATTTTTAAATGAGTATCTCTGGTTTTTGAAGACTCCTCAAATCTTTAGTACTATCTTGCTAAATTCAGTGCTGTAAATAAAAGTCAAAACAAAGGCAATCAATCAATTTCAAAATAGCAAAAAACTTCCTACAAAACACCCTTCCACACAACAGTAATTTTTGACATCAGAATTAAAACTGATGTATTTTATATTATCTGATACAAGTAAAAAGAGGTGATTATCCTGCTGTATTCGGCATTCGGGCAGCCTCACCTTGAGTACTGTGTGCAGTTCTGGACCCCACAATTTAAGAAGGATGTGAAGGTCCTTGAATGCATCCAGAGGAGGGCAACAAAGCTGGTGAAAGGGCTGGAAGGAATGGTCTATGAAGAATGGCTAAGGACTTTGGGCTTGCCTAGTTTGGAGAGAAGGAGACTGAGGAGTGACCTCATTGCTCTCTACAGCTTCCTGAGGAGGGGAAGTGGAGAGGGAGGTGCTGATCTCTTCTCCCTGGTATCCAGTGCCAGGATGCGTGGGAATGGTTCAAAGCTGTGTCGGGGTGGTTCAGACTGGACATTAGGAAGCTTTTCTTTACTGAGAGGGTGGTCAAACACTGGAACAGGCTTCCTAGAGAGGTGGTCGATGCCCCAGGCCTGTCAGTGTTTAAGAGGCATTTGGACAATGCCCTTAATAACATGCTTTAACTTTTGGTCAGCCCTGAAGTGGTCAAGTAGTTGGACTAGATGATTGTTGGACGTCCCTTCCAACTGAAATAGTCTGTTCTATTCAAATGGAGACTTTCAGGAAAACATTTTAAGTTTGACTTTCATTTACTCTGAAGTGTTGGAAGAACATATGAGAAAAGACAAAAGGCCTTCAAAAGGGCAAAACCTGCATTTAATTTCACTTAGAAGTTCCTTGGCACTGTACAACAGGTTAACTGTCCCATCTCATAAATAGGAATAATTTCTATTTTCTCTTCTATGCAGGCTTTTCCTTTTATCACTAAAGCTAGCAAAGGATCTTGCATTGACTTCCGTGGGTTGAGGATCAACTGGATTGCATCCAGGAATTTCAAATGCCTTTTTTTTACAGTGGAAATTGAACTTTGAATAGTTAGATAACAACAGTTTAGGATATTCTCTTCTTTTTTTAATAAGTTGTATTTTTTACTTTCTTTCCTTGTTACAGCTTTCTTTTCTCACTGCTTCTTCTTTCTTGTCAATGCAATGTAGGTCTGAATAAAGCAGTGTTTTCTTTTATCAGTTCCTCTGAAGGTGGCTATTAGTCAGGGGTAATCTTATTTATTCTAATTGATATCCTTTGACTAAAAATACATTTCTCATCCTTCCGTGAATTTGATTTTTCTCTCTTCCATATGCAGCTGACTACAAATGCTGTCAATATCATGTTGCTAGTTTCAGTCCATTATGGCTTTTACATATTAGGAGCAAGATTCCATTGCTTCTAGTAATTTGTTCTATCATTTATATTCGTGCATTTTTTACAAAGTGCTTTAGCAAGTGAACAACAATGTAGAGGCCAACAGAGAAAAAAAGCCAGACTGAAAAAGAAAGTGAATAATTAATGCAATGTGTTTGATTGTGTGTAAGCTACTTCTTATATTGCCCAGAAGTAGTCTGAAATCACTGTTGCACTTATCAGTGCGAACAAAGGAAACACAGGAGAGATCACAAGGCATGGTTACATTCCAAGCTTACTTGTAAAGATCACTGTGGGAAATACTGTGAAAAGCCTTCACTTTGAATTTACAGGTCTCTAGTGAAATAAGAGTCTGTTTATCCAACCTCCAAAACAAAGTAGATAATATGTACTCTTAACTTTGCACTGATTCTGCATCAGTAAGAACCTGTTAGATTAGGTTCTCAAGAAACTTAGATCGCAGCTGATAATCACGTGTCTCTGACATAACTCCCACTAATATTCAGGAATCAACAAACGAACTCTAGAAAACCCTAATTTCTCTAAAAAATGTATAACTTAATTTTCTGAATGTATGCTTAATAAAACACTTGTATATTCTGTATAAATTCAGGAAAGATATATATATATCTCCTGAATATATCTATATATATAGATACCCCATATAACTATATATATATAGAAACCCCATATAACTACCATCAGCTTCATAACTTTCAGTCTCTAATGGAGTGCTAGTTAACAAAAAGTCCTAATCAACTGAGATGGGATTAGATCTTTCTGCCCATCTGAACCCTGTGATCCAAAGGGGCCCAACTCCCTATTTCCTAGTCAGACAGTATTTATTTGCTCATCTTCCCTTCACATACATATGGCAGAGGAATGTGAGAAAATTAAGAATGTGTGTTATAAATTACAACATAATTCAGAATCTTCTGAGGTTGTAGTTAAATTTATCTCTGGCAAAACTAAAGGTGTCTGGCTTTCTGTATGAAAGTATAGAGCTCATCCTTCAGTAGTTTTAGGAATAGAGCAAGAGTTATTTCCACACAAAAAAATCTTTATTGGTGGCTTGGCTAAATCTTCTACTAAGTTAAAAAACCCAGATTTTAGTAATTATGTCTTACTTGACAAACAATGCTTTAAATGACAGGAAATAATGTTTTCTAAAATAGAACAAGTTTCCTGCCTTTGAAAACAAGTTCTAGAGGGTTCACAAAATGCTTCCAGTCCTCTCATTCATAACATGACTTGCCACACACTTAAATATTCTGACACTCCTCCCCTTTCCTGCCAGCAGATAGGAAACCTATATTATTTTTATCTGTCAAGACTACATTTACCTTTCTCTTTTTAATAAAATGCTTACATTCCTTTATGCAAATTTTAAGTTTTTAATAAGAGTGATCAGGTTTAAGGACAAAACTGACCTGTGAAATGATGAGTAATTGCAACTTAATAGAAAGGAGGATTGTAGCATTGCTTTTTCCCCGTAAGATCTATATTAAAACAAACAAACAAAAACCCAAGCAAACAAACCAACCAACCTGTTGAATCTGAAAGCAGATTTTTGATCAAGAATTTATATGACTAGGTTTGGTGGGATTGTCTGAAGCTTTCTGAAGACATATTTGGCTTCTTTGGAAAATACTGGAGACATTAAATAGCAGGCAAATACTTGCATTTAAAATGATGCTGTGATTCTTCATGTAACTTGGAAGAGGAAAGTTAGGATTCTACAGCCTTCTGTTATACAATAAGTTGCTTCTTGTCACTGGACTATGTTTCCTGTTATAAACCCCTTTTGCTGTCTCCTAGCCAGTTCATGTGACTCAGTTATCAATGGTAGAATCTCAACAAGGTACTGAACAGGAACCAAACACCTTTAGTGCACTATGTCACTACTTTGAATCACAACAGGCCTGCTTTCAGTTATGAAAAAACATTGCGCTAATTGTCCAAAAACTGAAGAATTTATTTTTCTGACCTTTTTGGAGATTTTTGTTTTCCTCTAGATAAGGCTGAATTTAAAAATAAAACTATGTTTTCTCAAAAAACAAGAAAACAGCTTTCTAATGAACCAAACAAAGTTAGGAACATTTCCTCAGTTTTCCCTCATTTAAAAAATGTAATCTTGATTATGACAAGTATAAATACAAATATATTATAATTTTTCACTGAACATAGTATACTGAAAAAATGGATGTTATTTTATACTTTGGGAATCACAAATACCTCTTCTTCTTATGTATAAGCAGTAACTAGAGGCTGACAGTCCATTAAATCCCAGTGAGAAGTTACTTCTACAGTACGACAGGAATACTACAGTAGAAGTTGATTATAATTGAGAAAAAAAAAACAAACAAACAGCTTCTCTGCAGAAACAAATAAAATAATCATATTGTACTGAAAATGTCATAGCTACCACAAAGATGGAGAGAAAAGCAAGAAGAACACCTAACAGAGGCCAATACTGTGGAAAATTTTACTAAAGGAACTTAATTCTGAGTAGATGTAACAGTAGCTTGAAATAGCATTTACAGGTTTTTGTTTTGTCTGGGGGTGTATTTTTTTTCTTTTGGGCTTTTTTTTGCCGGGGGGGGGGGGTGTATTTTGTTTTTTTTCTTTCTTGAGGGGAAGGGTTATCTGCAAAGGCTTTTGGGAATATCAGCTGCATAAAGCCTGAAGTGATTGCATATTCCTTGCAGCTGAAGAAGGGTTGTTTTAGGAGTGATCAGTGATTTAGGTCATAGAGATGCTAAAATTCCAACAAGTCTCAAAGAAACACTATTGTAGTAAAAACCTTCTTGAGACCTGAAGTACAGTTCTAGACACTAAACTTTCAGTATATAGCTTGGCAAGAGGAACACACAAAATTAGAAGCCATTAAAAAAAAAATTGAGAAAAACAACCCCAAAACGAAACAAAAAAACCCTCTTCTTTCATTTTTGGGTTTCTTTCTAGTAAGACCCACAGTCCTGAAACTTTCTTCTGGCTTTCTACAGTAATATAATAATGCTTTGCACTTGCCTTCCTCTTCTCACACACAGATCTCAAGTGCTTTACAAAGACGAAGAATCTTGAGTGGCTCCACTCTACAAGTGCACTGAGGTTAACTATGACACATTTCAGTCTTCTTGTGGAATGAGCTGAAAATCTGCGCGTAACTGTTTCCCACGTGTTATTTGTGGTTTCAGTCTGTTGTGCGATTGTTTGTAGGAAAGATTGCCTATTGCTGTTCCGTTCCATGTCCCCAGGCCCCCTCAGAAATGGAAAGGCTATTTCTCAGTGGAGTTCTGGGGTTAACTATTTTAATAGAGCAGAAATAAAATAAAAAAATAGCCAGCCACTGAAAAAAAGTGTGGTGTTTGAGAAAAAAAGCTGACATTTTGCTGCTCTTTTTCAGTTCCTTTCTTAGGGCCATATTCAGCTTTCAAATAACTTCATTATTTATGTCTCAAGGTGAAGTCTATACATGGACTAGAAGGGAAAATCTCTCTGTTTTCAGTTATTATTACAATTTGTTGACTTCTTTTTTACATTAATAATGTTGCTAGTCAGTACTAGTGTATATATGTCTGAAAATGTTACAGTGCAACCTGGTATATATAAGTTGTTTCACAAAGCATGTAACATTAAAATCTTCCCATGGCAGATTTTCAGATGACAGAGAAACTTTAAAAGAAAATCTCAAGTAATTTAGATTTTACAGTGATAGATCCTTAAGGCTAAGAATGCCCCTTTTTTTTCCTATAGGAGTCTGAAATGGAAATCAAAATATACTTTTAGCATCACTTGGTAAGCATCACCCCTCTTACTAAACTACCACTTAGTTCGATGCATATGATTAATTATTAAAGATGTGATGAAGTAAAAACCTTAAGACTTTCAGAAGGACTCTAACTTCTAGAATAAAAAAAAAAAAAAGTATGAATTAATATAACCCCATATAAGCAGATTTTCTTGACTAATTTGGGTTTTTTCCTTCTTCAGGACAGCATTCATTTAGTTTGAAATGATTTAGCAATGTGTTTTTTTTTTTTTGCTATACAGAGCTTGATTATTAATCAAGCCCAACTGTCTGAAGGGATATTTTCAGAGATAAGAAGAGTTATTCAGTTTTGAAAAAATATTTTGATCTTGTGTTTTGTTATGGGTTTTTTTTTCCTTTTTTCCTACAACAAAAAATAAGTTTTTTCAACTATTCTATGAAAATGTATTTTTCCTCTAATAATTCCAAAGAGAAATAATGCCTAAATTGTGCTTCTCCCCCACCCCTCATATTAGTTTTTCTCACAGCTCAATTTCTTTATGGCTCCATTAGGCAAGTATTTTTCCTAAGACAGAGGTGATTACATTGTCTACTTGCTGCTATCTTTGATGGCCTTTATCTCAGGAGTAATCGTTTTGGAGATAATTGGACTTTAACTGTCATCACCAAATATACTTGAAGCACCTTTAAACAGAGCATGGCATTCTTTTGTTACGGACCTGCTCTCAGAGTTCAGCATCACACTTCTGGAAGCTCTGATTCTATATCAACATACGCATACTTCCCTTTCTTTGCTATGCAACCCTATGTATGTCACTCAAATGTTAGACTGAAAAGAATAGTGGCAACCCATTGCAATTGCATAGCTAGCCAACAATGAATAATTTAATTAGACTTCATTATCATAGTTCTAATCATGATAAGATAATATCGCATTAAACTGGATATAATTATGTCATTTTAATGCTGAACAGTGGCCAAATGCAGCCAGTTTATGTATATATATTTATAGATATAAATAAATGTTTAGATTTTTATATATATATATATATAAATGTTTTTATTCACATATACACACAGATATATATGTGTGTGTGTATGTCTCTCTCTCTCTCTCTCTCTCTTTCTCTCTCGTCTAAACAAAAAGGTTTCACTAGTTTAGGAAACCCAGTTTTTCCAGTTCAAATTGCCAACATGCCTAATCTGTCATGTTTGCTCTATGAGCACCCAAAATCCCTCTTGTCTTTAGATATATTCCATACTTGCTGAACACACGTAATTACCATTTAATTCCACTCTAAAGCCTAGAAAATGGTCAGTCTACTTCTTTAACTATGAAATATTTTTTTTTCCTCTGGCGAATACTTTATCAAATGGTGTATGCTTCACCTTTAAGTACCTCATGTGTACAGGGAGTGACCGGTCTGGACACAGACACCTGCACTGTAGTCGTCCATATGCAGTTCAATGAATCCTACCCAATATGCCTAGAAGAGAATGTATCAGCTTTTATAACTCTTTTTCTGTAGTATGAAGTTCGTTCCCAACATTACACCTATGGACTTTGCAGCTTTGCTATTTTGGGGCACTTCAGGATTAAAAGGCAAGGTTCTGGAGCTCCATTATGCAAAAATCCTCTACTATAGGAGCCCATCAACTGTGCAACTTACAGCAACCTGGTAAAAGCCATGAACACCTCCATAATGTAGGAATCTCAGAGTGAAAGGGGCAGGTGAAACAGTTTGTTCAAAGCAGAACTGCAAATATTGAACGTGTTAAATGTTCCATGACAGATTTAACAGTTACAACTGCTGGTCCTCATTTCTATACTTGAACCAGGATTTTAAAGACTGAATTCTAGAGAAACATAAGAAAAATAATAAGGATGCAAATCTCACTAAAAGATGAGTTAATAACTGGTGAATATTTGTAGATTATACCTTATTTTACCCAAATCATTATTCATCCCTAATTTCAGCTTTCAGTCAGAGAAGTACTGCTTGCCTCTCCCCTTCCAGGTGCACTATTGAACATGTAAAATCAAAGTCTTTGGAACAATATTTCTTCCTGCCACAATTCATTTAACAAAAACTGAATGCAAGAACCTTTTTGTCTGACTATTGCATGTTTGAAACAACCACCTTTCCTCCTTGTCCCCTCCCCCAACAATTTGATGGAACTCTCAAAAACTGAAGCCAAAAAAAGATACTAATTTGCTCAGACATAAACATTACGAGCTTCAAACATAGCTTATAAATTGCATGTAATTTGAAAGCTTTACTGGGATGATATGCACCTGCAAATTGTTAGCTAACACCCACAGACACATTTTATGGCTCATGCTCTGGTCTTTTAACAATTCACAGTTCAGGCAGCTGGAAGAATCTAAGAATGGTGAATACTTGAAATTTGTCCTAAGTGGTGTTGACATTACAGTGACTGAAAGATGCAACAGCTCCCCTTCCCCTTAAAAAGTTGCTTTTTTTGTTTTTTAAGAAAAAGTGCCTCCTATGCAATCCAACACAAAACAAAAACAGACTCCGGGACTGCAAATCGTAGCCAACAATACAGCTGCAAAGTTATAAAACAGCCCCAGAAAGACTGATGATTATCACTATCTGGCATCCTTCCAGGCTTAATGGCCTCCTCCTCATTGGAAAAAAAGCTAAAATGTGTTCCACAAGTCATTCTTTTTGGATATCTCCAGTGTATCTGTATGAAAGAGAATATTGAACCTGTGGAGTTCATAATATGAAAAAGATTGAGGTTTTTTTTACATGAGAAGACTAAAAAAATCATTCTGGAGTCTGTTGGCCAAAAAAAAAAAATAATCAACAGTCGCTTGCACAGCCTGGTCCTAAAGGTGTGTAATACAACAAGTGTTTTTAGATTATGAAATTCTATTATTATATTCTATTAGAAGTATGGATTGCCTGAATTATTTCATGTTGTATCTAAAATATAGTAAATAAATATATACATACAGAATAGATGTTCTGTTTTGGATTAAGCCGTATAAAATCAGTAGTTGAGCTGACTGCAAAACTCCCACAGATTTTGATTTTCTTATCTGTTAAACATACATTTTGAGTTAATTTGGACATAGTCATTCCATATGCGCAATATTTGCAAATAACAAATATCATAGAAAAGTCTTACTGAACTTAATAAAATTAAACCAACTTGCTTTCAAAAAAATGAAATGAGTACCTTAATTTTTTTTCCTCAGAAGTTTAGAACTTAAAAGAGAGTTTTTCATAAAACTTTTAAACTGACATCTAGAATTTGGAAGAGAAATATATTACTTTTCTCACATGACATAGTTTTAAAGATGCTACAAAATGTTTCAATTCTTTGTAGCAAATATATTTTTCTATATGGGAAATAATCTTTTTCTCAAAAGAAAATGACTCAGGAAAAGGACATACTGAATAGACTACAAGCAATTGAAAAGCCTAGAACAGAGTTTCTATGTGCATCTTATGGAACCATCTGAGACAGAGCAGAGAAAGAAGCAGAAGATGAGCCAGAGCAGATAACAGCTCATTTGACCTGAATACAAGTTGCAATGTTTCTGCATTTTAAGGTATATTCTGTGGTGAGGGTCTGAGTGTGTCAAAAACATTGAAAACTTTGGCCTCCCCAGCATGTGTTACACTCACACCACTGAGAACCTGTTGTGCCACTAGTACTTCCAGATGAGAATAAAGTAGAAACCTTCTTTTCTGTCTTTTTTTTTTTTTTTTTTTTTTTTAATAACAACTGTGGAATTGGCAGTAGCATGGGGTTTATTTTAGTTCCAACTTGCTTTAAATGCTCTCTCAGTTTGTTTTGTGGTACGGCATAGTTTTTTAGCTTAAACATACTTGGTAAATTCTCTCCTACTTGTTCAAATTGCCCCCCAACCACTACATACACAGCTAACCAACACTGAGCAAATACTTCCAACTGTCTTCATAGCAGGCCAGAGGTCATCCCAATCGGAAAACAGGGGCTTCAGATGGTATTTCCTTTACGTCAGCTAATTACAACCATATGTTTTCTGTGACAGAAAGGGAGGTATGTAAGTATCAGACCCATTAGCCAGGTTAATTGCTCCTTCCACAGCTGATATACTCTCTGTGCAGCTTTTGTCCTGCAGTTTACTATAGTCAGTGCTGCCTGGTTTTAATTATTTTGTTGTTTCTTCTGCCCTGTTATGTTTTTTATTGCCAGCAGTGATTTCTAAGCCATGATATGGGGATTCATCTATTTATGTCTGATAGCTAGGATAGTTTTCTCTCTACCGAATCTTGCTGGACAATTCTTGGCTTTTTCCTGCTATTGCTTGTGTTGGGATGGACGATTTGGCACGAGAACAGCAGAAAATCCAGTACAATGACAGGAAAGACACAACATGTATGCATCCAGTTTGGGTGATGAGGAAGAATTTCAGAATTCATCACCAGAATTCCTGTTGGCCCACTAGATGAAGGAAATCTAGCGATCCAGATGATTAGTTTGGTGTAGTTCTTGTACACACCAAGGAAGCCTCCTGGCAGGCAAGAAAACAAAAGTGATATTTGTGAAAACCACACTGAGCTTCAGCTTCAGAGTGTTCTGGATTTGCCTGTTCTGCTCTTGTCTTCTCTGAAGACACGTGCAGGCTCTGGAGAGGTGGGGGCTCCCCATTTTCCAAACCACAGACCCGAGGGAGGACCCACAGGATCAAGTCAAGCAGGATTTGCTCTACACTGGTAGCCTCATGCACAGGCTGTAATACCCACGTTCTTAACATTGCCTTTTGCCACCTGTACTCAGCATGTTGTCACACAGTCATTAACTTAGAAAACTAACATGAGCCAAACAAAAACCTCTAGAATAAATGAGTTGCCATAAGAAAACAATTAAAAAGTCACCTGTTGTGAAAAAACATATTTAATCTGACGTAGGTAAAGAGACCACCCACGATTAGCCAAAAGTTGTTGTGTTTTACTTCTCCCCTCCTCTCCCCAAGCCTGTTATTTTCAATACAGGTGCTTTTATATGAATGAATAATTGTGAAGGACTGGGATGATGATCTCATCTCAACAACTTTGACTGTCTGGATATTACATAAGATGATAAACAGTGATTATTTAACAAACATAATTTTCAACAAACTAAAGAGCAGGAGCAGATCATAATATATTTATCTTTGTGTTTTAAAATATTTGCTTATTTTTAAACTAACCCATAGATATGACAATATGGAATGTGATTTCTCAAACTTATGTACACAAAATTGTCTTTATCCAGATAGATAATGCCAGCACAATCTTGTGATAGAGACTTCAGGATCAAGCCCCTGAAAACTCAAGCAGATGGCAAAATTTATTATCTATCTATACCACATTTTATGTTTGGGATAAAACTTCAGTCAGAGTTACAAACACTTTAGTAGTAATATCTGAGCCTCTTTGGGAGCTAAAATGGTTACAGTAATACCAAATAAAATTAATTCTGTTGAAATTTAACCCTTAAATAGATAGAGACCTATTTGGCATTAGAAGTCTCTAAAGACACATTAGCATAACATTACAAGTTATTTTTTCAAAATTCATTCACTTTGCCTGCTTTCACACATGTATTGTCTTCCATGTGGAAATAACAATTGCTCCAGTGATACAGTACATCATTTCTGAATACAGAGTTACTCAAATTTAATTTCTTGCCCAGAACTTTTGTTAACAGGTCATCATAAAGGCTATCCTGTTGCCATTAAATGCTGGGAATCTGTTAGCTGGAGTTAGCCACTAAGATCACATGTTAATCTCCCTGCCTTTCCAAATATATTTCACTGAGCTACAGCTTCATACCATACACAACAAATATTTTCTAGACAGATCTGCTAGCACTACTTGTTGCTGGGTTTGTTTGTGACTTTCTATCAGAAAGCTCTGCTTTTAGATGGCTCTTACTTTTCCAGTTTCAACACTTGAACTAAAAATTCTTATCTAAAATAATATTTTTTTTGGGGGAAAAAAAACCCTCACCTTCATTTATTTCTAAGAATCACATTGGAGTAAACTATTTGTTCTTACAAGTCTGATTAACTCCCCTCCCCTTCCTCCACTCCCAGCCCCAATTTTAAATAAGTGCATTTGTTTAAAAAGTTATGATCTTTGCTATGCAACATTCCTGTATCTTTGTGATTGGTAACAAGGATCTACCATTGGGCAAAGTGATCATCTGTTTTAGACTGAGACGGGAGTTTATAATGAATATGTCAGAGAACTAACTTACTAACTTGTAAATGCCTAAATTAGAGCTAAATTAATTTTAACTCCGTGACTTTAACACTTTTCAATATGATTATCATACATCCTGGGGATGAGCAAGAGTTTCCTGAATTTTCATGTGCAGCAGCATATGCCTGGAACAATAAGAAAAAGCTTGCTCCCTTGTACCAGTGCTGTGTTGAGGAAAAAATCTGTTTTCTTCTTATGCAGCTGGGACAAGAGCCATTAAATACTATAATGGGGGCCTGAGGCCAGTACAAGACAGAATGAACCTGAGATGAAGGACTGAAATGGTGAATGGGGGAAAGGTTAGATTGTTTTTTCAAGAAGTGGGACCCAGGGAGAAAAACTGCACAACCATAAGTGATAAACTGAAATGAAATGAGGACTTGAAGGGAGATTGCACCTATCCAAGCATATTGGTCTAAGAACCAGTGAGGCCAGGACAAGCTGGACAATGGGGATGGAAAGGCGGTTTGGGTGAGGCATGTGAATTCAGAAGCACATGGAAGAATAATAGGAACTGAGTGGACAGTTTCCACATTGAGGGTGGGTATAGTTCTCATGAAAGATAATGGGGACTGACTGCCACTGTGAAGTTCAGTAGTGGTGAACAGACACCAGAGTGGGAGGGCTGAACTGGTTTCAATGAGAGAGTGCAGAGGGGAAAACATGGTAGAGACCATTCAACTTTCTAAAAGTCTGGGGAGGACCCTCAGTATCCCATTGAATATTGTATTTCCGTAGATCTGGTAGACCGAGACTGAAATCCCTTCATATGTAAAAACTTCAACCTTATTCCAAGCCTCAGTCAAAGAAAATGGTTGAATCATAAGCAACTCCTGGCTTTAAGAAGAAATTCCATTCCAGACTCCAGCTACCTCAGAAAAGTCCTCACTGAAAATATTTGCTTATCCTAGAAAACATGTATTTTTGAGTGGAATTATAAAGTGGGTAAAAAAAGTAATGGTGAAGAAATCTAAACTTTCAGGTACAGAGAAACTAAGCATTTTGCTGTAGGTTGCAAGATAAATATATCTCTGGCAGAACCAGAAACTGGACTTACTACTCCAGCCATACAAGGTTCTCCTGCACCACTGGATTTCCCTTAATAGCTTGAAAAAAATATCAGCACAGTTAAGATGGATATAGATGAATAAAAAAAAAATCTTTTCTCTTTAGTTGAAAGCACTTCATATAGGTAAGCAGTTCAGAAAGCATGAGATAAAAACTCTTCACTAAAGAATTTAAACATAAATATTTGTATTTGTTTGGTATCCATCTAAAAAGAGACTCCCTAGAGATTCTTTAGCCACCTCACTTTTGAGAAGTAAGTTTCTTCATCCACGTCAGTCAGAGGCCGCAGTTTTCAATGGTCTTTGAGTCTGAGAATGTGATTTGATTAAAGTTTTACCATAGACTCAGGTGTTGGCAAAATTGCTGTCGTTTTCTGTAAATGATGACGCAGATGGCAAAATGGTCCTTTGTGTCAGCTGAAGATCCAGCATAGGATGATTCTATGGGTATTATTTCTTCACTTAAAAGTCTTTCCTGTTGCTTAGTGGTTTTAATTTACTGGATATGTTCTGTTTGAATTGTAGTGGGCTGAGGAGAGACTTGTCTTGCAACTGGCAAGGTTCACTATCATTCCTGGATACAGATGGGCCAAACCCAGAACCTCATATCCAAATCTTTCCAATACCAGGGAGAAAGGATCAGATGTGAACACTCTGCTCTAAACCCGCCACTGTGGCTTTGATCCTGGGTCAAATCCAAAATTAGAAGGCGTCTCTTTTATAGCTCCAATTTGAACACAGCCAAATTCTGTTTTCATCAGATTGTGCTCCAAGAAGGAAGAAATTGTATGTGAGTTTGCCACTGTTATGTATGAAGACAGGCCTGAAACCTAACCTTAATTTTGCCTCAAAGCCAAACTCTAAACTATACCCCAAATTAATACAGGTTTGAGTCTGACTTCCTTATTCTACCTGAATCCATGGCTCATAAAAGTGTGTTTCTGAATAATAATTTATTTTTGGTTTCGGAATGCACTAGATTATATCTAATCACAGATACTTGCAAAAAAACCCCATATGTTGGAACACTGTATGTGACGCACATATGTTAAACATCATTCTCACTCATCTGCAAGGTACCCAGTTTGAACAGTGACTAAATGAGTAAAACCAAAAAAAACCCGAAGCAAACACCCCAAAAAAATTAAAGAAGGGTAAACATTTAATTTTTTCCCTACTTTGTTGGGAGAGCTCCAGAAACCAGAAGCAAATGAAGAAGAAGCAGCAGCACAGACCACCAGCAAACAGC
This sequence comes from Platalea leucorodia, assembly GCF_965183815.1. Classification (NCBI taxonomy): domain Eukaryota; kingdom Metazoa; phylum Chordata; class Aves; order Pelecaniformes; family Threskiornithidae; genus Platalea; species Platalea leucorodia. The sequence continues at coordinate 48,307,044 of NC_138824.1, forward strand.
AGCTGCAACGTGAAACAGCAGGACAAAACCACTCACAAGAAGAGAAAGGGCTGCTCCTCCCAGTCAAAGTTTGTGTAAACATGAAAGCAACCAGCAAACACTTCCAGCAAAGTAAAGGTTCAATCCAAAGCAGTAAATAACTAAAGAGAAGGTTGAGAAAAATCCAACTTTGAATCCAACTTTGCGACAGAAATGACCAGTAATGTTTTATTTAACTCTCCTGCAAGCTAGGGGGGAGGGGAGAAAAATCAATGTCTTTCGATTGTACTGAGATACTGTACTGATAAACATACTAGTGTTATTCTCCACTGAGAATACTTTCCATAACCCAGAAGGAAATTGTGCTAGTCAGGTTGGTTTTTTTTTCCTCATGGTGACAGAATAAAAATAATAATGACAATACAATCTAATGAGAAACATTTATTCAGTAATGTCTTACTATCTGAAGGAAAGGTAACTACCTAAATACAAAAATGTTCTTAAAAAATCATATATGGGCACTTATACATAAGCATTGTTAAGGATGGAGAAAGAAGAATCTAGTACAGCTGGTGGAAACTGGGGATAGCTACAGGGAAGCCAGAATGCATTTTCTCTGTTTTCGTTTTTAAGTGCATACAATTAGCTGACAGATTAGAGGAACATTATTACCTATACTTGCATTACAATTGTAGAAAGCTGAATTTGCACAAAATTGTTTTGAAACTATTATTTTGCAAAAATATATTGCCTTCTAATTAAACCTTCTCTGCCTTTTCCTACGCCCAATTCCAAGTCAAGTGATCACATTCTTCCCTCACGTCTACTGTGTTTTTGAAGAACAACATAAAAAAAATAAAGCTTGAGGCTTCATGAAGTTCTGCTAAGTTTCCACAATTAGTGTGAATGAATATTAGGAAAAACTTCTTCACTGAAAGGGTAGTCGGGCATTGGAACAGGCTACCCAGGGAAGTGGTTGAGTCTCCATCCCTGGAGATATTTAAAAGACGGGTAGATGTAGTGCTTAGGGACATGGTTTAGTGGTCGACTTGGCAGTATTAGGTTAATGGTTGGACTTGATGATCTTAAAGGTCTTTCCCAACCTAAACAATTCTATGATTCTAGGACTCTATGATTCTACAGTGGAAGGTTATATAGCATTCTCTTATAAACAAATTTTGCTTATTTATCATTCTACAGGCTGCAGTTTCCCTTTTAGCCATAGCCCTGCTCCCCCCGCCCCCAGAAAGAAAAGCACACTGACCAAAAATGGTGTTATGGTCAAACTTTCTCTGAAAAAGAGTACTTTGAAAGGTGTTAAAATAGTTCACGGTTGCTTTTGCTTGCAAAATTGTTATTGGATGTGATTTTTTTTTTGAGAATAGTGTATCTTATTATTACAATACTCAGGCCTACTCTCCTTTATTCTTGCTTTTAAATTCAGAAACAATTGCTTTCTCTGGGAGTTTTCACTACAGCACTTGTCACTTTATGCCTTGTTTTGAATTTGGCTTTGGGCATTAATACATTTATTTTAATTCCGTGATGCCATCCGCTACTCAATTGCTCTCTGAATAGCTAGGTCATATGTGCGATTCCTTAGTATAGTCATGATACAGATGAAACTCTCACCATTCATCTAAGGACTGTTTGTATTTTACCTGCCATGCTTTTCATACTTGGCTAAGGGATCTGTTTCTTGTGTCTGAGCAGCACTGGTGTACCTACACTGCGAAGAAATCCAGAGGGGCTTAATCCTAAAGCAATATAGATAAGAGGTAGTCCTTAGCAGCCCAGCTATAGCCATTGGCCTAGTGTGTCCCCCCTTGTTCAAGGATGGGCACCCAACACTGCTCCTGCAGACTAACACAAGACTGATCAGCCTGCTCCAGAAAGATCCTGATTATGACTAAGTTTATATGTACCTCAAGACCTTCCTCTCCTACTATATGCATATTTTTTTTCTCCTGCATCTCTTCTTTTTATCATCAGGGAAGTAATTAGAGCTATAATACATAGAAAATGGGTGAGAGAGGATTACAAAGGGTTCTTTCTCCCTGCTGTTTTCCTTTATTCTTTTCATCTATTTCATCTAATTCCTGTTGTCCTCCAGGCATCTCTGAATTGTTTAGAGGTGTAATTAATGATGAAAATCCTTCCAGTTGTTACATGCATGTGGTCATGCATACACACTTCAGTGCTCTTCAAAGGAAGAATTCTGATACAAATATATATACACACAAAAAGAAATTTGACCAGCTTTTCTACTGCCTAGTAGCAACATACTTTTTTTAAATGCTTTTAATATTTAACAGCAATGCAAATGCTTGTAACAGAACTCACCATACAACAGCCCTAAGAACATGACACAAAATAGCTGGATAAAGTGGCAATCAGAAGAGGAAATGAGTTTTTTCCAAGCAGGAGAAATGTTACAACCCAGTGTAGCTCAAGGGCAGATTGCTCACCCACATTGCTTCCTTCAGGACTGTTTTGAGTTTCAGTTTCCTAAAAGGGGGTTTCCGTATGGAAATTCAGTGAAGAGCAAAGCAAAACTAGCCAAGAAGTTTATGAAATGACATGGTTTGAATGAATAAAAAATATATATACTATTTTAAACGGAGGTCAGATATGTGAAGAACTGTGTTTCTCAGATTTAAAAGATACATTGAGTATAGTGTATTCTACATGTATGTTTACAAATATGACTGGATCAAAATTATCTGAGAAGCCCAAGCATTTTCATAGAACAAATAATTATTCTGATGAAAGTTTGGTACTGCTTATGTGTATACTCATTACTAGAATGATACATTCTCAGTTGACATTATTCTGTCTATTTTTCCTGTGTTTACTTAATATGCACAATAAAAGTCTATGGGATTCTGGAAATAGGATAAGATGTTACTTTCCCAGATAACCTGATACAAACATTACTTCTTATCCCCTCATCCATTAAAATGAGGCACATGGACCAGCTGAGACAGGTTGATGAGTGTTTAGCTGCAGGGAACCCTGATTTCCTGGGATGTGTCCACTGCAAGAAATGTCTCAAGTTATTTTTCAAGCTATAGGATCAACAGCCTGATGACTTGGCAGGGGGCTTTGGAATGGCAGGGACGGGCCTTAGAGGTCTCCTTGGCTTTAGGAGCCTTGTGACCCACTGCATGGGGCAGTCACTGCCATCTTTTGACCCAGAGACCCTGACATCTGTAGTCTTGGTAGCCTGTCACAGTAGGTTTTATGAGGCAGATTTATGCTTAAATAGTGTGCTTGTGAATACTTTACATTTCCACTTCTGTAATTAGCAGGATTCCTTTCTCATATTTGTTAAAAAACAAAACAACAAAAAATTGAAGGCAATTGACACGAACCAACCAAATCTCTTTACCAAGTGCTGCCTAGTAAACGTCCCGAATGTAATACCTGAATATGCAGGGACTTAACAAAAATTTCAGTGTTAACATCTGCAAAATTCTGCTACTGCACCTACTACAAGGACCAGCTGTCAGCTCTCTGTATTTGCAGTGGTAATTATTTCAGGGCACACTACGTGCAAAGGAGTATACATTTCCTGTTTCTTCAAGGAAGCAATAAGCAAATCTAGTGACATCATTTTGATCCTCAGATAGGCATATACATAGAAAGTGTTTTTTCCTCATTTAGATGTTAACTGCATGTTTACGTGTGTGTGTGCATGTATTTGAGTACACACAATGAAAATTCCTGCAGTCTGTAGGGTTTTTGTTACTCATAGTGCTGAGGCCTGTGATTTTAGCAAATATATGATTGATTCCCTCTTAGCTAATGCACTGGGAATTAATTCCCTCAAAATGCCAGATGTACTGCATGATGCTTACCTTAGTGAAATTATATGTATAGAATGGGAAAGAAAAATAACCCCAAAAAGAGTACATTTTAAGCTAAATCAAGCCATCACTGCTTCCAGCCATCTAATAGTCTCCAGGGAAATTCCCATAATGTGGTCCTTATTGCTTAATCATTTATTGTTGTTAAAACAGCATTTATAGCTTTGTTATGATTAAGTATATGATTAACCCATGAAGGTTTCAAATATACAGGGTTGGATCAGTGACTGATATAAATTGCCATTTTTCCCTTTGATGTAAGAAAATTACTCTAGACAGGATAACCTAGAGAAGCACTGAAGACAGTTGGTTATTGCACTAACTTTAGAAGTCAAAGTGAAAATAGTTTGAGAAGGAGATGGGAAATTCCTCTGCTCCTTCCTTGAATTTGCACCAAGAAGACATAGGAACTGCTTAGTCCAGAGGGAAAAAGAGACACTAGGAAAAGAAGCACAGAACAGGACTAGTGACTAGGGTGAATTTGAAAGAGATCAGTTGATATTATTCTGTAGAGATATGGAATTTGCCCTTAAAAAGCAGGAGAAAGGCTGTCTTTACTGGAGCAGTTAAAGAAGATACAGACTCATTTTTTTTCAGCTTCTGATATATGAAAGAGTTTGTACCCTAATAATATCTAGTGGCTCTGCACTACTGAAGCCAGTCAGGTTTGTGTTTTTTTTTTTTTTTTTTTTTTTTAATGATTCCCATTGCACTGTGATACTGGCCCCACATGTTGACAACTGTAATATGGAAAAATAATCTAAAAAAAAAAAAAAAGACTATTTGTTACTGAAAGCTTCTGTAAAATATGGCAAGGGGACAAACCATGCACTTCTGTTATTTAATATATGGGACTGGAACTGATTAGCTGTGCAATGATAAACCTATGGTAGGATTACTTAACGTTTTCGTTTATCTCACAAAAATGTATGTTGGAAGTAGGTGATGCTGTTTATCCCTGTTAGTTCTGTGAAATTCCAGGTGGTGCCTTCTGAAGTTCTGAATGGCTGGAAAAGGACATTTGTGAAGCCACAGGTGGCCATCAGTGTAAATTCTTCCCTTTGTATCTTATCTTTCTAACTTCCGTCTGGCCAAAAGGACAGTTATAGCTCTTTATATAACCGTTTATTATTCTTAGTCACTGTTGTTTGGCCACGACTCATCAGTTACATTTAGGGTTTATATAATGTCACTGCTGGCAGTGCCTAAACTCTGAGTATTAGTAAGAGGCACAAAATCTTCATGTGGCTTTGTACATTTCTTTTCATTCTTTTTTTCTGGTCATGAACGAAGTTCTGTTTTGAATATGTGTAAATGTCCACAAACCTTGCTGAAAAGCAGTATTTCAAAATAATTTGTTCTGGTGTAAAATCACAGCAGATTTCCATCTGGATTCAAGGGTGTTTGAACAGTACTCCCTTCTACCCTGGAACTGAAGTTTCAAGAGTTTTAATTTGATTCTGCACTATTTCTGCTTCTATTTTAGACACGCACACACTAATTTGGGAGCCCTTTCTTTCCCTTCCTCTCCATCTCACATTGGGGTCAAAATTCTGAATGTATCAGCAGTGCCAGGACTGTGGAATATAAGTTCCTCCTTTGGAATAGCCTATAGGAATAAAAACTACAAAATTGTCGGTGGCAGATGGGAAGGAAAGGGCCACCCACTCTCTTACCTGTTCCATCACACTGACCTAAGCATTAAGCTGGAAATGTGTAGAATAAAAGTGGCTGCCTCCATGGGTTGAAATGATGTGAAGATGAGTTTAGGAACATCGACTGGATCTCTCTAGCAACAATAAGCCCCTGAATGGATTTTACCAATTTCTGAATCTCTTCTCTGGCAGAAAAAAAATAGAAAGCTAATGGCTAAATTGCAATTTGCTCCTTGACAAACAGAACTAGGTAAATACTGAGTGAATATTAAGTGCTTTTAAAAGTCCTGTATTAACCATTTGTGGTTATGACCATTCAGATTGGCCAGCAATCACCAGTTAAGGTGAACACTCAGCACCCCACAAGATCAGGTCCTCTATCTTCACACAAGAGGGCAGAGTCCAAAATTGTGACTGCAGAATTATGTCATAATGGATAGTGATTACGATACAACTGAAAAAAAAAATATTAAGGAAGACAAGTCTTTGTGAAGGTTTGATATCTTGCAAATAATTGCTGTCTTGCAATCAGTTGTTATTTGCCAAAGTGACCACATATATCACAAACTGTTTTTGTTTGTTCTAATAAAAATAAAACCATATCTCTCATGAAGTACCTGGCAAAGAGAACAGAACCTTGAATACTCAATATTTGTAATGCTAAGCTTTTCGATTTTTCTTCCTTCTGCTGTGTGGCAGTCTTAAGAAAGGATGGTGTCACTGGCATAAAACAAAACAGAGTTCAATATGCAATTTTTTTGAAGAAAAGGTTTGTAGGTGACAATGACTTGTCTGTTATTCTCTGCTAGTTTCATAAGGACTTACTACGATTTACCTATACCTGAGGTTTTAAAGTTTTAACTACTCCAATTGGTCATAACTCGATGGGTCAGTTGTTTGATTAATTCCAGCCTTCCAATATCTTTTGTTCTAATTTTTCTTTCTGGCAGTGTAATTATTAGTTACATTATAGATGAGTATGAATGGTTATGTCAACATATTTCAGGTTGTAATGAGGAAAATATATAGGGGTATAATAAAGATAATGTGACTTCAGCTATACTTTGTGAGCATGTCTCTTGATTTATGCTGTTTTTAAAACTGCAGTGATAACATTCTTGGAAGTAAACATAGTGAGGTTTTGTTATGTTCAATGTCACTCTGAAGACATATTCCAGTTGGCTGGAGCCTGTGGCTGCAGCTGTCTCTACTTCATTACACCACTTCTAGCACCTGCAGCTTTAGGAAATAACTAAGATTTTCAGCTGACCTCTTCTAGGCATTTATTTATGCTGCAACTTAAAATGATTTAATCTGTATGCTAGAGGGGAGTGTTCTTTCATTAAGGGCAGCAGCTGATGAGAAGAAAATGTGCTCTAATAATGAAAAGCAATCATTTGTATCACCCTACATGGGAGAAAAATTGAGGTTAAACTAATGTTAATCTAACAAGCAGACAAAGATAATGAATTTCTGATATTTATACAACCATTCTAGTTTATTCTTCCCTTTCCATTTTTGGGGATTGTTAGAAGTCTCCAACGCTGTGAGCTATTACATATTACACTGCTGCTTGTATTTAAACACAAGATAATAAATTAGAGACATTGGTACTGTCATACTTTAATTAAATGTATGTTTTCCTTTGTCATTTGAATTCTTCTCTATAGAAACACACTTTTCTGACCTTTCATAAATACAGCATTATGAAAGATTCCTCACTCCTTACATAAGTATATTCTCAGCTGTAAGAACATGAATAGTCCTAGTGCTATCTGTATCATGCTTAAAATCAATTCAAGTGTAAGAGGTAGTTGGGAGGGAGGTGCCTAGAGACGTTAGTGTGCTCTACTGACTTTGTAGATCCAATGAAATGATATTCAACAGGGAATTAAGCACTATTATATTAAATATTTCATAAATATTAAAGTAATTTTAGCAAGCATTCTAATTCACTTTAGTTCTCTACAGTTTAATGAAATATATTGTCTTAAAAAACCACATTAGCAGAATTGCTCTACTCTGGATTACTACAGCACAGGCATGAACCAATTGCCTTCTATGGATTTACTCTTCTCAAGGATCCTCCTGGCTACAGGTGTTTCATATTAAGTCTACTATTACCTGGAAAAGCATTACAAAGTTATTCTAGTGAAGAATAAGGTGTAACCTCTGGCCATCAGAAGAGATATTTTTGTTACACTGTCTTCAGCTCTGGAGTGTTAACGTCCATTTTTGGACAAGTCTAATTCTCCTTTCTTAGATTCAAAAATTTTTCCCCACCAAATTTCATCTGCTGCATTTTATGTAAAAAACAATCAATGTCATAAATGTGCCAGACACTTTATATGCTGACTTAGGAGAAGATGTAAGTAAAAAGCTTAGGAGAAGATGCAAAAAAAAAAAAAAAATTGCAAATGACAACCTCTAATAATTTTAAAATTGTATTAATTGAAAATAGTGTGTGATACCTTGCTTTGTTAAAATAAATCCACTAAACCACTGGAGAAAAAAATGTCTGATTGAAAAGTTGAGGAAAATTATGTAAAATATGCATAGTGATATTTGAAAACATTACATGTGTAAGCTATGTTTCCATTGAAATTTGAATTTTAAAAATTCTGAATTGACAATTCATTTCAATTACTTAAGGAAAAAAAACCAACATGGCTACTTTGATCTCCTTTTGTCATTAGCCCTTCTTGAAACAGCCAGGGATCCATTCTAACCAACGCTTCTAGGATTCCATGAGAATAACATCTTTATATGTAGCTGTATAAAATGTCAAAATATAAGAGACTTCTAGGTTAAAACTGAAGATAAATATAATAAAGCTGTAGAAATGCCTTTTCAAAAGCTTGGTGTCTATTCCAGATTCCCCACGTATACTAACAGAGTTTATTCACCAGGCGTATAGATATTCTCAAAAGAAAGTATTCTTGGAAATAATCATATATTATGGTGCTTTTGTGATACTACAGATTTTCTGTGTACTTAGGATGAAAAATAGCTGTGCTATCTCAGATATTGCCTTGCAAAAGCTGTAGGTAATCTTTTACTGTTTCATAAACAATTATAAGTGATCAGAATTATTATTGTGCAGTGGTTTTTTGGGGGTATGTTTCCTGGAAGGCATGCAGGTGTGTGATATTGGTCTCTGCTACAGGAACTGAGCTGTATGAAAATGGAAGTATTATATAGCATTTGGCCAGAACACTTGGTGTGTTAATTACTAGCTTCTGTGAGTTTCAGCAGAATGAAGGTTGGAAACCATTTTCTGAAAAGCACATACACAAGGCGGAAGGAGATGCATGTATTTCTTATGTAATTTAATTTGTTGTTGAAGTTATTAAAAATTAAAGGATGTTTTTACCAAGCACAGTTATAAGAAGAAATGCAGTATGATGATCTGTATTACAGTACGTGATGTGAATTCTGAAAATGATGCAGCAATTGGTGTAGCAATTTAGAAGCTTAAAGGATTGTTTTTGTAAAGGCAGACTATGGATTTTGGTAAGTGGTAGGCTGAATATTTACTGTAGGAGCTTGGAGAACCCTTTGAATTTTCAAATACTCATATATTAAAGTTTTAAATTCTGTGTTAGCATCCAATCTTCTAAATTATTTCTTTTTAAATAATTACAAATTCTTTAAAGTTCCTTTGAAAACACTAATGACCCTACTGTCCATTCTATTTAAAATTTTACCTGTAGTTTCATCAGTTTCAAAGAGAAAGTTTATTTTGTTTGAGGAGGCAATTTATTTCATTTTCCTCCTATTATTCTTAAAATAGTCATATTATGCTGTATGAAACACCTCAAAGCCAATGTCTAACTCCTATAGGATAAGCATCCAGGTACAGTATCTCTGAATTCAGGGACTTTATCACAGGTCTTGTGATATCTACTATTTTTCTTACAGCTCTTCCCCCAAAAATAAAATGCCATAGAAACTCTTAAGCCCGCCCCTCTTCCTCCCTACCTTCATGTCATCGTCTTTTTGCTCCTTTTGTCTCTTTCTTGCTTTACGATGCATAACATATCCCTCATAGTTGCATAGATTTGACAACCTATACCTTAAATGCTTCAAAACTAGAAGGTGAATAAAAAACAATATTTTAAATTATATATCTATAGCTAATCATAAATATTTTGTAAACTGATTCACAATTTATGATTGGTACAGCCCAAATACTGTTGACATACTATATATGTGTGGTAGACATAGTATATATGTGTGCATTTTTGCACAATGTCTTACTAAAGGTGGATTATGATATATTTAGCCCTTCATCTATGCTCTTCAAAATCTTTTTGCTTCAGTGGTTAGCATTTAGATTTGAAACATGCTGCCATAATATCCAAACAGCCTTTTAAATAAAGTAGATCTTTTTTTCGAGTTAAGGCAGTATGGAGGGAAAAGTTTGCTGTCCAAGGTGATATTTTACTGGATGAAGCTTGCAAAATTCTTCTAGGGAGTTTTCAAACATTGAAAGGAAAGGTCAGATATATAAGGTCAGGTTTACTAAACAAATACTTTAGGATTAGTCTTTTAGTGGACTCAAAACCTCTCAAGTAGCAGTTTTACTTGAGGATGACAAAATAGATCATAGAATCATAGAACCATAGAATCATAGAATGGTTTGGGTTGGAAGGGACCTTAAAGATCACCTAGTTCCAACCCTGTTGCCATGGGCATGGATACCTTCTGCTAGATCAGGGTGCTCAAAGCTCCATCCATCCTGGCCTTGAACACTTCCACAGAGGAGGCATCCACAGCTTCTCTGGGCAACCTGTTCCAGTGTCTCACCACCCTCACAGTAAAGAATTTCTTTCTAATATCTAATCTAAATCTACCCTCTTTCAGTTTAAAACCGTTACCCTTCATCCTATCACTACGCTCCCTGATGGACTCCCTCCTCATCTTTCCTGCAGGCCCCCTTTAATACTGGAAGGGTGCTATAAGATCTCCACAGAGCCTTTTCTCTAGGCTGAACAACCCCAACTCTCTCAGCCTGTCTTCACAGGGTCAGTGATCCAGCCCCCTGATCGTCTTGGTGGCCCTCCTCTGGATCAGCTCGAGAGAGTCCATGTCTGTCTTATGCTGGAGGCCCCAGAGCTGAACACAGTACAGCTGTGAGGTGAGGTCTCATGAGAGCAGAGTAGAGGAGAATCACCTCCCTCGACCTGCTGGCCACAAGGCGAGATCCTTTAGGATAAACTGTTCTTTAGAATAATTTTTGCTGCATAAAGCACATATTGCCTAAAATGAACTTGGTTTTAAAATTATGCTGTGGTACAGACAGTCTACTTGTGAGAAATACCAGTAAACTTATTTGGCTTGGCAAAGTTGCTGCATCTGTGTATAGGGTCTCCAATGCAGCTAGAATCACCATCTTGGCTACAGGGAGATAAATTCCCAGAGAAACTCAGGAATTGTTGTGTTATGCCTTAAGGTGCCATATTGCCTTCCTGCATCACTAACTTGGGTGCTAGGGCACCCAATTAATGCACAGACAGACTGAGGGAAATATATCTAATACAGTGTTTATTTTAGATGTCATAACCTCTTTAGCCTCTAAATTCAGTAAATCAATTCATTGCGTATTGTTTAGGGGAGACCAGATCCTGCTTCCTTTTGCTATTGATGGAGGTATGTAAAATGGACACTCAGCAGTTAAGTCTATAAATTAAGATGTCTGAATCTATCCTGAAGTGACTAAGAATGGGAATCTCAGAAGCTTTATATATCACCAGGAAATTATATACACTCATTAGTTTGTAGGATACAGTCTAAGTATGGTCCAAATGTTGCCCCTCAAAATCAGTGCCTAAAATCCAGACAGGAACTGGGTTCCTATCAATCACTTCTGGCCCTGCTTTATGTCAGATTCAAGCTACAAGTTTAAGATTTCTGCCATCTTCAGTCTGATCAGATTTTTCTTGCATTCTCAAAAAAGCTTTCTGTCCTATCATAGCAGGTGTATAAGTGGCTGGTGGACTCATCTGACAGTTGTTGGCTCAGTTTGCTAAGAAACAGGGATGCGAACTCAACTATCCAGCAATCCATATGGGTCCTCTTGCAACCTATTCTGAAGAAACATTATTAATCTATTCTGTTGAAGTTGTTTGTCTTTATAAAACACATTAGGGATTATTTTAATTGTTAAGAACCCTCTTGAGAGACCTTTTAGGAAGAATAACAATGCTTGAGAATCTGTGGCAGGGGTGAAAGTGTGTGTCTGAAGAAACTTGAGCCTTTAATCATCACAGAGCCAGAGAGACAGAGAGGTCATACAACAGGTGAGGGCTTGCTGTGACAATTTCAGAGGGCTTCAGAGGATGTACTTGCAGTCTATTCAGAGCAGGAATTAGAAAACCAGACCTCATTCCCAAATGGAGGATCTCCTCCCAACTTGCTGAAGAGTTTGACAGTGCTGCCCACCCCTGAGTGTCTGCCTGTTGATTTTGCTAAGAGTTGTAGAGGATTTTGCTTATCGAGACCTTTGAGACTATGCAATATAGCCTTTTGAGGCTATGTAATACTGTAAAGCACCATAGTGATAAGCACTTTTATAGACCACATAACATTATTTCTTTCATACATTCTGAACAGATAGCATTTTTCTTGTCCTTGTTATGCTTTTTCCATTGCTATAATAATAAAAAAACAAACAAACAAACAAACCATAACACACTGCTTTTGCTGGTACAAATATCTGCTACAATGATTAAACATGAATGTTTTAGAAAAAAAACTAAACAAACCCCAAAACATTTTGTGGAGGCAGTATTCTCACTTGACAGGATTATTTTTATGTTATTTTTTAACACTGATAGAAAAAATGCTGTTTCTCATTGATAACTGTATCCTGAGTTCAGGAATGGGCTTTTCAGAAGTCCTTTGGCACAAAGCTATCAGCTATGCAAACTGAAACTAGACACTTCAATTCTGAATATCTGTAGAGGTACATATTTCTATATAGAAGTATCATCTAAAATTTGACCCTTAAACTAGATGAAGAAATCTTTTAAGGACACTGACAGATAGTCTTATTTTTTCCCATGTGCCAGGAACCAAGGTTTTACTACCCTTTGGGTAATAAAGACCCTTAGGAAAGGGAAAATCCTTTGTAACATGTCTCCAGTTGACCTACACAGAGAAGAGTAATATTTTTTGGTGACAGTCCTCAGTATAATAAACTCATTTGGAAATAAACCCTGAATGTTGAATTTCTTAAAGTAAAACACTGGGGCCTGAGCACTGGAGAAGCCTATGTGACAATGTGAACATGAGATACAGATCCTGGATCTCTAACTCATTTCAGGTCATCTTGCAAAGAAACACTGATTGCCACCATCTTTTAAGAAGGAGCTCTGACAGAATTATTCAAAAGGGTTAATTTTAAATGTTTGTTTTCTATTTGGTCAGTTAAAAGAAATGCAAACCTCAGAACTTGATTAGGAACCTAAGTTTAGATGTTTTAAGTTGTGACAGAAGTCTCTCCCTCTCCAGCTACTATAATGAGAGTCTTGGAAAATTAATCCACTATGTGAAAGTCGTCTTTTTTGATACGCTCTCTCATTTCCTTTACAGTAGTAGAGTGAATATCTCTTTACCTGAGTTGAATGAACAAAATTAGATTCTGTAGATATTCCCTCAAAGACAATAAAACTTTAATAACTTGAAAGAGATTGATGATGTAATGCAGATCACGTGTACAGTCTTTAAATAGATTGTTGTCCTTCTTTTTCTAAACCACAGTCTAATGAGGAAAAAACCCTCAACCATTTTAGCAAACTTACTTTGAAATTAGTTTTGTAATTAGTAATTATAAATACATTTTTTTGGTAAGATTTTAAAGGTAATAACAAGAAGGAAGAGAAACATCAAGTGATCACTGTGGATTATGATTACTTTTTGAAATGTGGAAATGCTTTATCAAATATTTTGAAGTTTAACTGCATAGAGGTTAGAGAATAACAGGAAGTATAGACATGTTGCTGAAAAGGATCTATGGGTTATAACAGATCACAAGCTGAAAATGATCAACAAAATTAGTTTACTGCAAAGATTATATACATGCAAGGCAAATATCGTAATGAAACACATTAACATTGTATGCATTGTTTAAGTGGAATATGAAGTAGTTAAATTCTGTTTGGCTTTGGTTAGGCCTCAGATGCAATATTATGACCAGTTTTGGGCTTCGTGCTTCAAGAAGGATACAAAGCAGGGTCCAAAAGAAAATAACAAAAATGGTTACAGGTCTAGAAAACATAACCTCTAAAGAAAAATTGAAGGAATTAGGCTTGTTTAGTCTAGAGCTGAGGAGACTGAAGGGAGCTATGACAGCAGGCTACAGAGAGGTAAAAATAGGAGATGGGAATAAACAGTTTTCCATGCCCAGCATGAAGAGCAGCAACGGAAAACAGAATTAAGTGAAGCTAAGTCTAAACATTAGTAAAAATTTTCTAGCAACAAAGCTAGTTGAGCTGTGTAATAGGCTGTGAAAGGAGACTTGAGCAATGCCCCCTTATGTGGAAGCAAATAGTAAAACCTCTCTGTGGAATGGTGCAGGTATACTATACCTTTGAGTTAGGAAATGGATTGCATTAATCCTTGTGATCCTCTCCAGCTCCACTGTTTATGATTTTATGATTACTTATTTTGCATTCTTTTTATTAGATATGATGTGGGACATATCGTAAAAAATATATGGTAGTTTATGTGATAAAAGCTCATCTGCATGCCCAGAAAGGAGCACAGAAGAACAATGGCAGGCAGGGGACCCCAGGCCAATCCCAGGAGCCAGCAGCACATGAGGGGTCCATCTCCACAAACCTAGAGGAGCAAAAAGTCCCAAAGTCATGTGGGAACCCAAATTAAAGACTCAAAGGAAGTGACACACTGTCTGGGTACCTCCCAGAGCTGTCCCAGGAAATCCTCAGCCCCAGTGACCTGGTGTAAAACCCCTCAAGATGAGTAAGTGGGGTGGGACCATGGGTCACAGGGTCCTGTGTCTCTGTGCTGCTAGCAAGTAGAATAAGTTTGGGTGTCTGAGTGCATGATCACTAGTGAAGATCAAGATGGACTAGCCATCGAGTAGGTGAAGTGGTCTCGGAGCCAAGGTGTGTGTGTCTCAAGGGTCAAGACCATGGGAAAAGCTGGCTGTTGGGGAACATGGGAGTCCCAGCCAGATGTGTGTGTGCATGTGTATGTGCATGTGAGTACATGATGGTCTGTACCAGCAAGTGGCGTGAAGCTGTGGACTCAGGGGCTTATATGTCTGAGTACTAGCAAATGGGGAGACTGGGATGCAGGGGCAGCTCCTGGGCAGACTGAGTGAGCACAACTGCTACAGAGATCCACCTTGTATATGTATATACAAATATATATATATATATATATATATTCTCACTAGCGGACCTTCCTCGTGGTCAGTCAGGGGAGCAGGATGAGGCTGTTGGTGCTGTCTGTCTTCATGCAAGTACTGAGTATGCCTGTGATCTGTGTGGCCAGCTGTGTATTTATGTATATATGTGGTGTGTATGTCTGCTTTGTATGCATGTGCCTACAAGGAATGCATTGCCAACCTTGCTATGGGTTGGAGCTGGGGGCATGGAGATGCAGCATCCTCACCTTCATCAGGCTACTGCATTTGACTCCAGCCACCAACAATCTTATTTCAGTTTACAGAGGTCAAACTGTGTTTCTCTTACTTGGTTATGTGTGTGTTCTTTTCTACTGTGTTAATTAAAAGCAAATAGATCTTCACTGATTTCTAAATGTCTAGGTAAAGTCCAGTGCTTCTTTCCTGCCTGGCTCTTCTAGCACATTTGTTTTTGACACATTCCCTGTTATAACTTCTTGACATCAGCGACCCTCTGTAGAGCTCCCTGTAAGGATGCTGACAATTCAGACTTCTGTTGCCTTCAGCACACGCTGTTACACAGCCTCAGCTTTATAAGTGCTTAGAGATTGTCGGGGGAATAATAGTCACAGCAGAAAACAGACACAACTATTCCACAAGTATGATTCTAAAACCAAGTTATGCCAGTAATGAAGGAATTAGTAACTTTTTTGAAAAAATTTGTAAACTTGTCCCAGTTTCCTCATAGATGTGCACCACTTTTTTGATTTATTGTCCTGGAGAATATTCAAGACTATTCTCAAGTTTAAAATTTCAGAATCACAGGTCAGCCCTTTAATTTTACCTCTCCACTGATCAAAGCATTCTGACCATTTCCTCAGGAGTCAGTTTATGTGTTTCTTTTGTGAACATTTCTTCCCTTTTTCTGTATTTGGGAATTCCTCACACCCTGAAGTTAAGATTTTTAAGGAAAAAATGTGGAACCAGCTCTTTTTATAGCTATTAGTTAGGTCACTGCTGCAAAATTCTTCCACTTGAATAAATGATCATTAACGTATGGCTGGTTTTTGTACAAAATCTGATGGGAAAATGATATGTTTTTTTTGTTAATAAACCACAACAGATAGGCCAAGTCACACTGGGTCCCTTTAGCTCTGTCTCTAATACTGGTCAACAGTATTTAGTGCGGGCTTGGTACATGACTGGCCCAGTATACTTACCCAGACTGCAGCAATTTGTGTCTCACGGATATCCAGTGCCGCAAGTTGTGTCCTTGTATTTAAATAGCCCATGTCAGATTTTCATCTCCTGAATTTGCTGAGACATTTTCAAGCTAAGTGAATCTTCACCATCTACCATGTCCTAGACCAGAGTGGTTCCTCAACCTCACTGTGAACTGTGTGAAGAAATACATCCTTCTCTTTGTCTTGAAAGTCACCTTCCAGTTTCATTTGGTGTCCTTTACTGTTTATATGGAAATGACAGTGAAATAATCATTTCCTATTCACCTTTTCCATGTTACTCATGACTCTCTAGGACTTTACCCTACCCTTTCTCAGTCACCTCTTCCCCAGGCTGAAGTGGCTTAGTCACATTTTCCTCATATGAAAGCTATTCCTTTCTTCTGATTATCTTTGTTGTCTTTGTTGTAGCCTTCCTAATTCTGTTATAACTTTTGTGAGATGAGGTGAATGGACCTGCATGAGCACATGAAATGTGGGCATACCCTGGATTTACATTCAGTGGATTCCACCTATGCAGAAACAGTGCATAATATAACTTTGTTCCATAATCTCATAATTTTAATGAGAATCTTTAAATCATTCTAACCTTAATTCATCACAGCTGCATACTTTGAGACACAGAAACAATATTGACTTTTTTTTGCTTGAGTAAGTGATACCTGGATGGTAGGAGTTTGACTTTTTTTCACTGAAGTGAAGTGGATCTTCATGGTGCTCTACATTTTCAAAAAATATTGCTTGATGGTCAAAAATGAAACTGTCTCAGCATAAAGACCTGACAGTTGGAGGCTCTCCTCTCACTCCCTTTGCCCTCAAGGATTTACTTATATTTTCCTGTTATAAACACTTCTGAAGACTAAATACTTTGAAATGAAGGAAAGCCTAACTTTACATCAGACATACTTTTCCTGTGCTTTGAAGATATAAAGTGCTGCATATGTGTGTATTCTTATTTATAGTTTATCTTGGATGTTTGCTTCAAACCTCCTCTGCCCCTTCCCTCACAGTCTCTTCACTTCAACCTCACTTTAGTGGCCACCCATATATCCCTTTCTCTTATCTTATCCCTCTTACACTGCTTCCACCACTCGCTTTGTCCCTAGCCTCATCTTCCAACAACAGCATCAGTCAACAAAGAAAAAGCACAGAAAAAAGAAAGTAACTAACATGACAACTGCTAAACATTAATGAACTTTGTATTTTATGTTATTTCTCTTGCCTCTTAACCCTTCGTTTGCCTTATCTATTTATAAATTGCTTAGGGTAAAGACTATACTTTATTCTTTGCTGGCAAGGTTGGTGCCATAGCCCCTCTTTGGAGTGCAATGCCTAAGCTTTTCTGTAACAAACACAAGCTGTGGTGGTATTGATGTTTTGACTGACAGGAAAAATAAAGTTGTATTTTAATTGACTAAAGATCTTGCTTTGCGTAACAAAGAAATAGCTGCTAAACGATCCCTGAACTCACTGCTATAGTTATGTTTTGTTCGTTACTTTTCCTTACCGGAATTGACTGCCTACTTCAACAGGCTTTGCAACAGGCTTCGTAAGACCTTAATACAGACATGGTTAAGTGCTGAGTTTTAATGAAGGGCTGTTTCATCACATGTCCTGCATTCAGTTCACACCTCATAAATAGCCATTATTATGGCATTCAAGGTGTAACCTTGATATTATTATTATAAAGGTAAGTAAGAATCTCTGCAAATGGAGATGCCAATTTTTATTTCCATGCTCACTCTAAGTCACCTAGTGCAACCCTAAATGTCAATATAAAGGTCTGGAGCAGTCTGTGTATCTGCAGTGTTTGGGACTAAAAAATGGAAATTATTCCAGGAAGTTTACAGGGATTGAGAATGGGTAAATGACTTAGAAATTCATTGCTATTTTACTGCGCAGGATGGTGATATTTGTTGTTTTACTGCTGGCACTTTTGGCTCTGAAACTTATTTTCTGTAGAGGTGGGCTAGCCAGGTGTGGGCTTACTAGGAGGAGGTGGAAGACAGGATAGGATAGATGTCCTGCGGGCTATCATTCAGATCAGGGCTTCTTCATTCAGCAGGAGCTTTAGGCCCTGTAATACAGTTCTGTGGACTGACAGCCCCACCCAGACAGTATGCAGCTGTGCCCTCCCCACAGAAACATGCTCACTCTGACCTGTCCTGTCTGACCTCTGGAAATCTATGCATTGTAGATATCTCACTGAATTAGGAATATGACCAGGGTTACTGATCCAGATTGCGTCATGGGTCAAAACTATCTGAACATGATATAAAATCTGTTGCTTTTTTCCACCTTATCATAAGCTTCTACAGTTTGTACTGCTGATACATACATATATACACATATACATACACACACGTGTACATGTATGTGTATATATATATATATATATAAAAAATCATGGAATCACAGAATCATTTAGGTTGGAAAAGACTCTTAAGATCAACTCCAGCTGTTAACATAACACTGCCAAGTCTACTGCTAAACCATGTCCCTAAGCACCACATCTACATGTCTTTTAAACACCTCCAGGGATGAGGACTCCACCACTTCCCTGGGCAGCCTGTTCCGATGCTTGACAACCTTTTTAGTGAAGAAGTTTTTCCTAATATCCAATCTAAACCTCCCCTGGTGCAAGAGGCCATTTCCTCTTATCCTATCACTTGTTACTTGGGAAAAGAGACTGAGACCCACCTTGCTACAACCTCCTTTCAGGTAGTTGCACAGAGCAATAAGGTCACCCCTCAGCCTCCTCTTCTCCAGACTAAATAACCCCAGCTCCCTCAGATGCTCCTCGTAAGACTTGTTCTCTAGACCCTTCACCAGTTTCGTTGCTCTTCTTTGGACATGCTCCAGCACCTCGATGTCTTTCTTGCAGTGAGGGGCCCAAAACTGAACACAGTATTCGAGGCGCAGCCTCACCAGTGCCGAGTACAGGGGCATTATCACTTCCCAGTCCTGCTGGTTACACTATTTCTGATACAAGCCAGGATGCTGTTGGCTTTCTTGGCCACCTGGGCACCTATTCAGGTGGCTGTCAACCAACACCCCAGTTCCTTTTCTGCAGGGCAGCTTTCCAGTCACTCTTTCCTAAGCCTGTAGCATTGCATGGCGTTGTTGTGACACAAGTGCAGGACCCGGCCCTTAGCCTTGTTGAACCTCATACCATTGGCCTCGGCCCATTGATCCAGGCTGTCCAGGTCCCTCTGTAGGGCCTTCCTACCCTCCAGCAGATCAACACTCCCAGCCAACTTGGTGTCATCTGCAAACTTACTGAGGGGTCACTTGATCCCCTCGTCCAGATCATTGATAAAGATATTAAACAGAACTGGCCTCAATACTGAGCCCTGGGGAACACTGCTTGTGACCAGCCTCCAGCTGGATTTAAATCCATTCACCATAACTCTTTGGGCCCAGCTATTCAGCCAGTTTTTTACACAGTGAAGAGTACACCCATCCAAGCCATGAGCAGCCAGTTTCTCCAGGAGAATGCTGTGGGAAACGGTGTCAAAGCTTTACTAAAGTCTACGTAGATGACATCCACAGCCTTTCCCTCATCCACTAAGGTGGTCACCTTGTCATAGAAGGAGACCAGGTTAATCAAGCACACTGACCTGCCTTTCATAAACCCATGCTGACTGGGCCTGATCCCCTGGTTGTCCTGTACGTGTGCGTGATAGCACTCAGGATGATCTACTCCATAACATTCCTGGACAGTGAGGTTAGACTGACAGGCCTGTAGTTCCCGGGATCCTCCTTCTGGCCCTTCTTGTAGATGAGTGTCACATTTGCTAACTTCCAGTCAACTGGGACCTCCCCAGTTAGCCAGGACTGCTGATAAATGATAGAAAGTGGTTTGGTGAGCCCTTGCACCAGCTCTCTCAGTACCCTTGGGTGAATCCCCTCTGGCCCCATAGACTTGTGTGTGTCTATGTGGTGTAGCAGGTCGCTAACCATTTCCCCTTGGATTATGGGGGCTTTATTCTGCTGTTCGCCTCTGTCTCACATATATGCAACTGCCACACATCTTTTTTGAACAGTGAGTTTGAGGATTACTTTAAAAAAAAGGACAGCCAGATTTCCTCTTCTCTGGACTAATGTGTCTATGAATGTCTCAGTAGATTTTTAGAGATATAAGGGATGTATCTCTCAAGTAAACAATTTTTTTCCAAACAAACAAATATCTTACATGCACATAACAACTCAATAAATACTATTTGAAAAACAGTAGATTTTAAATGACTGTGTGATAGTTATCCAATTAATTCTGATCTACAATATTTTTGAACATCATATCATTTTTTTTTTCATTCTTTATCTACCTGTAGATAAATGGACTCTTATGGGCCCACTCATGGCATCATTTCACTTCTTTGCATGCACAAAAACTTTGGTACAATTTATCCTTTCAAAGTTCACAAATCTCTCACAGCCTGCAACCCTTGCTCACCACTATGGGAGTTTATGATGATGTCAGCAAAATTCCCGAGAAACTTTTCATGTACTGAGCAGACTACAGTATGAGGAAAAAATACAGCTCTAACCAGAATTAAAAGGCTATCAAACTGAGTAGGTACTTACTTCAACAAGGGCAACATTCTCTCTGAATTCAATAGTTAGGTAATCCTTCTTTCCATCTATAATTTTACTAAAGATAGTGTATTTTTTTTTTTTTTTTTTTTTTTCAAAACCTAATGTTTAGGTCTGCTTCATAATTGAAGAATAATGTTACTGTAAATTTAACCAAAAAAAGAATGTTTATTTTTTAGTGTTTGCTTTTCCATTACGTACTTGATTCAGTACAATTAATGTTATGCTGAATTCTGTGAAATCAGTAACTCAGATTTTCTTAACTTTTAGACCTCTGCCATTGTTGAAACGGTTAATCAGAACACATCCCAAACGTGTATAAGAACCAGTTTTTAATCTTAAGAAATTATTCAGAATATGTCCAGCAAGTATACATCAGCCTCCAAGACCCTTCTCTTTATTGGGCTTCCTGCTTCTTTGTGCAACAGGTCATTAAATATTTGCTGTAAAAGAATAAAGAATAAGAGTAGTTGTTACTGAACAGGCAACTTGCATGTTGAAAGTGAGGCACATTATTTTTTAAGATCTTGGTCCCGTGACCCTCACTTACCCAGGATGTACAATGGATGTGAAAGAGCAAAATCCTGGAGCTTTTCAGATCAGTGGATTTACTGTCAGTGTGTGTGTCTGTAGTCAGGATTGAACAAAACATGTTCTGGCTCTTTTAAGGAGGGGCTGCAGGATTAAGAGATGAACTGAATTCTCATTCCTTACATGTTTACATGCTTTCAAACCATCATGAAAAGAAAGTCAAATAAAAACCCCTTGTATGTTACTTCCTAAAAACTTTAGAGAAACTTTTAAGCAAAAACGGATTTATTTATTCGATTAGAGCTAGCAAAGTTAGAACACAGCTATTCTCAGGTGCTGCACAGATGCCTGTAAAAAGGAGTTCTTGCTCTCTCCACGTTGGTGTAATTTATTAGTTTAGTGACAGATTGCTCAAGACTGAGATGGTTGCTTACCGCAGTTATGACTCGGGTTGATTTTAGCAATACAGGGTTTGTACAATTAAGGCCATTGTGTGGCTTCAAGTCATAGCCTGTTTGTTTACATAAGAATAAGAACTGTATATATTCCATTCAGTAAACTTATTTGTGAAAGTCTTGGTGGTTTAGCCCTGTAATCCCAAAGGAGAAATAAGGATGTAAGAATTGTCTATATCCCTAGATCACATTAGACAGTAGACCACATGATATAAATACCACAAATCTCAATTTACTCTCATTTTTACTTATGTTTTGGTTACAAAATATTTTCAAATCTTTCAAGTGCCTCTTATCCTAAATGAGTGCATATATAAGACATATATTGTAGTGTTCTGCACATGAATGTCCTGTCCCCTGTGTGAAACAGACAGGAATGTTTTGGTTTTTTTTTTTCTCTGTTTAAATGGTCTGTCTTTATTTACCTCAGTATAGGTATAATGGTGAAATGGGGAAAAAAGAAGAGAATATGTCAAGAAAGAGAAGGAAAAATAATTAAAAAAGGGGGAAAAAAAAGGAGAAAAAAGAGAAAGGAAATACCTGAATTCAAAAGACATCTAGAGCAATGAATGCAAATGTTGCTATTAATGTGAGATTGAAACCAGTGATATTATAAAGTTTTTAAGCCTATTTCCACTACTTTTTGTACAATTTATGTCCAAAATGAAACTGTATTCACATGTTTTTCATTGTTTTGAATTTATTACTAAAAGCTTAACATTTTTTGCAATTAGCCATCAATTTTTTTGTTGTTTTGATAAGAAGCTGTTTGAAGCCACTGGTTATGATATCAGGATACTAGATACTGTACAGGGTAAAAATAGAAACCAAGAAACAGTTAAAGAAATACATGAGAACTGCTCAAAGTACTTGTCCACATGGTAAACAATGATTTCAGGAAGTCAGAGTTTTAATTATATTAATGTCTTTTGTAGACATCGAGGCTGAAGACAGGTTTAAGTGCATCAAGAGGAACAATGAGCTGTTTTTAAAGATGTTAAGGACAGTCTGCTCCTTATGAAGGGCAACATCAAAGCAAGAAGTTGCTGCTGGAATAAAGATAGAATAAATGGATGATGATGTAAGTGGAAGTAGAAGCTGGCTTCCTGGCAGTGACTGAAGGTCTCTAGGCTGCTGAAATGATCTTGGCCATCAAGTAGTTTGAAATATACACTGTAATTATGCTCTGCATATCATCACAAGACAAGTCCATTGAGAATTGTAAAGAGAATGGGCAACTTTTCCAACCTCTTAGGTTACAGAGCACATTAACTGAAATTCTGCAGTTTCTGGGCAAGTACTCTAACCATTAGGAAGCACTACGAAAGACAGGGTTAATACATGTACCCTTGTTTGAGAGAGAGAAAGGGAGAGAGAGGAAACAAACACTCAGAACTTTCTTCAGAAGAGGAAACCTGGATCACGAGTGGTGAAGGCGCTGTTTCCTATTGGTTCCTTATAGAGATAAACAGGAGAGGTAAAAGTTTAACTAAAGTGCTCTTGTGAGGTCTTGAGATGTGCCCAACCTTCATTTACTGACATTAGTGAATATCTAAAGAGGACTTCTTTCTTCCACTGAGTATGAAGTTTAGGAGCAATCATAATGATCTTATGAATGTCAGATTGTTACACTAGTTCTAATGTAATATGTTACTATTTCTCATGCATCCAAAATGTGCTGATTGCTTCAAGAAATTTAGGTGATGTTTAAAGGAGGCCCGCTGCCTCAATTTAAGCATGATACACATGAGCAAGCTATTTCAAAGCTAGTGGAAAGTAAACAATTAAATTTTATCTTTGCATTTTTTTCATAATCTTTCTAAATGAACTTATATAGACACATGTATCTTTCCTCATGTATATTCTCATGGGTGTCAAGTGCAAGTGGTAGTAAAAGACTGAGAAATAGCAGGGAAGCTGGAAACAGAAAAACTAAAGGAGCTGTGAAAGACACAGACAAAAAGAAAGACAATTGGGTAGCCACAAATTTAGGGATCAGGACCAAACCCCACACTTTACAGTAATGTATCTAAACCCAGTCCTGAATTCCGTCCTTGAATTTTATAATACATTGAGTTCTGGGAAGATCAGTGTTGGCTTACAGGTTTCCAGATGAATACAACAAGGAACATGTTGTCAGGACTTGGTATTCCTTATAGCATTTCCTACTCAGGTGGGAGAAGCAATATGAAGAACTTTTTCTTGCATGTGATTATTGCTGGTTAGAAGCTTTCATAGTTTAGTAGCATAAGAACAACTTCTGGGAGTAGTGGGAGGAGAAAACAAAGAAAAAAAAAGAAAAAGAAAATAAAGAGCTCAGTACCTGAGTGACAGTCTGGGTAGCAGAGTATGGTGGAAAAAAAGCATACACATGGCTAAGATAGGCATACACATGGCTAAGATAGCCATACTAAGACCAGGTATCCCCACAAGGACCTTTACTCTCTGCTGTGGAAAGGAAATGGATGAAGGATTACTAGGATTAGTATTTAGTGGTGACTGAGGTGGCTCTGGTATCTCACGTCCAAGCAAATTTTGAAAACAGACTCTTAATAATCTCCTCAAATAAACGGTGTCCAGACATGTAACACAATTTTTTTCTTTTACATTTTAAAATAGGTTTCTATATACAAACCCAATGTTTGTGTAATTTTACTTTGCAGCCACAGAGACCAGTGTAACATTTTATATTATTAAAATGTTAATGACTGGGAAGTTGGTAAGGGGTTTCTGTAACAACTCACTTCATAGTTCAACATATCCAGTGATTTTTTGAAATTGGTACATATTTTTTTAAGAATGTGCTCTGAAAATAATTCCTAAAATGACTCACCCTCTCCAATCCATCTGCAAAAAACATCTTTAACCAGTAGACTGGTAACAAATGTTTGCAATTTTCACAGCCTTTCTAATTGTGTAGAAACTCTTCAGAGGCACATGGCTATACAAGCACTATAGCAGACTCTGCAAGCTCTTTCTGCTGATATTTTCATATTGTTCATTTAGAATGAACACGCTTTTACAATGTAAATATCCTCCAGCTCTTTGTAGAGCCTTGGACTGGCACTGGCACGTCATTCTAACTTCAAATCAATGTAAAGTTGTTTTTTATATCTTTTTTTATCTCTTCCCCCTCCTTTCCTCTCTCCCAATCCCTCTCCTCACCCCCACCCTTTTATTTCTTCATTCATTTTAGCTAAATGTTTAAGTAAGTGGCAGAAATTTGCTAAACATCACATGATCTATTGCAAACAATACTCAGAGGACTTCTGAAGTATTTACACACTGTCTTTTAGATACTCTTTAATGCTTTGAAAAACTGTACTCATTTGGTTGGATACTAAAGAACATACACCAAGATCAAATAGCTTCTTATTTCAAATAAATTGTTCATGGAACTCTAATGTTGTTAATGAAGAAATTCAGGAAAAGGTTATTTTCTGCAGTTTTTTTCAGCAGAGACTGTCTATAAGCCTATCTTTCTGCAGCATGCACATTGCTTCCCCACACCTTAGGCAAATATTTATATTCCACTGTAGTACATATTTGGCATTGTTCATGCTAACCTTTATGTTTTTCTTGTAAAATGTCAGCACAACATATCTTAATAGCGTCTTACGCAATCTTATAAATGCTTTGAATAAAAAATGTTAATTTACTCTTATTCTGTTCTCTAGATGAAATATCTTCAGAACTTTTACTTTGCTACTCCATTTGCCTGCCTCGGTGGCTTAGGCGTAGAAGAAAGACCAAGTTGTCCTTTCTTGCTTCTGCTTTTTCAAATTTGAATTGCTTGGGTGTAGAGAGGGAGTTCATGCTGTTTCTCCTAATCACTTTCACAGTAGTCCCTCTTTAGATTTGAACATTTACAGAAAAGGTGACGTTTTCTTTTTCTAACTGTGGCATTTAACACAAATCTGATCTGGTTTCAAACCTTTAGGTTAGAAATTAAATAATAATCAATCAGTATAACTTCAGTCCTCAGACAATGTGAGAACAAGTAATCAGAAGTTGTAAACAATGCTATAGAATATGGCATAAAAATAGGATGAATTGCCAAGACAAATGATTACAGACCAGATTAACTTTTTCTATAACAGACTAACAGGCACTGTAAATGTAAGAGAAAAAGAGAATATCATATGTCTTGACTTGAATAAAATTAACGACATAGTGTCACATGATGTTCTTGTAAGTAGGTTAGAGAAACATGTTACCATAAGGTGATGCAAAACTGGCTGAAAGCTAAAGTAGTTATCAATGGCTCATTGTTAAACTGGAGGATGTATAGATTTGAGTCTTCACAGTTCTGTTTTAGCTGTTTCTCAGTGATAATGCAATAGAGGATACTTTAAAAAAATCAGAAGATGATAGAGGTTACAAGCATATCAGAGACCTTCATTAGCATTCCAAAAGGGAGTTAAAAGTTGAGAAAATGTTTTCTTGAAGGATGTAGTTCATCAAGAAAAGAGAATGTTTCTATATTTAGAAATGAGCGGACACAAGACAAGTGGCTTTGAAAGGATCTGCAGGATAGAGTGGAACTCAATTTGAACATCAACAGAAAGTTATATAAAAAGGGTCTTACGGAAAGGAAAGGATAATATGTTTACGTATCCATAGCAGGTAAGAAGAAAAATAATGGGTTTAAGTTACAGCAAGGAAGATCTGGGTTAGATATAACAAGAAAGAATTCAAACAGGAAGGCCAAGGAAATATTGGAATACATTGCCTGTGGAGACTGCAAAATTTCCACTACCTGGAGATTAGATCAAGATAGCTGAAACCACTCCCTGGCATGTCATTTCTTGGTGAGTCTGGTGATTCTGGGAAGCATACTGTAAAAGGATGGCATGCATCTATGTTGCATTCAGATTGCAAAATCAGAAACCTTTATTTTCATTGTTAATACTTGGAAGAAAGAAACAAAAGCATATGTTCAATTTTTGACAGACTCAGTTTCTCAGTTTTCATTATATAACTATTGCTGAGGCCCCACACTCTGCCAGTTTTGTGGAGCCCAATCTGACAGCTCATCTACAAGAGTTAGGGTTCAGTTCCAAACCCAAGTTAACTTATTGCTTAGTCTCCTTTCTGAGACTGTAAACAAGGGTATCAATGGATACCAAATGTGACTGTGGTTTTGGTAAACTAGATATTGATTGAGACCAGGGCTTCATTTAAAGTAGGCTGAGAAACAGTTAGAAGAGAGTAACACATTTTAGTCACCACCACCATAGCCCAGAACCGTAGCTGGGAATATTCCAAATCTTGTTACAAAACTTTTGATATGCGTTGTTCCTTAATTTACTTTTTTTTTTTTTTTTAATTGCACTCCACAGAATTACTGTTGCATTCTATTATATTTCATAACTGTTCAATTGCAGAAAAATAGAGGAATGCTATCCCAGTTTAGAGGCTAGAGATTACACACAGGTTGAAGGCTACACTTACATGCAGGTATTTAAATTTAACGGGATATGAATATGTGGCATCTCCCTTGGAATAGCAATATTTTTGTTGTTGTTTTGTTTTGGTATTTTTGTGGTAATTCTAGATAAATCTTTAAAATTATGTAAAGAAACTGCTAATAAATTCTGTGGCTGGAAGAATGTCAATTCCAAGTTTCTGGTTACAATTTAAAAACATATATCACAGAAATCAAATATGTTGTTCATAGCTGCCAATATTTTTTCTGCCTGCAACTCCTGTGACAACCCAGTACTTGAATGACACAAGCTAGTCACATCATGCTTTAATATATTTTACAGTAGGAAAACGACCTAATTTTTATAATATTTCCTTTTCAGCTGACAGTATATATTGGCATGCACATCGTAAGTGAAACAAGGAATTCTAGGAAAAAAAATGAAATTAATCTTTTGAGCTTGACCTGTGAGGGCTTACAAATAGTACCACTTGGCAAGCATTCTCCTAAGAGCTTTATTTCTGTCACAATTTATCATTTGTAGAACATGGAGTTTCATGCAGCAGAGGAAACTACTTCCTATTCAGAAGTACATTATTCCATCTCTAGTAATGATGAAATCAGGTATTCTACCTCCGTCTTTTCCAGGGGCAAAGGCTGTTAAATTTCTCATACCTGGTGATGTCAGAGGATACATATGATTGTACAGAATGAATTTTCTAGCAACCAGAAAAGGAACTGTTTCTTCCCTGGTAGCTGGAATGTCATAGGTTACCCCCTTGTTATTTTTAGTTTTTTTAATTCAATTAAACTGCACTTACATGTGTAGCGAATTCTTAT
Organism: Platalea leucorodia; assembly: GCF_965183815.1. NCBI lineage: Eukaryota > Metazoa > Chordata > Aves > Pelecaniformes > Threskiornithidae > Platalea > Platalea leucorodia. The sequence continues at coordinate 48,335,011 of NC_138824.1, forward strand.
CTCATAACATAATGTACTAATTTTCAAAATAAGCTATTTTAAGAATGTAAGAAAAGCTGTAGTGGGTCAGGTCATATTTTTTATTCTGAGGCATTCTGTACCCAGTGGCAGGCCTCAAAGAGAGAAAGATAAAATAACATAACCTTTGCAGTGCACCTTCTCAGCCTCCAGAAATCTGAAGGCCAGGAACTTGCTGAGCTGGAGCCTGGAGATGTTCTTAATAGCCCCCAGTGAACCCATACTCAAGGAATTTCTGTAATTAGTTTATGGAGCTGCTTTTGCTTCTGGCTTCTGCAGCAACTTGTGGCAATGAGTTCCACCATTTAACTGTGTGTTAAATCAGATCTCGTGCAATGTAGGAGGTGAGCAGGTTTTCTCCAGGACTTGATCAGCTCTAAAGCTCACTTTTCATGAATTTTGGGAACTACTGTGGTTGGCTTGATTAGCTATCAATGTATCATCACTCAAAGTCAGAATCTGCAAGCTTTTTGGGCTTCCATTGTCCAGCAAACCACGGTTACATTATCTGGATTTAGCCGTAAGCAGATTGCTAGTTTTCCTCAATGGTAATATTTAGCAATAGCGAGCAAAAGGTCTTAGAAAAATAATAAAGGTTATTTCAAAATATTTAAAAGTAAGGATAAAAAGAGGCTGATGTCATCAAATTATTGGCAGAGATGACTTAGAGAACAGAAATTTTGCTCTTCATGAGAAAGGCAGCCTCATTTCACAGTTTTTCAGTGATTATGCACAGTCCTAAAGGCAATTCAACCTCATATCTGAATTTAAATGTTACAGTTTTATTTGTAGGAACAGCACACATGCTCTATATCCCATATTGCTTTTCTCTATAATTGTTACAGGACATAAGAAACAGCAAAAAAAAAGCACACTACTTTCCTACAACATCAATTATAATTGAAGTGAAGGTTGATCAATGGAAATGCTCAGGGCTTAACAAACTGAAATGATCTCAGTTATGTCTAGAATAGAAAATCTAATTAAAAGTCATAATTTTCAAAGCTGCAGATAGTATTAGTTGATATTCTTTTTATTTTAAAAAGATTACTTATTCTCGCCTGTGTATAAATACATACTTCAAGAGCACATAAGATTAGGGATAAGTGGTTAAGCTCTATTTAAGGTAAGAAACTATCATTTAAACATGTTAAGATAATATTTACATCCTGGTAAAATGAGAAACGTACAGAAGCATGACTGAAATACTACAAAGAAAATACATAGAGATTTTTGTGGATGCTGATTGTCTCCAAAAAAAATCACCTACAACTTTTCCAAATGTATACCTCAATGTCTCCCTTAACTTGGGCCCTGATTCTGTTCCTACTCTGTGTATTTTCACAAATTTTAACTTCATTGATTTCAAAGGAGTCCTTCTCCTGTGCTCTGAGGTTGCATCAAAATTATAAACTTTTGTAAGACTATAAACTCTTGAAGACAGGAACATTTCTTAGTCCAATACAGAGTACATAGAGTGAATCAGTTGTAGAATGAATCAGCTCAACTATGCAGCAAATTGGACGTAGTGGTTGTTTTAGACCTTATTGTCAACAAATGACAATTGCTTATAAATATGTTATTTTATTAACTGTACTATTTTTAATATCTAATACTTTTGTTAGCCATAATAATTTATTCCCTAATGTAGTTCAATATGTATTCATCCAGACTCAGCTGATATTATTCTATTTTATTAAAAGGTAATAACTAATGAATGTCTTGTTTCCCTGTCATGTACGAACGTTTTTCCCATCGTTTGTATTTTGACATTTTGAAGTTTGAGATAAAAATGCCTAAACCACACCTTTTATGGTAGATTATTAGTTAAACATCACTTGCTGTTGGAAAGAACCTTAGCCACCTGTAACAAATGGCACATAAGATCTAGAAATCTCTCCATAAATGTCGTGATGGATTACAAAAATCCAGTGGAACCATTTCTTGTTATCTTACTTCAAAATTAAATTCAATAGGCTTCCTTTCAGGGGATGCTCCAACTTTTGCTAGAATTTATCTAACAAGTTCTGATGATAATATTTATATAAAGTTGAACTGAAATAATTTTATGAGGTAAAAAGTCATAGCTAGCAAATTTCATCCTATACGGTAGGCAGACTAAGAATCACTTAAGTGCACTTAAGTAATCCTTTTTTAAGAGTAATAGGTTTAGGAAAGATGGAAAAATACTAATCTGAAAAAATAATACATCAGTTATGAATTTCAACTGATATATCAGTTACTGATATATCAGTTACTGGCTGGCTTATTCCTCAAAGAATCCAAAAATGTTCCAAAAACCTAACTTTTTTTTTCTTTTTTTTTTTTTTTACAACATAGACTTTATATTTTATATTTATATGGTTCATGTACGCAAGTTTTTCATTCTAAACAACTCTGCCATCTGCTATTTTTTTTTATATTATTGTCCAATCAAGCTATGTCTAAATCATTGAGTAATGAGGACCAATAGAAGTAGAGTAAAACAGTTGGCATCAATGCCTTATTGTCCATAGCACAGGAATTTGGAGGGTAGGCTGCTTACTTCAGCCTAGTTCTAGTTTAATCCTGTGGACTGAATCCTGCTAGTAGATAGAGCACATTAGTTGAACCTCTGAATCACGTCTTCCAGTAATTTCATCCAAAAGGAACATAATTTATATGCTCCAATCCTGCTCTGTGATATGAATCAAAACAGGTAATATCCTGGCATTGTTCTGATGGTCAGGAGATTTGTTTTGAAAATGCCTTCCTGATTCTACCGAAAATGCTATGTAAAGAAACTCTCAGTAGTCAGTACTGAATAGAAATATTTGTCTCTAGTAATTTTGTGGAGAAACTTTGGAGTTTGTCTATTAATGTTTTTCTATGTTAAAAATGGACCATTATCTTCTGCCTTTTAATTCCTATCCCATATTTTTTATTATTTATTTTTCCTTTACTTGCATTTGGTTAAGATATCAAAGAACTTTACTAGAAGGGAAACTGTGCATTTCTCTGCAAATGTTTCATAGACTTTCTTCAGATGCTAATGCAGGAATTAATTGGATGTTTGTATGGTAGACAGGCAAATATTTTTACTAGTAAATATAATTTCCTGACATTTCTGTGTGTGATTTAATGTGTAGGTGCAACCTTCTCTCACCTATTTCTTACCTGTGTAATAAGAAAGCAAAGGTAGGGCAGGACGACCATAGTGACAATGGCAGCAAAGGAGTAAAGAGGTATCACGTACCAAGAGAAACCCCAGGAGAAATTTAATGATTAGATTGTATGGATAAAACTTTCAAGCCAGATTTTGTGAAGTGGATATAACCATGGAGGAGGCTTGAAAGGAAGCTCCAGAAGAACTGCAGGAATGGGTGGTAAGATGCAAACATAATCTTTGATAATGCTCTGACAGAAATGGTAGCTGGGGTTTCCAGAGTAATCTGTTTTTCTCTGTTATAACCAGTTGAATTATTGTTGTGATGAATCCCACACATGGATGGATTATGCTGCATGCCACAGGTTAACCTATGTTTACTTTAAAAGCTGAAAGCACACGATTTCCATGGCTTCCCTTCCTAAACATGGTTACTGAGCTTTATTTTCCTATTAATTCAAAGTGGATTACAAGAAAACTTGCCAAATTAAGGTCTAAATATCTCCCTGAAAAATATGAAATGTCTGTTCTCTTCCTATGAATTTAAAATTTTGGATGTAATTGCTTCTGGCCAGGCAAATAAGAAAACTAACAACATCAAATTGAACTAGACTACCTATACAGATTAAAAGCTTTTGATTATTTTTTGTCTTCAGTTAAACTTTTCAACTTGTAGGTACCGTCCTATACCATACTGCTGTAACCTGAAATTACAAATCATCTTTTAGTAGTGAAATCCTCAGAAACATTACCAAAGGTTGCCCCTCTTTGTCTAACTTACTGGTATTGACTTTACCACAACTCAGAAATCACCTCTGATGTGTGGTATTGTAGTGTGTATTGTGTGAAAAACAGCAGCCATGATGACATATCTGCATAATTCTGTGCAAAACAGAAAAATATTCAGTGCACTCACAGTCCAAAAAGTTCTCTGCAGTAAGTGCTTTGGTACTCTGACAGTATGAAAGCCTTGTCTAGGGCTTTTGGATTTGATTTTTTATTTGATTTATTTTCTTTCTTTCCTTTTTTTTTTTTTTTAATAATACAGAATACCTCCTTATGTTTTTATCGTTCTGTCTAATAGCTAAACCAAAATGAAACTAGGAAGTCCATGAGGATAACACATTTTATCTCAGGACTACTTTGCACTTTTTGGTAGGCGTAGTGGAGAACTTTCAGATGAAATATGATTTCATTACAGAAATATACCATAATTTGAAGAAACAGAACATTTATGTTATAATTTTTTTTTTTCTGAAACAACAGCCAGTTTTTCTTAAACTTTTTGAGGTATGTATCTCAATAAATAAATAATTTTTTTTTTAAAAAAAGGATATGTTCTTGAGCGATGGTAGTTGATATTGTTCAGCATTAATAAGTTGTAGCACCCCAGAAAATTCATGAGCACAGAAAGAGGATGGTATATGCTTGGCATTGGTCCTGTTTGACAGCCGAGCACAGCCACTCTGTCCTGGGATGTGAGAGAAACTGTGTGGATGCATGCCATGCTGACACATCTGGCATCAGGATTGGAGGGCAGACATTGGGCACTTTCATTTGGGAACATAGGTATAGCTGTGGATTTCAAAGGAACTAGCTAGTACTGGCTGTAATTTATGATGGCAGAAATAGGTTTTCTACCCACAACATTGAGTATTTTATACTTCAGAAAATCTCTAGAAGGCTTTCCTGAATTTGCCTAGGTATCTTCTGTTTTCCAACCATCCCGGAAGTTTTGTGTGGATAGAGAACCAGGTTTCTCACTTAGATTCTTTCCCAGTGTATGAACTCCTACCCATTCCACTGAACTACTGCTGTATCATAATATAGAAGGACAATTAGACTTGCCATGCATTAATTTCTACTGTCTTTAAGAAAAGTGCATTCCAGTATCTGTCTGCTTTTCTTGAGGCACTTTCTTTCTATCTCTAGATGGGGCCAGGGGATGGTTCCGTAAAATGAAAGCTTCCTTACCAGCAATATAGATCATACCGTGACTTCTAATGGGGTTTCTTTCAGCAGTATGCAAAGCAGACAAAGCTTTTAGGGGATGAGTTAGATTAGCAATGACTACTTTATTTGTCTAGTATATTTCCTAATAAAGATGGTCTTTTACTGTTGCAAATCAGTAATCCACCAAATTACAGTATGTTAGAAATCTTGCCTTCTCTGTAAAGTTTATTATTTCTGCCTCATTTTTAAACTAAAAAATCAGATGTTCTTTTGAATTAAAGAATCCTATTTTCAGAGTGACTATTACTTATTTGTGAGTAGCATAGCACTGGTGAAATTTTGATTACTCAGCAAGGTATTGGTAATACCATATTCATTAACTCTTGTAATTGGAACATGGCCTCAAATGGCCACCAAACTCCTAACCCTGAAAGATAACATATCAAAGTATATGCATATCTGACATATGTATCCTCCTAAGAGACAGTAGATATTTAGTGATCTGTATTCAGGAGTTTTTTTTTTTATTTGCCTGCATATTGGAAAATTAAGCTTAAATCGTATTACTAATGTCTTTGCATATTAATAAATTTTGGAAAGACTTGAAGTCATGTTACTGTGTATTCAAGTCTTGTAAAACTTGTGTAGTAGAAAGTTATGGAATATAAAAAAGCTTTTGTAGTTCATAGGAAACAGTCTGGAAGCTTTGTAAACACTGAAACCTAAGTTAAAACCAAAGTGATTCTATTTAGTACTGTAGGGCACTTATCAATTACATATGCAAACAGAAAATGTTTCTTACAGAACTCACTTCTAAATGAGCTTCTGTTTCTGGTTGAAAACTAAATCTTTGTAAGCTTCAGTATTACAGAAATCAGAGAGAGTAAGCTGATATTTTTTTGCTTAAATCATTAGTGCTTTAAGCTTCTCTTACCTTTTGTCACCCCCACCGGTTTTCTTTCTTTATCAACCAACTCTTCATGTGAGGGGTCAGTTTTTCAGGGTCTTATTGTGGGGTTCCATTTCCTACCTCCCTCATTGTGTTTATAGTGAATGCACTGTTTGTATATAGAGAGAGGACATCAGAAACTCTGCAACTTACTCGAGTTTAGTCTATGTAGAGCTGGTTGTAAACAAAAATGAGAAAAGACCAATTTGCTTTGCACAGGAATGCTGTGTGGTGGGTTGATGTGTTGTTTTTGTGGCTTTAAATACTCTTCTTGCAGTTTATTGCTGCTTTCTTAACCATTCAAACAAACCATAAATACTATCTCTATGAGATATGATGGCTCATAAATAGTCATATACATTTTTAGTTTCCATTGTAATTATTTTTAGTGGAAATATGCCTTTTTGTAATTAGCACTTTTTGCAATCATGCCTACTTGACTCAACACAGAAGAACAAAAATAATCTAAATGCTCCAAAATCTAATACACATCTAATAAGAAAATAATCTAAGTGCTTCAAAAGGCTACTCTGTGCCCTGAATATTGCATGAATCTGCAACTAGCGACATTGAAAAGAAGGTGTATGGGCACATTTGGGACGCATCTGTAAGTGACTACATCTTACTTATTTCCAGACTGCTGCTGGCAGGGTACTGTGTTGCTGAAAAAAGTATCATCGTTTAGAAATATAGTAGTAAAGAGTGCAATGCAGAAGATTTTGATTCACTTCTCGTCTTCTATTTAGATGTTAAAGGTTTGAATTCAAAGTGCTTTTATTTTTTTGTAATCAGTATATAAACTGTTAATTAATAATTAAGTAAGTGGTATTACTTTTCAGCAAAATAAGAGCTTTTAAAAATACTTTAGTCTCAGGGTATTTTGTGGATTCAGTTATGTTTCTGTTTGCGTGTGGTGATAACTGCTGAAGTATAAAAATTTTCAAAATCCTTTTAGTATGGTTTAGCTTTCCTCTGCAGCAGATTAGTTCATAAAGTTTGGAACAAGAGGTGAGTCAGAATTTTTATGGTTTTGAGACATTTCTCTTACTTTTGAAGACTATTTTGTAGTTGTCCTAACTCTTCAGCTACTGAGAAGGAAACAGAAGGAAGAATTCAGTCTTCATGCAGTCTGAATCCCTCTGGAGGCTTCCTCTCTCTTTTCATCAACTGTGAAGGGAGCCTGGGATGACATTACTCTTAAAAGAGGCATTTGAGGTGCAAAATACCTATAGTTTGCACAATCTAAAATGTTCGTATTTGCTAGTTTTGGAGCTCATACTCATGTAAAAGACACATTCCTCTCTGTAATCTTACTCTTTAAAATATATGAGACAAAAAAAAGAGAAGGTTTGGAGTTTTTATTTTTAATTGTTAGGATATTTAGCATACATCACCAGAATACAGTATACTTCAGGACATACAGCCTCAGCAGGTGACACAAAAGGCATAGCTGGCCTATAAAAGAGGTTCATGTAGCCTCTGGCCTGCTTCAGATGTTTCATGCACCATGCTGGGGAGATGTCGCGAAAACTGAGCCAGATAAAACAGTTCGGGCAGCAAGAGCAGCCTCGTCTTCACCTCCGTCTTTTTCAGGCACTTTCCAAGTCATGAGGCCACTTGCTGCTGTGCATGTTCCGCATGCAGAGCAGAACTGCTCTGTGCATGCTCAGAAAGCCAGAGACTCCCTGGCAAGCAGTGGTCTTCCTGCTCATTTGATAAGTGCATGCCTGACAGCACATTCAACATTTTCTGAAGATGCGTTAAAAGAATGCACTCCTTACGTACATAGAGGGGTATTTCTACATTTTTCCTCCTCAAGATTTTATTTCTATTGATTAAGTTTCTAGTAAACTTTCCTGGTTTCTTCAGGCAGCCTTCAGAAGAGGTGCATTTCGATGCATGGATGTTGCAATAAGAACACTGAAAAAGCTGGGAGATTCCAGGGACTTTTCATTGTACAGCCTCTGCTGCAGGCAGAACTAGATTTACCTCAGTCTGGTAAATTCAGATACAGTCCATTAAAAATTATAGAACCAACAGAGGTTGCAGATATCAATAAATTTAAAAACTGCCTTTTAAGATAGATTGGATCAGATTTAGGATTGGGCTTTTAGGAAAATTCAAAATGTATATATTCTCTGTATGCTCTTAGCCTTTTAGAGTTCATAATTTCTGGAGAGCAGTGCCTGATCCTTTCTGAGGAAAGGAATTACAGATAAGTACAATAAAATAGTTTCACTTGGCTCAGATCATCAGCTGTGAAGACAAGATATGGCTCTTAATATTTCTAGTATGCAGTTTTAACAGTGACTGGCTGTATATTTCAAAGTGTTTATTAACAATAAAAGTCCATTTGAAAAGCTAAATGAAGACTTTTTTCAATAGATGATCTCTCTCTTTAGAATTAAAAATACACATATGAACACACATAAACACATGCACAGAGCAGCAGCAAACACTTTTCTAACTTTAAAGGAAAAAGTTCAGTTTTTAAGGCAATGAACTTGAGAAGATTACATAAACTAGATAAAGGGTATGTGCTCTGATTACCTGGGAATAGTGATGTCTGAATTTCCCCAAAACAGGTTGTTAATTTGAAAGATCTGTACAGCTGAGCAGGATGTAAAACAATTGATTGCAGTAGAGACAACGGTAATGAAATGAAAAATGCTAATAGGCATGAAAATAGACATGCAAGAAATGGCTGGTTATTCCAGACATCTGAGAGAAATGTACAAATATAAAAAAAAAAAAGCTAAGAAAAGTTTCCTGTTTCCTTTGCATGCTATGTAAAGGGGAGTTTGGCATTCTTGAATATATTTGTACACAGATTTTAAACAACAGTCCAAATAAGTCTATTATCTGCCTTGGAAGAGAAAATGTTAATGGCAAAGATAAGGGGTTTGGTGTTTTTTTTTGTTTTTATTTTTTTAAAGGGTTCTTTTCAATTTAAGCCCTCACAAATTATGTAGCCTCTGCTTCCGTCTGCAAAGCTGGGACAAAAGTTATTAGCATCACAGAGACGAAAGACAGATTATTAGTTTATCCCAGTGTCCACAAACAGATAATGAAGAACCTTCTATCTGTTCCCTTTCCTTCTGGAATTAAGAAAGAAGTGTAAATGTGGCATATCTCCATCCAAAAAGCTAAAACAGATTCTGACAGATGTGATCGGGTGCTTCCTTTTAACCTTTGGCTGCTTAACTATTTCTTTGAAGTCATTCCTGCTACAGGTAGTGAAAGCTGAGTGCATGTTATTTTAGTTATTCCTCCTTCCCAAACAGGAAACAGTTCTTTCATAACGTGCATTTTTTATCATCTGATTTATAGCCTTTGTTTGCTTTACCGTTCTGCCCTTCTTTCTTTGCAGAAAAAAAAATCTCTCTCATGCATACCTTTGAGCTCTTTTTGGGAAAAAAGTTCAGACTTCATTGAAATGTAAGCCAAATATTCAAACGATCACATTTTTATTTCACCTTTGAAACAGATAGCTCTATTTAATTAGAGGAGTGTGTTTTTTTTTTTTTTTTTTCTTTTTCTTTTTCTTTTTTCTTTTTTTCCCCTTCAGGGATTAGTTTAAATACTTATTTTCAGGAAACTTGAAGGCAACAGGGGAGCAGGTACCTTTAAAAATGATATTTGTTTATTCATTTCAAAGATTACTTTGCGTGACCAAAGAGAATACAGTCCATTCTTTCATTATGAAAACATCTGTAATTTTTTTCCCACTGAAGACAACACATCTTCCCAGTTACAACACATCCCGCTAAAGTCTTCAAGAACTGAAGTATTGAAATAAACAATATTATTACAACAGAAATAAAGAGAAAGAAAATGAAGTACAAAGGTACAGATATTGAAAAGATTTTAGGATGAAGGGGGCTGTAGTTTTGTGTGTATTTCTTATGCATCCTGACTTTTTGTATATTTAAAAAGGTAATGTAAAAAACATTCTTTCAAACAGTAATCTGATAACTATGCACCTTCTGTTTAGTATCGCTATATTGTGTCATATCTGTTTTTTATGCAATGACTGTAAAACCTGTTTAGCATTGCATGACTTCTGTAGTTTGTTGGGCAAGATCACACAATAGATACAGATAATTTAGTTCTGTGTCCTGGCGCAGATATATTTTTTTTGCGAAAGCTGAAGTGTATTACACATTAGAGAAATATATGTCTAATATAAAATGTACAGGTTAAGCAAATTATTTTTCTCATTGGAGTCAACCTTGCCTATTCTCAGAAGAAATGTACATTACCTTATGGCTATGTATCTATAGCCTACATTTGATTGCTCCCAAGTTATTTAAAAAAATAATCTCAAAATAACATAATGTGCATTTTAAAACATCTGCTATTGACTATGTCTTTTGGGGGAACAACTATGCTTACTCAGCCTCTGGTCAATGAGAACTTAGTGTGCTAAACAACAATATAACAGCAGATGTACAATAACGGCCGGAAAGCTGGAATATTTTGGCTACTGCCTCTTCCTTGGTAACAGGAAATGAACAGCTCATGGCATAATCTGTCTAAATATTTCTTTGTCATTCTTTGCCTGACTCCAGCACGAATTCAATAAGACAGCACTTTGTTCTCTTTAAACATCCATATTCCGCAACCTAAGTTTCAATGTTTCTTTTGCACAAGCAATGCTTTTGTACTGACTTACCAAAGGCAAATATTTTCTTTTGGGTTTGAATATTTTTAAAATTGTTTTTGCAGTGTTTCTATACTTTCAAAGGGTGTTTAAACTAGTGCTAAAGTTGTGTTTTGCATTTAATGCTTACGAGCTATATGAATGTAAGATTAAAAAAAAAAAAAAAGCTTCAGTCTAGTCCCAGATTCTTTCTAAAAAATTCATTCTTCTCCCTCACAAGGAAACATTTTTATCTGTTTAAAATAAATAGTACTTCCTTATTTTTCTCAACTCTATTTTTCCACCAATTCACCAACAATTTTATGTGTTCTTGTAATAGGTCTTTCCAAGCAAATAGTTATAGTGCTAGACTCCTACAGTGAATGGAATGTCAATTTTTGTACACATTGAGTATTTGAAGAAGGTATTACCTAGTAGAAATGTAGTAAAATTCAGAACAAATCTAGGGAAATATGCAGTGAAATTTTCAGATAAAAACATCCTGAAAGGAACACTATGAAAATGTTGTCAGATATTTAAAAAAGACCTTTCAATTGATCTTTCCAGGTACATACACAGCAATATTACCATAATACTTTTGGAAATCTCCATGAATTAAAAGGCAGAAAACCTTTTTGTTCTGTTTGTTTTGTTGATTGTTGTTGTTTTATTTTTTTTTCCCTAACCAGTAATAAATCATATTGGTAAAGATGGCATTTCTGTTATTATTAAACAATAATAATGGTATGTCCTATTGATTGATCATACCAGATTCCATTTAACAGGGAGAAATTGTTCTAGGCTCTTGAGTATAGCCCCTTGTATCTATAACACCATTTTTCTCCAGTACCGTAAATGCAATGTGTTTTTTTCAGAGTTGTTGGGGTTTGGATAGTACTAGTACATTCTCTTTGCTATACCAGAAGTTCTTCAGCTGTAATCTCCTACATTATGGAACAACAACGAAAGACTTGCCTCTTGCCTCAGATGTGCCCTTTTGACATTTCAATTGCCCTACCTTCCACCTGTGTATTATTTTTTCTCTGACTGTACAGAAGAACTTTGGGCATCTGTTATGTGACTTAGCATAAAGTGCTCAGAACTAATATGGTTGCATCTCTGGGAGTTTTGCTTTGGTATTGAATAGATGAAGGAAAAATATACACCATGACTGAGATGCAAACACCTATAAATTGCAAAACTTCTATATGGTACGTATACTTTTTTATGCAGTTAGATGTCTCTCTGTTTCTAGGAATGATGTTTTGATCTCTCAAAAAGCTGACTGTGGTTTTGTTTCTCTAAGATATGTATCATTAGTCATGACAGACTGAAACATTGTGATGCAAATGTTATTCATAAATTCCAGAGCTACTTTGTCACTGCATATAATTGCCTCAACATACTTCTAATTGTAATAGGACTAGAACAGGATTTCTGCTTTCTTTAGGTTGATGTTCAGTCAAGTGCTTGGTACCACAATCAAAATGGTCAGTAATGTGCTGGACATTACATTGTGTGTGTTCAATAAGGCACAAATTTTGACAAAAAGCTCTTAAAAGATTCTGTAATTCCACTTATATTGAAGACCTTACCATCCTGCCATAATGCAAAAACATGAAGCATATTTACAAATTTGTCCAGACAGCAGAATTTTTGCAGGACCATCTAGAGATAACTGCAGTTACTTGTGTTAACTTGGCTAGAAAGGCAAACAGTAGGCATAGAGCTACATGTACTATGTTTCAATTTGGCTGCAGAAATCACATGCAGCTTTGTATTTCCCAAAAGATTTTTTTAAAGCAACTTAACTGCATTATCCAAATAGAGATTTAACCCACAGCTAAGACAAGTGGTATATCCTGGCACTGAGCAGCCTTCTCTTTGTAAAGGTGTATGGTGTTCATGTCATGCTCTCCTTATCCCACGTGATGGCAAACATCCGCACTGATATTCTGATTAGGAGATGATGTCTGTGTAATTATATATTGCATATTTCTGAAGGAGACACCTTAGTAGCTCCTGCCTTGCCTTGTAACAACTTTGAAGAGATTTAAGAGCACATTTTACAGTTGTTGATAGATGCTTTTAGCTGGAGCAAAGCTTCATTTCAGGTTGCTCAAAGAAGGCTATTTTAACAAACAGTCAAAAACTTCAGGGCTAATATCTGCTGTTCCCTTTTGATCAGCCAAAAGGACTTGACCATCTTCATTGCAGAGTGGCACACAAATAAAGATTTTTGTTTAAACTTTATAGAACTTTCTGAAATCTTCCTAATGACTAAAAACTTTTCTCCTTTTCTTCTCATCACTTTCTATGACTTATAACTAGTGCTTCCTGTTTAGCAGTATAATAAGCAGATATTTTGTTTGCCAGTTTTCTGGGTTTTTTTATCCAAGCTCTACTTGAAACGGACATAAAGTTTAATAACAGTCATAGATGGAGCTATCATCATCCAGTTCTGATGTTTTACAAAGCTACCATATTACCATATTTGTTTCTCAGAATTTTCTATGCCGACTCAGCGTTTTGTATTTGGTTTTGGAATTGAGTTGTAGCAGCAGTATTCTTAGTTTACAATTATTAGTATAAGCCATTTTTAAGAATGCAAGTCAAAGCTTTTATTGAATTCAGAAACATTCTCTATTTCAGCAGCAAATAACATTTAGTATCTCATTAGTCTATGACAAATAATCACCATCAAATATGACTATGGTAATTCTGACATTACAAGCATCAGTTTGAATCACAATAAAATAACAATTACAACGCCAGTATCTGAATCTTGGTAGTATTTGTGCTGTCCTGGATCATTTTAGCATTCTGTGACAGTGCTGATTGCGCTACAGGTAAAAATTGGTGAAGATCTAAAAACCTGTGGTACACTTGAGTATTAGGAAGAGACAGGGTACAATTACACCTTGTAATACCAATGAGGAAATTTTGTAGAAAGGTTTATTTAATATCTGAGCCAAAAGTTTAGGAAGTCTTTAAAGACATTGTGAGGATACTCAGTGTTTTGATTGAATATATTTGTTTGTTAGAATACCTCAATCAGTTTCTTCAACTGGATCATTCGCTTGTTAATAATTTTAAGGTGCTATAAAATTATAGTGATATACAGTGCTTTTTCACTTTACTACATATTGCTCTCAAGAATTAAAAAATTAAATAGAATTATGCCAAAAGCAACATGCATATTTAAAAATATTTCAAAGAAGTGATTTTGGTCAAAAAGAGTCTCTACACACTTTTTACTCAAATTCAGCAATTTCTGGTTTACCAAAAAAAATGAAAAAGTGTAAGCATACTTGCATTTGTATATACATGGTAATGAAAGTACAATATATATTTAAGAATCAGCCATTCACATGCAACTTTTTTTCATCTGTCACTCATAAGGAATGTAGTAAGGATATTCCCTTGGTGAACACTTCTAAATTCTAGTGGAAAAGAGAAATCACGAACGCATTCAAGGTAAATAGGACAAGCAGTATACCAGACTTCTTATATACAAGCTATTCCTGTATGCGTCTATTTACATCTGCAGGACTGTTGTTTGTTTAAACTATTGTTTATATTAACTTTAAATGAAAATAAACGTTCACTAAAAAAGCAAAAGTACTTAAAATATTGGATAAATAATCTTTTTTAAAACTAATTCACAGTGTCATGATAAATATGTAGTGTTGATTAAAATCTAATGAGAGTGTCATGGCAAAAAAATTGCCTAGAATTATAAAAGCTCACAGATATATCCAAGGTTATTTGATGTTTGCCACAATGCAATGTGCCTGGAAGCCTTACTGGCACATATACAGTACAACGTAGTAAAATTTAGCCAAAAGCAGTTCACCGTGCAGTACAAAAAACCCTAATCATTAAAATTAAACCACCTGCCTCACCCTGCTGAAGGTGAGAAAGGACTCTTCAGGTCATTGTATCTGTTTTCAGTTCCCTGATGGCTATTCTGGTTTCTCTTTTACTCTGGATGCTCGTTTATTTTATTTTATTTTATTTTATTTTATTTTATTTTATTTTATTTTATTTTATTTTATTTTATTTTATTTTATTTTATTATTTTATTTTATTTTATTTTATTTTATTTTATTTTATTTTATTTTATTTTATTTTATTTTCACTTGTATTAGCTGTGATTGCTGTTAGTAACAACCATGTGCTCTAAACAATTTGCTTTCACTAGGGCAAGAACTACAAACATGGTTAGACCTGGAAAGACGTACTGGCATAAAATCTTTGCCAGAGTGGGAAACTTCTAAGAATTATAGTGAGCTGATAACCTGCTGAGTTTATGGCGTCTCATCTATCTTACCTCTTCCTAAAGAGAAGCAAACTGGGAACAAGAGATAGATAGAAAGTAAAACCAAATAAATTAAACCCAAAGTACCCACTTAATTTGTTCGTTGATCTTTTTTCAAAACCAGGTGTCTAAATGCCACCATTTTCATATGCTGATTTGCAAGCTTTAGGGCATGTACTCTTCATAGTGAGCCTTAATACTACTATACGAAATAGTCATTTTAGAAAGATACAGTGATTTCCAGGAAATTCTGAACTACAAGCAGTTGCTTCATTTATTCAAACAGCAGAAGTAAGCTTAATATTAGAAACATATGAGGTTTTGATAGATTTAGAAAAGGTTTCAAAGAAAATAAATACATCTGAATTTTTCACTTAAAATACCTTAACAGTCTACACTTAAAAGTTTAAAAGTCCATTCAGAATTATTTCTACATAAGTAATGAACTCACTCAGAATGTCTGAATGGATGAACATCTGTATGTGAGAAAGGAGATATGTCACAGTCAGACATACAGCCTGGAAGACAATCATAGAGGGTGAGAGAGAAAGGGCATCACATATGGAAGATTTTAGAAGTCTGCAAAATTCAGTTGCAAATCTGATGTTTCTTTTCATTTTTACATGGTTCTAAATCAAACACCGGGCACCAACCCACTTTCCAAAATCTGTCGGTTGAATGTAGGAGATTCAAAATCCATCTCTGAATCAGTGTTTTGTGTTCCAGAGCCATCATTAATGCTGAGGCATAATACAACTACGACAGTGTAAGAGATGTGTATTTATATGCACTACTCATGAAAATCCCAAACAACACTAATGGTGTTTTATTTGAGAGCCTTTGATGTTAATAAGAGATAGGCTTATGCCAAGTCTGGCACATCAGAGTTTGAACTGTATAAAGGCAGCAGCCACAGAAGCTTTGTTCTGCATGAAGGCTTACATGTTGAGAGGGAGATTGTGCTTACAGTTGTGAACAGTGTAAAAACATTTTCAGAGGCCATAATGCTGTTTCATGTCAGTTATTTGTTGAACAGGGCTGACTATCAACCAGCTGACAGTTTTCAAACTAGTGGGAAATGAAGCAGTGGATTTCCTCCCCCCTTTTATACCAGAGACTTTAGTTAGCTATGTCCCAGCCCTGAAAGGGTTATTTGAAATTGTTCTATTTTATGATCTAGTTAAAAATAAATATTCCTAGCTTCCATCTCATTTTGGTTTCACTTGGGAAAAAAAAAAATCTTATATTCCAAATGGGTATACTTAAGAATCACTTTTGTTTTAAAGAGGATGAAGTTAGAAAACCTAGCCATATCTGTGCATAGTTATAAATCTTATATATATATGGCTTAAAATTACAAGTAATACAATTTTGAAATGGTCATAATGAAATTATAGGAACTAAATATATTAGTGTTTTGGGGATTCTCCCAACCCAAAGAATTTCCATTTTCAGATCAATTTAAGCTTCTGAAAACAATGCTTGAAGTCATCATCGTTATATAGTCACCTACGTTTAGGCATCTAAAAATTAGTTGTCAACACTTAATTAAAGCTCCAATCTGACATTATTGTCTATGAAAATCCAGGGCTTGATTCAGTTGCTTTTGCACAGATACCCCGTAGCATTACAGATGTCCCTAGGTACAGAAGACAGCTGCATAAGGCTGGCACCTACAGCACAAGACTCATGGGAGAGCCACACACTTCCAGATTGACACCTGAAAGCAAAGTAGGAAACCAGAGTACATCAACACTAGCACTCAGGTGTGCACAGCTGAACCAAGCCTCATGGAGCTTAGAGAGGAATTCAGGTGAGCTATGCAGAATGTGGGTAGTTTACAGTGAGCTCAGTAACTCTCTAAATCTACTGACTCTGTTGCCGAGATCCCTGCTGATTATAATACAAGTGTAGGTGACTAGCTCACGTACAAAAATCTGCACTTTGGCAGTAGAGCTCAACCTACTCTGTCTGACAAATGGCTGTATTCAGTTGTCTAAACAGACAAATTATCCCGTTTGAGATTCACTAGAACATTTAAAGTATCTGCACAGGTCTGGCAGGGGACAAACAAGGGAACTACATCTTTCCCACGTGCAGCTGGAAATAAGGCAGAATGTTGTAGGACACCCAAAAGGGCATTAGGTGCCTCTGTTTATATAAATGATCTAACATCAAAATGTCAGCAACTTTTCTGTATATTTTCTGGTTTAGTAGTATTTTTGAGGATAGTCTCTGAGTTGTGATATGCTCTTTTTTTCTTTTGCTGTTTTGCAGAAAAGATATCTAAACATTTAATCGTCTCTCATTTAAAAATAAACATTTTCACTAGCTTTGTGCAAATTTTGCCTAGCCCAAAATAAAATGGCAGTGGAGAAGTAGTAGATGATGGACCTGATATCAATAATATACTTTGAAGGCAAAGAAGAAAATTAAATTTTCATTTAACTATACTGATACAGGTGAGGTCCATGGCTTTGAATGAAGCTCCTCAGTAGGAAATGATACAGCTTCATTATTGTGTCAAGTTTTACAGTATTAACTCAATTTATCAGTGCAGTCATTTTTATAAAAGAACAAAGTTTACTCAGGGTATTGACCATAGTGGAAAAGTGCGTGAACATATTTGTATAATTAGGTTTCTAAACAAAAAGGTAATCCTTTTTCATATCAGGGATGTTTGGAAGGGATGTCTAGCAGATATGTACAAGACAAAATCTTAAAGCATTTTCCACATTTGGCTTGCATGTTGTCACAACTACAGCTGATTTCTCTTAATTTCTCTTCTCTGTCTAGCCTGTGTGCCATTTCACTCAGATATCATTTTCTTTAGGTATCACTGTAGATATTATTATTCCCCTTCCTACTTTCCTAGTTTCTACCTCTTCCTTCTCCCTTCATTTTTCCTGGCCTCATGACTTCCAGTTAAGGCCATAATCTCATCGGTCTCCTCAAGGAATTCCAAACAAAGGATTAGCTCTCTTCTCCCTACAAGGAGTACTTCGTTCCCTTTGCTAGTAGCCCTGCTTTAACTTTCCCATCTCTATTTCCATGTTCTTCTACTCCTTTTCAGGCCTTCTTCCATCTCCATCTTCTGGGTTACCTTCCATGAGCCCTCTATTTTTGATTCTAATGTCTTCTTTTGAGAAACTCCCCGTACTATTAAATTAAACAGGCTCAGAATTATTTTCTAACTAGTGTAGAACAGCCCACCTCCTCTTACTAAATTATTTAATTCTCCAAAACACAGGGCCTACATACAAACTGTCTGTTGGAATGGCCCCAGCTTCAGGCTTGCCTGAACTACAGTCATGAAAGTAACACTTCTAACACTTGATGTTAGTGAAGACTGAAATGCTTAGGAGCTATTTCATTTACTAGTATAGACATAGTCTCTCTGTTCTGACCTTTATTTTTTGGGCTTTTTTCTCTCTTGAATGTCCTCAAGAAAACCTTTCTCATTAAGAGTGTGCCCATTTCAAGTTCAAGTTGAAACCCGCACCCTCCAGCAGTTGACTACAAGATTTCTTTCTACTCATATCATGCCAATATGTTGAGAGGACCACAGACTATGCCACACATAGGGGTATGTATACTGGATTAGACCTTTGGGAAATATCGGGGGAAGACTATGGTAACCCTTAGTGCACACTCAAGCACACATACACCTACATCTTAAGCAGGAGAAGCAAGTCATGCCTGGATGAGTGTCTTCCATATAACTTGTTTGTCCTAAGTCATTCAGGGACCTTGCAAGTGAGCAACTGGAGAAGAGGCAGGACTAAGTTCTTCCTTAACAGAAATCCTACCGTGGATGTTCAAACACTCAGTAACACACAGTTTAATTGAACAGGCTGTTTCACAGTGTTGTCTGGAGACCAGCATTTCTACCTATTGGAAATAACAATATTCTGAAATCACCTATGCTTTGATTTTTTAAAAAGCTCAAAATGTCCATCTTTTAAAATCTCATGTATAATCAGTTTTTATGTATAATCAGTTCTTGAAAGAACTGAACTTCAATATTTCAGAATATATCACCTCAAATAAAAAAAAAAAAATACTTGTATAACATTGAAAAGTTTTACATAAAATGTTAAATACAACACAATAAAATTTAAAATTATATTATTACATAAAAGTTAAAATTAAATACCATTACAACATTGAATGTAAATATTGTAATTATCCCAAAAGAAAGTATTTTTAAACTAGCAAGATAAAATCAGAAAGTTTAAATGCTCTATGTTTCTGTTTGCTTTTCCTCCCCAAAGTTTACATATAGTCAAACCCTGAAATTCCAATAGAACTAGTTTTGCCAATGAGCCCTATTTGATCCAGTCCTTGCATTTAAATTTCTACCCAGAGCCATTTTTCAGCCTTCCTAATCAAATTACTTTAAACTGGTGACTTTGTATTAATTAAAGTTGAGAGACCCAGTGCACTCATGTCTTACATAGAGAACTCTTTTCAGTGCTTACATCATTGTAACATACATATGCTTCTGGGAAGAATTAATAGAACCAGGAAATCTGCTAATATTTAGAATGGGTAAATGAGATTACTGATTAAATTCCTTTCTTACAAATGCAGCTTTTAAGAAAAAAATATTTACAGTACCTAGAAGCACTGCAGAGTAATACAAATGACATTTTATAATGATGAGCATGATAGATAGATTAGGTTAATCCCCAGTTTTATCCCAATTTGATTGTTTATATTAACTCATTGGTTTAAGAACTGACAGTGAAAATGTGATCATTTTGTTCCAGCTCAAATGATTAAAAAGCCTAGCTCATAGTGCTAGTGCTGAGTATCATTAAGTTGGTAATTTTATATGTATAAAATATTTTGTACAAAAATACATTTAAAAAGATATTGAAGTCATAAATGCAAGTGTTAAAAAGTTGAAGAGAACCATTATTGTTGAAATTTCTTTAGCATAATCAACACCAGGGAAAATCAATCTTAGAAAATTTTAACTCAAATGGTAAAAATCTTGTCATGAATGAAATAGCTGAGGCAGGAGGCTTATAATGGTTAGTGCAGGCCAAAATTAACTGTAAGTTCAATTACTTGTTTCACCTATGACAGAGGCCTGATTCTTTTTAGAGTTCCCTGAGGCTGATTCTAATGAAATTTTAGCAGTAATGTTGAAGTCCTGCTTTATCACAACAGACCATGTCTATTTGATATAATTTAGTGGCCCATTGTGGTAGTTTTCATACCTGGGAGAGGCTTGATCTGTAGGTAAAGTAGAGTTTACTGTTGAGTCATGGTTAATGTTTGGTTTCAGTCAACCTTGCTGAAACTTTGTAAACCATCCTCTTGAGTTTTTGGATACCTTTCAATGGAAATCATGGAATATACCTCTTCAAAAGGTAGGTATGACCTGGAATCTTTAAACCCATCTTTTTTTGACCCTATCTTTGAACCAATACCTGTTGCTTTTTGTTTCTTTTATTTTAATCTCTTCCTCCTTTTTATTCTAATACTGAGATAGTCTGTTGACTGATAGTTTGAGTCTGAGATAGTGACATAAGTATCGCATGAAAAATATAATCCTAACATAAAATTAAATTACTGTAGACTGCCTCATTAAAAGTTATAATTCCTAATAACAACAACCACCTTTTTTCTAGGTGACCTACAGCTTAAAATTTTTGAAAGAATATTCTGAAGAATATCTAAAGAATGTTTCCAATTTAAATAGGATTATGTAAACCAAAAAATATTGGAAAATAAAATATTGGAAATTAAAGTTAGGTCACATTGAACTCCCTTTTCATTTTAAATGAAAATTGATATAATTCCATATTTTGTGTCACTTATCCTTCCAATATTTAGAAGTCAAATTAAGCTGCCTGAACATGAGCCAGCAGTGTGCTCAGGTGGCCAAGAAGGCCAATGGCATCCTGGCGTGTATCAGGAATAGTGTGGCCAGCAGGACCAGGGAGGTGATAGTGCCCCTGTACTCAGCACTGGTGAGGCCGCACCTCGAGTACTGTGTTCAGATTTGGGCCCCTCACTACAAGAAGGACATCAAGGTGCTGGAGCATGTCCAAAGAAGGGCAACGAAGTTGGTGAAGGGTCTAGAGAACAAGTCTTATGAGGAGTGGTTGAGGGAACTGGGGTTGTTTAGTCTGGAGAAGAGGAGGTTGAGGGGAGACCTTATGGCTCTCTACAACTACCTGAAAGGAGGTTGTAGTGAGGTGGGGGTCGGTCTCCCTAGTAACAAGTGATAGGACGAGAGGAAATGGCCTCAAGCTGTGCCAGGGGAAGTTTAGGATGGATATTAGGAAAAACTTCTTCACCGAAAGGGTGGTCAAGCATTGGAACAGGCTGCCCAGCGAAGTGGTTGAGTCTCCATCCTGGGTGGTATTTAAAAGAAGGGTAGATGTGGTGCTCGAGGACATGGTTTAGTGGTGGACTTGGCAGTGCTAGGTTAACGGTTGGACTCGATGATCTTAAGCATCTTTTCCAACCTTAATGATTTTATGATTCTAAGAGAAGGATCAGATAGATTCAGTATTTATGTTTTGGAGATGATTTACTTTAAGAATTTTTCAAGTGAAATCAAAATTGTGTTTCATTTTCTTCAGGGCAGTAAGTGGGTTTTCTGTATGTTTCAGAAACCAGCAGACTTCTGTCTTCAATAGAAGTCTGCTACTTCTATCTTCAATAGAAGTCTGCTACTGAAATTTTGATTATTTCATTCTGGATGGATCTAAGTCTCCTCATTCCTGATTATCAGACAACCTGTACAGGTTCTAGGGAATTGCAAAAAATTAAATAATCCATACAGAATTTACTCCAAATTTGTCAAGGGCTTGAAATTTAGTATTAAAACATATTTACATAAATATATACAGCCAATACTAAGCATGTTTTACTTAATGTCCTCCATTGCTCTTTAGTGATGCACTGAAGAAAGAGTACTGCTTATGATAGAGGATTCCCTTCCAAATTTATTTGGTTTTTGTTTTTGTTTTTGTTTTTTTTTAATATTGGGTTTATCTTTAGGAGATGTACCTGCTGTGTAAGTAACTGTTTCTGAAACAGGCCATATATCTCACTCCCATTAACACAATTCACAGCAAAATTCTTTATGAATTTGACAGAAACACCAATATAGATGACTATCCATCCTCCACACAATATATTACGCTTCAGCATCCTTTCCCTTCTTTCATGAACACACACATGTACAGAGAGATGAATCAGTGCTTTTCTTCCTATCAATCAGCATTGTCCTTGATGTTCAGTGATTTATATTAATACTGGTCAGTATTCTTGTGGCATTTGCTTGAGGACTTTTTTTTTCTTATTTCAGTTTAAAAGGAAATCTTAAAGGGTAAGGTGGAAGCATTTGTAATTTTTAAACATATGCTATTGAGAGACAAATAGTAATCTATTAGTGGGGAAAGAAGTCTGTCTTGTGAATATAAGAACACAAAAACGTAATACCTGCAAGTGCTGAAATTTGCAACTAAAATGTATAAATCGTTATTACTTCATATTTTTTCTGAGTCAGATGGTTTATATGTGTCTTACCTGGAACTCATTTATCATTTTAAAAGCACCTTTTGCAATGCTCCAGTTTTGCCTTAGATGCAGGAGGGTTATATGAGTTGACCAGTGGAAGAATCAACCTTGGAGCTACCATAAGCATATTTAACATTTCCTCTGTACCGTTCATATGAGCACTCAGCCTGCTCTGTCTCTTGATAAGGAGAGGGATTCTTGGAATAAATGCAAGAATTGGAATGACATAGCAGAAACCTGTTGTTTTAGAAACTGATTCTTCTGCCTGGGGAATTGCTGCTGTGAGCACTTGAAGGAAAAATTAGAAACAGTGCCTCACCAACCCAAACACTGCTGTGAGCACATGCCTTTCAGGAGTGATAAGGAGTAGCACGTATTTCTTCCTCTTCCTACCATGTTAGATTCATGCTGATATTTTTCTTTGCTTTCCACACTGAGGCATGTAAACAGGATGGGTGGAGTAAATTGTAAAGTTCTTGTAATTTAGCACGGCTCATGTAATGGAGTGTCTTGGTCACTGCTGATCTAAACTTGTAATGAAAGTCATGGAATAACTTTCTGGAAGAGTGACAGGGGAGATGGGTGGGGCTCAGCAAATTACTTAATCCACTTAACTTTAGACATCTATAATGTGTATGTTGACACCTGTACTCGGATCCAATTGAGAGAAATAGGTAAAATGGGAAGTAATCACGTATAATATTCTTGCTTTAGGATGAGATAAATTAGTCCACACAAGCCTCCACTGGAGAAACCATGATTAATTCACATACAATCATACTGTTTCAGATACATAAAGTTGCATTAAATGAACTGTGTGTCTGATTTCTGGTTTAAAAAACAGTCAAACTCTTCTTTGCTTCCTTCTTTTGTCTTCAGAGAAGGACACAAGTTCACTGCAACACTTCTGGGATGACCATGGAGGCTGTTGTGAAAAGCAGAGTACTCACAGGAACAGCTCGGTCTTTACTGCCAGATTCTTTCACAAGTAGGCTAGTAAAACTGTGGGCAAGTTAAACCACAGGCATTGTGTCTTGTACCTCTCCTGTATTGAGGCAATGAACAGAAGAAGCTAATTTGTCACTTTTTTTTTTTTTTTTTTTTTCTGGTTGCTTTTTATAACTGTGAAGCTCTGTATTTTCTAGACTGACTTTAAAGCATAACATGAAGATACATCAGCTTTTGGTACTCTGTCTGAGATGGACTCTCTTTAGAGCTGTGTCTTTGCTTTAAACAGAGTTCAGTGTACTGACAGTGTTCAGTAATTGATAAAAATTAATAATAAACACTAGCAAAATACATCATGCTCTGCTTTCCCCTCTCCCCCCCTCCCTTTCTCTACTGGAAGCAGTAATCTCAGCCACAAGAATTAATCTTTGAGAGACCTGATACAGACTAACTTGATCACTTATTCAGTTGTCCTGTGTTTAACTTGCTCCTTCTCAGCTGGTTTCAGCTGGAAATGAACAAAGATGAATAGAAGTATGAGTGCTTCCCAAAGCACAAGTTCCACAAAAGCTGTTATGAAAGTAATATTTTAGAACTCTGTCTTTAAAATTTACAGTTTCCTATGTATTCTTCTATCCCAGGTGTGTAGCTGACTTCCAACTACAGATGAAGCCAATAGTTTCTCCCTTGCAAGCTGCAGATTCCCAGGTGAAGTACATAGTGAAAATTATTTATAACATAAATCCTTTCTCTTTTCTGCCATCTGCTTTTAATGCCTTTTCTTCTAAACCTGGGTTTTCTCTCCTAGATTTTTATCTTATTCTCTAAAGAAGTGCCTCCCGCAGCAAATGTCACCGCAAAGTGAAGTTACAGTAAGCTAAAACAGAAGAGGAGAATGCTCACCCAGGGTCTCTGTAGATTCATAGATCTGCTTAAACTACTTCTTTGCATCTTTTCTCTCAAAGCCCAAATCCTACTGATACATCACTTGTGGTTTCTGCAGGGCCAGATGCCGTGGGTAACATGCACCACAGGTAGCAATTCTCAAGTCCAAATACAGGTAGAGCACTGACCCTAAGAGCTGAATCTGCCAAATACTTTAATATTGTGAAAGACTTATAAAATCCACACTGAATTAAAACTTTTGAATTTTTAATAAGAACTGTGGCATTGGACTTGTAGTTACAATAATGTTTTACTTTTTTCCTTTTAAGTATGTTGCAAACATCAACTTTTTCTTTTTTTCTCCAAAAAGTAGATAATAATGATGTTCTTCATTTTTGCAGAAACTCATGAAAATATTGCCAGAGCATAGAGGGAGCTCGTGTCAGGGCTGGATGAGACAATGTTTTATTGCTGTGCTTAGATCAGAATTTCCAAGAACTTGGAACATGATCCTGAAAGAAGCTCAGTCTAAATGCAGGATATGGAAAAGGATGTGGTATGTTCTAACACACACATACACACACCCCCGCCCCCCTGCATACAGATACTTCTTGAATATTGCAGCAGATCCTCTTAAGACACAGAAGACTTCATTTGATCTCATCTGGCTCTGGATCTGATCCTGTCTGTATGATGAATATGGAGATTTCCACAGAAAATAAAGAGTGAAAAACCAAGCCTAAATTCTATTTTTACAAATAACATTTTGTTTCCTCACTTTTTATTTTTTCAGATCAGATTCTGAAGAAATGAGGGTTCTACTATTTGAAAGTTGATTCCGCCTCCCCCCCCCCAAAAAAAAAAAAAAAAAAAATTACTGGGATAGGCCGTTATGCTTGAAAATTTGCAGCACCCACAAATTCCAGAGACAAGTACATATAACTTCATCTCTAAATGATCTTTTAAATATACTAATTCATTGTAGAAAGAAAACATAAAATAATAAACATTTGTTTGAATAAATGCTCAGAGGAGCTCAACTTCTATCAGAGTTTCTTCAGTAAAGAAAGCCAACAACTCCCATTCACAAAATTCTTTACATTTCTTCTGAAAGAATTACCGTTTCTAATTTCTAATGACTTTTGAAAAGCAGGTCAGATGCACTATCTCCAGTGCTAGTTCTCTAATCTTGCATGTACTAAGCTAATTACCCATCAGAGCTGAGAGTATTCAGCATTAGGACCTTTCCCAGGCTCTGGGCTGCACTCTTTCAATGTACACTGCCAGTCTATCAGCTGTTCACTCGGCCTCAAACAACAGCTGCCAGTAACTGCAAACATCCGGCCTCGACTGAGAGGCATAAAGAGCCAATTGATAGGAACAAACGTCAGGATGCATAGGAATGCCTGCACAATTATAAATTAATTCCTTGAATTTTAATAGTTTTAAAGGAATGAGAGAAGGAAAAGGAAAAAAGGAAGCTGGTGTTAAGCTAAGTGAAAGTGTGCTATACTGATATTACGTTCCTGGTTGCCCCGAGCTGATTGCAGTGATTTTTACTAGAGTTGTCGTGGATTTAATCCTTTCTGATCTTCATTTCCTATGCATCTACCTTTGCAAGCAAGTTTCTGGAATACTCCGATAAGCTGCTTAGCCAAACATCATTTGGCTCTAACAGTAGGCTGATTTGTTTCCTTGTCAAAGGATAGCTACACTAGTTATTCTGCCTCCAAAACATCAAGTGGTAGACTAGATGGATATGTCGGTCTTTCATGACTGTGAACTGATAGACCTGCCAAGCTGACTCTCTTGTTGTACTGCAATTAGTAATTTTTAAATATCTTCATGATAGCTTAGGCATTTGAGAAAATGAGTGCTGCTTTGTCAGGAGATGTTTCTCCTGATTGAGTTAATAGTGCCAGATCAGATAGGATTTCTTAGTAAAATATTCTGCGGTCAATCTCCTTTTTAAAAAATGAACGTGAAAAAAAATAGAAAAAATATGTTAGTTTCATGCTGCTAGATACGACTAAGTAACTTGTTCTGTGGCTCACGATCAGTTATTGCGACAAACTGGCTCTTCCTACAGCTAATGCAGCATTTCAAAATAGGTCATTATAAGCCTGGAGTTCATGAATGAAGTATGTTCAAACAGTGGAAAGCCACATTTAAATTGTTGCATTAGGAACTCCAGCAGACAAACCCAAGACATTTCAGACTATACGGTTTTCTCCAATGGCTGTGAGAACTCGGAAACAGGAACAACAGCATGAGCTTGTAATGGAGTGTCATCCTTAACACTGAATTTCCTGGCAGTCATTCATCTGAGTCACAACTTTAACAGTGTTTAGTTTTTTGGTTACCTCCCCCCTGCATATGAATCCCCTCACTGTGTTTTTCTTTTTTTCTTTTTTTGGTCGTTGTTTTAGTAACAGTTTCTCTGTCTCATATAAACTTGTAGAAACACGTTCCACTGGTATTTAAAAAATGCATTTTTTTTTTCAGGTTTGAAACATAGTCTGGTCTTCATTAATAGGCAAGCCCAACAAATGCCTCTTTAGCCACTTATAGGGTCTTGGTTGGCAACCTAATATTTTCTTGCTTTGGATCTGGAGACAAGAAGAAGTACACAGGGTTAATACTTCCAGCAGGAAGCAAAGCCCAGCCTTTTGCAAGCTGCATATATAGGAGCAGAAAGGCATTGCAAACATGCATATAGGCCAAGACTGATGTGGGGGCTAAATAATCTAATACTGAAAAAACATTTCCACCCTGCCTCACTGTACAGAGAGGTCACAGAATCATACAAAGATAGCTTCAGATGCCAATCTTTGGTGGATTCCTGGGAATAGACTTTATTGTCTCGTTTTCCAACAGTGAGTTTGACAGCTCCTAGCCATGGATTCACATTAACACTGTTATGTCAAATACCTACTGTTTTTCCAAGCAGTAGGTATCCACAGCTTACTAATTACAGTAAATCAAGCCATCTTTAGTCTAACTTTTTTCTTCCTGTTAGCAGGAAAATATTCCAAAATTGTATCTATGCCTTCAGTCGAGTTTTCTTTGCTATGAAGCCAAAATTAAGGATGTGTTCTTAGGGTTCTTTTTACATTATCAGTAGAAAATAATATTTTGGTCAGAACTTCACTGATTGTTTTGCTGTTCAGCTAAAATGAAGGTCTGAGATGGAGCATGCTACTCTTACGCAAGCAAACCTCTCACTGAAATAGGAGGCACTATTGCTCACTTGGTTTTGGGTATCCATATTGTAGATCTTTGCATATGAGCAGCTACTTTGACTCGTTTTTATTCAACAGAAGGGCATAGACTCCTTCATGGTTCAAGTTATTGAACTTTGCTTAAGTAACTGACCTTGGATAAGATGAATTGCTGCTCAAAACCCTGTTCTTTACCTATAAAAGACCCCTAGGTGAGTAGCTAAGATGGATCCATTTACATTGTAGGGGAGATGACTTCTACCCCCCATGTCAATAAGAGCTTTATCCATAAAAGATGTCCTGGAAGAGAACAGAGCTGATTGATTGATAGAATCACTTTATCACACTGATCACAAAACTTGGACAGAAGTTGGTTGTACTTTTTCCCCAGGATGGGAATTTTATTTTGTGAAGCCAGTGGGAACTGTAGGAATTCAGACTCCCCAGAGACTTAGTGCAAAGAATACAGCAATTTTTATTAGTACGCTGAGGCAGGTCCCTGCTTGTCTGTTTCTCCCTTTTCTCCTTGCATTCTAGTTCTTGACATTAAGGTTAGGGCATTTTATCCAATGACTCTTTAATGCAGAAAGTATAAGGTCTCAGAATCAGCAAATGGAACTTAAGATCTCCTTCTCCTGACAGGGGAATGCAACTGTATTAACCACTGGGCAATGCATAAGCTCTCTTTTGTGTTTCTCACTTCTCTAGTTTTGCACAGTAGCCCAATATTTAACAGGAGAGTCTTCCCACTGCAGTTCCAGATTTGCACATAGACTGGTAGTTAGACACTCTTTTTGAAAGAAGAAATGAACACCAACAGTCCAGGGCAAACCTGCAGCCTCTGTCAGTTTTTTGAAATGGCTGTCTGTGTGATAGCTGCGTGGTTGTGCTTTATTTGGTGCTTTGAGTGTGCTCTAAGTGTGGTCTCTTCCTCTCTCCTCCCTCCCCCTCTCCCTCCAACAAATGCATTTCAGGAGAGCTAGGCACAGGGAAGCCTCTTTTGCTTGATCCAAACAGCCTGAAGCATGAGATAGGCACCAAGATCCTTGGCTCAGACACAATGGCAGCATCTCTAAACAAGTACAGTGGCAGAACTTTAGACATCTGAGTATGTAAACACTCCTGCATTGACCCCTGTGGTCAATGGCTGTTTAGGCAACTAAGCTAACCGGTGCCCTAAGTCAGTCATGATTTCTCTACATAGGTCATTTGCTTAGTTGGTTTTTTTGGATTTCATCCTTAGTCATCAAACTAGTGGAGTTTAGCAACTTTTAGCAAAATCCTTTAATGTTTAGGAAACAGAATGCAGTTACTGTTGAGACATGCATAAATGTATCTGGCCTGAAAGGAGCAACATATATTTTACAAATACAAAGGAACAGTGCTGCAGCTTCTATTAAATATAGCTTGTTACTTTAGTCTGACCCATTAAGTTTTCTAAACCAAAGCTTGTGGTATTTGGCTTCCATTCTTCTGTTCTTTTGATAAGTACCTAAACAGGATGTCCTTGCAAATTGAATGAAAAACAGCACTGGAAGATTTCCTCCCTCAGGAATAAGTATTAAGATTGGCAGATGGCTTAAGTGGAAATACACAGGAATGCACTTTAGCCAGTACTTGAAAATCGTTCCAGCGGATATTACTGAGGTAGATTCATGAAGCTCCATCAGACATCCTTCTGCATTGAATCAATTTTTAATGGCCTTGAGCAAGAGTTTTAATTTATTCTATCCTAATTGTTGCAAAGCAGCCTTAATCTAAAAAGAAAAATATATAAATAACCTACAGTAATAATATTTTCAACTAATTTTATACCACAGGAATGTCCTTACCATTTCTTGGTAAGGACGGTTGTTGATGTACTCTAGCTAGTAATTGTCTCTGAAAACTAGATGCAAACTCTCTTAAGTCTTCAGGCAACTTGCAGCTGAGTTCAAATGCATGTCTGTGTGTGCAGTCATTCATGCAAGCATCAAGTTTAGCATATTGATGTGTGTGGAGAAGGCTTGTGTATAATAAACTGCATAAACCAGATACTTAATATATTTACTTATGCAGTTCTGATCCCCTCACAAGAATTGTGCACTTCAAATCTTTGAAACAATTAGATTCTCTGAGCAGTGTCCAGTGGCAAACAAGCAAAACAAAGCAATGACGAACTGCCAGAAATAATATTTGCTCTTTACTCGCTCCAGATTCTTCCAGCATTAGGTATATAACGGGCAAGTTAAAGAATTCTAGTATCTACTGGCCCTCTAGTGGTAAAACGAGAGCTTTTGAGAAGGGGTGGATTCTTCAGCTTCCAGCAGAAAATACACCAAGTCTCCTAATTACGGAAAAAAGAAACATAAGAAATAAAATAATGTGCTTTTGTATATGTCATGTACGTATGTATAGATAGATGGATGGGTAGAAGGTAGTTTAAGTAATTTTTAGAGACTTACTGGATTGGATCTTAGCTGGTTTGAGGGTCACCATGTTCCCTTACACTGTACTAACATGCCTGATGACAGTACTGCCATTGTTTTAATAATAAATAAGTCCTGGACTTCCTTGGTTGAAGCATATAAAGAAAAATGACTATGCTGAACAATCTAGCACTAAGAAAAGTAAGCATCTCAACTAATTGTCTTTAGTAGACATATATAAGAAAAGAGATGCATATCTATCTTTCCAGCAAAGAGAGAAGAGGTGACAATGGGGTTTGGAATTTTTGGCCATGATCTTGCGAATACTTCTTTTAACTCACTGTGATTAACTCAAAGGGTAGGTAGAGAGGCAGGAACTTTCTCTTTTTCTCTACATTTCTTTAAAGGAAAGGGACACTCTTTATGTGTTAGTCAGCAATAGTGCTTTTTGCTGTTGTAAACTTCATACGGTTGCAGGGATCCCTTTTTTTTGCAACAATCCCTTTTTTTGTAGGGATCTAGTTGCAGCGTGATGAGACATGGTGCTACACATACCAAAGTGTTTCCATGTTGTAAATGAGACTATCTATCTGTGTTGCTGTATCACCTGTTCCATGCCACCTGGAAACTGTGATGTGAAATAAAACAGCATGCACAGGTGCTACAATTTGCAGTTTAATTGCTACCATACAGCAGAATATATAAGAGAGAGAACATTAACTATTAAATGATTTTAAATGTTGCAAAGACAGTTCAAAGGGTAAATTAGATAATAATGTGAATGCAGTTACTTATGGAAGCACTGATAGTAGGCTTAGTGTTATGGTAGTGCTAGGATTTTCCTTTTCAAAGAGAGAAAAAGGGTTACATTCCTCTTCAGGAATCTTTTATATGGGACCCAGTCTGGCTTCCA
This sequence comes from Platalea leucorodia, assembly GCF_965183815.1. Taxonomy (NCBI): domain Eukaryota; kingdom Metazoa; phylum Chordata; class Aves; order Pelecaniformes; family Threskiornithidae; genus Platalea; species Platalea leucorodia. The sequence continues at coordinate 48,365,959 of NC_138824.1, forward strand.
TTTTATACAGAGACAAAAATCTGACTGACTGTCTAAATAATAAGATAGGAACAGTACTTACTCTTATGTAGTACTTCTCATCATAGATTTCCCATATAATATATGAAATAATAATCTTATTAAAACTGCATGAAAATATATTAGAAAATATTAAATGACAGACTATATTTTGTGCATGTGCACAATAGTGTAGTCAAAGGATTTTAATTTGTATTTTATACTTGAAAAAAGAAGTAAACCTGTAAGTTTTTATACAACTAACTAGAAGGGGCCCAGATGGACTCAGCAAAGCAGAAAACATCTCTGCAAAATGGCTCTTGTAGCCTGTGTTTGCTGTATAATGTTAAAAACAGTCTTTTTCTTTCTTTTTTTTTTTTTAAAAAATCAGAATTTCCTCACTCTCAGAGATCTACATGAAAGGAATATTTTTCTTTGATAAAAAAAATGTAAAAACTGTTTATTCTTGTCAGTGTTGAAAAGCCATTGTTCTATCCTGTACGTGCATATCCCTGAGAGATACACAGGTTCATATGTTTAGATGAAAGGCATTAAAAACATGTCAGTGGCAGTTCTAAAATAAAAAATCAACTATGAAATAATTATAATGAGAAAAAAATGCCTGCACTTTGGACCTCAGTGTCTCTTCTGACTGGTTCTGTGACTTTCTAACTGCTGGATTTAATTGATTTATTCCATGATGCCCTTCCTGAAATTTCTAACAACAGAGGGTAACAGAAAAATGATGTGTGTAGGTTTTAGAATGCTGATGTATATTTAAAGTTTTTGCTACCACCAGTCTTTTGCATCCCAGTTTTTAAGCTTATTTGAAACTCACAAGAACATTTCTATCAGATCGTTATTGAAGTTTTCAGAAATATATTCCCAAAACAGCAATTCATGAAGGAAAGTAAGCTGAGACATACTGTTGTGATAAAGGTGAAATGAAATGTTATTAAATTTAAAAACCTTTTCCTCAAGAAAGAAAAAAAATAATGGAGAAAATACATTTTGAGGAACATATCTTTGTAAAAGACAATGCTTTCACTTGCTGGGGTACTGAACTGAGAACAGAATGGCTAGCTCCAAGCAGCTGAATTGTTAAGCATGAAGTAGTTGCGTGTGTTTTCCAAAGGAAGCTCAGGTTTATTTTAACTGTAAAATCAATTTAACTATAAGAAAAGAAGCTCTTAATAGCATTTACTTTTAGTATTTTCCTGGTCAATAATATCCTCACTGCTCTGACATCAAGGTGAGCAGCACATGGAATGGAAAGGAAATTAGCTTGTTTTTGCAGGGGGACATTTGTGGGTGTAGACTAAAATCCTTAGGGAATATCAGCTGATTTACCACTACTGGAAACAATAGATTCTCTCTCCTCAGCCACATCACACCACAAACTCAGGCTTTTTTATTCTTGTGCTCCACAAGAGACTTTTTACAGTACTATATGTAATTTTTATGACTGCAATATGTATAATGACATGTCTTTACAGTTCTGTGTCATCAAAGGAAGATCGAGTTGACATGAATTTATAATGACCACTATGTGTGAATGAGTGTTTTGAAAGTGGTGGAGTTGTATAAGAGCAGTATGGAATATTACATCCCTGGACATCTTATATGGTTTTTGATTTGTATTGTAAATCCCCATTAGCAGTTTCTAATATTAGGAAAGTTTCAGTGCTTAGCATTAATAATATGGCATGGATTTTCTTTGAGATAAACTGATTATATTTCTCTATTAAATTTGTCTCCACTATAGATTTTAACGTCACAATTCACAAAATAATAGTGCTCCTTATTTAAAGAGAAACTATATTTTATATCACAATTAAAAATATTTTTGCAAAATTGTATAAAATGTTAACTCTAGCGAAGTCAGTTCAATTAAGTTTTAAAGTAACAATGAACAGACTTTAAGAACTGCAGAGTTTGGATTAGGATAGTTTGATGTTTAGTCAATTATCACAGCTATTAAAAATGCTTGGCTTAATTAAACACTGACAGATTTGCAGACCTTGTGACAAGTGGTTAGCTGTGAAAATTTACCAGATTTTACCTCCTTTGAAGCCATAAATATCTTGCAAACACATCAGTACTTCTCTTTTCAGTATCTTCAGGACTGAAATGACAGAATTCTACTAAGCTAATTTAGATAGGTTTCGGTGACATTGCTGATCAGGTTTTTGTGTATAGAGTCCATATCATTCACGACACTTGACAGACAGGTAAGATGATAAGATCCCTGGTTCTCATGTAACTAGTATTTAATCCCAACCTTGATTAGCTAAACCATTCCATTATATTTAAGTTACAAGTGAGGTTACTGGGTCTGTTTGCATGCTTATGGTCAAGTACTTGCTCAAAAACCTTGTAAGATCAAGATTAAACAAATACTCTGTCATGACTATTAATTTGACACTGACTTAAAGAAATCATCAGTATCTTCAAAATTTCTAGTTCTCCTCAACATTTGAAACATTTCTCCCTTAGTTTGGGCTTGTAAGAGTTAAAAGATTCAACCTGGACTGATCATAATAGTTTTCCTTATAGTCAGTGGAGAGAAACAGGCAGTTGACCTGAACTGTCTGAGATCTTAGATCTGAAGATGGGACAAACTGTGCTCCTGAAGATTTGATTTTCCTCTACTGATGGTACAGTGAGCCCAAGGCAATTGTCATCGATGTTGATGACCAGTTTTAGATGTTTAAAACTATGTGAAGTGAGTGCTTCCCCTGGAGGTCCAACTTTTAGTGTTTTCACCTACTGGTGAAAGAAATGGTATCTCTGTCTAACTGTCTCTGTCTATTTTGCAGTAATAGGCTCACACTGCAACAAAGAATGCAAGTCATTCAGCTATCTGTACTAAGGAATTTTATAAAACCTAGTATGTCTACCTTATGAAAAAAAAAAAAAAAATTCTACTGCTTCCTTGATGTCTTTTTTTCATAGTTAAAAATCATGCCTTCATTTATGTACAGTTGGCATGTATGTCCATGTACACACACATATCTACAAAAATGGCACTCATATACACAATCCTCAATTCAATTAATGAACATTTTTGTGCTATGTTATTTTTTTATGCTAAAATATTACACTAGCACCTAACTTTAAAATTTTTGCTTATTAAACAATAAAAAATACACAATAATTCATATTTTGATTTAGTTTAGTGTTTTATTGCCACTACTACTTCCCAATTAAAACAGCAAATATCCTGAGCTCAGCTGAAATGACTTCCTGTCATCTGGAATTTCATCACTGTTCATATCTGCCAACATATTAAAAATAGCATGTGATGGGTTGAATAATGACTAAATTGCCACAGTGTAGTGTAGTGTTTAATGGTGAAGGCCAAGTCCTTGCTGTTAAAACAGTTCCACATAGGAAGAAGCCTGAAGACTTTGTGAAGTCCATGGGGTCTCTCTGGCATTCAAAAAACTGACCAGAACAAGCAATCAACAGAGCTGAAGCCTTACCATAAAGCACTGAAATGCAGAGAAAATATTGTTAAATGAAGCTGATGATTTCACTGAGTTCTGGAGGAAACTCATAATAAGGTGAAGACAAGCAGAAATGTATGAATCGGCAGGTAGACCTATACATACTGTGAGACTCAAACTGATTGCATAAGCAATTTAAGCAACTTTCCACTATCATATCTATAAAATGTTTGTAAACATTCTTCAGAACAAAAGGTGTTTTATGACCTGCACAATAAACCAGGAACCCAGGTAAGGACAGGTATGCAAAAGGTGTTTCAGTAATAGAATGCAGCTGTCTGCTTTCTAAACTTAAGACGCTGTATAAAATTACCATGATGAAACTGTGCAGTATTGAAAGATTATGGGTTTGAAATACCTGTCCTCTATTAATATGTTAATTCTTCTGCAGCTTGATTCTGGTGTTTGCACTTATTTTACAAACTATTCTCTAGAAAGTAACAGAACTACATCTTTGATTCAATAAATAGTGTTTAAAAACACCATGTATATTACCCTTGTGACATCTTATCATACTGCCGAACTGCAGAAGTAGAAAAAGTACACTGAAGATCAACTGGCTAATCAGTGGTATGGAATGACTTCCATATGAAGACTGTAAACAGACAAGAAATCTTCAGCAAGATACAAGTAAGAGTGATATGCAACAGAGGTCTTTAAAATCCTAAAGGGACTGACAGGTGATCATCTATAATTGTCAAACAGTAGGACTGGAGTTCAAAATGTTCTTGACTTACTAGTGAGATTGGCTGAGAAGAAAATGAGAGGGATATTTAACAAGGGCCATCATAAAGTAAGAATAATTAACTGAAGAAATACAAGATGAGAAAAACTATTTAACAGCAGTTCTTAAGAAAAGGCTTTGAGATTACAGGGAACCAGAATTTCACTATGCCATGTTGTTATGAAGAGGAAAATCAAATTGAGATGTTTACATAGGAATTAAGGCTGCAAGACATGTAAATGATCCATCTGCTCTATTGAACAACATTAAAGTATCAGCTGGAATTCAAGTCTGGATACCACATTATCTGTGGCCTAAATGAAGATAGTCTTAATGAGAGCAACAAAAACATCCACAAGTATGGAAAATGGGATGAGGCCTCTTTCTCTTGGTGAAATGTAAGGTAGGAGAGAGACTATAATCAGTGTTCTGCAGAAGATCACTTGATATTTCAGGCATAAATTAGTTATGTTAATTGATGCAGCAAGTCCAGTTCAGCCTCCTCTTCTGGAATAGGCAGAATGTAAAGAACATGGATGAAAATCTGAGAGAAGTAGCTACTCATTCAGTTTTTGATGGAGGTACAGACATTTTATTCCTTTAGGGAGGAAAGAGGAAGAAAAAGGAATAAAAGATATAATAGTATATCTCCTCAACAGATGATTCAAAGGGACATTGTCCTTTCAAGGGAACTGAAAGAATGATTCTCTGTCAACATGGGAGTTTGGAGATAATGCAGTTGGAAAGGCTTCTCATCGCAGAGGAAGCACAGGCCTGGGAAAGCTGGTCAAAAGAAAACACATAATATCAGCAAATTGAAATGTAGGGTGCAGTTAGTGGAAAAATAAGAAGAAAAACATATGAGCTTACTAACTAATTTTGCTTGCAAGAAGAATATTTTACAAGAGTTTTTTTTTTTTTATTAGACTTCTGTATTCAGAATTAATAAACTTTTTGTAAAAGGACCAGAAAAATCTGATTGAATATAAGAAAGTTTTAAAGTATTACATTTATTATTCACCTCAGCTAATATATATTAAGGTACTATTCATATATCCTTATATGCGTATAATGTATATATATGAGAAAATATATGTGTGTATATATATATTCGGGGATATATCAGCAGATACATGTCATCCTAAGGTAAGTATTTAAGAGCAATCACATAAACCACTTCCTGTGATTCCTACAGAATCTTATTCTGCAGGATGCCCACATAACATGAAGTAAATGTATCTTACACCATAAGCATGAGTTTTGAGCTTACTTCAACATACAGAACTCCACTGTTTTTCTACCAGTTCTTTTTGAAATTACAAACATTTTCTTATTAATTTGTGGAAAAAGGTGTTGCTTTGTGTTACTCAATTTTGCTTTTCATACTAACTGAACTGCTTATAAGCAATTGATACAGAAAGATTATCTGTCACTTCAGAGATAGACAAGGGCTAGAAAGACTCACTAGAGAGAATTGGTCTAAGGAGTATCTGTTGCTCAGCAGATGCTCACATACTATATTAGCATTAGTAAGTTGTGTGGCACAGTGGATCTGCAGAAGGAACCAGCCGGTGCTGAGGACCTGGTATGTCAACACTATATGCATTTCAGGAAATTTCATAAACGCTAGGCTCGTCCCATGGGCTGAACATACATTAACAGTTGGAAGAAATGAAGTTTGTTTCTTGAGCGCATCTTCCATTTTACTTTCAGCTAAAACAAATCCATTTCGAACTCTTTGAGACTACATTGTGAAGAGAGTGACTCCACAATAATCAGGAGATTTAGTTTCAAAAGTTCATTCCTGATCTGACCCAAAACTCAATTGTAGTTACACCCAGTGCATTTTGCACCAGCAGGGATAGGCCTCTTGGCATACACGTTGTGGAATTTGAGTACTAGACTCTTTAAAACTGGCTAAAATTAAACTCTAGCAAAGTCGAAGCTCTCGCCAATTGGGTGAAAGAACTGTATTTGTCAGTGCTCTAAGAACTGCTATAAAATTCAAATGAAATATCAGGAAGACAAACATGAGGGTTTATGTGACTATTATGCACAGATGCTTCAACTATTTAAGTGCACAAGATGGTGTGTCTGTTTATCCCATCACTCTTCAGTCCCAAATAAATAAGAAAAAAAAAAGAAAAGAAAAAGAAAGGAAATTAGATTTGATCTTTAGGAGTGAGAATATAAATAATAGATGACTTGTAGTGCTGCCTCAAACAACTATTCTTTTTCATTTGTTCAAGTCACTTTTAAACTTTCTTTTAAACTTCCCATTATGTAAATGCTTTCTGGCTTTTTTTTTTTTTTCTTCTATTTTTTTTCTACATTAATGCTTGATAACTGCTCATGCATGCATACTTTATTTTACTTTTGCACAGGAGATCCAACAATGACCTTCTATGCCAAAAAGAATTGCTGGACAGGTGGCTGAAGGCATCTGCTTCTTCCTGCAAATATTTTTTTTCTTAAATCTCTGTGGGGATAGTGGAGGAAGAACAGGAATTAGGGGAGGACTGTTATAAACAAAGCTATAGACCTCCTCCATATGGTTGTGAACAGGTTTCCCTAGGCTTGGCCTTGAACAGTCCAATCCCCTGCAGGGCAAGTTCACTGAAGTGCAATGGCCTGCTATTAGAGGGCTGTGTTTTCTGACACCTGGGTGATGAATGGAGTTTCCAGCTAGTAATTAGACACCTCTTGCAGGCAGCAGAAGAGTCCCTTTCTGTACATTGTTTTCAAAGGTGGGGGTGGGGATGGAGGGCCTAAAAAGCAGAAAGAAAAAAGCTTCCTGTATGATGTTTCATGTTAACTTGCACTCTGTTAGAAAAAAAAAAAAAAAAACAACGGGATTGAAGTTAGTTTCATATTAAATTTCATAAGGGGACATTCCTGCTGGATTCTCAACTGATTTTTTCACTCTCTTAAAACTCAATATCATATTACAGGTATTGAAAATAAATGTGTTTTGCAAGCTAATGGGTAATGAGGCACTTAAGAGAAATCCCTGGACCCCTACATCTCTCTGGAGCCCAGAGAAGTTAGCATTCATTGACAGCTCCAAGGGGATTTATTTAAGCCTAAAATAAGTATTTCTTTGGACTTAATTATAGGAAGTGCTTAAGCTGTTGAATTCAAGTGCCAAAAGGGATTCATTTAGTCTAAAGTGAATCTTTTCCTGTTCTGAAATTAAATCTCTCAGAACAGTTTGAAACAAGGAAGAAAAAAAGACGAGTGAACATTACTTATTTTTTATTGTGCTTATGCCTATTTTTGAGCTCCACTTTATCCCTGTATGCTAAAAAAACTCTTATTTGGGGAGCAGCTCTTGTCCACCTCCCTGATACCTTCTGAAACTGGTATGACAAGTACTTTTGTTACAACAATAAATAGTAAACAGGTCAAAGTTCAAAGAATTTATTTGTTTGAAAAATAAGGTTTTTATGGCTTCTGTGCGTTTTCATGTGTATTTACTGTCCGTGATTAACAGAGGAATGAATGATTATTGGTTGTTAAATTACAGCTCTATTTCAGTCTCTCATATAACTCTCTTATTAGAACGTGCACATCAGAAATTCTGACAAAGTGCTGTTTCAGGGAATGCAGTGAAACTCACTGTCAGCAGATATCTGGCCCTGATAACTCAGCAGATAAAAAGTCCTGATAGATTGTAATAGCCTAAAGATTCAGTATCACTTGCAAGCACAAAGATCTGCATTGAAAGTCCACCCAACAGTACATGAGCATGGGTATGCCTGTTTGGGGTAATTATCAATATTTGGGGCATGCTTTGGGTTCAATTGGACCAATGTAAAATATTATTGATATTTACTTATGTTTCTCAAAGTATTTTGTATGGAAATTAGGGACTTGCTCCTGTGCTTTTTTGTTTGCCTTACCTAAATACATAACTCCAAATGTCCTCTCCTGGTAAAATAGATTCAGATAAAAAAATACTACATGTCTGGATTTTTCTCAGCTTGTACTATTAGGAGTTACCTGTCAGTTCTGCCCAATGTACCCAGAGTTTCCCAAACCTCCTGGTCTATACCACCTTTAATTTCTAAGTCCCTCTCTTCCAGAGCTTCTTGATAATGTAACAGCTATGAATTCTGCCTGATGCTAGCATAAAGAACTTCATATACATGCTTTGGTGTGGTAAAATAGGTGCATTTGATTTTTTTTATTGTTGTTTTGTTTTGAAGGAAAGGAAAAATATTTTGTCCTCAGGTCCAGCCCTGATATAGGGACTGATGTTGCTGACTCTAAATTCTCTGGAATTCTCTGAATTGTCTGAAACCACTTGTATCACATATCTCTGAAGGCTGTACTAACCTTAGCCAGGTGGAAATAAATGTTTCCTCAATAGCATCAGTTAACTGAGCTGTTCTGTTCCTTAAATTCCTCATGATATCTCAGACAATTGGCCTTTCTCCACTTCAGTTTCTCTGAAACTGTGTCACTGCAAGGCATGGATTCAGAGGAGAAGATGGGAAAAGAGAAAAAAAGGGAAGTTTTGCCCTTTAGTTAAACCCCAGCTCCTTCTCCCCAGCTAAATAGTGACATAGTCATCTTGGAGAGGAGATGAGCACTGTGCCACAGAGAATGGAAAAGGGACTCTTTGCATGATTTTGCACCACTCCTGTGTCCCAGGCAGTTATTATCTAGTTTAACAAATGCACATATACATTTTGTTCACTTGACTGGAAATCTAAGGGTTGTGCTGTAGTCACAATAAGCATATGAAATAACATCTGACATAAGGAAGAACTACTCCCTTTTTGTACTAATATTTATATCTGCTTCATTAAAGCAGAAAACACTTGCTGAACAGGCATGTGAAAATTCAGAACTACTGATGGGACAGAAAAATCCTCAAGAAAACCAAGCTGCATTAAAATGTGTGAGAGCATTGGTACAGTTGGTCCAGAATTTTTAATGTTAACAATAATAATAATAATAACAACATCCCTGCCTGAAGCATTTATAAGTCACTTTGGACAGCAAAAAACCCCAAACAATTAAGACGTCTTCATGATTCACATGATTTTAATACAATGTAAAAACACTAATGAATCCATCCTGTAGTGTTGAGTTTACATAATTGCAGGTTCTTTATACTGCATTTATCAAGTTAGCATGCCTTGTACAGCAGCTGAGTTTTTTTGCCACAGGATCTCTTTAGCCATGTAGCTTTAAATCCTGTTGACTTCTTTCTTTCATGGTGGTAATTTGTTTCTTCTTTGTTTTTAACCTTGGCATTCTAACAACGCATTGCTATTATATCTCCATATTTTTTCAATCAGACATGTATGTATGCGTGTACATGTTAATATATATAGTATATGGGGGGGTGTTAAATAAAGATATACAGGTATTTATTCTATATATTTTATGGAATTCAATAGATTCTGCTGCACACAAACCAAGCTTGAGTCTAGAAGCCAGGATTTAAGCTGGTAGAAGCTAATGAAGTACTGTTATGGTCAATGGTGTGAATTTTCAAGAGAAGAAAAGTCTCCATTAAATATCACCATTGTTTACAGTTATAATATTGAATATTGTATTTAGTATCATAAATATATTTACAATTATTAACTTTATATATTAACTAAGTGTACAGTGCTTATATATCAATTGTATATTAATTATTTAACATAATATATTAATATTAATTAAATTTTTTACTTAGGCAATAGTTTTTCACAGTCAATTTAATTCATTGTTTATATCATTATTGTTCTTTTTGTTGCTAGTATGACCTTAGCCTTAGTTACAGCTTACTTTTTTACTGTACGTCTAAAAAAAGGACAAGATTTCTTAAATTTGTTGTTTGAATACCTGTTATTAGTACTGACATAACTGCATGCAAGTACTAAGGATTTCAGAGACCAGAAGAAGGAATGAAACACATAGAGCTAGATGGGAGTAATCATTGGAGTGCATGTTTGAAAAGATTGCTGCTCTGTTTTGAACTTCAGAAAAGTTATGTTGTTTCTAGGTCTGAAGTACATTACTCTCTACAATTGTAATACACCAGGAAGATAAATTGTGTCAAACAGCAAATATCTGAGTTTGGTTTTGCTTTCTTTTGACAAATCAAAGTATTAGAACTTATTCAGGAAGATTAAAAATAAATAGAAACCTATGTCATTTAAGATTTTGTTGCCTTTGTTTCCCAGATCCTGGACTGCTGATGGTACTCCCAGACATTCCTGCTCTCCTGCTTAAGAACTGGTATTTAAAGATGATATAATCTGGAATTAGCAATGGAATAATTTCAGCTTGCAACACTGGGAGAAGCAGAGGCACAAATAAGGGGAACACCTTGGAAGAATACCACAGCAGCTGCACACTGTGTAAATGCATTTGTAAAATACATAAAAGATCACTTGGCTGATCTTTGGTGCTCTTTGTAAAATACAGTATGTCCTGTTTCAGCAACAGGGGCCAGATGTACATCTTAAATAGAATTTGACCCTGTTCAAGGAAGCTGGAACAAAGCCTTTACAGAATTAATGTTTAAAACTCACTGTAGCATACAGATTCTGATGTAGGCAGATGGCTATTTACAAATCTACAGTTTTAATTACACTGACCTCAGCTGGATCAAAAAAACAGATATTCTAAGTAGTATTCTAGCAGTATTTGAAGTAAAAAACTTGAATGAAAAACAAATTAAAATTTTCAAATCCTTCATTTGTTACATGGGCCACAAAAATGTACAGCTGTCAGTATTCTTAAAATACAAACCTAAGTAGAATCTCTACTTTCATTTTTTTTTTATAGTAGGAGTAATATTTTTCTAATTCCTTGAAATATAATTACCTTTTTAATGCCAAAACCTTGAAATCCACCCACAGATTTAAAGTCTGTGAACATACTGATTTGCAAAACATAAAGTATAAACATCTAGATTCTGTTTGTAGAGAGTCTTGTACTGAATTTTATATTTAATATTAAGCTAAAAAAATGTGAGTGAATGTACCAGCAAAACAAAAAGGCATGGTATTATTTTCAGAAACACTCCCTTTTTTAGAGTAGAAAAACAGGTCAGGATCCAGTACTGAAACACAATGTAATAAATGACCAATGTAATCTCATGGTTGTGGATACCGACAAATCATGTCAAGCTCTTCCAACTGATTTCATTTCAGACTCACCTAAGTCAAGTGGCTGATATTCAACCCTCCCTCTCCAGTACTCAGTTTAATTCACATTTTGATTATATGTATTCCATATACTTTAGTGTTTTAGGAAGGAAGTACTGTTAAACAGCACAGTGTTTATAGAAACTAACTTAGCATGTCAGTTATTATTATATGTCAGAAAGCAATAAAGGTACTCAGCACATTTTATCTGCATTGAAATCAATAACAAAATTGCCCCCTGTTTTTAATGTCGGGATTTCATCCCATGTTACTTTTGTCTAATAGCTTTATGCATATTTTGAACAGGATTGATTGCACAGTGGAATCTGTTTGCATCTTACAAAAATCCTGAGTTGCAAAAGGGTAAATTATCCACGTGATGAGTCATAAAGCTGACTTTAATTAGTACATATCCATCCAGGTCAAACCTTTCTGAGAAATCTGCATATCCAGATCTGCTTTTACTGACTTCACAGTGAGATCCCTGGCCAGTATCTTCAGTCTCATTTCTTTTCAGTCCTTGAGCAGGTTTCCAAGGAAAGATGGTTTCAACCATATTAATAAAGATCACAGAGTCAAAGATAGTTACATGGGGAAAGCTACAATCCTCCAAATAAGATAAAAGTGCAAGTACAAAGAATTCTTAACACATATTTGGTGAAAAAAAAATGAAAAACTCTAGTCAATCTTTTTAACCATGTTTTATCTAGCTGTGATCACATGGCCTGTGTATATTCTAAACAATTTAATCAGGGTTGGATTTTTTTTTTCCTAATTGCTTTGGAGTTCTTACATTTATTTATTCTTATCCAGAATAATGGCTTCAGGATTTCCCATAAGAAGCCTGAGACACGAAAGATGATATATCAGTAAATGAAAACTTAAATGTCCCCAAGGAAAACACGTTTCATTTGGGGATTTAGAGCAGATGTTTACATTTTTGCTGGTTTTGAGCAATAACATATGTCTATTGCATTGATTTGTTTATCAAATACTGATATAGAATAAGATTGTTCCTGTAGTTTGTAATGAGAAACAAAACAGGGGTTTAGATACCAGAAAGAAGAAATAAGAGGATCCATTACAAACCTCAGAATAAAGAAAACGATCTTCTTCAATTTATAGCTTTGGTTTTTGAGAATAGTCCCCACTTTGTAAAAAATCCCTTTATATAGTAAAGCCTAGAAAAAGAGAAAATCTTCATGACCTTTTCAGTTGTATCATCAGGGATGGAGATTTGCCTCCTTATTGAGCAGAAAACTGCATGTCCCTAAAGAGATTCATGACCAGTTATCAGGTGAGCACGAGGCCTAAGCATACACGTAGACTGCCTCTGTGTCAGATTCTATTGGTTCAAGTCTCTCTTTTACTGAAATTCTTGTTAAAATACCTAGTGCAGCCTAAGCTTATACTATTTTTGAGGAACCTTTCCATGTCCTTTGTGAGAACAGCAAACATCACTGAACCCAGTGACACAGGTGCTGTACACTTTCATCTTTGTCTCTTTTGTTACTTATGAATCTCAAGCCAGAGACTGCTCTGAAAAGGTCAAGGTACTATATGCTACACAGGTGTCTAACTCTTCCCTCCCCTCCCTAGAGGAAATTGAGATTTATGTGTTGAGAGTACCCAGATTCTCCCATGGGTTTGTTGTCTTTGTTTTGTTTTTGTTTTTTTTTTCCTCCCCCTGTTATGGGCAAGAAAGGGTATAGTGGCTCTTGAAAAGTAAACACATGATTTTTTTGTAGATTTATCCTAAGCATTTATCCCACTTTTCTGTCATTCATAACTAAAGGACCACCAGTAAGCTTAGTGCAACCTCTTGGCCTTCATTAACCACATTGTAGGTTATCCCTCCTGAAAAGTCTTTCCTTCTTGTCTTATTCTGTGTCACTTCTTGGGTTAAGTACCTTAGAAAATGGGCAATTTTGAAGAAGTAGATTATCCATTCATGGCTGCTTGTGTGCTTTTTTCCCCCCCTTCTGTTCCTTTCTTTGCCTTTTCAATGTAAGATGGAAAAGAACAAAGAGATTTGAAGGAAAGTCAAGCTAATCAGGTTGAATTCCCTTCACCTCAGATACGCAGGAGTTAAATTCTGCAGTTCAGGCTCTGAAGCTGTTCAATAAATTGAGTAGTGTATGTTGAAGGGGAAAAATGGGGAGAAGCCAAGGAGAACATTCTTTTATGGCATTTTGTAGCCTCTGGGAAAGGAAAGCATTGCTCTTTCAGAGACTCAGATTAGTGCTTTCCTTCAGGCACCTCATCTGGAGAAACTTTTCCATGGCTGACTATAATCACTGTCATCTGGAAAAGAAGGGAAATGCTGGTTTTGTAATGAACTATATGATTAATTTGGAGCTGTCCAGCAGGGCGTGGGCTCATTGACAGTTTTTCATATTGATGCAGCCACTCTTCCTTCAGTAATAAACCTATTGAGACGATATGGAAAGGCAATTGTTAGTGTTGTGTGGTTTATGTGAAATATGAACGTGATATCAAGGATAAGATTGCTTGAACAGTGAAAACAGAGAAAAGTACATGGACATTTGTTTCTAAGAGTTTGCACATCATTGTGCTTGTGTTCTTTGGAAGGAGATCCATTGAATTAATCGTGACTATTCATTTCTGGTAAAGATAAGAATGTACTGGGATTTGGTTTTATTATTATTGTTACTTAGCTATTATCTTTATGAACAACCTAGAGGACACTTGCCTTAATTTTCCTCACATCTCTAATGCTTTACACCCAGATAATTCCACTCTTCATCACCAGCCTAGTGAGAGAGGGGAACAGTTCAAACAGATTTCTTATTTAATCCAGTCCCAATCAGATTTTTTTGCCCTTCCACACAGAGAATAATATCTTACTCCACAATTTCCCAAACACAACAGATCATAAATAGTGTAAGTACAATTCAGCAAAGTTTTGTACTGTAACATTGCTACAGGTTTAATACTTCTCTTCTGAAAATAAACAGGATCTTGTCTTATGTATCCAGGATCACTGCAACAGATCTGGTGTTTCTGTAATAGCAGGAAAGAATTATTCTCTGACAATATCCTGATACAGTGACACTATCTGCTAAATGCATCATTTTCCAATTTAGTGATTCATATAGTGTTATAAAAAAAAGCAACACATTTAATGTTCTACAGGCTAGGTGTTTTTGAAAGAGAAGAATAGAGAGTATACCGATATAATTAAAGATAAAATGTTGTTCATTTTGATTGAAGTGTCCCGACTTCTGCTAGAGCAGTGTTGTATAAGACTTCTGGGCATTTATTTAATTTGTTAGTCTAAACCAAACAAAAACTCAAAGTTCTTTGAACAATGAAAAAAAAATGCATACAGTACATGTCTACTGTATATCATCATCTGGTCTTGCATTTTACTGCACAGTCATAGACAAGCATGCATTTAAAATAAATGTGACTCATTTTCTAGTGAGCTTTTAGAAATTCAGAGTTTAAATGACATAAGTTTTATGGGCAGGTTCTAATTTTCATAAAACTTTTTTTTTTTCTCTTCTCACTACAAAAAGAAATTCTGAAGTGTAACAGTTTGGTTTAAGTGAAAGCTGTGTTGAGAGGTAGTAAAATGTAGAGTCTGAATATTCAGTGGGCTATGTAGGCACATCCCTGTACCCGCCCAGAGCTCTGCTGGAGTTAATACACACATGCACAACTGGAGGATTAGAGACTCAAATGGTGACAGGGCTAATACTTAACATCTTAGCCTATATTCCAAAATGCAGCTCCACACTTGCTCTTGCAAGATTGGTTCTGAGTGGACATTTAAGACTACATAAATGTTTCTAATGATATGAATGATTTGGATGCATGAGGAGAGCAATTTTTTACCTCAACACAGTTTTGCTATATTGATCAAAATTTCCAGAAATGTTCAAATCAGGTTTTCCATGTTTTAATGTTGTTATCCAGAGATGTGGATTCACTTTGTCTGTAGACTAAAATAATAAAGGAAAATATGTTTACTTTTAGAGAAAAAAAATGGATAGGTACCACTGAAACTATGATCATTTAATGACAGTTATGTAGATAATTTTTATTAGAGCTCTGCTGGATGTTTGAATATGTCTGAGCTAACTGACATGAACATAAATGCCAGGTTCTTAACTTTTACCCAATGATATGATCCCACAATTTAGCTCTGAGGTTGCCATCCAAAACAGATTAGACAAAAATATTTTTACTGTTTTCCTAACATTGACGATATTATCAAGGGCAAATATTTTCTGGAGGGAAAAAAAAAAAAAAAAAAAAACCCACTTTATTTTTTAAAGTTAATTAACATTAAGGTAAATCTTTTTACCTCTTAGGGGAAGACACAGAAGAATGATCTAAATATCATGTTTTAAACTATTTCATCTTTCTAGAGTTATGAATTTAGACAGTATCTTCCACTTGATTTAACTTTTCTCTCATTGAGTCTCCTAATCATAGAGTTGGCTTGTAATATTACCTCTAGGTATGCACAGTGTCATTTACTTAGGCTTCTGAGTAATTTTTGCTGGACAATTTAAACCAGTGACGTAAACTCGGGAGGTGATAATCAGTCAGATGCTTTATCTCGTGTATGTTTTTCTTTAAGTATAGGTGAGTTATTTTATATTTGAGCAAACTTATTTTAGTCAAGACATGCAAGGGAGCTGATGGGAGTTAATTCAAACTCTTGCAACAGATGGGTTTTACAGTAAAAGTAATTAACAATTTCTCCCTATCACTATCATTGTCTTCCAAGCTTACCACCCCCCTCAGATGAATGATGACATCTCATTCACAAGAGCACAATGCAATATCCATAAGCAAAGTTTACAGTAATTATTTTGCAGAAGTAATTTGAGAAGTGTTGAGGGAGAAATACTTCAGGCATGAAGAAAGTGTGTTAGCTAATGCCTCGTTCCTCATAAAACTTAGAAGTCTTTGAGAGGATGTCTGTAAATATTAATCCAAACCCAGCAAGGCCCGTAAGTACACATATTATGTATTATTTTCTTTTCTACCTATCTCCTAGCAGTGCTGGCTGCTACTTATTCATCGAGTGCTATCTAAACTTCTTAGTAACTTCGTTTCTGTGTAAAGGCCGAAGCATTTGCTCTTTAGCTTTATTGTGCTCTGAATATCAGTGAGTCAGGATAGATCTATTTTATGATTCATGATTTTACAAGGTACAGGAAGTTTAGTACTTTATAACAATTATCTATCTCTATAAGAAAGATCAGTACAAAAATTGACACAATACAATCATGTTCAACACTTAAAATGATGTCATGCTCATAATAGCTCAAGTACTTCTGCATGGAACTGTACTGTACAGGCTAGTTACATCCTAAAAGCTATCTAACACCAGCCTGATGCCTATTCTACTACTATACAGCTGTTAATATGATTGCAATATTTATCTTTTTATGTTTAGTTCTCATTCTCCATTAGAACCAGAACTCCTTTTTTGTTCTCTTAAGGGAATTGTGCTTAAAAATGTGTTTGTGACCCTTTTACAATTACTGAATCGGAAGACATCTGTTGGAGTTAATCTAGGTCATCTCTTTACTGACCTTGAAGGATTTGGAGAATCTGAAACTTCAAAGAATCTAAAATATTTTAATTGCTCCCTTATCTTCCTTCTGCTTCATTTGTAATAAAGCTTTCAGTCTAAATCATTTCTCTCCTACCAACTTAGTCACAGTATCCAAACCTTGGTTTATTGTAAAAGTTTACTTGTTGTAATACTGCCTGTACGTGTCACGTGATACCTGAGATCTACCTGAGAGAAGAAGAGAGTTTACAGTCTAAAAAAAACCCCCGAAGTCATCATTATTCTAGCTTAAGAGATTGCCAAAGGAGAGCTGAAGGAATAAGAAATTAAATTCATGAAAGGATTTAGATAACTATTAATCATGTTAAGACGATATTTGACATTTATGGACCTCTGAACATTTTCCGAACTCTTTTGCACCCTCTAACTAACAAGGGAAGCATTCAAAGTCCATAGGAAACTACGTTTCTCCTAGTGGCAGTGTACACAGCTACTCAGCTCTTGGTATAGTTCTCAAACCATCTGACCCGTACCTGAGCTTGCAGTGGGATTCTCACATTGTTTATTTAATTCTAGGAATAGAACCAACAGTGCTTTCAAAAGCAGGGCTAGAAAAAAGCAGGGAGATGAAGAAGTTATCTGCTTCCTCATCTCTGAAAGCCTATTGCCTAGACCACCCCCCAAGCATTGGTGAACAATGATTCAACTATCTCCTCTGTCCAAGTCAGACTGCTAGTTGGAAGGCATGTTGTCCACCTCCTAGAACAAATGTTTTGCAGGTGAGTTGTGAAGGCACCAAGGTTGAAGCCATTCCATTCAAAAAAAAAATTCAGGACACCAAGATGACCCTTCTTAGATAAAGCACACCCTAAGTACCACAAAACATATATTTTCTGTGTGTGTGTGAGTTTCTTGGTGATACGTAAAGCCTTAAACTGCCTTAAACTCCAGGTCTGTCCTTCTAGCTTATCATCTTCTAACTTTCCCAGCTCATTATTTCTTTTCTCATCTTCCTTTTGCTCTTCAGGCTTTCTTGTCTTATTTTCTTTATTCCATATATATGTTTATCAGTTTGCAAAGCAACAGTTTTTTGTGATGACAGTCACATCTGAATATTCACTCTTTGTGTCTCTTAGCTAAAATGTTATTATCATGACAGTAACAAGTTAGCCCTTTAGTAAATGGCTCATGGTGCCATATATATGTGTTATAAATTCTTCACCTCATCTTCAGTCTATATGTAATGGCAAAGAAGATTATGTCGAAATGGTGTTTTTATACAGGTATTATAACTGTCTGATGTGAGGCTATGTCCTAGTCCCTGGTAGCTCCTGGATGGGTACTCTGTCTCTTGACTGGTGTTGGGATAAGAATTTGGTACGTATAATAGGAGAGGTAGCTGGGAGCTGAGCTGGGTATACATGAGCTATGATGTGAATAATTTAAGGACAAGGACTGCTTTGCAGAACACATCAAGTGTAATTTAAAATTAATCAAAACAAAAAGAACAACTTACAGCCTCGTTTATCTAGTCGGTATGAACTGTGTAAATGAAATTAACAGAAGCCAGGCTGTAGCATTGACCTTACTGCTTTGACACCAAAATTGATGGTGCTTTACCTTAACTAGGATTTAACAGAAGGAGAAATCAGTGTGTATTGATATGTTAAAGAGAAAAAATAAAACAAATTAACTGCCAATAATTCCCTACAAACCCAAATATTCAGCAGGAATGTTTTGTTTTGTTTTGCCTTGCCTTGTAAAAAAAAAAATGAAATAATGAAATAATGACATTCTACCACTTTTTGAATGTTTTTGAACATGCTTTCAATTATTCACCAAAAAATAAGCTCCAATAACACAAAATGTAATCACATACTGTACCTGGGCATCTGTTTGTACTAATTACAGAACACGAACTAAACATTTGAGGATATAAACACACAGGAAAAGTACGAATGAAAGCATTGATAAGCTGCATGATGAAAAGATAAATACATTAATGAAAAACACTGGAACAGAAAATGTTGCATTTTTACAATCATTTTAAGCATAATTTTTGTTTTTCCATAAAAAAACCCAAAACAAAATGAAAGTTTGCATTCTTAGGGTGATGAGTTGATCCTGAGGTGAAGTTTTCTTGTCCTTTCACTACCTAGAGATCAAAACCAAGCGCAAGCTGTTGCATGAATATGCAATTGCTTACTATCCTATGATGTTTCTTGATGGACTGTCTTTTTAATTCACATGCAAGTCTGTCATGTACATTTTATATGAACTTTTTGGTTAGCAACTGCTGTAATTATCTGCAATGCTTTCTTGG
The DNA here is from genome assembly GCF_965183815.1 of Platalea leucorodia. Taxonomy (NCBI): domain Eukaryota; kingdom Metazoa; phylum Chordata; class Aves; order Pelecaniformes; family Threskiornithidae; genus Platalea; species Platalea leucorodia. Next base: position 48,385,223 of record NC_138824.1, read on the forward strand.
AACAAATTTATTATCGTCAGTCATTTTTTCCATTTTCATTACTTTGCTGCTTCTTGTTTGTTGTTGTTTTTCCTCCTCTTACATTTTTTTGCTTTATCGTTCATATTTCCTTTCTTTTCCCTTGACTTTCTTCTTCCCTGTCCTTCTAATTTTTCTCATACTGCTTTACTGCTCCTACATTTTTCTACCATGCAAATTTGCTTGTGAAATGATTGTGTTTCTTATTTCCTTTCTTAATAAGTTTCTTTAGGTATGTCTGATTCTCTTCGCAGAAAAGTTTTATAACACTGTGAACTGTATGTGGTATTTATGATAATGGTGTAATCAAGGGAAGAAGAAAAAAATATTCTCTTGGACATTAACTGGACTATATGAGTGACATATCTTGACTGACAGATCAAAGAGGATTTTAGCAATGACATAGGGGCAGATGAGCTTGAAACCTCCAGTTGGATGAACAGTCACTAGGGGTAAGGCTGATATTTAAAAAGAAAACAACAAAACTTAGACCTGTGTAACTTACACCATGATGATATCTAGCTCATGTGACAGAATTACCACAAGAATTAAACCAGAAATTTTAGAAAAGATAATGACTGTTGCCTGGGGCTCTGGCCTCTCCAACTTCTTCACCTGAATCTGTAAGTTATAGGCTTTCATCCTGTATTGCTTTACAACAGCATTGACATTGCTTAGGAGAAACAATACCCTTTTTACAACCCACTCATATCTAAATGCTGCTCCAAAATCTCTGTTTCACCAAGAGCATAAAATTTTTGCCTTTTTGTCCTCCAGCTTCTCAAAGATCCAATCTTATTGGCAGGTCCCTGAGAGCACTATTGGCCCTATTGGCCCTGATGGGCCTGACCTGGTGTCCCCCACCCAGGGTCCTTGTGCCCCATTTTGGCTCAATCATGCCCCATCCTGGCCCCACCAATGCTGTAGGGGTGACTGTGCTCAGCCCCATCTCTGGCCCTGACTCTGTGAGGAGCTCATTTCCTAGACAGACCCCTCAGCCCTGTCTTGTCTCTGGCCCCATCTCCAGCCACTTATACTGGGACACCCCAGCTGGGCCCCAGCCCTGACTCGCTGCTCCCCAAAAGTCCTGGGGGCTGTTAGTGTTCCCTGTCACTGGCTGCCATCTCGGCCTACCCCACTTAGACCCTGTGGGACAGTGCCTGTCAGAGAGATTGCAGCTGCACTGTGTGCTGGCACTTACACAAAAAATTGTCAATTGCAGAAAAACACATCTTCCAAAAATCATATTTTTAGCAATATTCTCTGTCATTCTCTTCATAGTTACTCTTTCCAACACCTCTTAACTTTAATCAGGCTACCTTGGTACTTTGACAAATGTGGGAAAGAGAAAAGGAGAGAACTAGCTTGGGACTTGCTTGGAGAAGATCAGAGGATATACACCATCAGAGGATCTCCCAATAAGAAGAAATTATTGATGAAAATTTTTTGCAACTTGCATTATTTCATAGATCTGGTCTCTCCCCCTATCCACCCCCCTGCCCTGCCCCCGCCAAAAAGAAAGAAAAAAAAAACAAATCTAAAACAAAACAAAAAAAACCAAACCAAACCAAACCAAAAATATCCACCAAGGAAAGCATGATGGCATTAGTAAGAGGCAGGAGTATATCACACAGGGGGAGCAAATGGGATTGTAACGACCCAGATCTACATATAAGACTGGTACCTTCTTGGTCAACACAGTAAGGCGCTCTGAATCTCTGTAAATCTCATTTGTAATCCCACCCTGAAAAGACAGAAATTTCCTCTAGAATATATAAAATTTCACAGTTCTTATACAGTCATAATGTGGATGTGTAAAAGAAATAAAGGGTTTCATCATAATTTTGAAGATCTCCCCCAGAACTCCAAAAGGAAAATAGGAAATCGAAAAAAAAGAACAGATATGCCTGGCCATCCCTAATACTAAAGCACAGTCCCTCTGTGCTCATTAGCATAAAGGACATCTCCAAATAATTTATGGTAAAGAGAAGTGAATTAGTGCGTATTTTAGTCAATTGGAATTGCATTAAGCCATTCTGGTTATTTTCACTGAATGTAGGATGAATTTCCGATGTCATCATTAGGGTTGAAACTGTAAATCTGTGGAAAAGGTTTACACCTAAGGAGAAGTAAAAAAATTATACACCGGGATGTAAATAAACACAAGATCATAAATTTTACAGCCAAACATGCTCTTGTTATCAGTCTCAAGGTATTTAAAAACTTGTTGCCCCTCAGCTGGAGTTACAGTTCTTTGTACTGTTTTACAGTAATTTACTTTATGACTGATGAGGTTTTGTGTGAACAATAGCCACAAATACTGTGTGCTTTTTGGTTTTGTTTTTTTCAAGGATACATTTGTAGGTAACCTTCTTCAGGAAATAGTTAACTCCTGATGGTCAGAAGAATCCCCTGGCAGTCCCATTCAGATTCCTAATTTCTACAGAAGTTCAGGATTTCAGGTTTCCTTCTGCCTAGCTCTGTAGTTCCCTGGCCAGCACTTGCAAGTTTTCTTGATTTCCTCTCTAATGTGCCTGAACCTAGATTTTGGATTTCCCTCAAGTGCCAAGTGTCTAGAAATTAGGAGTTACAGGTTTTAACTTTAAGGCGTCTGACATTTTCCTGTGTGTTTGGCTTTTAAACTTAGTCTTGAAAGCTTTCAGAGAAATTTACGTATGTGTGCACATATTTGCAGAACCAGGGTGTTTTTATACATATAGCAAATAATAGAAAATTGTTTTCAGGTATCAAACAAGAGTATTGGCAGCATTTGTCTAGCCTGCCTTTACAACAGGTAAAGACAACCATAGTCCTGAAGTCAGAGACAGCTGTTCGTTATATAAAAAATGTATCTATCTGTTTGTTGTAAAAAAAAAAAAAGGAAAAAAAAAGTGGGACACAAATTGTAAATTTATGCCTTTAGGTTTGGAAAAGATTTTCTGGCAAGTTAGGAAATCTGGAAAGCTCCATGAAAAGAAGCAAACTGTGCTGAGATCTCAGGGCTCTTCTGTTATTTATTTACATCTAAATCAAATCCCATTGTAATTCTCCTGAGGGTAATCATTTTCAATGTGCAAATCAGATAATAATAAATCAACAAATACACAATACAGAGGCCATTAAAATAGCAATGTGGATCACATGAAAATAATTTTGTTGAAGCCAGGACCCAATAAAAGAGCTAACACCAGAGTAGATACTGTACTTACTTTTAATTAGATAGAACTCTATGTCTTAAATTACCCAAACTACAGAATTTCTCAAAGTTATGAATCATTTATAGCTTCCTCTGTCTTGGGTCACTGAACACTCACTGTTCATCAAAATATATAGATGCATTCTTCTGTCACTCCCATAACATTTTCTCTCATTAATGCCCCTTTTTTAGATTATCGCTTCAGGACAGATTCAGTTTTACCTTATTGAGCTTAATGATAAGCAATGCATGTACAGAATATTTTAAATAAAATAGCATGTAAATAATACAAAGTTCTTTGCAGATATACATTTGTAAATGATCTTTTTTTTTCTTTTTTTTTAACTTTTGTTCCCAGGAATTCTGAGCACAAGAATGAGGTAGAATCCTCATAACAGATGTGTTCCTGGCTCCAGTTAACTATTCACAAAGGAGAAATATATTTTCATTTTAAATGCAGGATATTGGGTTGTTTCTGCTTAAGGCACATTTAGAGTTTAAGTATTTGCAGGATCCTCTTAAGCTGTATTTTGCCTCAGCACTTGTTAGTGGCCGTTTTTCTCAGTAGATGACTGAAATGAAAATTAATGTATTCTACAAATATGTAGTATGAGATACAAAACCAGTTCAAATTTGGGATTAATTTGTGTGTCTACAGTTTCTTCATCCATGCATAAGTGTATATGTGTTTAATTTTTTTCAGATAACATCTGCAGATAAGACAGACATTTCGAGTTTGATACTGTTAAAAACAATTGCATCCTATTGTATTGAATAGATTTCAGACACATAAGTCTTCAGTCTTCTGCTGTGTTGCAGATCCTTCACACACATTGAAAAAGTGTTCTAAAGGTGATGTAGCCAGCAACAGAGAGTTTCCATGACAGAGGGATACTGATATTTCATAAAACTGATGCAACATGCTGTCCAATTTACTGCTTGTGAGTACAGGGAATTTTACTGTAAAAAAAAGAAATATGACTGGATGCTCCTTGCACTTTCAGTAAGCACTCAGACATTGCAAAGGTTAAGGAGACTAAGGACTCCTTTGGTAGTTTTACCCCAACCACCATACTTTAAGATACAGTGTGCATTCGTCAGCTGCAGTCAGTCTGCTACTTGACAATGAGTTTCATTAACTTTTTGAACCAAACCCCAAAAGATGTATGAGATTCCTCTCTGTGGGCATCAGGGATCTCTATTAACTTAATTGATGACAACAGTAGTTATGGGAAGTCATGGGCAGCTCAACAGTAGCTACCATCAGTTCAATATTTCCTCAGTCCTCAAGGCTTCATTTCCCTTTTGTAATTGTGGGTACCAGCTGGAGAACGGAGGCCCTGAATACTCTGCATTGCAAAGAAGGCAAGGATTCATATTTCACATACTGTGAATATGGTTTTACTTACTTTCAACTGCAACAGGGTTCTTGCATACTGGTTAGTAGTGTATCATAATGTACTTGAGGAAAGTAGAAACTTCGTAAGATGTACATGAGATTTACTCTTTGTAGTCCACTGATATTTTGCAAGTTGCATGTAAGTTTCTTTGAGGCTAAGAGAACAGAATGTGTGTTTGTGAATAGTACTGCAGTGATTAACCTTCTCTGGCATTTGATATGAATGTAAATAACCAAAAATTAAAAGTTCAATAGCCTAGCTGTAGGCCTGAGCTCTAGGCTGTAACTTAAGTCAAGTGTGTGTGACACAGGAACCAACACTCATTCAGATAGATCAGATAGATGGTGATTAATATTTGATGAAGTACAGAACAGTCGTAGAAAGGACAAAGTAGAAGACCATTACCAGTGCCACAAATAATTTACAGATAGCTTTGTATGACTACCCTCATACTCAGAGTCAAACCTTTAAATTCATATGTATCAGAAGATTAAGTGTAAAGTGTCTGGCTTGATTTTAATCATAGCAGAAGGAATGAGAAGAGTACTTACTGTCACAAAATCTAGAAGACTGTACCTACGAATAAGATAACTTCACTGTTACTCTCAAATAACAGCCTAAATACTTATGCCAGGTATGTCAATTATCATATTTAACAGTCGTAAAACTATTTTCTGCAGGGTTTGGGTCAGGAACTATGGAATTTAAAAATCTTTTATCTCTTCTAAAGATGTTTTTTGCTCACCATAATTAAAATAAATACCCATGATATATAAAACAAATAACCCTCATATCATCTGATGAAAAAATAAGTAAAATAAATAAAATTTTAAAAAATACAGAATGAGGAAATACAACCTTTTTTTCTTTCAAATTGATTGTGTTGACTTTCTTATTACTCTTCTGAAAGTATTATAAAAGTTAGGATATATGTGTATTCAAAATGTCATTCACCCACTTCCCTTGTGTTTTCCTAACTGTCTCTGAGTTCTGGCCTACTTTTTATTACACTAATAAAGGCCTTTGGGACACAGGAGTAAAACAAAGTATTGTGTCCAATTCTTGGCTAGTACAGTCAAGCCCATTATATACTCCTGTTAATAAATATATCCAGCTCCATCCAGAAACAGTTATGTTCCTTGTCTCCACTTATCTTGGTGAAAGGCTGCTCCAGAATCTTGCTCTTCTCAAGACAGTTAGAATCTTTGCTCTAATTTCCAGCCAAAGCTTAGTCATGTCCAGTTTATACTCACTTATTTTTTTTCTATCATTATTCCTTTACCATTGATATATCCAAGGAGAATAACAATGTGATCTCTAAGGCAAATTCTCCTCTTTTCTGTTTTTATCTGTTCTTCAAGGTGAGCCATTTTGCAAAGTAACAACAGCTCGTTTGCAAGGCACACATTGTGCATTATTTTAACAGTGGCACAGATTCATACAATGTCAATCAACCTACCTTATTTTTTTATGGCAATCAATGTAACCTGGGTGAGGATGTAAATTCCATCATCACACAATCAAAGTTATAGTTATAAAGTGATTACTCAGGAGCAGGTTCATGAACAAGCGATTTAAGCTGAAGCAAATACACTTTGGGTTTAGGTTCTATTGAAAATTTCACCAAGTGTTGTGTGTGCATGGAAGCAGCCCATAGTCTTGGCTAGAGAAGCGTAGCAGAGCCTGACAGAAATCTAAATTGAGTTGTGATGGCCAACAACCCTACTGGGAAAAATACTGCTTCTGTAGGAGTTTTCCTGTGGAGCTTCTCCTGGTTCTTTTGACTGTTGTTTTCTGGAACAGCTAGGTGTTCTTGAAGAATCACAGTTTGTAACTCTTGAACTGTTGGAGTGATCTGAAAGGCTTTAGCTACTTATATATGGCAAAAATTTATGCTTTCTAACTATTTTTCTGCTTGTGTTGTATACAGTGGTGCTTAAAGGTGAAAAGTTATCTTGGACAGTGTCATACAAAAACTGGCATGAAGTGAGAATGCTGGAAAAAGAGACAATTTGCAAGCTCACAGAATGGACTTGAGGAGTGTGTGGAGCATATCTGGTGGTAGACAGAAATGATGGATACAGAGTTCCCAGAGCCTTGTGATTTCATTTCTGGCTAGGAGGCATAATTCTACTGTCGCCAGTGTCTACTCAGGCAGAGTACCTCCTACAACGATCTGTGGAGTATTTAATTCATATCTTAGTTTTCTTGCATCAAAGTAAGTAACAGATTGGTTTAAAATAATCCTTTCCAGAAAATCTACTACTTTGTCATGTCTGTGACAAGTTCCAAACACGTCAGAAGAAGGGGAAAAAAAGTCTACTTTCTCTCAAAAAAGTCAGAGATCAGGTTAGGCTCTGAAGTATAGCATCCATTTTTACTCTCCCCATTGCACATTTAAAGAAAGAATTTTGCTATTCCTTGAGTACCCTTGATTCATAAGCATCTCTGATCCTTTTTTTCAAGTCTTGCTAAGTTCTGGATATCTTGTGGCAATTCTGCACTGTGTGAAAGAGTATCTACTGTTACAAATCCACATATCCTCCCATTATACCATTAGTCTGTTTTATAAGTAGGAAAAAGATTAAATGAAATATCTGCTCTTTTTTCCTGTACTACTTATCACATTGTATGTGTTTAAGTCTATTATTCATTCATATTTGATGAAAAGTATCTCAGTCTTTTTCAGAGTTTCTTTTCATGAACATTTTTCCACAGCCACAATTACTATCATGACCAGATTGTTACTGTGTTTGCAACCTTATCCATATTAAGATAGTGATGAACATAGCACAGTATTTGCAGTCAAGAAAGACACCTGGTTTAAATAATACATTATAATATTCTATAATCATTATGTTCTCTGTTCATTCCTCAAACCTTCTAGTGTTGTGTTGGCTTTTTAAACACTGTTACACATTGAGAAGACATTTTCAGTAAACTGTCCATTGAACTGAATCTTTAATTTTTTTTTCTTTTTTTTTTTTTCTTCTCTGAGACAATAGAACTAGTTTACAAACCGTAAGTGTCTGTTTTATATTATTTCTGTGAATATGTATTGTTTGGCATTCACCAGCAGTGAACTTTCCAGATCTTTTTTGCATTAGAATGCCTATCTTGCCATTCTCCTTTAGTATTTGTGCTTTTGATTTTGCAGTTGTACAGGTAATAGTAGCTAACAGAAGGCTACTGCAAGTAACAGAGGCAGGACTTACTTTTCTCTGAGCCAGCTTTAGAGCTAGGTTCTTTTAAGATGTGAGACATCTTTCCTATGTTAGACATCTAGGCCTCACAAAATGCCTGCTTCTTTCCAGTGATTATAAAGGGTGTTCAGGGTGACTGGTTCAGGTGAACTCCAAGTCAGATTTCAGATAATACCAATATTTATAGTAATAATAGTAATAATAGTTAATAATAGTTAATAATAGTTATAATAATAATTATAGTTCATGTACCTGATGCATTTCATTCTCAGTGAACATCTTTTTGAGGCCTGCTCAAAGCTCAGATTATAAGATTGAGTATTTAATTTCGCTACAATTTTTTATATCTTGAAAAGCTGCTATTCAGCATCTTATTGATTTATTCACCTAACACTGACATTAACTTCTGAGAAATCACAAGTTTCTACAAGCTGCTAGTATATTTTCAGGAATTTAAACAAAGTACGGATTTAGAACTTTTCAGGAAATCAAAAGTTTTCCAGTGTTTTTGTATCGTGACAAAGCTGCTTTTAGTTGTCTGTTTTAGAAAGTTCTGCATAAGTGTCCTTAAGAATTTGCACAAGATTTTGCATCCATGTTTCCAGGAACTATCCAATATTTCTTAATATCCAGTTTCTGTGACTGAGGCTTCCACCCATCTTCAGGATATGCATATCCTTAGAACGTAATGCTATCCCTCACAAATTGACACTTGTTTTTCTCAAGTTTAAACCATTACTCCTTAAAAAGCTTTAGAAGCCTTTCCGCTCCTGCCAGATGTTCTTCCGATGTTTTACGGAAACAAATGAAGTCATCTAAATACATGAGGATGTCTTAAATTCTCAAAATGTGGCTTAGATCATTTAGTGCCTTCTGAAAAGTCCCTCATGCACTTGCAGTTTGAAAGACACTCTAGAGGACTGAAATAATTGTCAGGGTGTCATAAATATGTTTTTTTTTCCCTTAGTCTTCACCTACTGGTTTTTTTTTTTTTTTTTCTTTTTTTTTTCTGTCCTAATTTGATGGTATCCAGATTCTTGGTCAAAACCAGTAAAATATTTTGCTCTTGACATGGAGTCTGGCATGGAAGTAAGTTAGTAACTATCCTGCCCTGTCTATACATTCTGTTTTCTTAGGTCAGTACTTAAGACTGTTGCACTTTTTTATAATTACAACTGGGTATTTTCAAGGCAACGAAAATTAGCTAATCAGAACATCCTGCAGCATGTAGTTTAATCTTTCTTCAGTGCTATAGCTGATATATCAAAAGAATTAGAATTCCACATCCTGAGTGCAAGTACAGATACTGATGCAGTTCTTCACGTTATTTATTTTAAAAGTTACTGATGGTTAATCTTATGTATAAACAATTTCTAGCTCTTCTTATGTGACATCACCTTGTCTGGAGACTCTGTTTTCAGTAGCTTTTGTCCTCATATCAGCTACAAAATTTACCTGACCAATCACGTAATGCTCATTCATGAAATAATTTACCTCATGGGACCAATGAGAAGCCTGTGAATATTGTATAATCAAATATCTTCCAATTAACATCTTCACTATCAAACAGCTCCTGATGTGGTAAATTTAATGCAAAACTACAGCCCACAGGAATTAACAGCTGATATTCTTAAAGTATATGTTTTTGCTTCCACACTTGTAGGTGCTTATTAGTTTGGGGAACAACGGTTATGAACTTACCCTGCCAGACTTCACATGTGAGGTATATTCACACGGTGAAGTTCTTACCTTGCAGCTGAACACTGACACTCATGACTAGGGAAAACTTACAGCACCTACAAAATGTTAGCAAAGTATGATTTGATTTTCTTATAAGTCTGTACCTTCCACAATGTAAAATCTACCAATCAAATGAACAAAAAATCTAATTATCTCTGAAACTTATAGTTTTTGACTGAGGTAAAGGTGCTCTTGCCATCTTGAAGCTGCTTCCATCTGCTGTAACATCCATGAAAATAATAGGATTTCAGGGCCAGATGCAGATGTAATCTGTATAATGTTGATCTGAGAACTGCATCTCAACAAGTCTTTTACTGAAAAATAGACTGTTCCATGGCTGGGAAAGTAGTAATAGAAAAAGAGAATTGTCTTAATTTCCATTCAGAAATCTATTAAGTTTATTAGAAAACTGAAGGTAACATCTAGCCAAACAAAGACAGAACTTAAATTCCTGTCCCTTCCTCCCTACTCTTCCAATCAGAGCCAAAAAAGCATCAAATAAAGCAGTCATTGTGTCATGGACCTATAATAACATAGTACAACTTCTTACCAGAGGTATTATATGAAAATTATTTTTAAAAAAAATCATATTCTGAAATTGAGCTGAAAGTGGGTGCTTTTTGTTGATTAAGATCATTCTGAATTCATCTTGTTTTAAGAATGATTGCAGCTGGTCCTGAGTTTTTATCAAAGATACTTTTATAGGTGTGTTCTTTGATCTGTTGGACAAAGTATTAATAAAAACTTTGCATAACACAATACTCTGACGGGTATCCCTAGGATCTTCCTTGATATATCTTCACAATTTGGCTGTTAATAAGTATTATTTATGTAGTTTTTTCAACTAGGTGCAAATCCATCATCGTTTCATCTGATATGGAATCCTAAACAAAGTTTTGTTAGATATACCAGGTCTACTGGATCACCCATATACAATAGACCTGTTACAGTATCCAGAAAGGAAATGACACACATTAGACACAGCTGTTGATTAGTATCCATGGTGTCTATTTCTGGTCACTTTGTTATTACTGAGGTGTTTGTTAGCAAAGTGACTGTTCATTAAGTTATTCCATTGGTTCTGTGGGTTCTAGAATTGGGCTGACTTTGTTTACCTTTGTTATCATTTTCATTTATATTGCTTACCTTATGTTTTTTTTTTTTTTTTAAATCATTATTTCTTCTTTAGTATCCAGAGAAGAACACTAATATTCTGGAGGTTGTGTTTAGTGGATTCTTTAGTGCCAGAGGATGGATTTCATCAACTATTACTTATTGGCAATGAACCAAGTTGTCAAAATATTCTATGAGCCATTCTTTCCTTAATAAGCCACTTGTTTGTAACTTACTTTTCGCCTTAGTCCTTTTTTAGTTTCGTCCTTCAGTTCTCATGCTTTTCCTTTGCGCTTACCCTTAGCTACATATATTTGTCATGTTCTTTAATTTTCAGATAATTAAAAGGGTTACTGGCACAGCTATATTTGCTTTCTGCTTTGTTTTGTACCTATTCTCAACATCATGATAGTATTTAGCTGTGCCTTTAATATTGCCTGCTTTAGAAATTTTGGAAAAATTACATAACAGTAAAATTTCTAAGTTCGGAAGTCCAATACAATACTAACTGGGATCTGGCCTGTTTGAAACAAGCATTCCTCAAGCTTCTGATATGTTTCTACAACACAATATCTGATTACACCTGTAATTGGCAATTTCAGCCCAGACAAGAGTTCATTTTCAGAAGAATGCAGTTTTAGAGCAAAGTGCTCCTCTTGTCACCTTATAAGTAATATGAAACAGCATGAATTAAAAAATGGAAAATGGATATATATATATATTTTTTTTTTTTTTCTTGCAAACAAACTGAGCCAGCTACCCTGATCTGCTACTCTGTTGTTAAACCAGAGCTGTTTGGTGTAAATGTTTACCAATTCTATTGGTTTGTTGCCTAAGACCTCCTCTGTGTCTGACTAGTTTGGTAAGTGTATTGCGATGGGTGATCTACGCTGAGCTATGTTTGTACCATAGGCAGTTCCAGTGCAGCCCTATGCTAAAACTGCATGCTATTGACTTTGTAAGGATGTGTATACATGAACATTGCTGTGGAAGGAAAAACTGTGGCTTTGAGAGAAGATGGTGAGGAGAGAACTGCTGGGTCAATGCACTGAACTCACCAAAGGGCCTAACAGTGAAGCACAGGGAGATACTCTTTCTTTCCTGTGAATCATTCCCAGATCTGCCTTTTCTCTTAGTTCTCTGAAAAATCTCTTTATTGTATAAATATTTTGATGCAGGGCTTAGAAGGCTTGTTGGACATTGTTTCCGTAGGCCAAAACTTTCTGAATACTGACTTGCAAAGCTTTTCGAAATATTTATCTGCTACAGTGCTTAAGTCAAATGATACTGTGTGACTGCATATTTGCTAAGTAAAACTTCATGTGGTTCACAAAATTTTGCAAAATAATTAGTTAGATGGTATCCTTTTTATGTAAGATGAGATATTGACACCGGTGTGCTATAGTGTATAATCTTGCAGTTATATATAAAGTGCTTCTTAAGCCTAAGGAACTGAGGAAATTTTAAATGAGATAACTGAAAGTAACATAACCTCATGCACAACTCTTCAATTACTATAGCCTTCTGATGTTCACTGAAGTGTAGGGTGTTTGATCAAAATTTAAGAAGAGACATCAATAAGGAAAAGTATTTACCATGATCAGTGAAGGACAAATGTAGTGCTAACACAATTTATTGTAATAAAATGTATTTCCACACAGTGGGATAAATCTTCTGGAAATATAAATCAACATAGCCCCATTGAAGTCAATATTTGTTCACTGACTCCAGTAGAGTAATACCAATTAAAACCAGCTGAGAGCCTGGATTGTTGTGTTTATAATAGAAACCAATTGTAATGCATGCTAAAGATGTTACAGGTGATTGTCAGATAAAGGATGGGCACATACAAACAGTCAAACACATGATCATATAACAGGCATCACAGGCTAAGTTTACGCTGCCTTTTAAGAATTGACTCTTAAAAATGTATTGTAGGGGGCAGGTTGGCTAGTGTTACTGCTTCTAAGCTGAAGCATTTTTAAAATATGTGAAGCACTCTAATAATTTTCAGGCACTCTTACTGTTAAACTGGTCATGCTCAGAAACTTGATTACTTCCAAAAGGATTAATTCAGGGCCCTTCAGTCTGCATATCAGTAGTATTGAAAGTATACAGTCTTTTACAGTTAGAAAACCAGGACATGTTCTTTAAGTACACCTTTATAAATTTTGGTATAACAAACGATTATATAGTTCAAAACTTTCTTCACTTTCACACAGGTTAATATTTAAAACATTGAAAAAGTTTTCACTGCTGCTAAACATATTTTACAATAGAGATTGTAATGGAATGCAGTAATATGATTTTTTTCTTTTCTTCCAATTCTTTCATTCTGTTCATACCCATGGATAGGTAAATATATACATGGCTATCAGTGGATTCATTAATGTTAATATGCACACACATAAACAAATTAATAATATATGCTTGCAGTGTGAATCTGGCATGCGTGTGGATGCAGGGTTATCCAGCCATCAGTGGGCTGATGGCTTAAATTCTGACTTGTTAGGTAATGCCTGAAATTTGACACCATCCTGTTTATATTAACAAATGAGAAAACAAGATATCTTTTACCGTGTCATTCTGCTGTCTGTCACATCAAATATGATTCCTCAGGCTTTGATGAGTATTTTCAGACAAAAATTAAAATCTCTCACAAGCTACTTTGTCAGCAGTGCAATGCTATGTACGCAGGGATTCACACTTTCCAGATGATGTCATAATCAATTCATACCTTGTCTTTTCTTTATTCTTGCTTTAACAAATTACTTGCATATGGCTCTCATATTTTTAGAAAACATGCTGCTCCATATGACTTACTCATCATCAGTGCTACACAGGCTCTCTGAAGCTAGTTTTCTCACTTTTTCTAAATAAAGCACCAAGTAAAACCCACCAGAAAATCTCGTGATGTAGATACTTGCTTAAATAAAATCCCTTTACTTTGTGCTGAGGCTAAAGAGGAGTAAGGACAGCATACATACAACTGGCTCTGCTCTGGTGGTAGTAACCTTCAGGAGAGGAACCAAATATATAGCTGTGGACATTTATTCCACAAACCACATTCCCAGAAATATTTGTGTCTATGTCTACGGGGTTTCAGAATATGTTCAGACTACTTCAACTGATCAAGCTACTGCTGCTTGTCAAATTATCTGTTGTGAATTGAGCCAAGGTAATTAACATATGTGTACCTTCTTTTCTCCAACTTCTTGTGCCTCTTTGCAAGTGAAATGAGATATCTTTTTTAATTGGAGCTAAGCACATTAACCATTTTGAAGGTTACAAATCATGATTAAGCTGATCAATTGACAAATGGTAACTTGTTAAATTGCAATAAATGTAGTGATTGCAATCATGTGAACATACATTTAAAGTAATAAGATAGGAGTTGAAATTAAGAAGTTAGGCAGAAATTGAACTAGCAAAGGCTTAATTTTTGAATGATAAACACAAGCATGAGCATCTGGCATTAGCTTAGCAAATTACTATGTCAGTTTAGCTGGAGCAATTGTAAGTGCAAAGGCAAGTTAATCAGACAGCAATGATGGAAAGCTACATTGGGTTACATATTGCCAGTTCTTAGTCTATAAATGCAGATATGAACAATAGCTATAAATGCAGATATGAACAATAGCTGTATCTACATGTCATGTTTGTTTAAGAAAACTTGTTTTTACTTGAATGCTTTGTGATTCCATTTGCCATATACTTATACAAACAATAAAGAGAAGTTATGTTTCACAGTTATGATGTCACCAGAATTATTTTGGCTGTGACAACATCACAGTACTCAGGCATGCTTATCAGTTCCCAGGTCTGGAGACAGCACTGCTAGAGCCTTTCTTAGGATGAAGACTTTGAGGGCAGCAAACTTCTTACAGTGATCATGGTTTGTATGCAAAGAGACTTTTTTTGTGTTCTCTGAATGTCAGGATTTATGGATTCCAGCAGAGGATGGATGAAAGACACTCTCACTTCAGAGCGTGCTGTATCACATCCCAGTAGGTAAGTCTAGATGTAGCTACTCCTTGTTTCATTGAAATAAATAGATTTTCTGTTAGCACTTGCAAGGAACTTAGGGCTTTACTCAGTTGCTTACACTTAGACAACTAGTGCTTTTTAAAGTGCCTTAGTGTATGGGATCCAGCTTCCACTTTAGAGGGGTATGGGTCTCTCTGTAAGTCCTGTATCATGTCTCCAAGATCTGTGCAGAAGTCTTGGATACCCAGACCTTTGTAAGTGGCACTGAATGTGTTATGTGTGAGTAACTGAATTAAGCCCATAATATTATTTCCTATCTGATATTAGACAGGAAAAGACAATATTTTCTCTTTAAACGCTTTAGGAAGACGGTTCAGGTCCTCACTGTAGATACACGACTATATGTGCCTGTGTAGTCTGGGATGTCGAGCTCCCACTATGGTCAAAATGGAAATCTAATTAAAGAAGCCAGAGGAGTCTGGAGAAATATTCAGCTCACCCTAACAAAGACACCTATATTTTGTCAACTGAAAAGCTGCCTGCATCATCTACTGTATGAGCTAAGTCTCTATTGAGTTGATATTTATACATAGATATCTAATAAACACCTTCAGTCTGTCATTGAGTCCTACTTAGATTACCCTAGACTCAGGTGCACGGAAAACAATGCAGACAAAAACAACTAGAAAGAGAAGTGGATTTAATTTAAAGGATCCTTACACTACAACCTATTTTCCTACTATAATTAATGCATTAATATTTCAGGAGTTTTGATTCAACAGAAGATTTGAACGGAACTTGCCTTTTTTATTATTAGAAGAGTGTAAGATACTGCACAAATGTAGCATGTTTTTAGAGTTTTGCCATTTCCCCCAATCCTTCTCAAAAACATTCCCTTTAATGCCAGATTTGTTCTGAATGTAAGACAGAAACTTCTGAGAGGGTAAAGTCAATCATTGAACAGAAGTTAGTCTCAGCCTTAACAGGCATCTCAAAACCCTGACTGCACTATTATCCAAACAACCAACCAAACAAAATCTCTGCTATATTGTATAATAAATGAGAATAAATATAATACCGTAGCACATATAGTTTGATGGATAGAGGTTATCATATTTGAAAAAGAAAACACAATGGCACAGTTTTAAAATTTACATTCCTTTGATTTTAATCCATAGAAATACATTAAAAAAAAAAAACAGGGAAAAAATCTTATTTGCTCTATCATATTTGTTTATCCCTATGTATTTTACTTCATTATAACTTTATTATAACTCTATAATAGTGTCTTTGTGTTTTGGTTTGGGATTTTGTGAAAAAAAAAAAAAAAAGATTATATCCACAAATAAGGTATAAAATATGATTTATTTTAGTAAATATCATTCACATAGAGCTCAATAATTTTGAAACATATTTATATCTGTAAATGAACAGATTCAAAATACAGCATAATATTACATTCCTTCTATTAGAGAGAGGATTATAGTTTAAATCCTTCGTATAGTGAAAGCTTAATGTGCTGAATAAATTCCTCTACCTAAAATAGCAGCAAATCAAAAACACACTTGACTTTTTTTCCTGCTAGCCTAAGTATGTATGTTAAACTGTTTAGGAACTTCTACATACTAGGAGGGAAAGGGAACCCCCTAGCGCATGAAGTAAGAATTAAACATGGATGTTACCTGAGGCTGTACCCATCAAAGGTGTACAAGATGGTACTAGATTTTATAAATTAAAGAAATTAAATCATTTATATATGTTTCCTACTTAAAAATATTTTGGTTTTGGTACAAGCTCAAAACATCAAGATTAGAAACAGTAATGGTGATTAATTCGATCTGTCCTTCTGAACAAACAATATATATATATGTATTTGAGTTTTACTATCTATTAGAAATTGTCATTAAGCTTAAAAACATTACTTATTGGATCCAGCATGAACTCTAAAGTCATAAAAATTATGTGGAGCATGATGTCTTTTATTGTCATGAAAATATTTTAAATTAATCATATCCAGAAAGTCACCATTGTGATATTTTGCCCTGTGTGAGTACTCCCACTGAAAAAAGCATCAAAATGATCCCTACGGGGAATTTCAAATATTGAGCAAATGCACTCTGAAAGCTTTAGTTTTAAGTTTCTGCTAATGAATATCTCTGTATGTTTCTCATATTTGTTGATTATCCAAGTCTTGAATGACTGTAAGCCCAGTTGTGAACCCTTACCTTTGCATGTTCACCCTAGCATATTCCTGTTTCAAATGTTTCTTTCATTCCTCATGCTCTTTGATCCCTTTAGTAATACTTTTCTGCTTTTCTCTGGTCTTTCTTCTTTCTGATAAACATTCAGCTATAGGAGAAATACAGATGTACAAAAAACTTCTAGCTAATCACTTGCTGGAATCATTATCAAGTACAAACATGCTCTCACAAATGAGTGGAGATTTCTAGTTTGGTAGCTGATGAATACACACTTTGCGTTCAGTGTGGACAGCTGTCAAAGACACCACCAGACTCCAGCACTGAAGAATCATGCATCTTTATTAAAGCTTTTAAACTACTTTATATTACCTTTTCACTCCATTTTTATACTGGGACTTTTTTACTGACTTTAATGAAATCATTCCTTGTTCCAACAAAGTTTGTGAGATCTAAATTAGCTTCTGTGTTTCTATCTGTTTTAGATACACGGCAAAACCAAATACCACCCAATCCATTCTGCTTTCCAAGAGTGCAGCTGCATTCTGCTTGCTTCCCAGATTACTAATAGGACATTTCAAAGGCTTTAGTAGTATAGTCTAGTTCACAACCTACCTCGTTGTGTTGACTTTTAGATTTCTAGACTCACTTTTTTTTTATTGTCACCAATCTCAAATTTGGGATCAGTTTTGTCATTTGTAAAGATGAGTTTAACTAAACTGGAAGCTATGGCATAAATTAGTGTATATCCTAACAAGGAAAAATATTAATGGAAATGCATTTCTTCAGATATTTTTTTATTTTAATATATATCAGCTTTTCTTAGATAGGTTCATCTTTAGCTTGCTTCTCTTCATCTATATGTTGATAGACACTGTACTGTTTTTCTATGTCTGAGTCTCTTTCTTCAGAGATCTCTGTTTTTATTTCACCTCTACCTCCCTCAGACTTTTGCCAGTTATCCTACTCTCTCCTCAAACTTTTCAAAGCCCAGGAAGACTGAGAGCAAATATTGCTGCTGCCACATTTTAGTATTGGGCCAGCTGAGAATAATGCATCCCTCTCTCAATAAGTTTGCTCTGCCCTTTGGCTGCTCCCTGTCAAGGGACATGCTGAGAAGGAGCTGAAATAAATTACTATACTCAGTCGTCAGTTTGGGAAACAGAACTAGGAGGAAGTTTTAGAAATAGGCCTCCTGTCCACTCAGCAGTTAGAGAAAAGAATATCGTACAGCAGAGAGCAGAGGTGAAACAGAGAGAAAAAATACTGAGGGCGGATGGCCAAGACAACCCAGTGGTGAAGGAGGCCAGCCAGGGAGCTGGAGAACTTAGAGGAAAGCCTGAGCATCCAGCCAGAAACCATGAGTTAAGCAATTCTTGTGGGAAAGCTTGACTGTGGGATCTTAACACTCATCAGGAGCCCAACAAGAAGGAAAGACAGACAGGTGTAGAACACTGAACCTCATAAGTCATTCTGTAACCACAGTCCAAAGAAAATAAAAACCTCATTAGTATTGGAAAGTTTGACTTTCGCTGTGCTCACTTGACCAAATTAAGTACTCATACCAAAAGTATCAAGCTGTACTGGTCAAATATATTGCATAACCTCTGTGTCAAGTCTCAATTGGTGTAAACTTTGAAAACTCCATTAACTCCAGTGAAATTATATTTATATAAGCCAGCTGAAATTCTAGCTCTCAAAATGCAAAATTAATTTATTTGTTTTATTACCTTTAAGCTGAGTGCTCATGGGGTAGCAATAGAAAAAAGAACGTCATAAGAACTCACTAATGTAACCACATAATGAGGAAATGTTGCATTTTTAGCATGTGTGAACAATCACTTAGAGAGTGCTTGGTTAATGTGCATTATGGATTACTAAAGCTGATTACTAAGGGTGTAAATTAATGGGTATTTCATAGCAACATATTCTCTGGCTCTGGCAGTGGTGAAACACTTGCAACATTGAAAAGTCTATAGATCCTATTGGCATGTATTTTCAATCTAAATCAATGTTTAACAACCAGAGAGGGTGGTATTAATATCACATAACTTCAGGGTCTTGATTCATTTATCTAGTCATAGGTGTTTAAAGCCATTTAGGACTCCTTTATGAATCAGCCTGGCTTCAAGCTGCTACTTCAGAAAGGCCTGGATCTCCTATGGATCCTATGTTATATCTGCCATCCTCACACAAATGTCTCAAACTAACTGCAACTTCTCAGATTGCAGTAGATGCCTATGTTTAGCTAACCAAATCAGGCCCCAGATGCCTAGACTGTCAATGCCTGCATTTGAGCTAGTCATCTTCTACCTTCTTCATAGTCAGTAAAGACAAATTGGTGCCTTACTTCCCAACACCGATGGTGAAATGTAAATGTCCTCTTCAAGATGACTGCATCCAAGAAATGCCAGTTCATTCTCCACTGACAAAAGGAGCCCAAGGTGATCATCTTAGATTATATATCTACATTATGTGTGGATATTGTCATCTAGCACCATAATGTTGTTCCTAGAAGAACGTGTCTCTTCTCCCTCCTCTGCTATCTTGTTTGTCACGGTAAATATTATGCCACCCATAAAACCGCTAGTACCAATACCAGCTACCACAGGCCCATCTGGCCTAAAATAAAGTGCCATTTTTTCCTTCATCTATGGAATGATTGATCCTGTGAGATACCTATTATCTTTGCTTGCATGGTGCTAAGAAAGCCTTGGGGATTGCAGTTGTTCAGTTCCATATAGAATATGGCCTTACAGGAAAAGTATTTTGCTTTGTTTCTCATTGCAGCTGGACAGTGTATTGATTGCAGTAATCTTCTTTTGCAGAGAAATGTAACCATTTTTTCATAACAGGTCTTATTCACCTCATTGTTTAGTAAATTAGCTTTCTGAGGGACAAACAGAGGGTCACAGCAACTTGAGCTGTTTGCCAGAGAATACATCTGCTGCTTTTCTTAATAATGCCTTTAAATGAACATCTGCAAACCTCCTGAGACTATTGACCGATTGTGTCTTCCAACCTCTTAACACAGAGAAAATAAACAAACAACCCCCCAATATTTTAAACCTTGGAAGCATCAGCTTCATTTCCTGAAGAAGAAAATAAAGAAAGGATGAAGCTGAAAGTGATTATACTTTCCAGTAACTCATCTGTACACAAAAAAGATTAAAACTGTAACAGACTCTTGATATTTAACGTAATGGGAATACATAAATATGTATGTATGTGTGCACGTATGTGCACGTACACGCACACAAATGTACACCATTGAATTCAGTGGATAACAGCTAGTTGTTGGAGAGCTGTGTAAGGGTGTATGTATACAGACAGAGGGATATCCTTTCATAATAGTAAAGCCAGAAGCTTTTTCCACCTCTGCTTCTTAAAAGTAAGTTTAATTCAATTATATATAAAACAATGTAAAAGATTACAAGAAAAAATGTCTCCACATATTTATGCAGTGTATGAATTACACAGTAAAAAGTTGTCTTCTACATTTTTACTCATCTGCAGATGAAGGCATATCAATAGGACTATTTTCAGAAATTAGATTATAATTTTCTAATTTTCCATTTTTTGCTTAGTATAATATTTAATAAAATTTTTTGTCATTTTCAAGGTATTTAATTTACCAGTAAATCTGATCATTTGATCATTGTTTCTAATAAAAATACTTGCAGCCAAACTAGAAAACATTGAGGGACTCCAAATACTGAGACTGTAAAGAGAGTTAAGATGTCTAGGTTTTATTCTTAGCACCACGGTATACTACCTGTGTACTACTGCACCATACCTATCATATTACTTATTCAAAGTCCTAAAGTCTGAAGGAGCATTCTCTTCCTTATTACACTGGTTTTGGCTGGGATAGAGCTAATTTTCTTCACAGCAGCTTGCATGTGGTGCTATGTTTTAGATTTGTGACCAAAACAGTGTTGATAACAGGGATGTTTTAGTTATTGCTGAGCAGTGCTTACACAGTGTTAAGACCCTTTCTGTTTCTCACACTACCCCACCAGCAAGTAGCCTGGGGGTGCACAAGAAGCTGGGAGGGGACACAGCTGGGACAGCTGACCTCAACTGACCAAAGGGATCTCCCATATCATATGACATCGTGTTCAGCAATAAAAGCTGGGGGAAGAAGGAAGAAGGGGGGACGTTCAGAGTTATCGTATTTGTCTTCACAAGTAGCTGTTACATGTGATAAAGCCCTGCCTTCCTGGAAATGGCTAAACATCTGCCTTCTGATAAGGAGTGAATAAACTTCTTTTGCTTTGCTTGCACACACAGCTTTTGCTTTACCTATTAAACTGTCTTTATCTCAACCCGCGAGTTTCCTCACTTTTGCCCTTCCAATTCTTTCCCATCCTGCTGTGAGGGAGTGAGCAAGCGGCTGTGTGGGGCTTAGCTGCATACCAGGGTTAAACCACAACCCCTATAAAGAGCAAGCATTATTTGGCTATAAATTAGATTTTCTATACATTATAAATATAATGCTTTTCTTCTGAAGTTAAGTGTTAAAAATTATTTGAAATATTTCTTTTTTTACCCATTTTTCTGCTGATAAAATCTAAGTTACATATTTAGAAATGGAAATAAAATCCTAACCAGTCTGAGAGCCAATGAAGGACTCAGTTTCTTACAGAGGTATTAAGCCTAGTAGGAAGGGCACTCTGTGGTCACTGTAGGTTGGAACACCCTCAACTCGAGGAATCTACTGTATTAAAGAAAGCATGCCTCAGATGTGCTTTAAAGCATGCAATTAAAACCACAATGGCTCACTGTGCCATTTGAGTCTAACCAACCTGCGCCTCCAGAGGATGTTCCAGGCTGTTGACACTGAGATGTGAAGCCTGAACATAGGTATAAATGTCATGTAAAACTTACTCTTAATGATGACCTGCTCTGGACAGCCACATACTTGCATTGTTCTGTTTCAGAAAATTCTAATTTTTTGTTATGTCGTACTACAGGAAGGTTCCTCATCTTGAGTCAGACACCAAAATGACAGTCATCAAAATAACCTTTAGGAATTTTAGTGCTTTGGCCAATATAATCTGTAATTATTAATTCATGGAATCTAAAAATGAAATATGAATATGGAAAACAGTACAGATAGCAATGGATAACAATATCTGCCAGCAAACTGTGACCGTAGCACTTCCTAAAAATTAAAGTGTCCAGTGATTTCAATAATAAGACCTTATTTCAAAATCCTTAATTAAAAAACACCACCAATGTGCTCTTCCTCATTTTAGCAAATTCCAGGAAAATTTTCTATTTCTAAAGCAATAGAACACCCCAGAGCTTTTCTTCCTACAAAGCACAAGCTTTTAATTTTTTCATAGTAGAAAAATAATTCTTATGACTCCACATTCACCCAAGCCTCCAGGTTTTGAAGCAAGGACTTGAAATGCTGAAGGAGGTGAACTTTTAAAAAGATGTACCTTTTTGTTATTTATAATAGATGGGGAAAAAAACCCCAAAACCAAAAACAAACCCATAAATCAGTAAAAAATGCTGCTTCTTTGCTTTGGAAACATTAAGTGTAAGCCTGGAATTTTGTGTATGAATTTGCTTTCCTGGCTGTATAAAAGCTCAGGTTTGATTGGGGGAAGGCTGTCATTCACACAACTACACAGACTAAGGATAAAGGCACTTCCCTGGACTAGGACACAGGGAGGTACAAATGCCCTCAGGCTTAGTAGGGCCTAAAATGCACCTTGCACTAAGTACTCTGCCTAGTAAACTATTAAACAATGTGCACTGCCCTGATATTTTCATTTGAGTCATCTATATATTTGAGCTCAGTGGAAGTTGAATTAAGTTTAGTCAGTCCTTGCCTCGCCGAACAGCCTCTGGTTTCTCAGTGACACAGGTGCCATGTCTTCATCTGCTGGATCTCAACAACCTTAGCCACTTCAGAGTAGGCCTAGGTGTTTTACTGAGCAAAGGCAGCAGCCTTACTGGGTATGCAGAACAACAAGCTTCAGGTGCTCCAGGAAGTTTTTGTCTACAATATTATATATTTAGACAAAGTCTGAGAGATAAGCAAGTTAAGCAATAAATTTCCTGGTAGCTCTCCTGGATGTTCTTAGTCTTACTGACATTTTACAAGTAAGTTTTCCTTGTGTATTTATGTGAATTAAAGACCCACCCACACCTTATCAACTCTTGGTAAAAAAAAATGGTAATTCAGGTGGCTTTGGAATAAGAAATAGCCCAGATTTCATTAGTATTATATTAGAATAATGACAGCATTCACAGTTCATAAACTAGGGATCCTCAAAATCATGAAATTATCTAATAAATTCTGAAAGTTAAATGAAATAAATGTTTCTTTCAATTGCCATACACCGGTATTTCCTTTGGGGGGGGAGGAGAATGGATCTGATCTTATATTTTATTGCCAACTTAATGAGCTATAGCAAAAATATTTAATGGCACCATAAAACTGGCAGAGATAACACCGCTGTATTCACAGTAGTCCATGACTGTAATTATTTATTTTTTTAATGAAATTGAGGTCAGTTTCATGAAATTTGCAAAGGCTAAGTACCATGAAAAGAATTTCAAAAGTAGGTCCCTTCAGTTAAACTCATTCATTTTTTTGTGCCCATACACTTCTAATCTAATTTTCTAATGCTACACTGAGTGCAGCTTTTGAAAATCATGAGTTACTCAAGATCTTAAGCTTAGACTCCCTATAAACAACTATTACCTGAATGACTGCATCTTTGAATGGGATCCCAGATATCTACCTTTACTATCAGAAATGCATGCCTGAAGATTGAACTTCTTGTCTGTACTATCTCTACAGCAACTGGAAGGAGACAGGAACCTATCGAGAAAGATTAATCTCATCTGTCTTGAACATTTGTCTAAAGAAGATATGAATTTCTTTTGGGAGATGCCTATTTCCACTGATAATTGGGGAATCAAGATGACTAACATAACCTAGACCTCTAATTTTTAGATGCTTAGAATCACAGAATCATAGAATCGTTTAGTTTGGAAAAGACCTTTGATATCATCAAGTCCAATCAACCTACCACTGCCAAGTCCACCACTAAACCATGTCTGTAAGTACCACATCTTTTAAATATCTCCAGGGATGGGGACTACACCACTTCCCTGAGCAGCCTGTTCCAGCAGATTACTCTTTCAGTGAAGAAATTTTTTCCTAATAGCCAATCTAAACCTCCCCTGGCACAGCTTGAGGCCATTTCCTCTGGTCCTATTGCTTGTTACTTTGAAAAAGAGACTGACCCTCACCTCCTTTCAGGTAGTTGTAGAGAGCTATAAGGTGTCCTCTCAGCCTCCTCTTCTCCACACTAAACATCCCCAGTTCCCTCAGCCACTCCTCATAGAACTTGTGCTCTAGACCCTTCACCAACTTCGTTGCCCTTCTTTGGACACGCTCCAGCACCTCGATGTCCTTCTTGTAGTGAGGGGCCCAAAACTGAACACAGTACTCGAGGTGCAGCCTCACCAGTGCCGAGTACAGGGGCACTATCACCTCCCTGGTCCTGCTGGCCACACTATTCCTGGTACAAGCCAGGATGCCATTGGCCTTCTTGGCCACCTGAGCACACTGCTGGCTCATGTTCAGGCAGCTGTCAACCAACACCCCCAGGTCCTTTTCTGCCAGGCAGCTCTCCAGGCACTCCTCCCCCAGCCTGTAGCATTGCATGGGGTTGTTGCGACCCAAGTGCAGGACCCAGCCCTTAGCCTTGTTGAATCTCATATAGTTGGCCCCGGCCCAACGATCCAGCCTGTCCAAATGTTTTCTACATTTGCTTACTTTTGCTGCAGGAACCATCATTCCTGTGGCATGGGAACCAACTGTTCTGAATGAGCAATTAAGTTATTAGGTAAAATGGAGTAAGATGTTAAAAGTATTCTCTCGCTCTTTTTTTTGTTCCTATTTTTTCTTTTTTTTTTTTCTTTATGCTTTTTATTCCCCTCTTTATCCTGCTGTAAGTAAGTGACCAGTTCCTTAGAACAAGAAAAATGAATAGATGAAAAACAGGTGGCAGGTGAATCTAGTAAAACTTAATCTCATCTAATCAAGTTGCGTTCACTTTCTCTAAACAAAGGCTTCAGTCACATGAAGAAGCTTGAAGGGAGTCAGTGTGAGAGTGATGATTCACAACAATTTTACATTTGAAAATGCAGTTTCAGAAACTTTCACCTACCCTTTTTATATAATGAAAAGAGGGACTGTACTTGGATTAAAGTTCTACTTTGGATTAAAACAGAAATGATGTGTTTAGTTTATTTGGTACAATTTGTATGCTCTTCCTTATTATCTGCGTGTTTGTGTTTTATTTTTTAATTTTTTTTTTAGGAAAATCTATCTTTTGGTGACATTTATTCTAGTTTATCATGTAATTCAAGAGTTTTGTTTTAGGACTAACTTGTAAAGTATTGTGAGCTTCTTTTTTTTATTCCAAACAATAAGGTAGCAAATGAAGAATTAGGACTTGTCCAGCCATAGCTCATTTATTTTCCAGGGACTCTCATAGCCTCCAGGCTAAACATCTGCGGAGACTACACCCTATTCTAAGGAGTTACTTCCTCTTCAGAAGCAGCCATGTAGTGTTGAATTGACATTATACTCTACAGCCTTTGAAGCATGCACCATTGCCAGAAGTGAAATCAGAACTCCACCCAACACAGTGTATACTTCAGAGTGTCTTGCAAGTGTGGTTTATATGGACACTGCAGAAGGGTAATCTGTGTCGATGTAATATGTATAAACCTCTCTAAAATGTTGATACCTGGTTATTGCAATGGAGATTACAGCACATTTCTTGGATATGCTATTCTAAATCATAGAGACTTTTAAAAATCTGTCTATGAATGTAAACGAGATTCTAAATAATTAACACTTCTCAAAAAATCAACATCCCCAATCCCTTAGTGACTGTCCATTTCTTAAGTTACACTTTGAAAAACTAAACTGCTTTAGGTTTTTATTTTTACTATTGTACAGATTCTATATATAACACTTTTGATCAGTGGAATTAATTTATGTTTTTTAAAGTACCCAGCAAAATAAGTATCAGTCTCTTCATACACAGCACCACAATGCTCTCTCTGGATAAAATGAAATGAATAAAATACACTAAAAATAGACTAAAATAATAAAATACACTACATCTTCAAACAACCTTCCAAAAACAGAACAAAAACTGACATGAGCAAATATTTAATATATATGATCTCCCATGCTTCCCAGAAAATTGGATGATTATTTGTATTGTTGCTGAGTGTGGTGAAAAATATAACATCCCAAAGAAAAGACTCCTTTGTTATTCAAAATCTATGATCTCTAAAAACGTGTTGTCTGCCAAGTAATCACAAAGCAGAACAACTGATTTAATGCACAAGTTATGGAGCTATGTGAAACTGCAAAAGTTGTAAGGATAAATGCAGGAAAAAATAATGAATTAAGTGGTAGGACAAGACAGCTGTTCAATCACATCTATCTATTCCACATTTTTATCAGTCAACTGGCAGTGAGAATCAGAGTTTCTCTGGTACCTTAATCAACTTCAGAAGGTATTAATTAAAGGGTTAGAATGGGGAGCAGCAGGCAGGAAGAGCTAGCAGTAAATTAATGAAGTAGAGTCAAGAGAAGCAGAGTAACTGAGAAAATGATAGGAAACAGGAACAGATTAGAAGAGATCAGTAATTGGAAAGTGTAATAGTGGGGAGGAAACTTGATTTGAGTGGTATGTGCAGACAAAGAGCTGTAAAAGAACTACAGTAACCCTTTTTTTTTTTTTTCTTTTAACACAGACGTTTCCTTGCACACAATTAAAGTAGATTTAGGGGATTAAGAAATAAATGTCTCGGAGCCTGTGGGAATAGAGTTGTTAGATCTAGTATCTTGGGCACATTCCAGTTTGGATATTGCCCCAATTTTTTAAAGCCTCATATGGTAACTCTCTGTACTTCCTGTCCTAAACTGCCAAGTAGCCTTGCTTTATGTTGTCAAACAGCTGCTTATTCTTAAGTAGTTTGTGAGTCTTTGGTGTGAAAGATGGTATATCCAAGAGCCTGGGTCAAATAAAATGCTTGGAGTTGCCAAAAGGAAGTTTTACATGGCAAAAGTTGTAAAGCTGAAACCTTCCCAGAGTTCCTACTGTAATGGGTGTGTGGAGGGCAGGGAAAGGTACATATTCAACACATTTGAATGAGCTTCTGGCAACAAGACTTTTATTTTGGTTCTCATTGGACCTGATGAACTTCTCTTTGGGATAAAGCAAGGGATTTGGAGTCTTTTTAATGAGTCCAAGAGGTGGCATTTGTATATGTTGTGTTGTGAGAGTGGATTTTGATATAGCTACATTTATCCAGTCAACAGCATAAGAATTCTGATTTTACACATCTGAATCGAGGGGGAAAAAAAAAAAAAATATATATATATGTATATTTCAATGCTGAGGCAGAACACTGACCTCCTTAAGTCTTTTCCTGGACAGTGAACTGGGTAATGAATTGTGATATCATCTTTACAATTGTCATTAATGAGAAATTAATCCTTCCCTTAGGAAACAAGACCTGCTGGATGTCATTAGTCAAAGTTGATAGACATGCTTGCCAGGACAAATTTCTTCTGGCTATACTTGCACAAGCACAAACAGACATCTTGACTTCTGTGACTGCTTGGCCAGTACAATAAAATATAGTTATAATCTCAGTAACTAAAAGGGAGGAAAGGGAGCCATAAAATAATTACCTCCTTTCTGTTTGTGCCCAAGGCCCTTTTACAGTTTATTTCCTATTTGTATTTAGCACTGTTTCCACTATGATGGTTTTCAGAATAATTTTTCTTTTTTTGGGCCTTATTTGCTTTTACTTTTTCAAAGAAGTGAAAAAATGACATCCTACCAAGAATGCTGTTGAAACCTCTTCTTTCATTGAAACTTTTGTTCTTGCCCAATAGCTTTCTCTTCTGCTTCATTCCTCCTAAGGTTGATGAGTGTTATCATGGATAGTTTTGAGGGTTACTGGGTGAAGGTAAAGTTCAGGCAGGTTGCCTTCTGAATGACCCTCAGTGACAGTTGTAAATGGGGCAAACAGTTCTAATAAGGAGTTCAGCCTTACAATGGCCCACTTCACCATTTTGGGGGGTTGGGGACGGAGGAATGGTCTTTATTAGCTGAAGAAATTATGCTGCTAAGCAGCTTGCAGTTCACATGCTAATGGTTAATTTTAATGGACGGGTTGTGACATTATTCTGAAAGAAGTTAAAATAACATTTTCACAGCCTGTGGTAATATAAGAAGTCTTGCTGTAATAAAACACCCCATCGATACAATATCAGCAGGAAAACAAATTTTATGCAACAGCAATGGATATACAAAAGTAAGAGAATTCGTTCTCATGCTTTGCAGGTTGTGCTTACTAGAGATATTCTAAGACTTTTTGGAATACTAATGGTATATCATTCTATGGATGAAGTTTGTTTAATGTTATACAGGCACTAGTTAGAATACCATTTTCCCTTGACACATGTGACTGCAGGAAGACATGCAAATGCTAACACCCTCTAAGACACTGCAAGTAAATCACTGTAAGTAAATGTTGTCTTTTTGCCGCTCAAGATGTTATTCTTGATTGGAATAAGTGTTCAAGATGAAAGGGGTTATTCACACCTGATTTTGTTAAACTGGGTGGAAGAGTGAGATTCTTTGAAAACTGCCTGAAAATGTTGAAGCATCAGTGCTGATGTCAGCCCCACTGGGATTTTAGCAATTTCATGTGTGGATTGTTTCTAGTGATGAATGTAAAATATCAGGACCTATGTTATATGAAAAGACATGCAGTGGAAGCGCAGATGGAAATGAGAGTGCACTTTTGTTTAACATTTTAGTAGGAGGAATCCCAAAGGGAAAAATTTTGGGGTTTTTTCAAACATAGTTCAGTCTTTGAAAATAGCACAAATATTATTTTATAACAACATAATTATTTTATGGACTCATTTTATGGCAAAGGTAGAATTGTTTGAATGCCCTAAATGATTATTTTGATGTGTATGCATCTTTGAATTTCTTTTAACTGATTTTCTAAAAGGTACTGTGTCGTAGTTATTCAATCCTAAACTTGACTTCAACTTAGTCTAGCTTTTGTCTGCAACCATTGTATAGTGATTGTCTTGACAATGTACACAATCTACTTGCAGAGAGAATCTCAAACACATGCAAAGTATCAAAATTGGGTCAGAATAACAACATTTAGCATATTTTGCTGTATGAATTCATGAGCAACATAAGAATGTTTGTGGGAGATGTGTAATTACCTGTTCCATTACCAGAAGGCTGCACCATTATTATCTGTATTGATGTGGGCAGGAGTGCACAGGCAATATAGTTAAGTAACACACACTATTTTTGTGATCTAAGTTACCGAGGAGGTGATGCATGCCAGTCATAAAGGAACAATTGCCATGACTTGTTTTCTCAGCCAACTGCATGCTGTTTGGCAAGTTAACAGGGGAGAATTACACGGGTTATATATAATGGAATGTCTGAACAGCTGCTGTGGTGAGAGCAGTCGACAGGTTTGTCAGCTTTTAGAGTAATTAACCAGCAGGAAATCCACTCCCAGGTGGCTACTGGAAAGAATCAAGTTTGGTGAGGCAATGACAAGTGAGAAAATAAGAGTGGAGATGTGTACAAACATCTCTCTTTTTTTATAGAACAACAAACACTTTCCTGAAATTTATGGGATTGAAACATAAGAACAGAATATGCTGGTTCAGTCCATTTGTCAATCTAGACCCAAAGCCTGTCTCCAGCATTGGTCATAAGCAGGTATTCAGGCAAGAGGATGGGCAGGACAGGCATATGGCTTCCTAATATGCTCTCAGATTTCAACTGATTTCAGCTCAGGGGATTTCTGGAGTCCCATGTGGCTTCTCTCCTTAATCACCCCCAATGCACGACTCTTCCAGAGGGCTATCCAAGCTTCTTGTGAACTTTGTCAACTCTTTGCAACTGCAATGTCCTTTTGTGTTCCACAGTGCTGCTGCCCACTGTATGAAAAAACACTTCCCTTTCTTTGCTCTGAACTTGCACCCTACTTGTCTCTGCTGATGGTCCCTTCTTCTTTCGCTGGAAGAGATGGAGAACCGTCAGCTCCTATCCCTGCTCTTCCTCATATTCTTGAGTATGTATACCACTCATATTCCCCTTTTCCCAAGCTGTACCTTTCCCATGCTGAAGTATCCCAGCCTATTTGAATATTCCACACACGGAAGCCATTTCATACTCTTTTTCATTTGCTTTGCTGTTCTTTGAAGCTAGTTACCAAATGAAATTGCATTTGATTGGGTAAGTAAGTGGAGTGATCACCATCTCATCTTTTCTCACTTTATGTAAACTAGCTTATATAAGCTATAATAGATGAACCAAGAGAGAAAGATATGCTGGATGATCTCTTTGGTGATTAGTTATAGAGAAGCTCAAGAAAATAAATGAATCCAAATGCTTAAATGTAATCCCTTGCTATTAAATCAGTCCAAGTCAATACACTGTAGAGGACCTACTTTTTCATGGCACCATAGTGATGCAGTAGTAATATCTTAATTATTCAGATGGTTAAGTGCAGGAGGGGGACTAAAAAGTGTACAAGAACTTATTTTGCAAGAAAGCTATCAAAAATAGAAGTGAACCAGAACTGGAGGCATTCACCTGCCAAATCATGAACAACCATGGTTAACTGAACCAAGAATTTTATATTACTCTTCAAATAAGTGCCTAATCCAGCGATGCTACCACCCTGTACAGGAAACAGGAAAACACAAATCCTTAGAGATGATTCAGGAATAGAAGCAGCTTACTGCAGGTAGGAACCAGGGGGGTGGAATAGAGGGGAAATATGGATTCAACTGTGCATACGAATCAGGGACAACCTGGGAATTTCAAAGAATTGTTGTTACCCACATTGTTTAATAGGTGGGTAAAGAATCATTTTGCTGTAATCATGGTTCAAAATAGATGGATTTCTAAGAAAACTGATTTCAAGTTCTTCTCAGACAGATTTCCCTTACACATTAGGCAAACGTCTAAACTAAGAAGGGATATGGTTACTGCAATATTGAATATTGAAAAATCTAACTTACCGGTTCCTGCCCCATAGCCACATCCATATTTTAAATTAGGTGCATAAGCTGCTTTTGCAATGTAGAGGGAGAATTAGATGCGTCAGCCACAGATCCAAAACAGTCAACAAGCTAGAAAAACAGTTTTGGGCCACAGGCTTCAGGCAGCAGCATTAAACTGCATGTTTTACAGGCTGTTAGGCAACTTCCTTTCATAAAAATGATTCCTTTATATTTTTACATTGTGCCATCAGCAATATCATGGTATCTATTTAACTGCATTATGCCATGTAAATTCACTCTATGTATCAAACCAGCACTAAATACACTGCTCAGTTTTTAAATAAAGAGAAAAACATGTATGACCCTTAGCTAAGTATTTGTAAAAAAATGGCACGTCACTACGAGGAGTCTTGAAGTATTTATGAAGAGAAAATAGGGATACTGAATGAGAACACATTATTTTGTTCTTTGTCTGTAGTCTATTTTAATACACATTACTAAATATCCAGTACAGAAATGAAGCAGAAAGGCTTATAAGACTCTATATCATCCTGCTGGCCTGGCATTCCTAGCAGAAAAGTAGGAAATTAAATGTCATTATGTTCTGTGCATGGAAAGTACTTTAGGATCCTGGAGCCCTGATTTATTATATTTTTGGGGGACCTTTGTTTTCTTACTAATTTTTCCATTAGCATCTCAGCAGTGTTTGGAGACACTTTCTCATGTTATGGGTGTATTGATTGCTGATTTACATAAAAAATATCCTCTTTTTTGTTGCCACCTTATCCTATTGAGCTGGGCAATCTTTAGCAAGCTGTATTTCTCTTTTCTCCTTTATGTTGTGCCATATTTTACTCACACTTCATTATCCTATTACATATCTAATATTTGTTTATTCAATAAGCTTGGAGTTGTCAGTATTTGTACCTCAGACACTCATAAGCTGAATTCAAAGAATTATTGGACTTCCAGTTTTGTGTTTCAGGGCATAATACCAGAGGCTGTTTATTTAAAAATAGCTCTGCTCTAACTCCCTTGGCTTATTTAATGCTAAGGAATCTGGAAGATG
Source organism: Platalea leucorodia (assembly GCF_965183815.1). Classification (NCBI taxonomy): domain Eukaryota; kingdom Metazoa; phylum Chordata; class Aves; order Pelecaniformes; family Threskiornithidae; genus Platalea; species Platalea leucorodia. The sequence goes on from NC_138824.1 coordinate 48,417,269, forward strand.
CAGTCTCTGAGGGTAAACTGGGTGGACATGCTTGGTGGAAGGAAAAAAAAAAAAAAAAAGATCTTTGAAAGGAAAAAGAGACCAAATGGTGGGCAACAGGAAAAGCTGACAGCTGACTGCAACACAGCTAGAAAATTTCTGCAGGAGTTAAGTTTGTTGTTGATTTTCTTCCCTGCTGTTTGACAGGGGTTTAGGTGGGGAGAGAATTACTAGGAAGAATGCCCTGGGCAATAGTGCAATTTAGAAAACTGAGAGTACGCAGCCTGCAATAAAAAACCCACGAATATCCAGAGAGGGCTTACTGAGTGTCATGTTTTGGGGAAAACCTTTGGCATTCGAGTATGAAGAACATTCTGAATTCTACACAGAAATACAAATATTATTGAACATTTACCTCAGGGCACAGTCTCTCAGGAGAACATACTGAGCCTGGGGAGGTGCTACTGAGCAGAACTAATTGATGATTCAGAGCATAAGAGAGACTAGGATGACCTATTCCATTTTAACTAAGCTTCTCTTTTCACTGAAAGGGAAAAGTTTTTAAATCAGGCAAAATGGATGGAAAGTAAAAAGCACCTGAAGGATATATGAGAAATCACTGAAACAAGCCACTATTAAAGAGGAGGAATTTAAAATAAATCTTATGTGAGGATACAGTTCTCTACATGATGTCCAGCTGCCTCAGCTAGATGTGTCAGTAGTTGTCAGAAGTTTGGTGTCACTCGGCCCATGTTGCTGCTGCTGTGGGATTAGTGAGATTGTTTTAAAGAATAAATGAAAATTATGTATATATAACATTCTATTTCAAAGCGTAGAGAATTTTCAAAAGCTAAAGATTTTTTCCTACTTCTACACGGTAAAGAGCTATGTTTTTCTTAGATGCAGTCAGAATTTCAAATTTTACTTAACCTAGACCCAGATGACCATATTGACAGAACATTTGAACATAGACTAACTTAAAAGCCACAAAGCCCAGTCACTATGGATGTGGCATTTGTGGTTTCAAGTTCAGTGCTGTGTGCCAGAACTCTATACATACTTGGGCATCCTCTAAGGACAATACACAAAGCTTTCATGTTCAGTAGGGAACACTGAAAATTAATTGCTTAAAATCTAGGAAAATACAGTTATTTCTCATCTAGCCATCCTGTTTTTCTCTGGCAACCATGAGGGCAAACCGCATTCTGCAGTGCATTAAACACAGCATAACCAGCCAGTCAAAAGAGGTGATCATCCTATTTTATTTAGCATTGGTGTGGCCTCACCTTGAGTACTGTGTGCAGTTCTGGGCCCCACAATTTAAAAAGGATGTTAAGGTACTTGAATGCATCCAGAGGAGGACAACAAAGCTAGTGAAGGACTTGGAAGGCATGTCCTTTAAGGTGCAGTTGAGGACAACACGTTTGTCTAGTTTGGAGAGAAGTAGACTGAGGTGTGACCTCAATGCTCTCTACAGCTTCCAGAGGAGGGGAAGTGGAGAGGAAGGTGCTGTTCTCCTGGTATCCAGTGACGGGACGCGTGGGTATGGTTCAAAGCTACATCAGACAAGGTTCAGACTTGGCACTAGGAAGCATTTCTTTACTGAGCAGGTGATCAAACACTGGAAAAGTCTTCCTAGAGAGGTGGTCGATGCCCCATGCCTGTCATTATTCAAGAGGCATTTGGACAATGCCCTTAATAACATACTTTAACTTTTGGTCAGCCCTGAAGTGGTCAGGCAGTTGGACTAGATGACAGTTGTAGGTCCCTTCCAACTGAAATATTCTAGCCTAGTCTAGCCTAGCCTATTCTATTTATACTGTTTGAGGATTTATTTCAAGCTTTCCATTTACTTTGGATCCATAAAGGTGGTCACAAATGTCCTTTAAAGAATTAAGCATGCTTCACTTTTATGGAAGTCAAAAGATACATAAGAGTTTATTATTGATGCAGCAGTTTATTTTTGAGCCTAGTAATTACAGTGGTTTTTGAGAAATAAAGAAACTGTGCATCCTGTGCTTTTCCTGGCCTAAGGGGTTTCAAACCTTTAGTTTCCATGCATGCCCCAATATACCAGCTCATACGTACACATACAGTCTGTTGACACAGATGATAACAAACATGAGATTCAAGGCACAGGAAAGACATTTTTTGGTACAGCTTAAGAAATTGGACATAATGTTTGGGTTTTGTCTCTATTGACTTCCAAGGTAGAAATGGCTGAAATATACTCAACTTAAGCATGGGAAGAAGGAAATAACATCTTTTTAGGTATACTTATAGATAGGTGCAAAACTAACTTCTCTAATGCTGTGAGACCACATGGATCTTGAACGCCTTTGTGAACGGTCTATGCCTCATGTTGAAATCTCAGCAAGAGACCTGTCTTTCTGCCTTTCTCAATTGCTGAAGGAAGAAGTGTGTTTAAAGTCATGCTGAAGATTGCTTTTAACACAATCTCTTGCTTTCTGTATGACGAAGACTGCCCCTGTTTTCATAGTAGCTTGATCTCATGGTCTTCATTTTCAGGTACCTGTCTATGAAGAGAAGCTGGTCTTTAATGTTGTGAGTGGACCAGTCTTCTGTGTTAAGCAATTAGAGCAGACTTAAGAGGTTGACCCCAGAATAGTATTGCATAGTGCTTTGCTCAATTTCTGTGGCTAGGCATTACTTGTATGGGACAGAGGATTAGCATGGTTAAGGACAGCATGTATCTGAGTGTGGTGAGAGTTGCATGTCCAAAATGAATTCATTTCAGGCTTCTACTGAGTTTTAGGCATCTGTTGGACAGAAAGAAAACATTTTCAGTTTTGTCTTTTAAGCCTTTCTCACTGTAGGCTCTGAATCTGGTGCACTTGCTTATTCTGTTGTCTTGCCCAGGTTTTTCTTCACCTTCATACTGTCTTCTGCCTGATAAATGTAAGCAACGTGTACATGTTTTTGATGAGGCAAAGAAAAAATATTGCACTCCGAAATGAAATTGCTTGGTCATTGTGAAACATAAAGAAGGTCCTCAGAAATGCACACTAATCTGATTCTACAAGCACTTACTTAGGTTTGTGAACACTTATAGTTTTCTGCACTTGTACACAAGTCCTGGATAGGTAAGAGTATAACTTTGCTTAACGTGCAGGGAGGAAAAATTCTGTAAGAATATTTATTAAAATAGAGAACAGGAATATGAAGAAGATGCAGAAACAACATCGATCTCTCACAAAAAAAAAATTCACCCCGGGAAACTGGGACAGGTAAAGAGCAGTAGAGTCCTATGGCAGGAATTCCCTGTCCTGCATAGAAAGTCAACAAGAATTAGATGCTTCTGATGGGAAGAAACCTACAGAAGTGCAAGTTAAGTGTAAGCAAAGGTCTACAGAAAGTTTCATCCCTGCAGCAGAAAGTGCAAGAACCTTGAAAATAGAAAGGGTCTTTTCAACTTCAGTGTCTGCCTATTAAATTCTTCTGGAAAAATAGACCTAGGCTCCAAATAAATTAGGAGTTACTGAAGATTTAGAGTAACTTAAAATAATAATTTAACTCTGTGATCTCAGCAGCCTTAAGCAGACCTGATAACTATAGGATTTTTCGATCTACTTAAGCTTGGAGGGGAAGTCTCAGTACTGGTTTATACCCCAGAGTGTAAATGAGAATATTGAATAAATTTAGTAGTGAATAAAGAAAGCACAACAAAATTACAATTACAATAATACAGTCCATTTTTTAAAACAAGACATTCAATAAGATATGGCAACAATTCCTTAGACAGAACACCTATTCTCAGGTTTCACTCTTCTAAACATTCTAAGTTAAAAGTCCTATGACTTCTAGCACTGAATATTCTTAACCAGTAAATTAAGCCACTTACATGTGATAAAACTGACTCCTATTTACTGAAATACATCTAAACTATTTTTGTTATCTGACTTCGGAATATTTTTGTAGCGATGGTGTTGTCAGTGTGAACTTCTCTCAAATGTGTCCTGTTATGAAGCCCTCCTGCTTTAGCATGTCCTGTAGTAGCATTTTCAGAACTTTTAAATTTTATTAAATCTTATTGTTTGTTACCAGAAGATGAGAAATACTTAGTACTTAAATGCATGTCTTTTTTGCTTTAGAAAATGTGAACATTTTTCATACTCTCATAGATATTTTTATTTCTAGAAGAAACACGTTTGCTGTCATTTAAATGTTTAGTCTTAATTCAAGAAAAGATAACCCTTCATAAAGAATCTGTAAGTCTAAGGTTACTGTCTCTAAGGTAATCACTTCTGTTCTTAACTTTTTTTCTTTTTTTCCCCAATAAAATTCACTCTTTCTGTTTGCTTGTTGAAATAGGAATATCTGACTATATATTTTTAATGAAGGTGAGGAAAAGAGGGAGAAGATTCTAGAAAGTTTTGTTCAGAAGTTTGTAATGTATCCATCATTAAAAAGACAGTCTTGTTTTTCATTTTATGTTGCAAATATTTTGCTAATAAAACAGTATGCTAGTTGGTTATCACTAAGGAGTGTAAGAAAATTCAGAGATTAAGTAGCTGAGGTATTAGTGGCAGTGTATAAAATTCTCTTAACAACTTCTTTTGTACCAAATGACAGTGTGTGTGGGAAGGAAAAAATATGATGTCAATATTTAGAAAGCTTTCCAGGAGGAAGGCAGAAAATTATAGGGCACTGAGTCTAACACTTGTACAGGGCAAAAGAGTCAAAACCAGTTAGTAGAAGAATTCTGTTACTCCAATAAAAGATAGAATTGGTAGACACTGGGGTAAATGCAATCCACCTAGGTGTAAGTCAATAGGGGTTTTGTAAAGGGAAATGTCATCTTACAAACCCCTTGGAGTTCTTTAGAAGAATATGGATCAGAATGATCCCACTGATATAACTGGACTTCAGAATGTTTTTGGCAAAATGAGATAAAAGTTAAGCTGAATAGTAATTTCAAAAGTAGGAAATGGAGAGTATAGGTAAATAATCTTTTCTTTCCATGGATGGAGTTTATAACTGGAGTTCTGCCCAGAGCTGTGCTCTAGGGTGTAGGCTGTTGAACATACTCATATATGTACTTGAAAAAAAAGAGTGATCAGTGAAATAACAAAGTTTGCTTATACAAAATTATCCATCGTACTCAGGATGGCAGCAGACCATGAAGAATTTTGCCAGAATCTTACGAGACAGGTGAATCAATAACTCAGGTAAAATTCAGACAGACAAATATAAAGTGGTATAAAAAAAGAAAATCATCCTTGTTTCCTGGGTTTCACACATGAAAAGAAGAGTTATGAGATGATCATAATCAGAAATGAAATGTTTAAGTTAGGCTGATTCACGGTAGCTTTATGTATGTTTAATAATGATCAAAAAAGTCAAACCACCCCAAAACTGGCAGATATGACACAGGAGTAAGGGAGACATGTGCCCTTCAGGAAAGACAGATGGAGTCCACAAGGGATATCTAGAGCATTTCCAACAGACAAGTTTTATAGGTGTGTTTTTGGCAACTGAATTTCTTCATGGATCTCCTTTGACTTCACCGTATTTGAAGTTTTGATATCTAGTTCACACATGAACACATACAGCTAGACATCTTAATTTTGGTGTTTGTATTCACATTGTATACCTCCCCACGTTGTCCATTTATGATTTTTTTGTTATTAACAAATGCAAAGTTGTAGTCCTCTAGGTGTGGTGTGTCATTTGCCTGTGTCGTCTTTGCTTGTGCGTCTCAGCCTATTTGGGTCTCAATTAAAAAGAACTACCTTAAATGAAAAAAAGTGACTCTGCAGTGCAAATGATCCTGTTCTGCATAAAATCTATTCAAGATAAAAAGAGAAAGTGAAAGTTGCTGGCTTTTCTAAACTTCATCAGTTAATCTCTAATCTTTAGCTATTGCTGATACCCCCAGTTGTAGTGACAATGATGGCAGAATGGCAACTAAGTCACCAGAAAACACTCATCTTGAATGATCATGGAATCATCAGTTCATTTCAGTAATGACAAGAGATTTCTAAGCTGTCCCTGAAACTTTTTCTGAGAGCAGTACCATATGCCATCCCACCACAGAGAATTTCACTGCAATAGGAACTCCAGTAAGATCTAATAGTATTGCTGGAACTGATCTAAGGGATTGCAGAGGTATGAAAGGAAAGAAGATAAAAGTGACCTCCTATATGAAATCAAATAATTATGATATGTGGCAGATAATCCTGTTGTCAGGAGGAGAGCTATGTCTGGAAAGAAAATGGTAATGTTCTTGCAACCAGCAGAACACTGAAAACACATAGAAAAAGCAGTTTATAACATCTGCTAAGGTAGCTGCAAGATATTGCAGGGAAAGAGAGGAGAAGGGTAGAAAATTACCTTCTCCAGGAAAATTGCCCTGTGAAACAAGTTACATGTGACAACATGAGGGGAAAAAGGTGAGTATCTAGTCTCTCTGTTTAAATCTGTAGTTCACACCCCTGGTTAACTGTAGCAGATGAGGAAAGGTAAAGTTATTTTACAGATTGTACTGATGGTAAGATGTTATGGCAGATAAAATAAGTATATGCCTCTTTTACTGGGGTTTATTTCTTTCTTTGCAAAATAGTCTGATGCTATGTTTTAACAGCTTTCTCATTACTCTGTTGATCAGCTGCAGAACTGGGGGAACTTCCAGTTTGTGGAGAATGTTGTTTCCTTAGAATTTGATTTCAGCTCAAATTTGGCTGGAAGCTTCTAGACCTCTGCAGCTGCAAGGGATTGTCTAATTCCCATTTCACTGAACATCTGCAGGAGGGCTGCCAGGCTCTGTGGCAGCTGGAGTACCATTCACACTGTCCTAACACTACAAGTCTTGAAAGATTTTTTTAAGAAACCTAGCCTCCTATGCCCTAACTCATTAAGACACAGTCTCAAAATTCAAAACCTTAAGAAGGTTATCCAGAGCAATGATGTCCAGGGTAATTACTGAGAACTCAAGAGCTGAACTTCATTTTGACCCCAGAGTCTTGCAGTTTCCTTATTCCATAGTAGGGAATATGAAAACTGTCATTTTGATTGCTCCTAAATCACAGACACTGGAATTGCTAGATCTAGGTGGCAGGCATGACGCAGGTAAGAAGCAGCACATTTCAGTGTTCCCAGCTCTGGGACAGACCAACCAGCAACCCAGAAAATGCTTTCTTTGGAAACTTGGTTTGGATTTGGTGAGACTTTTTCAGAGAGCTTGAAAGTAATTCTTTTGGTCCAGTGCACACAGAGAAATTATCTTGAATTTTGTTGGATTGTCAGTTTAGAACTGTATCTTAAAGTAACTGCTTCTACTGCAATTGCAGTGAATTTATAAAGGCTTATTTTTTACCTCATACATTAAAAGTGGTGTTAGATACTGTATGTTAAACAAGATATGGTAAGCAGAAAACATTAGTTGAGAAGCAGAAGCAGCTCATCTTTCTATCAGTGGAAATATGTAGCGTATTTTATGCTGCATACTAATTTTTTGAAATGACCAGACTCTTCACATTCTTCTTTTTACATAACTTTGTTTGACAAGCAAATCATAAAGCAATTTGCAAACTTGCCTTTCAGCACAATCTTTGTGAGACATAGCGGTGTGATGGTTTAATGAACACAGCATCATGGAGAACTCTTCAGAGAAAACAATGCAGTTCTTTCTGTGCACATTCCTCAGCTCACGAACATGGTTCTGCTTACCTATTTATTCAGGCAAAGGCTATTGGACATCTTGGCTCAGAAGAATCGGACTGCAAGACAAAAGAAACAGGAGAAGCTGTTAAGAAGCTATCTTTCTTCCACTATAAAAAAAACTGTAGTTGAGTGGAAGTAAACAGACCTCCATCCTGGAAATTATTTTTCTTCTTTTCTAGCTGTATAATTTCAAGTTTAAATACCACATTCTCTCTATGTTAGAAAGACAGATGTGCATGCTTCTGTTCACTTTCACCTGAAAATATATCTGTACTCTGAAGCATATGTTCTTTTTTAATTTGCAGCTATCTTTTCAAATACATCAGGGGCTGTCTACCCAGCTATATAAGTGTACTGTGACAATGTTTGTTTCACCAGAAAAGGTTTACAGGAGCAGAATGCAGAATACTGTAAAAGGTATAAAAGGTATAGTTTCTGCAGCAAGTCTCCTTCCCTAAGAGGTCACATCTTTAAAGTTGTTTTTTTGTTGTTTTTGTTTTTTTTTTTTACAATGGGTAACACCTGTTGAAACTTTTGTGACGAAAAAAGACATGAACTGGCAGAAAAAAAGCAAGAGCACAGTTTTCTGGCTCTTTTGACCTCCATAAATGCCAGATGCATTACAGCTGGAGCCTGGAAAAGTCATCATGTAATCGTAAGTTCCATAATAAATGCAGTACAAGTGTGCAGCCTGCAGGCAACTCATATGAAGGTGATTTGGTGTCAGAAAAAGATGGTATATAGGGAAATGAATCTCTAGTTCATTAAATAAATATATCCACTGGTAAATGGCTAGTCCGAATTTATACAAGGGTAAGAAATGTGTATATAAGATGAAAAACAGGGGACGATTTAATGGGAAACAAAGACAAAAAAGACAAATTTACCTCTTTGTAATTCTTTAGAAAAGCTACAACATTTTGTACTTCCATCAGTCTCCTCTCTTTCCTCTTTCTACCTTCAGATGGTCAGTGAATAAAAACACTTACATGCTTGATAAAAAGTGCGTGTGAATATGTACCCTGACAAATGTAATCATGGTAAATGATAAGATATGTCAAGTTGTTTGTAACAACATGACCTTTGGACATTGACTTTTTTCCCTGGTTACAGTCACTTCATTTAGAAACTCACAGCTGTGCTTATCCCATCAATTTGGGGCCCATCAGGAAAATGACTATATAATTTTCAACTATAACATAATGTTAATGATACTGCTGGTTCTACAATTCTCTTACTTCCCTCTCCTTCATCTCCTACCACCTTTTCAAATTATTTAATTACTGGGAAGCTTCTAAAGCTGTCTTTAAATGAAAGGTATATTTAAAGAATTTAAATTAATTAGAGCAAATTTTTTTAAACTCTTCCTCCATTTGACTCCCATTCAAATACTGGAAGCTATTGCCAGCTTTAACCATGGTATCCCTGTAAGATACATTAAGTGCCAGTTACTTGCATGCTCAGATGTGATGGCTTATGGCAATTTGTTTTGTTAGCTAATTTTTTTGTCAGCTCTGTCAGCTCAAAAACTATCTGCACATGAAAGTTTTTCCCAATTACAAAGGTTCCCTGGGAAAAGCAGAGAGCTAGAAGACAAAAATGTGCATTGCCAGCCAATGTATGAACAAGAGAACTGATGGGCCATCAGAGAGATGAAAGCAAAAAGGAAATTGTTGGAGCTCATAATGATGTTTCTCTCCGGAATTTGTTCCTCACTCTTGTGCAAATTAATCTCAACCTACTGACCTTCAGAGATGCTGCAAGACTTGTCTGTTTGATGAGTCTGGCATTTGAGAGAAATTAGAAAAAAGGAGAGAAACACTTATCCTGAGGTGATACAGCATTTGGCAAGCTTTGTGTAGACTTTTAAGTCCTGCTTCTTTGCATGAAGCTAAGAACTTTTCTCCTATGTAGGGTGTAGCTAGCCCTGTAGAAGAGTGAGATGATAGGACAGCAGAAACAGAATAAACCAGAATGAACTCTTGTGATTCTTACATTTTTTCAGTACAAACAATCATAGTTTGCTCAATATTTTATGTTACAAAAGTTTTTACACCTTTTTCCATATGACTTGAATCAAAGTGGCATGTGATTTGTATGGGTCTAATTCTGGTATCACTGGCTGAGCAGAACTGAAGTACAGGCCACACAATTTGACCCAAAATTTATATTCTGAGTGTCTGTGTATTCTTCCAAATAAAAGCACCACAGACAAGTGTCTCCTTATATCCATATTTATAGTAGCAAACTTTTGTGTGGTAGCGATCCTTTGTATGCGAACGTACCACTTTGCAGGTATTCTGCGGTTACACACATGGCATCAGAAAACAGCCAGAGTACTTCTGTCACCTGCTTCTGAATACAAAGCTGTACCCCCATACTGTGCCGTTTCTACATAGATGTGATTTTGTAGATACAGCAAGTATGACAATTAGTGAACCCCAGCTAGGACAGAACCTTAAATTGGAAACAAACTGACAAAACAAGCTGTGTGAAATTCATACACAGATCTAATTTTAATAGGCATTTAGTACTAAAGTTGGCTATAAGGCATAAACGCACAAATTCCTTGTGCACAGAAAGCAGAACTATGCAATGTTTTCACAGGGCAAAGCATAAGGCATGGTTGTTCTTCAGCTGTCTACTCAGTTGACATTGTTGGTAAAAAATGAAACCCAGTACTTTTCATGAGAATGAAAGGGCTGATCTAGCAACAACATTGTAAATGACATGAAGCAATAGAAAGTCACTTTTTGCTAATAAAACATGTGTCCTTGAATGCTGCAGCACATGGTAAGCCTACTGTAGCTCTCACCTGGAGTGCACATGAAACTTTTGAATGGTCTTGAGTTAGAGAGGGTCAAAGTTTGAAGAACACTGCTTAATTAAACAAACCTTTTTTTTGTAGGAAGTACATAATTTAAGAGTTTTTGGGGTTGATTTTTTTTTTTTATTTTTGCTGCTGCTTGATAAAATCTTTTTTTTTTTTTTTTTGGTCTTTAATAATGAGGGAATGTTTATAATATTCCCTTGAGAATACCTGACAGTCATGATTCCCAGGTCAGCACATCATTAGGAATGCAATATCTAACGTTTTCAAGGTCATTCTCAAGGCCCTGCAGGCACCAACAGCCCTGACTGTTCCTGTCCAGCTTCCCCCGGGGCTCCCCCCACCCTACCCACAGCCCAGGACCCCATTTCAGCCTCCCATGACCATCAGCCCCTGCCCCAGCGACGATGCAGCAGGACTGGTCTCCAGCTCCCCACAGCCCTGCCCTGCCCAGCCATGGGTCCTGCTGAGCCAGGCCCACCCACAGGCCGACGTTCCAGCCTGCTCCCTATCCCTGTCCCCAGGGAGATGCCTGATGCCCTGGGGCTGGGGTGCCCTGGTGCTCCCTGGCTGCTCTGCTCCCTGCTGGGATGGTGGGACAGGCCCTGGTTGCCAGGCCCTGCCCTGATGGATCCCCTGGGGAGCCTCTGCCACTCCTGGCTTCTAGCCCACTGGGAGCTGCTGTCCTGCATGGCGCCCAGACAGTCACTGCTGGGCCATCATAACTGCAGGAAATTAATTAAACCAGAATTTTAGTTCTGGACACAGGAAATATGCTTAAAAGTTTGGCCAACATGTCTGTCATCTACAGTCATAGAAATTATATCTGGAATTAACCTTGAGAGTCATATAAGTGACTCCTTTACTGTCAAATTAACTATGTCCAAACCGTTTGTACCAAATATTTGTCAAATCTGTTCTTAAGAACTTCTTGTAATGGAAATGTTTTTCTAATTCCCTGCGGACACTAAGAATAAATTATTCCCGTATTCTTTGCAACAACACCACTTATTCATACAAAGACTATGCCCTTAGTCTTCTACAGACTAAACAGTCCTCATACCTACAATCATTCTTTGCAGGTCACGTTTCCTGTACTTCTGCACGTTCTTGTTACATGCTTTCTGGACTATGAGCAAAGCAGATTTTTTTTTTTTTTCTTTCAGTCTTACAAGCAGCAGTCATGTTTATACATCTCAGCACTTGTCTGCCTTTTTGCTGCAACTTGACATTTACTGATTTATGTTAAGATTAGAAACTGTCAAAGACAGACTGAAGAACCCTGCTCAAAACTGTCAATTTGATAGTTAACCTCTGATTTAGTCATCCTGTACAGTTTTCCAGCAAGATTTACTCCCACCCTATCATTTATTCTTTGCTTTGTACCATGTGTCCTTAGTGTTATTGTGAGGCCATCTGAGCCAATACTAAAAGTTAGAAAGAGACAGTGCCTTATACTTCTCTCTACCCGTAGGACCTGGTTTTTTTGTTTGGTTTTTTTTTTTTTTAAATTGCTTTTCTCTGAAGTGATTTGTTCTTAACACTGTCTTTCATTTTCCAAAGGCTATAAATAGATCAGTTGATGATTTTTTTCCAGTACACTTCTGGGAACTGTGATTAGACTACAAGATCAGGAAGCTTGTTCCCTCTCTCTCTCCTCTCCCTCCCCCATTTTTTAAAGCTGCATGCTATATTCTTCCTCTTCTGCTCTGAAAACCCCAGCTGTCCTCCAAGAGTTCTCAAAGGTAACACAAAATGGCTCTGAGATTCTCTGATAAATTCTTTCTTCCTCCAGGTGAATTTCATTAGATTTAGTAGTTTGAAGAGATTCAGTCATTAGTGTATGAATACCAGTGTTAAAAATGGGGGGGAGGGGAAATGCCTCCACATCTCATTTGCATATTTTGCATAACATTTTGCATATTTTTGATAATCTTGAATCTCAACATGAGCTGGGGACCAAGGTGAGATTTTGCAACCTCAGAAGAGCTTTCCTTCTTCAGTGAGCACGCAAGAGGCATGGGAAACTTGAGGTCACTGAATTCACAATGCAGTGGGAGCTGTGAGCCAACACTGGGAGGATGAGACGAATGGTACTGCTCATCAGCCAGCTTGCCTCTGGGGTGCAGTTTCACAATTAGCTTCAGTCTGTTTAAACCACACTGATGTGAAAAGAGATAATTCAGCCCTGCCCCTGTGTGTCTTTTGGGAGCAAGAGCCAGACTTCTCTTTTAGAAACTTAGATTGACATGAACTGACTAAACCAAACAGTAAGAATGTGAAGCTCTCAAACCAGTATTTTCCACTGTAATGACAGGTGAAATAATTCTTGCTGAGTTTCTCTAGAAATGTTGAATGCAGTCATCTCTCCTTCTCCCTTCCTCTTAGGTGCTGGTAAAACAGGCAGCTGCATGCTATCACTCCTGGATACGCTTTAATGCTCAGTTATTAACTCAGCAGTGTGAGGATGGCTGGGGTACTTAAGTCAGCAGAAAGCTTTCTGAAGATGAAATAACAACAGCTACTAGAGGAGAAGGTCATGACTTCTTTGTCCCACCAAAGTCAGAGAATGCACACTTAGTTAACAGATGTGTTCTCCAGATTGAATTTATTATGTGTTTAATCTATGAAGTGATGTACGCGATGATGTGTGCATTTGAAGGAATGAAACTCACGTCTGGTATGGATTTGTGGGAAGAAAAAGCAAAGATAAATTAATAATTCCTTTAAATATGTAGCAGAATACATAATAACATCAGAATATGTGGTTACAAAGCCAATATATTTTTCCCCTTTGAAATTAATGCACCAGTGTATACTGGGGCCACTCAGCTGGAAAGCAGATTTGTAGAAAAGGATGAGGGAGTCCTGCGGACACCAAGTCGAAAATGAACCAGCAGTGTACCCTTGCGGTAAAGAAGGCTAGCAGTATCCGGGGCTGCATTAGGCAAAGGACTGCCAGCAGATTGAGGGAGGTGATCCTTCCCCTCAGCACTGGTAAGGACACACCTGGAGTACTGTGTCCAGTTCTGGGCTCCCCAGTACAAGAGAAGTATGGACCTAGTGGAAAGAGTCCAACGAAGGGCCACAAAGATGATGAAGGGAGTGGAGTATCTATCCTGTGAGGAAAGGCTGAAAGACCTGGGACTATTTAGCCTACAGAGGAGAAGGCTCAGGGGGGATCTTCTCAATATATATAAATACCTGAAGGGAGGGTCTAAAGAAGACAGAGCTATACTCTTCTCAGTGATTTCCAGTAACAGGACAAGAGGCAATGGGTACAAACCAAAATGCAGGAGTTTCCATTTGAACATCAGGAAACACCTTTTTACTGTGAGGATGATCAATCACAGGTTGGGCAGACATGTTGTGGAGTTGCCATCCTTGGAGATCTTCAAAAGTAATCTGGACATGGTCCTGGGCAACTGGCTCTAGATGGCCCTACTTAGGTAGGAGAAGTGGACCAGATGACCTCTAGAGGTTTCTTCCAACCTCAGCCATTCTGTGATTCTGTGATGCTGTGATTCTATGAAATTTCTCTTTCAAAATTTTCTGTTGTACATCAGTGCAAGGACAGGGAGTACTGCCAGTATTTTCTTATATGTCCCAGTATGAAGAAAAGAAAAACCCTGAAGCCACAAGAATAATTTGTGAAGGCTGAGTTACTCTGCAGTGTCTCAGTGAGCAGTTAATTAAGCTCTTGGGCTTCTGCTATTGAAAGTTAGCTTTCATTAAAGAGACCCTAATATTCCATGTACAGCTTTCAAACTAGTTCTGCTCAATTCCCATCCATTTGAATAATTTATAACAAGTCCACAAATACTGTCTCAAATATTTGACTAGAGTTAGTTGGAAACGAAGATTCACAAATATGTCGGGTGTTCATTAATCAAAGCATGAATGGATAGTGGGCCAATGCTGCTCAGCTCAAGAGAGGTGGTGATTAGCGTTTTTCACCACCTTTTCTACTTCTGCTAACTGCTGTGCTGCTTGCGGCGTATTTCCACTAGATGGCACGCTGTGCTTCAAAATACACATTTTTTACCGTTTCTATAACTAGGCTTGAGTGATCACTTATGTGATAAATACCCCGCATTTTACAGACTTAGAGTAGCAGAAAGAAGATAGGCGCACATAATATAACCAACCGTTAATGAATCAGATGTAGAAACCATGGAACTGTCACTATTGCTTAAATTTACACAGGTACACAGATGCAGAATCATTGTAGCTCTGTACCACTTTATACTGAGACAGTGTCACTGAGCTTAGGGAAGTAAGGATTACATCAGTCTGTTGCTGCAGTAGTTCCAAAGATTTTTTAGTCAAATTATTAGCATTGGCCTGTTTAGACTTCATTAGTTTACTGTTATGTACAAACGACACATTAAAAAAACGAACATTAAATCCTTCTAATTAAGCTATGTTGAACATGCATTCTACTGTATTTCTGATCTCCTTAAATTATGTGCCATTATTTTGTAATTCTATGCTACAGAATTAAGACCTAGTAAATTGATTTTAATTTTTAAGCTGTCAATTAAATCAGGATGATGATTTGCTTCCCTAGTACATCTAAAGGTAAGCTTTTGTTTTCTCATAAGTCTTGAAGCCCAAATTACTACTGTTTAACATTTTACCATTTAAATTATGTAGTTATATCATTGCTGTAAAATGGCTAAGATAATTCCTGAGTCATTACTATGCACTCAGGTTCAGTATGTGTTACAGTTAACAGCCAGTGGTATTGGAAGCATTCATCTGAGGAACAATCCACTCATACTGAAAGGATTCTTCAACATAGTGGGGAAGTGACTGGATAAACTATAACACAGGATGAAGAGGGCAAAGCTAAATCGAACTCTTGAGGCAGGAAGACCAGAGTCATGAAAGACTGAATATGCGTGATAGAGGAAAGGAATGTATAACAATCCAAGAAGAAAGAGAAATGAAAGGAAGAATGTTTAAAGGATAAAAAGATGGAAATGAAGATTTATGGGGAACTTGAAAGGAGGAAGCCTAAGGACTGAAAAATTAAAATTTAATTTAGAAGCCCCCAAAAACTCCTTTCATAAACAGCTTAACTTGATATGGAGTTATGTGTTCTTAAATATTTGTCTTAACTTACAGGGTTATCTCATAGAGGGAGCTTCCAATTAATCCTGACCATTCCAGAAGCCCATGTCTTTCCTTTTCCTTTTCCTTTTCCTTTTCCTTTTCCTTTTCCTTTTCCTTTTCCTTTTCCTTTTCCTTTTCCTTTTCCTTTTCCTTTTCCTTTTCCTTTTCCTTTTCCTTTTCCTTTTCCTTTTCCTTTTCCTTTTCTTTTTTTCCTTTTCCTTTTCCTTTTCCTTTTCTTTTTTTCCTTTCTTCCTTTTTTCCTTTTTTCCTTTTCCTTTACCTTGTGGTGCTACATTTAATGTCAACATATTGCAGTTCAATTTCACTCATGCAAAAGGTAAATTCAAGGGAAATACAAAATATCTAACATACTAGGTCTCCTCTGTTCAGAGGACATTCTTTTTTAAATGAGATTCTGCCTTAAAGAAGTTCTTCTCCTTCTTAAAAAAAAACCAAACATGCCCCCCTCCAAAAAAACCCCACAACTCAATGCATGGATTTCTATAGGAAGTGTAGTCGGTCTTCTAGAACAACAACAACAAAATCTGGCTTTGCAAATGCAATCAAAACATAAGCATCTTTGCCTTGTTTTTTCTTTCCTCTGTTCTGCCACTGTCAGTGATGGGTACTTGAAAGCTGGACTGAACCTTGGTGTTATTTTATAATTGCCCTGGCTTTTGTAAATTTACATAGATTGCATTGAAATCAACATTCATAGAAATTTGATTCTGAAAATGAATGGGAATGAAATGTTTCTGGTTCTTTACCAGCTCTAGAAGAAAGCCACTAGTACTGAAAATAATTAGAGAAATCTATAGAGATTATCCTTAAGCTTGTGTATAAAAAAAAATCTAGGTTCTGAATAAGAAGCAAACTGTCTGAAAATATGAATTCCTTGAAACTGTGTATGTTTTACGGACATGTAGAACCGTTTTTCTTCTGATCATATCTTTTGTATTTAGTGGAAATATCTTGGAGGGAAGTACAAAAAGCACTTATTTCTGCACAACCAGCTACTTATTCAGATATAGGTATTCCTGGACATGAGTTTCAATTTTACCATAAAGGGCACCACAACATCTTGATGTTTGTGATATTTATCTTTTGGTTTTGTTTTTGTTAGGAGTTGCTGAGTTCCGTAGCCTGATGGAGGCAAGGCTGCTGCATCTTCCTCTTCCCAGGTCCAGCTAGACTTGAAGCTGAGCATAGCTTCCCAATAGGCACACACGCAAACACACATATAGAATACATATATACATATACACACACCTGGCTATAAGGATCAACAGAGACAGAAACACAGCACTCACACCAACATGAATGACACCAATGACCTCATCATCTCCCCCTCTTTGGCTGATCAAGATGAAAGCTAGTAACTGGCCTTAGACAGCCTACCCAGTAGCTGGCCTCTGGATCCCCTGGTTTTCAGTTACCTCATGCACACACATGCATGCGCACACACATATGCACACAGGGTTCTCACTTGACCCCACCAGATCTCACAGGCTCTGCAGAGCAGTTAAAAAATAGAAATGGAGTTTAACAAGGAGATGTAACTCAGTGCGGGGATCAGGTGGCCACAGGGGATCAGGCATGGCCACGTAAGCACACTGACCAGCATCTGTTACATGACTGACCTCTTTTATCCCCTTATTCCTCGATTATCTTATGTTTATTTCTCTTCAAACTGCCCTGATCCCTCCCTTTCCCGCCTTTGATTTCTCCCCTAACATTCCAGACTAAGTCTTGTGAAATCCAAAAATGCTGCTACCTTGCATCCCAACATTAGCCCCATAACACTAGACAGTAATACCCCTCAGTCTGCAAGGTGAGCTGGAGAGCTGCTCCTGCTGACTCATGGTGATAGATGTCCTGCCCAGCCCATGAGGTTGAGGCTCTCCTGGGACATCTGGGAGAGGGGCCAGGGCAGTGACTTGTCTTCTTGCTTAGATTATTGCTATTTTTCCTCTGTGATCCTTCTTGTTTGTGGATCCTTCTTGAACCTTTAATCACATGATCTAACAGTTTCAACATGGTTCTTCCTTTAGGGAAGAAATAAAAATATTTTAGTCTGTTTAGAACCAAATACCCTGTTTTCAGCACATTTGGAATAGTATGGACTGAATGTGTGCATGGGGGGAAAAAACATCAAACCACAACAATTTATGTATTTTAACATCTCTGTCTGCTCTTCTATTCAAGTCTCTTGAAATCTGTATTCATTCATCATTCCAGCCAGGATAGATTTTTATTGCAAACACTGACTACAATCTCTTGCAACTATTTCATAAGTAATATAATTTCCTAAATTTGATTTTGATAGGAATGGGTTCTAATTTAACCATTTAAGAGTAAAGCTGCATTTTCTTTAGACTGCTTTATGGAGTCCAGTGTACTTAGCAAGCCGCAGCTTTTTATATGCACCATACTCTCCAGAGTATTTTAGAATTTATGAGATCAGAAGACCTTAAATGTTCACCACCTCCTAGCATTTTATTACACTGGGTCCATTTCCTAAAATGATTTCTCCATTTGCCACTGATCCTGTTGTTCATTCAACAGTAAAGAAGTAGTCTTATTCCACCTTGAAGTGCCTAAATGCTGCTTTAGTGATTGTAGAATGGATATCCTTGGTTGAATTGTCAAGGAAATTGAAATCCCACTGGTCAACAGGTCTTTTTCTTCAACCAAGGGCTTTCCTCCTCCTCTGGAGTTGGTTTTCACTTTGGTCATGGAACTTTGCTTATCTTTCCTCTGAACATCCTATATGTGCTTCTACATTTCATGATTACTGTTTTTCTGTATAAGATTTTCAGCTTTTGTTTCTCAAACTCTGTTTCTCTTCCCACATGTGTGTTATAAGATAGTGACTTACATAACTTATATACATACTGTATGTAGAAACTAACCCTTTAGTCAGATTGCCCAGCTATACTAAATACTTTAGTCTCTTTTTAAGGTAACTGAGATATTAAATGCTTCCTAGTTCTTGATTTTAATACCTTTTTGATAACAAAATAAAGAAAGTTTCACAATTGAAAACAAAATCCATTCTACAAGGTCCTATTCCTGTTCTACAGTGATAGAGAAATGATGAACCCATTAACTCATTTCCAGGACACTGGACATCTTATTCTGTCTCATTCTTTGGACCAATAATCATGTAGTCAAGAAGCAGTATTTGTTGTTATAAAATTTTGGAAAGACACGTGTTAATTATGAAAAGTAAATAAATACATTTTAAATCTCTTCTTGGGTTTCCCAAAATTTGGAAGTGAATTAAGGATAAATCTGGAAGACTAGCTTTCTTTGCAAGGGAAAATACAAGAAAGAAACTGGATGCAACTTCATGTTTTTACATGAAGGAACAGATCAGAGGCAGACTGTATGAAGAGAACTCTGGCAAACTGAAATTATCTGCCCATGGTTAAAGTTGGGTTTTGACTTAAAAACGAACATTCAGAACAGTGTATTTCATGGCCAACATTTTTTCTCCCAGTCAGGAAAAAACTGTCTCATGTCTCTTCCCAATACAGAAATAACTTTCATTATACAACTGAAGCTTGCCTTAAAGACCTTCAAAGGCATCCCTCTCTCTATATTGATTCCACTGGGAATTTTATCAAGCTAGTTCACTCACATCAAAATTTTGACATAACTCAGATTTCTAAGTTAAGCAGACTGGATCACAGCTGGCATTGGTATTTTACAGTCTTCAAATCGTATGCTTTCTCCAGTATTCTAAATATACCTTCTAAAAGCCTCAGGGGAAATGGTGGATTCCTCTTCTGCTGTGTAAAGTAGTACTTTTCTTGAAATTGAGAACAATTTGAATAAACATGGTGTGGATCAGTAAACTAATTTTTAAGTCATCGACTTCCTCCAGTTGAAATATTTTCACATTAATATTGGTTCCTTTCTTCTGGGTAGAGTGATTTCAATCCTTGAAAGTAATCTCATCTGAAGGATAATGTTATTTTTGTTTTGTTTTGTTTTGTTTTGTTTTTTCCACAGAATTTTTGCTTAGCCTTCTACCTGTTAAGGACAGGGTATCTTTCTCAGAATCACAGAATCACCGGAGATCATCTAGTCTAAAATGCCTGCTCAGACCAAGATCAACTAGAGCAGTTTTTTCAACATCATGTCAACTCAGCTTCTGCATATCTCTAAGGATGAGGACTTCACAATCTCCCTGAGCAACCATTTCCAACATTTCACCATCACCAGAGTAAAAAGAGTTTTTTCTTATATTTAAGTAGAATTTGTGCCCAGTACCTCTTGTCCTGTCACTGGATACCACTTCTTTAGTCCATCTTCTCTCTTCCATCTTCCTTAGTCTCCCTCATCAGGTGTTTATATACAATGATAAGTTCCCCCCTGAACCTTCTCTTCTCCGGGCTGAACAGTCCTGGCTTCCTCAACATCTCCCCATATGGCAGGTGCTCCAATGCCTTAATCATCTTTGTGGTCCATTGCTGTGCTTACTCCACCTCACTTGTCCACTTATTTAGTCTGTATTTTTTCAGTTTGTCAATATGGATGTACTGAAGTCAAGATAACATTCACTGCTCTCCCTTCATCCACTGAGCTAGACATTTTTTCATAGAAGACTGTCAGGTTAGTCAGGCATGATTTCCCCTTCATTGACTTCTGCCAATCACTTTCTTGTCCTCCATCTTCCAGAAAGATTTCCTCCACCATTTTCCCAGGGACTGAGGTGAGGCTGACCGATGGGTAGTTCCCTGGGTCCTCCTTGAATATTGGAGTGACATTTGGTTTCTTCCAGTCCTCAGAAATCTGTTCCAGTCACCATGATCTTTCAAACATAATCAGGAGTGTCCTTGCAATGACATCAGCCAGCTTTCTCAGCACTTGTGAGTACATCCCATCAGGTCCCACGGACTTGTGTATGTCCAACTTGTTTAAGTGTTTGCTACCTTCATCCTCTGCTGAGGGTCAGTCTTCCTTACTGCAGACTTTCCTATGGGTCTCAGGGGCATGGGACTCCTGAAGGCCAATATCAGGTGGTTCAAGTTGCCCATGAGAAACTGCTAATATGAAGCTGCTTCTGGTTTTCTGAAGCAGACTTCATTCACTTCTTCCTGATGAGGCAATCTATAGCAGACACCCACCACAACATTACCAGCATTGGGCTGCTCTCAAATCCTGACCCATAGGCTCTGAACTATATCATCATCTGTCCCAAGGCATCCATCGATGCATTTCTGCTGCTTTCTCTCTGCCTTCCTTCATTATCCTAAGGATTGAAGGTTTATTCCTCATTTGGTGACTAAAGTAACTGAGAGAGGCTTTTTTTGTGTCTGTAGTTGCTTTCTTCATACACGTCTTAGACTAACTGGTTGTAAAACAGCATTATGACTTCTGGCTACTTTTTTTTCTAAATGCTCTTTAAAGCACAGATATCCCATTGTGGTGGTGCATTCCCCCCTGCCTTCTCTTCTCGTACACCTGGCAAAGTATGGGAAGTGAAGCTGCTTTACAGTTTCAGTAACTCCTGTCAAAACTTGGCCTTTGTGTAACGATTTTGGTGGTTAAGTGTCCCTTGACTGTATCAGAAACTCTTACATGGCTAATGTGGGAGCAGCACTGTCTGTACAAGGGAGACAGCCCTGACAACCTTGGAACATATTTTTTGCCTGTATCAATTGCCTCCTGATAGCCTTGGGGCCTATCTTATCTGGGCTGTGACTCAGGAGGATCTGTACCAGCATCACTGGAATTTTTGAGAACTTTAGTAATTTCCAACACGGGCTGTGAAAGTAGAATGGAAATTTGTTGATGCCTAAAGTCAATCATCTCATGACCCTACAAACAGTGGTACCAAGTGAGACCCTTTGAGCTCTCCTGGACATGCAGCTGCATGAGAATCTCCCTCTGGGGAGTGGGACGCCTCTCAGAGCTGCAAACTCTTAAGTTTGCATACGGAGACCTGGCAATAGGACCTGAGCTGATCTCTGATGCTCTTTACTCCTTGAGGTTTGACTTTCGCCTGATCTCCGGTGCTGTTTGCTCTTTGCTCGAGGTTCAACTTTTACACGTTGAGACAGTCATTTAAAGTGAGTATTTCACTAAACCCGGGGGAAATTTTTATTGGTGCCTTTAACTGCACATATTTCAATAGGTACCTTCATCTGCACATATAATGAGTATTTAGGCCTAGTGTGTGTGTATGTGTGTGTGTATCGATACAAATACTGTAGTAAACTTTATTTAATCACTTCGTAGATGCTAGATTAATTAATGATTAGTTATTGCTAAATTCTTGTGATTTTCTCCTTGCTGCAAACAAACCTTAAACTGCTGCTATCTATTTTCTTTCTCTTTATATATATATATATATTTCATTCATTTAATAAGTAATAGAGTGGACCTTGCCATCGAACTTTGTTAAATCACACTTTTATAGATAGGAATACTAGGAAATGCTGGCTTGGCATGAAACCGCTCTCCTTTCTGTGTATATCTTCACTGGTAACATACTTCCTATTACCATCTGTCTGTGATGAATTGCAGTCCTGCCCCTTTCCCCTCCTCATGCTTTACTGAGCCAAAACTTCCAGTTGTGAAAAAATAACTTAGCAAACAGGATACATTGTTGTCTGCCAGTATCTCCCAGTTATTACTACAGCAAGAGTTCATTCTCAAACAAGTTAATAAAACTTAAGAGGCTCGCTCACTTGGCTTACTGGTCTTTTAACCAGGTGGAAATTTATTATAGATTAATCCATTCAGAAATACAATCTGTTCCATTTTGGCAACTACTTCTGTGACTCCAAATCAGCTGATTCACCTGGAAACTTGTCTATCATTTTCATTCAAATCTGAAACTTCTCTTTTGTCTGCTGTTACCAGACAGGATAAAGTTTTAATAAGGCTTGTTTAATATGTTTATGATTAGCCTTAATATGTTTAAGATTAACCTCTTGCACCTGGGAAAACATAATCCAGGAGTACATCTTAGACTGGGATTCACCTGGTTAGAGAGCAGCTCTGTGGAAAGGGACCTGAGGGTCCTGGTGGACAGGAAGCTCAACATGAGTGAACAGTGTGCTGCTACAGCCAAGAAGACCAATAGGATGCTGGGTTGCATCAAAAAGGGCATCACCAGCAAAGATAAAGAAGTCATTATCCCTCTCTACTCAGCGCTTGTCAGGCCACACCTGGAATACTGTGTACAGTTCTGGTCCCCGTTATACAAAAAAGATGTGGGCAGGCTGGAAGGGGTCCAGAGAAGGGCCACCAGGACGACCAAGGGTCTGGGAAGCCTGCTATATGGGGATAGGCTGAGAGAGCTGGGTTTGTTCAGCCTTGAGAAAAGGAGGCTTAGAGGTGATCTCATCGCCATGTACCAGTACTTAAAGGGGAGCTATAAAGAAGATGGAGACTGCCTTTTTACAAGGAGTCACATAGTGAGGACAAGGGGTAAAATGGGTACAAGCTACTCCCAGGGAGATTCCAGTTGGGCACAAGAGGTAAATTTTTCACAATGAGAACAGTCAATCGTTGGAATAATCTCCCCAGGGAAGTGGTTGACTCTGCTACACTGAACACATTTAAGACTCAGCTGGGCCATCTTGTCTAGATTGTGCTAGAAAGGTTGTACCAGATGATCCCTGAGGTCCCTTCCAACCTGATATTCTATGCTTCTATGATTCTATGATATGACTAAAATTTCAGATTCTGACTGAAAATCACTGGGAAGAGTAACAGTAAAAAACTGAAGGTGTTGGTCTGAAGCTAGAGAGAAATAAGAATGTTGGACAAACATCAGTCAGTATGCCTGAGATCCCTTTGTTTATCCATAACACCACATTAAAACACTCATTACCCTGACTCAGTTAGAAACACCTTCGGGTATGTGTGAAAGAGAAGTCTGTGACAACAATCAAGTGAGTGGACCATTCTACAGCCCTGGAGCAAAGCAGCATGGCATACACCATGTCCATATATGTAAATTCTTAAAACAGGATGGTCACTTACTTGCCACAGGCCTTGGCAAGGAGTGTTTCCCATAAGTTATCTACCTATTACTGTCAAACCACTTTAACATGGCACCCAAGATACACTCACCGCTCATCTGCCTGCCAGCTGCTTCCTGTGACTGTGCATCTAAGCAATTTGTTATGACGTGGAAAACCTGGAAGTACAAGGCTGGGTTATTGTGTCATCAGCATCAGGTGGATCATCATTGCGTGCTGCCCCTTGAACAGACTCTCCTGGTAAGTCACTCCAACTGTCATAATCCAGAAGGCTTCAGCCCTCCAGCCCTTGCACACAGAGCACAAGTGCATAAGATCATCAACTATCTTGAGCAAGTTTCATTACTTTTGTCACAAAATTTTACCAACTGGTATCTTTTACCTTACCCTAGGAACAGCCAAACTAAAAAAAAAATGGAATCTCTATGTTCCTCCTGTGAGCATAGAGATGTCTTTGCCATTCCTTGCTGAACTGTGACACTTTTAAAAAACCTCCTTTCTTGAATGGGAGGAAGCTGGTCAGGTCATGTGTACACAGCTACGTACAGGATCAATTTTGTGCAGAAGATAATTGTTTCCCTGTGTTTAGCACTGCTGTCCTGTATATGTTCTGATGATGGCATACTGCTCAGTGAGTTACCTCGTTACTATGAAGATATACTCACTGGTGCTACTGCTTTGTTATCTGTAGTTGCCCTGGGAGACTGTCTATGGAAAATATGACAGATTCTCTTTTATGTCCCGTAGCACATTTCTTGGCTTTTGACATGATGAGAAGACATAGGATGGGTTTGTTTACTGGGACAATATTGGAAGACTATGCCAAAGAGAGCATGCCAAAGTAGCATATCTTATTTTTTTTCTGCCTATTAAGTACACAATTTTGACTACCACAGTTCCCTAAATTATGTCAATATGTTGTTTGGGAACATGATAGTTGAAATGGGTCCAAACCATGCCAAAGAGTGCCATCGTTCAACAGCATGGAGAGCCCAGAATTGTTTAGTGTAGATCTAGCCAATCTAACCAGAAGAGGCTCAGATCTCTCACCCTTAGAGGTGACAAAGTATTTTTTAGAGTGGCTGCACTTTGGACCATGGTTTTACCATCACTGTTATTAGATTGTGAAATGAAACACTACAGTGGAAACTGGAAACAGGTTATTTGTTAGTACACTTCCATCAACACACATACACGTGCATAAGTGGCAATTACAAACATAAATGTGGTATGTTATTCATTATCTCAGTGTTACTATGTGCTGCTTTTCACTCATCCACATTGTGCAATATGAGATGACAGTCCTTTTGCACCGTAACAGGTTTTGATTCTCAAGGTCAGCAAAGGCTCCAGAGAAAGGTCTTTGAAATGTCTTGTAGTTCTACTGCAACACTGCTTGTACACCACAGTATCATCTGCAACCTGGTCTGGAGATTGGTAATATTTTTACTAGTAGAAACACAGAGAACTCCAAATAGTAGCATTTTTTTCTTCATGAACTTGGCTCATATTCAACCAGATAAGAGATAAAAGGTTGTGGAAGTACTGTGTGCTCAACAGGCTGCCTTACTAGTTGTCTTTTTTGATGAAGATGAGGGGTCATTCATCACTGAAGAGCAAACTTATCCATGTTACTTTTTGGGAGCAATCCTGGAAGTTAACTATCCCTAGAACATTAGCAGGCTTGGTCTAACAAAGAGCTAGTTAGGGTGACTTCAAACAAACAAACCAACCAACCCCAATAAAAACTAAAACCCGAGAGTGAAGTTATTAAATGTTGTGAGTGACCAAAGTTGTTCAGTCTCATTCATTGTGGGTTTTTTTGTTAAGCCAGGCATGCACCAGATGACTAAATAATTTACTGGTTTTTTAATTTTATTTGAGGGAGGGTAGAAGGAAGTTTCTTTAAAGTGTAAACATGCCCTAGGTAGCTACATCATACTAAACATTGAGATTTTTTCAGATCAATCTCCTTTTCCTGTCCCAAAAGGTATCCTAAAAGCATTTACTGTCCTGTGGATACAGAAACTTTAAAAGAAAACAAAAAACCAAACAACCTAAACCACAAAAAAACCCTGTGTGGGTTAAGTTAAATCTTTTTCAGAGGAAATGCTTTTTATCTTCAGAACAATACTAGTCTTCTAATACTTTTAAATTTTTCTGCTGCATAACATTGCATGACAAATATATGGAAGTTCCAATCTCCTTTTCACCCTCAGTAGTCTGTTGTTTAGATTTCAATTTCCAGTCTGGGTTAGAAATACTCTTGGAAACTGGTGTATCTATGCACGAGCGGAATTAGATTGCTTTTAAGCTAGAGGTTTTTAAATGTGCAGCCTGAGTCAGATTTCTTTCTTTGGTTTAGTCGCATCAGTGTAAAAGGGTAAAAAAACATTGTCCTGATTGGTATAGGCAGGCCTAAATGACTGCAAAATATGCATGTAAAAGAGAGCTCAGTGCACTGTGCAGAAATATATTAGATTGATTTGCAAACTGTATTATATCCACTGTGGTATTTCAGTAATACCAATCAGTGATGGATGACAACATTTGAATTTTGTTACTGCTGTTTCTGGTATTTTGCATTACATTCAGCTCAGGTTTCATAATCCTCTTAAACTTTGTGGACTTGTTACCAAGGTGATGTTTTGAGGAATAGTCCTTAGGCCAGAACTCTTTTGTTTCTAATTACTGCTCCCCAGTTCAACTGCACTCTCAGGATGTTCAGGACCTATCCCTTGAGGGGTTTTACCCCTTGGCGGGGACCACAGCATCAGGGAGCTGGACCCATTTGTCTTACAGGAGGTCCTCTCTTCGAGAAAATCTGTGGCAATGCCTGGCACTATAAATAGAGCAGTGAAGAGTGCCGCTGGATGACACAGGCAAAGTGATTTTGCTTCTGGCAAAGTGATTTTGCTTCTAGCAAAGTGATTTTGCTTCTAGCTCCTGCCACCCTTCTCTGCCCTGCTAGAGCAGGGGGCTGGTGTCCCTGGCACCATTTCAGGTCTGGAAAGAGGGACAAGCCTTCAGCTGGGGCTGCACAGCTAGAAGGCGCGTCCCCTGGGTGGTGGATAGGGGATCCCTCTCTGGAGGGTGCACCGGATAAAATTGAAGAAGGTGCCACGAACCAACACAGCCTAAGGGAAGGTCACCCTGACAGAAAAACCACTGGCCCTCCAAGTCATGGGGGTTGAGCAGGAGGCCAACTACCTCCTTCCAGAAAAAAAAAAAAAAAAAAAAAAAGAAAGTTTCAGAAACGACGAGCATCAACTCGGAGATGGAGAAAATCAGTAATGAAGTGAGGAGGAGGAGATGGAACTGGATCGGTCATGTCTTGAGGAAAAAAACAACAGAAGACTGCGCTGTGGCCCTTGGGACTCCAGAGCACGCAGCCGCAGACCGATCGAAGTGGAAGAACGATGTTCGCGCCTTGTGTGCCTCCTGGCACTGAGAGAATTCAGATCAGAAGAGGGACAAGGAAGCAAGGATAAGGAGGAGACAGGGCAGATGACCAGCTTTACATTGCATCTGCAATGGACCCTGCAGTTTTGTGATTTCTTTGATTGCTCTCGCTTTACTGTTTGTTACTATAAAGGCAAATGAGACTGTACATAGATCTATATCCTTACTGAAATAAATAAAAACAGTTGAAAGTATCAACCAGTGATGCTACTGATATCTTCTTTTCTCTTTCTATATAATTGCTTACAAAAACAGCTCCAGGAAAAATATGAAAAAATATCGCAATCTTATGTGGACTTGGAAACTATCCCCAATTTCTGTGATTTGTCCAACATTTAAAAATGTGGCTTTTTGGATAGTTGAAAATATTTAAGATCATATGTGAGTCTTATTTTTCTATTTTTTTTTTATTTTAAATGTGACTGGATAAAGTGTTGAAACGAAATATTTTATAAAAGGCAAATGTAATCAAAATGGTATATTTCTACAATTTTTGAGAGATACTAAAAAATAAAAGCACAAGTTTCTGTGGACCTCTGATTTTTAAGTGTAGGTACTGTCTAAGAAAATAAATGTGAAAAATGCCCTGATCACTCCAGATTTTCATATTTACCAGAGTCATTAAGAGCTGCAAAACCCACAGTCAATGCCACTATTACTTACTGCCTTCTAGGGTAAACTCAACTTGGTTTAAAATACTCACATGAGAGGTAAAGATTATATTAATTTTTCTTGTCTCAAGGGAAGAACTGAATGATGGTTAACTTGAATGATTCATATGACAATTCAAATGACTATGCTAGATGTTAAAAAGTTCAGATTTTACCACAACATCTGGAATACCATTTCAGACTGATTCTACCTTGTATCTTCTTAAGAAGAAGAAGTATAAGAAGTATTTTATTACTACACAATTGGATTTTCATCCAAATATGATGTTACAAGGAATAAAAGTCAGTGGACTTCAGTAAAGAAAGCAAATTCTTATTCTCCAAGCATATTTGCATCAAGAGGAATATGTTTACTGTCAAGCAAATATAAAATGCAGTGAATAGTTCCTGTAAGTGGAGCTACAGCTGCCAGAATGGAGTTCCAGTTCAATACTCCTTGCACAGCCTTATCTTCTCTTCTCTTTAAGAAAACTACAGTTGAGGTTGTATTTATTTTGCAGTTGATAACATGAGATTACAGTACAGCAGCAATAATGTTACTTTCAGCTCTGAGCTCTCCCATTATGTATAAACATGAGTTCCCTATGATGTGCTCTTTCAAAGCAAGGTGAGCAAGTGTGGCTGATCTTTCTTTCAAAGGCCATTTAAATGCTTATGTTTTCATACAGAAGAAGAAAACTGCAAGTCCCAACTGCAGTATTCTTCCCCTTCCATTCTGAACACTTTCTGTTTGTTCGAGTTAATCATCATTCAATTCTTCCTTTGAGACAAGAAAAATTAATATAATCTTTGCCTTTCATGTGAGTATTTTAAAACGACTTGAGTTTACCCTAGAAGGCAATAAGTGATAGTGGTATTGACTGTGGTTTTTGCAGCTCTGAATGACTCTGGTAAACATGAAAATCTGAAGTTATCAGGGCATTTTTCATATTTTTTTTCTCAGACAGTACCTACACATGAAAATCAAAGAGGTCCACAGAAAGTTAAAATTTTATTTTTTCAGTATCTTTTAAAAAATCTCAACATTGTAGAAATGTACTATCTTAGTTCAGATTTATCAGTGGTGCAAAGCCTTGTTGGATGCCAATAAATAGTCATTGTACCCCAGGGATCAATATTGGGTCCAGTCCTGTTCAACATCTTCATTAATGATCTGGATGATGTGTAGACCTGGCAGGGTGTACCCTCAGCAAGTTTGCAGATGACACAAAACTGGGAGGAGTAGCTGATACACCAGAGGGTCATACTGCCATCCAGAGGGACCTTGACAGTCTGGAGAAATGGGCTGACAATAAGTTCAACAAGGAGAAGTACAAAGTCCTGCACCTGGGGAAGAACAACCCAATGCACCAATATATGCTGGAAGCCACACAGCTGGAAAGCAGATATACAGAAAAGGACCAGGGGGTCCTGATGGACATCGAGTTGAACATGAACCAGTAGTGTGCCCTTGCAGCAAAGAAGGTTAATGGTATGCTAGGCTGCCTTAGACAAAGTACTGCCAGCGGGTGAAGGGAGGTGGTCCTTCCCATTTATTCAACACTGGTGAGGCCACACTGGAACAGTTATGGTCTGCTCATACAAGAGAGGCATGGCCCTAGTGGAAACAGTCCAACAAAGGGCCACAAAGATGATGAAGGGAATGGAGTATCTCTTCTGTGAGGAAAAGCTGTGAGAGCAGGGACTGTTTAGCCCAGAAACAATGGACACCAACTAACACACAGGAGGTTCCCTCTGAACACCAGGAAACACTTTTTTACTATGAGGGTGACTGAGCACTGATACAGGTTGCCCAGGTAGGCTGTGGTGTCTCCCTCTTTGGAGATATTAAAAAACGGTCTGGACGTGGTCCTGGGCAGCAGGCTTTAGATGAGCAGGGGATTTGAAACAGATGACACCCAGAGGTCCCTTCCAACCTGAACCATTCTGTGATTCTGTGAAACTTCAGTAGTTTGTATACTCAGCATTACTATGTGCTTTCTTAAACTTATACATTAGTTTCCATATAGTATTATCTCTAACTTCACTGAGATTTACTTTTCTGTTGCAGGATCTATTAATTGGTCACGTTTTGTGTTTTTTTCGACTAGATGTATAACAGGTGAGTGCTTGCAGGGATACTGCCTCTAGAGTTTTTAAGCTATAGAGCCAAATGTAAAGCTATACAACTTGGCTCAAGGCTTCTCAGAAAAGCAGGCAATCTTTGTCATACCCTCCAAGATAGTGGAAGACGCAGAGATAACGGAAGTGGAAGGGCTGGAAACTTGGAGTATCCTTTCCTGCTGCTTCTGGATGAAACGAGATGGGATGCAACCGGGAGTGATGGGGACATGGGCTGTTGCTGTTCAAAGGAGCCATCACCCAACCGTAACTACCATATTCCTTTCTTCAATGCTAGCAATAGTAGCTCCCAGCTTGGCCTCCCCAGTCTTTAGTACAAAGTAAATGGCGGAACCATTTTCCTGATCCTGGAAATATAACTACTTGGCTAACATTTTTACGCCTAGAAGTAGCCATGTATGAAAGAATGAAGTCAACATAGACTGAACAATGCATGGTGTCCCTCAGACTCCCCCTAAAGAATGAATTAAGTTGCAGAAAAATATGTTGGTGAACAAGTCACAGGAGACTGTTGTAATTTGAATTTTTGGAGTTCAGAGCATTTGGGTTTCCAACCTTAATGACATTTCAGCTTTGGATTTAAAAGCTGCATACCTGCTAGAGTGGGAAAAACTGCAGAGTAATCTCATTTCATATACTTCACAGGAGAAAGGAAAAGCATTAGTTGAAGTTCTCATCTTTTAGGCAATAAAGCCAATCATTGACATACTATATATACAGAGGACATTAGGCTGTTACTTGATGAACTGTTGTAATTATTGGTCCTTTTGTGCTGTCTTTTACTACTGTATAAGCACAGTTAGTCTGAAGGAAACAGATTAGCAGTTGACTGTCCTTGTGAGTATAAGTTTAATCTGAAATATGAAATGTCTCCAGGTCTAATCCTTTTAATGTCTGTGTAACTCCCTTTCCATCTTTTTGGACAGAAATTTCTGTGTCATCTTCTGTCCGTCCATCTGTCATCCTTGTCCCTGTCCCCTTCTCCCATCCTCCCACCACCTTATTATCCTTTTCATGCTTCTTCATTTTGGCTGCTTGAAGTACAGTACAGTACAAAGAATTCATCCTGATTTTCATTTCAGTTGCAGTGTAATTACTGAGAGATAAATACATCTGCTTCAAGTTATAGTATTTTACACTTTGTTCTGTTTACCAAACTACAAATTGGTAAAGAATATTCTTTGTCTTAAAGTATATGATTTGTCTTAAAGATTTTTATTATTCCATCCTCCTCAGATGCTAACAAAAAACCTAAAATAATCCTAACAATTCATTTTCATGTATCTGAGTGTTCTAATTCTACCTCTTATTTGCAGCAAGCAAGCAATTAGCAAGTCTGTGTAACCTGCTTGCATTTCTCTATTATAGATGTGGACACATAGGTAAAGAAACTCCCATGAATATAATAATTGTAAGATGCCATGGTTGTTCTCATTCTATGAGGTTTAGGGTTCAGTACATTTGTATTATTGCAAACATTAAGGGTTTGCATTACATATTAGTGATATACAGACAAAAATAAATGAAAGCTAATATGGTTATTACTCAGTTATGGATACAGGAAATATAATTATCATGAACATTCTTTTTAGCTGACAGGATATAACAAATAGTGAAATATACAAACAATGCTTAAGAAGTTTGATTATCCCTTTAAATTAATTTTATTCCCTCTGAAATTGCCTCATAACTTTATAGTACCCTTCCACAAAATGCTATCAAGTTTTTGTGCTTTCTGGTGGAAAATTTTGCCTTTTTTTTCTCTTTTTAATAAGACGGCTAGATTTGCAATTTTATCTGTGATGTCCATATGGAACTCAATGTAAAAAGAGTAGCTAGCACAGAGACAAAGAATTTGTGATATTTAGGAAAACACAGGAATGAAATTACAGGATTTAGTACAATACAGCAATTTTCACTACCCTATAATAAAGGGATCTTGTTTATGTTGAGATCCAGAATAATCAATGATGTACCACAGATTTGCAGATGAAAACTAAATTATGAAATTGTAGCTGTCGCATAAATATTTTCATTCCTCTTATTTTTATTTATTTTTTTATGTTGTTTCAGATGAAACCATTACTAAATTACTGAAATTACTTCTTTTAAAGCAGTAATTAGGATTTCCTAGCAGGCAAGGAATTAGTGTGTTCAGCAGACCATCTGGCATGGACTATGTGAGCTACAAATACTACTTTTTGCATTTATCCCTTTATGCAGATACCATTACTCATCAAAAAGCACAGAAATGTTTATTCTTTATTTCATGCCACACTATGTTTTAGACTGTACAGATTCCTCTTGGAAGTTTCTTATAGTGAAATATTTCAAATTTATTGAAAGGAATGACAGTTAAGTATCTAGGAAGTTTTGAAAATATATTATTCATCTGCATACAGCCTCCCCCTAACAATGAGACCTTCAGTTGCTTTGAGATTTGATTATTTTTATATTTTTTTTTTTAATGATGGGATTGGAGAAGTTAGTACAAAATGGTTATATGGCTTTCCTATTTCTTAGTATACTGTGATGATAAAGACATTAAAATGGTTGAGCAGTGCTCTTATGATATATTAATAGCACTCATCAATAACTAAAGTCTGGAAGTGTATTCTTGAGAGTGGCAAAGGTTATGTCTATGGTGATCAAGACAATAGTCTGCTGAGGAGTTTATTGAGCAATAACATCTATGCAGTATTCTGCAGAGACTCTTAGCACTATGCCTGTGTTTGATTAGCAAAGGCTCGTCCTTGTTCTGTATGCTGCTCACTCAGTTGAGGGATTTCTGTTCTGTGGTCTTTTGTAGAGTGTAGAAATTCCCAAATTTGCTTAGCCTGTCAGCCTAAATGAAAATTCAAAGACAGAGAAAACTCTGTTTTCAAAACTGTTGAAAGTTTGCAGTCAAAGCAAATGGTCATGGTCAAAGAAAAGAACTAAATAAAAAAAAATGATAGTATTTAAGATGTTTTGAATGGGCTTCTTCATAAGTATACTCATATGGTGGTGAACTAGATGATTTATCTGAAGTCTCAAAGGACAGATTTGGTTTGGAAAAATGGTCTGCATTGAGATTGAGTGTGATCATGAATTTTCTTGTCACACAGTGTGGTGCTCTGCTTTGTTGTTTTCAGTCTTTTGTTATAGTAAAGTACTTGTTTTTTCTTTTTTAATTCACTAAGGACTGATATTTCTTAGAAAAGACAGAGAATTTCTAAAAGACTTCAAAAGCTGACAGCATATTCTGCATATCATCTGACATAACAAATACTTACTAAAGATGAAGGCTCTGATTATGCAATTGATCTTTTTATGATTCCTAGAACAGATATTTTGACTGACGTAAGTCAAGAAAATGCATATCCCTGCAATTCCTTCTGTGGCATTAAGAACTGAAGTGAGCTGAAATCAGGCATACAGGAAAGCAAATTAACTTGCCTGGATAGCCTAACGATCTCATTCACTTTTGATTACAAATGTATCCATTTGTTTGGATGAGTAAGCATATATTGAATATTTCTAAGCTACCCGATATGCTTAAATTTAAGAATAAAGAGAAAACTTTTTTCTTTCAGAGACAGTCCTAAATACTCACAGCTAACACAGTATTATGTTTTCATGTTTGTCAAGTCCAAATTGTCTGTTTAGAGAACCTCTGTGGGATCTTGCTTATGAATTTTGATCCAGTCTATGAGGAGAAATTGTGAATTTACTACTGTAGTGTAGCTATTTCTTATCATATTAGGTCCTACTGAGAGGACAGTTCTGCTGATGAGCAAATATACTAGCATATTTTAAACACAACTTTGAAGATATTGAAAATATCTATGATTCTATGAAAACAAGTTGATGGGAAACTGCCAAATGACTTTTTTAAATTTGGTTTGCTTAAAGTTAAGAAAGTGATAACTTTGTTAATTCTAATATAAGACTTAAAGTTGCAGCAAAGATTTCCAAAGGATTTTGTGAATATAGAGGAAAGAGTTGTGACTGATTTATGAATATTTACCCAGTTAGGGAAAATCTTCTGAATACATGCAACTATTTTGGACATCAGTTACACACAGTCACAATTCACAAACCAAGTCTTTGTCAGATTATCCTAAGAAAACAGAAACTGAGCAATGAGCAATTTAGTGTCAGAAGACAGAGGAGGCTGTGGTACTCAACATCTCTGTCCTGGTTTCAGCTGGGATGGAGTTAATTTTCTTCCTAGTAGCTGGTATAGTGCTGTGTTTTGGATTTAGGATGAAAATAATGTTGATAATACACTGATGTTTTAGTTGCTACTAAGTAGTGCTAAGTAGTGCTAAGTTGTTGCTAAGTAGTTGCTAAAGTAGTACTTACTCTAGTCAAGGACTTTTCAGCTTCCCATGCTCTGTCAGGTGCACAAGAAGCTGGGAGAAGTCCCAGCCAAGACAGCTGACCCAAACTGGCCAAAGGGCTATTCCATACTGTATGACATCATGCTCAGTATGTAAACTGGGAGAGTTGGCCAGGGGGCAGCAATCGCTGCTCGGAGACATGCTGGGCATTGATCGGTGGATGGCGAGCAATTGTACAGTATATTACTTGCTTAGTATATTATTATTGTGTTATTATTATTTGGTATTATTATTATTTGGTATTATTATTATTTGGTATTATTTATTATTATTATTATTATTATTATTATTATTATTATTATTATTATTATTATTATTATTATTATTATTATTATTATTTCAACTACTATTGCTACTAGTCTATTTTATTTTACTTCAATTATTACACTGTTCTTATCTCAACCCATGAGTTTTCTCTGTTTTACCTTTCCGATTCTCTCCCCCATCCTACCGGTGGGGGGGAGTGAGCAAGCGGCTGTGTGGTGCTGACTGGCGTTAAACCACAACAACCTCCTTTGCCTCCGTCTTCATCAACAAAGTCTCTGGGCCCTCTGTTCTTATACACAGGGTTTAAGGAGGAGAGGCAGTACCAGCTGTGGATGAGGATTTGTTCAGGATTCAACCCATACTAGTCCATGACACTTGACAGGCTGCATCTGTGGGTGCTGAACGAGCTTGTCAGTGTCCTTCTAAAGCTTCTGTCTGTCATCTTCAAAAGCTCATGGAAATCAAAGAATGTCCCCAATGACTTGAGAAAGGCAAATGTTGCACTCATCTTAAAGGTAGTCCAAAAGGTCAACCTGAGAAACTATAGTGTGGTCAGTTTTACTGGAGAATTCACATGTAGCTTTGTTTTGCCATATTTTCTGTAATGAGAAGCAAATGCGCTTGCATATTAATTGAATCACATAATATTTCCTTAGTAGCTATAAATGCCAGGAAATCTATAATCTTGAAATGCACTCCTATTTTTCTCTCCTCTTTATTATCTAGGGAATAATCTGTTTTCATTCCATTTCTACTGTAGTGCTAATTCCCTTGTGTTGTTCCTTCTTTATTATTTGACACAAATATGCTGGTTCTGATGCTGAGAAGGCTTGCTCTTAAAAGGTATTTATGCTCATAATGGTTTATTCAAATACAGGAAAAAGTGTTCTAGGTTTTTTTCATTTTTGTTTTATAAAGAATCCATATGAAGCCAACTGAAATTTAACTTCTACTTTCATAAAGGAGAAATGACAATTAACATCCTATTTACCAATGTATTTTTTTTCTTAGTGGATTTTTTTTTTTTTTTTAAAGAATGTTTCCATAAATGTTTCCATTTGGCTTCCCTGAATAAATTTTCCTTTTCACTCCTTGCCTGCATGCAAATCTTGACTTAATTCCATTTTCCCCGAGGAAAATTTGGGGTAGGGGTTCCACTTGAAGGGCAAACTAACAAAGAGCATTAGAGACAAAAGGATTTTGCAAGTCATTAACAGCAGCAGAAACCCTTGATCCATCTTTACCTCTTTGCTAGGGTTTTCCCTTCCTAGATTTCTTTTCCCTCAGTAACAGTTTATTAATTTTAATTTCACAGGATTTGGATATCCTGGTGACAGTGTCACAAAATACTTGTTGTGGGGAAAAAAAAAAGAAGGAAAGTAGTAATTCAGATCTTCAGATAATGTAAATCAATATTATGCCATCCAATTCAACAGAACTCTGTTGATTTAAGAAATTACTTCAGCACACACATCCACCACCTGCAGAAAAACATCCATTAAGCAAAATGAAAGACTGGAAATGGGCAAAACAACAAATATAAGATTCCATGTTCAAGAGAATAGTTTTCTATACTGAATTTAGAAAAGAATACTAGCACAGTAATATTTTAAATATTGAACAATTAACCTTTTTAATTACAGTAACCAATCATCCTGCTGAAACAGTATGTAACCTTCAGAGTAACAACTTCCTTGAATCGAGATTAATATTTTATGTGTGGCAGTTTATGGAAAACCTAAAGCTAAACACATGAATTTTCCTCAGCGAGAAAAAGAGAGAAGCTGATTAGATCAAGCACAAAAATATGTTTTTAAACTATGTATTATTAAGAAAGGTGAAAAAAAGAGAAGTAGCTGAGTTGCTTCAGGGATTACCTCTGAGATATCATAAAATACAAGTTTGGAAGAGACTTGAAGAGGTCAGCAAGTCCACTCCCAACCCTACAGCAAAACATACTATTCACAAGCAATGCTAGACAAATGTTGCCAAAAGAGAATGCAGAGTCTGGATCTACTTTCTACACAGACTAATTTATACAATCACCTATTCTAGTGTTTAACTAGGACATGTTTAAACTTCTGAAAGGACTGTACAGAAATGCTCGGTCTATCTTAAGCTCATTATTTCTTGTCCTGTCCAAATATTTTCAGTAACCTGCTCTTCCACTTTGCAGCTATCTTTTAAGTATTTAAGAACTTGTATTTCAGATTTCTTTTCCACAGAATATACATCCTGGAACAGTTGTGTTTCCTAGACCTGCTTGTCTTTTTCTTCTGTGCTTTCCTCCTGTAATATTTTTTAGAGGGTAGTGGGGAGAGGATTTGAAATTTCCAAGGCTGTACTTGACTTGAGACATTAGCTAAAAAAAACCCCAAATGAACTAAAACAAAACAAACAAAAAAAAAACCAAAAACAACCCTTCATCTATCTAACAAAACATTTATTTTCATTAAGCCCAGCAAGTACAAGTTTCCCAAGACTATGAAGATAGTTTTTATTCCTTCTTTTTTTCCTCATTAGCTTTGTTTATTTTTTGTATTTGTATAGCTGATTATTTCTCCTAGTTACAATACTCCATACTCTCCTTGAATTTGAATACTATTTATTTTATTTAATTTCCTTCATTTTCCAAATGCACTTGACTTTTATTCTGTTTTCCTATGTATTTGGAAGTCTCAAGATGTTCAAAAGTCCAAAAACTAAATGTCTCCACAATGTTCTTTGAGAGATCATCCATAGTTGAACATTTGTCTCCAGGATGAGTAGCTCATTCCTTTACTCTGAGATGTGAGGATTTTAGAGAATACCCACTAAAATTTCATCTCTTGCTCTCTCACTCACAGACCAATATTGTCGTTCTCTTAATGTTAAAATCCTGTATGGCAGTATTATTAAGTATGTGATACTATGCAACTATCATTATATTCCAGTCAGAAGGCCAGGAAATTCTCATCACTCCATAGAGTTAATATTCAGGCATCTGAATATTAGGAGACAGGCAGTATATTTCATAGAATCATAGAATCATAGAATCATAGAATATCCTGAGCTGGAAGGGACCCACAAGGATCGTTGAGTCCAACTCCTGTCCCTGCATAGGACAACTCCAAAAATCATACCATATGTCTGAGGGCATTGTCCAAATGTTTCTTGAATGTTGTCAGGCTTGGCGCCATGACTACCTCCCGGGGGAGCTTGTTCCAGTGCTCCACTACCCTTTAGGTGAAGAACCTTTTCCTAATGTCCAACCTAAACCTCCCCTGGAGTATCTTCCTGCCGTTCTCTCGGGTCCATTTCTTAAGGTATGTCATTCTGACAGATAAGGATGATCATTTTCCTAAAAAGACAAATTCTAGCATACTTATGATTGCCTTTGGTAAATCAGTTTGAATTTCCCAGATGTTGGGCCATGTTCTTCCTTCACCCCTGAGAAGATGTGGTACTAATTCTCATTGTAATAAGATGATTGATCAAGAGAATCATCTTGGCTATGAGAAGTATCCAGCTGCCTGCTCCCTCTTTGCATAGTATTCCGTTCACCCATTCTATACTGCAGCAATCCTCTCAAGTAATCTAGTTTTCCCATCTGTAGAAGTTTTTATTTATGGCATGTCAATTTACCATGACTTTGGATGATGCCAACAGCCATAGACTCTACATGCCTTTCCCAGAAATTCCTCAGGCAGGCAACTCCCACACCAACCATGTTTTGTTTTTCATCTCTCCAACGAGTTTTATGCCATAGAACTCACAAATTCATACCAGTACATAGGTGGAGGCCTTACACTTATGTATGTTTTCATTACCTAGTCCTCATCAGTGGAAATGAAAGAAGTGTTACTCCGTGGAGATCATTTAGTTCTATAGATATTTCCCAGACATTGCACTTTTCCTTCTAAGGACCCAATTCCTACACTTGCTCCTTCCAAATGTCTTCAATGGATCCTTTGTTTTACTGCTCACTTTTAAATCCTTTTTACCTAGGCGATACCTGCCAGTATGGAGCTACTCTGTTGACTGGAGTAATTTTTGAACACCTCTGACAGAACAGTAGCAAGAAGTAAGAAATTTAGTAATCTGAGTTTCTACCCATTTTCTGGCAGCCAGCTGGACAACCATGCATACTGCTGACTGCTAATATATCTGTGAAGGTGCAGCATGGATCTCCTTCTGGGCATCAGGGGCTCCCCAGGGGCTATCAGGTCAGGGCCTGGCAGCCAGGACCCGTTTCATTGTCCCAACCAGGGAACAGGGCAGCTGGGGAGCACTGGGACAGACCCAGACCCAGTCACTGTGAACTTCCCTGGGGATGGGGAAAGGCTGAGGACATTATCCTGTGGATCAGGGCCTGGCTGTGATGCAGCAGAGGCTGGAGCTCAGGCCAGTCCCAGCAGGACAGCCCCATTTGCAAGCAAAGGGAGCCAGGCCCTACCAAGACCACTTTCTTCTCAATGATTTTCCCCAAGGTTACCAGCTGGGCTCCTTCCCAGCAGGCCCTGAGCCCAGGCCAGCAAACACCCAGGAGTGAGGAGATGATGTGCTCAGGACCCTTGCAGTAGCTTCTCAATCCTCAAAACTTTACTCAGATACCAAAATTTAGATGTCTGAGCTAAGTTTCTATGTTCCTACCATGGTCAATGGAGAGCTAGCCAAATCAATCAATGAAACGTGGAGATGAGAGTCAGCTCTTAACTGTAGCAGTGGACGTTATTTTTGGTGTGCCAAAATATCTGAAATATCCACATAGGTCTGACAGATATATATTCACAAAAGACCAGGAGTAGTCAACCCTTTTGGATGAAGAGCTGAAAGCTGGGAATAATATAATTATTTAAGAAGTTTTCCAAATTAGCTGTATCTGTCTCTGTTTAGGCAACTGGATTGTACCATGGAAAGCTGTACAGCGGGCCAAATACAAGAATAAATCAAAGCTAGTGAAATAGATTTACATTTGCAGATTCTTGGACACCTACATTTATACACTTCAATTTAGGAATATGAATTTGGAGCTGAATCCTATCCCAGCAGTATGAAGATAGAATAAACAGAGCACTTTGTGAGAAATTGGATGGTTTAAGTTTCTTTGAAGAGAGCTGCACTATGTGCTTGATGTTTCATCATCCTTCAGAAGTACTTAGGTTGCCGGAGTATCAGTGTGGATACAGTCAGTGTTATTCCATGTAAAAATTCATATATTTACCATGTGGAGTACATATCCAGTGTTTTATCTTTGGTGATACAGGAATCTTTGTGGTTTCTGAAATTTGAGATGATCCAGTTTAATCTGTTCTATCTGTTGAGAAAGTATGTAGTGATTTACATTCTGAAACTGGAAATCACATGGAAAAGAACTATTCTCATCCAGTTGGATAAGTCTTAATGCAGGGTCTAAAATAAACTAGCAAAGGCTCAGACTCTTTACTTGGTGGTAAGTAAGTATTTACTTATCAGTAAATTCTATTCTATTGTATTCTGTTATTATTATAGATAGCAGGCTGTAAACATTATTAAGTAATTAATTAATAATTATAGATAGCAGGCTGTAAACATTATTAAGTAGAAATTATTCTTTAATATTCTTTGCCTTTACACCTTAAATATCATCATCATTTGTCCTATGTATGTCCATGGACAGGAATGTATGCTGTATGAATTGTGAAAAGAAACCTTACTTTCATTCTTCAAGATTTTTTTCTTCTGTGGTGTGAACAAAATCCAGGCAAACTCTCTGGTTCCATTTGAAAAACATCATTGATACTAAATGGATGTATTTACTCAACAGGCTTAACTATGTTGTTATTCTGTTTCCTTTACGTAAAATATCAGGTATGGTGTACAGTTTATATGCTATATAGTTTGCCTCCACAATAGTAATCTATGACTGTTGGAAAGGTCATTTGATATCTTGACATAAAAGAAGATTTATTAAAGGCATTACTAGAAAACTAGATAACTAATTGAAATCTGTTTGTTTGTGGCTCACTTGAAGCTATAGATAAACTATAAATAAGTTTAAAAAAAAACAAAATGCAAGAACCTTCACCCTCTTACCCTTCAATCAATGTAAATGACATTTTATTTTTAAGGACTAACATCTTTTGCAGTGTGTGATGGTGAATAATTAATGCAATACATGAATTGCATTTTAAGGAAAGAGCTGAGAGAAAGTCACCCCTCAGGACTTCTACATATCAAAGAGGTCTGTAAAAAATGCTAGTTCTAAAATTACATCTGTATGTTAAAGAATTTGCTAAGGATAAACTTAACATTTTGTCTGAAATGGAAAAAAAGGTAGTGTGTTAATTCTGACTAATTATTGGCATTGTTCATTGCCTCCATGCCAACATGTTTTTCTTTAGGTAGATGATAAAATGTTGTTCTGTCTTTGACTGTGTCCATTGCCATAATTCCCAGCAATAGGCTCTGACTCAAAATAAAGCTAATGATTCTCTTCCCTTTTAAACTGTATCATAATATAGTAGGACTATTCACCAGTGAAGTACCTTAAGTAGCTTCAAATTAATTTTAGCCTGTTCTTTCTTCCCTTAGAAAACCTGTGGTCAATATGAAAATGCATAACTACCTTTTCAAAAGAATATCTATTAATCTGTACCACCAAATAAGATTTTTTATTGCATATTATCTTACTCACATCTTTGCTTTTTCTTGAAAGTTACTGTAAGAGATTACCCTGTAAAAGTCAAACTGTATACCACAGCTAACAGGTCTCCTAAATTTGCAGTCTGATATCATTTAAAACTTTTGGACTCTGTTCCAGAGCCACATTCTCTTTTAAGAATGTCAGCATGACTAGCAAGGACAGATTTCTAGCTATGCATTAAT
This sequence comes from Platalea leucorodia, assembly GCF_965183815.1. NCBI lineage: Eukaryota > Metazoa > Chordata > Aves > Pelecaniformes > Threskiornithidae > Platalea > Platalea leucorodia. The sequence goes on from NC_138824.1 coordinate 48,458,634, forward strand.
ATTACTTTTCTGTTAAAAACGGCAATTAAGATGTCATTCAAATGCTCTCTAGTAAAACCCTTTACTTGTCTACGTTTTCTTCTACAAAGCTAAAGTCAGACTCTTTCTGATTTTGTCCTTGTCTAAAATGGCTGGTGAATTACTATCTTTCTACACTTCTCACTTTTTTTTCCAGACCTGTTGACCCCCAATGTACCTGTTGTGGTTTAATGCCATTTGGCAACCAAGAATCACACAGCCACTCGCTCACCCTCCCCCCCCAGTGGGATGGGGGAGAGAATCTGAAGAGCTAAAGTAAGAAAACTCATGGGCTGAGATAAGAACAGCTTAATAACTGAAATAAAACAAAATAAAACAAAACAAAACAAAACAAAACAAAATAAAATAAAATAAAATAATAATAATAATAATAATAATATGTAATGAAAACAACAAGAGAGAGAGAGGAATAAAACACAGGAAAAACAAGTGATGCAACCACTCACCACCCACCAACCAATGCCCAGCCCATCCCCAAGCAGTGGTCCCTGGCCCCCTCAGCCAACTCCCCCCCTGTTTATATACCGAGCATGACATCATATGGTATGGAATAGCCCTTGGGCCAGTCTGGGTCAGCTGTCCTGGCTGTGCCCCCTCCCAGCTTCTTGTGCACCTGGCAGAGCATAGGAAGCTGAAAAGTCCTTGACTAGTGGAAGTACTACTTAGCAACAACTAAAACATCAGTGTGTTACCAACATTATTCTCATCCTAAATCCAAAACACAACACTTACCAGCTACTAGGGAGAAAATTAACTCTATCCCAGCTGAAACCAGGCCAGTACCCATTTTTCTAGTCACATCAGATGATCAGTGTCATCTCCAAGTCACTTTGGTGAAGTTATATCAGGATCCAGTTAACCTTTCCAGTTCCAGATCTTTCTCAGATCCCAGATTAAATGAAAGTCTGACCCTTCTCATCTCAGCACTTCCTTCTTCACAGAAACTCAGACAAGGCATCTGCTTTCACTGGAAATTGCAGCACTTTCCACAGATACCTGATGTGAATAGTACAGTGAGCAGGATCCTGATGCATCTTAGGCTAACAGCTAAATGCAGGAACAGGTTGCATTCCTTCTTTAATTCTGTTAGTTTGCTTTGACTTTTATTAACTCTTTCTTCCTCTTTTCCCTCTGAAATGATACTTTAAACCTGAGAGGCTTATTAAGGTTTAAGAATTCTCCACATTTAATCAAATGTTATCAGTTACTGAATTTTAGCAATTTTACTGTTTCACCTGTGGTGTACGAGGAAAAAAAAAAGGGAAAAAAAGGCTTATCTACAAAACAGAGCTTGCAGACTTACAAAATGGTGGTATGAGAAAGGTCTGATGTGAAACATGTTTGTGTGCATGTGTATATTTGTACTTGCACATATTCTCTTGAATGCCTGAGAATAATACCAAAGCTTCTAATATTCTTCACATCTATTCTAGATAGCATCTTACAATAACATTAGTTAATAGTGTGGAATTTTATAGAGTTCCTTCTAGCTCATGAGGAACAATTTACAAAACTACATACACTATACTATTATAAAACAGTGTTAACTATTACTTATCAAATACAGTAATGCTTGCACTTACTGGCTGTGCTTGTATAGACTGTTATGCATGGCGTGAGCTTCTAAGAAAGTGAAACTGATTAAATTATTAACAGTGAAGTCTTCAACAGTTTCCATAAACCTGAAAGAAATCTCAAGTGTAACTTAAATCTGTAAAATTACAGGATACAATACAGGATACAACAAAACAAACTTAGTTCAGACCTCAGACTTATTGAACATTTTCAGTTCTAAATTCATATTACATGTAGAGCAAGTACCATTAAAATCTTGACATTTACTGCTGATGGTAGTTAAACTTCATATGGTATTTGCAGTACTTCCCATTCAAAGCATAGGGGAACTGCAAATGCCTCACTAATGGTAAATACCACAGTGTGGTAAATGTCAAGACTTTAATGGTTCACTGTAATCCTTATGGGATAGATTCTGATAACTTAGCCCCAAATGGGTAGCATCTTTCTCCATGAAGAATCTCACTGACTTTAGCAGGACTGTTTGTGATAATGTTTGGTAGAAGGGTGAGCTCATCTTTGTAGGCATCTACTGCAAATTTAAAGTCGAATAACTGTCTGTATTATGTCCTCATACGCCCTTCAGCTTTTCTTTAAGCTGCTTTTTTGCAAATTCATTTCCAAAATAGGAAAGTCCACTAAAGCACAGTCTAAGGTAATGCCTGCTTGATGTAGTGTAGGAAGATATGAAAATGTATGAAATATATTAACACAGCACTGAACTTGAGCTAAAAAACTCTCATGGTGGAAGCATATATTTGGCCTTGGATATTGGCTTATACAACCCATGTAGATTTTGGCTAATGTATTAGCTGTAAATGGCAAGAGAAGGTTGTTTTGGGGGAGGGGGTGGGGAGCTGCAGTGTTGGCATCTGTGGGAGAAGGTTGGGGCCACAGTCAGTCACAGCCAGTTCCAGTCAGCTCAGAATTCGACCCACCGAAGAATTCCCCGCCGAAGGTGAGCCAGTTGGAGGACTTTGTGGCACCTCTGTGAAAAGATGTTTAAGAAAGGGGAGAAAATGCTGGAGAGAGGGAGGAGGAGGAAACAACAAGGTCAGAGGAGCAGGAGACGCTCCATGGCAGAGCAAGCACAGCCCCAAAGTGGCTGCAGCCCATGGAGGACCCATGCCAGAGCAAGTCCATCCCCTAGAAACTGTGTTTCATGGATATGCCTACATCAGAGCAGGCACACCTCCAAAAAGGGACTGTGCCACGTGAAGGAACCATACCAGCGTATAAGAAGCAAGTAAGAAGGAAGGAGCAGCAGAAAAAAAAGAGTGAGAAATAAGGTGTGGCAGAAAAAAAAAACAGCTATGCACTGACCCCAATATCCAGTGCCACTTGTTGCTTCACTGCAGGGACTGATTGTAACCTGCAGTGATAAAAGGAGGGGAGAAGAGGTGTCTGGAGTGGAGTGAAGTGGAGACTAGAAAGTGGGGAGGAAAGGTGTTTGAAGAGAAGAGAGGCTGGGAGTGAAGCTGAGCCTGGGAAAGCAGCAGGAAATTGATTTTTCCGTAAGTGTTTAAATGTTTGTCTCCTGTTGTGGGTTAACCCTGATAGGAAGCTAAGCTCCACACAACCACTTGCTCACTTCCCCTCAGTAGGATAGGGAAGAGAATCAGATGGGTGAAAGTAAGAAAACTCATGGGTTGAGATAAAGACAACTTAATACATAAAGCAAAGTCGTACGCTCAAGCAAAGCAAAAATAGGAATTCATTCACTATGTCCCACTGGCAGGCAGCTGTTTAGCCGTTTCCAGGAAAGCAGGGCTTCTTCATCTGTAATGCTTACTTTGAGAAGAGAGACACCGTAAGTCCAAATGTTCCCCCTTTCCTCCTTCTTTCCCTCAGCTTCTATTGCTGAGCACAGTGTCATATGGTATGGGATATCCCTTTAGTCAGTTGGGGTTGGCTGTCCCAGCTGTATCCCCTCCCAACCTCTTGCCCACCCCCGGCCTACTCGCTGGCACAGCATCACGAGAAACAAAGAAGGCCTTGACACTGTGCAAGCACTGTTCAGCAACAGCTAAAACATCAATGTGTTATTAAAACTGTTTTGGTCACAAATCCAAAACACAGTGCTATGTGAGCTACTACGAAGAAAATTACCCCAACCAAAACCAGTACAAAACCTTTGTTTCCCAATACTAGAACCAGTAATTAAATGTTTGTGTTATGATAATTAGCAATACATGAAATTAAGTTCCCCAAATTAAGCCTGTTTCACCCACGATGAGTAATTTTCCTGTTTTCTTTTCAATCCACAAGCTTTCTCATTCCTGTTCTTCCCGTCCTCTCCCAATTCCTGCTAAGGAGAGGGGCAGTGAATGAGCAAGTGGTTGTGTGGGAGCTTGGCTGCTAACTGGGGCCAGTTCACCACAACTAGGAATCGACTAGTGTTTCCTAGTTTATGCTTGCCTCTGGTATAGCATGAATACATAACTTTAGTGAGGCAAAGAAAGGAGTGTTGAATTCTGGTCTTTCCGTCTGCCTGCATAGGTTCTTGGGGTTGGATCTAAACTGATAGTTCACCTGGTAGGTGGTGGGCCTATCAATTTAGATTTAGCAGAAGTGCTTCTGAAATCCGTCATTTGGGTGAGCATATTAATAATTTTCCAGCTCCATGCTGCAAAAAGATGTAGAAATATAGTTGCTTCTTTTGTTCTCTAATACTTTACGTTCCATGTTAAGAAAGGACATAATTTCCATGGTAGGATTATTGGCTTGACACTTAGTCCAGTCACAAACTTGTGTATTAGAACCTATTTCCATAGAGGGAATAGAACTCACTAGATCTTTATGCATTTGGAAAAAGGCGTTAGAGTAGCCCTTGGAAGCCACAGGCTAATCTGTCCATCACATTAAGTTTAAACGTGGTATAAATATGTATGGAGAAAACAAAATAGGTAGATTTTTGTTTGCACTTCGGTCTTACTCCAAAATAAATTAAAAAAAGTCTAGGTCCTTATCCTGAAATCTTGTAATGAAATATGTTTCCGTCATCTGAAGCAATTTGAAAAACAATTTTTTTTTCTTTTAATTGTTTTGGCATCTTGCTACTACTTCACTTTATAATACAACTGAATCTGCAAGCTAAATTTCTGATGTATTTTTAGACTTCCTTTATAGCAGAGAGAAAGACTACTTGCTAAATATACAGGCCTTGTATATCTTGTTTAGCTGTTGTGATGTAACATGAGCTTTATGCAAATTTGAAGTTATTATTCATTTTCTGACAAAGAAAGCTACACTCTCACTAGTTTAAGAATATTGGACAAGTTCTTTTCTAGACTTCTGCATCTCTAATTTCTTCTATTTATATTGAAGATTAAAACTAACAGAGTAATGCTCCACGGTAGATTCTGTTGTGTAATGTTTTTATTAGTGAAATTCCCTAAAGCAAAATGATCACGGTCTGCAGTTGTGCAGATATGTAAGTAGAAATGATCTTTCAACTCCAAGCTTGTCAACTGAAAGAATAACCTCATGAGAGTGGAAACTTGAAATTTAGGCTCTCATTGTCACCTTATGTCTTATCTTCTGCATGGAAATATTACAAAGCATCCTTTCATTATACAAGTATGCAGTGTGCTATTCAGCAAATACAATGCAATGAAAAAAGTACAAGACATATTAATGCAAAATAATGGTTGACATTTAGCACACACAAAAGTCGGTAAAGTCAAAGTTATGGTTCCCAAAGAAATCATATCTCATCTCCCTTGCATAAACATATTCTTTAATATATGTGCACAAAGTGGCTGAATTATAGTTTCCATGGGAACAATATCTCTGGATATACACATTTGTCATTTCTCTATGTAGAGCACTCAATAAGAAATTGCCTTTATTAATAACCTCAGTTTCTTGGACACCAGCAAAACATTCATAAAAGTGGCACGAAAGCTGTGAACACAGAGATGAGAAATAGTTTCCTTTACACTTCTATTTAAGATTTCTGTGACTGTTAGTCTAAACTTGTCCCTTTGGTCTTAACTGATGAGCTTTTTGTTTAGTTGCTGGAGTCTGCCTATGATTCTCATCAGACCATGGAGTTTTTATTGCTCAAATATTCAAAGATTCCATTGTTAGATGTATGGTATCATTCATGGACGCAGTAAGATAGCAGAGGTATTCAGAGGCTTCATAACTTTTGAAATTTAAACTGTGGCAGTAAAATAATTAATACATGGTTTGAAAAATACAAAAATTCCTAGTTTCAAATATTTTGATTTTGCAGATTGAACAGGACACGGATTAACAATTTGCTTGAAATAGACCAAGTAACAAAGTGTAGGATGCTAATTTCCTACTGACAAGGAACAGGTAATAGTGCACTTTCAACAATAACAAGCAATTGTAATTTCAGGCTTGTATAATGCACCAGAAAAGACAAATATTCAATCAGTATTCATGTCAAAACTTCATAATTAAAGTCTTTGTTTCAGGTTTTGGGGATTTTTTTTTAGGGAGAGGTAGTTCTTAGAGTGTCATTGAAAGACTGAAAATTCCTTTTTGTTCATGCTCAGGGCTTTTTACCATTTTTATCTATTTTTACATAAAAATACATTTTTAAGACAGCTTTATGTAATCTGTTTCAAAATTCTGTTTTCAAAATTACTTTTTCAAGCATGGAAATATTAGTAGAGCATATAATAATACATAAAAATATCTTACTCTCTTTATATCTGTATTACTCATACAACTACGAAAATTCTAACAGATTTTTTATATTTTTTGTAGTATTGGGTTTTCTTTTAGAAGCTGGTGTAAGAGGAGTGATGAGATTTTTCCCAGATTTTTTTTTTCTTAGAATTCTCATCCTGAGCCATCTTTATATCTTGTTTTCAGTCACCAAAAATAATATACTCAAGACAGAAAGAAGCATTCTTAATCTAGGAAAACTCAATGTAGTGTATTTTCTGATTTTGTGTGATGAATTTACGAGGGTTCTGTCAAAGGGCTGAGCACAAAAGGATCAAAATCTTAGAGATTTACTGTGAAAAACAAAACTGCAGACTCCTCCTTGGATTCCATGCTCAGTACCTTCGACAAGAATGTGGAGGTACATAATGTTTTTTGACTAACCTCCGTATCCAAGGTCTGTCACCTTTGTGTTGTTTGATATAACAATTTTGTAAGTGAGATTAATATAACCATATGTAGATTTTTACATATGCACTATTGGTTTTTAATTCTTGAATAAGAATAGGAATTTGTAGGCCAGAATTTATCTCACTCTAAATAAGATATTAAAAATTTCAGGCAAAATGTTTCCTAGAAGTGCCTATTTGTTTCCATTGACCATAAAGAGAGTTTACGGTGACTAGCTTAGATCTAGGTGTAGATCTGTAAACCTCTACAGCCAGGTGAGACTAATTCCATTCTGCATATTTGTTCTTTTTTCCCTTATAATCACATTACTAACATTAGTTGAGTAATCAAGAAGGTTTTTCTTTTTTTTTTTTCCCCTCTCTTATTTTACTTAAAATCTCTTCATGCTTAAAAACATGGTGTTGCTGCCCTTGACAAAGTAAGAGAAATGTTAATCAGCAAGAGCTTATGTATTTAGTATATACTATGTCTTGACTTAATCTGCTGAGTATTTTAAGCTCTTAGTAAAGCAGCAATGTAAATAGAAGAGAAAGAGGTCCCAGGGAGGTCTAATAAATTAGCAGGTTTAACATTTGCTGTAAAGAAGTGCACTATGGGTAAGATGATAAATACAGTAGTTTGCTTTTATACAGAAAGGCTGATGTAGATTTGTGATAACTAGAAACAGAGGGTGACCTTGTATTAACTAAAGAATAATCTATTCAGATATCATTATTTCAATGGAATGTACATAGACTAATTTACAGAGTAGATTTGATACAGGATTTAGTAATAATAAACATGCAACATTTGCTTTGAAAAGGCAAAATATCAATGTTGATGTAATGGTAGTTCAATAATAAAGTAAAGCAGTATCAGTGTAGATAGCATTTGACAGTTGTAGAAACATACATCCTATCTGAAAATAGACATACAAGGCTAATGATTTAAGATATAAAATACAATCTTTAAGGAGAAGTTCTGTAAAACTGCTTTTTCAAAGGTATATTTTCAACATTTATGAATCATCTTACTTTTTCCAGCTCACAAACTCCTTGGTGTAGATACATCTTTGTTTAGAGTGCTTCTTTTTATTTTAGCAAGACAAAAAATGACTTGCATCTTGTTTAGTTTCTACCTGGCAGATATGACTTTCCCAGAAAGGGCTTTCATATAACCAGTCAGAGGACTGAATGTGACAGACGTGTAACTGTCTCTACCTTATCCTGTTGGACAAAAGCAATTAACATTAAACTTCAATGGAGGACAAAAATATTGAGACAGACCACAAAGATGTGGATAGACGCTTGCAACTACTGCCTGATGTGAGTCTATCACTCAAAATATAGGACGAAAATACTTCACTAAAGACCTAAATTGACAAGAGGTGTCAGAACACTGCAGAGTACAATGATCCTGGTCTTCTTAATATCCTTCACATTTTTGGTACAAAAGAGAGGAGAAGTGACATGTGAGAAGCAGTAATCTGAATAAAAGAAACAAAGATAATACAAGTAAAACTCTGATAAAATCCCAAAATTTAAATAGTTTCCTGAATTATAGGAATGCTACTTGTTCTATTCCCTTTCTCTAGAGTTGTCAGCATTTTCAAGACTACACCCTAAATACAATGAATACTGAAATGCCATCGTCAGGGTACCGAACATAAAATGTTAGTCATGTGCCCGTCTTGCACGAAAGAAAATACTCAATTTAGGAACAAAGATAGAGCTGAGCTTCATTGTTGACATTGCCACAGTTAAAGAATACTAACTTGAGGTGAGAGGCTGAGACCGAAATGTAAGATCTGCAACTATAAATGGTAGTAGACCTTTCCAGAACTGTGATCTGTATATGGTACCACATCCAGCAACAACAGCATCAAGATCCAATGCAGGCTATAGACATTGAGTGGGATGCATCATATGATACTCACTTTATCATGCACCATCAATAGAAGACATGAAAAACAGAGAAGTAGCCTCCTCTCTCACAGTCACATATATAGATGTTTTATTTACATACAGATAATATGATTTTTTTTCTTCACATTCTCCAACCTCAGCCACTCTCAGAACCTTTAGTATCTTCTAAAGTCCTGAAAAGTATTTGGATCACACTAGTGTTCTGATTACAATGTAGATTAATTTAGCTTAGATGAAAGAGTTTGTTTTATATCCTTTAGATGTTTGTGGAATTCTCAGAGGGAATCCAAATACTAATAGTGGATGGGATGAAGGAGGCACCTTTTATTCAGAACCACCTACACTCACAACAAAACATCAATCAAAAATCAATACCTTACTGTGAAATTCTTCACATTATGTTTATTCCTTATGGAGAATATGTAAGTGCAACACATAAGTGCATGCCATCTGAAGCCTCTTATAGCATAACATTATCTTATAAATAAAACCATACAGTTATGTTCCATAATTTTCTTGCCAACACCATTTTCAGGACAATGTTTTTTATTGTGGAATAGTAAAGTGCTTAAGGCGCAGAAGGTGTGTGACCTTCAGTTACTGATTGTGTAGCTGAGCAGACATAAATATATAAAAAACCATAATTACATAAATAAATGTTCTGAAATGGCCAGCTCTGCCAATTTTATGCAAGTTGTTAGTCATGGAAAATGCCTTTTTATCATAATCAAATGAAATGATAAAACACATCCTGGAAAATCAACATAAAAGCTATTTGCTCTTGCACAATTGCTTACATAATTTACAGAGATGGCAGACAGGTTGACAGCAAATTGATACTTAGACAAATCTGTTTCACACAACTGCAATTAATCAAGTTGCTCTCTGGATGTGTTGAATGGAATGTTAGTTGTTGTAATCCCTAAAGAAATTAAGGAACCAAAGTTATTTGAAAAAATGTCTGTCCAAAACATGCAACGTCTTCCAAATGTTGTTTATCTGAATACTAAAAATGAACAGTCTTTCCTCTAAATATCTTGTAATAATATAGTATGTCTTTCACTCACTTTGGAGGAAAATACATCTCATTTATCTATCTGTGCTAGCTCTTCATCCTAACTTTGTCATCCCTTCAAGAAATCAGCCTTAAAAATATCTGTTAAAGTCCTAGGATCTTTCTTATTTAAATAAAATCAGAGGTTCACAGAAAGTTTTGAAGCAAACAAAAAACTTCCTTGACACTTTTCTGAATTAATAAACTCCTGGTTATATTGTGTGAATAGTACTACAGCACAGGTTTTTGGTTTTTTGTTTGTTTGTTTGTTTGTTTGTTTACGATATCCGTATCTCTAAACACAAAAATCATAGAATCATTTAGGTTGGAAAAGACCCTTAAGATCATCGAGTCCAACTGTAAACCTAACACTGCCAAGCCCACTGCTAAACCATGTCCCTAAGCACCACATCTACACATCTTTTAAATACCTCCAGGGATGAGGACTCCATCACTTCCCTAGGCAGCCTGTTCCAATGCTTGACAACCCTTTCAGTGAAGAAATTTTTCTCAATATCCAATCTAAAGCTCCCCTGGTACAATTTGAGACCATTTCCTCTTGTCCTAATGTCATAATATACATCCTGCACTGTCTTTTTCAGTTAGAATGAGTATTTATGAAAGCACATACAGATCTTAGGATGTCATCTAAGAATCCAGATACAAAAAATTGAATCACCCATACCATATCTGAGCTACGATTTAAAAGACAGTTAAAAAACCATACTTTTGAAACTAGTTTGAATACTAATTTAAAAACATAAGAGTTTGGCAACTTGTCAAGAGTGGAGCTACTGCTGAGACACCATGCTGAATGTCATACTTGAAATTTATTCTAATGCCATCTTTTAAAATTTGGATGTTCATGCTCATATGCAATATTTCAGATATATTGTCATTTTTTTATGGTATGTAAATATGTAGTTTGTTGCATTTCATTAACATTGATTATTTATCATTGCTTATTATATCTTGCTTTATGAGAAAGATTAAAAGAGATGTGGGGTGAAATATCAGTCAATTTTAATTGCAAAAAACAGTATTCACTGTTAGTTTCTAATGCATGAAGAGGAACCCAATCTTGAAGATAATCCCATCCATAATTATATTATACAGTTCTTCAAGAATTTGGAAATGACTTGATGATTAAAATATAGATCCAGGAAGTGAGAGATTTGGATTTGCTTTTCCCTATCAGTAATTTGAATCCACATGTCTCATGGAAATATCCTAAGCTCCAGACTAAATGTGTGTAATACACTGAAAGGTGTTCCTTCTCCAATTCTACTGTTTCTGGATTACTGTGCACCTAAGATTGTGAAAGTCCTAAAGGCAGAGGGAGGTGGTAAAGACAGGCCTGAATTTAGTGTCTGATCTCTGAACTCTTTTTTATTCTGTATTACATAATCATTACTTAAAAATAGAAACAAAATAAAGTAAAATAAAGCAAAATCAAAATTTGCTTCCTTTAGTAAAGCTGCTCTCTCTCTAATCCAATTTATTTTTACTTTTTTTAATTAAAAGTCAACAAATTCAGGCTGAGGAATGCAGTTCCTCTCACATTAGAAATGTACTTGCTGAAGGTGCACTTGATCCCACTATGTCATTGATGAAGTATCGGTCCCAGTATGGACCCTTGAGGGACCCCACTTGTTACTAGTTTCCACTTGGACATTGACCCATTAACCGTAACTCTTTGGCACAGCCATTCAGCCAATTTCTTATCCATCTAACAGTCCATCCTTCAAACCCATATTTCTCCAATTTAGCAGCAAGAATATTGTGGGGGACAGTGACAAAGGCCTTACAGAAGTCCAAGTAGATGTAATCAGTAGCTCTTCCCCTGTCCACTGATGCAGTGACTCAATTGCAGAAGGCCACTAGATTAGTCAGGTACGATTTGCCCTTGGTGAAGCCATGATGGCTGTCTCTAGTCACCTGTCTTCCATAAGTTTTGACATGTCTTCCAGGAGAATGTGTTCCATGATCTTAGCAGACATGGAGGTGGGGCTGACTGGTATGTAGTTCGCAGCATCCTCCTTTTTAAAAATGGGTGTGTTATTCCCTTTTCTTCAGTCATTTGGGACTTTTTCTGACTGCCATGACTTTTCAAATATGGTGGAGAGTGGCTTAGTGACTACATCAGCCAATTCCCTCAGGACCCTAATAAATTTAAATAACTTAAGCCGAAGCATAGCTTATTTTCAGATGCCAGTAAGCCTTAAGCGTGAATCTAATTACAAGACAGTGAATGATCAGAGAATTTTAATGTAAAACATATTGCTACACAAACAGTGTAATAATGAAGTCTGGCAATCTATGAACATGTACCTTTTGGTCTTCAAATCTTCTACAAAAATAACTCTGGCTTTAACCATATTTACTTTGACACTCCTGGGCAAGAGAGATATTTAGAGTAGCCACCATGTATCAGTAAGTGCTATGTGCATGCGGAAAGTGCTATGTGCATGCAGACAGGCCAGTCTGTTGTTGCTAAAAGGTTTGTATAAAAATTAATTTCTGCTTCCTTTTCCTTCTGTGAAGGCACAGACTGGGATTTCTCTATATACCATGGTGCCATTTGTTGTAGAACTTTTAGGAATTTAATTACATTTAAGACTTCTAGCTCTTTCCCAAATGTGATTGAAAGTGTCCCAGAGATAAAAAATAACTTGAAGATGTAAAGCAATACAGAAAATTATATTACTGAATTGTCTTATCAAAAAGTGACACTCAAACAGGTAAGTGTCAGATAAACAGACTTTTTAGGTATAGAGCTCAAAAAGACATGACAAAAATGAAGGTTGTCTAAGGAACCTAAATAAATATGTATATTGTTATATTATCTAAACTTTCCTTACCAGATTCAGAAGAAAAAATATGATAATTTTTAAAATGAAAATGGATAAGCTACTCAAAATCAGCTGAGAAAAATACTGTGTACCGCATATTTGATTTGGGATGTAAGATGCAGTATTGCCTTGACTCATAGTAATATTACCATTGATATAAGTGGCTCAGTTGTGGTCTCCATTATGTGTTCTACTGCTTTTTGAAGTTGTCTATACTTTCACACTCAGTTTCCTAAATTGGATCAGCTGAAAGGCTTCTTTAGCCAGAAAAGCTTGTTCATCTCTGTTTACTTCCTTGTTTTCCAAAATGCACCCCTGTAGAACCTGACTAAAACAAAAGGATTAACTGAAATGGAGCCAACTCAGCAGATGAAAACTGCAAGAATGCTGGCAGAAATGGCACCCAGCTTCCTGGGTTTGACAATATAAATAATGTTAACTGCTATGCAATTTTTGTCATGGAACTGCTGTTTACTCTACAAAAATTTGTACAATTCATGAAGGTAGCAGCTGGTAATCATTGTTAAAGCTCTTGAAAACCTAACTGGGAATATTAAAAAAACCTGGACTTAACGCATGCACTGATTGGTGGGTTTGTTTATTTGTTTGTTTCCCTTAAACACTTATTGAATAACCTAATTTCTTAGTGAATAAAGTGATGCTGCTGGGTTTCTGGAAAAGCACATCAAATATTTGAAAGGATGCAAATTTACAAATGGCACACATAAAACCTTAATGTAACTTGGAATAACAGAGGCGTTATCACATATTTACTCTAATGATTGGCACAGTAATGTATTTTAGGAAAAAAACCAGAATAAATAGTGGCCTACTTCAGACAATTGTCTGACATTTGAAAAAGGCTTATTCTCCCATCTACATATTTTGTCAATGGCCCATTTCATAATACAAATTCACTTCTCTGTCCTGCTGTTCCACTCATTTGCAACATTTTTTTGAGCTATTAAATGGGTATTTTCCGAGCAAGTTACTTAGGAGGATGGCTGGACGTGGGTGTTGTTCAAGAAGTGCAAGCAGCTGGCGTATAAATTGTATGAGTCTCATGGATGTGTAAATGTCCGTTTATGATTTTCCTCCAAAGACTTTTACCATCACAGAGGATAGTGCCATAAATACTATCCGTATCTCCTATGTACAACAGTGGGTGAAGCTGTGACAGTGACATATCTTTTTAGAAACAATAGGGTTAGAAATATCATCCATACATAACAGCAAGAAAAGGGAAGATAATTCTCACTGCTCCTACAGGAGTCAGGATCAGAGAAGAGACTAGTAGGAGTGAAATTGTGGTGGGAGTTTGTTGCAGACTACCTGATCAGGGTGAAGAAGTGGATGAAGCTTTCCTTAAACAATTTCAAGAAGTTTCTGTATCACTGACCCTGGCTCTTATGGGGAAAATTCCCTCTCTGATATCTGCTGGAAGGGCAAAAACAGTGAATGCAAGCAATCACAAAGATTTCTGGAGGGTATCAGAATTACAGAATCACAGAATGGCTGAGGTAGGGAGGGACCTGTGGAGATCATCGGGTCCACTCCACCTTGCTTAAGCAGTCACCTAGAACAGGCTGCCCAGGACTATATCCAGGTGGCTTTTGAATATCCCCAAGGACAGAGATTCCTTTTCATTCTGATAAAAAGTTATCAAGGATAACTTTTTCACACAGGTACTGGATTGGAACCAAAGGTGCATATAGCTGGATCTGCTATCCAGTAACAAGGAAGAACTGGTCAGTGACTGCCTTATCAGTAGCAACCATGAAATACTGGAGTTCAGGATCATAAGAGAGTGAGGAAGGCAAGTACAGACTTGGATATTAGGAGAGCAGACTTCAGCTTCCTCAGGAAAGTGGTAACTGGGATCCCAGGGGAGGCAGCTCTGCAGAGCAAAGAAGCCCAGGAAAGCTGTCAAGTCTTTAGGGGCAGAATCCTCCGAGTGCAAAACCAATCCATTCCATTACCCAGGAAAACAAGCAGATGTATCAGGAGACTGCCCTGACTGAACAGGGAACTCTTAGTAGAGCTCCAATGCGAAAAGACAGCAGGGACAGAATCCAGAGGATGAACCTAGAAACTAGCAGCTGGAGATGAGGTCAGGAAAACCAAAGTTCAGCAAGAACTTCATGGGCAGTAGGAAGAGCTATGGTTACAACAGCAGTAAATGTCTGGAAAATGTAAATGTGTGAATATTACTGCATGGAGCTGGTGATTTAGTGACAGTGGACAAAGATAAGGCTGAGGTACTGTATTGGGTCTGCGCATGGCCTGTACTTTTCTTTATTAAACTGCCTTTATCTTGACCCATGAATTTTTCATTTTATTTTCTTCCCCCCATCCTCCTGAGGAGGGGCAGTGATAGAGCAGCTTGGTAGGCACCTGGCAGCAAGCCAAGGTCAACACACCACAGGTACTCCACGCCTTCTTTGCTTTATTCTTCACTAACAGAGTCTTCCAGGCCTTTGCAGTTAACAGGAGAGCTTGAGAACTACTAATAGTGGATGAGCACCAAGCCAGGAATCACTTGTGAGAGCTCAATCCTTTTGCTTGTTTAATGCAGCAACTAAGAAAACTATTTAATGGGGAAAAAATCTAGTCATGGGAAGTGTGAAAGACAAATTCTGGGAGGCAGCTGGTATAAACTGTTACAGGTCCCTAGAATAAAATCTATATTAACTCATGCATTATGAAAGGTTGAAAATCTACTCTTAAACGTACAAAGGTTTTTCACTCTTACTGAAGGTGAAAATTCTATCATCTGACCATCTCTGGTTTCAGGAATTGGATATTAATAGTGCCAACTTGTATTCCAGATAAAAAATGAGATATGAAGTAAACACTTAAAATAAATGGGTTTTGAATCTTTTCTGTAATATCTGAAAGATTTTAATTGACTTTTGTTTTCCCCATTGATACTTTTATTGATGATATGTCACAATAATAGAAAAAATTATTTATACTCAATCATGTGCATAAAGGACAGAGGGAAATTTAAATTTAAAATTGCTATTTAGAAGTTTACCTGGGTGTGAATATTTAATTGTAGATCAGTAATAAGGAGTTATTAAATATCTAAATAATTTCAAAATAAACTCTATTATATATTTAGTCTTTATTGTAGAAGTTTTCAAATTTTTTTCAGATGTTCTATGGGAAAAAGTAACTACTTGAGTTTTTTGTATATTTGACCATAAGATATACTTTTTAAAATTTAAAATATTTTGCTCAATAGAATGCAATATTATACTAAATTATTTTACAATTGCCATGTATTATTAGTTTTGTTATAAAAGAAGAGAATAAGCATGCTTGTTTAGAAAACACCAGTTGGGTTTTTTGGTACTTTTTTCATGTCTTTTTGGTATTCTGAATTAAAAGATAATTAAAATATGGAGATAAGATTTGCATTTAATGTATTTTTGTCATTGACTTTAAAGCGAGTTTGTTCTTTCTTACATCAAGTTCTTTTTGTGTGTTTTTTTTTTTTAAATTAGCAACAATTATTGACTTTAACTTTGAAATCACTGTTAAGAAAAGCCAAATTATACTATTTCTTTTAACTAATGAGGTAAAGTTAGCAGTTCAGTTTTTGCGCAAATAAATAAAACAGGTGTGAGTCATTTTATTATTATACCCTCGTGTCCGAAATTATTGTGTGGAGATGATTACTAAGCAAAATCTAGCCTGCCTAGCACTGACAGCCTAGTTGTCCTCTCAATTTTCCTTATTCCAGAATCAGACTAGTCCTGGATCCATTGATCCTTACAAAGGTTATCCATTCTTCAGTGTAAAAGGTATCTTATGTTCATAGGCTTGGTTTTCAAATTTTGCTTTTCTTCAATCCGTGACAGAAGATAATATAATTATATTTACAGAGAAAATTCCCAGTTTAGAGGAAGTGCGCATTCAATTTTTTTAATGTTAAATCCGTTTCCAAACACAAAAAAAAAGAAAATAAACAAACAAACACTGGAAGGAATGTAGTCTTACATGCAATCTTATAAAAATACCTGACACTTTAAAGAAGTTAGGCTGCATCTCATTTGAACAAAAGGGTGACAAAGAGGATACTCTTTAATATCAAAACATACAGCTTGTTTTATCGTATTCATTCCATAACATTTGCTGACTGCATTAATAAGGATTTTTTCCCATTGTTTTTGGATTTCTATAGATAAATTTGGATAGGTTTAATAATATAATGTCAGTCTGAGTCACAGGAGCCCGTGTGTTTCTGGCACCAACAGTTAGAAGGAGTCCAAGCGTGTGTGTGTGATTGCTAGCAAAGATCAAGGTGGACTGGCTCATGAATGGACCAAGAGGCCTGGGAGCAAGGAGGGGGTGTGGGTCTCCAAGGGTGTGAGAGAGCCTGTGTGTTCCTATGGGTGAGAGCATAGGAGGGCAGCTATGGTACCAAGCGAGTCCTGGCTAGCTCTTTGTGTGTGTGAGCAAAGGTCTGTACCAGCAAGTGGAGTCGGGCTGCAGCCTCTAGGGCTCATATGGCTGAGTGCCAGCAACTGGGGAGGCTGGGATCCAGGGCGCAGCTACTAGGCAAACAGAGTGTTTGAGCCCAGCTGGAGGGACCCACTTGTACATATGTACATATGTATATATACACACATTCTCACTATTGGACCTCCATCCCGCTCAGGAAGAGAGGGAAGCAAGATGAGGCTGTTGGTGCTGTTTGTGTTCATGTGAGTGTCTGTCTGTGGTCTGTGCGGCTAGTGATGTGTATATGTGCATATGCACATATATGCATATGTGTGGTGCACATGTATAGGCTGTGTGCCTGTGCCTGCTGGGAATAAATCTTCAGCCTCACTACTGGTTGGACTGGGGGACATGGAACTGTGGCAGCCTTGTCTCTCTTCAGTTGTTGGATCCGGCACGATATGTTTCCCTCTACCATTGAAGTATACCTATATTTCTATTTCTTGATTATCAGACTTTTTAAAGTAGCTAACCACGCTTCGTTGGATCATAATGAATGTTTTACACGGAACTAAACAGTACCCTGGTCTGGATTTCCTCACATGGGAAGATGGTTAGATGGCACAGTGATTGCCCTACAGTCTCTATAACAGGATTTTCTTCATCTGAAAAACTGAAAAACATTCTGTGCATAATGAGGGGAAAAGAAAATCTGGGAAGCTTTCCTTTTAGCTTTTTACTTGAAATGAATGCAAGCTTCAGCTAGGAAATGTATTTTGACCCAATGCTTCAAGGTTCCCTAGTTTAGATTATAGGTCTCTTTTTTCTTTCTTTTTCTTTTTTTTTTTTTTTTTTTGGTCTCATTATATTACCCCAATATAACAGTTTTCCTGGAAAGTCTCAATTTCATCTATAGATAATAAGGAAAAAAAAAGGCTCATTCTTGTACATATTAAAAATAAATTAATAAATTAATATGTATACTAGTAAGGGAAAAGTGACATTAAAGAAACTCATATTTTGTTATTACTGCATTTTCGCTCTCTCTGTTGAGTCATGGCACAGAACCTAGCACAATGGAGCATCAATGATGTGAGCCATTGTGTGGTACTGTAATGAAAACACTAAACTTAACAATAATAAGAACAACATTGATTTAAAGGTTCTTTACTCAGTAGTACCTTAAGGAGTGCAATGTAATTCAAATTTCCTTAATAGAGATACAGCTATGCTATATTTTATCTGTATGTGTTTATTGCTTAGACTATTTTTTAAGGTTATGGATACTAAGAAGTGTACTATTAAAGATTAATAGCTAGATCCAATGTTAACATCACATGGTTTTCACCAAGGAACTACAAAGCTTTGAGGAGGAGATTATAACGAGGTAGAGGGCTGTTATGGGAATTTACTGTATGATACACGTTGATACTACCAACCTTGTACATAAACAAAGATATACTCATTCTTTTATTGTCTAGAACAAACAGAATGTATTTACTAAAGATTTTGCTGTATTGGTTTTATAATAAATTCAAAAATAGCTCTCTAAGAAATTCAAATAATATTAAAAGTTCAAACATTTTTTTAAAATTATTTTTTTAAGTTGATGTGAGACAACATAACATTTTCAGATATTATGGCTATTTCAACTAAAAATGAGTGAATCAACTTGGATAAATCAAGAACCTTTGTTGATTCCTTGAATTAAGCTCCTGTTGACATTTGGAAATGTCATAACATTTTCACGTTCTCAAACCTGTTTTTTCTGGTCTGGACTACTGCTTTGGGGTGGTCAGACCAAGATATTCTAAAGGAATCTGACTTTAAAAAGCTCAGTGTTCCTATACACTGAAATAAATCTGGCATCTCAAAAAGGCACAAGTAGAATTGAGCACGAAAATGTTTTTTCACCCTGCAACAATTCCCTGCTGTGTATGAAGATGGATGTCACAACTTTCAAGATTTTATTTGAAAAAACAGAGCCATCAGGCAGGTCAAGGCACCCGCCTGGGAAAAAGAAAAAGTTTGCTTCATGCCCCTCGGTCTCAGCCAAGCAGGCATGTATTTGAAGTTGACTTGTTTTAATCCTATACAATCTATTCCAAATGCTGAGGATACTCTTTCCTCTCTTTTTGAATAGAAATATTTCCCATATTGTACATGAAAAAGTTTCAAACATTAGCTACTTAAAAACTTTTCCATTTAATAAATTTGTATTTTAGATTAAAAACTATTTCATTGAAAAAATTCTAACACTTTCTTATCTCAAGACCAATTTCCATATCTAAGGCACCTAAACCATCAGTTTTAGTCAGTTTTCATCATTTTAAATGAAAAAAAAAAACAAAAACAAAAAAAAACCTGAATATTTTTTCTTCAAGAAAGACATGAAACCATATAATAACCAAGTAAATATAAGAATCCATATAATAACAAAAAAAACCCCACCAAACAAACAAACAAAAGCAGTCCCCCCCCCCAAAGGTTATTAGGAAAGGTCACATTCTGATCAAGTCTATTCAACATCTCCCCATAAATACATTTATGAGTGTAGATGCAGTATGAGCTCTATCAACGTTTTTCCAAATCTTGCCTACAGTATAGATGAGACGTATAGTGGACCCAAGCTAAACCCTGTATCTAAAGTCAGTCTGGTGCCTTAATCATGCATCAGTCATCCTTTCTTCAAGTTAAATGCCAAGCTTTCTCCTGGGATAGCTGGAAAACTGTTTCTCACTTCATATAAAGTTTGAAAACTAAGTAAGCTTTTAATTGAGGCCGCAAATGAACCTCAATGCAGGTGAAGATGATGCTATAATCCAATCAAAAAAATAAAAAAAACCCTGACCTGCTTCTTACAAGATTTACCTGCTAAAGAGTGGGGAAATAAAAAAAAAAAAAATCTCTTTGGGCACTTCCATTTTAATGTCACTAGATTTTAATTGTATCTTTATGTATTTCTTTATAGGATCTCTAAATTCTTCCTTTCATCTTCAAAACTTATCAGTCCTTAGTGATTTCTGCAGTATAAAAAATCTCGTAATCAGGACTGAAAAACATAGTTGGTTAGATATTAGCAAAAGAACGTGAACTTCTAGTTTGATTGCCTGATTAGACAGGAATTAATGATTCAGAGAGTAAGTAATCAATCCAGGACAGCAACAAGTTGGGTTAAAGAGTTTGGACAATTTCACTGCGGTGGCATTCCTTCCTGCTCCTGTCTTATTTATACAGCAACCAGCTCAACAAAGAGGGTCAGAGATTTTCCCAGGCAATTCTCCATCTGAATGAGACTGCAAATGGAATAAAGTGATAAAATGTTTCAGTAATTTTTCCTCTCTTTAACTTGCTTAGAGTAAGATTTTTACTGAATTTCCACTTTCTTTATCAGGAATGTGTTCACACTTTTTTCCAGTGGCATATCTATCATGATTTCTTGTATTTCGTTTCAAATTTGAGCTTTGTGCTGTACAAGACCCTCCCATAACTTCAGTGGTGTTGTTTCAGTGGTTTTATATGGATAATGCAGATGTCCTATAAAGCACGCTTTGAGGTGTTCAGACTCCCATTGCTTAGCCTCCCTTTCGTGCTCCTTAGCTGTGGGGAAAAAAACAAAACAAAACAAAACAAAAAAACAACAAACAAAAAAACCAAGAAGCAAACAAGCAATCTAGATCTCTTTCTTGGCTTAAATTTAGACTGCAATCAGTTATATTGCTCTGGCTTCTGCTGTGCCAGAATAAAATAGTATTGACCTCTGCTTGCACCCAGTTATTAATCACTGTCTTCTGAGATCTGCTGTGTTAACTGTATACCTCAAATTTTGCATTTCCAAGATGATCTGGGTTAAACAGAATACTATCAACAGCAGAGTTTTTGACAGAACCAGGTATAAAATAGGTACACAGTAGAAGATTTTAAATAGTGTCTGTGAGGATAACCTTGTGCAAAAAAGGGGTGAAAAGCAGGTGTCATGGGGCAACAAAAGCCACCTTCTACGTGGTTCAGTGGCAACTACAGAAATGTGACTTGTTAAAGCCTTAGTTCTATCAGGAATGGCTGTTAGGTAAATAAAGCGCCTCTAAAAACTGATCATGAGTGACAGCTTAATGGTATGCAGGAAGACCCGAGACCTTTGCTACTCTTGAAAACAGCTGTAGGTTCCTGCAGGTGCTTATAGTGGTTATTATACAAAACTTCATCACAATCAGCAGAAGCACTGCTAGCAGAGCAAAAACTAAACCTAAAAAAAGGGTACTTTTGGGGGGAATTTTGACATTTCCTTCTGCGTAACAGAATGGATATTTTGAATGCTGGGGTTTTGGTGGCTTTTTTTTTTTTTTAATTCTACTGAATTTTAATAATCAAATTATCATATGAATCAAGGAATAATAGATTTAAAAAATCCAATCGAATTTTATAATGATAAACTGTAAATAAAAATCAGAAAATCATCAAAATCTATGTGTGTTTTATCATAATCAGTTTTCACGAACATTGTCCTTCATTTCCTCTTTAAATTGAAAGGATGTCATAATTCTTTATATGGTACCATTTTTGCAATAACTCATTGAAAATTTTCCTACACTTTTAAGACAACATACTGAATTATTTAATATCAATAAATACTTAAACTTAAATTAATTAATTAACTAACTCAACATTATTCTCGTACTGAATCCAAAACACAGCATTATACCAGCTACTAAGAAGAAAATTAACTTTATCACAGCTGAAACTAGGACACCAATACATAATAATTAAATATATAACTCAGCATATAAAGTCATTAAAGTTGAAGAATTAGAACATAAAATAAGATTGAGGTTTTTTTTAATTTAAAATAAGAATATACAATCCTTTAAAAATCAGTTTTAGTAAATGAAAATTAAATTTCATTGCCATCTGTACAAAACAAGCAACATAATAAAGATAGCCTACTGAATTCTTCCTGAAAAAGTTCATTTTTATTGCAATAAAAATATTTTTAACCAACAACACTTAAAAAAAAAAAAAAATCTCATGAGGAAACAATGAAGTCAAGAGCCAGAGTATTTTAACATGCAATTAATGCAATTGCAAATACAATATCTTTTTCATTAAGACTACATGGTAAGACAATATGGCTATTATTCTTTATATTTGCTATTAGATTTGTTTCTTAGAAAAATGTAAGAAATAAATTTCTTATGAATAGCCTTTCCTTAAGATTCTAACAAAACCACCACCAACAACATCTTAGATAGATAGTAGAAACTATAAAAACGCAGATTTTGGCTCTGGTGAAGATAAGATAATTCAGAGGAAACGGTTTCTTATGACAGAGACAATTTGCAAAATGAAAATCTGTGATTTTTCCCATGCAATGTGGCTATTCAGAGCATGACTATTTCAGTCTACACCAGTCATTGAGGCTACACGTATGGTTAATAGAGGAAAACGTAAGCACATGCGGGTTATTCACTGTAGTAATCTGAGGGAAGTGATATTAATGGGAGGTACCTTCTTTCTAGGTATCTCAAAGGGAATCTCACTGAATTTCTACAGCTTAACCAACATTTTATAGGTTAAGGTTGCAAATAGGTTGCCAGCCACAACTGTCCCAACATAGACTGGTCATGGAGCAAAGACAGGGTGATATTAACAGTAATGGCAAAGTATATTATGAATGAGTCATCTGTTTTTCTTTTTTTCTATTTCACAAATAAACAAACAGAAAAGAAATATTGGTAGATACATGTGCAGAATCATGCACAAGTGTTAAAGGTTTCATAATATGCAGGTGGAATGGACCAACGGTAGCACTGAGACTTGGTTTGTGTTATAGCAAGATGAACAGGTCTTCTAAGTAACATGTGGAGGCCTGAGGTTACTGAAATCCTTGAAAACTCATTGAGGAAAAAAAAAATCAGGTGATTCTCAGGAGGGATGAGGATGAAGCAAAAGCAGGGGAATAAGCTACTGCTAGAATGTGAAACAAAGTGATTAAGTGGAGGCAGTCAGACTAGATGTTAACAGCAATCTCTTTTGCCTTGAAAGTGATGAATTAGGTGAAGCCTGGGTCAGACATTCACTTAGTGATCAACATACTTATGAGATTAAATGGGGTTGTGTTTATTTAAGGAGAGAAAATGTGTTCAAAAAGACAAAGGGTCAAAGGCGTCACCATACAGTGGCTCAACATTAAACAAATATTCAAGTTTTGTGCTTTTGAATACATCTCACAGAATAATATGACAAACATACCTGTAAATTATTAACAATTGGACAATTATCCACTATATTACACAAAATAATAATAATACTAAATTAAAAAAAAAATCACAATTAAAAGCATGTATTCTCTGCATAGTAAGGAGAAATTAATTAGCTCTATAGTCACCTTTTCTCCACTGTTTTTAATGCAATATACATAGGCACAAAACTTAAAAGAAGAGCAGGATGATATGAGTGAGGAAAACATCACTGGTATAAAACAATTGCTGCTGACAATCCTTGGTCTGCCAGGTAGTACATCAGCTGGTCTCTGGCTCATTTCCCCAGTTTGTTATATGATATGGCTGATCTTCCTGGGTCTGAGTGAAAAGTGGTTGGGTCATTTCATCTCATTTTTCAGTAGAGTCTCACAAGCTGGTGAAAAGGAGCTAGAAGAAATGGGGAGGAACACATACATATAAGAGAAGAAAACAGTGGAACTCAATGTTTCTTGGTCTGATTCTTACGGTTAGTTGAGCAGTTTTGTGTTGTTCCCATTCATCAACTAAGGTCAAGACAACACAGTAAGCCTAATGGTGCACAAATGAAGATGAGACACCCAAGGAAGCTAAGCCATCCTCTTTTCACTACTACTGGAATTTTCAATCCTCCATCTTCCATTTTTCCTTTCCTGAGAATCCCCAAATGCATCAGAAAGAGAATAAGTCTTTCTCTGATTATTTTTTCAAAAGAAGACTGAATTTTTGGTACATTGACTTTCAGAGTTACACTCTTTGTACTTATTAAGAACAATCTAGATACAGAAACTGGAGATAGAATCAATGGATGTTCTGATTCTCAATCATTATTCTTGGTTGTTTCTATCTCTGCCTGAGAAATTCAGAAGCACTGTCAATACTGCTACCCCTGTTACCTTTCTTTTACAGCTTTCACATCCACCTATATCATTATATGTAATTGTGGCATTTTAAAAGCTTCCCTTTGTTTTTACACAGTCCTCTGATGTACATTGAGTCTTCATTAATACAACACAGTGAATTACATCCTTAATCCCTCTGTGAAAGCAAGGCACTAACAAAGTTTCATATTCTGTTCCCTCACACATAAAAGAGAATGTAGTTAATTGCTCGGCTAGTTTTGAGTGATTTCTAACTGCAGACCTCTTTCTAGATTCATCCAGTATGTAGCTAAACAATGTAACAATGTTACAGGAACTAGCAAGCTAAGCTGCTGCTGCTATGCATGTCCTTTGAGAAAGCCTGCAGTTAAAGTAGAGCCCAAATGATATCGTAGATGCATCAGTAATGTTCACATGAACAAAAGCACTCCAGCTGTTCCTCTCATGATTTCAAATACTGTCTTACTTTTAGCTGTCATCTCATTTTGTACAGAATATAATAAATGCCTCCTACTGACCTGTGCTCTTGGCAAAATTTACACATTACTACATCTTTTCATGGAATATACTGCTCAGGATTGCAATCTCAGAGTTATGTTTAGATATGATATTGGGATTCATTTGCAGCCTTATGTAAGTCTAGTAGAGAAAGGCAAGATAATTAAAATGTGGCGATTAATAGGATCACATTTTGTTTTATTATGTTTGAGAAGCATTTCTCTCATAAAAAAATGTATATTTTATGAAGATCAGAGTGCATAGCAGTCTGTTCCAACTAACTGTTCCTATCTGTGCCTTGGGTGAGCAGTCTCTCCAATCCTAGGCAATAGTTTCTAGAGCTAGAGTGCAAAAGTTTTAATCTGAAGAAACTCAGGAGACTTTGCCAAAAAGTCATGAATATACTGTGAAGTATGAGAAGATATTTAAGAATTTCTGTTATGCAGGACTGCCAGTGCTCTGTGCTACATGTACTCTGCCTGAGAGCCAGAGGTAATAGAAGCTGCTGGCAGAGCTGTAGCGTGGGAATGGGTAGCAAAGGGGGAGCCGCACACCAGACAAAATCCATGGCTACTGTAACAAAACTTGACAACCACAATATGTAAGTCAAGTGTCAGTGCAGAAGAAAGTAAGCAACCAGCTGGCTTCAGAGTTGCCTCACCAAAGGAGAAGACTGTTAATGATAGTTATATTTTGGGAATTAAATATGTTCTGTTACCTTGTCTGTTCACCTTTTAATCTTTTTCTTTCTCTCCTCCGGTAAATATTGTTTACTTATAGAACTGACTTCTGTTTTCAATAGGACAAAACTGAGCATTGCAAGGTATGGCTTAATCCTCTGATGTCTCTGGGTGGAGTCTTGAACCAATTCTTTATCAGCTATCCAAATTACATGAACATTGTCCTCATTGCTGCCAATCAAGTCTTGGCAGAAACGTTACAATTACTTAGGATGTGAAACGATGAAGCTTAACTTTTTTTTCCATTCTATGTATTAAACATCATTTTATACAGATGAAGCAGAGAGTGACCATAAGGAAAAAAGCCATACACTATTGATAATCTATATTCATAAAAATTCCTTTAGCAACATTCCTAAAGATCCCTTTATTATTAATCCATAAGAAGAAAAAAAAAAAAAAAAAAAAAAAAGTCTCTGGTGCAAGCAACAGACTGCCAGAGATGTGAGAAGAATGGACCAACGTATAAATGATAAATAAATTAAAAATTCAAATATTTTGCTAATTACATGAGAAACAGAATACTGTCAGGCCAACTCTTTGCTCCCTATTGTAGGAAATGGTAGTAGTGATTGGAACTGAAAGGAGGAAGATGCTGTAAATGAGAAGACACACAGGTGGTGAAATGATTAATGCTGGATCTAAACAGTACAGGTGTCTGGCACTTCTTGAAATGCTCAGGAAATAAGTGGGATATTTATTCTCACTGACAGAAAGAGGAAAACTGTGTGCTTGATTCTCTTTCTCAACAAATGAAGTGTTGAGTAAACTGTTCTGTTGATTTATTATAGTGGTATCAGCCACTCCTACTGAAAAATTTCCCTTGGTATTTTCTGTATGAGCCACTATTTCAAGTGTCTCCTCTCTAACCATGGACATTAAAATTTAAAATACACTGCAGATGTTATGGAAAAGCAGATGGACATGAGAGACTACTGATACAACTGATACTGCGCTCTCTCTCTCTCTCTCATTATATATACGGCAAAATAATCTTCCAAAGCCTGCACATTTACTTACAATTTGTTTTTGTAATAATTTGCTTTAGTCAGTCTTGCCCTTGTCCCTCTGCTGTATTTGTTTGTTGCACCAACATATAATTGTTTTTAGTTCAGACCATATTCATCCTCAAATGACTTATCCTTGTGGATAATTTTTCTTCTGGAGTTGTTTCATCATAAATGGTCTGGAACTCAGCCACTTGGAAATTCCACTGTGGGAAGTTAATCTCCGCCTCACTTTCTAAGTGAATTATCTCTATTTTATCACAAGAGAAGGCAAATAAATCATAGTTTGTTTTGAGACTGAGAAGCTTTTGCCAATGAAGTAGGATGTCAACAAAAATAGTGGTTTTATGTACTATTGAAGAAAAATTTTAATTTTACAGATGGAGTACTTCATTCTGGTGCATTATTTTGAAAGTTCTAATTTTGTCATCTTCACATTAAAATGTCAGTACAAACTAAAACAGGGAGACATAATCACTATTTTACTGTATTTGATAATTCTTTTGAAATACTGAACCTTTTGGGTAAGAAAACCACAAAAGAACTCGAAAGTAGCAGGGGAGAGAGGAGTTGTCCAGAATCTTAGGGAGAGGAAGAAGACAACACTGGATCATAGACTAGACAGAAACAAAGACATTACCTGGATTGATATTTTTCTAACAGTACATTATATATTAAACTTTTCAAGATAAAGCTGATATGTAACTGACTGTTTAATGAATACCTTTCAATGTTTAATCATTAGTTAACTTGAGTTGCTATCTTTATAACTTATTGGGTGAGAATTTCATGCATCTCAAAATATTTTCAGTAGGAAATGATTTAACATATTGTGAACTGTGAGTTAAATTTGTGTGAGGGCTGATGTAGTTCTTCAAGCACAGTTAGGTACAACTTGCATTGTTAATGTCTTCTGTTTGATGACATTGCTTATATATATTGTGGTTAACCAATACAGTAGCAAGACAACAGCAATTGGGAATATAGTTGCTTCTAGAGCAAAATTTGTTGGCATACATCCATAAAGGTTTTACCTTTGCATCCTTTTCTGTACTTAATTCATTCCATTTCCCCTACAGTCTGTATTTTCATCATCTAGTGGCCAAAAAAACCATTTACAGTTAACTTGTTCTTTTGAACTTTTTTACAAATAAGCAATAGAGCAGATACTGTGACTACAATTTATAATGACACTGCAGGGCAGATGAAGAGAATATGCAAAAAAAAATTATAATTAAGATGAAATGTGCTATTGTAATATTATTCTATTCTTTATCATAAATTACTCCTAAAAAGATTAATGTTCCCCTTTGCAGAAAGGAGTATAACATTAGCCTGAACTACAATTTTTGAAGTTCCATATATTTTTTAAGAATTAACTATGTTAGAGGTAATTTTTTTTATGCATTTGTCATGGTTTAACCCCAGCCAGCAACTAAGCACCACGCAGCCGCTCGCTCACTCCCCACCAGTGGGATGGGGGAAGAATCAGAAGGGTAAAAGGGAGAAAACTCGTGGGTTGAGATAAGAACAGTTTAATAATTGAAGTAAAATGAAATAGAACAGTTAAATAGGCAAAGCAAAAACCGTGCACGCAAACAAAGCAAAACAAGGAATTCATTCACTGCTTCCCATCGTCAGGCAGGTGTTCAGCCATCCCCAGGAAAGCAGGGCTCCATCACGCGTAATGGTTACTTGGGAGGACAAACACCATCATACCCAATGTCCCCCCTTCCTTCTTCTTCCCCCAGCTTATATACTGAGCATGACGTCATATGGTATGGAATAGCCCTTGGGCCAGTCTGGGCCAGCCCTCCCCCCGGCTGTGCCCCCTCCCAGCTTCTTGTGCCCCCGGCAGAGCAGGGGAAGCTGAAAAGTCCTTGACCAGTGTGAGCGCCACTTAGCACCTATTTAGCGACAGCTTAGCACTGCTTAGCAAGAACCAAAGCATCAGTGTATCATCGACATTGTTCTCATCCTAAACCCAAAACACAGCCCCATACCGGCTATCAAGACGAAAATTAACTCTATCCCAGCTGAAACCAGGACAGCATTCAAAACCAATATTTTTCCAGGAAATCAGTCTTCATGATGAATCTGCAGTCCATATTTTGTAAATGAGAAGAAATTAGAGCTAAACCACAAATGAATCTGTTTATTGAAAATCTTCTGAAAGCAGGCCTTTTTTGAAAACTGTAGACAGCATTATTAAGGAAAGGGCTTCTGAGGAAAAAGCATGATTTCCCCAGGCTTTTTGAAATTGTTTGACACTGCATACATCCAAAAATTCCTATGCTTGGGGAAAATTGTTTCAATTCTTGATTTTAGTATTCCATTTTTGAAAAACAAACAAAGAAACAACACCCTTAATATCCTTATGTGCTGTACAACTGCTTAAAACTTAACTTTCAGAGAAATAAGATATTTTGCAGATGAAGATATATTTTAAACCTGCCATCCATTCATAGTGTTGTAGACTCACTACAGGTGTGCATTTCTTCTTTAGCATTCAACAGCTTAGAAAAATTTTTGTTAGGAATACTATTGCTTAAAAATAAATGGAATTCTTGGAATTGGACTAACCCTGATATTTCTGCTAGCATATTTGTTATTTGCAAGCTTAGTAGACAAATATTTCAGGCTATTACAATTTCAAACAAAAGCTAACAGTATTTAATTATTTTTTTTATAAAACATCTGCTCTCTTTTTGGATAAACCTTTACAATGGAGGGTAATACAGGCAGTTAAGAGCTCATTTACATGTTCCTGGAGATTTGCTTTCTATTCATGTTTTGTTATTTTCAGTAAAGAAAAAAAAAATAACGAAAGAATAATCAGGATTTTGCTCAGCAAGCTATATTCTGAAGATTTTTTGTTCTAAACTCATCAGAACTTTTTGGTATAAAGCTGCTAAAATACTTCATTTTGACAGTTTGATATTAAAAAAAAAAGACATTCAAAAGAAAGTTTGGATTTATTAGGCAAAGTAGTTGAGTAATTCATTATAAACACATTTGATGAAATAGATATGTTCTTGCAAAACAGTGTTTTAATCCAATCAACATTTTCCAAGGACAAATATTTCCACTCAGACTTTTTAAATCAGTTATTTTTCTAATGTTTAACACCATTTGTGAACTATTTTTGAGTGTGTAATGATTTCTGTATTTGCCAATACAACAACTGCATTGTCTAGATATTACCTTTTTCTCTAACATGCATTGAAATAAGAGTATAATTGATAATGCTAATTCATTTTAATGCAATGCTAATTCATTTTTATTTAAAAGGGATCTCTACCACTGCTAAATTTTTGAAGCACCATGTCACGTACTCCTTGTTTAGAGCAGTCCTGTGAAATACTTATTAGTGTCATTTATTCGTAAGGATGATGAAATTGTCATCCTGTTATACAATTATATAATCTATAAGTAGGAAGCTCTTCACAATGTTGCTGTTAGTTTGATTAAGTCACGTCATTAAAGACCTTTAAATATAATGATTGACAAAGAAAAGCTGTTGTGAGAAAATGACAGATGCCAACAGGGCTTTCAATACCATTGCAAATGTTTGTTTAGTACACCATCCTTTCTAGTATTATCTGTTCCTGGCTTTGATATTTGGTACCAGTCCCCTTTCATTACTTTGTTCCCCACCAGTAACAACACACACCTCGATACTATTATGCCCCACTTTTTTGTTGTCACTTATCCTAGTCGCTTGCTGTTTGTGAGAAAGTTAACTGAATAGTCTACCTCCCTACTCCAACCTTCTCCCAGCCCACTGAGCAGATGGTCTTACTATAGCTTTGTGTAACATTTTCAGCTTAAACACCAAATATTTCAGAAAACAAAAGGGTCTAAGTTTTTAACTTTTTCCTCTCTTTTTTTTTTTCTTTTTTTTTTTCGTTTTTCTTCACCGACTGCATGATGCAAAACTATCACAAAACAAAGAAATTTAGTTCTGTGGATACTTCATAAAGCTTTAGCTCAAAGCCTTATATTTATAGCTCTAGATTTCCTTCTGTAGAGAGGGAGGAGGCAATGCTTACTTACTGACACAAAAAAAGAAGTGCAATTTCCAGTGATGCTCAGCTGTCAACAATACTTCCATACTCTGTAGGAATATGACTTAATTATAGTTGCATTAACTAAACCAAATCCAAATCCAGCCACAGGCTTTCTGAGAGATTTGAGAAAAGGCATGTAGTCACAGATTCACCCCACCCAGCTTTACACACTCATTATCATTATTATTGTGATCACAGTCTTCTTTCACAGTCCACATAGAGAGACTGGTTCTCCAAAGAGGGATCAAGCTGGCTTAGGAAGTTTCTGTAGGTTTGTCTAGACGACAGAATTTCCCAGCGTATGCTCAAACCTTATTTTGACCTGCAAGATATGCTATTAGACTGTATATGGTACTCTTTATCTAAGTAATAAATGCACACTCTGTATCTATTAGCTATATGACATAAATTGTATGAATATTTAGGTGTTGACAAGGTACTAATAAGAGAAATACTTAAGAGTGTTATGGTCAATTTTCCTAGTGAGACATCTGGAAAGCTGCAGAGAATTTTTGAGACAATATTTTCTTTGTGTGGAATATTTAGATGTCCATTAGCTTTTAAATCATTGTTGCAAGATAGTCACTGTAAAATGACCTAAACAAATATGAACAAGTCTTAGTGCTATTACCCGCACAACAGAGATAACACAATGGGAGATAGAATCCCTCCATTGTACATTTCAGTTTAAAGGATGTTGTGTAGAATTAACTCCATCAGATATAACTACAAATCTGGAGCATGACCCGATGGGACTGAAGTACAGGCTCACATAACTTTTTTATTATCCCGCCATCAGAAATAGTAACTTCAGGAGACTGTGTAGGGCTGATGGTCAGGGACAGTAACTTGTTTAATCCCTCACAATATTCATCAGAACTTGTCTGCTGGATCATCAAAAAAAAGTTATCCAAACAACAGTTAGGAGGCTGAACATTAGATAACAAAGACACAATCTGTAACTTTAAATATTTTCTTTTTTTTTTTTTTAGGTTGTTGAGAGATGACACATGTTTTTACATGCTGGAATGAAAGTTTTTGGCATAAGCAGAAATAGGATTTGAGCAAGAAAAGGTGTAATTCACATCTTTACTAAGCTAAATAAGTAAATACTTATTACAATTTGTATTGGGTGCACATGGCAAGGCTTTGGTCTGCAGGGGTGACAGAGGGAACACCATGGTCAGAAGGGAAGAAGGAGGAGGTGCTCCATGGCACAGGAGATAGATACTCACTGCAGCCCATGGAGAGCCCATGCTAGAGCAGATTTTTCGTGGCAGGATCTGCAGCCTGTGTGAAAACCCATGATGGAGCAGGTATTTTTTTTTCCTGAAGGACTGAAGCTTGTGGAGAATCCACACTGCAGCAGGGGAAAAGTGCGAGGAGGAAGGAGTGACAGAGAGGAGCTGTTATGGACTGACTACAACCCCCATTCCCTGCCTGCCCTGCAACACTCAGGGCAAGGATAGAGGAAGCAGGAGGGAAGAAATGAAGTTGACGTTAGGAAAGGGAGGAGGAAAAGTGTTGTTTTAATTTTGTCTTTTTTGTTTTCCATTGCCTAAATTAGTAATTATATTTTTGTTTTAATTGGCAATAAATTAAATTAATTTTCCGCAAGTCAAGTCTATTTTGCCTGCAACGGTAATTGGAAACAATCTCCCTGTCTTTATCTCAACCCATGAGCTCTTCCTTCTTGTTTGTCCTATTTTCTTCCCCTGTCCTGCTAAGGGAGGGTGTGAGCAAGCAGCTGGGTGGGCACTTGGTTGTTAGCTAAGGCTAATCCACCACCATATTCTAAGGACTCCTGACACATTCTTGCCTCCCAAGCATTTAGCTGTGATATATCTATTAGCATTAAAAAAAAAGGAAGGAAAAAGGGTAACCAAACTGTCCTGGTTTCAGCTGGGATAGAGTTGATTTTTCTTCCTAGTAGCTGGTATAGTGCTATGTTTTGGATTTAGTATGAGAATGACTACTGCTATTCTATTTCATTTTACTTCGGTTATTAAACTCTTCTTATTCAACCCATGAGTTTTCTGACTTTCACTCTTCCAATTCTCTCCCCCATCCCACTGGGGTGGGGGGAGTGAGCGAGCAGCTGTGTGGTGTTTAGTTGCCAGCTGGGGTTAAACCATGACACCAAACCCAGAAACAATACACCCTTTTGGAAATATGTAATTATATAGTAAAACATCATAAAAGCTCCAGTTTTCTCTTGGACATATAAATTGTCCTGCAAAGTACAGCCAGTATTGTAAATAAATTAGATATGTTCTAGGCAATTTTGAAAACTCGGAACTCAAAGAGACTTTATATAGTAGTAGATGGTCTGGATAATTGTCCCTCAGAAGGTTTTGTCTACATTTAGAAACTTTAGAGACACTTGTACCCATTTTTTCCTCTTTCCTTTGTGTCCTACTTTCAGTTTTCAACATGTATAAATAAGGTGGTGAATAAAAACACCACCAAAAGTACCGAAAGAAATATTTTTCTAAGAATTTCCAGTTCTGATGCAGATGAAGTGATACACACAAGATGTATTTTGCTTTGGTCTGTCAGAGACACGTGTCTGATTTAGAATGTTTCATCTTACTACTTGTGCATACAAAATGCAAATAACTTGCCTATAACCTGTAAGAATAATAATACCTCATTAATATTGTTACTTGTGTGGTAAAAAATGAAAGTAGTTTACAACCTAGACAAATGTATTGAATTTAAAAGTTAACAGGATCATAATTTTTATAGCTGCATGTTCATGCCGCTGTATTTGAGATGGTGTCAGCATTTCCATTATAAATTATTTAATGGTTTGTAACTCAGGAAGAGAAAAGTAGTAGTCCTGCCACATTTTAAATTAATTATTTTCTCAATGCATCTTCAAGGCTCAAGGGAGCATATGATAAAACTTAGCATTTTCCTCTAGGGGCTTTGGTAGAAAAGCTAGACATTCACCTTCAACCAGACAATTTTAAAAGTTTCCTCAGTGCTACTTTGAATGTAAAGTTTGTCTAAATGTGATGTGGTTACATACCAGGATAGGATGATTTTGGGATGTATTCCAAGAACAGACACAGCAGTGACTACCACTATTTGTCAAATAATGAATGATAAGAATGATATTACTTACTGCAGAGAACAAGTGAGAGGTCACAGGAAGAAGACAATTTCTGTTACCAGATTATCTGGGAATCTTGGGTGTGCATTAGGAAGGAGAAAATATATGATTTCATTCCAGGACCCTTTCAAAAGAAACCGCTTAAATATTCATTTATTTGCATAGTAATGAACAGTCTTGCTGATTTTATATGAACTGCTCACATGGCTAAACTGAAGCAGACATTTAAAGAATCACTGGATTGTTGTTGAGATGGAGGCATACTTAAGAAGCAAAAGAGCAGTAATGAGGTCGAAGCCAGGTAATAATGTCTTTTAACTCAGTCATGTCACTACCGTCATGCCCAATGTTTTTCAGCATTCACTTCCATCATTCTTAAAGACTGGAACCAAACTGGAAATCAAAATCAAAAGTGGAGAATGAGTGAAGTGATCATCTGGCAAGCAAAGTTCCCCCTGGTCTATTTTTTAATAAAATGAGTTAGAAACTAGAAGTTCTTCTTTCTCTTTAACTACTGTGGGGACTTTCTTATATATAGGAGACTGCTGTGGTCATCTGAAGTTCGGTAATATGAATCCTGTATTTGATCCTAAAGCACAATTTTTTCATTCTCACTTTCATCAAAGTATAGGTGCTGCAGTAGGATTAATGGAGCTAAGATTAACATGAGTACTTGATGATAACTGTTGTGAAACAAAGGTGGAATGATTTACAGTGGATGAGTTATTGCTGGCCAAATGCTACATGTGTCATTTAAAAAAAAAAATACACTGACTACATTGCACCATTTCTGATCTTTGTCTTGCCTTTTTTTTTCCCTTGCAATTTTGAGGACAATGATTACACAGAAGTTATGTATATACTGTTCCAAAAGAGAGGTAAATACCAGGCAAAAAAGAAAAAAAGAAAGACTCATAGTGGGCATATCTGATCATTCACAAAACGTGAGTGATTACTACACCGTTCTACATTTTTTATGAGATGTTTAATTTCAGGAAACCAACCAGAGGTTGGGGTTTTTGTTTGCTTGGTTTGGGAATTTTTCTACTCTCCCAAGGAGGCACTGCAAAAATAATTTGTAAATCACCCTTCATTTTGTGTTAAAGCACAGTCAGTTTTGTCTACTTGCTATGTACATATCTCTTGAAGTGCTATTGTATCTAAACATTCAAATGATTCCAATCCCTTGAAACTAGCATGAACAGATAGAAAGCTTTAATTTGCAGATTTGATGAAGAGCTCGTTATGTATCCTCAGAAAAGTTTTTGAAGGGCTTAACTATTTGAAAAGACCTTGTCAGGTTTAAAGTGCCATGTTCTCTTGCACATGGGGCAGGTGAATTGCCTGAGGAGCTGAAGAGGCTGATACCCCTTGAAGAAGAGTAAGCCTTTAAGATTGTCTTTAACTCTACTGCAACTAATAGAAAAGGACTTCTGAAACTGTGGCTCATGGAGAAGCTTTCAGCATTTTCTGGAGACTTCCTGGTGAGGTTCTGCAGGGCTGCTAGTATGATATATTGCAATGGTCTCCCATAACACGCTATCAAGCCTTCAGAAATAGCTGCTGAAGTTGCTTTATTTTTTGTTGTTGTATTCTGTTCCACTGCAGTGTTCAGCCTCTGAAATTATGTCCTCCATGGATTTTGAAAATCTCTAACCATATTTCTTGTTTGTGAACTAATCATGCAGGTCAGGGTTTTAATTCAACACTTTGCTCTGGTACACGAAAACATTCCTTTGATTGAAATGTATGTAATTTCTAATCATAGTACGTAGAGCTGTGATTTGAGTATCTATTCCCTATATAGAGAGATTACATTACTAGAATGTTGTTAATTTGCCCAGTGCACAGATTGCTTTAAAACATGAAATGTGGATTTTAATACCATTCCATTTAACCTGACAGATATTTCAGAAGAAACTTTACATATGCTGCGCAAACTCAGGGGACACAGCTTTCTCCATCTCCGGAAGAATGTTCCCATCTATTCCTGACAGCTAATTTGTAACAGTGCTCTCTGCTTCTAACATGACCTTGATCATTACTGTTGAGCCTTAAATCTCTAGAGGAGGTTAGAAGAACATTCTCATGGGACCGGACTGTAGCTATAATACCGACAGAATAAAGCTGTCTGGCAGGTGCGCCCCCCGTGGAAAAACAAACAACAACAACGCAAAAAAAAAAAAAAAAAAAAAAAAGGAAAAAGATATAGGTTTAATCTGTAGATGGCAGTAAGAGCTAGCAAGAAGCCTGAAGGCTATACTCAGACCTTTTACACATTAATCATACATACAGCAAATTCCACAAAGTACAAGCTGACAAAGACCTTGCTTTGCCACAATCAATCTTTATTCACCACTAGATTATAGTGGTTAGATATACTTGATTGCCTCAGGTCCAGGATAAAGCTTATAAATAACTATATATGTAATCAGTTTAAATTTTTGCCATTGTATTTTTTATTTTATTTTTGTTTTAAACTGAGATTGAGGTGCAATTCTTATCTTTGCCATACGACCACCCAGTCCATCTGTCACCTTGACTGTGAAGCTGTAATTTTAATGTTTGGCTCTGTAAATGTTTAAAGCATCATTCTATTATTTACAAAGGGAAGTATACAGCTAATAGAGTGCAGTTGAAAGAGGACAGTCTCAGCCTGCTTGTCTTTGCTCCAAGATTTTTACTGCTGTGTGCCTGTGTTTTAAACTGAAATGGCACCAGAATGGTGGAGTAAAAGCTGCATTGTACTGCAGGATCCATTTTGGACAGCTCTATTGTCTAGCCCCTTTTTTTTTTTCCAGACGTCACAATGTACAAAGGATGTTCTCTTTCTTCACTTTGGAAAGTTAACAATGCAAATATTTTCCTAACATGCACTCAGCAACAAGGACTGTATCAGTATACTCAAAATAAAAAGAAAAAAATGGAATAATGATGTGGATTTACTTTCCATTTCACTATATATTGAAATAACTTATTTAGAAATGCATATTTAGGTCTGTGTAATTTTTTTTTTAAGTGCATAGTTTATATAAAATATGAACTCCACACTATATTTCTCAATTTGGCTCTATTTGTGCAATCTGTGTATTCGTGTATCAGTCAGTCCCATGATGTTTTATCATTTAACTTAACAGCCCTTTCTCCATGGCAGAAAATTCTGCTATTTTTCTGCTTCTCATTCAGTAGTGCAAATGTGCAAAATATTTTTAATAAACCTAAAATTTCTTGCCAAATAAAAGTAGTTTCACAGCATAACACTTAAATAACGCTATATAAGGTAAAAAAAAATAAAAAGGACTAAAAATGCCAAATGAAAGAGAAATTATTTGTGGCCTTCAGTTACAAATACAAGAGTTGTTATGGAGGACAAGACAGAAAAGAATCAGCTCAGAAAGAAAGTCTATCATGGTAAAGCATGGTTTTTGTAGGAAGTGAGTAGAGTCAGAGGCACACACACAAATATATATGAATGTAATTGGAGATATTGACAGGATAATTACTTTCTAGTACTTCTTCAATATTAAGAACAACTACAGAGCTTCTGAGTAGTTACATTTGTTGCTGGCTGTTTGCTTTAAGAAATTCAGCTACCACTGTTCAAATGTAGATACCACATTTCAAGTAGGCTGCTTAACAGGAATGAGTGCAACTCAGGAAGCATCCCCACCAGGGTACACTGATGTTTTATATTCTGCTGAAATCAGTTGAAGTGTGTCACACTGGCATAGAAAGAAAACAACAGGTGGTGATTTCAGATTTCCCAGGTGAGGACCGCAATCAGTTGATCAAACTGCAATTGCTTTTTACTCTGGGGTAAATAGAAATATGCATGGATTGTTCTTTGTGGTCATGCTTCATTGGTGTCCAGTTAGCTTTTGACATCACCAGCTTAAACTACATCTCCTTTACAGGCAGATAATTTTATCCTTTTGTCAAGGACATTCACATAAGTCACAGTGTTCTGTGTATGCCTTGGCTGTAGGAGAGTCATCTGTTTTAACTCTTCGAGAAATAAACATATTTTACTGAGAACTTCTCCATTCTAATATTTTTGCATCATTTGTTTTTCTTTTTTTTTTTTATGTATGTCCTTCTCATTAAAGCTAAACAGAGCATTCCTTAAAAAAAAAAAAAAAAAAAAATCCCTTGTTAATCAACTGCCAAAAAATGCACAATAGACTTTAGTAAAAGCTGAGATTTATTCATTGCAAGTATAAAATGTTAGAGCAGCCTGTAATTCAATCTTCTCTTTTTTTTTTTTTTGTTTTTTTTTTTTGTTTGTTTTCCTTTATCAAGTGATTGGTAAGCTGTAGAAAGCTCTATCCATTTTCTTGATTAATATAGTAGAACATTACCTTTGGTTCCCTATCAGCGTGAAGGTTATAAAAACATAGTAGTACTCATGACATAGACAATATCTCAAACAGAAGACAAGAATGTTAAATATGTATAGTATTTTTCGACAAAACTTGATATAGAGCTGAAAAGGAGGCATGAGATATCATCATGATATTAACACTTTGTTGGAGGACATTGTCATTTTTGTACTTCAATTTTTTAAATTTCGTTTTACACTGGCAGAATGTCTGGAGCCCGGATCTCTTAAAAAAAGTCAAAATTTCACTAGTACCTCTCTTCAATTCATGTTTGAAACTGGTTGGAACTGTGAAGAAGGTCAGGAGGTCAAAGTGCACTTTGTTAAGTTTATATGAATAAAAATAACCAGTGGGATCAAAGTCTATTCCACCTTATTCATTCAGAGCGTAATCAGGTAAATGTGGGCTTAACAGCTTTCTGTTGAAGCCCAAATTCAGAAAGCTCATGTGAGAGTTCTGCTGGTACCTTGTTAGTATGGAGATATTTAGAAGTACCTTCCTCTCCATTGCAGGTTTCATACTGTCTTGGGAAACAGGTGTTTAGAATGTTAATTCACTTCTCATTAGTATTATAATTTTGGAGCTAATGGCAAAATGATGTAACAGGATAATGGTGTCTGAAAATTAACAACATAAATAATGATCTGCAGTTCAGGCAATATCGATACTTTTAGAGATTAGAAAAGTAGGAGACAGGTAATGTGAATCTGACAAGCCACCTTGAGTATTCAGCAATAAAGGAAAATACAGAGGAAAAGAGAAACCTGGAGATACAAAAAATGGAGTGGGAGGAAACACAGCACTGACTATATAGAGGTGATTTTCATGTAGCACTCCGAATTAAGGAATTAACCTCAACGCTACTCTTCATTACAAAATTTGATATTTAGAAAAATCACTCCACTGTGAAGAAAACAGGATTTATTTACAAAGATTCCAGTATCAGAAGTATTAAATTAAAGTTATTTTATTAAACAGAAAAGATTTGAAGCTTTATTAGTCCTTCAGAGAGAAATATAGTCACCTTTTATTAAACAGATTCATACAAGACAGTGATCTTATACTTACTGGCCTGCAAGACTGTCATGTGATCTAACTGACAGTCCTCTTCCTTATATACAGTTCTTCATATTAACTGCCATTCAAGAGGCAGGTAGCTGAAAATACCTTCCTCCAGCTGTCTGCCAGTGTACTCATCCATCATCTGCAAAATAATGTCTTCACTTTAAGCAGCATAATTCAGTGTAAAAATATATTGAAACTGCTGTGACTCATTAGATTGCAACAAGACTTAGAGGGACAAGATGTCACCTGTTACCTGTCAGCCTCACCTCTGTGCCTGGGAAGATCATAGAACAGATCCTCCTAGAAGCTATGCTAAGGCACATGGAGGACAGGGAGGTGATTCAAGACAGCCAGTCTTCACCAAGGGCAAGTCCTGCCTGACCAACCTAATGGCCTTCTATGATGCAGTGACGGCATCAGTGGACAAGGAAAGAGCTATGGATGTCATCTATCTGGACTTCTGTAAGGCCTTTGACACGGTCCCCCACAACATCCTTCCCTCTAAATTGGAAGGATATGGAATTGATGGGTGGGCTGTTCAGTGGATAACAAACTGGCTGGATGGTTGCATCCAGATGGTAGTGGTCAACGGCTCAATGTCCAAATGGAGATGAGTGACAAGTGGTGTCCCTCAGGGGTCCATACTGGGGCAAGTGCTGTTTAACACATTCATCAGTGACACAGACAGCGGGATCAAGTGCACCCTCAGCAAGTTTGAAGATGACACCAAGCTGAGTGGTGCAGTTGACACGTCTGAGGGATGGGATGCCATCCAGAGGGACCTGGACAAGCTCGAGAAGTGGGCCTGTGTGAACCTCATGAAGTTCAACAAGGACAAGTGCAAAGTCCTGCACCTGGGTCAGGGCAATCCCTGGTATCAATACAGGCTGGGGGATGAAGGGATTGAGAGCAGCCCTGACGAGAAGGACTTGGGGGTACTGGTGGATGAAAAGCTGGACATTAGCCAGCAATGTGCTCTCGCAGCCCAGAAAGCCAACCCTATCCTGGGTTGCATCAAAAGAAGTGTGTCCAGCAGGTCGAGGGAGGTGGTTCTGCCCCTCTACTCTGCTCTGGTGAGACCCCACCTGGAGTACTGCGTCCAGCTCTGGGGTCCTCAGCACAGAAAGGACATGGACCTGTTGGAGTGGGTCCAGAGGAGGGCCACAAAAATGATCAGAGGGATGGAACACCTCTCCTATGAAGAAAGGCTGAAAGAGCTGGGGCTGTTCATCCTGGAGAAGAGAAGGCTGTGGGGAGACCTTATTTCAATACTTAAAGGGGGCCTACAAGAAAGACGGAGATAGTCTTTTTAGCAAGGCCTGCTGTAACAGGACAAGGGATAATGGTTTTAAACTAAAGGAAGGTAGATTTAGACTGAATGCAAGGAAAAAAATTTTCACGCTGAGGGTGGTGAAACACTGGAATGGGTTGCCCAGAGTGGTGGTAGATGCCCCATCCTTGGAAACATTCAAGGACAGGCTAGATGGGGCTGTGAGCAACTTGATCTAGATGTCCCCGCCCATTGCAGGGGGATTGGAGTAGATGACCTTTAAAGGTCCCTTCCATCCCAAAGCATTCTATGATTCTATGAAGATACTGCATTTTGAGACTACTTATTTTTGTTTGTGGATATCATAGTATCCTGTGCATCAACAGGCTGCTTGCT
Source organism: Platalea leucorodia (assembly GCF_965183815.1). Classification (NCBI taxonomy): domain Eukaryota; kingdom Metazoa; phylum Chordata; class Aves; order Pelecaniformes; family Threskiornithidae; genus Platalea; species Platalea leucorodia. The sequence goes on from NC_138824.1 coordinate 48,499,282, forward strand.
TGCAAAACAGTTCACTTTTAAATGGTATGCTCTGTCATCCAAGACATTATGGGCTGGGTACGGGATATAAGTGAATTATAAAGTGGGTAGAAAACTGAATTCAGAGGATCAGCAGTGCAAAGTACAACTGGTGGTCAACCTCTAGTGGTATCTCTCAGTGTTCTATAACAAGATCAGTACCATTCAGCAGCTTTGTTAACAGCTTTACTGAAGAGACAGTGTGCACCCTCAATGAGTTTGCAGAAGATACCAACCTGGGAGGAGCTGCTCATACACTGGAGTAGTGAGCTGCTACCCAGGGTGACCTGAACAAGCTGGATAAATGAACAAATAGAAAAGTCCTGAAGATCACCAAACATAAGTGCAAAGTCCTGCACTAGAGTAGGAAGAAACTCATGTGACAGTGCAGGCTGGCAACTGGTTGGAAAGCTGCTTGTCTGTGAAAGACCTGGGCTCATCAACAAGTTGAATGAGTCAGGAACGTGCCCCTGCAGTAAAGAAGACCAGCCACACCATGGGCAACATTAGCAAGAATGCATTTAGCAGGTCAAGGGATGTCACTATTCCCTTCTAGCACTTGTGAGATTACATCTGGAGTGATGAGTCTGCCTTTGGGCTCCCCATCTCAGGAAAGACATTGGCATACTGGAGGGAGTACAGCAGGAGGCCAAGATCAGGAGCTGGAGCACATGTTGTACAAGAAGTTGAAGAAACTTTACTTGTTCAGCCTCAAGAAGAGAAAGCTAAGGGGGAATCTTATTATTGCCTTCAAAAACTTAATAAAGTGTGTGAAGAAGAGACTTAAACTTTTCTCAGAGTCTACAGCAGAAGAACGAGAAGCAACAGACACAGGTGGGATGTATGGAAAATTCTCAGTACTAAAAAAAAATGGGGTTTTTGCTATAACAGTGATCAAACAATGGCCTGAGTTGCTAGAGAGACTGTTGAATATCCATCCTTGGAGATACTCAGAATTTGACTAGAAAAGGTCCTAAACAATGTGTTTTAATTCTATGTACTTTGAGCAGGAGTTTCAACTAGATGTCCTCCAGAGGTCTGAGTTTTAGAGAGTGAAACTTTGCATTTGCTGGTTCTGCATATAAAAACTTGGGATGGTGGAAAAAGAGAGATATTTCTTCTCCTCAGTGCATGCGAAATCATTGTGAAGATGGTGAGAAGCTGTCCTCAGAGCTGGGGTTTTAGAAAAAGCAGGACAATGAAGCTCATTTTACCAAAAAAGTGCTGTTGCTGTGAACAGGAACCAGTTTCTGCTCTGTTGAAGCAACATATTTGTGAGCTGTAAGTGACCCAGTGGGGTGTAGGATATTTTGGTTTTGCTTTAAGTTTCATTTAAAGAGTTGTCTGTGAAATTTACACTTTTTCTACGTATGACTGAACTGCATTCTTACAGCTAATTCACTGGGATGCTCTTGGCATCTATAGTTACTGCAAATAGTCCGAGGGCATGTCTGTATTACATAAAGCAGTACCATGCCTACACAATTGACCTACTATTTGATGTGCTAGTTTCAATAACAACTAGTCCAAACATAATTCCATATTCGCAAGCGAGTTCTGTTTCAAGACAGTTGTACAACACTTCCTTGGACAGTGAGATATATTCTAAGGAAGGTAACTTAATCTAGTTGATGTGTGAAGATATGGAGCATGTGCTATCGGAACCAGCTCCTTGGGAAATGAACTCATCAAATCTTTCCCTTTTTTTTTTTTTTTCTTTCTTTTTCTTTTTTTTTTTTTTTCTTTTTTTCCCCCCCTCATATCATGATTCTTCAAAAATGTGTAAACTGTCTAAATTTGGGTAACATTTCATACAACAGCAAAGACTTCAGTCAGTTTCCTTTTGGAAACAAAAGCGACGAGAGTCTGAAAAGCTTATAACTATTGATAAAATACTCCTACCTAGAATGTGAATTAAGCAAACAGATGCAAAATTTAAGAATGAAATATTTTACTCTTTGTTTTTGAAAGTCTAATTGACATAGCAGTCAATAAGTTTTTACTTTGAAGAACTTTCACTCATTTATTAAGGATTTGGAGCAATGAAGATTCACCCAGTGCAATTGGTTATCTATTTTTTATTTTATTTTGTATTGGGTTTATGTGGCAAGGTTTTGGTAGTGGGGGTCACTATAAGGGTGGATTCTGTGAGAAGCTGCTAGAAGCTTCCCCTATGTCTGATAGAGCCAATGCCAGCTGGCTGCAAGACAGGCCCACTGCTGACCAAGGCCGAGCCAATCAGTAATGGTCGTAACGCCTCTGGGATAACGTGTTTAAGAAGGGGAAAAAGATTCTGTGCAACAGCAATTGCAGTGAGAGGAAGAGTGAGAGAAACAACTCCGCAGACACTAAGGCCAGTGAAGAAGGAAGGGGAGGAGGTGCTCCAGGCACTGGAGCAGAGATTCCCCTGCAGCCCATGGTGAAGACCATGCTGAAGCAGGCTGTACCCCTGCAGCCCATGGAGGTCCACAGTGGAGCAGATATCCACCTTCAGCCCATAGAGGCCCCCACGCTGGAGCAGGTGGATGCCCAAAGGGGGCTGTGACTCCATGGGAAGCCCGTGATGGAGCAGACTCCTGGCAGGACCTGTGGACCGAGGAGCCCACACTGGAGCAGGTTTGCTGGCAAGACTTGTGACCCTGTGGGGCACCCACACTGGAGCAGTCTGTTCCTGAAGGACTGCACTCCATGGAAGGGGCCCATGCTGGAGCAGTCCATGAAGAACTGCAGCCCATGGGAAGGAACCATGTTGGAGAAGTTCATGGAGGACTGTCTCCCGGGGAGAGACCCCACACTGGAGCAGAGGAAGAGTGTGAGGAGTCCTCCCCCTGAGGAGGAAGGAGTGACAGAGACAATGTGTGATGAACTGATCACAACCTCCATTCCCTGTCCCCCTGCACCACTCGGGGGGAGGAGGTAGAGAATTCAGGAGTAAAGTTAAGCCAGGGAAGAAGGGAGGGGTGCAGGAAAGGTGTTTTTAAGATTTGGATTTATTTCTCATTATCCTACTCTGATTTTATTGGCAATAAATTGAACTAATTTCCGCAAGTTGAGTCTATTTTGCCTGTGACAATAATTGGTGAATGATCTCTCCCTGTCCTTATCTCGACCCATGAGCTTTTCGTTATATTTTCTCCCCCTTGTCCAGCTGAGGAGGGGGAGTGATAGAGCAGCTTTCGTGGGCACCTGGCATCCATCCAGGACCAATTCACCACATATTTATTTAAAAATGAAAAAAAAAAAAAGGTTTACATTAAAAAAAAAATCAAATTATGGTTTCAAAATTTTTATTTAGAAATTTAGAGTATACCATGATGGAGGGCATTCCTTCATGTATGTTCAGCATGTGTCTTTAATTGTACATTAATATTTTTATTTCTTGGAACGTATTAATTTTCCCCTTGAAATTCTTTCTTGATGGAGCTCAAAAAGTGGTTTTAACTTATCCATTATATAATTCAGACATTGCAATTTTAATCATATTTGTATCTTTACTTGACATTAGCTTACAGGGGAAATGTTTAGTAGTATGGACCATTTTGGCTTAAAACACACAAGATGTATTTTTAAGTGCTCTTGTTTCTGTGACAATGGACTGGCAGATTACCAGTGAAATCAATGGCAAAGTATAATTAAACAAATAAAAATCATCTTCCTACAGACAACCTTTTTACTTTTCTCTTTCTACTTTGATCTTCATTTTATAAATAATTTTCTTAAGTAGGACAAGACTTATTTTTAGTAAGTTGTTTTTTAAACACGAACTGTTTTAATTAAAGCTAATTCCAACATAAAACTGTCATAACTGCCTTTGCATCACCAAAATTGCATCATGCCTTCCTTGGCATGGAGTCTTGGATGATGTAGGTATTCAGCTGAGATCACTTGGAACCAGTTTTAATCCTTATATTAGAACGGGAAAGAAAGGTAAAGCCAGGTTGATTTTGGAAGACATCATCAATTTAGAAAGGATTTCTGATGTGTTTGAAAAGAAAGTATTAAACCATCCTTTAGTGTCATAGAGAGAACATTTGCCTGCTCATCTCCATTTGCTATCATTTTATGGTTTCTAAGTTTAACTGTGATGATTTCATTGCTTGCCATTCCATTCTTTAAGGCCTTTGATATGGTCCCCCACAACATTCTTACCTCTAAATAGGAGAGATACGGCTTTGACAAAGGGACTGTTACATGGATAAGCAATTGGCTGGATGTCTGCGTCCATAGAGTTATAGTCAAAGGCTCAGTGTCAAAGCACAAACCAATAATGAGTGGTGTCCCTCAAGGGTCTATACTGGGACCAGTACTTTTAATATCTTCATCAGCAACATAGACAGTGGGATTGAGTGCAACCTCAGCAAGTCTGCAGATGATACCAAGTGATTGGCTTGAGGGGTGGGCCCATGCAAACCTCATGAAGTTCAACAAGGCCAAGTGCAAGGTCCTGCTTCTGGATTAGGGTAATCACCAATATCAATACAAACTGGGGGATGAACAGAAAATTCTTTTTTTTTTTTTTATTGGAAAAGGAACACTTAAGTAAAACTTATTACTTCATTAGAAAGGACAATTTTTTGATTATTTATTTTTAGCTGTCTTTTGAGTAGTACTAATATATAAGAGATACTGAAAAATTTCAAGTTAGGATTGCAGAACTTTAGAAAGGTACATGCTCAACTTTCTTGTTCTTTTAACATTTTGCTACCATTGATCATGTTTTTGAGCACTATTCATTTGCAGCTATCTGTGCCAGATAACTAAGCTGAGGCAGCTGACTCCGATCTTCCTTCTTCTATACCTTGTTTCTTATTTTAGGTGTAAGTTTCTTAAAGGTTTTGGCTAGGTCTTCCATCTATTACCATTAGGCAGTGCAGTGTGAATACCTGAGCTAAGGGATAGAGTTGCACAGCTTCCTGATCAGGTGAAATCTGCTTTTGTCCATATTAGTTTGAAAAATCTCTAAGGCAAGATAATGTCTTTCTATAAAACACCTTGTAGCCTGTTGTTGCTGCCACAGCAAACATTTCTAACACAATGGTGGGAGATGAGACTTTAGATTTGGTGTTTAACTGAAAGATAAAATCAAGATAATTTGGAGTATGAATACAAATTATAAGATAAATTTGGAGCAGCAGCCTACATTGCAGGGAAAAGATTCTCCTTTTGATGCAATATGTGCTGATATAAGGAAATTAATCCTATCATTTTTTACAACAGAAAAAGAACTCCACTCCAAATAAACCAGATACAAGGCAGAGAGATACACCCTTGTTATCAACTGGATTTTAACTTGACTCTCAAGCTCTCAAGGCTCTTAAGGGCAGGATAACATTCATCACTTGCAGCAGAGGAAAAAAATATTGAGGAGAAGACAAATGTAAATGCAAGTTAATTGTCTCTTTCACTAAACACTTGGGGATTTTATGTATTCCTTACATATCTTCTTTCAATAACTTTTGGATAAAACACAGAAAAAATGCCAGGAGAAGAAACCTAGCATTCCCTATTATAGAGCTACACCACTTTTCTTTCCCCTCCTTTTCTTCTGTCTTCTTCCCCCCTTAAGTCCCTTGCTATAGGATATTACCCTTGTTAGCAGTATTCTGGTTTTATCCTCTCAGTTTGAGAAGTGTTTTCAACCCAAAATTCCCACTTTCTGGATGAGCAATGTCAGTTAGCTATAAGCTTTGTGCAAAAATTAGTTAACAGTCTATGAGTATGTATGCTTATGACTGCTGTGTATCATACTGAACTCAACGTTGGTGTGTGTTGGCATATTCTTTACATGTCTGTTATATCTAGTTTAAGGAAAGTGGTGAAGGAGCACAAAATCTTGAATGGATGTTGTTGTGGGTTAACCTTAGCTGGCTGCCAGACATCCATCCAGCTGCTCTCTCACTCCCACTCTTCAACAGGACAAGAGGGAGAAAATAAGATGGAAAAGCTTTAGGGTTGAGATAAATACAGGGAGATAATTTACTCATTACCATCAGGGACAAAACAGACTTGACTTGGGGAAAATTAATTTAATTTATTGCCAGTTAAAATAGACTTGAATAGTGAGAAACAAAGACAAAAACTAAAACACCACCTTTCTGCCCCACACACTTTTTTCAGGCTTAGTTAGACCCCTTCATTCTTCACTACTCTACCTCTTCCTCCCTCCCCACTGAGGAGCACAAGGAGGATGGGGAATTGGGGATTCCAGTCAGTTCATAATGGTTCATCTCTTTTGCTTGTTCTTCTTTACACTTTTTTCTCTGTTCCAGTGTGGGTCCTCTTCATGGGCTACAGTCCTTCCAGAAATGCTCCAATGTGAGTCTTTCCATGGGCTGCAGTCTTTCAGAGTACACCTGTTCCAGCATGAGCTCTCCATGGGCTGCAACTCCTTCAGGAAATCTCCTGCTGCTCTGATGTGGGCTCCTCCATGGGATGCAGTGTGGGTATCTGTTCTGGTCTGGTCTTCTCCATGGGCTGCAGGGAAATACTTGCTCCCTTATGGTCTCTTCCATAGGCTGCAGGGGAATCTCTGCTGTGCTTGGAGCCCCTGCTCCTCCTCCTTCTCTGAGCTTGCTGTTTCTCACACTTTCTTCTTCACTTCTCAGTGTTGTGTGGCATTTTCCCTTTTCTTAAGTACATTTTCCCAGAAATGCCACTATCTTGGCTGAGAGTCTCAGCTGTGTCATGTGGTGGGTCTATTGGAGCCATCTGGAAATGGCTTTGTCCGGCACAGAGCAGTCCCTGGCCAATCCTGACAGAGGGCACCCCTGCAGCCCCCCCCACTGGGAACACCTGGACACCTGCACCCAGTACAGATGTACTTGCAGATAAATGTCAGCCTTTTCAGTTCTTGGGCACACACAGCTGCAGGTCTTCAAGAAACTTTAGAAGTAACACATAAGGCAGTGATGGCTCCTCAGGCACCCAAAAAGTTAGTATGTGGATTTTGCTCTTAAGTGCAGATGCTAAGAGTTTCTTGTGGATTTGATGTTTAGTTCATAAATCTCTATGCTCTTAACAATTGCTACCTCACTTTGGGGACCAGAAGAAGATAAAGAAATTTCAAACACCAGCAGAATCCTAAATTTATCACTGAAAATTATGTCTGCTTCTTAGATCTTGGTCTTTGGGTTCCCCAGTGTACGGATAATAAAGTGATGGGCATTTTGGAAATCCTAACTGACAGACATACAGTGGCTTGGGAAATAAGGTTTTCAGTTTGCACTACTTCAAATGTATGAAGTAATCAGCTTATTCCTTCTGAAAAAAACATATGTATCACATATGTAAGTGATTTATCCTCTGGACTGAAGGCCTGATGCTGCTTTCAACAGCAATATTTTTACAATAATGCAATTCTGAATTCAGAACTTGGTTTGATTTGCCCCAATGTGAGAATACTGTAAGTCTCCAGATATTCTATAGAATATATAATTCTGCTTAGTATTCTCTAAATATCACAGAAAAGTATGAAGTTTTTTTTTTGCTTTGCCTTAGATGTTCATTCTGAAGCATAAGAAATGTTTGTTTCAATGCAATAGGTATCTTTCTAAAGGCTAAAGTAAAACTCAGTCTATTATTGCCTCTTTTGAAATTTAGAGTATATTGAGACACTTCCTAGGGGCTTTTCTGTACAGATATATACAGGCATCATTATGCAGTCTTTCTAGATGCTTAAGGAACTGATTCTGTATGAAGAAGATTCCTACCTACTTTGTCCTCCCCTCTGCCCTCCCAGTGTTCAGATTTAGACTTCCTTTTATGCTACTAATTAATTTTTGCCAAACGACACAATTTAACTTGCAAAACAAGCTATTCACCCCAAAATGACAGCCCAATAACTCCTAAAACTGGAGCTGACAAAAAGATGGGTAGTTCTGGATGTGAATGTGTTTTCTCCATAATGCTATTTTTATGAACAACTTAAATTTAAAGTCTACACTTTCTGCAAGTATCAGCTATAAGTTTTTCTTCTGAAAAATAGCTGACAAATTAGCAGTTAAAGTGTCATATACTTCAGAGCACAAATGGCAGTTATTAAAATTCATAAGAGCTTCACAGTGGTCACAGACCATGTGTCTTTCATCTATGCAGTGCTCTGCACAATTTTCATCTGACATTAAGAGAGGCATTTCTTCACTCCTTTTCACTCAGAGCATATGCTTTCTACCTAAATTCTGGAAAGTGATCCTGCATGGGCTGCTGTGACATGTTGTAAAGTTCAGTGGGGATATGAGGCACGAATTGCATTTGTGACATGCTCTGAGTTCCTAATGAACTAGCAGGAATAGCCCGTGTGCTTATCAAAGTGTGATGTTTTCTCTTCCTGGCTTAATCAATTTTTGTGTTAATGTTCCTTGCTGACCTGTCAACCTAGCATCTGCTGGTGCTCTCACCTTCCATCGCAATAATCTAATCTAAAAGTACAAAAGCATAAAAGGCTGGTGAAAACCTTTGTCATGGTTTAACCCCAGTCAGCACCCCAGCGCAACCCAGCCGCTCACTCACTTCCCCTCCGGTGGGACGGTGGAGAGAATCTGAAGAGCAAAAGTAAGAAAACTCATAGGATGAGATAAGAACAGTTTAATAATTGAAATAAACTAAAACAACAACAACAACAACAACAACAACAACAACAACAACAAACAACAAACAACAACAACAACAACAACAACAACAATAATAATAATAAATTGTAAAGAAAAGGAAAACCACAAGAGGGAGAGAGACACCAAAAAAAACATACGAAAAACAAGTAGTGCAACTGCTCATCACCTGCCGACCGATGCCCAGCCCATCCCCAAGCAGTGGTCCCTGGTTCCCTCAGCCAACTCCCCCCGGTTTATATACTGAGCATGACATCATATGGTATGGAATAGCCCTTGGGCCAGTCTGGGTCAGCTGTCCTGGCTGTGCTCACTTCCAGCTTCTTGTGCACCTGGCAGAGCATGGGAAGCTGAAAAACCCTTGACTTAGTGTAAGCAATACTTAGCAACAACTAAAACATCAGTGTGTTATCACGTTATTCTCACCCTAAATCCAAACCACAACAGTATGCTAGCTACAAAGAAAAAAATTAACTCTAGCCCAGCTGAAACCAGGACACCTTACACAAAGGCAATCTGTAATAGATTTTTACACAACGTAAAAGTAAAATAGAAGTAGCTGAGAAAGCAGGCCACAAAATACTGCATCAGTAAAAAGCTACCATATTTAGTATTCTGTAGTATTATGCCATTGTTGATACCTCCTCTGGTGATTTATAAATCTGCTAACATCATCTCTGTCTGGTGTCATATGGGTAATAGATTAATAATTTTTTAGTTTCACAGAACTTTTTCTAACATCATAAATTTATCACTGGAAGGAAAACTTTATTGTCTAGTTTCAACTCAGCAAGGAAAATTTTGATACAGGGGCCATAGGGCTGCAGCTGTGTTGTATTCAGCCAAAGCTTTACTTCTGAAAATAGTAATTACTCTTTTGAAAGTTGTAGGAAAAGCAAATACCAGTATTTCTCTTGGTAATATTTTTCCATTGTTTGTAGCGTATGACTGATGATGCTGTCATGCCTTTTACCTGCCTGGAAATATTTAGGTGAGCATATTTTATCAGCAAGGACATCAACACTTCAAAATCACCAGTGTATCTTCTAGAAATGAAGTTTTCTATTCATTCCTGTAGACTGCATTAGTAACATTCTTATTCTATATGGTTTCATTATTTTTCTTGGATTATCCCTAACACCTTTCTCAATTATTATAAATTTCAGAATGACTTGATATGACATGAATACACCCAGTTTATTTCCACATACTGAAGAAAAATACTTATAGAATCGTTTCTTCCTGCCTTTCTTTGCCTTGCCTTGCCTTGCTTTCCCCTTCCTCTTGTTCTCCAACTTCCTCTTCAGCTTCATTTCTTTCTTTCTTTCCTTCTTTTCAGTAAAATTTTAGTGTCCATCTAGTAATGGTCTTGTTCTGTTTGGGGGCATTAAGATATTTTTACTCCTAAAATATTCCAAAAAAATCTTATATTTAATTTTCCCAACTCTGGTTTCCACTTCATAAACTTTTTTTTTTTTTAATACACAATCCATTGCCATAGTTCTTAATTGATATTTAATTTGTCTCCTAGCATCTCGTTTTCTTCTGTTGTGTTTTTGTTTTTAATTGCTCCCCTCACTTTACAATTGACATAGGATTGGGTTTTAATGAAATTAGCATGTATATGCTCTATTTTATATTAAAATTAATCTATATTCCTTTTTCCTACAAAAGAGAAAAAGATAAGACCTGTTGAAATAGGGTTCACAGCCATTGTCCTTTAGACATCATTTTAATATACATTTGTGAACTAACTTGTGAAAATAATTCTTGGGTGAATTATTAATTCCACGATTATTAAGCCACTTTAGAAAAAAAAAACATACACAAAATTAATTCCTATATTGGAGTACCCTGTTGCACAATGTGGGATAACTGATTGTGTGGTTTTAACTTATTTAATGAAAAAGAAATTATGACAGGAAAATCAGTCAATTATCAACAAGGAACTTTTTTTTTTCGTTATGTTCAAATATTTTTCCTAAATATGAATGCTAATTAAAAAAAATTATAAGGGCAAAAAATCTGTCTTTGCAGAACTTCACAAATAAATACAGGGAAATTATGCTAAATGCATAATGTCTATTAACTGTTCTCTGAACCCTTACTGGACATTTACAAAGAGCAATTAAGGCTGGGTTAGAGGAAATAAAATGTGAGAGAAGTTATGGCTAAAAAGATTTGACCTTCTATACAAATACAAAAGCTAGCTGAGGACAAAAAGTTACTGAGCAACCTAGAAAAAAGGATTTATGGTTATCTAAAGATAAAGACTTAAGGAATCCCACAGCAATTATTTTTTAAGCAACCTGAAGCACTGTATTGTCAGAGGTCAATACTGTTAAAGCCCAGCATTAGTTGTGCATAATTTTAGTGATGTTGGCATTCTCTATCAAAGGAAATTGTCCTATTAGTATAAATTTTACATCATAACTGTATTTCATTCATGTAGCCTAAATGTCCCCTTTTTAGATATCCTTATAGCTATAACTATTAGATAGATGATACATAAAATATTTATAGATTAGACATTTCAGACTGTTTTAAGAAACAGTTACAAAATTATAATCCTCCTAGAAACAGTGAACTGTTCCATGCTCTAATACTAGCCATAAACTAAACAACATAAACACAGAAGCACCACCAAGAGAAAATTTATTTATCATCTACCAAGACTCATAGAAAAACTAATATTGGAAGAGACCTCCTGTTTGGAGCATGGTTACACTGAAGTTAGTCAAGGTTGCTCAAAGCCATGCCTTGTTCAGTTCTGAAAATCCCTGGGTAATCTGTGCTTAGAGATTTTTTTCTTTTGTTTTCTTTACATGCATATAACTATTTTCCTTGTTGCAACTATGACCGTTGTCTCTTGTCCTTTTACTGTGTACCTCTGAGAAGAATCTGGCTTGGTATCTTTCTTTCTGAAATGGAAATCTGCAGTGAGATCTGTTTTCTTCCCAGTCTGTGTACACGTGTGTCCAGGTGCTTGAGAAAGGCTCCTGTCATCCCTGCTTTCTCATGGTTAGTGAGAGATTCTTTCTTGTAGTCCTCTCCCAGATGTATTTTCCCCTAATTCCTATTTCTTTTCTTACCCATGGGGTAACTTAATGTCATCATCTACCATTCCAAAGTATAAAGTAATCTCACAGTAATCCAAAAAAAACCCCTACTAGTCTATGGCCAATTGACCATCTATTAAATCTTCTGTTTAAGGTTCAAAATACTATTCTAAGTAGCCTATGTATGTGTCTATACACTTAGTTAAAGCACAGAAAATACACTGTTGCTTGAATGTTGACTAAGACAAGAAAGGGGAGATGAAAAGATCTATATATTTTAGCGTAAGAATGCAGAGAAAACTAGCCATTCAAGTAGAAAAAACAAGGGGGGGGGGAAAAAGCAAGACATAGATTTTGCAGATCAATTGCCTTTTTTTGAGGACAGAAATGCCTGAGTAAAGGTTTAGTTGTTCTAATATTTATTCACATGTAAAATGTAATGTAATAGAAGAAAAGCTGAGTAATAGCATTCATTTGGTAAGCACCTTGACCTAAAGAAGATATCAAGGGGTAGCAGAACAATAGAAAATACACCTTAGACTCAATCTAAATAAGACTCAGGCACCATCTCACACAGAAATATTCTAAAAGTCCATGCTATTCGTAACACTGCATTTACCGCTTGAGTATTTCATAAACATGAGGAAGAGTGAATGATTCTTGTTTCTTAAAATCAACCTAAAAACCTTTTTAAAATGTAATCTCTTTTGCAATGAAATGAATAGTACGTTAACAGATAGAGGAGTTGGAAATATAGTCCATGAATTTCATTTCAGCAGTAACAGCCTTTTTGAATTTATAGCAAGTAATATTCATCTTAACTCATGTAACCACTTGTTAGGAATGCAGTTTGTGGGTAACATTAATAATATAAATAGCCAAACCAGTCTTTGATATACAGACATTCAAACTTCTTGCTTCACTGCACCCAATTCAACAAGAATATTATTCATAAAGCAGCTCTTTAGCAATTGGAGATTCATATCCTATTTTAAAGAACAAAATTTGGATATCTCTCAACAGCGTAGTTACTATCTATTAGTCTTTAGACTTCCTTAAATTATGACGAAGCTAAGTAGTGCCATTTTTGCTCTTTATTTTTGGAAGAACAGTAACATAACCACTTTTGGTACTGAAAGGAAAGAAATACTTACATCTAGGATGGAAGAATTCATTAATTCCAGTTATCAAAATATAAGGTGCTTTCTTATATTTTAAATGGGAAATATCTGCATAAAGGAAGAAAAAAACCACTTAGTTTAAAAAAAAAAAAAGAGCAATTAACTTTATTTCTGGTTCCTAATGCAAAGAAGGTTCACCATTTTGCCCCAATTTAATTTAGTTTAGATCAGAATATTGTTTTGCTGACATTACCAAACTGAACACTGATTTATGAAACACAAATATTGCAAAATATTTTACATATTTACCTAAATTTTCATGATTATCTGAACACAGTCTTGATGTTTTTCTTCTTTAAATTGCTACTGAAGTTAGCAAAATTGTAACTGTCAGTTGATTTTTAGAATCAGACACAGTTCATGAAATGCATCTCTGTCTTTCTTCCAGTCAAACTCTTTGGCTTGCCTTACTAGTGGATCTTGTCCACCTGTGAAGGAAATGAGACACAAAACAATTCATTAGATCAAATATGACTAAACCTGAAGAAACAGTCTTCATCTTAGAGACATGTAGAGTACTACACTATCCACATGCTTTCCCCATATTTTATTTTGAAGAAAAAGTAGTACAAAATTGTCCCCAGTGGCATCTATCAACTTCCCTTGATGTTTCTTTAGGTATCAGGCAGGAGGCTAATACAAGAACAGCATCCATTGTTTTTTTGAACCACCATGTCTCATACATATTTCTATAAAGGTTAGTCTTCTTGTGACCCCATTCTGAAAAATAGGTACAATAACTGGGAACTGGCTTCCTCTCAGATTATGCTGAAAACTTGATATTGTCAGTTTTTTTTCTCTTGTAAAGTCTTCACAGACATACTAACATAACAAAGGAAGCTTAGAAGTCTTACTGCATGTTTATCATTACTTTAAGAGAGATGGAATGGGTTAAAGCATATGAGGACAAGGAATGTGATCTTTTATGGCAACAAAGTGTAGTCTTACCTCTGCAGAGAATGTTCTCCCTTAATCCTATTTTCAATTCTGACTTAATCAGGGAGGCATATCAACTGTTTCTGCAATGAAAAAATGTCAACTTTCAACATCACAATCACATTATGACATAATACAGTCTCACGGAACCTTCCCTTAGATGTGCAGGATCCTATATGGTTACTTCACATCCTGCTATTCCTACATGGAGTCACCATCCTATTTTAAAACCTTCTCAGTTCAGAAGGCTGAATTCAAAAGAGGGCAAGATAAGAAATAGAAATGAGATGAAAGACTAACAAATTTTCAGAAGACTATCTATCTTTTCTGTGACTAGCTAAATAAAAGCTCGCCCACCTGTATTGTCATGAAATATGAAAAGTATATAATAGTTATTAGATCTTTTAGATCCCATGACACTGACCCCATGGTATTCTTGCCCCTCAGCTTCACTGATAAACCAAACAAGGCTCCAGTTATCAGTTATGGAGGTCAGTAGTGCAAGGGTGAGATCTTTTTCCATTTTCCATACCGGCAATAAAATTTTCTAATTTTTCTTTTAAATTTATGGCTTAAATAACAATTTTGTGTATAGCAAAGGAGAAGAAGAGGTTTAGATTTTTAAATGCTACTTGTCTACGGAGAACCTGAAAAGTGTTATAAAAGACAGTCAAAAAAATAAACCTTTAATGTTGCTAAATCAATGCTGTGTTTAAGTCACCATCAATATTTTTAAAGGTTTACACTCACACAACTCCTGCCCTCCCAAAACAAAGGCATTAAAGAAGCAATCAATATTTAGAGGGAGTAGGATGTCTGCCTTCAATATTTGTGAATAACATCTGGAAAAAGTCTCAGAGTGAAACTATTCAATTAGGGCTGTATCTGAATCTGAGACTCTGAATAAAATGTTATATGTGCAAAGTTTATGTATTTTTAATAGACTGATCATTAATATTTCAAACCTGTTTCATTATTGTACTGCATAAGTACAGCTATCACATTTGGTAAACACTAAGTCTTGCTTAATTGATGGTTTTCCAGTAATTGGACCAAATAAGTCTGGTTTCCTTGGCTTTGTTATTTGCCTTGCCGCTGAAAGGGAAAAGGTTATTCACATGGCTGAAACTGCAGCCCTTGCAAATGCCTTCCTCTTTCCATTAACCGTATGGCATTTTACTGTAAGCATTTTTCTTTATACCCACTTAGATGTTTAAATGTGGTCTAATGTCGACTGTATGAATATATCTCCCTAAAATGGATGCAGCCTTGCCAAAGATTAGTTAACGTCACTCCCATTTTGGCATAATTGCACAGACTGCTTACAGGCTCAACAGCATCTTGAGGGGGGAAGGGGGAAATAAATCAAATTTATTTGAAAGTTCTGACTTCATCTCTTTGCAAGTCAGTAAGCCTGAGGCTATTTCCAGAATAAGCTTATTCTTTGTAGACTCAATTGCATACACATCTACTGTAGCAATGTAAGAGCAAATTTTAATTCTGGCTGTTGTAGCATTAAGTGTGACTAAGCAAAATGCACCCTGGTGTTCCTGCTCCATTATGATTGATGACTATCATAAAACTAATTTGAACAGTTAGAATAAGTGTTTTCAGGATGTGAGCATTTGCCTGTCTCTTGCTTTTTCTGGGTTTTGTTTGAGGCTTTTGCCACAGCACCTAACACCCACAAATCTATAATCTCAGTTGGGGCCTCTGTTAATGGTCGCTATTGCCTCATACAAATCATAAGAGATTAACATTTTGACTCTAGCGAATATCTCTCTAAATGCTTGTACATTACTTAATGCACTATAGCCAGGATTCCAATTTCTGCTTCTGAGTCACTGTAATAGAATGAATAAATAATAGCAATTCAAGGCACAAAGTCCTGACTTTCAGTTTTAACTGCTTCTACATTTCCTAACCCTGGTTATCTACAGTAGTGATAGTGCCCAAATTTTCTCCTTATGTTAGCAGCCTGACCAGAAAAGAATGTGTCATAACTATCATGCAGCCTACTTTCATTACGCTATAACTGTTTTCTTGCATAACCAGGAAACCTGGATAATTTATAAAATGCTTAGATGAGCACTGAATTTTTGGAACCCTATGGTAATTTAACTACAAAAGTCTTTGAAGTTCACCCATTGTTGTTGGACTTAAGTAGTTTGGTTCACAGTCTGTCGACTGCCTGTATTAATAAAGCCAAGTCATTAATTACACTGTCTGTATGAGGGGTTTCCAGTTTAATCCATACAATATTTTCTGCATGAATGGCATTGACTTTGAAAACTGACTATTCAGCTAGGGGCTGGGGGCTGGGAGGTATTCTTCTGAATGAGATAATAGAAACCCAACTGACTGGATTTAACCTACTGCAGACAGATTTATACATTCGTAACTTCACATTTTTCATGTCAACTTTCTTTTGAAGTGTCTAATACATATTTGAAGTGACTTTGGTGCAGGGGGTAGAAAACCTGATTGGGTTCAGTACTTTGATCCTAGATGTAGGGATCAAATGATCAAACTGACAACTATTCAATATAAATTTCTCCAACTTACTTAAAATATTGAAGAATATTTCAAAAACTGTGTTTGACAATATGAACATCTGAGTTTCTTTTGCCTTCTATAACCTTCAGAACTTCTCAGAAACGTTTAGTTAGCTGTATCTCTAAACTTCAGAGTAACTATAGTGGGATACAGTTCCCCCAACTTATTTATGAAGTCTTATGAATGTAGTCTGATGGCCTAAAAGAGAGCAGCAGTAACTGCACAAAATAATTTCCAAACAAGGAAACATATTTAACTCCTTGTTTTAGACTAGCCCTGTCCCAGTTCTAGAAAATGCAAATATTGGGTGTAAAAGCAATCCTATCTTTATTCTTATAAGGGATCTGAACTTTTACAGCTAGCCCATCAAAAAGTATTTGTTAGCTGTATGATTAAAAATGGCAATATAGTCACTGCAGCAAATAAAGACCCTGTCAACAGACGAACTGAAGAGTGGAAATAGATAATCTTAGAGAATAGATAACTTGCTAATCAACCAAAAATCTTTGAATAATTGGTGAGTCTAGGTTGTGATTTGGATTACAGTCAGTCTCCACTGAAAATATTTTATATCATTAACAATAATAGTGTTGGTCTATTACATATAACTGGGTGAATGTGATGTAAACTTTTTTTTTTTTTTTTCATTAAGCTGTTGGTTTGTTTTGGTGGTTTTTTTTTGTTTTGTTGTTTTGTTCCTCTTTTTTTTGAGGGAAGGGGTGACATCCTTGCCAATACTTTTGGACTCTTAGATTCCCAAGTAAGAAGGATAGCAAGCCACAGAGCCAAATTATTTGAATCCTCAGCTTTTAAAATGCCTATCCAGTCTGTCAGTTAGATTACATTAAAAAATAACAAACATTTACATAGAAGAGGGCACATACCTGAGGCCACTAGAATCCAGGTGGCTGAATTTGATCTTATCTTTCATATTTTTCCTGTTATTCTATGGCTTGTATGTATGAACAGAAATGAATGGCTGAAATGGAGATGGTATCTAGAATCTTAAACAAGACACATGTATCTCATTCTCTCTTTTAACTCCTGCAACACTGTACAGTGTATTACCATACCGATGCTTATAGTAATATGTGCAAATGGCTAAGTTGCTGTCTCAACTGTTTGTTTTTGCCAATTGAAGAACCAGACAAATAGTATGAAGCTTTTGATCCATTGACATTTCTCTTGTGACTCTCTAAGAGCTTCAGATAAAAAAATATCTTTTTATCCTCACAAAAATGCCAGAAACTCACACTGTGCTTATAGATAACACACACTAATATTTGCTAGAGCGGTACATAAGGAATTGCCTTTCTGCAGTTTCTGTTTCAGCCAGCACATTATAATTAGTTTCAGACCCCACCTTACAGTAAATGTACTGCAGATCAAGTCTCTAGTCTCAAAGATGTAAAAAAAAACCCCAAACCCAAACCACCCTTCTTTAGCCATGAAACAATTAAGAATGGTAACAGCTTCTGTGGTGATCCCATGTAAGCATCATAAAAGCAATATAATTATGTAGACACAGGTAGATCAATATTAATCTTGAATGACTCTGTGAAGCCAGTCACTCTGTAACAGATTAAATCCAATGTAACTGAGGATCACAATTTTACTTTAAAAAATAAGGCAATAAAATGAGAACTTAGACTGTATGTCCTATTCAAAGAAGTCCTGCCTGTAAACATCATGCATTGTTGACTTTTCTCTACACAGTTGCTAGCTACAAAAATTTTTTTCTTATACTATAGCCTTTTTGTGAATGAAATTAAGTATCTTACAAAAGTAGCAGGGCTTTAGTCTTTACTTATAGGATCAGTTGAAATTGGCGTGCTCTCAATTGAGATATTGTCTGTTTTTTCAAAAAAACTTCCCTTCCTTCTTATCCCCCCCAAATCACAGAATCATAGAACCGTTAAGGTTGGAAAAGACCCTTAAGATCATTGAGTCCAACCGTTAATCTAGCACTGCCAAGTCCACCAATAAACCATGTCCTCAAGCACCACATCTACATGTCTTTTAAATACCTCCAGGGATGGAGACCCAACCACTTCCCTGGGCAGCCTGTTCCAATGCCTGACCACCCTTTTGGTGAAGAAGTTTTTCCTGATAACCAACCTAAACTTCCCCTGGCACAGCTTGAGGCCGTTTCCTCTTGTCCTATCGCTTGTTACTAGGCAGAAGAGACCGACCCCCACCTCCCTACAACCTCCTTTCAGGTGGTTGTAGAGAGCGATTCGGTCGCTTGGAAAGCTCCTCCACCAGCTCCCTCAGTATCCTCGGCTGGATCCTGTCTGGCCCCATGGACTTGGAAGCATCCAGGTGGAGGAGCAGGTCCGTGACTGCCACCTCTTCAACAACTGGGGCTTCATTCTGCATCCTATCTCCATCTCCCAGCTCAGGGGCCTGAAAATCCTGAGGATGACCAGTCTCACTATTAAAGACTGAGGCAAAGAAGGCATTAAGTACCTGAGCCTTCTCATCCTTCATGGCAAAGTTTCCCTCCGCATCCAACAAAGGAGGGAGATTCTCCCTGGCCCTCCTTTTGTCGCTGACATTTGTAAAAACATTTTTTGTTATCTTTAACGGCAGTGGCCAGTTTAAGTTCTAGCTGGGCCTTCGCCTTTCTAATCTTCTCCCTGCATAACCTCACAACATCCTTGTAGTCCTCCTGAGTCACCTGCCCTTTCTTCCAAAGGTGGTAGGCTCTCCTTTTTTTCCTGAGTTCCAGCCAAAGCTCTCTGTTCAGCCAGGCCGGTCTTCTCCCCTGCCTGCTCATCTTATGGCACATGGGGACAGCCTGCTCCTGTGCCTTTGAGACTTCCTTCTTGAATAACATCCAGCCTTCCTGGACTCCTTTGCCCTTCAGGACTGCCTCCCAAGGGACTTTGTTAACCAGACTCCCGAGCAATCCAAAGTCTGCCCCTCTAAAGTTCAGGGTAGCGGTTTTGCTGACCCCCTTCCTTACTTCTCCAAGAATCGAAAACTATCATTTCATGGTTGCTGTGCCCAAGACAGCCTCCAACCACCTCATCACCCACCAGGCCCTCCCTGTTCGTAAACAGCAGGTCCAGCGGGGCACCTGCCCTGGTTGGCTCGCTTACCAGCTGCATCAGGAAGTTATCTTCCACACGCTCCAGGAACCTCCGGGACTGCTTTCTCTCTGCTGTGTGGTATTTCCAGCAGATATCTGGTAAGTTGAAGTCTCCCACGAGAACAAGGGCTAGAGATTGTGAGACTTCAGCCAACCGCTTGTAGAATACTTCATCTGTTTCCTCGTCCTGGTTGGGTGGTCTCTAACAGACTCCCACCAGGATATCTGCCTTATTAGCCTTCCCTCTGATCTTTACCCATAAGCACTCAACCTTATCATTACCTTCGTTGAGTTCTAGACAGTCAAAACACTCTCTAACGTACAAGGCTACCCCTCCACCTCTCCTTCCTTGCCTGTCCTTTCTGAAGAGCTTGTAGCCATCCATTGCAGCACTCCAGTTGTGTGAGTCATCCCACCATGTTTCCGTGATGGCGACCACGTCATAGTTTCCCTGCCGCCCAATGGCTTCCAGCTCCTCCTGCTTATTGTCCATGCTGCATGCATTGGTGTAAATGCACTTCAGTTGGGCTATAAGTCTCTTCTCCACCACAGGCATGCCACCCCTAGGCTCATCCCTAGCAAGCCTGGTTTTATCCCCTTCCCCCTTCGCGTCTAGTTTAAAGCTCTCTCAATGAGGCCTGCTAACTCCTGAGCCAGAATCCGTTTCCCCCTTTGCAACAGGTGAACCCCATCTGTCTCCAGCAGCCCTGGTGCCATGTAAACTGACCCATGATCGAAAAACCCAACATTCCACCACTGGCACCAGCCTCTGAGCCATGTGTTAATGAGATGGGTCTTCCTGTTCCTTTCCGTATGCCTCCCAGCTACTGATGGGATGGAGGAAAACACTACCTGTGCTCCTGATCCTTCAAGTAATTGCCTCAGTTCTCTAAAGTCCCTTTTGATTATCTTTGTGCCTCTATCAGCTACCTCATCACTGCCAACCTGAACAACCAATAGTGGATAATAATCGGACGATTTTACCAGCCTAGGGAGCTTCCTGGTAATGTCTCTTATCCTTGCCCCAGGGATGCAGCAGACTTCCCCATGGGATGGGTCCAGTTGGCATATTGGGTCCTCTGTTCCCCTCAGAAGGGAGTCACCTATGACAATTGCTCTTCATTTTTCTTACCAGGGGCTGTTGTAACACGTGGGGCTGACTGGTTCCCCCTATTCAGCCCCTTGGATGGATCACTGTCCACATCTTCATCCTCCTGGCCCTCTAGTTACAGAGCCTCATACCTATTGTGTAAGGGCACTTGGAGGGGCAAGGTAAGCCAGGAGAGGATTTGCCTGCTGTGCCGAGCAGGGATCTGCATTCATCCTCCTCCGTCTCTTGGGTACCCTCCCTCCGCCTGGCAGCACGAGGGCAGGGGATCCTCTTCTTCTCTTGATGCTTCCATCTGGCATGCTCGTCTCAGGGATGGTAGGAAGTGACTCCACCAGTCTATCTCCCTCTCGCACTCCCTGATACTTCTCAGTCTTGCTACTTCTTCTTTCAGCTCTGCCACCATGCTGAGCAGATCCTCCACTTGCTCGCACCTCACGCAGGTGTTGTCTCGGCAGCCCTCCGTCACCAGAGCAAGGCTCTGGCACTCCCTGTAGCCAGACACCTGGGTGGCTACATGTTTTAGTGGGAGCTCTGTCTGTGTCACAACATCCCTTCTGGTGATGGCTCTTGTCCGAGTGGAGACCACGGCTAAGTCTCTTCTGGGAGGGCGAAGACCACAAGGAGATCTCGCCAGCTGCCTGCTCGAACTGCAACACAAACTGCCATGCCATGTCCTTTCTGACGCGCCATGCCCTGTTTGCCTATCCTGGTTGCCACGCTCCTGCTTCCTCGCGCTCCCTAGGGGCCCGTTTAAAACTCCTGCGGTTGCCCCAGCAATGCCCAAGACCCCTCTGCCTCACTCTCGAGAGCAGACGGTTTTTCTTTGGCATGAGGGCCCCACCAGGCTCTTTATCGGGTTCCCTGGCACAGGAAACCACCTTTTCCACCCCAGTCTAGTGCCCAGTTGCAGGACTTACCATTGCTGCTGCTGCGTGCCTCGCTGACTGAGGCTGAGACTGAATGTTGTCATTTGTTTACCCTTGCTCTTGTTTTCACCTCTCAGAGTTTTCCAGGGATTTTCAAAGTAATTTTTGTACTTTCTGGAGAGGCAAGTAATGCCTGGGAATCCTGAAACTCAAAGAAATATGAACAAGGAAAACTGGACACCTCCACTTTTCTTCTCTGTACCCTACAAAAATGTACCTTGTATTCTTTTATCTTTTTTTTCTTCTTTTTCACCCATACAACTGAGAAGATTTTTTTTTTTTTTTTTTTAACTTTGAAGAGAAAGTATGGGAAAATAGGCAAGGGCAATAGGGCCTGAGCATCCTTTCCCAGCTTTGCCTTCATTTCTTGGACCTAAACAAGTCTGACTGTCTTAGAGCATGTCTACATGAATAAATGCAGGTGGAATCAAGACCACCTGTCTACAACTTCATTCTGAGCTGTCTGAGCTGTTTGTAGATGGGAAATATATTAGTGCAGCTAACACATGTTGTATCTTCCTGACTGATCAGTAGCTCTGCCCTGACTAGCTTGGTACATACACAGAGTTCATGTGTGTGTGCATCTGTCCATCTCCTTCCATTCAACAAGCTTTGGTTTCTCCCAGTTACTCCACTAGAAATTATCTGCACCACTTCAAGACTGACTTCATTTTTTCATGAACATGAATGACCAGCCCTGTGCATGTTTAGATGTTTAAAAACTCCTTTTGAGAAGACATAATACAAACATTAGAAATTATTTTCAAGGAAATGGGGGAAAAAAATTAAATCAGATTATTCAACCATCATACTGATCTCATTTTTTATGTCAGTGCAATTTTTTTGTTTGCTTGTTTAATTGAGATTGCCTGTGTTTGACACTGCAATAAGGAAAATTAGAATCAAGTCTTCTATTAAAGGACACTCAAGCAGAAATTGATTTTTTTTTTTTCCAATTAACATATACCTTAGGAAAATGTGGCCTTTGCAGAGGAAACACAACAGGATCTGTAGAGAATCAAAAAACAACAAATGTTGTCGATTCATGGGTATAATTTTAGAACCATTTAACAAACTGTTGGTGCAAGCTTGAACTTGCCCAGCAGGAGGAGAGTAGACTAATTTGCTATCTGTTTCTTTACACAGTATTTAGCTTTATACTGTTCACTAAACAGGATAATTACCAATCTTTACAATATGCACATGCTGTAGGTGTATTTTGGAAAATGCTTGTTTCAACATTAATATTTAAAATAAATATTAATGATTTCCAGTTAATAGAAAAAAATTTCTTTTTTTTCCCTTTTAAATTTAGTCATTTTTCAACATGCATATCAAGAGGGCTTACATGCACCTGTAGTATTTCAAGCCCAGAAGGCATTGCAAAACTCACCAATTTTTTGCTTTAAATAACTACCTATTAAGCATAATAAATTAAATGCAGAAATTGAACATTAAGTTGATAGTTTTATTCATCTAGGCATAAAAGGAGAGCAAACAGTTTGCTGCAGTGCTTGTATGTGTGCATGTATTTATTCTATATGATACATCCCCTGAACGGCCCCTGGGAAATTCCATCTTGCTGTGCTACAAATGAAGTGTCCTCTTGTAGTATACTGCACTATACTTCAGCAGCAGGCATCTTCCCAATGTCCTTCAACATAAAAAGAACTGCAGCAATGATGTGCCCGAGGGGAAACCTGGGATGCTCTTGTTAAAATTCCATCATCAAATTAAGTGGACGCTTGGAGTGATTTTCCGTCCTCTGATGCAAATTGAAGGTTCATGCAGAATGTGAAACAATCTCTTCCAGACATGAATTATTTCTAGAGCTTTAATACAATTACCTTTGAAAAGCAAGTATCTTGCCTGTTGGATAGGGCCAAACTGCATCAAAGGGCAGGTTAATATACCTGTCTCCAGGCTTTCTTACATTGCCTTCATTTTCTTGATACTGTAGCTGTTGGACGTTATATTTTTTTTTTGTGATATGACTGAAATTTGTCTAATTTTTTGCCAGCTCTTTAATAATTTTGGTGAATAAAATAATCATCAATGAAATTGATAAACTAGCTTGTGCATGCTTGTAATACCTTTGAACATCTAGCACACTCATTTTATCTTAAAAAAATTATTTGGCAACATAAGATGGCCCAGGTGTTACAGATAAATGAAAAGGAGTTCATATATTTCACTATGTCTCTTATATGAAAAATACAGTGCCTAATGGTTTTAGTGTTGGAGGGATTCTTTTGAGAGAAGGGCAACATGGTGACTATTTTTTCTAAACTTTGTTGCATGTAAATTTAAATATATCAGGTAGAATGTAATATATTCTATCAGGTTAATACATACAGCAGATTGATATTTATAAAATATGCTTATTGAAATACCAAAAGAAAGAAAGAAAGAAGGAAGGAAGGAAGGAAGGAAGGAAGGAAGGAAAAAAGATCTGACTAATTCCCAGAATTATAAGGAAAAAGAAACATTATTTTTTAAGAGTTTTGGATAGTAATAACCATAAGGAAAAAAAGCTTTTATGTAACAATGGCAAAATTACACCTACTTTATTTCATAGAAACATTGTGGTCAGAAGCAATCTCTGGAGATTGTCTAACATAACCTCACCGCTCAGAGTAGGGTCAACTCATGTGCAGTTGGGTCTTGAATATCTCCAAGGATGGAGACTCCATAAGCTGTCTGGTCAACCTACGCCAGTGCTCAGTCACTGAAAGCAGTGTTTCTCATACTTAGGTGGAATTTTCTGTGTTTCTGTTTGTGCCCATTGCCTCTTGTGCTGTGATTGGACACCACGGAGAAGAGTTTTGCTCCATCATCTTTGCAGCACCCTCCCCATCAGATATTTAAACACATAATATCCATCACTCTCTCTCCCACCCCAAGCCTTCTCCAGGCTGAACAGTCCCACCTCTCTCAGCCTCACCTCATATAAAAGATGTTCCAAGCTCTTAACCATCTTTGTGGCCCTTGTTGGACCCACCATAGTATGTCCATGTCTCCCTTCTACTGGTGAGGCCAGAACTGGACCCCACATTCCAGTCGTGTACCAACAGTGTTTGGTAGAGAGAAAGGATCACCTCTCTCAGCCTGCTGGCAATGCTCTTCATAATGCAGCCCAGAAGGCTGTTGGAATTCTTTTCTGCAGGGACACATTGGTGCCTCATGAGCATCTTGGTGTCTACCTGGAGCCCAGTGCCTTCTCTGCAAAGTTGCTTCCCATCCAGTTTGTCCCCAGCCTGTACTGGTTCACGGGGTTATTCTTCTTCAAGGACAGGACTGGGTATTTCCCATTGTTGAACTTCATGAGATTCCTGTTGGCCCATTTCTCCAGTCTGTCCAGATCCCTCTGAATGGCAACCTGCTTGTGTGGTGTATCAGTCACTACTCCGAGTTTTGTAGTGCTTGCAAACTTGCTGACAGTGCACTTTGATGTCCTGTCATCTAGGCCATTAATGAAGATGTTAAACAGTGCTGAACACAGTATTGGCCCCTGGGACACATCACTAGTGATTGGCCTCCAGCCAGAGTTCATGCTGCTGATCACTACTCTCTGACCCCAGTTCAGACAGTTTTCAGTCCACCTCACTGTCTGTTTGTCTAACCCATACTTTATTAATTTGTCTATGAGGATTTTATGTAAGACAGTGTCAAAAGCCTTGCTTAAGTTGAGAAAAACAAGTGATTCCCCCTGCCCCCATACTGGTTTTGGCTGGGATCAAGTAAATTCTCTTCACAACAGCCCACATGGTGCTATGTTTTGGATTTGGAACCAAAGCATAATGATGCTTCAGTTGTTGCTGAACAGTTCTTGCACAGTGTCAAGGCCTTCCCCATTTCTCATTCTGCCCCTCTAGCGAATAGGCTGGAGGTGTACAAGAAGTTTGGAGGTGTCCTGGTTTCAGCTGGGATGGAGTTAATTTTCTTCTTGGTAGCCGGTATGGTGCTGTGTTTTGGGTTTAGGATGAGAACAATGTCGATAACACACTGATGCTTTGGTTCTTCCTAAGTAGTGCTAAGGAGTGCTAAGTTGTTGCTAAGTAGTTGCTAAGTAGTGCTCACATTGGTCAAGGACTTTTCGGCTTCCCATGATCTGCCAGGTGCACAAGAAGCTGGGAGGGAGCACAGCCAGAACTGCTGACCCAGATTGGCCAAAGGGCTATTCCATACTGTATGACATCATGCTCAGTATATAAGCTGGGGGAGTTGGCTGGGGGGCAGCGATTGCTGCTCGGGGATGAGCTGGGCATTGGTCGGTGATGGTGAGCAATTGTAGAGTGTATCACTTGCTTTGTATTACTATTGTATTATTATTATTTGTTTTTATTATTGTTATTATTACTATTACTACTGTTCTATTTTTATTTTACTTCAGTTATTAAACTGTTCTTATCTCAACCCATGAGTTTTCCCCTTTTACCCTTCCGATTCTCTTCCCCATCCCACCGGTGGGGGAGTGAGCGAGTGGCTGTGTGGTGCTTAGTTGCTGGCTGGTGTTAAACCATGACAGGAGAGGACACAGCCGGGACAGCTAACGCCAACTGATCAAAGAAATATTTGATACCGTAAGATGTCATGCTCAGCAATAAAACTGGGAAGGCGGGGGGTGGGAAAGAAGTTTTTCCAAAATTGCTGTTGCTCAAGGACTGTCTGGGCATTGGTCTGCTGGTGGTGAGCAATGGCTTTTGCATCACTTATTGAGCTTTATTTTGTTTTTCTTTGACTCATGAGTTTTCCCTGTGTTGTCCTTCCAATTCTATCCCCCATTCCACTGCAGGGCAGGGGTGTGCATGTGAAAGAGGGGCTGTGTGCTGCTTAGATGCCTACAGGGGTTAACCCACCACAGGCCCTCATCCACTGAGCAAGTCATTCTGTTGTAGAAAGCCATCAGTTTGGTCAGATGTGGTTTCCCCTTTATCAATCCATGCTGACTACTCCCAATTATTGTCTTGTTCTTAATGTGTTTGGAAACTTTCTCAGGATTATTTGCTCCATCATCTTCACAGGGATTCACGTGGGGCTGATCAGTCTGTAATTCCCTGGATTGTCTTTAACTTCAGGTCTGATACAGCTGCTGATTTCTCACCAATATTAAAGAAAGAATAATGAAAGCAATAACTCAGGTTTGATCCCAGTAACAAACTGATCCCAACTTACTCTTTCCTTAGTCCCTTTAAACATCTTAGGGTTGGAATATCTCTTGATCCTTCTTGCTATAAGGAAAGTGTCTGGGTTAAAAGGATGAGGATAAAACAAAACAAAACAAAAAAACACCCCAGAACCCCAAGAATGAGAGAGACAGAAGCTTGCTTTTTTAAAAATTTCCTAATCAGCTGAGGACTTCTTGCTGACTGCAGCAGAGAACTCCACAGAAATATGGAATGTGTTGCCATACCATCACAGATGGTTTCAGACTACATTTGACCAGATACTGAGGGGACACCTACAAGTGTGAAGTGGTGAGTCTGTGATATGGAGAATTGGGCACTGTACTGTCATTGTGGGGGTGTTTAAATGCAAGTGAGAGTGAAGGCTGCAATTGGTGCAATCATGTTTAAGAGGCAATGTCTTTTCTGTATTACCATGGCACAAAGAATGACAGAAAGATAGGGCTGGAAGAATTCTAATGAGACTACTTATCCCAGTAATGCACAAGGCAAGATAAAATATAGTTAATCCTGCTGGTTTTGCCTTACATATTTTAAAAAGACTTCTACTGATGCATACTCCACAGAAATAAACAAATCTTCAGCAGAGCCTTTAGCAGATCTAGTTGGAGTGGGGGTATAGTAGTTTGTCTGGAATAGAATAGTAGCCCTTAGCAGTAGGAATAGTAGGAATGTTGTGATAAATAACTAGCTCCTTGACTAAAAACACTGTCCAAATATCTTTTATACATACAATTTAAAGAACTATTAAAAAATCCACCTGAGGTCAATCAATACATTCAAGAGATGTCAATAGAACCAAGTCAATTTACAGCAGCTGAGACTCTGGCTCCAAATTTCATAGTTCAAACTCACCATAAAACAGAGTGAAGAAACTTAAGGGGGTAAACAACCTACAAAATTAAACAGATCTGCAAATGTGGAGTATTTCTCACCATAAATTACTTTGTCAGCAGATACTGGCTTTTATCAAATAATTTCAAGAATCTCATTTAACAGTGAAGGAACTGGTGTGTTAGTCAATTGTAGTTTGTATGTTTCACCCTTCAGTATCCCCCATATAAATGACTGAAAATAGGTTTTGTAATGGAAAGCCTGCAAAATCCCCCTAACAATAGCAAAACAAACAAATTCAACTGCAGTAAAACAGCATAAAGCAAATTTACTAGAATAATGTGTAGGCAGTTCATCATCACAACTGCAGCAACATTTTAAGTTACGGGATGTCTGCTCCCTGGGTACACTGCAATTAGAATGAGTTCACAAAGAATGTGTTCATTAAGCTGAATCTGCTCACAACAAGGATGTAAAAAGAGCCATCAGATGATTTCAATGTAGTTTGTCCTTTGTTTATCTTTTCCTCTTCTTCCCTCTCTTTTCTTCTGTATTTGAAGGGAAGATAGTTTTCATTTATAGACACCCACTTTAGATGTTAAGTTATGGTAATTTTATTGTTTTTTCCTACATAAGCTTCATATGGGAATTTGTGTTTCTCCTATTAAAGTTCATATTGCTTATTCATTGGACTAGATTATGGAAACAGCATATGAGTTAACTGTAAGTATCTCATGTTTGGTTTTTATTCTAGCTGCCTTTTTGTCAGAAATGTGAGTGATGTTTTCTGCTAGTTGCATGATAGAATTTTATTACTCTGAGAATGAAAAACTTGTCACAGGCATTTAAAATCTGTTTAGAGGATCTGATTAATCTCATAGGGGAGCAGAGGAGCGACCCTTTCTTTCTCTTTCTCTCCCTTCCTCTGCTATATTTCCTCACTCACTAGTGGTTTTTATTATGGCAATTTACCTAGATCTAGCAGAGCTGAAGGGGAATATGGAGGAAAAAGTGCCTCTCTGTGTAGTTAATAGTTACACTGTGACATGAATGGTTGTTTCAGGTTACAGAAAGAGTGATGAAGCTGATACAGCTTCCAGTAATTGAACTCATTTGAAGTGATTCTATTTTCACCAATAAATGATGTAAATCAGGAGTAGATCTGGTTGCACATATAAAACTGGTGAAGGTTTGCTGAAGATCTGGACCAGATGCTATCTAAATAATAAACCATAAAATGGAGTGCTTTTCTCACACTTGCAAAGGAATCTGTCTATTTGTTATAAGCATATGGAAGCTGTAATCATTTAATATTATTAATAGTTAAATCTTTGAGTGGACTAATTGTTAATGATTTTTGTACTTTCAAACCAATGCAGCCGCAATCTAACCAGAAATATGAAGTACTAAGTTTCTGAAAAATAATGTTGGAAACTATATTCCTACATCAAAAGTTTCAAAACTGACTGATATTGTGGTCATTCTTGGATGCCTAAATTGAGACACATTTAGACATACATTAGACTTCCCTGACATTTTGACAGAATGTTTCTGAATACCTTCATTTGACCTTCCGAGAAAAGCTTGGGTGCATATCTTTATAAATGACTTTTTCATCCAAAATACTAAATATGTCATAATTCCCATTGTCGGGGGGGGGGGGGGCAGAAATTAAAGCGGAGATGGATCAGATAAAGACTAGTGCACTTTGAGCAAATATTAAGTGGAGCTGATGTTCTGAAGTCCCAATTTTTTTTCTTAAAGGAAAAAAGAGATTTTGCTCAGCAGCTCCATAACACATAAAATTTTTGCTTAACTTGAACAATCACTGAGCCATTGCAGTTCTGTCACTGCCTCTGCCCAGAGAAGCTTCATGGTCAGCATAAAAGTCAGTGTACAGCCAGAAACTTAATATCTCCAGAACACACACAATACAAGGTCACCTACTCACACAATTGCTTATGGGCTTGCATTTTTCCTGCACAGTGGGTGACCTCGAGTAGATGACAAAATACTGGGAGATAGGTTAATGTGAATTTGAATAGATCTAAGGAAGGCTTTTTACCAGTGTTTTAGCTTCTAGGACATCCAAATAGGGCAGGAATCTCCTCTGAGTACACTCCTAACATTTATTTACAAGTCTAGTGGTCCCTTTTCACACCTTTGAGATGTGAGTATTCGTGGATTATCCTTAAGAGAGGATTTCCTCTCTGCATCCCAGGTGAATGGAAACTATTGCTTACAGTTTTGAGTTTATTCTTTTACACATCTTTGTGTTTAGTGTTTTCTGATGACTCTAGGCTGTTTTCTTTCTCAGCAACTCAGTTTTTTTGAGTCATTGCTCTAATGAACCAATCCTACCTGCGCTGTAGAAAAGACTCAGAAACTGCATGTGCTTCTGGATTCCACTTCAGGGGCAACTTTCTTTAAAGTGAGAATTTGGTATACCTAACTTCTGGGAAACCTGCTCCTTTATGGGATACAGATAGGTGTAACTGAACTTTAGATAATGCAGCATGGAACCTGGAGTCCACAGTCAGGCTTACAGAGTCTTACTATTAGCAAGTGCAAAAAAGTAACAGGTTTGAGTAGTGTCCAAGTCAAACAGTGCACTGGACATATGGAAATAAGAAATAGTGAGCTCTGACTGAAGTCTTAAATCCTGTCCCTAGTTATGCCATGAGCTTATGTGCAGAATTGACAGCCATTTGTGATTTATGTGAGAGACCCTTTATCTGAAGGCAGGCAATGATGGGTTTTGGGCTTTTTCCTCTGAAAGAATTGTCCAGAATTTAGGCTAAAGTTTTGATTTCTTCTCTGACTGCAAGGCTCAACCGCAGCTCCTGCTGTGCTAAAGCAGGCACTAATCTCTGACTGCAGGCTGCTTTTTATGGGAGGGCATTCTCCTCCTGTTGTGGAAGTTATGTCAGTTGGAAGAAAGAAAACAACAGTTTCTTGGCTCTAGTGGTCACAGCGCCTGTCCAGCAAAGTTGATTTCTGAATTTTGATGTCTGCTCCAAGGCCCGTTTCCCTATGTAATGCAGTATATTGCATGTTAGTCACCTAGCCATTAAGGGAAAAAGCCCTTCAGCTTGTAACATACACTTACTTACCCAAAACTCTCGACCTGACCTTCATTCTTCGGAGTACACTGAAGAGAAACTTTAGGTTCAGAAAAAATTTCTGTCATTTGCTAAGCTATGAATAGAACATTAAAAAAAAAAAGGTTAACACTCACCAGCTGCATGGTATAGAGAGCAGGTGGGTAAAGTATATGTGCACTTGTGTATATATATGGGGGGGGGGATGTGTATGTGTATATCTTAAGAAAAAAAAAGTTTTTATGTAAAATGCTTAGAATTTTGTGAACAGCTGCAGTGAAAATTAAAGAACACTTCTAAAATTATCTTTAGCTATCCTAGGCCTTTATAGACTTTCTCTATCAATAGCTTTGCTACTACTAAATATAAAATAATCTAAAATCTGCCCACTCCATCTTATAAAGAACAAAAGCAGCCATACAGCCAATTACACCTCTCATTATTTAATATGTCATTATGTAATTTTCTCTTCTAGTGTTCAGTTCTCTAATAAAGTTGTTTGACTTTTCCCGTGTGGCTTTGCATAATTAAATGTTTCTAATTATGGGCCAGATATCTGCCCCTTCACATCTGTTCAAAGTAAGATAGATGAGTATTATCTAGCCCTCAGTTATCATTGTTTGGAATAAAACTGTAATGTGGCCTTCTGCCCATTTGGAACAGAACAGCTATTTTCCTAACTTTTCATGCTGTCGTTGACAATCTGGAGATGACTGCAAAAAATAACAAGTATAATACTTACCTTGACCAAATTTCTGTATTCCAGTGGCTTTTCTTTCAATGTGGGAACCAGTCCACCTACCTTAGACATTTATTGCACTTAAGTTTTTCACAGTCTTTTTAAACAATCTTTTCTAAAGTGAATACAGGACTCCAGCTTCCAACACCTAGGTATATGCATGTAGAGTATCCAAGGCATCCATCCACAGAAGGCAGGGAGATACATCACCCTTGCACACTCCTGTCCTCCTACACAGCATTGCTCTGGGAGACCTATGCTTTTCTGAAGTGGTAGCTGGAGATCAGGTGTGGTGTCATACAGCATCTAACACATCATGAAGGATCCATGTGTCAGTGTACTAACAATTGAATTCTGCCATAAATGTCTCAAATGACTGTTGAAAGTCAATAAAGAAGGTTTTCAGAGGGTGATACACACCATCAAAATGTAAGTGTTTATAAAAGACTACTGGGACTAGTTAAAAAAACATATTTATATGCAAGAAGATTGGAGTAGGAAAAAAAAGACAATAGAAAAGTTAGAAGGTATAGAGTGGAATTACTTAAAATTTGAGGAAACAGAACGAACTACCTGTGCTAATATAGGTTATATTCCTTGCATTTTGGGGAATGGAACAAAAGATCTGTGATTCTTGCAAATCCTCTGTTGTCAGAGCAAATCTAAGTGTGTCCTTCCTCCTGCTAGTGCAAGAGAATTACTCCCTGTTAGTCCTGTCTCTCTCAGCTCAGATGTTAGAGGTCTGTGGAGGAGATCTAACAGTTCCAGCTGTGAATGAGTCACGGATGAAAACACAAATTAATATGATGAAACTTCCAGGAGAGTAAAGTATTCAACCAATAAAAATCCACTAGGAAAAACATTAATTTTGTCTTCACATGCATGGTTTGAACCAGATGCACTAAAGCAGGCTTTTCACTCTGTACTTAGTAATAATGAGAAAATAAGATAGCAAACTATTGGTTATTAGAAGAAATCCTCTGTATTGCACAATGGGTTAAATTTATAGAAAAATGGTACAATATTGTATAATTAAAGAATGAACTATAATGGCTACGCACAAAGGGACTAAATTAAAGTTGCATGGATTCCTTTACTTCACTCCTGACTTTTTCAATTAATGTATTGAATTACTTTTTCCATCAATGTATTGATTGACTTTTTCGGTTTTGTAATTGCTTATATCACATACAACTATTTCCTTCCAGTTTTAGCTTGTTTCTTAAGAACTGTATGAAATAAACATAGAGTCTTAGGGTAACTAAGCCCTGAATCTCAGCTTCAATGAAGAATTATTGGGTCAGTTTGGCTGCCCACAGATAGGCATCTAAGACTGTATAAGTTTTACTACAGTATTCTACCTTGCCTTCAGCTGCCAATCCAGAAAAGCATGGGTCTGCTGTAAAGCTTTCTTATACTAGATTATGCTGTTTTGTCCTTGGATATCTTAAAGCTTCTCAGGTTACTTTTTTAGTAACTTATTTGAACACCTTAAATCTGACTGGTTGCTGCATTATATCCTGTATGTGTATGGAAGGCACCTCTCCAGTTGTATCTGACATGGCTATTCCCACCCTTCTCAAACTCTCTTGGTATGTTCCCCAGGGAAATGTCCTGTGAAGACAGGAGGGAAGAGAGGAAGGAGAAAGTGTGTTTCCATATAGACACCAGAAGCAGAGAATACAGCAAAAGAAAGGTGACAGGGCCTGGTGATAAGGCTGAAAGAGACAAAATGTTGGCCAAGAAACGCAGTGGGAATAAAAGCTCCCCACCTGACAGAAGCCAAACAGACTCCTTTTGGTCACCCTTCATTGATAGCCATAGTGACAGTTATCAATGGCTAGAAGAAAATGATACAGCTCCACGCGGCCCCTGGTTCCCTCTTATGCAGGTCTCTGTCTTGCCTGGCCAGACCCTTTTCACTCATAGCTTTGTTTCTTGGCCATGACCTGTCCTAGTCTGCATCCTCCACCTCTTTCCAGTCTCTGAGGAACTCCTGTTCATAGGCCACGTGCCACCCTACAGGACTCAACCCCACTGTACATCTGGCAAGAGTGTCCTCCCCAGCTAAAGCATGCTGAGGACAGTATGCAGTGAGCAAACGTGCTTCAGCCCACTCATTGTGTTTAACACAGAGTATTTGTTTGTAGACACTAAAAAGATCACTGGTCTCTCTTGGATTTTTTTGTTTCCTAAATAATCTGCAGGTTATTTTTACTTTTTTGGGGATAATAACTTCATAATTTATTGCCTGTACCTGACACCACCTAACCTAAACTTCTTAGGAGCATCAAACATTTAAGAAATAAGTATTACAGGAAACTGTGATTCCATCTTACTAGGTTTTGGTTTGTTTTGGTTTTTTTGGGGGGCTGGTGTGGTTTTTTTTTCCTTGAAAACAGTAATTTGTAGACTGAGAAGAAATATTTTTTAAAAATTTGTGTCTCCTGTGTATTTCCATTTTTGGTGGGGCTTTTAAGTGTTCTGTTCTTCCACTTACCAATGTTTTCTTCATTCAACTCTGCTAAAATATAATGCTCAGTAGTCTCTCAGAGTCAAGGAAACTGAAAGGTTTCTTTAAGTGATTAAAGGCATAGAGGAATGAACTCTACATGACAACTGGTTTCAGCCAGGTTTTGTGGGAAGTTTCTTAATAACAGCACAGTTTTACATCTTATATACAAGTTATACAGGTACCTTCTAGGTACTTATGCAAGAAGTGTTTTGGGGATGATAAAATCTGTATGGCAGAAAGAAACAGAAGTATAAGAACATTTGAAACAACAAGTTATGTAGATGAGAATCCAAAGACTGTGATAAGTAACCAGCTTTAAAGAACTGCTCAGATAGATAAAAAGAAAATGTTGATCTAAGTCAAGATGGCTGTACAGCGGCCACAAATTGTAAAGTCCTAGTCCGATTTCGGGCTCGGGGAATGTTTGTAATGATCCCAAGAGTGAGATTAAGACAGAAACGAGGTCAAATGCCGCCTCTCAGGCCATTTTTATTGGATGAAAGCAGAAGAATGGAGCAGTAGGAAAGACAGGAAATATTGGAGGAAACTAAGCAAGCATTCAGAAAGATAAGGAAAGGATAGTCACCACCATGGATCCAGCGGTGTCCCGTTGGTCCTCAGTCTTCAGTTCTTCGGTGGTGGGCGCACACCATAGTTTGTTTCCACAGTCTTTTATATACTCCATGTGTCCACAGTCTGGTATATGCGTATATGCCCCATGCATTGTTCACACGCTTTAGGTCTCACCTAGGTCTCGCCTATGCGTGACCATGCAGGTAACTGTGTATTCTTGGTGGGCAGCTGGCTCAGCCCAGATGGTGGTTGCTATCTTGCTTTGATGGTGCCTGATAAGTAAAAGCATGGTCTGCTGCTTCAGTAAGTTTGCATAAGTTTCTCCACAGCCTGCAGTGTCCCCAGGTTTCGAGGCTTTTGCAATTCTGCCTGCTGTGTCTTATCAGGCAAGCATACACAAGCAAGCTTTGAGACAATGATTTGACATTCCAGTCTCTTACACAAATAAATTCACAAATGGAAAATTTCCTCACAAAATGGGGTGAAGTTTTGGAACAATGTTTCAAAAGAAGCAACAAATTCTTCCAAGAGGCAAACTACAAGTCCTGTCTCCTATGGAGTTCTATGTTATTTCCCTAGAAACCTCTCTGGTGCATAGCCTTACAGAAACGCAGAAAGCAAAATCAGATAATACTTCCAGTTTCTTTTCAATACAATATTACTCACCAAAATGCTAATTTCCCTTCCTTGTCCCCTAATTACTGGATTGTACAGAGCAATGTGGCAGCTGTATCCAAATTATATATGTGCTGACTGATTTCCCGTACTGTGCTCTAGACACTCTAAAAGAAAGATAACTGTCATGATCATATGTCAGCTTCTGTCACTGAGGGAGCTTAAAGGACCACTGTCCACTTTCAAGGCAGTTTTTCTTGAAACTTGGTGGAATTTTGTATCTTTCAAGCCTTCAATATTAGTTACAATTTGTCAGTGGACTTGAAGGTATCAGATGAGTGACTGACAGGCACACAGTTAAACACAGTGTACCAGAATCTCCTATTTCCTTAGGAAACCAAGCTAAAAATATGTGAGTGTGAAGATGATCTTAATTGGTTTGGGGAAGAAATATTTTTTACTAGTCCTATGCTTCTGCTTGGTTACGCATCTTCAAAAGTGAACCTGTGTGTCAGACAGCAAAACAAAGAAATTTTTTGAACAGCTAACAAACTCAACTCCAGTAATAACAACCTGAACAGCTGTTAAAATATCTCTTTCAGTACATAATTGCATGTAACATTTTTTTTCATCTCCCATCATTCAAGATAAAAGTGTTATCACTCTGAAGTTTTGTATCTGAAAAGTAGAATATAAAGTTACTATATGGCATAAAAGCAATTGTGATATTGAAGTCACACAGACTCACAAATCAAACTCTCTGTAAAAAATCCCATTTAAAAGAGAAAGATAAACAAAGATAAACAAAAATTGCCCAAAGAAGGCAATTGGGAGACTTACTTCTCCCATATATCTGCAACAAAAAAAAAAAAAAAAAAAAAAAAAAAGAACATACTCTAACTTGAATTTTAATTGAATTAGTTCAGAAGCTGTCAAAGCTGAACTCTGTATTTAGAACACATGTATTTTAACCCTCCTGGGACAAAGACTGAGTGTCATACTGTGATGTTCAGAATAGATCCCCTTGTATTGGGTTCTATCTAGCACTAGCATATAGACACACCAATTAGCCCATTCCAGTTGAATACACACAAGAAGGGATTATTTAACTGTCTCTCTCCACCCATTTCCAGTGATGAAGGGATAAAATAACTTGTAATGAGTCTGAGCAAAATTTCGTGCAGAACAAAATGTGTATTTAGAGTGGGTTTTAATGTGCATGAGGCATATTACGTCATTAACTAAGAGCTACAGTGGACATAGTTCAATTATTGAGAAAAAATCAAAGATTGATGTGATTTACGGAGCATGAAAATGGGAGTCAATAGGGCTAACTGTGGAGGGAGTGTCAGAGGAAAAACTATACTAGTTTTCAAAGAAAACATGATTCTCTAGAAAATGTCTAGGTCTGACTGTAGAGATGAAGCTGAATTAGGTTTTGTGTGTGCAAAATTATCAGGTTTAACCCAAAGTGGACACATGGCACATGACAAAATTGGGCAAGGTAAGCAACCTTGTCACCAGAAGTGAGATGAAACAGGATTTGTACTATGGACAGTAGAGGAGAAAGAATTGGGAAGTTGATACATAAGTTTGTCAGAAAGTAAAATCAAAAAAGGCTGCACTTTCCTCTCTTGGTCCCTCAGTAACATCAAAAGCTTTCAGCTACTTCTCTCAATGCTGTAGATCAGACCTCAGTGAAAGGTGTCTGCGTAATTGAAGAAACTGGACGAGGGAACACTCACACCCTTGTGCAGCTGTCAGAAGCATTTGGTATCAACCACCATTTGTCTGGAGTGTGTTTAAAGTCAACAAAGCAAAAAGCCGAGGCACTTGTGTTGGGTTCTATATAAAACTGGTAGAATTTCTGCTGCTTGACCCCAACATCTAAGGAAAAGGAAGTATCATTTTCATGTACTTTCTCTTTGGTAGTCTTTCTTGGTTTCAGTGATTGTATTTACTTTCTCAGGAATAAATAATGATAGTGGTGTAAACTGGATTTCTCACTATCTTCAGTATATTTTAACCTTATCAAGAAGGACCTGGACAAAGTCCTTAGTTCTTATTACTTCTGTCTCCTTTGATTTCCTTCTCCTTTCTTAGATAAATTAACATGGGCTATAGCTATCCTTTACTGAAGTAGAGAAATCATTGTAAAAAAAACCAAGCAAAAATCCCTATACTTTCAGTAGCGTTACATAGGTTAAGCTTTGAAAAGACTTAACTGAGAGTTAGGGGATGCATGAGACCATCCTGAAGGACGCACCTGGAAGTGCTGTCTAGCTGTGGGAGAGGAAAACCTTGAAAATCTTTTCATATAAAGAATGCCACATCCTTTTGCTACACAGTGCTACTTATTGTCCCAGCTACATTGTTCTTTTCTAATAAATATAATGCAGAAAGAAGTCTTACCCATTTCCCAATTTTCCTTTTACTTCTGCGAAACGACTTCCTGGAGTCCCTCAACATGTAAGAATTATTGTATTGTTTAGTTCTTACATGGTACAATTTGAAAGAAGTCTTTGAAAGCCTAAATATTACCAACTCCAACAATTAAAAAATCTTTTATTTGGCTTTTCTTATTTTATTTTTATTTAAGGATTTTTTTTTTTTTTTGCTTTGAGTTTTAAAAAGAGTTCAAACATGATGGGAATGCAAAACTATCATTTCATCTAGAAAAATGGAAGATTAGAAAAAGGCCAATAATTGGAAATTCATTTTTATTATGGACACTGTAAGCACCTTGGCACCTTGATACTAATTTTATCTCTGTCAGGAGAAAATGCCTTTGTTGCAGAGTCTCTATTAAAATTCAAACCTCTGACACTGTAAGCTTTCCAGAGTTGGGATTTTTTTCTTTTTGTAGTACATCATGTGTTTCATAAAGCTCTATGGCTATTACTGACGGTAGAAATATATACCTAAGCATTAATGTTGTGAATTAATGTTATGAGTCATGGTACATAACAGAATTCTCTGTATGAAGATATGTATAATATTTGGTGGTTCCTATACCTTGAAAATAAGTACTGTTGCAGTAATTAAATTCCAATCTCATCCACATGGCATACCTACATTTTCAAGATAATTGAGAGTCCAATATGTTTTTTTTTTTTTTTTTAAGATGAGCTAATGATTTTTACCAACATACGTAGTTTGATGTCAGTCTCCTGATTTATGATACTATTAATACTGACATTTCTAGATGAAGACTACCAGAGATGTATCTCAAAGATACAGAGATATTATAAGTATTATTTTAAACCTTTAAGGATTATGAACTTAGAAGCAATTTGTAAGTCTTTTCCTCATTTTTATTACATTTTTAAAAGTATCACTTTTTGGATCAGAGAGAATCATGACAGAAATTAACTTCTACATTGTGTTGTTATGATTTAGAATAAAAAAAGAGGCCAAGAAAACAACAATAAAAATAGTTTTTATTTAATGGAAAAAAATAATGAGAAATAATACATATTTTTTTAGAGGGAAACAAAAGCATGAAACAATTCCAGAGTTCTCTATAATTAGTAAATAACTGCTGCTTCCATTAATAATACTGAATGTTATGTCAGAATGTACTGTTAAGTATTTCTAACTGTTTTCAAATTTTGCTGCTGTTGGTTGATTTGAATAATGTATGATCTGTATGGGTCAATGTGATTGTGTCAGACCTACACATGAGTGAACCTTCTTCCAGTAGACCCAGGCTGTTCTGCAATGCTAAATCATAGGCAGAGGGGATGAAGATGAGCACTGGATCACTGATTGCCCACACTGTTTAACTGGTTAGCCTGCTCCCTTACTCTACTTTGAATGCTTCCAACTACGTCATTTCAAAACAAATCTGTTTTAAAAGGTGCTTTATCTAAGTTTTATCTAAGGGGCTTTGTTGCTTCTGTATATGAATTAAAACATGCCTGTATATGTTGAAAGTTGAAGCACTTTCCATGCTTGAAAGTGAGTATTAATAAAATGTAAGGGCTTCCCCAGATACAATGGTGGTCTGCACCAATTATTGTCCTAGACAATTCCTGGGAAATTCCTTGGGGAATTAGAGTATTTCAGGACTTCAAATTAGAGTATTTCAGGACTTCAAACTACAGGCAGAACATGCAAGAGGCCAGAGAAATTGTGAGGCTGAACATAAAGAAGCACACAGGTATTTGAAACATTGGTACTTCTTATTGTTGTTTTTGAGGTTACTTTAGTCTGCTTTTTCACTGTCAGGTATAAGCAGAAATCCTTACACATAAGAAACTGATTATGAATGAGTATGACAAGCAAATGACTGATTCCAGCTAAGCTCCTTGTCATGGGTATATATCTTAGAATATATGTAATACTGCTATCAGAGGAAGTATTTCCCTTGTTAGAGAAATATAAAAGAGAGACAATGTTTGTGAAGTAATTAAATCCATCATGAAATACATACAAGTTGTATTTGAATGGGGCTTAATTATACTATAAAATCTCAATTTTCTCAACTAAGTGAGCCACAGAAATTTAATACAATGTAAAAAAAAAATAATTTGATGAAACTCATAAGACAGTAGTTTTCTTTGTAGAATTTTCTTTGCTGAAATTGCTTTGAGCTCTTTATATATTAATATGGAGAGGATCATTCACCCAGGAACAATAATTTATTTCATTCATAATTTGTTAATTTTTGTTTTGATTTTATAGTTCTCTTACTGGAGTATACCTAAAGCAATACCTATATCTGGTGTCAGGGACTCTTCTCTCATTCTTTTAGCTCTCCTGACATCAATGGACTTGTCCCTTTTTTGCAAGGAATTTGAAACATAATTGCCTCTATCAAACCAAAGAAAGAAAAAGATAAATTCCCTTCTTTGCATCGATGCGCGATTTATATTTCATGAAAACTTTGAAGGTACAGTTGTGATATATTATACCAATTAGCCAATGCTGCAATAGTATACTGCACAATAAAAAACTGAAACAAAAGGCATAAAACTAAGTCATCCACTCTGCTGCTCCTCTTTTCCCAAATAATCTCCAATCACAAGGAGAAAGTTGTGTCCATAGGTTCAGTACATCACTAGGACATTTCCACTGTGTGGAAAGACACCTTGAATACTTTGCAAGTACCCATTTTATCAGATTTTATTTATAGTTCATGACATTGTCTATGCAAATTTTAATTTCATTTTAAATGGTACATTTGCTCAAAATAAGACAAAATTTAAAAGTACAATATATCCCAGAGACCCTTCGAATTGCCAGTATTTTCCTATTAGAGACTTTCTTATTACAAAGAAAGCACAACTGTTGGACCTCTGCTGACAACAGTCAGAGTTAGCTCACCAAAGAGTGGAAGTAATTTCAAGTGAGTTAGTAATTGTCCAGCATTCTTTAAGAAAAGTTTCACTCATTTGTTAAAGATTCAAGATTTGAAAAAGTACACTTCAGTTCTCTTTGCAACAATTCTTTGAGAGAATTTTCATTTTGCTTTGTTACTTTGATAGAGTATCATGCTCAAAGTGATAATTAATAGTCCGTATATTCCTCTCAAAATAAATTAGCAATGTGTCATGAAGTTGATGAATTATAGTGAAGTAAACCTGTAAGATGCGAGCAAGACACAATATTGTTTCTGGAAGTAATATTTACTAAAGTACAAATAAGGAAACAGTGATAATGGTGAAGAACATAGGGAACACTTTATCCTTCCAAAAT
Organism: Platalea leucorodia; assembly: GCF_965183815.1. Lineage (NCBI taxonomy): Eukaryota > Metazoa > Chordata > Aves > Pelecaniformes > Threskiornithidae > Platalea > Platalea leucorodia. Next base: position 48,540,032 of record NC_138824.1, read on the forward strand.
ATGTTTTACTTGTTAGAACAGCTAGATGCCACTTAAGGAAAATTTGGGAACAGGGAATGAGAGTCTGTACTTGTTAGTTCTCTTGATTTTTATCCCTTACTATAGATAGTCCTCTCTAAGTGTAGAAGTTGTTGTTTTGCACGGAGTAATGTGCCTGAAAGGATCCCAGTATAAAACAAACCAAACCAAAACAACAAAAAAACCTAACCCTGAATCTATTCTGTTTGCAGATTATATATACTAACCAAAGTTAAGCCTACTCTTCCAAAATTTCATAGCAGAAGGACATTATTCTTCATTTGGACTTCATTTAATTATTAATGGTGACCTATGACAGGTCACCATTTCCTTTCCTAAACATTTAGCTCTGATTTTGGAAGTTTTATCTTGATTTCTCCTTAATCATACAACTCTATAAATTCCACAAAACCTTTGCAGAAGAAAAAGAGGGAAAGTAAGCATAAAAATTCAGAAGATTCTTCAAAATACCCAAGTTGAGGCAAAGAATAATCTCTTGTGCTTTTAGGTAGCTAGCTAAAGTTCAAACCTGTGAATACAGTTCACAGTATAATTTCTATAGGTTATCTGCCTCCCTGCAATGTCTGAAAAGGAAGTCAGAGTGACCAAACTTCACTTGAAATGTATTTTCCCTGCAAAGAGGAGGAATAGAAGTTTTATAAACAAAAAAACACAAACAAACAAAAAAGAACAAAGCCATGACTCTAATAATCTCTTGACTACAGAGACAAGGACTTAAAGGAAAGCCTGATTAGCCAGTTACAGTCAGCCCAGAGTCACAGGGCTACAGCTGCCGCCACGCTCATATTAGGGCTCCTTGAGACCCTCCTGGGTGTTCCAGCCTGGCCTGCCACTGTCACTGCATCAGGACATGGGTCTCCCCTAAAGCCCATCTGTCATATCTGTCAGCTCTGCACAGGGTCCCAAAAGCCTCTAGAAGCCTATATGTGGACAACTGATCTTTGGTCAGGTGTATAACCCCTGGGGGTCCTTGATTGTGGTGATTAATGCTCAATTTTGTAGTCTAAGAAAAAGGTATATAATGCCATCTTGATGCCTTAGCATACCCTGCCTGGTCTACAGCTGTCCATCTACAAGATCAAGCATCTCCTGTAGGCTCTTGTTTGCCAGGCTCACATAGCCATCTTAGGTACCTAGATCATCTCAAATGGTACTAGACACTTAAATGTAGCACATCAATTGAGTCCTAGAACTTACTTTATTATTAAAGGTTCTTAGACCTTGATCTTGTATGTGGACGCCTACTGTAAAGACACCTGAAAGTACATCCCTCAGTCTGAAGATGAACTGTAACCTAGGACTGTGTTCAAATACGATACTTCCTACGGAGGAGTTGTACCTTTCTGGAGAGAAAACTGGAGTCCAAGCAGAATACTTCTAAATGGCTTCCATGCATGACCAGGCAGGAAAAAAAATAAGAACATGGCTGACAATATTTTGAAGTTTTTTTTATTTTTACTGAATCTTTTATGAAAATTTGTTTCTCAGTCAGCTCTTCTCTAAAAGAAAATCCTTTTTTATTCCACTAAGAAACAAAGCTAGTTATGAAAGGAAGAAAAGAGCTAACCCATGCCTTGAACTTGAGCTATTTCTACATCTGAAAAAAATAAAGGGAACATTTAGTATTGTACGAGCCAATCAAAGAGATCAATGGTTCACTTCAGCAGAAAGAAAACCTTGCCATGAGTGTGACTATAATATAATCTATGTTGTGTATAATATATCGTATTTATGTAGTATAATTTAAAAATATTTCAGCATAGCTTGTTTTGAATAATAAAATTTAATGTGATTATCCTTCCAGTATTAGAAACCTCCTACTATAAATAAATAATTTATAAGAAATATTTGCAAAATTAAAAAACTAGATGCTGAATGTTACTCGAGCTTTGTGTAGGAACTACAAGCAAGGTATATATTATTGGATGAACAATTTTACAGATCTTATTAGCATAAAATTGAATGTTTCATTCGTGACTGCACATGCAGGACTGTAAAAACCCAACATGACCTCATTGATTTTTGGAATGGAACTAGCAAAGCCTTTCTGCAGGATGCATTTATAACATAAATGATTCATATGTCATTTTTCCAGCATAACTGTGAAAAGGTGCTACACTTCAGTGCCTTTATTGGAACCTTAGAGAATTTTATCTTCCCTTATGAATATCACTTGTACATTTATCTGATTTACTACCTATTCTGGTGTAGTTTCCTTAGACGTTTAAAACTAAGTTGGTTTTGATGGATAGAATTTAGTAAAATTCAAACAATACTTTTACAACGGAGAATTTTCATAATTAAATTCAGTGACAGAGTAGCCAGAATCCTTCACTATGTGAGTTAATTATACAGCTTTATATACATATATACATTCATCTACAGTTGTCAGTAGTGTCATAGAAAATAAATGAAAATATTTCAGACAGATGGAAAGGAGGAGCTATTTAAAAATTGATTTAACTTGTATTTGTAATCTATGTATTCTTAAAAGTTTTAAATAAAATTAACTATAGTCCTGTTAAATTAGTCACTTCAAATTGTCTGTCAGTATTCTGACAAAGTTAGTAAACCTTCAGTGACATTTATGTTACATTTTGTTCATTGTTATTCTGCCTCTTTTGTGAAGACCCACTTCTTAGGGAAGTCTGCTGCCTCCCTGGGGCCCAGGTTAAAGATGTGAAAAGAAAGCTTCCTACCCTCATACAGCGCTCAGATTACTATCCATTATTGATTTTTCAGGTAGGCAGCCATGAAGTTGCAACTAGAAGTCCGAGGGCAATCAAGAGAGACTTCAGGGACTTGGGGTGACTGGTTAACGGATCAGGAGCACAAGCAGTATTCTCTTCTATCCTTCCAGTTGCAGTGAATGATGAAGGAAGACACAGGAAGAGCCAGCAGATCAATACCTGGCTCTGAGCCTGGTGTCATAGGCAAGATTTTGGGGTTTTTGATCACGGATCGGTTTACATGACACCAGGCCTGCTGGCAACAAACGGTGTACACCTGTCTCAAAGGGGGAAAACGATCCTAGCACAGGAGATAGCAGGGTTCATTGAAAGAGCTTTAAACTAAATTTGAACAGGAGGAGCTGGAAGCCCTTGTGCAGCAGGAAAACTATTGCATTCTTGCCATCACATAAACATGGTGGGATGACTCACACAACTGGAGTGCTGCAATGGATGGCTATAAACTCTTCAGAAGGGATAAGCATGGAAGGAGAGGCAGTGAGGTAGTCCTGAATATTAGAGAATATTTTGATTGTCTAGAGCTTAACGATGGTGACAATAGGGTTGAGTGTTTATGGGTAAGAATCAGGGGGAAGGCCAACAAGGCAGATATCCTGGTGGGATTCTGTTATAGACCACCCAACCACGATGAAGGGACAGAATAAGTATTCCATAAGCATCTGGGAGAAGTCTCACAATCACTAGCCTTTGTTCTCATGGGGACTTCATCTTACCAGATGTCTGCTGGAAATGCAGTACAGCAGAGAGGAAACTGTCTAGGAGGTTCCTAGAGTGTGTGGAAGAGAACTTCCTGACACAGCTGGTGAGTGAGCCAACTAGGGAAGGCACCCTACTGGACCTCTTGTTTGTGAACAGAGAAGGACTCATGGGCGATGTGATGATTGGAAACCTTCTTGGGCATAAGGACCATGAAATGATAGAGTTTTTGATTCTTGGAGAAGGAGGGAGGTCAGCAGAACTGCTACCTTGGACTTCCGGAGGGCAGATATTGGCCTGTTTAGGAGCCTGGTTGACAGAGTGCCTTGGGAGGCACTCCTGAAGGGCAAAGGAGTCCAGAAAGGCTGGACATCCTTCAAGAAGGAAATCTTACAGGCACGGAAGCAGGCTGTACCCATGTGCCAAAAGATGAGCTGGCAGGGGAGAAGACTGGCCTGGCTGAACAGAGAGCTTTGGCTGGAACTCAGGAAAAAAAGGAGAGTTTATGACCTTTGGAAGAAGGGGCAGGTGACTCAGGAGGACTACAAGGATGTTGTGAGGTTATGCAGGGAGGAAATTACAAGGGCCAAAGCCCAACTAGAACTTAATGTAGGTACTGCCATAAAAGACACTAAAAAATGTTTCTACAAATACATTAACAACAAAGGGAGGCCTAAGGAGAATCTCCATCCCTTATTGGATGCAGGGGGAAACATTGTGACAAAGGATGAAGAAAAGGCTGAGGTACTTAATGCCTTCTTTGCCTCAGTCTTTAACAGTCAGGCCAGTTGTTCTCCAGGTACTCAGTCACCTAAACTGAAAGACAGGGACAGGGAGAAGAATGAAGCCCCCATAATCCAAGAGGAAATGGTTAGGGACCTGCTACACCACTTAGACACGCACAGGTCTGTGGGGCCATATGGGATCCACCCAAGGGTACTAAAGGAGCTGGTGGAAGAGCTCACCAAGCCACTTTGCATCATCTATCAGCAGTCGTGGTAAACTGGGGAAGTCCCAGTTGACTGGAAGTTAGCAAATGTGACGCCCATCTACAAGAAGGGCCAAAAGGAGGATGTGGGGAACTACAGGCCTGTCAGTCTGACCTCGGTGCCAGGGAAGGTTATGGAGCAGATCGTCCTGAGTGCCATCATGCAGCACGTATGACACAATCAGGGGACTGGGCCCAGTCAGCATGGGTTTATGAAAGGCAGGTCCTGCTTGACTCACCTGACCTCCTTCTATGACAAGGTGACCTGCTTAGTGGATGAGGGGAAGGCTGTGGATGTTGTCTACCTGGACTTTAGTAAAGTTTTGACACTGTTTCCCACAGCATTCTTCTGGAGAAACTGGCTGCTCATGGCTTGGATGAGTGTACTCCTTGCTGGGTAAAAAAATGGCTGGATGGCCAGGCCCAAAGAGTGGTAGTGAATGAAGTTAAATCCGGTTGGTGGCCGGTCACAAGCAGTGTTCCCCAGGGCTCAGTGTTGGGGCCAGTTCTGTTTAATATCTTTATTAATGATCTGGATGAGCGGATGGAGTGCGCCCTCAGTAAGTTTGCAGAAGACACCAAGTTGGGCAGGAGTGTTGACCTGCTGGAGGGTAGGAAGCCTCTGCAGAGGGACCTGGACGGGCTGGATCAATGGGCCGAGGCCAATTTTATGAGGTTGTTGTCTCTGGCATCCCTGGCCAGATTCAGTTCCAGTTGGACTTTAGCTTTCCTAACCTCATCCCTGGATGCTTGTACAATGTTTCTGTATTCCTCACAGATTTCCTGTCCTTGCTTGTACCTTCTGTATGCTTCCTTTTTGTGTTTGAGTTTGGTGAGGAGCTATTTGTTCATCCATGCAGGCCTCCTGGCATTTTTGCCTGACTTCCTGTTTATTGGATTGGACTGCTCTTGAGCTTAAAGGAGGTTATCCTTTAACATTAACCAGTTTCCTTCTTCCCTTCAGGGCCTTATCTCACAGGACTTTTCCGAGCAGATCTTTGAAGAGGCCAAAGTCTGCTCTCTTGAAATCCAGTGTTGTAGGCTTGCTTTTCACCCTCCTTCCTGCCCTCGGGATCCTGAACTCCACCATCTCATGGGCAATGCAGCCAAGGCTGCCTTTGACCTTCATATTCCTGTGGTGCTGCATTTCCCTCCCTTGCCCCAGACCACTTTACAATCTCAGTAATTCCCATCGAGACTTGGCCTTTTTGCAATGAGTTTGGCGGTTAAGCATCCCTTGACTGTACCAGGAACTCTTGCATGGCTAAGGTGGGAGTAGCACTTACTGCACCAGGAACTCCGGTTGCCTGGCCAAGGTGGGGAATGAGAGCAGGAATAATCAGTCATCCCCTGACAGCCTTGGGACATATCATTGTGGATTATGACTCAGGCGGATTGGAACAGTAGGATCGGTACCAGCATTGCTGGAATTTTTGAGAACTTCAGTAATTACTGACCTGGATGGTGGACAGGATGGCCATTTACTGATACCTAACGTCAATCATCTCACAACCCTATAAACAGTGGTACCAAGGGACACCCTTTGAGCTGTCCAGGACCACAGCAGGCTTTGACCAGTATCTCCCTCTGAGTGGGATGCTTCTCAGAGTTTGCAAACTCTTGAGTTTGTGAACTCTTAAGTTTGCAAAGTTTGGAGGCCTGGTGATACAACCTGGGCTGAACTCTGGGAGACCCCTAACTCCTTGAGGCTCAACTTTCCGCCGTTGAGACAATCATTTGAAGTGAGTATTTCACTTAGCTCGAGGTGAATTTTTCACGGGTACCTTTATATGCATATTTTGTGTGTGTGTGTGAATCAATTCAAATATTGTAGCAGATCCTATTTAACCACTTTGTAAATGCTAAATTAACCAATGATTAATTGCTGCTAAATTCCTGTGATTCTCTCTTTAACTGTGAATAAAGCTTAAACTGCTGCCAGACATATATAATCCTTAGACATAAACCGTTGATAAAATCTAAGGCGAAGTCTGGATCCAGCTGCACTTAGGCTCCTCTCTAAGAAGGAGTTTAGAAAGCACGAGGGTCCATTCTGAACTTTGTGACTCAACTTGAGGGCCTCCTTCACACCCTTGTATTTTCAATCTCTGTATAAATTGTTCTAATTCGCTTCTACCTCATTTTTTTTTTCTTTATATATTCCATTAATTTATTAAGTTATAGAGTGAACCTTGCCATTGAACTTCGATAAATCACACTTTTATAAATTTCTCTTAAAATCACTTTTTGCAAGTATCTTTGATGGTAATTCTTTAAGCAACCTAACCACTCATCCCTGACAATCCCCAACAAGCTCCTACTTGTTGATTAGTATGAGGTCCAGCATAGCACCTCTCCCCATTGTCTCCTCTATCACCTGGAGGGGGAAATTACCATCAGTACATTTCAGGAACCTCCTGGATTGTTTATGCCCTGCTGTGTTGTCTCTCCAATAGATATCAGGGTGGTTGAAGTCCGCCAATGAGGCCCAGGGTCTGCAAACCTGAGTCTGTTCCTACCTGCCTGTAGAGGGTCTCATCCACATGTTCTTCATGGTCAGGTGGCCTATAGCAGGCACCCACTATCATGTCACTTTTGCCTGTCCTCTCTTTAATTCTAACCCATAAATTCTCTGCCAGCTCCTCTTCCATCCCCAGGCAGAGCTCAATGCACTCCAGCTGCTCTCTCACATAAAGGGCAACTCCCCCTCCTTGTCTTCCCTTCCTGTCCTTCCTAAAGAGCCTGTATCACTCCATTGCAACACTCCAGTCATGGGAACCATCCCACCACATCTCCATGATCCCAACAAGATCATAGCTCTGCAACTGCACTCAGATCTCTGACTCATCATGTTTATTCCCCATACTGTGTACATTAATATACAGGCACTAAAGAGGGCCACCCCAACATGTTCCCAGAGAGAGTTTGGAGGATTTGTCCACAGTGGTGCCTTATAGGCACCTCCTTGTCTACGTGCAGGTGCTGGAGGTGACCCCACCCAAGCCCCATTTTATTGTCTTTGTGATCCCTTCCCTTCACACCACCCCATGCCCTTTGCACAGCAAACCTGTCCATCACTCCCTCACAGCACTGCTGGTTGCCATCTTCCTCTTCAGTCATTCCTAGTTTAAAGCCCTCTATGCTTTCTGAAAGGAAAAGAAAAAATAAAAAAAGTCTATTTTCTTCTTGTTTTCTCTGTAACACTATTTTTTTTTAGTTGCAGATGCTGAAAAAGAAGTCTGATCATTTATTCTACCCCCATAACTGAATATAGTTCATCACTAAATCATCTTCTAAATGACCTCTTTCTCTGAAAGTATCCTTCACTTGTACTGGTTCTGGCTGGGATAGAGTTAATTTTCTTCATAGTAGGTTGCGCATGGTGCTGTTTTGGATTTGTGCTGAAAACAGTGTTAATAACACAGGGATGTTTTAACTGTTGCTGAGCAGTGCTTACACAGAGTCAAGGCCTTTTCTGCTTCTCATGCGGCATCAGCAAGCAGGCTGGGGGTGCACAAGAAGCTGGGAGGGAACACAGCCAGGACAGCTGACCAAGGGGATATTCCACACCATGTGATATTGTGTTCAGTACTAAAAGCTGGGGAAAGGAGGAAGGAAGGATGTTTGCAGTTTGTCTTCCCAAGTAACAGATGTGACGGAGCTCTGCTTTCCTGGAGATGGCTGAACACTTGTCTGCTAGTGGGAAGTAGTGAATAAATTCCTTATTTTGCTTTGCTTACTCACGCAGCTTTTGCTTTATCTTTATCTCAAGCCACAAGTTTTCTTACTTTCACCCTTCCAATTCTCTCCCATGGGGGACTGAGCAAGCAGCTGCGTAGGGCTGAGCTGTCTAGTGGGACTAACCCATGACAACACTCCTTCAACTCTCTTGGGCAAGCCTCCTCCCTTCACCACTCCCTATTTCTGTTCCTTGAGAAAAGTTCAAGAGAATCTGTGCAAGAAATAGTAGGATCATTGGTGACAATTATTTATTCTGTTCAATATATTATTTATTCTGTTCAAAGATTTCAGGTTTCATTTTCCTCTAATTATGAATACTGGATGATCAATATGTTGAAGGTCCATTGAATAATTATTTTTATTTATTTACTACGTAAGTATTTGTTAATTTATTGTTTATTACTATTATTATTTATTGTTTATTACTATTTATTTTATTATTTTATTACTATTTATTTTATTATTTTATTATTTATTATTACTGTTTATTACTATTTATTGTTTATTACTATTTTGTGAATTTTTGATAAACTAAGGTTTTTTTAGGATTTAAAAATAACAAAAAAGGAACATGTTTTCACAAGATACAATATCCACAAAAGATAAGTCTAGTTTTTAATTAAGGAAAAGCATATCAAGTTCTTTATTCCACACACTGTTCATGTTTTGTGCTTCTGAGCTTTCCTGGTTGAATCTGTCCACCTCCGCAATTCACAAACATTTGTTTCCCAAACGTGCATATTTGACATCCATTTATGAAAGTTCTAAGAAACCATATATCTGAAAGATGGAGAATTCGCTTTGATTGCTTGGCATTTCTCAGAAGTCCTTTGATCTGTCTCCTTCCTTTCAGAGATCAAGTACATATAAAATGTGATCTGTATTCCTGCAGGTGATGATATATCTAGCCATGGTTTTTTAGCAGTCTGCATTAGCAATCAAAAAAATCTGCCATACATACCATGTATGTAAATTACTAGAGATTATCATAATGTGTTTTTTCATTTCTGCTTGCATTTTGCATATGTAGAAAATAAATTGTGGAATATAAGTGGAAAGCAAAGCTCCTTATCCATTTGTGGTTAGTGTGAATGTTTAGAATGATAAAGTCTTTGCTTTTGACCAGTACCAAAAGCTCTGACGCAACAACTGTTGAAGTTAATGAATAACAGCACCAAGAGAATCTGTAGTCTATTCTAATAACATAGGCTTGTCAACAAACTAAAAATGTAACCATTAACAATGCAACATTACACGACTATATTAGACAATATTGGCTCCATCTATATTATTGTTTACCTGCTCCAAAAATCCTGTATCCATACCCTTACCATATGACCCAGACTCTTATCATTGTGATGGTGATAGAAAACATGTTTGCTGTTGCAGGACAGTGGCTTAGAGGTGGCTGCTGTCTTGATGGCCTTGTTTACTGGGCATCTTGATCTATGGTATAATGCACCTGGAGGGTGTCCAGGGTCTCTCTTGGGGGCAGACTTACCAGGGCAACAGGCGATACCACTCATCCCTTCTATGGTGAGTGGAGAGCTCAGATCAGTTTTCTGGTTCCAGAACATACAGGACATTGCAATGCATAATAACAATAAAAATCATAAACAACAATAACAGTAAGTCATAAAGTCTCTGCAGTGACCTATTCCATATTTCCATTTCTTTATATCCATTTTCCTTAGCACGTATACTGACTTTTTTTTTTTTTTTTTTTTTTTTTTTTTAATAATTGCATTGTGCAGTCCTGATACAACTGTGAAAATAACTGGATTTCACAGAATGGAAATAGTTTATAGTAATTATATGAAAGCGTGCGGCTTTTAACAAGAAGTTGATGCTGGTTCTTCAACTACATCTAGTTTGAAACATGTATAAGCAACTTATAGTTTCATATTAAGCAGCACAGGACTTTCCTGGGGAAGAGGGTATGGGAAGAGATCAAAGGCATTTTCATATTCAAACCAAACATTGAAATTGATACTTTCCATGTGTTTATAGATTTCATGTATATAAATTTCAGATGATAAGCAAATACAGTAACAGACATAAATATAGGTGCAAAAAATGCTTGATATGAATAAGAGATAATGAGCTCATATTGCTTCAGATGTGTCTGTTCATGATGTGTGTTTGTGCTGATTGAAGTAAAATATAAAAACTAAGCTCTGGATAGCTCATTGTTTTCCCCAAGGCTAGTAACTGCTAACTGTTTACTAAAACAAATATGCCACTTAGGAAGTAATTTAAATATATGGACACAAATTTTCTGTCTTCTATGAGGTGATATCAAAGTCAAATCCATCGTTTTGACAGTACATCATGTATGGTAGCTATAGATCTCAGTCCTTTTGTAATTAACAAGTTTATGAGGAAGTAATGGTCCATTATTCTCTACTGAATTGTTTGAAATTTGTCCTGTCTTTAGAAAGGGCGACTTTCAAACTCACAAGGATATAAGTAGATATGTCTTGAATTAGGGTGTTCTGAAATCAATCAAGGTGATAGTAACAACAGAACAAAACACAACCAAACCCAATCTACAATCTTTACAATAATTCAGATTTTTAAATCTTGATTTAAATTATGAAACTTTCCACTCAACATAGCTACTTAAAGTAAATTAACATTTTCTTTCTCTCTTTCAATTTTTCTTTTTCTCTTTTGTTTTCTATTGCAGAAACTGAAAAAAGAAACACATTTAATTGCAATGGTTTTACTGTATCCACAAAGTATCCTTGAGAACATACACTAACATAAAACTACAAGGCTTTTTAACATGTGGTGAAGAAAGATCTGATGGTTTGGCATGAAAACAGGTAAACTGAAACTGGAAATAGGGGATATGTTTTAAAGAGAGAGTGTGATTAAAATTCAAAAGAAATGCGCTCAAAGACTGATTATAGTCTGTAAACAGAAATTGTAGGGTTCAATTGACATAATTGAATACAGTTTCACTGACTTAAATAAATGATTAGTATCGCTTGACTATCTACCCATGGGTATGTTATTCACCTATATATGTTGCAGTACATCCAGATTTTTTCTGATATCATAGAGCAAGCTTCCCCTGCCTTTGTCATCTTCATGATCATGTTCTCATAATTGTTTTTTCCAGAGCCCACAGACATTAAAATGCCTAATATATTTCTGCCGTTTCATTCATATTGTCCTCAGGCCAGATCCAGTTCTTTTTGAACTATTATTGAAAAAGAATGCTGAAATAGATATGAAGTTTGCCTATGTGTTAATTAAAAGCACAGAACTTTTGTTAAGCTATGTGTGTCACATTCTATTTCAATGTTATTTTATTTTCAACATATTATTAAAATCAGATTGAAAAAGCCCATTCAACTATATCTTTTATTTATGCTTTGCTTAGTGCTTTTCCCAATGGACAGTAGCTAGCATTTTTGCTGCTTTTGAAATTTTGTTTAATTATTCTTTATTAGAATTCATGTTTGTTTACTCAATTCAAGCAGATTATTTCCTCCTAAAAAGCTGCTCTGATTACTAGAAACAATAAATATATACAGTATGTACAGTACATTTAATTTGTTCCACCTGGACAAGAGAAGGCTCAGGGAAGACCTTGTTGTGGCCTTTCGATATTTAAAGGGGGCTTAAAAGAAAGATGGAGAAAGACTTTTTATCAGGGTCTGTAGTGACAGGACAAGGGGCAGCAATTTTAAACTAAAAGAGGGTCATTTTAGATTGGACATAAGGAAGAAATTTTTTATGATGAGAGTGGTGAGACACTGGAACAGGTTGCTCAGAGAAGTTATGGATGTCCCATCATTGGAAGTATTCAAGGTTAGGTTGGGTGAGGCTTTGAGTAACCTGATCTAGTGGAAGATGTTACTGCAGGGGCGTTGGTCTAGGTGATCTTTAAAAGTCCCTTCCAACCCAAATCATCCTATGATTCTGTAAGACTGCAGTCTCACTTTCTCACATTCTTCAGCTGTGTAGTTTCATTAGATGATTTCAACAGATTGGTTCATGAATTAAATAAACCAGCTGATTTTATATATAAGAAATTCTGTGAATGACTTTGAGTGAATAATATACATGCATATATATTATTCTTCTCCAAGGGCAGGACTTAGCATTTCCTGTTGTTGAACTCCATGAGATTCCTGTTGGCCCATTTCTCCAGCCTGTCCAGGTCCCTCTAAATGGCAACACACCCATCTGGCATATCTACACTGAGTTTTCTAGTGCCTGCAAACTTGCTGAGGGTGCACTTTGTCCTGTCACCCAGGTCATTAATGAAGATGTTAAACAATGCTGGACATAGTATTCGTCCCTGCAACACATCATTGGTGACTGGCGTCCAGCTGGACTTGATGCTGTTGTTCACAAACATCTGAGCCCAGCAGTTCTGACAGTTTTCAATCTACTTCACCATCCATTGCTCTCCTAGCTTGAGTCATTTAACATTGGTTAGGGACAACAGTGCAGTTGCTAGAAACTGGTCTTGGCTTATTGGGAATATAGTTCAGTTAAACCTCATTTTCCTGATGAAAAGAGAAACACAATGGAAGCAAGATTTATATTGATCAGAAACATTTAAATTATTTTTCTTTTTTATTGCTTTGCAAAGATGTTTTCTTCAAGACTTAACTTCTTTTTTTCAATTATTTATCTAGTAGTTATTTAAGGTCATCTGATGAAGGTTTTCCATACATATGAATTTATAAATAAATAGTGTGTTTCCTGACTTCTCATTTGGATGATAGAAAAAAACTAAGCCAAGTGAAAGTGCTTAACAGTAATTGCATTTAATTTTAAAATATTTCTGCATCAGCTTGTGTTTGTAGCTCCCTGCACATTTTGTTCTCATTAAAATGCTCCAGCGAATCCGTTTTGAATAAAACTAAATAAATAACAAAGCCATACTTGAGATTAATCCTCTTTTCTGAAGAAACACTAAATAGGGATACATATATGAAATCTATTCAGTCTGCTCACAATAATAATTCTGATCCTTGTTAAGAATATGAAAACAGAAAGGTAAGAAACCTAGTTTGCATTTTACATTCCATAAATTAGCACAAAGTATAATGAGCTATGAAACTGTCTCAAAGTTTACATCAGTTTAAAAGAAAAGTTTGAATAAGTTGATTTTCACCGCTGACAGTAAAACAAGCTGAAAATTCATACAGAAGAGATTCTGCATTTGTCTATTATGGTGAATTAGATTTCAGTCTCACAGACATTTATTTACCTATTTAATGTTATTAGTAATTTAAAGTCAATATGACTATAATACTTGAGCATTCTGACAGTAATTTAAAAAGATTTTTTTAAATGTAGAGAGTTTTATTAAAAAGTTGTCTAGATATATATAAGTATATACATACACACACAAACACACACATACTGTCCTGATACGCTTTGACTTCATAGCAACTATGGTGTTTTCACTGCAGAGCCATGCTGCTGATGTCTACTTGGCTGCTTGCCCTGGACTAGTGCCAGTGTCCCAGTGCCTTATCAGGATAAGCCCTGACTGTGGCAGAAAATTAGGTGTATGGCTAGAATTTCAGTCTGGATGATTAGTGAAATCTGGGGTGTACTGTGGTATGTTTTAAGAAAAATGAGCACAAATGTACCAAAACAGTGAGGTATCCTCATTTAATCTTCTGCTCTTCTAAAAGCGTAGCACACACCTCAGAGGACACTGGTTGTCTGAGCAAACTGACTTCAGATAATTCAATATCAAACTTTAACATAGCAAGCAAATAAAGTACAAATTTTACCTCTAAGGTTAAAATCCACAGGATACTTTTGAAGGAGTCTTAACTTAACCATTAAAGTAACAAAGTAAGTTTGGGAAGGGAGGTTTCCTTGCCCCAAGATGAGATAGTGATTACATCACCATTCATCCCATTTTTTCTGATGGAAGAGAACATCTGTGACAGGTATGTAGGCTGTATTGAACCCTTACTGATTATATTTTCCTAGACAAGCTAGCACCTAGTTCTTGGACCAGTCTTACTGTAGTTTGAAGCATAAGTTCCTTTAGGTTACAATCAGTCTCAACCTAACTCCTGTTAAAAAGCAGTGATGCTTTACAATTCACGGCTCTTTATGGATACCCAAAAGGTTCAAAACTGCGTTCAGTGTTCATGCAGAACATTTTTAAGAGAAGTGATAATCAAGTCAGGTACTTTACTTCAAACTCCAAATGAATCCTTTTAATTAATAAGAAACATTTAGGATCATCTTTAAAAAAGGAGAAAAACTCCCCCAAAATAGTATGCTATGAATACCTCCTTTATACATACAAGAATCCGAATTGCAGGGTGATATTTAAGTACCTTTTTTGGACTTTAGGCTTCTTACATTTAGGTAAAGTTGATTCTCAAGACTCCACTTTGTATCCCAGTTAGTAAAGATACAGCATGATTATACAGATAACATGTTCAGTGTGGGTTTTTTTGGTTGTTGGCGGAGAGGGGAGGGCAGAAGGTTCCTAGCAAGTTATTTGTAAAAATTGAACTGATGTTTAGTTAACAGGTTATCCAAAAGACACTGTAGATGATGTGAAAGTTCTGCAGACCAAGCTCAGAGAAGAAAGAGGAGGAGGCATTGCTGCAGGTGCTGGAGCAGATTCCCCTGCAACCCCTGCAGAAGACCACAGACCAGGTATGTCCTTGCTGCCCATGAAGACACCATGCTGGGGCAGATATCCACATTACAGCCAACTGAGGATCCCACACCGGAGCAGGTGGATATGCCCTGAAGGAACTGCAGCCTGTGGAAATCTCATGCTGGAGCAGCTATATTCTGAAGGACTGCAGCCCATGGAGAGGACCCATGCTGGAGCAGGGCAAAAGTGCGAGGAGGACGGAACAGCAGAGAGGAGATGTTATGGACTGACCACAACCCCTATTCCCCATCCCCCCTCGGGTAGGGAAGGTAGAGGAGTCAGGAATGAAAGTATGAAGTTCAGCCTTGGAAAAGATGGGTTGGGGTAGGGGAGAAGATGCTTTGGGGGGAGGAGGGTCTTTGTTCCTCACCATCCTACTCTATTTTAATTGGCTATGAATTAAATCAATTTCCCCTGAGTTGAGTCTGTTTTGCTGGTGATGGTAAGTGGTAAGCGATCTCCCTGTCTATCTTGACCCATAAATGTTTTCATTGTCTTTTCTCTCCTTTGTCCTGTTGAGAAGGGGCACTGAGAGAGCAGCTGGCCAAGGTCAATCCATCATAGGCCTTTATTATAAAAAGGTACTTGTCTGTCAAATATATTCCCAGACAAATTATTGTCTAAGAAGTAGGAAATTCTGACTGAATTTATTTATTTATTTACTTATTTACTTATCTATTTATTTATTTATTTTCATTGCTGCTTACCAGTCTGGATGTTATACAAAATGAAAATCCTATGGTCTCAGTGAATTCTTGTTATAAGCAGAAGGATTTATATAGTAAACTCTGTGAATGAGTTTACTCTAGGTAAATGACAAGCAGTTTCAAATATAAAATTAAATGCTGGCTGTTCCCCCTGGTCAAAGAGTTTTGGGAGTGTAGACTATTTCAGAAGTTATTATTGAATCAAAACTACTTAATACCCATGTAGTTCTAACAATAAATATTTTGAAAGACAGGTATAGTGAGACCATATTTAGCAAGATCACTAGGAACAGAAAAAGAAAATAATTTGCAAAGTCAGCTGAAATCTATAAAATAACATGCAATAGAGAACAATATGTAATGTTGCAATTTTGGATCAGTCCTCAAGAAGTGAAAGGTCATCAGGTGAAAGTCCTTTACAGTTTCACTTTCTCCTGTCTTTTCACTCAAACCCTTGTACAACAATGAACAGCTAATGTAATGTGAGAACTGTTCAAGCTGGATAGTACACAGTGAATCAAGATCATGACAGTCTTCAGTGAATCAAAGAGAAAATGTCCTTTTTGAAACCCAGACAGACTGTTCAGTGAAAAGAAAGCAAAAAGAAATAAACCAGGCAGCTTAATTTACATTCATCCTGCCTCAATTGACCACCAGTTGATGTACTTCATTTAAGAGTCTAGCTCATTTACACTTCCCTGTGCTCACAAAAGAGAGTTAGGTATCTCTAGAGAACAATTCAGATTTTAAATTTAAATCACTTTCTGTAAAAAATAAGTCTAGAGTGACTCTATTCCTTAGTTAGTTTTTTTGGATATGTGCCTAAAACTTTTTAATTTTTTTTTTTTTTTTCCAATGTATTTAAATGCCTTAATGATTTTTTAAAAATTTATTGGAATTATCATTTCTGTACGTTAAAAGATGTAGACAAGTAACTTCCCTTCAGTATAACTTAAATTGGCTCCCACTTCCTGTGAAAAAAACATTTAAATGGAAATACAAAACTCACTTATTTTCTCCATTTTCAGAATGCACACACATATGTTCTGTTCCCATTCTTGATCATATAGCTGGATTTACATGTTTTTGCACAAATGGAAAATTAATTTCTGGAGTTTAAAAAGCAGTTGGCTGAAGTATAAACTAAAAAAAAAATATTTCTGTTAGTTGCCAGCATAACAGTAAGTAGGTAGTGGATAAGTTGCAGGAATTTCTTTTGATTAAATTATGCTTTTAGGAAGTCTTGGTCCTATATTTACCAGTACTGAGCAACGATTTGCATGCTAACATGTAACTCTAAAACGTTACCGTCACGTCTTAGATTAAGTGCTTGCAGACATAGACCATGAAATACATTGTTATTAGTCTGGTTCTGGATGTCTATGCATCACTTATTATGTCAATGCAGTTATTAATTATTTGCATTTGAGAATACGTCTTATCTGCTTTGCTGAAATCATAAATTGTTACGCTTCATTTGTGACCAAGAGTTGTACATGAAGCAGCTATCCAGCAACAGCAGACATTCTGAGATGGAGCATAGGCAGCTACGCCTTGTGTTCTCATCTCACTTTGCAGACTACAATAGGACAATAATGTCTCCATCTCTCCCATTATCTCCTCAGGACACTATTTGCTCCCGGTGATGAGCTAATGAGGGAGTGAGAGTGTAATAAAACCCAAATAATCCTCTAAATAAAGCATCTACAATTGTCCCCTTGATTGTGCAAATATGCTTCCTGTAAGTAAGCTCTGTAAAACTACAAAAGACACAGAGGGAAGCTAATATTGGTACGGCTTGCTGTGGAGCTGAGGCCAGATTTATTTTTCCCCTTTGTCGACACTGCTATACATTTAAATTGTAAGGCATGAAAATATGATTTATGATTATGATTATAATTTATGATTTCCATTAAAAATACACTTGCATAAGATCTGGACCACTGATAAAGGGGAAAAGAAAAAAAGAAAAAAAACATTAGTCAGTTTAAATATCCAGGAGGTCAATTCCCCATAACATTTCTGGACAAAACAGTGATTATTGCTGCACTTTGTTTCTGCTTCAAATGCTTTGATAGTATAGTTATGCTCATACAAACTGTTTTCTTTTTGTTTTTAATTAGTGTCCAATTAGTTCTTTCAGAACTGACAATCTTCAGGCCAAGTCTCTGTTTCAAAAATAGCTGATGTAGTAAACCTTGAAAGATAGCATTTACAGTAGAAATTATGGCAGAATTCTAGGAAGACATAAGGATACTTCGAAGATTAAAATATCCAGCAGCCCATGTTTTTTTCTTGTCTTAGCTACTAACCCTTTGAAAACTTAAGCATGAAATCTGAATGCAAACCAAATTCAACTTTTACCTTAGAGAAAGAAGAGAGTTTTTTGTCAGCAAAAAGGTTTCTAACACTGACATTCTGAACTTATTACAAAGGAGAACGATGAACTTATTACAAAGGAAAACTATGATCAGTGGATTATTTATTCTGCGTAAAGATATTTTTCTCCATGTAAAATAAAATCTTTGTGCCTCTGAATGACAAATACAAAATTATGTGCAGGCTGGTGTATTATATTTTATGTGTACTGTGCAATAACTATATATATATCCTGTTCACTGAAAAAATACAGACTAGTTGATCTATTTATAGATTTTTAGAGAGTCTTTTCAAATACATTTTTAGTACCTGACATTGAATATCAATGTCTTAAGAACTGGTCTTAGGTAAATGAGATATTTCTTTGGATACCTTTAAAGGCTACTTCCACTTCATCTACTTCTCAGTCAGTTCCTCAGTTATGGAGGAAACACTCAGAGTATAAGCAATGATAGGCTATTTTCTTCCAATTCTTTAACAACAGAAAGCAATTCAGAGGCTTTGTAAGATTCAACATGAGGCTGAGTAGGGTAAATTCTCCATCTAACCTCTTTCTAGTGAAAAGGAAGGGAGAAAAAGAAGGGTGAGAGGGGGCAGTAACACAGAGAGAGGTTGTGTTTTGGTTTTCTTTCCCTTGCAAATCATCCTATTTATGCTACTAGATTGACACACCATAACACAAAATACTTTTCACACAATGGATTGCTCCCTGTGTATCACTGAATATCCTAAGATGAAAAGTGATTTTGTAGAGTGTTAGACATTGGAATTGTCTTTTATAGATTGAACCAAGCTCCTTTTAGGCATCTGTCATTCCTCACTTTATTTTCTCTACCTGTACCTTCTGGACTGAGAAGACTGTGGAAAGGTATTAATTTCCTTGTTACTAGACCAAAAAGCCTTGCTCTGCTTCCCCTGCAGGGTGTGGGGTTCCTGTCATATTCTGCACACATCTCCTAGTTCTTCTTACACACTGGTGTAATTTGAGACTAACTCCTCTCAAATTAGTGGTATAAAACTATCATATAGGAGAAGGGAAAAAGGACTAAGTTTTTGCAGTTTCATTTAAATCAACTTCTTTATTTTCTTACTTTAAATCTGATATTTTGTAGAGTAGCACTTGATAAAATATTTCAAACTATGATTCTTTTGTGTTATTAATGGGATTATCTATTTATTTAGACAGTAAATATCAAAAGTGTCATGCAAATTAACAATACATTACTACTAGTGCCTAAGTGAAACAGACACCTAGAACTTCTGGAAAACTAAAGCTTTCAAACGGAATTAATTAATCAGGAAGGAAGACTTATTTTATCCTGTAACCACTTACACAAAACATACAACTATTAATATTAAAAAGGAAAATAACTGGAAGCAGTATTTTAAAGGAGATTTAACCAGAGAATCTGCTTAAAAGAATGATTTCATGTTCATGGAAATAGAATTCTTTCAATATTTGGCTTCGCTCTCAGTTAAATCCAAATAATTTTTTTTTGATGTCACAATGAACTAGATGATGCTAAAATTGTGCATCCTGTGCTAAAATGTATAAAAAAAGCCATTTTTCCAAGGCAGTTACAAGGGGTTTCCAAGGTAGTTCAGCTGTACTGCCTGTCATGATCTCCCAGATCTTGAAAGTCTGTTTCAGACTTCCCAGGCTACAGTTTATGGAAGAGAGCATGAAATCTTCCATAACCCACCTTAATTAAGCCCAGGGCAGAGACAGGTTTCCCAGATCCTTGGGCTTCAACTACTTGATGATCATAGGTCCTGAAGCTCGGGATAACTCACCAGCCTCCATATTTGGCTTCTTGAGAGTTGAATCTTTGTATTCAGATAGTTTTAAGCTAACTAGCTAGTCTCTGTATGTATGTGAATTTTATACTAGCAGGTTTAGCAGTTGCTCCCACCCTAGTTGGCATATCTACTTAACCTAGCATTTTGGCAAAGACATGACTACAGAATAGATGCAGTTTTTGTAATACTGGGTAAATTCTAACCAGCTCTTCCTAAGAACGTTTATATACTCATATTTTGAATGCTGCAGCTTTGGAAGAAGCATAAAAATAGTACCGTGAAGAAGGGATTCAGAGTACAAACTTGGTCTTGCCCTTGTCTCCCCTTCACCATGCTATTCAATTCCTCCTAGTTAGAAGAGTGTTATATAGTTTGCAAAATCAAAGACTAAAAAGATTGGAAATGCTGAAATTGAGTCTTGCTGTGCATATTCATTATGATACTCTCTGTAGCTGCATAATTTCCTGACATCTTTCTAATGACATCTGCCATTAAATGTGCATAGTTAATGTAAAATTTATCAATGCTGCACAGTATTTCACATTTTAATCTGCATTTCATGCAGCATAAAATTGCAGATCTTAAAAAACTTTATGTTTACTGGACCCGCACATTTTTTTCAATCTAACATAGCTGTAATCTCTTTAAAGAATGAAATCATGTTTGCATGGCATATCCTGGTATTTAAAAAACCTAGGTGACCATCACTGACTAGACTTAAAAATCTTCCAGCTTCAG
Source organism: Platalea leucorodia (assembly GCF_965183815.1). Taxonomy (NCBI): domain Eukaryota; kingdom Metazoa; phylum Chordata; class Aves; order Pelecaniformes; family Threskiornithidae; genus Platalea; species Platalea leucorodia. The sequence continues at coordinate 48,560,534 of NC_138824.1, forward strand.
CTGGAACCTGAATCTTTCTTCACCAGCTATTGAAAGAGTACATAGCGCTCAAAATATCTTTTTAGGCAAGTCTGAGGCTACCATGAGATTCAAGAATTTTGTAGTTTATGTGGAATTCTTCCATCGAGAAGCCTTCTACATCTTGCTTAGGAATGCTGTCCTGAAATAGCTTGAACTGGTAAACATTTTTTTCTAGAAATAGAAATCATATCTGCTTGTGCTACAAAGAGCAAAAGGAATTGAAGGTCTCCATGCATGTCTCCTTGACATAGGCAAGTGTCTGGGAAAACAACAAAAAAATCTTGTTTTCATCAGTAATGGAATGCAAAATAGAAAACACATGAGTAAAAGAATAAAATGGTAATCAACTCTGCAAGACAGAAAAGAGACTACATTACAACTAAAAGTAGAGACTGAATAAGTTAGATCACAGAGACATGCAAGAATGAAGACATAAACATTTAGATGATGCTAAATGGAAGTGTTACAGTAACATTAGAATTCAGGGAAAATGCAAACACTTTAGCAAGCTAGGAAAAGACAAGGTCAAATATGTTTGTGACAAGACAGAGTACAAGGAACAAGAGATATAATATAGTTTATTTTATTTTTCTAATAATTTTAGGATTAGATTGTGAAGTAATCTAATTGTCTCCTGGTTTATATCTGCATATTGTGTGTGTGTCTGTCTGTGTGTCTGTGATGAGCACAGGTAAGGTAATTGAAATCCTACTTTTCTGAATTCTCAGAGTTTTTTATTCACTTTAAAGAATTTTTGCATGTAGTTGTCCTTTTTGGTGTATTCTAATGGAAAAAAAAAAAAAAGAGTTACTGCTGTAGCTTATTGTCAGGAAAGATTTGAAAATTCTTCAATTTACTTTTTCCGCTAAAAAAAAGAATTGTTATTTCTGCCTTCACTTTGCAGTGTGTTTTAGGGAGCTATTAAGAACTACAGAATGACAAAAAAATACTGATGAAAAACATCCCCAATCCTCAAGAAACAAGCAATAACCTCTCCCTCAAAAAATGCAATTTGAAAAAAAAAAAAAAAAAACAACGAAACAAAAAGCCCTATAGTTGATTCTGAATGAAAACTGACACACAAGTAGGAGTTTAGGTTTGTTATTGGCAAACAGGGACTGTGAATGCACGCTTATTTTAGGACATAAAAAGGTCAGAAAATGTAGTATTCAGATATAGTGAAATTCACAAGCATCAAAATTTGCCAATGCATTGTAAAATATTGCTAAACAAGCACAAAAGAAGACAAAACAATGAGAAATAAAACTGCACTCAGCAGAGATTTATGCACTGATCAAATTCAACCAGCTGTTAATTAGATAACAGTATTCTTTATGGGAGGAAGCTTTTAGCGGTATATGTGAAACACATATATTTTTGGTTCACTTATAATATCTGATAATTTGTCTTTGCAGGGAACAGAAGTCTCAATGCAACCTGTGGTATCTGCAGCATTAACTGAATGGCACATTCTGGGATATCACAAATGAACAAGGAAATATCAAAAGGATTTTGCAGAAAGAAAAAGGTCATAGAATCATAGAATGTTCTGAGTTGGAAGGGACCCACAAGGATCATCAAGTCCAACTCCTGATATTTAATGGAAACCTAGTTATGTCTTCGTTTCTTTCTGAGTGTTCCTAAAGACTGGTTGTTCAGGCTTTTCAACATAGAAACCACAAAATAATTAAGGTTTTTATTTTCTTTGAGGTTTCAGTGGACTTTTAAGATCAATAAACTGTGTTCTTCAAACACTCAAATCTTCTCTTGTCTCCTGGATGTTTGCTCAAGTCTGAATACCTATATGTCACACACTAACTAGATAAAGTCTATAGTCCATTTATTTGTGCTAAGCAGCAAGCTTTGAAAAATTGTAGTAGAAAAAGCAGACCTATTTTAAGTTGCATGGAAATCAAAAATGTAAAAATGCATAATTACAAAATTACAATTTTATTTCTATTCTTAAATATTATAGCAATGGGTACAAGTCATAGAAATGTCCATTCAGAAAAGAATGTTTTATGACTCTCTTGATTCAAGAAATAAAACCAAGAGCAATCTAGTCCTTGATTGAAGTAAACTGTAGTCATAAAAATTAGATTCACTAATTCTTGGGTAAAATTAATATTTTTCAGCTGTGCTTTCAGCAATGGTGGAATATTGTTTGTCACTCTTAACAGAAGCACACACTTGTCTATTTCATATATATAGCGATTGTGTGGCACATTTGAACATACAAGATTCCCTGTAAATAACCTTTGAGCAGTACAGAAGTCAAATTGTAAAATATCTGGGTTTTGATATATAATATTTTAGCAGCTCCTGGCAACAAAATTAGGCTATCTGCCTAAAGACACATCTAAATTAATATTATAGACTAAATTTAATTGACTATTTTTTCTTTGAAGTTGAGATCATGAACTTTTTCTTTATGTAACTTTTTCTTTATGTTACCAAGAAATTTATACATAAACCTCTAATCATTACAAATATCTTGTACTTCTCAAAACTTCAGTGTGGATAAAATATTCTTAAATTGTGATAGTCATGGAGAAAATTGTAATGTATGAGGAGTTGTTTCCTTGCTTTGTTCACACAAGCACCACTGTTGATTTCCATGGAACTATTGGGATGAATAGTAGATCAAGATTAAACTTTTATTTTACTTGCTTTATGTTTTATCGAGCTACAATATCATTGTGTGCAGAAAAGCTGTAAATCCAGTTCAGGTGGACATGGAAATTTTAGCCTTGAGTATATTAGAGCAATGTCTGAAATGCAAAAGAAATCCATGCAGTGTTTTCATCACTGTCTTTCAGCAGTTCATTGACATGTGAGGATGCATAATAAGGGTCCACAGCAAAAGTCAGATTATGTGGCACTTCTGCAAACTACTTTTTTTCCTCTTACTCTCCAGATTGCCTAGAGGTGATCTAAAATGAAGAAAGCCAAAAGGATCAGCCTCTTCAGCAGGCCCTTCTTACCCAGGAAAGCATATGTTGTGAAACAGAAGCTATTTGCACAGTGGTGTCTTGAATTTTGGCAGTTACACTCCACTGACTTTCATCAGGGTGCTGAAACTTCTAATGCAACTTGGAATATGCCTGGCATTATGTATGTATTAGCTGGTTTCTGGGTCCTGAAAGTCACAGAATGGTGTTATGTTTAATCCAGTGCTACATGTTGGTCTGGTTTGGAATACTAAACTAGAGGAGACATTTTTAAATAATCACAACAGCTGTTTCAGAAGGTTAAATCTGTCAGAAAATCAAAGGAAAACAGCTTACTTTGTAAGTTTCCATTCACTTCCAAAACAATTCCTAAATCCCAGAAAACGCTTTCAAAGTCCCAGAGTTTTTCTTCTTTTTTTTTTTGCTTTATTACCCAAATGTTTATATACAAAATTATATCAAGGCTTTTTTTTTTTTTTCTGGACTAGGAAAGGCATAAAAAACTTTGAGCTCTTATAACCGCTTCTGGTTTCAGTATTCAATCTAGCACAACAAGAAAACATCCTGAAATCATTGATCCTGTAAGTAAGGATGAAGGAAGCAAGGTATGTGACTTCCAAAAACCCTTTTGAAAGTCATCTTTGTATACTCAGAGAGTGTACAATAATATTGTAGGGTGAAGAATTGTAGGGTAATAACAATAATATTGTAGGGTATTGTATTATGAAGAGTGGGTTTGTAGCAGCAAAACAGAGAAGAGATCCTCAGCAGTCCTACCTGCTGAAGCTTCCAAAGGGAAATAATATAAAGAGGTGAAAAAAGCAAAGCAGAAATAAAGGCATAAAATGTACAAATAATTTTTAGGTCCTATCTGTGTTGTCTACAGCAGAAAAATATATGTCACATTACTTCAGCACTGATGTTGTGGCCAGGGGGCAGAAGGGTGGAGAAAGAAATGAAATGAGAGGTTTGTGTTGTATTCCAGTCTCCTAGGAAAAACAACATAAAACAAAACAATAAGAAGCTGTATCTCTGCAGACTGGTAAATCTGGATTACTATTACTAGTAGCAGGCCACAGGTCTATATTCAGCTGCAGGTTCCCAGAAGGACTTATCAGCTGTGATTTGCCTAATTTGTGAAAGAGCCTGGAGATCTTTTTACATTTTTTAGTAGTAATAGCAACTGTCTAACAACCAGACTGATGATTTTTGCCTAATTCATTTTAGTTTTGCTTAGCTTTGAATGACTGTATAGTGTAACACATTGTTATATTACTTTTGATATAGTTCTGTAATTTATTGATAGTGAGACAGTACTCTTCTGTGTAGTGCAAATAGTGACCCCAGGATAATGATGCAGTGTAGAGAGGTCACAGAATGACTGCAAAGGGTTTCAAAGCATGGCAGCAGGATGAAAACAGAGGCTTCAGGGCTATAAACTAATCACCAATGCTCAATTACTGTTTTTTAAAGGAATACAACCTTGGGAGCTGGGTAAAATTGATTTTATGAAGGACAAAGGGAAAACAAACAGGCAACACACATAAAACACATCATGTAAATTCAGGTGTAACACGGAACTGCAGACCAGTGAATAAAAATCAAGGTGTAGCGCATGCTGTAATATGTGAAAGATTATCACAAGAGGATCATAGGATGATGAGGAAGAAACCATCACCATCATAATCCTCCTGGTGAAGATCTCCAAAACTGATGACTCACCATAACCTTCCTTCCCTTCTTTTTGAGGAAAAGTACCTCAGTGCATCAGTCTTAGATGCACTGAAACTGAAGGGTCACTGAAAGGGTGAGCATAAAAGCAGAAAAGGGGCTACGTACAATTTTTCCCATATTGATCAGGAATTCCATCCATGACAAAACTGTCTTTTCCATTTCCACAGAACATTCTATTTTTGCTGAACCAAGACTTAAAGAAATGAATAGCCTTCCAAAGCTCTATATAAACAGCAAACAAAAATATTTGCATCAGAAAATCTCCTGGTCATCTTTAGCTTTGAGTTCTACCCTGTGCCCTCAGAATAACTAGGAAGAACTTCATGAACTCTTAGGTATTTCCCTCTGCTGTATCTTCAGTATAGATACTTACATCTAAGATTTTCATCTGAACTCTTTTTAGAGTCAATAGCAAGAAACAGGCACATCTAAACTGTGATCCATATCATGTCTTAAATAAGTCAATTGAATTGTACCTGAAAAATGCCTACTGTTTATTAATGGAAATTGTATCAAAAGAAACACATTTCTGCATTGCAGACATTTACAATTATGAGAGATGACTCTTAACCAGTCTATGTGTTCTGTGGACATGTGCAAGAAATAACAGTCAGAAACGTTGTATCCTGACAGAGAGCCAGTAGCAGTTTGCATGTAATGTCTTATTTTGAAGACTTAACAGTTTGCAAGTGTAGAGAGAAGTCTTTTTTTTTTTTTTTTTTTTCTTTTTTTCTCCTAAATATGTGCACTAAATAGTCTCTGAGTACTAAATTTACTGACGTATACATATCCTAACTGGGTACTTGGATTCTTTAAGGAGCTCCTACTTGAGCAAGTTTAGTCCCTCTATAAGCTCAGATATCCAGTGTACAGATTGGTGAGGTGTCAGGGAACAGCGCGTAAAAGAATCAGTATGAAAATCCTCTCATGTAGATTTTTAGAGTGGGGACATGTACAGCTGAATTAGTCATTCTAGGTGCTCTTCAGAGACAATGGAAAGAAATAGGTACTTTAAGACTTCTTCGTATCTAAAAGTATATGTTTAAAATAGGTTAATTGAATCTCAGCCCAGAAGACACATTTCTTTCCTCTTTAAACTACAAAGGATATCTAAAGTGACCACTGAGAAGTGGAAACTTACATTACAGATGGCTGAAGTCATTCAAGATGAATCCTGTTACTCTTGACTGCTAATCTTTTCCCAAATCTTCTCTACACTTTCTGCAGTGAACAGACAAATAGCATCTTGCTAGGCTGTGCCAGTAGATGATAGGATTTTCCACTTCCTGCCTCCATCTGTGTGCCTTTTTCAAAGGCTAGGGTTAGAACTCAAGCCTTCTTATGAACATGTTTTATTATAAAATTGGTTTAATTTAGAAAATTTTAAACTAATACATTCTTGAGGAGGAAAAAAAGCATAAAAATACTCTTCATTTTTTTTGTAAAGAAGGAAAGATTGGGAAAACCAAATTACATTAAACAAAGAATCCAGTTATAACCAGGGTATTAAAAATTATCCTACTTAAAAACATGAAGAGAAAATATATTAACTCATGCCTATAAAACATTTGGAATATAAAAATAAAAAATTATGAACTTAGCATTAGAGTAAAACAATTATATGTTAAAGAAAGCAAACAATACAAAAATGGCATTGTCCTTTTTAATAGATTTTTATAACTATGCAACCATAACAACAACAACCACAGCAACAACAACAATAATAATGTTATTAATTATTACAATATAAAAGGAATACATCTCCTAGGAACACTCCAGACTTCATCTAGTTTCAGCTCAGGTGATTTTTACAGGTATACTACCTACTCAGTAGGTCAGTAAAAATGGGTAACCATCTCTTTTTATTTGTTCTGAATCTGGTTTGTACTACCTTCATGTGATGGCCTATAGTGCTATATTCTGTCTCTTGAGATGCCATCTGGCTTCTTTGAGATACTCAGGTTACAAAAACTGTTATGGCAAGAAGGGGCAGGCATTTTAAAAATATAACCATGGTTATTTTGCAGCTGCTGATCTGAAAAGGCTGCCCGACATGAGTGATGTGAAGACAGACAGCAGAAGTATGGAGCAGGTAGGGGCAAAAATGTGTGGTATTGTAGGTGTTTGGATGAGGTGTTATAATTCCAGCAAATGCCTGTATGTCATACTCGGTGCATGTCAACTCACTTGAAGGACTGTTTATTTTTTATTCAATAAGATGGCAGTTACATAAGGACCAGAGTTTTTATAAACTAAAATTTTATGTGTGCAATAGCTGCATCTTTCAGGTACAGAATAAATTAACAAAGATATATCATGTGGTAGATTTTGATAATATCTCCATATGTATCTTAACAAAACTAAATTTCTCTTCTGTGCTCCTCCCAAAAGCTACTAATGCTTTGAATCTGCAGCAGTTTCAGACTAAACCTTTACTTTGATAGATTGTTACCTGAGGGAAAGCGGAAAGATAATTAGCCAGAGAAAAACGTGATCTGAGGAGATGAGGAGAGAAAGAATAGAAGAGAGGAAAGCTGACAGTACCCCTTAATTTAAGACTAAAATCTAAGAAAGGATTTAGGTTCAGAACAGCTCCTTTATGGTACCTAAGTCCACCATTTAGTCAAAGGTCACTGTGAACATCAGGCTCTTGCCTAACTTTGGAGGTTCCTATGTTTCTGCCAGGATGCTTTAAGTGTCTGTGTTTCCATTAGTAGTATGGGTTACACTGTACAAAATTTAATGGCCAATGTTCAAATCATCCCTGACATAATTCAAATATTGCTTCTCAAACTGAATGTTGACTTTCACTGATCACACCTGCAGGATTGCTACTGACATATTCTAGTGTGATGTCTGCTAAACAAGCTTCATATAAAAGAGTCTGAAAGAACTGTAAGAAGGTACTGTATTGTGCTTCACATTGAGAAGTTTTCTATATCTCCTTGAAAACCTGCCGTTCACCTAACTCTTCCCAAATTCCCACAGTAATGTGAGCATAGAGGTCTGGATTTGCCTACCCATAAGATTACAAAGCACCATCTCTCCTTTGCCTATCATCTAGAGGATCTGTCATAAATGAGCTGTGAGAAAAGAGTGAAATTAATAGGGAGGAGTCGTTTGTGATTTTCCAGTTTGGAGGAGAAAACTATGCAATGAGAAGTTAAATTTGGGATCGATATTAAGACAAAAACCCTACCCAAACTGAAAATTCAATCTATTGCACCGTGGAACTGTTTTGTTAAGAAAATGTCATTATTCTCCCCAGACACTGACAGAAGAGTGCATTGGAGATCCCATGAATGGAGTAGTTCTACAGCAATGGGGGATGTTGTGGTTTTACATTTGTAATTCCAGCTGTGCAATACCCAAACTCCTTGGGGTTTTGCACCAGGAGGTGCTGAACTGTTATGATCCATTGATTCCCCGATCCTCTGGACTTGAGATTTTATAAGAAAAATCACTCTTCCTTATCAAAGAGCTAACACTTTTATAATATATTTAGAAATGTTCAGTTGTGAACTGAGTTTAGTATGATTATTACACTTGAACTACATATTTTATTTCATGTAGTAATCTTTAAAATACATATTATTAATTTTTAATATTATAATGCATTCCTCAGAACTGTAAAAAAATCTGGAGAGAGAAGCATTTATGAAATTAACACTAATTTAATCAGTCATGCATATTTCAAAGGTTATGAATTTCATTTTAATGCTAAAAGAACTGAGAATCTTTAACTGACATATTTTTCCTGTGCATAGGTTCTTTAATGTGACAATTTAAACCTTATTATTGTTCTAAAAATGTGTATATATGTAGTCATTTTAAGTTCTCTTTCATCCTGTCAAGTTACTTTGCAGTCCACAATAATAGTAAAATTATGAAGTGAGAGAAGAAAAATTCTCTTAAAACTTCAGTTTGATACAGTTTGATAAGAAGAAAAGGTAGTGAAAGGAAATAATAAAAGGAGATATATGTCTTCATACTACTACAAAATATCTTCAGTGTAACAGCAGATCTTGTGAAAATTTCTTTAAAACTGAAAAAAAAAGACCAATATATCATCCATATAGTAATGCATAACATTCTTTAATAGCATGTTTTTCAGATGTGAACAACGGTTGAAGATCAGGTTTTCTTGGGTACAGAGGGTATCTGCTTTTGAGAGGATTTAATACCTCAATGAAATTAATAATTATGAATAGCACTGCAATACAAATGACTGATTTTCAATATATTCCAGTTTACAAGGCTATCACAGTTAGGTAACTGCCTACAATGCTGACAGTAATTCTGCGGCCCCCTCTTCACTTGAGTTCACTCCTTCAGCTAATATTCTGTTTTTACTCTTCTAAAGACTGGTGCTCAGGTTGGACTGTATTAACTTCTAAATACTGTATAAGTTCAAGTGCATTTCAGTTTATCATTTGAGCATATTAAGCTGACTGAGACACATTTTAGGAATCTCTGATAAACCACAGAGAATATTTTATAAAGGCTACTAATGTTAATCATGGAGTTTAAATGTAATTTTTATGTAGATGATGTTAATCTTGAAACTTGTCAACATATTTTTGTGCAGTTGCTCATTGAACATATTGAACATATTGTACATATAGTACATATTGACATACTGAACTTGGTACATGTTAAAAGGAACTCAAGATGTCTGTGAGCAGACTGGACTTCTAGGGGTTTTCAGTTTTTTTCCCAAATCTATCTCTTTCTTTATACAAATTTATAATGCAAAAACCTCAGAAGAACGACTGTGAAAGTCAAAAGATTAAGCAAAATGTAGGAGTATGCCTCTCTAGTAGACTGTGTATTAGATGGATAATACATCAGGGCATGGTAAGTTTGCGCATGCACACTGCCTTAATTTGCTTGAAAAAAACACAGTCTTGTCCAGGTCAAACTAAATTTGGTGTAATTCATAGTCTGTACAAATAGAAATATATTTGTAATAAGATCCAAAGAAGAATTGAGTCTGTATCCTTTGATTAAATAACCCATAGTAATTCTGTTCTGAAAAATAGAAACTATGCTGCTCTATACATGAAAGTGTTCTGGGATATTCTCTGTGATTTAAGCAACTTACTTACATTAGTCATTTTTTTATAACATTAAGTCTCAAACTAAGAGAGTGTAAAAACAAATTATTATTGAAAGCTAGTTCTAGGTCTTTGGATTATAAATAAAAAAAAGTATAAAAAAAGGTTATATTCCAAAATTTACATTCTGCATTGTCATAATCTACTTGTAATATGTAATATCTTGCTATTAAATTATTTTTTCAATCATTAAGATCATGACTATAGTGAGGCATATTGAATCCTGAGTTCAATCATTTTATTTTGTAGAGTGCAGATGCATAGGCACTTCAAAGAAGATTTAACTGTAACATTATGTCCTGGTTTCAGCTGGGATAGAGTTAATTTTCTTCTTAGTAGCTGGTAGGGCGCTGTGTTTTGGATTTAGGATGAGAATAATGTTGGTAAGACACTGATGTTTTGGTTCTTGCTGAGTAGAGTTTACACTAGTCAAGGACTTTTCAGCTTCTTGTGTTCTGCCAGGTGCATAAGAAGCTGGGAGGGAGCATAGCTAGGACAGCTGACCCAGACTGGCCAAAGGGCTATTCCATACCATATGACGTCATGCTCAGTATATAAGCTGGGGGAAGAAGAAGGAAGGGAGGGACGTTCGGAGTGATGGCGTTTGTCTTCCCAAGTAACCGTTACGCGTGATGGAGCCCTGCTTTCCTGGGGATGGCTGAACACCTGCCTGCCCCTGGGAAGTAGTGAATGAATTCCTTGCTTTGCTTTGCTTTGCTTGTGCGTGCGGCTTTTGCTTTACCTATTAAACTGTCTTCATCTCAACCCATGAGTTTTCTCACTTTTACTCTTCCGATTCTCTCCCCCATCCCACCAGGGGGGAGTGAGCGAGCGGCTGTGTGGTGCTTAGTTGCTGGCTGGGGTTAAACCACGACACATTAATTTCCTATTTTATGGATCTTATTAACATTAAGAGGCTATTGCTATGAAAAAAAAATGAGAAAAATGTACTTGAAACAATTTGCTGAGGATGAGTAGGATGTGTTTTAAATCACACTATCATTTTTATTGGGCAGTGGTACAACAGCACTCTAAAACAGAACAGATAATTGATTTCCAGCAACAATCTATAACACCAGTTATCTGTCAAGACTTCCACTGACAGACTACTCTTATGATTTCACTGTTGAGCTTCTGTACTCCATCGTCTTTGAAATTAGTTTATTTCACTATATGAATATGCCTGGTCCTCATCAAAACTTCAGAATCAAGAGACTAAGTAATTTGTCAAAGCTTTCCAAGACTGGTAAAATAAGAACTAGTGGGTAGCGAAATTTTGTCTCAGTGGAAGTTCATGTGGACTACTACTGCATGCTTTAAAAAGTCTCATCTATAAATCTGAACATTATTCACATTTTTATTCAATACCAACCCATAACTTTCCTCTAACTCTCTTAAAAATTTCCAAGACACTGAGCAGAAGGAATGATGGAACAGAATCTGACACAAAACTTTGGAATAGGGCTTACGGACAAAAAAACCCCATGGACTCTATTACACACTGGAACCTTTTAGAAAAAAACATAACAAAATAACAAAAAGGAAAAAAAAGTCAGCATGTCTCAAGTGCCTCCCAGCTCACAGACTGATGTTACTAGTTCATAATATTGAAGACAGTTGAGAAGGCTTATAGTGTATACTTAATTCACCATTAACAAGAAGAAACCAATCAAAGATACCATTAAATAATAATACATAGGCCTGAAAATAGATTGGCTAGTACCCTAGATCACTTTAGGACTCTGGGTACTCGCAGAGTGGTTTGTCACAAACTCCTTCATATATCTCTGCACTCCCAAAAGGACTGACTGAACATTGCAAATAGACCATAAAAATAATTCCTTCAGGAGATGAGATTATATTATAAGAATATGAGAGCAACTGGGCTGGATGACAATAGGACTAAACACATATAGCAGTAAATGTATTAGTGCAGTAGCATGATTTACACCCTTATTGTCCAAATAAAACAGTCTTGTCAATATTCCCTACTTGTAGCAGATCCCAGCCCATGTTATTGTCTGAACCATATTTTGATATCATCTGAGAAAGTAACATGGAGGTCAAAATAACACCACGGAGAAAGTTAACAATTAAAACGTGAGGGTGACTGTGGGCCCTTGCTTTGATCATGCCAAGTTGTGGCTTACTTTACTAATATCCATATACCTAAAGTCTTTCCAGCTCACTATGGCCAGGAGTGGATGCCCTGGGGAAAAGAAAAAGAATGCAAGTGTTATCACAGTAACTCGTCTGGTGATTAGTGGCTCTGTGGCTTTCTCAGCTTTAGTGGTCTCTTTGTATTCGATAGCACCTTATAGTTTTCTTCTGTAAGTTGGTTCAAACCCTTTTTCATTTGGTGCTATCTTTCAGCATCCACAGCTCCCACAGAAAGGCTAATTCCAGATTGTATGAAGAACTCCCATCTCTTCTCTGTTTTGAACCAATGATCACCCTGTATAAATTAGATACATGCTACTTCTAGTGCTAGAGAAGTGAACCATGTTTCTCTGTTCATATTTCCCCATGGCACAGTAGCAGCTGTCACGGGTTGGACCTGGTTTCAAAAACAGGGGAGTAATTTAAGGGTAACTGATGTTTCAATACCTGACAGAGCGTCAGAGAAACTTTAAGAGGGGCAGACTGTGAGCGCCAGTGATTGTGACAGCCTGTTTCAGGTGCTGCAGATATCTGAATGAGCTGATCAGAAACAGGTACTCTACTCTGCCCTAACTGACAGGGTCTGTAGCCACTCAGGGAGAGATCTGGAAGAGACCATGAGAAAGACCCTGTAGAGAGAACAGAGGGGACCCTACAGCCTGGCCCCAGGACCCCACTTGGCACCCCTGTGCTGACCTACCTGACTATGTTGTCCCCTCTGTAAGACAGAGGAGTTGTGTCCCTCCTGAACATTAAATATACCTGTGACTAAGTGTTTTGATATGTGAGCGCTTGTAGTCTTCACACTGCCAATTTAGTCCAAAACTCTGACAAGGACTCATGATTTCATAATCTCTTTTATATCCCTCTTCAGTCATCTGCTTTTCATGCTGAACTGTCCTGGTCTGTTGCTGTTCCACATGTGAAACTATTCTACCTCTTCGACTATCCTTCATGACTTCATACCTCTTCCACCTCTACCCTCTTTTGAGTGTGCTTTTTGAGGGCGAGACTCATGGGTGCATCATGAAGGCACACAATGGTTTACTTTCCGTTCTTTTACTAATAATTACACATTTTTGCTGTTTCTTTTTTGAATATACCTTAATATTGGGTCAATGATTCACAAAATTATCTATTACAGCTCTATAATGAGTTTATTTCCAATGAGCTCAGAACCCAACACTGTATAAGTAAGACTGACATCTATTTTTTGAAGATGTTTGCTTTACATCTATTTATGCATCTATTTATTTAAGTTCTTGATGATATCTCTACCCAAACAGCTTAATATCTCAGGTGAACTTTATCACTTTTGTCTTCACTCCCTTTTCCATCAACATGCAGAGGAAAGCTCTCTTATTCTACTACACAGAGCTAATACTTCTGTACTGTCCTCTGCAGCCAGGATTTAATTCAAATATTTTGAAAAATATAATTTGTGGTTTTCTGAATATTTAAGTAAGATATTTAAAGCACACACAGTGTTTTATCAGCATAAAGTCTACTGTACAGTCAAACTAATTTGGAAATTTTAATTCATTCGTGTTCAGCTGTTTCATACCAAATAAATAATGTGGTATTTTCTCTCACAGTCTTATCCCTTTATCTTGATGTCTGGTTATGTCAATGTACCCAGGGATCAAGAAAAATTGACTTCTGTAATGAACAGCAAACTTTTTATTTTTCACTTTGTTCTGATAAATCTAAGAAAGATATACGGCAGATTATTTTAGTTTAAATTTAGTTTATATTAGGTAGGTTAACTCCAGGTTTTGTATGTTGTTTTGTTTTGTTTTGTTTTGTTTTGTTTTGTTTTCAATTTTAAGTGAAGTTTCTCACTTAAAGCTAACTGGCTTATATAGGCCACTCTTACAGAGCCTATAATCTGTTTATAGCCTATAATCTTGCAGTGTTAGTATAGAGTTCTTGAAGTTTTCCAATTATTACTGAAAAGTATTGAGTGTAGGTAATAGGTAAACCAAATAAGATTTGCAAAATTTCTAACCTTAATCACATACACTATATCTCATTCCTTGTTTTCTTACCCATAACTGAGTTTATTTCCACTAGAGAGCTGGCAATGGACACAAACATCATTTTGAGTTACGATATATAGCTCTGATTTTAGTTATTTTTTCCTTCTTAAGATAATTGTAGTATTTAATTATTATTTAAACCAATTACCTCTGAACTATTAAAATAATGTATACTGAATATCTATTTAAGATCCAATAGTAAACTCACAACTGCAAAACCTGGATATGCATTAACATTCTAGGTTCTGTTCAGGAAATCTTGCTTCAAATATGCAGAATCATGAGGGCATGTTATCATACCTTATGATACATACTGCTTAGTTGGATGGTTATAGTTTTGTGGCTACTGTCACTGGCACAAACGTAGGTATTTGGCTCCCCAATGTAAACTAGAAAACGATCATCCTCACATAATGAACGGTCACTAATGGTTTGGTGCTCTGGACAAATACTTTCACTAACACGGTAGAACATAGTCAAGGTCATGCTTAAAAACAGATTGATGAGGCAGTAATGTAAGCAAGAGATGTTCTTCTGCCTAAGCAGGAAAATTCATTAATATCTGGAGCAACCAAAACAGTAAAGGCAGGTAAAATTTAGTAACCTAATTATCACAGATTTAGAAGGGATTAGAAATGAAGGAGCATAAAATTACCCAGTTATTCAGAACTGTCTCTTTGTGGCTGGATTGTAGGTTGACAATGTAATTTAATCAATGGTGACTTCAATTTTATTTATATTAATATAGTAAAGAAGGATTTTGAAAAATCACCTTCTTTGACTTAAATTAAAATTTGCATCACTACATCCTATAGATGTTTATCAAAATCTCCCCTATTTATTTCATAGATGATTCCTGTTCATAGGTGCTGTTTAAACTAGAAAACATCTGTGTTTCAAACAACTTACACTAATTATTGAGTTTATACTACATCCTTTTTCAAATGCATTGTATCGGTTTTACAAGTATGGCTTTCTCTTTATATAACACAAAAGGAATACATGGTGCTTTAAGAATAAAACTGGAAATAATATCTCTACTCAAAGAAACTTATAGTCTAAATTAGGTGGAAAAATAATGCGAAATGGCAGCAGACAATAGAGGGAATGAAGAAACAAAATGGAAGGAAGCAAACTGAAAGGGGAAAATGCCCTTGGGAATGTTATTTATGAAAAATGAAGTAGTACCTTTTTTATCTTTTTACCTTTATTATCATACAGCCCTTTCTTATTTCATTTTTCCTTTTGTCTTCTTCTAGACAGCTGTAAAATCCTAGCTCACAAGAATAAGTCCATGGAAGTCAACACAGATGTATGCACCACTTATAGAATTTATACTTTCTTTTTTGAACATTTCACATCAATTAACTGCTGACTTTCTTGTGGTATTGTCTGTTACACTGAAAATTCTGTTATGGGCAAAAGGCAAAACACACAATATATATGCAGAGACAAGAACTTATTGTTAGTCTAACTAAAGTCTTAGTATTCTAATCAAATACAACAAGCAGTTATTATTGGTTCAGTTAAAATGATACTAATACTCACAGTCTACTTGATACAGAAAAAAACCCCATCAACAATACATTAAAATTATTCTACAAACACATCCTAGTGTCTACCTTTATTCTTGGGGTTATGACTCTTCCAGAGTCCCACTAGAGACGGACTGAGGTTGATAATGCCAGGCTTCCCTGATAAGTCTGTGAAGAGAGTGGGTCATGACAAGTCATCATTGTCAAGAGGTCTTTGCCTGGAGGAGTATGTTGTTGTTTGAATGCTGTTTTTCGTCCTTCACCTTGGAATCCACTTAGGGTTATTTTTACAAGTTTTCTTAAAACAACGTGCTTTTCTTTTAATTGGCTTCCAGCTTTCCTGTTCTTTGATCACTGTAAAGAAGGTATTACATGATTCACGAGTTTGTAGACCTGTAGTGACTAGTGACTGATCATTGTGGTTTTTGTTTGCTGTGTGGGACTTCAGATATTGTCCTTTGTTAGCATTCATTCATACCGTGTTTTATTCTACAGTCACAGACAGTTCATTCTACAGAGAATAATTGCTTGGTTTTGCTATTTGTTAACAGTAGGCTTCATATCACACAACTGCACAAAGTAAAACAAAACCCAAAACAAATTTAAGAAGCAGTTACCCGACCACTAGGCAATTGCTATCACAGCTGAAAAAGGTAGAAACAGCTCATGCCAGGACAACTCCAGACTCTGTACTGTCAAAGCAATACAGAGCCTGTGGCTTTTTATTAGTGTTAGTACAATTATATTTGAAGGGATACATGTCCAGTTATTCTTCCCTTACGCATTTGAATGTCCTCTCCAGTAAACTGAAAGATGGAAGCTCAACGGTACCAGAATTACCTCTCAAATAAAATAAGAAAACAAATTTGCCAGCAAGTCAGGAACAGGGCAGTAACTGAAAGTATTGACTATCTGAAAATCAAAATATATATTGAACGTTCAAGGTCATTAACCATCCAATTTTTTCTATAAATATGTCTGGAGAGCCTTTTCCTTTATCAAGATCATAGGAAATGTCATCAGCATTAAAAAAAAAAAACCTAAGAAAACTTTTTTTTTTTTTTCAAAAGGGAAAGAGAAAAATATAATGCAAATAAAAATTTAGTTTTTCAAATCAATTAAGATTATCCTTACAGTAATATCTTAATAAATATACATATTGTATACATAGAACACTTTCCAGATACATCAAGCAGTAAATAAAATTGTAGAAAAAACAAACTGATACTAAACAGTTCACTCAAGTACTTTTAAAGACATTTAAAGAAAAAAAGAAACTGGTTCCTACTGTTTTCTACATAATCATATTCAATGATTTATCATCTAAGCTTTGAATTCTTCTTTCTTTCTTCAAAAGAAAGAAGCTGTATTATCTTTTCTTGGACACTGTCCCAAACTGAGGATGACAACATCAGAGGGGCATTGGCTGAAAGACAAAGGAATAAACATTTGTGTGTGAGAAAATGTAGTCACTTGCCAAATATTGAATAATTGCTAGGCTAGCCCCTTGTCTGGTACTTCTTACAGGTGAGTAGCCTGGAATGGGCTGGTGCACCATTCCCAGGTCTTCAGAGATGCATCATCTGCACCAGCTTCATTTTATCAGACTAGAATCAGAATGCAATTTGATTTGAAGCTTTGAAGACCGTGGAAAATATGGTAAAATAAGGAAAATACAGGGAAATAAATAAGAAAATATAAGAAACTTTGAAGGAAATATTACCCTAAAAGAAAAATAAAGTAATATCAAGCAAATAATAATAAAAATATGCCCTCAGGAAACTTATTTACAATTTTTTACCTGATCATTTAGTGAAACTTCTTCTTCCACTTTCTAAACATGAAGTTCGAAATCAGTAATGCTCTGTGAAGAAATACAACATTTTTCAGCTGTTTCATCTGCCTGTACTCAAAAAAACAAGCTAGCAAAACAGTTTTCATAATCGTCTTCATTTATACTAATGAAATCATGTTAACTTTCAGTAATGATAAATAGATGCAGACAAAGTACAGAAATCCTGTGTGGTAGGGAGAAGTGTCTTCACGTTAGCTGTGATAGATTGAGGGTCTGGGAACATCTCCATGGAAAAGTCGTTATATAATACTAGATCCCTTTCCAAGTTAAGGTTCCTGAATCTACTGAACAGGAACTCAGGAAAATCCTCTGTACCTCTCACTCCCAAAGACAAACAGTTTAGTGCCTTACACCAGTGACTGCACAGTGATTTGCAAATCACACTGGGGTGTTACAGCTCAGGATTCTTCCCTGGCTTGACTTCACAGAAACATAGTTACTTCTACACTATTTTCACTATCAGCATCTGGGAGTGCCTCACAGTCCTAGAGCCAGATGGTATGGATAGGTTCATCTTTCAATGTGCATCTTTAGTGCAGACTATCCTCTGTTGTGAAATCACGTTTCACCACAAAGAAAACAGTTATTTATTTTTCTACAAACTCTGAGTGCAAATTAATAATATATTGCCAATTCCAAGAGTTATGAACTAGAATGAAACAGGAGGCAAAGCCACATTGTCAGTATGAACATGCCAATAGGAAATTTCTCTAATTTTTATAACTGCACAGAAGCTTGAATTCTCTTAATGTTAAGAGTTACCTTCATCTGTGCCTGATAAGCACAGTCTTTGTTAAGGATTTGATGTTTTGGTTATTCAAAGACTCCAAAGGCTAGCTTTAGATACAGTGAGTTGTCAGAAATATTCTTTAAAATTACTATTAGTGTTTATTTCATAACATTATTTTTTAGACTTGAAAGTAATCTTCCTGGGAATTCAAGAATCAATTATATTGCACTTTCTTAGTCTTCAAGATTTAATAATTTTTAACTGGGTAAGTATGTAACTATTCATGTTACACTTACATTGTTTCTATTTAAAAATTAAGTGAATTGCCAGATTCCAAGCTCTCTAACAATGAATCTATAGACTAGGGTTATTCTAGCTCTTCTTAGTCAGTAATGCTTAGAAATTCAAAATGCTAGAACAATCAGGATAGGTTTTATTTTCACTTTCAAAATAATGTTTTCATTTTAAAATATCCTATTCCATTCACAGGGGTTGTGTTTGTAGGGGAAGGTACTAGAGTATCATGCAAACTCTGTTGAATTACTATAGCATGAGAATCAGTTTCATGTACAAGAAAGGTAAGAATAGGTCTTCAGCAATAAGACAAGAGTAGTAGTACGGCCCTTTTATGAACGTCTGGATCACAGTCTTACTGGTGTGTTATCTGAAGAGTTATTTTTGTGATGGGTAACCAAGCTGAATAGTAATTGTTTTGTTGTTGGGGTTTTTTTTAAACACTGTTGCCTCTGTCTCTGGCTCCTCATTCCTGGCAACTTCCTTTGTGGCAGCATTGATTTTCTTCAGAGGGATTGGCAAGGCAATGTGGATAATAATTCCTCCCTTTTTCCTTTCAAATTCTCCAAAGAAATGAATCTCATAAATGTATAAATTAAATAATTATTAAATATAATTATTAAATTAATAATAATTCATTAATTAGGGTCTAGAGCACATATCTTATGAGGAGCGGCTGAAGGAACTGGGGTTGTTTAGCCTGGAGAAGAAGAGGCTGAGGGGCGACCTTATTGCTCTCTACAACTACCTGAAAGGAGGTTGTATAGAGGTGCGGGTCGGTCTCTTCTTCCTAGTAACAAGTGATAGGATGAGAGGAAACGGCCTCAAGTTGCACCAGGGGAGGTTTAGGTTAGATATTAGGAAAAACTTCTTCACCGAGAGCGTGGTCAAGCATTGAAAGAGGCTGCCCAGGGAAGTGGTTGAGTCTCCATCCCTGGAGGTATTTAAAGAACGGATAGATACAGTGCTCGAAGACATGGTATAGATGGACTTGGCAGTGCTAGGTTAACGGTTGGACTTGATGATCTTAAGGGTCTTTTCCAACCTTGACGATTCTATGATTCTATGATTCTAAATCCATAATATTTACTTTACAGGATTTTATTTTGGTTCATTGTCCACTTGCTTGTTTAGTAAAACATAACCCATCATAGAGCTGCCAGCACCCTGGAACTAGGACAAAGGTCTGGAATACAAGGACAACTGTCTTCAAGTTCAACTTCAACTTCTCAATCAGGCAAAACAACACTTAAAGCACTTACTAAATGCAGTGTCATAATTGCTATAATCTAGTGATATAGACCAGAAGTTTCTAACCAAAATTTGTATTTTGGTCTGTTTTCTGACAAAAGCTTTGTCAAAACTATCATGTTTTTCTGTACTAAGTTTCAATTTGAACTTCAATAATAATTAAAATAATGACAGTTTTTGCTAGCTTAAGCTGGCTCTTAATTTACAGTTAAGGAAGAAGGACATTAGTATTATGCTACTGAAGTACACAGAGAAAAAGTTTAATATTATTTTAATATTAAAAAGAGCAAACAATTCCCTTAATTTTATTTTTTTTAAAATAATAGTGAGAGAGTAAACAGTAACGAGTGGTGTCCCTCAACAGCCCATACTGGGACCAATACTATTTAATATCTTCATCAATGACATAGACAGTGGGATTGAGTGCAACCTCAGCAGGTTTGCAGATGACACTAAGCTGAATGGTGCAGTTGATTTGCTAGAGGAAAGGGATGCCATCCAGAGAGACTTTGACAGGTTTGAGGAGTGGGCTGATGTGAACTTTGTGAGGTTCAACAAGGCCAAGTACAATGTCCTGCACCTGGGCTGGAGCAATCGCCAATATCTATATAGGCTAGGGGATGAAGGGATTGAGAGCAGACGTGCAGAGAAGAACTTAGGGGTACTGGTGGATGAAAAATTGAACATGATCCGGCAATGTGTGCTTGCAGCCCAGAAAGCCAACTGTATCCTGGGCTGCATAACAAGAAGCATTGCCAGCAGGTCGAGAGAGGTGATTCTTTCCCTCTACTCCACTCTGGTGAGACCTCACCTGGAGTACTGCATCCAGCTCTGAGGCCCCCAGTACAGGAAAACATGGACCTGTTGGAGCGGGTCCAGAGGAGGCCCACGAAAATGATCAGAGGGCTGGAATACCTCTCCTAAAAAGAAAGGCTGAGAGAGTTGGGGTTGTTCAGCCTGGAGAAGAAAAGGCTCTTGGGAGACTTTAGCATGGCCTTTCAATACTTAAAAAGGGCTTGTAAGAAAGACAGAGACTTTTTAACAGGGCCTGTAGTGACAGGACAAGGGGCAATGGTTTTGAACTGAAAGAGAGTAGATTTAGATTGGACATAAAGAAGAAATTTTTTACAATGAGCATGGTGAGACACTGGAACAGGTTTCCCAGAGAAGCTGTGGATGCCCCACCCCTGGCAGTGTTTAAGGCCAGGTTAGATGAGGCTTTAAGCAATTTAATCTCATGAAAGATGCCCCTGCCCACAGCAGGGGGACTGGACTAAATGGTCTTTAAAGGTCCTTTCAAACCCAAACTATTCTATGATGCTATGAGTATCGACATTGAATGAAGATATTTAACAGGTTCCTGATTCTTCATCTTCTTCACTGGCACATCTCTTAATATTATGAAATAGGTGGATGAAATAATACTGCATAGATTGCAGTGACAATACAAAGTATCTTTGAAAGATCGAAATCCCATTCATTTAAACCATAGACTCAGGAGTCATTAGTATACTCAGGAGTTCTTTGGATGACAGGACTGAGATTAATTTCAAGATTATGACATTTAAATTTAGGTGTCTGCTTCCATTGTTGTCAACAGAGATCAATGGAGCCTACAGAACAAATGGCATGTGAGTGTCAAGTCAGTTGTCCAGACATAACTGATAATACCTTTTGAGAGGCACAAGGATATGTAAGAGATCCACACAAGGATGGCAGATATGACACTCAAGAGACCCACATCACTGTAGCATGGCAGCTGGAGGACTGCCAGGATTTGCTAGGGCATCACTCATCTTCCTGGACAACTCTATTGAGGCATTTGAACAGAGTCCAGTGTATCTGTTAAATGCCTTCATGGAAGGCCTGGGAAGAATTACAGTTGGCAAAGCTGAACTTTAAAATTCATTTAGTGGTTCATTTGCAGTTTATGGGCAATTTTCTTAATGAAAAGTTGCTACTCATCAGCATGACTGGACTTCAGAAAGGCATAAAACACAACAGAGACATAAAGAAAATAATTAGGTGTGCAGAGAGAACGTTCTTGAACAAAAGAGTCCAAAGCAGTGGTCTTCGTACTGGTTCACATTTTCAAAAGTCCAAGCTTGTTTGATCTTGATTGCTGCAATTGTTATTTTCAAGACTAAGGTAATCTAGAAGAAAGTGTATAGAATATGCTGATGTAGTTTTATGATGCAAAGATAGTGTACCAAAATCAGATACCAAACACTTTCAAAAATACAGCCAAGTCCAAATGCCTGCTGATGCAAAGAGTTCCTTAATGAGAAAAAAAAATCTTAAGCCTGATAATTAGAGCTTCCATTACTGAAGTAGTTTAACATTTTGTCACTCAACTGAAAAGGCAGAAAATTCAGTATTTTAACTCATAATATGTGTAGATGATAAAATTCTAGAGTATCTAGAGTATCTAGATGTATGCTACAATATTAGCCAAAATGTGGTATTTAGTTCCTTATCTATGGTTTCATTTTTCTCTGCATATTAATTAGGCAAATATGCCACCAGGAACAAGTGTCATTTGTTGTAAATATGATGTATCAACAATTTTATGTACCTTGGTCATTTTTCATGGTAACACAAAAATGAAGATCATGTTTCCAATTATAGATTTGACAGAGGTATAGTTACGTATAAAAGATTATTTGTTCTTCCACAAGATGAACTTTACCACGGTAATTTTAAATCTTGGCCAGATATTTTACTTTAAGGATACCACCAAAACGTGTTCATAATTCAATCTTCTCATTATATTGAAGCAAAATTAACTAATCTGATTTCTATGTGTTTTTTTTCAATTACTATTATTTAAATATAGATCATCTTTCAATGTATTGTTACTTGTTATCCTTAGAACATTTGGACACTTTTTTAAAAATGTTATTCTGTGTACAGATATACTTACACATATATCTGTGTATGTGTATACATATCTGAGGGTATTTCTACATCATCAAATAATTTAGCTGCCCAGTTTTCTTCTGGGTTGTGGTTTTATGTCATGCATTTCAAAAGAACCTATTTTCTAACCTGTCTTGTGAAATCAATCGATGTATTTCCTTTGAAATAATATCTTCATGCAGGGTTGGGTATAGAGCTCTCCAAGAATTGTTCTCAAAATGCAGTCTGGGCTTGACTGGACCAGTTTCCTCTTTTCTACACAATTCTCCAGCATGGTCCAAAAGATTTTCTCCTCAGGACATCCCTCTAAAATTTCCATCAGATGGCAGTTTTCCAGAAAATATTAAGCCTTTGTCATTTCTCCAGTTGTTTCCATGATGCAATCTTCAAGCTCTATAAGATCATGCTAACAATTAAAGTTCTAATTGTTTACATTCTAGGAGTTCTTTTTGTAAGCCAACAGATACATTCAAAGTTTTTAATCAGTTCTGTCATTGATTCATGCTTCTGAATCTCAGTCATTCTTTAGATTTACATTTACTTATATTTTACATCTGCTTCAGATGCACATGGTTTTCTTGGGATCTGTTGCTTGGACCCATTGCTTGGGTTTTTATGCCGTGTCTACCACACTAAGATGTTTCCCTCATGTATGTTCTAATTTTATGTCAAACTTCTCAATTCCTGGGAAAGTCCTCTGAGAATGAGCAGTATGCTAACTTCTTAAAACAGAGATTTCCATATTTTGTATTGTAGACCAACATGCCACAGAAGAAAAAACAAGTGGTAGTCAGGACTAATGAAACTCTTGTCATTTTTTGTGGGATGTACACCACTAAGAAGAGGGATGAACTATAGCTCAGATACAAATCATATAATAGGGTCTTTTTTTTTTTTTTTAGTTTTGGATCAATGGTATTGAGAACATGAGAAATGAACTGCAGTTTGGGAATCTATGCTGTGAAGAACAAAGTGGCTGTTTTTATTACTAATGCTAGTTACAAATTGGACAATCAAGGCCATTTGAATTGCCAGAATTAAGGTTTCTTTTAGGCCTACCGCAAAAATTTTTAGAAATATCACTTCAAGCACTTTCAGCTTCTAATTTGCTCATTAAAGGAGAAATGAAAATGAATAAATTAAAAATATCTGCAGGCAAAGCAGTTTTACCACTCTTTAACAATGAAGAAAAAAGTTAAGAATGTCATCTGGCTGAAGCAGTGTTCAGAGATGATAGCTTGACTATTGAGATCCAGCATTGTCTGAGACACTGTGTAGATCTCTTGGTAGACTGGCAGATTGATTCCATACGTTACCTCTTAGCTGCCTCACTGACACTGGATTCTATAGGAGTTTATGTACTGGGACACTTACAGGTTAGGACAGACAATGGGCTTTTGTTCTGTACACAAAAGGCAGATTTCCATTCTTCTTAGCCTTGAAGAACATGCATATGAACTTAATTTTTTTTTTAATTGATGTTTTCAGGTAGATATGGGCAGAGTAATCTTTGCAGTTTAGGATAAATGGAGAACTACTTTTCCTATCTTTTTAGCTATGGGCCAATTCTTTGTCCTGCCATAGCTGTGCAGACAGTCAGTAAAGAAGTTGTTTCCATGACCATCCAGGTCACATTAAAATCATAATACAAATAACATTCTTGTCTCTTGAAAGTCTATTTGTTTCAGCTAGAATAATAATAACAAATTTTTATTTTAATGTCCAGTCCTTAGACATAGCTTGTGATGGAATTTCCTGCTGAAGACATTAGAAAAGTTATTTTGAATAGTATTAATGAGTAAAAGTTAAAATAATCAAGTTACTTATATATTTTTATATATAATATTATATAACAAATAATGAAGTAATTAATTAAAAGAGCACAATAAGTGTTATGTGTAATTTTCTTTAGATTTTGAAGCTTAGTAGAAAAACTCTTCATCTTCTACTTTCCGAGAGCAGAATATAAGGCACTAAAGTTGTTCTTTTCCTCAAATCTAAATGCACTGAACTAACATGATATAACCATATCAACCATGATGATCTCTTCCATGGACTGGAGGTGGACATTTCCCTCATTTTCAGTCTATACACATGTACAGTATTATGATAAAATGACATGTCTTTAGTAAGAAATGACTAATTATAGTGAAATATTAGGAAATGAGCATTTACACAATAGGGCAGAAAAAGAAAATGGCAATAAAAGGGAAGACTAAATATTTTTCTAAACAAATACAAACACTTTGGAAATCAAGATGTGGGATTCATTCACATGGTTTCTAGAGAAATCATTTAATTTAATTATCTATTCTCTTAGCCTTGAAACTCAAAGTATTCAACATCATGTAGCTGATAAAACCAAAGACAAATAGGACAGCAAAGTAGACAATTATTTTAGTTTGGAATGCTGAGTAAATAATACTAGAGAACAATGCACAAGAGTGGTAATACAGCTATTTAAATGGAAAGATAGGTGGAGAAGAGATTCCTACACTGTAGTATACACATTATACACAAAGGGGACTGTTTTTCAAAATATTATCAGGCTATCTTCGTAGCAACAGGACTGGGGAAAATGAATAATCATTTGATTAAAAGTGAAAGAAACTTTTATTGATGCTCTATTTTTAAAATTAAAGATTAGAAAAATAACACTTCTGGTGAAAGTAAAATGCAAGATTCTTCAAAAGAAACTTCAAAATAGTGACAAGCTGTTCAGCTTGGTATTGCAACGCCTTTTGCATTATTTGTACTGTTTTATTTGAACAATAAATAGATCAGAATCCATGCTACAGATCAGGTGGCCAATTGATACAAGCTATCATAAGTCCATTGACTTCACCAAAAAATTTTGCATTGAACCAACAGAAGAGTTGGTCTGATGTTACAGTGGAAAAAACAACAAAACCCTGCCTGCTGTTTTTTGTCCAAAATGTAACAGATGAATGCAGCAATAAATGACGAACATACACATGCATTTTAACTACTTATTATTGTATCTTTACTATGCAATTGTGAATTATGGGGGGTTTTCATTCTAATTAGAGGGCAGGACAGATGGCGAAAGCTTGCTCTGTGTTAAAATAACCTCAGCTGCCCACTGACTATGCACTTCAAGCAACAGTCATTTCATAATAACAGAGCTAATTGTCCAGCCAAAATACTTAGCATGTTCTACAGAATTTCTTAGTATGAAAAGTCATCGAAGCTATGTGTCTTCTGCATACTTCTTTTCTTCTAATTTCATATCATCTCATCATTTTATTTAATCTTTTACCTATGGGATAGACAAGCATTAGATTGTTGAGTTTAAAGAAAGAGGGCAGAAGTTCAGTTTCTTGAGTCTGTACAAAAAGGAGAAATGGATTGCAAAGTAAACTTACCTTCCTTTTCAGAATCAGAAGCTGCAAAGAAGTCCACCTCCATTGTATACATTCACATCATCCAACAAAAAGGTCAATACCTTACATTCTTTACAACTATGGTGTTGTACTGGAGCAACAGAGAAAGAAATGTACATCTCCTAACCACAGTCTCCTCTAGGACAAAAAGTTTAGTGTTTTTTCCTCTCACCAGACATTTCCCAAAATGTAGTGATAAGAAGGGTATGGGAAAAGCAGAACAATAGGAAATAGTGATTAAAAAAAAGATAGTATGCTATTATTTTAGTTTCTTGTGGTACTCTGAAACACAGGCTTGCTTCCCCTGGATATTTGAGACAGCTATTTCACAATTCCATATTTTTTCTGGCTAGAAGAGTCTATTATGTTAATCTAGTATAAACTCTTTAAAGCAAAGATTTAGACTATCCAAATGAATCTAAAGGGAACAGTTTATTATTCTACACTGTGCCATGCACTATCGTAAAAATGTGCATTCACTCATGCAGAATTTATGGCTTCATGCAAAAATTGTTTTGCCCTGAATGTTATACGGATAGACTGAATGCCTTAGGTGTCGAGCTAGTAACGGTTCTTTCTTCTGATCAGAAAAATTAGTGAATGAACCTATGAAGCAACAGATTTGGGAAAAAAAACCACCAACAAACAGAGAGACAAAAAACAAACAAAAAAATTCCCACAACACAAAAAAATACCCCAAGACCAGCACCACCACAACAGAAAACTGTCCAGTGGTCCATTGCAATACTAAGTAGAAACTGTGGCATAACCACATCAAGTATGGGACAGAGGAATGTTATCTAGTTCCCAAATTTCAGTGAACCCATTAACCATGTCACAACATCTTAGTAGGGGATGTCTAAATTGCATTGATAACCTAGTGTAATGGGTTCCTTTTGGAAGAAAATCTATATATATGGGCTAGAAGGAGCTGCAGAGTATTCTGATATCCCAGTTCAGATGACCGCAAGATACACTGTGACATTCACCCACCTCAAAAGTACAGGACTTGCTTTTAAAACAGTTTGACTATTTTTCACAACTATTTTTCTAATATTTCTATATCCTTATGCTGCTATATTTTAACAACACTTGAATTATTTATTATGTGAAAGTAATTACAGTAATTCATGAGAAGTCTTATGAGGAGCAGCTGAGGGAACTGGGGTTGTTTAGCTTGGAGAAAAGGAGGCGGAGGGGAGACCTTATTGCTCTCTATAGCTACCTGAAAGGAGGAGGGTGTAGCGAGGTGGGGTTCAGTCTCTTCTCCCAAGTGACAAGTGATAGGACGAGAGGAAATGGCCTCAAGTTGTGCAGGGGAGGTTTAGATTGGATATTAGGAAAAATTTCTTCACTGAAAGGGTTGTCAAACATTGGAACAGGCTGCCCAGGGAAGTGGTTGAGTCCCCAACCCTGGAGGTATTTAAAAGATGTGTAGGTGTGGTGCTTAGGGACATGGTTTAGTGGTGGACTTGGTAGTGTTAGGTTTATGGTTGGACTCGATGAACTTAAAGGTCTTTTCCAACCTAAATAATTCTATGATTCTAATTCATCCCAAGGATTTCTTTCCTTTACTTTTCCACATCCCCCATGAATATTGAACAAGTGAATAAGCCAAACTTAAAATAGAAAAACACTGGTCCTTTAATGCGATGACCACCCTCTTAGTTATTTTCAATCTTTATGTTGCATCTGGCTTTGTTTACCATTTTATGTCTGTGACAAAATGAATCTAATTTTTACATTGTTTTAAACACTATAAAAATAGAGAAATTAATTACGAGAAAAAAATGATTTTTAAACTTCAGCTTCATGATAAATTGTAAGTAATACTAACTGTGTATGTCTCTATGCACAATATTTTAATTATATATGGTTGTGTGGCACTACTGCTTAATTATCAGTAAAATGTAGTAGACTAGAATACCTCAGAAGATCAAAGTATATGTACAGTACAGTGCTAGGAACAATAACTTAGTAAATATACCAGGGGATACATATGCCATTATTACGTGTTGCGTGTTACCAGGAAATGGAACCAGTAAGGAGAAAAGATAAAAATGTGGGTTTATTTTTCAGTTCTCAGTCTTGAAAGGTTCTGAGAGAAAAAGCTAAAAATTGTAAAAGCACTTTCAAATTTTCCAACATAACAAAAATAGCAAATTTTTTTTTAATACCAAACTGCTGATTGGAAGTTACAAACTAAAAAAAAAAATAAATGTTTCAAGATAGCTGAACCATACTGTAGAACAAGGTTTTTAATAGCAGCTATGATCTGGATTACTTCAGAAAAATCCTGTCTGATACAATTTTCCAGAAATTAAGTCTCGGCTTCAATTATTATAATGGTTTACATACAGTATACAACGAAACGTTGATCCAGTGGGGGCTAAAATCCCCAGGTTTATCATAAAAAATATAAGCACAAAGTTTGCAGATAAAAAAAAGAAGATAATGAAGGTCAATCAGTAGTGATTAAGCCTACAAATCAATAAATCTCTCATGCTTCTTTAAGTTAAGCAGGCAAAAGTCGTTTAAGCATTTTCTGCATGTTGAGCATATACTGCAGCTTTCGGAAGGCTTGTACTGATTTTGCTAACTGAAAAATAACATTTTTCAAATACACTCCTAGGACAATATTCTGCACTCTGTTTTCTAAGGAAAGTGAGGTTGCAAATGCAAATTCAGAATAGCAATATTTATATACCAGCATTTACCACTCAGCAGTTAAAATTGATTCAAATATGCATATTTGGTAATGTACATTTCCCTACAGGGTAGTAGTAAAAAGTTTTTACAAATTACGCCCCCCCTGGCTTTTTAGTATTGGAGATACACAGTGTTTTTCTTATTTTTCTTAGCAGATTTACTTGTTTTCTTCATCTACAGGAAACATTGCCCAGATCCTCTGCAAGTACAAACAAGTGTGGTAATGCTAAACTCAGTGGAGTTCTGGAAAAACAATAACACTGAATTAGTAAATCTCCTGAAGTTGGTCCTAAATTAACAGATTCATTATTCTTATCTTTACCTCATTAGCACCTAGTGATGTGAACCAAGACTGGTGTTGCGTGAGCGTAGTTAGCTGCAGGTGGGCAAATCCAGTAAAAACATAGTTTGTGATAACAGCTCCCCAGTGAGAAGGGATTCCTGTTGCTTATAGGTCTGATCATAAGGTAGAGATATTAAATTACAGAAACAGGGATTGTAACTGCAAGGAACACATGAGTCTACACATGAAATTCAGAGTGAAGCGCAAATGACAACGTTTCAAAATCACCAATGTGCAGGGAAGAATATGCCATTTTGGTTCAGCTCAATGAGGAGAGCTGTTCTACTGCTGCTAGGGAAACCGTGGAAAGAATAGCTGAACAGTCAACAGTGTACTTCCTGGTCCTATCTGCAAAAGGGTATTTCTAGGGATAATGCAGTATAAGCTTTAAATATCATTGATAGACTTAGTGATATGCATATTGTTAGGGTGATTACTTAAAGCAATGGTCTATATTCAGACAGGGATGCTACTCTGTGGAATGCTGGCTATTTAGTCGCTGTATATATATGGAGTTAGCAGTTTCTTAAATGATTAAACAGAGGCCATCTTTACAAATTTATAAATACCCAACCCTAACCAAGCAAATGCCTACTGTCCTCCGATGTAAAACTAGCAGGGTTTGCTTGTAGAATCCAGTCCTCCACAGTTATGCTAACACCATACCTATCACTGATATTACTGATTTCAAATCATAGAATCATAGAATCATTTAGGTTGGAAAAGACCCTTAAGATCATTGAGTCCAACCATAAACCTAACATTGCCAAGTCCATCAAATGAAAAAATTAATTGAAATTAAGGTCCACATAAGGCAGATGGAGTATGGTCTGAGACTGACACAAACAAATAGGTAAAAAGTGTATATAAAGTTACTGATTATCAGAAGAGCATGCTCCTGAGACAAACTGTTACATAGAATGAAAAGAATCTAGCCAAGATAAGGATGTTCTTTTGTGGCAAGACAGATGAGTTTTGATCTTAAATTAATTTTTGACATGTTCGTTAATAAGTCAAATTTTCTCAAAATTTACAGAATTCAGGCACAGTAAGCTTGTCAAAAGCATATAGGTTCTATTTGACATACCACAGAGCTGATGACTAACAGGTGGTGATGAGCAAACTGAAAACAGCTTTGAGCTGTTTCTGACTATGTAAATGGTTCTAGTCTCCAAATCCCAGGACCAGAAGTCTTCACAGCTTTTTTTTTTTTCCCACGTTTATAGAGTATTTATAAGTGCTTGCAGTTGTGTGACAGAGATTAAGGTTTTGATTTTCAACTATGCACAGTGTTGTTTGTGTGGATACAAGGGGCATTCAGGAATTGACAATCTCAAAACCATACGAAGCTGTGCAGATATGTAGGTAGGAAGAAAGGCTGATATGTAGGTGGAGGGTTAGAGAGGCAGAGAGAGATAGGGATAGAAATATACTTACATCTTTGCTAGTATTGTAACAATTAAAACCTTATTCATGTTCTTGTCTGAAATTAGAGCTATTAAATGGTTACTGATTTACTGTTTTCATTACAAAAAGTTTGTGTTATCTCCTGTCTTTAAAAGATTTGACTTCTGTTACTTTTAACTAGCTTTGTATTCTTCAGTCTCCTTGATATGTATTTGCTACTCTTCTCCCTCTTAAAGATACCAGTTAAAAAAACATAGACCTTCATATAAGCATGAAGGAAGAATATTAGAAGGATTTTAAAATATTTTTATTGAACTCAAAGTTATTGTTATAATATATATGTTATAATATATATAGTTAAAATTAATATTTAGTCTGGCATGACAGGACTTCTCCCTAAATTAATATCTGTCTTAGGGTATTAGTCTAGTACTAGCTCTTTACACAGGTGTGAAGTCTATATGCCATCTCTCTGACATCTGTACAGTGTTTGTACATAACTGCTTATGAACATATGCATAAAGCTTTGTTTGGTGCAAAAGTGACCATCTTATTGGTTTACTTTTTGGTAAGAAACAGTTTATTCTGGGTAAAGGCCACTGAATCTTACTTGTTAGTGTATGACTTTTTTGTTGCAATGTTGCATTTTATGCAAATAATAGTTGGAAAACAGAGCATGACTTATCAAAAAAGAGTAAGTTTTAAAAAGCAAAATCACTCAGAGAAGATCCTCTGAAAAAAAAAAAAAAAGGAAATTAATTTTTGGTGTGGATGCTAATTTGAGGTGGGATGGGGTGTCTTCCTGATATTCCTATTTACTTCCATTAACTCGAGTATGCATACATGATCAGATTCAACTTCCCTTAATGTCAGTGGGAAAATTTCTATTGATTTCAACAGAAACAAGCCAATCTTATAGATTTTTGTCATGCTAAGTGAAATTAACCCATTTGAGTGGAATATAAAAAGCTCATGAAGCAGACTATTATAAAACTTGGGGAAATCAGCGGTACATTGGTTTCAGAGAAGAATTGTAAGTGTTTTTATGATAAAGGTTAACTGTGTTAGTATAGACATGAAATCTTATGCATCAACAGATTCACATGACCACAAGCCACTGATTAGGTATGAGGAAGTCATGATCCACACTAAATCCAAAAACACAGTTTAGATACATAATTTTAGTAAAACATACAGTTTTTCTATATTTGTAAAAAATAACTTAAGAATAATATACTCGTCTATTAAAAGTAAGAAGACTGGGGTAAAAAACAAACACACACACACACAAAACCTAAAATCCAAAAAATCCAACTACAAACCAGAAGAAAATCTGTCTATTTGTTTCTTGCTAAAATACACTTTCATTATGTTGGTTGTTTCACCTGTTATGCATCTGAGTTCCTAGGAGTAAGTGGATTTATGTCTTACCATCTTATCCCAAAGCATCACTGATATTAGAATATAAGCTCAGTGCTCTTTAAAGTTACTTTCTAAAGACCTGTTGTCTTAGGATGGACAAAATTTCCAGGTTACATGATGTTGCTATAGAGTCTTCACACACAAATTATCGATATTATGATTATTTCATTCATACTGTTCAATTTAAGGCACAATTATAATATTTTTTAATTTTTATGTAATTTCTATTGCCCGTTCTGCAAAACAGAAGAAGAAAGTCCATGATGAAGTACTCTCCCTCAATTAGTTCTTTATTTTATAGCTACCATTCCTGCTCATCCAGTATACAATTAATGGAAAAGTCATGATAGTAAAATCCTATAATACTTTACAGTCTCCCTTTCTATTACTTTATCTGGGACATACCAGTCCTATTTGTCTTTTTCTCATAGTCCATAAATCTAAAAGATTAGCCAGTGCACAATACTGCAACTTTACTTTATAATATTTTATATTAATCTCTAGCCAACTTGGTATAATAATTTATAATTCAACTCATAGCATCTGGACAGATTCCCATGTCCTATATTTTGTCCTTATATCTATGTTATTATCTACTTTCTGATACATCTCATGTAAATGAGATGATCCTGATTCCATAAATAAGATTTTTTTCATGGCCATTCTGTGACAAAATACTTTTAGGTTATGACTGTTTAGTGAATTTTCCCCCAAAAATATTCCAATCCATTCATTGTATGTTCTTCTTGCACAGTTTGCTATCACCATCTGATTATGGTCCACAGTATCCTCAACTACTCCGAATCCTTTTCTTTAATCCTGTCTGTCACTGCCTTCTGTCCAGACAGCCTGTTCAGCTTCCTATGACTAGTCGTTATTCAGTTTATTACTGCAGCAGAATACTGTAAAAAAAGAGGAGTTTAGATACTGATTGTATTAGTTCAGTGAACTTTGCTTTTAAGAGATTTATTAATCTCTCTGCTGGTGTTTTTTTTTTTTTTTTTTACCTTTTGCTTTTTCTCATGTTTCCATCTAAGCCTTTTTCTTTTGGAAAATACTTATACAGTTACTATGCTTGTCATTATTGCTAGGTCTATCGTTTCATTTTCCAGCTTAAATAAGGGAGAAATCTCAGCCTTATTTCAGCCATTACATTCAGCATTATCCCTATAAAACAGGCATTAAGTAGCCTTTCCTTTTAGTTATTAGTCATTTAGTCATATAGCTATTTCTTTGTAATTCTTAGCATTGGAGGCACTAGAAGCCTGATACTCAGAAGAATAAAGATAATAAAGAATCACCTGTGGAAACAACATTTTTATTTAGAATTTGAATCATAATTGTACTATTGTATTGTTCATTCTTTTCCATGAATCATATGCATTTGCCAAATCTCTCTGTTCAAATACTCTTACAGTTTCTTTATGTGACACCCTATTCATTTATATGACAAACCTGTTCCACCACACATCTGCTATACAAGGAGGCTCTTAAATATTTCTTGGCATCCTGTTCCCCTTCCCCCTTCTGCACTCACCTTTTTTTCCCTCCCACTCCATTCTTTTTTTCGGCATTGAACAACAGAAACATTCCTTTCATTAGACAGCTATTCTCTTACCCTAGTTCAAGAAAATATATCTTTAGTTTCTACTTCTGACTCTAGCATGGGATCAGAGTTATGTGTAAAGTTACATACGTCATTAGGTTTTAGTATCAGCTCTTTCCTTTACCATAGGCACAGTTCTCTCTTCCTGTCTAGTTAGCACCACATTTGTCTCGTTTCAGCAGAATATATGTATACCCATACATATACTACACATGTGTACACCCATATATATACACACCAGTTAGGGAACTAGAGATCACTGTGATGGAAGAGTTTAACAGACTAACAAGTCAAGGCAATTTTAAACTTTAAAACAAGATTAGATTGACATTTGGCAGCAGCACACTTTGTGCTAATGACCATTTCTTACAGGTTATGGCTACTTATTACTACATATACAAAACTGTTTGTCCTTAACCCTCATACCCTACATTAGCTGTGACTATGCAATGCCATGGAACTGATGACATGCAGTTAGCCTTGATGGCTAGAGCCTGTAGTCACCGAGGGCAAGGTGATCAGGCCAGAGAGATCTTTCATGAGAGAAATCATAATTGAAGTGAGCTTGTTGTCTTTCTTCTCCACAGTTTCTCACTTTTCCATGGTATTTTATTTTACTTGTCCCCCTTCTGAAAGGGACATGTCATTTGGTCCCAAGATGCATACCTTTTCTTTTTTTTTTTCCCCCAGACATCCTTCTACTTTAGGCAGAACATCCTTCCTAATTGCAGTCCATCATGTTTATCTTGGTTTTTTGTTCTTTATTCTTTATCTTACAAATTCTGTTACTTGGGTTGCTATTTACATATTTTCCCATGGCTCCTAATTGCAAAGCCATAATTCTTTGTTTGCCACTTTGGTGATCACATTGCTAACATATCTATGTGAAATGCCTATACATTGTGTCTAGCTGTGCCATCGCTGTTACAAAATGCTTATGTGCTGTTGTTTTTAGCGTATTTTAGTATGCTTATATTTAGCATACTATTTTAGGATGCTTATATTCAGGTTCAAGACAAATTAATAACATTAACTATATCCTCATTAGTGCAACTATAATTTCTAAGTGTCATAGGCCTGCACTTTGGCTGAGGTCTTGCCTTTCTTGTAAAAATATTCTGAAGAAATGAGTTTGATAAGGTCTTTAACTATAATGCATTAGCCTTTTATCAGAAAATTATTTTTGGTCTTCTTTGTACATGTATATGTATATGGTATGCAAGTCAACTGGTTAGTCACACAACTTGATTAATTTTTGGTTCTCTTCAGCCAAGCAGGCTAAAAGATTGCATGGTATCCTGTACTTCACCATTCTTCTTCACCTTATTTTGACATGTATTCTATTTAGTGGTTTTGCAGTTGCTACTATTGTCATCTTTGGCATGTATTAGGTTTGTTCTGAAAATTGATGAAGACGGTTTTAAAAGAATTCATTAAAATTGCTACCATACTCACTATTGATGGAAAAGCTTGATCCAATTGTTAGTCTTGAAAGCAGGAAGGCTTATGGAGTTTACATGTGAAGATTTTTGTCACACTGCATTTTTGGCTTTATGCACAACTTCATTGAAATTAGTATTACAAACCTTTGTAACAGGAGTTTACACAGCTTTCTCCTGTCCAGATTCTTATGTATAAACATACATATGGATATTTTAGTCTTAAGAATCATGAAGACAGACCCTAAACAGACAAATGGATTTGTGACCTGTCCAGCCACAGATGACAGGTGACTTTTAATTTGAAGATTAGGCTCTCCAAAATTTAGGTATAAAGGGAAAAGAATAAAACTTCACCTGACCAGCAGTTTCAATACATGAAAAATCCTACCAGCTCTCAATTTTTTTTTTTTCATTCTGGTGAAGAAAGTAAGACAGGGAGGAGAAAAAAGAAAGAGGTGCATCTAATCTAAGAGATGTATTTGCAGATGACACAAAACTGGGAGAAGTGGTTGATACACCAGATGGCTGTGGTGCAATTCAGAAGGACCTCGATAGTCTGGAGCAATAGAAATCTTGTGAAGTTTATAAAAGGGAAATGCCAAGCCCTGCACATGGGGAGAAATAACTCCATGCACCAGCACAGGCTGGGGGCTGACCTGATGGAAAGCAGTTTGACAGAAAAGACAGTGAGAGCTGACCATGAGCCTGTAATGCACCCCCGCACAAAAGAAGGCCAATAGTTTCCTGGGATGCATTATGAAGAGCATTGCTAACTGATCAAGGGAGATGATCCTTCCTCTCTACTCAACACTGATGAGGCCACAACTGGAGTGCTGGTTCCAGGTCTGGGCTCACCAGTACAATGGAGACATGAACATACAGTCCGTCCAAAGGAGGGCCACAAAGATGATCAAATGGCTGGAGAATTTGCCCTATGAGGAAAGACTGAAGGAGTTAGATCTTGTCTTCCTGGAGAAGAGAAGGCTCAGGAGGGACCTCATCACAGTATACCTGTACTTAAAGGGAGGTACAAAGAGGATGGAGGCTCTCTTCACAAGGAGCCACATGAAGCTCCCCAAAGGCAGGCATTAGAGAAATGTTTAGTATGAGCATGCAACTTCAGTCTTTGTCTCTCATTCCTTTATCCACTCCTCCACAAGGAACGACATGAAGAAGACAAAGGGCAACAGGTACAAGTTGCATGAGGAGAGGTTTCTTCTGAACATAGAAAAGAAATTTTTTACTGTGAAAACAATCAATCACTAGAAAAACCTCCCTAGGGACATGGTAGAATACCCATTGCTGGACTTTTTCAAATTGTGATTGGAAAGGGAGCTAGAAAATCTCATCTAAGCTCCCTTTGCCATGAAAGGGTGGACCAGATGATTGTTTGAGGTCCTTTCCAACCTGGGCGATTCTATGATTCTGTGATTCTATGATACTAGAGCAAGCCTGGCAAAGGGCCACAGTCTTGAGCTGAAACTTGCCATGAGTACTGATCTAGCAAGAATTTATTCTTCCAGAACTCCTTTTTCTCACATATTAAGATTAATATTATATACTTTTACTAACTTGAGAGAAATGTCTGATCCTGATGAGAATTTTGTAGATAGTCGAGCCAGATGTTTATAAGTCCCTAAATATGTCTCAACAGAGTTTTTATCACTTTCTGTGAAACTTAGTAACACAGCCTAAGATCATGATAGTCAGAAAGGTGCCATTAGCCTTGGACCCTACAGAAAGACACTGTTTAGCACTGCCTATCAGGATGTAAAATAAATTAATCTGCCTGTGAAAATTTTTGAAGTTCACATTTAAGTACACACATCTACAGTAACTGTAAATCTGAAAAACCAATAGACTACATATAGTTTAATCACCTTCCAGAGAGAGAAAGCCCAATTTACCACTGCATAGGTCCAGTTTTACAGTGGACATCATTCAGTTAGAATATGTGGGACTACTTCTATATAAACATGAAAAAAACATTGGTTCTGAAAAGCTTGCTCTCACCATTTGAGTTAAGAGAAGTGGTAAAAGGACATTCCTGAGAAGTAGATTAGAAATAACATGGAAAAGGGAGATATAAAAAGGAATGAAGCTGTTGTCATACTTCCTGATGTATCAATTAGCAGTTGACATTTTTGTCATTGAAAGTATCAGAAAAAAAGATTTTCTGTACCTAATTTGGGTATTGTGGTTGCTACCTCTTCTCTAAGATGTAGGAACAAATATTTATCATGCAGTTGGCCAAAAAAGAGTATTTGTATCTATCAGTCTGTCTATCTGTTTTACTTTCCTTTCAATTGATTGTAAATCCAGTCAGCTAGCTTCAAGATATCTGAACTCAACAATTGGTAAATATCTGTCAATAATTAATTCTATTACAAATCAAAGGTGGAAGCAAATGTAGGATAGAGCTCTAAGAGTGCTTGTGACCAATGGCAGAATGATGACAGAGGGGGAGTTTCAGGAAGAGCCTATGATCTTGTTGAAAACCAAAAAGTCTAAGAACAGTTCTAGGAGGGCAATATATGAGTGTCAAATGTTCATAGGGTTATGCAGATTCTCAGTGAATTTTTTTGTGTAGAGATAACACTCTTACTATCTCGTTGTAGTACTGTTGTACATCAATGTGTTTGAAAACAGATGCAAAGTTGTTTTGCACATTTGGGAAATTTTCTGAAGTATCAACATAAAACTACAAGATACAGAGAATAGTCACACATTAATAACTCGCAGATTTTCCTTTAGATTATGGCAAAGTTCTTTTTACATTTATAAAAATATATTGCTCTAGAGACTATGTTATATTTCATATTACTCAGAAATGAAGGTATTCGCTATTTGACAAAAAGATCAAAAAAGGAAAGAAAAAAACTCCTTTCTGTGTTTTATGACTTTATATACTTTATAGTACTATACTGTACTTCACATCAGAACTTAGTTGGCTAAATTCAGTGTGGTAATCAACAACATTTTCTGCTAAACTATTTTGCATCCAAGTCCACTTTTCACAGTCTTTTTGTGTAATGTGCATGTTCAGATGTACTACCATCTGGACCGAGCTGAATATACACCCACTTAAATTTGTCATCCATAGACTGGACAAACATATACATGCAAACCCTGGTGGATAATCCACTACCTGCTCAGAGCAGGGACATAAAACAGAGCTAGTAATATCACTGTCTTTTGTATAATAAATTAGAGGCTAAATATGTCTCATAAAGTCACCTATCCTTAATCACTCTTTTAGCTTAAACTCAAAAGATCCTCCATCCTAGCAGAGTGTCAACCACTGAATCTAGTTTCCTTTTTTCTCCTTGTGCCACCACATAGGTTAACTCAGGTGGGAAGAGAATACAGGAATTCTCTAGTCCAATCATCTGCTCAAACCAGGACAGCTCTGAGGTCAGAATGTGTTGGGGTCCAGCTGGGTCTTGAAAACTCCCAAGGATGGAGATGATTCAGTCTCTCTGGGAAACCTTCTATACTGCACAACAGTCTTCAAGACCTCAAGCCCTGGTCCCTCAGCCACTCCTCACAGGACAAGTGCTCCAGCCCTGACCATCCTAATGGCCCTCTGCTGAACTCACCCCAGTTTAGTGATGTCTATCCTGTACTGGGGGACACCAAACTGGATGCTGTAGTATTGGTGTGGTCTAACAAGTATTGAGTAAAGGGGGGATAATCACTTCCCTGGACCTGCTGTCTGTGCTGCTGTTAACACAATCCCAGATGCTGTTGGCCATTCCTGCTGCCAGTGTGCACTGCTGGCTCAAGTTTGGTTCACTGTCCCCAGGGACTTTTCCCCAGGGGTGTTCTCCAGCTCATCTGTATTACTGTTGAATTTCCTGAGATTCCTGTTAGCCTATTCCTCCAGTCTGCCACCATCTCTAGGAGGGGCAGGGGCCCTGTACTTATATTGATTGGTCACTCCACTTTTTGTTGTCATCAGCAAACTTTATGAGAGTGAACTGTATCTTCTTCACCAGATGCTTGATGAAGATTTTAAACAAGATACATTGATGTCTTTAGAAACACTGATAAAATTGTTAGTTTTCTAAAATATTTTGTAAATAGATGGAATGACTTTGTGTAGTCTACTTTTGCGTTAAGTGATGTCTAAAATTTATAAATATGCATATATATTTTAATAGAAAATTCCTAATATAATTTAATGAATCATAACATTTTGATTTGAAGCACGAAAATGTAAGTAGCTTAATTCAAACTAAGAAAATTATGAAAAAGATGCTAAGCATTCCTAAGAGATGTTCAGAATTCAATGATGCACCATTCAGACAAGTCAGCATTAAAGTTAACATCTTTGAAATAAATATCTGGAAAAACATTTTGGTTCGTTTGTAAAGCTTCTTTACATATCATATAGCTGCTGTACTTTCCTGGCTTTGTGGGCAGTAAGTGCGGGTGAAATGAAGATTGTTTTTGAGAAGACTGGAGAACAGAGGGAAGGAAACAAGACATGAATAAAATAGTACTACGGTTTAATCCAAGAGTTAACTGGTATTCCTCCTACTTGCCACACTCTAGACTCATTCTGACACTTTGACAGTCTGAGCTCCTCAGGTATGTAATCACCTCTCATCACATGGACTGGCGTTGGTAACAGACCATTAAATCATAATGAATTTGGGGAAGATATTTCTTTTTCCAAGTGGAAATTATGCGTTGCTTGGTAATTTTTCTTTATTTAAATCTGACACTTTAGCATCTGTAAATTACTCTTTGAACATCTGAACACATTTTTGTTAATGTAGTCAATGCCAATCAACATATTCTTACTACATCCTGCTTTCCCTAAGTAATTTATCTCAGAGAGGTGAAAAATGTCTAAATAGATTTCAATTTGACACAAAGCTCCTAAATAATTTAAGGTTTTTTTGGATTTCAAATGTAGAATTAAAAAAAAAGTCCTCTGTAAATCAGAAAGTGTGAAATATTTCATTATTTTCAAATAGAAAATAAGTGTTGTCTTAAGTTAACAAATGTTATAGATCGATTCAGTAGGATTGTACACCTGAGTTTGCAAGAGTTTTTCAAATATATTTTTACTTTTTTAGTGTATTACATACTAACAAAAAAAATGAATAAATGTTACTTGAGGGACTGTTCTTTTCCAAGATATTCCCAGATAAGAAGAAAGCTTTATTTCTGCTTGTTGAAACAATTTACCTTCTTGAACTAGTATTTTATATGCTGGCACACAGAGAGATCAGTGACTTCAGGGCTCAAACATATGTTTAGAATTACAGAATTACACAATGGCTGAGGTTGGAAGGGACCTCTGGAGGTCACCTTCTCCAACCCCCCCTGCTAAAGCAGGGCCACCTAGAGCTGGTTGCTCAGGACCATGTCCAGAAGTTTTTTTAATATCTCCAAGGAGGGATAGTCCACAACCTCCATGGGCAACCTATGCTAGTGCTCAGTCACCCTCACAGTGAAAAAAGTGTTTCCTGATGTTGAGACAAACCCTCCAGTGTTTCAGTTTGTGCCCATTGCATCTTGTCCTGTCACTGGGCACCACTGAAAAGAGGCGGGGTTCATCCTCTTTGCACCCTCCCTTCAGATATTTGTACACATTTATGAGATCCCCCTTGAGTTTTCTCTTCTCCAGGCTGAATAATCACAGGTCACTCAGCCTTTAATAGGATCATGGCATCACAGAATGGGTTGGGTTGGAAGGGACCTTTAAAGACCATCTAGTTCAATCCCCCCTGGCATGGGCAGGGACATCTCTCACTAGATGCAACCTGAGGTTGCTCAAAGCCCCATCCAACCTATTCTTGAACACTTAAAGGAAATACTTTCCTCATATGAGAGATTCTCCAGCCCCTTAGTAATCTTCATGTCCCTTCTCTGGACTCTCTCCAATATGTCCATGTCTCTCTTGTACTGAGAAGCCCAGAACTGGACACTTTGCTCCAGGTGTGGCTTTACCAGTGCTGAATAGATGAGAAGGATCACCTTCCTCAACCTCCTGGCAACACTCCTCCTAATGCAGCCCAAGATACTGTTATCCTTCT
This sequence comes from Platalea leucorodia, assembly GCF_965183815.1. Taxonomy (NCBI): domain Eukaryota; kingdom Metazoa; phylum Chordata; class Aves; order Pelecaniformes; family Threskiornithidae; genus Platalea; species Platalea leucorodia. The sequence goes on from NC_138824.1 coordinate 48,601,523, forward strand.
TTGCCGCAAGGGCACATTGCTGGCTCATGTTCAGTCTGGTGTCTCCAGCTCCTTTTGTACTAAGCTGCTTTCCTCTCCAGGTGCAGGACTTTGTAATTCCACTTGTTGAACTTCATGAGGTTCCTGTCCACCCATTTCTCCAGCCTGACAAGGTCCCTCTGGATGGCAGCATGACCCTCTGGCATAGCAGCCTCTCCTCCCAGATTTGTGTCACCTGCAAACTTGCTGAGGGTACACTCTACACCACCATTCAGATCTTGGTGTTACGTTAATTACCAGCCTCCAATCAGACTTTGCACTGCTGATTACCACTCTCTGGGCCCAGCCATTCAGCCAATTTTCAGTCCACCTCACTGTCTGCTCATGCAGCCCATACTTCAACAGCTTCACTATGATGATCTTATGGGAGTGTCGCTCTGGATGGCAGCATGACCCTCTGGCATAGCAGCCTCTCCTCCCAGATTTGTGTCACCTGCAAACTTGCTGAGTGTACACTCTTACTGAAGTCTAGGTAGACAATATCCTCATCTATCAAGCCAATCATTTCATCATAGAAGTTTATCAAGTTGGTCAAGCATGACTTCCCCTCGGTGAATCCATGCTGACTATTCCTGATGGCTTTCTTGTCCTTCAAATGCCTGGAAATGTTTCCCAGAATTAGCTACTCAGTCATCTTCCCAGGGATCAAGGTGAGGCTGACTGGTCTCTCATTTTCCGGGTCCTCCTTTCTTGAAGATAGGAGTGACATTTGACTTCTCCCAATCCTCGGGCACTTCTCTCAATCACCATGTTCATTTAAAAAAAGTTACATGAAGAGTTGTGTATTTAGCACAAAATCTGTGTTAAAACAAATCTTCCACTTGTTAAAAAGTGAGCCAAGGACTGACACATTTCCTAGTGCCTACTGGCTCATTGGTAGAAATTTTAGGGTAAATATGACTCTTGACTTTGGTCTCTGGGACTTGGTGATCATCTAGCCCAGTGTCAGTTTACTCATCCTAAAGGGACAACCACAGGCCAGAGGACATCAGAGGATGTAAGGTTCCACGGGACAATACCACATTCTTGTAAATGAGTTCTTGTATGAGCTGCCAAAATTGTGCTTCCTTTTCATGAGTCTGTTGTGGTCAGCTCACTGAGAAGGATGCTGAGCATTCCCCTTCTCAGAGCAGCATGATGAAAGGTCATCTGTTATGAAAGCAAGATAATATAGATGGCTTTACATGAGCTAATTCACATAATGTGTAGTAAAATTTTTGTAGAGAAGCAAAGTCTAGAGATGCAGACTTCTGGTGGTGTCAAATACAGTCCACAGATACCGTGTGATGTGGATGTCAGCTTTCTCCACCAAGTGCATTGTTCTAGAGTACCTCTTGATTGTTCTGCACTACCTCTTCATGGGAATTTAACAAAGTAAGTTAATAATAATTTTCCTGGATATCTGGGTTGAAATACAGGGTGCAAATCATGTAGTCTAGATGAGCTATGATATTAGTAGCTGTATTAATCTGAACAACTACAGACATAAAGTCATATTCTACATATCACGATTCTTTAGTCATTTCACTATGTGTATACCAGATATTCGAGGTATACCACCTACATACTTCTCTTTGTATGTTGATCACTGTAGGGTCCCTTTGAAATCAATGGGAAGATATATAATTGTGCCAGGTTGACCCTCACTGGATGCCAGGTGCCCACCAAAGCTGCTCTATCACTCCCCTCCTCAGCTGGGCAGGAGAGAGAAAATATAACAAAAGGCTCGTGGGTCGAAATAAGGACAGGGAGATCACTCACCAATTACTGTCATGGGCAAAACAGACTCAACTTGGGGAAAATAGTTCAATTTATTTCCAATAAAATCAGAGTAGGATAATGAGAAATAAAACCAAATCTTAAAACCACCTTCCCTGCACCCCTCCCTTCTTCCCGGGCTTAACTTTACTCCTGAATTCTCTACCTCCTTCCTCCCCCAGCAGCACAGGGGGATGGGGAATGTGGGTTGAGGTCAGTTCATGTTTCTCCTGCTCCTTTCTCCTCAGGGGGACGACTCCTCACACTCTTCCCCTGCTTCAGCATGGGGTCCTTCCCATGGGAGACAGTTCTCCATTAACTTCTTAAATGTGAGCCCTTCCCACAGGCTGCAGTTCTTCATGAACTGCTCCAGCATGGGTCCTTTCCATGGGGTGCAGTCCTTCAGGAACAGACTGATCCGGCATGGGTCATCCACGAGGTCACAAGTCCTGCCAGCAAACCTGCTCCAGCGTGGGCTCCTCTCTCCACGGGTGCACAGGTCCTGCCAGGATCCTGCTCTAATGCAGGCTTCCCATAGGGTCATAGCCTTCTTCAGGCATCCACCTGCTCTGGTGTGGGGTCCTTCACAGGCTGCAGGTGGATATCTGCTCCACCATTAACTTTCATGGGCTGCAGGGAGACAGCCTGCCTCACCATAGTCTTCACCATGGGCTGCAGGGGAATCTCTGCTCTGGTCCCTGGAGCGCCTCCTCCCCCTCCTTATTCACTGACCTTGGTGTCTGCAGAGTTGTGCCTCTCACATATTCTCACTCCTCTGTTTTGGCTGCAGTTGCACAGGGTTTTTTTTCCCTTTCTTAAATATGTTATCACAGAGGTGCTACCACCATCACTGATTGGCTCGGCCTTAGCCAGTGGTCCTGCAGTACGAATTGCTAGAAATAAATTAATTAAGAAGTTAATAAATAAATACATACATCACTTACAAATTGAGTAGATATTACTTCTACAGGCTGTTGATATTTTTTATGCCTTCTGCAGCAAGTATAACTCTTCTGTGTTCTTCTCCATCCATTTCATTCAGTATTTGAAGGAAAGAAAAGTTATTTCCTACAAAATCTCCTGAAACTTTCTGTAAGGGAGGGCTGCAAAAACAACGCCTAGATGTGCGAATATTTTATTCTAACATTTCCATCTCCACTTACAATGTGCACTGTTCAGAGGTGACAATCAGTAAGAAATCGGAACATGTGGCTATGATATACCTTTAGTACAAGAGCAAATGCTTGAGTAACATAAAACGAAAGCTAATATGTGGGAACATAATGGTTTTATGTGTCAGGGTGCTAATAACAGCTTTTCCTAGTATACAATAATTGTCTGAACCCAGAATGTATTACACAGTGTTGCATTTCTAAAAGGGCCAGTTGTCCTTGCACGAACACACCTGACTGCAGGTGTTATCTTTCTTCTCGATAAGTGGTATTCTAAATCATTATTGATGTATTCTATCTAAACAAAACAAAACTTTCAAAATACTGAATTAAATTCATTGTCTTCCAACTGCTAATAGTTAATTAAAATTTGTCATCTTTGTTTGTCAATTTAGCTCCCACTGTATTTCAATTCTTTTTTCTGTTGTACTCACTTTCCTAAATTATTACCTTATGTCATAAGTCATTTAAAATCACACTGCTGTTTAAAGTCAATAGATTTCAAAAGTGGGACTACTAGCTTAAAAGAAGTCCTTAATTTCAGGATCATTCATTCACAGAGTCAGACACAAGTCCAAAAGATGTAGAAGAGTACTCATATAAAATTCTTTATACTTGATTATTCATCATCTAGAAGATAAATATTGATCATTTATAATAGCTATTTCACAAATTATGCATATATAAATGTAACAGAGTAAAGGGGAAATAAAATCATTAAAACCGTAATATAAGGAGTGACATGGAGTGACACCAGCATAGGCTGTGTCAATTAAGGCTCCTGTGTAGAGTGATGATTGCAAGCAAATTGCATACAAAGCTTCCCCAGTTTCTTTTTTCCTTAATATTTTCATCTGAAAACTGTGATAATCCAGGAGATGCTTCAGAGTGGCAAACTGTCATAAGTTAGGCAGCTGGGAATGGCAGCAATTTTCACTTTCTGACTTTAATCCACCAGTATTGAGTCACAGTCTTTAGAATTAATGTACTCAAGAAAAAACTGTTTACAAACTCCACAAAAATATGAAAAAAAATTAAAAAAAATGGAAAATCTTTCATTATGTATGTACATCACTTTTATATTTCAAAGAAAGGAAAAATTTACTACAGAGAAAAGAATTTTTAAAGATATTACTTAGGATTTTATTCACATTATAAATACTGTACTATTATAGTAAAATAAACATTTTTCCCATAGACAGTATTTAAAATATGATTTATATCTGACCAGATACATTCTATTTACTTTGCTTTCAATTTAACTGTAACACACTAAAATGCAGCACACAATGATCTAGAAGGTAGAGCACTGCAACTTAATTAGGTTGCCTAACTATAGACATCTATTGTCATAGGAGATCCTCTTGTGTATGGTACCTGGCCTCCAGCTCCTCTTGTAGGAATGTGTAGGTATCCCATTGGTTCCATGTCATATCTGTCAGCTGCAAACAGATATCAGAGATAGGCTGAGGAGTTTTAGATGACACTCCATGTGAGTCTAGAGTCAGACGAATTGAGGTTTAGTTACTTAAACTCCCATTTGTGCTCAATGAAGAATAGCTAACTATCAAGTGAATTAAAAGTGGATATCTAGTGAATTAGATAACTTCTACACTATCCAAGATATCAGCCTAGGGCTGACAGACAAGACCTATAAAACCCCAAATCTTTTGGAAAACAAAGCTGAATACTAGATAGGGAATCTCTGATAGCACTGAATACCTGTGTTTATGCAAACGAATGAGCTCCTTACACTTCAGAAATCCACATTAGGTCATATGAAACCTACCTTAAATGTCATTGATATCTTCAGGATAGTTGTAATTATGTAGGTTTTTTTAGCTACATAAGAAGTTGTATAAGTGAACAATGATAATAATTTTGCAAAAACAACAGTTAACATTTTTAAATGTGAAGCAAATAACTGTGCTTTATGCATATTTCCAGAAACAAAACAAACTGAGCCAAGTGTAGTCATAGATTTTTTACAGTTAGATTTGACTGCAAAAGATGTTGATTTTCTGATAACTGAAGCCTTAGACTTTTATCCACTAGTTCCTAATAAAACACATCTAATTTCTTGTTGAGTGAGAACACATTTAATACAAAAAATACCTAAACTTGTTTTTAATTTTTTTATTACAATTCTTAACTACCTTGAGTGTGTTGCCCAATTTTTTTGCAATTTTTCATCACTGAAATAAAAATCTTAACTACAAGAAACATTTCAGTTCTAAATGGGCATTTATTATTACCCCTTGAAATATAGCAAACATGCTCTTGATCTGATACTGCCGTAAGACACAAAGCAGAATGTGTCCAGAATCATTCTGTGTTAATTTTTTTCTTTGATGCTATCCTAACAAGCACATTGCATCAAGTCATCTGACACTGTGAATGCATTAGTTCCAAAGTATACCCATATCCGGTTTCTCTGCGTATACTTTATTTTATTTTTCTGATCAACTGGGAAGGTTTGACAGATGTAAGGGAAGAGAAAATATAGTATTTTCTGCACAACCATGTTTGATTTATGTTTTGATATAGCAAGTGAAGATGGAATGCCCAGTTGAGAGGATCAAGGTTCAGTATGAGATTGAGTTTTCGAAAGAGTAAACATCATTTCTTTCTATACTACAGAGAGAAGCAGAAAAATATGGCAAGTTTAGCTATGTCTGAAGTTTTACTCAGGCAGCTAGGAAACCCTAATCTAATCTGGATCAAGCTGCTCAGCTGAATCCAGGCTCTGACTTCCTGACATAGGTTAAACCAGTCTCAAATGCAGAACAGAACTGAGGCTAATGAATCATTCTGTCATTTAGTATAAGAGATTTTGAGGCCTCTTCGTCCTAAAAAAAAAGGGCATCCTCACTTTAATTTGTATTACTTTTCTTTTTTGATAATATGATTACCTGTGACTCTGCTTTTTCATGGTCATTGTGATACTCTTCTGTGTTGCTTAGTTAAGGCTTGGCCAATGTACTGACCTTTAAGCATTGCTGTTAATGATAATACTATTGAAAATGTGACAAAGCTATATGAAACTGTAGAAAGTACAATATTCTTTTTACTATATAAATACATGACAGACTACATTTTAGAGATGCCAAAGAAAGAGTGTGGCAGTTTCAGGGTAGAAAAGACTGGACACATTGCACTCATTTTTTTTTTTTTCTTTTTATTTCACTATTCTTGTGAGAGGTAGGACTCAAACTGGTAACTGAGCAATTTGCTGTAGAGTTTTAGGACAACCATGATAAACAGCTTCTCAAATAATTTTACTTTTTTTTTCCAAGTCAGGTATGTTAAGAAAAGTGCCTTGGATGTTCTAAGATCCACCCTTCATAACAACAGAAAGTTCCAAGTAAGAAATCAGGATGCTATTAAACACTGGTTTCGAGGGTGTTTTTCTACAGGCACATTTATTTCAGAGAGTGTTGTGGTTTTTTATACATTTATGATTTTAAGGTTTCCTTGTAAGCTTTTGCTTACTTCACAAAAATAATTTTATATTACATTCTTCAATTATGAAAATTGAACTTGATTCTAGATTTCTATGAAATCAGAGAAGCTGTGTATCTGTCCACTAATGCTTTTCTTTCATCCTCCTGCCGTGAAGCAGGCAACTAGCACTTTCACCAAGCAGTAGCACTGTTCCTCCTCTCCAGCCTGGGAGTTGTCCATCAGACACAGCTGGTTAGCTCAGTGTCCAGCTGGGTCTGGCACATGGGATTTGGAGGCAAGATGGGTGTTGGGCCGCTATGAGGAAACATAGGCTGCTACCCTCTGCCAGCTGTGAGTCCATACTGCAATCCCATATGAACTGTGCGGTCTGACAGGGAGTTGTGCCTCCTGATTGCTATAGGGAATGACATTCTCACAGCTGCAGTTCACATCAAGGCAGACTCCACCAGACAACATTTATGGTTGTATGGTAGATATAAGGGATGATCAGAAACAATCAATCATTGTCGTTGCTGCAGCCGAGCAATGTGGAAAAAAGACCTAGGCCATTTTATAATAAAAAGTTTGCAGGTAGTAGGTAAAAGTTTCTTGAGTTAAAAGTATTGCCCCAAAAATGGAAATAAAGAACATTTGTCTGCCATTACTTTGATTGCTTTGCCTATTCTACTCCCACTTGCCAAATGCATTTCAATGCATTTAAAATTCCTTTAATTAAACCTTTCTCTCATGTCTTAAGATAAGTGCCTTTTAGACTCTAAACTCTTCAGGGCAGGGACTATGTCATTTTATTGTGTGTGATTGTGGGGCTTTTAACACCATGCGCCCCCTTTTGAAATTATGACTTTAATAAGTAATAATAATGCTGCTCAAATCCTTAAAATTGATCTTTACTGGAAAGTTTCCACTGCAAGGAAAATGACAGGTGAAACTATCTCTGATGAATAGCACCAACACAGAAAAGCATTAGAATAATTATAATGGTGAAGTTCTGCTGGCTGCTGTGTAATATAATGAAGTCAGTGCCTTCTCTGGCCAGATAAATCAAGTGTTGCTTCATAGTATGCAGCTGGACTTTTTAGTCAGATTACTCACAACAGTGGTACTCCCATCATGGCCATTATGAACAGCACATTCAATAAATAAATAAATACACAATATGCTAATGTAATTTTGGGATGATTTAGTAGCAGCATGCCAAATGTGCTCAGTTGCTGTTGTACTAGGCAGAGGAACTCAATGCTGGCCAAAACGCAATGATCTATCAATCTTTATATTTCAATTACCCACAGTCAAAATAAGAATCTTATCAGATTTTTTTTCCCTTCTCTGATCTTTGGACTCAATGCCCAGAGGTCAAAAACTTTTTGATGGTGTTCTTAGTGCAAGTGAAACAGTGTTTCAAGTGCAGTAGGAAGACTTTTAGCACATTTTAGCACACCTGGAGGCTTTGGGCACATTCAGAATAAGTGAACCCATTCTACAGACTTCTCAGGGCACAGTTTACACTAACCAAGGCAAATGCCCTAGTTTGTGATAGTGAAGCTTAGAGTCAGGTAGAAATTTCATATCTCCTTGTCCTTGATATCATTTGGGTCTAAGATTCTCTTAGTATTACAGCAATAAAGATAACAGGAAGAATATGGTGTCAAGCAATGACCATACTTAGCTATAACATAAAGATGTGTGTATTGAGCAAGAATCCTAAAGAAAGGAGAAGGAGGAAGGCAGAATGTTCAGAGTTATGACATTTGTCTTCCCAAGTAACCGTGACACATGATGTAGCCCTGCTTTCCTGGAAATGTCAGAACCAATGATGCCAATGGGAAGTAGTGAATTAATTCCTCATTTTGCTTTGCTTACATGTACAGCTGTTGCTTTACCTATTAAGCCGTCTTTATCTCAACCCACAAGTTTTCTCACTTTTACCCTTCTGATTCACAATCATTCCCCATCCCACTGTGGGGGAGTGAGCAAATGGCTGTGTGGGGCTGAGCTGCCTACTGGGGTTAAACCACAACAGGTATCTAGACTCATACATGTACATACACACACACACACACACACACACACACACACACACTCTCTCTGTTTTGCACTTCTAATGGATTTACTAATGTGGACTGGCGTTTTCCAATAAGTGATTTACTTTCAGGTACATGTGATTTACTTTACAGGTCTGCAAAGACTAGATAATAAGCATTACTTTTGATAACTGGAGAAAAAATTTTTCTCAGGCAGAAAAAAACTAAGTGATTTGTTAAATGATTCCCTCTGTGGAGTTCAGGATAAGAGTTTAGTGTCTGTCTCCTGCTTCAAAGATATATGGAAAGCTTTAGGAAACCTTATATACACTTCGGGGGGGGGGGGGAAGATTTCTGACTATCTATCATTATTAATAGGTAATTTAGTAGAACTAAGCCCAACAAGCTAGTAAATTCTAAAAAAAAAAAAAAAAAAAAAAAAAAAAGGACTGAAGCCTAAAGAGAAAGACCCTAATTTAGGTAAGAATGATTATTAATTCAAAACATTTGAGTTTCCATACAGAAAATCTTCAGTGACTTTTAGTCCAACCCAATCTGCAACCCAATCATCCATATGTATCCAATACATCGTGTGCATACAAGGTGTTTATTCCTGACTGCCCTAATGATCTGCATATCTGAAAGACTTTTACCTTTACTGATGCTTTATTTACTGAGAAACAGTAAATGAGAAAAAAATCTTTCAGCAATATGATTACAAACCACCTTTTTTTTTTTTTTTTTTTTTTTTTAATCCCCACTGTATATATAATGATCCTGGCCAAAAAAAAAAAAAAAAGACAGTTTGGTGTATGTGGAAGAATATGGGAAAGATAAACAACATTTTGGGAGCTCAGGTAAACTTCTGGCTATAGATATGCTGGGGCTTGAAAGTGAACTTTGGGATTGAATCTGACCTAATTTTTAAGCACTTTGGGTAGAATTCAGCTAGTTCCTACCTGCTGTTTTGGTACTTACTTGCCTACAAAGAGATGCCTACAGGCACCTAACAGTAAGTCTCCTAGAGGAAACCTGAGCTCTTCTGAAGAAGCACCAGTGGTTAGGAAAGTTACCCAAGAACACCATAAAAAAAACAATAAATACCTGTTTTCCAGTAATCAAATCTCACCCCCAAAACACACACCTAACAATAAAATTAACTAAATCTCCTTTACTGTCTTTCTAGTATATGACACCTTGATCTGTTGAGATTTTACTTAGATTCCATGTGTTTGGATAGACTATTCTGTTAACAGTTAATAGGAAATATGCAGGTTATTTTATCTTTTAGTATATAGTAAATATTTAGTAAACATAAATATCTTACAGACAGACTCATCTTATTACTACACACTCAGTACAAAATTTACATTTTCAGACAATCAGAAACTCATAATTCTATTAGCTAAAAAGAATCAGGTTTCAGTGTTCTGTATAAGTAAGCTGTATTTCTCGAAAGAATCAACCGTAAGAAAAAGAATTTGTATAACAGAGTTGTTAATATTCTAATACATACTTACTGTTTTTTGGGGTTTTTTTAAGGAAGATTTTTTTTTCTGTGTTTTTTATGTGAAATGTGCACGTGTGGCTTTATCAAAAGTCCAGTGAACTAATTATAAAACTTTCCATTGAAACCAGTGGAGTTTGGATCAAGTAGTATTCCCCTGCTGAGAAGACTTCTTTTAGGTATTTATTCTCTTTTGGTACTAGAACTGTTTAAACAAATGTATTCACACAGGGTTTAAGTGCTGTGCAAAATTTAACCAAACATGTGAAAAGAAAATGTCATGTATGCTTTAACATTTATGGCAATTCACCAGACATCTAGGAGATGATTAGATGATTTAGCTCTCCTCTTTCTCTCTCTCTCAATTTGTATTTCCACTTGCATTTGTCCTCTTTTTGACTTTGAATAGTTGTTCTTCTGTTGGTTATTATTTGGGTTTTCCCTCTTTGTGGGCTTCAGATTTGCTTTTTTTGTTTGTTTGTTTACATGTGATGTGTGTTTTCAAGGAAAAAGGGTTTATAAAATTACACTATCCATCAGCCTGTCCATCTGTCACTATGACTTGTGAGTCCATCAGCCACTTGCAGCTAAATTTCACAAGAGGGCTGCAAGCCTAAAAGATATGGAATTCCTACAAGTTTCATGACACTGGTAGCTGAAAGCCAGTGTTTTCAATGCATCCAGTAAAAAAGTAGCTTTATCTCAGCTTCTCACGAGACAGGCAGCAGCCAGATGACCAGGCAGCACCTGCTTTTTGCTTTTAGGCTAGTACAGACCTATCTCCAAACGTTTCACAACATGTATTGATATTTGTTGAAAAAGGGGATATAAAAAGAAGAAATATCTTGTCTTTTCTTGGTTTGTTAAAAGTGGGATACTTCCCGACATCTAAGCCAGAATCAAGGGTTCATTGTACTAAATCCTGTACAGCATACTGTTACTAATCCTGCAAGCATACTCTTAAATTTAGGTAAAGATAATCCCATTAATACGGTTTATGTGGAGTTTCCTGTGTCGAGTTCTGTAAAATGATAGAGATCCAAACCTTTGTAGCTTCTTACTTAGGATCTAAAGAGAAAATATCAGTGTAGAGTAAAATACTTCTGGTTCTAATAGTAGCACTTTTATTTTGATCAGCTTTCTTTCATCTAGCTATAAATGAGAGCTGGTTCTCTTCCCGTGTTCACCTTTGCAGCTACAGGATCTCTGTTCTAATATTTCCCTTTTAAAGTTAACAAACTTGAGTAGTCCTAAACCACTTTCAAATAGCTAGAAGAACTCAGTTCCTTCCTTAGATACCCTTAAGAGCTGATGCTTGCAAGCACTGTCCATATTGAAAAGAATGAATGTTTTGCTGGGAGTAGAAGGAAGAAGAGAGCATTGAATGGGAAAATTCAACCAAGGATATGCCTGTGCTTGTGTCAGTTATTCTCCCTAGCTGATAAAGCATTCTGAGAGGGAAGCTTCCTTTTCTTGAACCTCTCACAGCTTTCCTTTCTGCTGAATTTGAGTTCCATTTAGTAGCTATGACTAGTAAAATGCTGATATACACAGATACCTCTTTCTGATCTGCAGGAGGTGTTTTTCTTGGTGCAGTCTTGAACTGCTGCTTCATTTTATTGTGTGCTTTTTCTCTGAAACCATTCCTTCTGGATCACCAGATGATTCACAGTCTCCTCTGTGCCTGTCAAGTTTAGGCCTGACCTCCATGTACCTTGATTGGTCATAGTGATTTCATCTTGCCGGTGCTGAATAAAAGCACATCAGTACACATATCTCCAGAGTTCATTCAGCTCTGTCATTGATCTGTGAATTTTTATCACCAACAGCCCAGTTCTAAATATTGTCTGTATTTCAGCAGGTTCAGGCTGATTTTTAGATCCAGAGTTGGAAGTAGGTCAGTGCGGCAGTGAGAATTATCAGAAGTGGAAAGCTGTCAAGAGAAGGTGACATGACATATGGGATACTGCGGAGAAGGTGTCGGTGACCATTATCAGTTGGTGGAAGGAGAGGTAGAGGGGTTATTCTGAATAAACAGGGGAAGTGCTACTGATACGAGAGTAGTTACCATTTTCGCTGAGCCCAGCAAAGTACTGGACACAATGTTTGTCCCGGGTCCTGAGAAAAGGGCACTTTGGAAGGGAAAAGCTAAGAGCTCAGAGTGTTTTGTTCTGGCTTTCCAGAAGCCATTTTTTATTTGGTGTGCAGTTTTTTTGGAAAGAATTTTCCCAGAGAAACTGTGAAACAACCCAAATAACACTACTTTCTGCAATGTGTTCAAGGTTCTTTCCTTTGACTTTGTCTCTGCAATTTACATTGCATCTCTGTTATGTACAGCAATAAACAGATGACATATTTCATATCTGCCTATAAACTTCTGAAAATAATAGCTCCAAACAACTGCATTGCAAACATATCTGAGAAGAAGATGACAGAACTTGCATGGCACAGATGTTACTTCTGCCTTTAATGCACTGCTGCTTGGATGAAGCAACAATGAACACCATATAAAACATTGCTCAGGATGGAATTAGGATATTCTCAGGTGGAGTTCAATCCCATTCAGAAATGCAAAACAAAACCCATGCTCCATTTAACCTCCAGTAAAACGCTTCAAATACAACTGAAGTGGAGCTTGAATGATATACATGGAAGTGTTCGGCTCTCTAAAGTAGACTAAATTTTACCCATGGTGAAGCACTGTAAGGTCTAGCCTGTTGTCCTTTATTGTGAAGTAACTAATAATTTCTTCATAGTGTTTCCACTTGTAAATTGAAGTGCCTCTCACTCACAAAGATAAATAGCAAATCCTAATCTAGTCATGGTTTTCCACATAAAGAATATACATTTTCACTTGGCAATTTTCCACTTTATTTTTTACTGTAAAGAAAAGCTATCTTATACACAGTATTGTCATGACTGCTTAATACATTTTAATTTATTCCAACATTGATTTTCATTGCTTTTTTACTCTGGTTCCCACTGAAAAACAAAGAAAAAAGAAGAGAGGGAAAAACATGAAAATAAAGCATCTGTAGTTCTGGTTCTGGAGATCTTGACAACTTTGACAAATCACAATGAGAAAAAAAATATTAAACTCATGCTGAAGTTTGCACAAGGAATAAGGAAGAAAATTCAACAGGGAATAAGACTGTTTATTTCTGCACTCTTTCAGTTGTTTTCATAAAACAGAATATTAAGGACTATATACAAAAATGAGTGTTCAAAAACATTTTCTCAATGCTCATTTAGGTGTGACTAAATTCTTCCTTGATTTTCCCACCCATTGTTGTAGTTTTTGGTTCTTGCTAATGGAGGGTCTGCAAACAGAACCAGAAACCTTTAAAAGAACATTTCAACCTTAAATTATTCCACTGTTTTTAGTAACATAATCACACTGAACAATTGGAAATAGACAGAGTAGGAAAAAAATTGGGGGAAAACAAATGGAAATAGCTGATTGGTGAAGTTCTACTCAGACCTATCAGAGTCTTGTTATTCTCATTTTGAATATCTGTCCTCATTTTAAGCATGAAAATTGATCTTTTCAACTCCCTTAGAATAATCAATACCTTTTACAACAGCTAAAGATATCAAGATTCTATTGAATTTCAAAAAGAACGATATCATGAAGAACAGTATGTGTTTGTATGTGACCAAACATTGTACAAGGTTGTTATAGGGAAGCTGCCTATAACATGATTTACTTCAGCAACAATTTTGACCATGACCTGTCTTATTTTCTACTTGAACAAAGACCTAAAGAGCTGTTCTTTGTATTAATCTTTGCTTGGATTTTTTATGTATTTTCTTCTATTCCCATTTTACTTTTAATTGCTTCTTAAAAATATTATTATTACTATTCCTACTATTAAAAATAATAAATAAGAAATCAAGAGTGAGGGGTTGGACTAGGACTCTCATAAATTATTTTTAATCACATAGAGGGAATTCAGCACTCATTTCAGTTGCCCATACAGACATATCTACTGTGGGTTTAGACACCCCTGAGTAACCTACCTGGACTTCAAGCCTTGCTGTAAATGATCATGGTATACCTGGTAGGCTCTGTTTGGTATTTGCAAACTTTGTCTCAGATAATGTGAGCCATCTCAAATGAAAATAGATGCCTGTGTTTAGACAGTGAAAGCCCACCTCTAAATCCACATGAGCTAAACTTTCCCCAAGCTGTTGGTGTAAGTTTGTCTTCAACAGCACCTTAAAGTAAAAAAACCTACACTTTGCATGATCTGTGCAAAGAGACAGGAAACATTGAGAGAGAAGTAAATCAGATGTGGTCGATCACCACTTAAGCCTTCTGCTGCTTTTGAAATATTTCACTTGCACTGTTTTCAAAGTAAACCAAAGGATGCCCTCATTAATTTTACCTCAGTTGTTGACTAGTGTAAAATATACAATAATTTAAACAATGTTCTGCTTACAATATTATCTAATGTCTATAAGCATAAAACCTCTCTTTATGTGAAAAAAATTACTCCTTACATCTTTTTTTTTTATTATTATTATATACAAGCAATAAAAGGTACAGCTAAAAAGGATATTGAAAACTCATCAACAACTGATTAATTTTGCCCACAGAATAAACAGAACTTTGAGTAATTTATGATCATTTCTGCATGATATATACTAATGACTATATTTGCTTTTCTGCAGCAATGTGTTGTATTAGAATGAGTCAACTGACAAAACAATGCCATTAAGGGATTATTATATTAGTAAAATTTGAAGTAGAAACACAAATACAATTATGACATCCTAAGGCATTGTATAATACCGCAAAACAACAATTTTCCTTTCCAGAAGTGAAGACTTCAAATGAAATGGTGATGTTTCAATGAAAAGTAAGTGTATCATCTTTTCAACTGAACAAGAAAGGTAATCTATAAACTCAAACCACTTAAAAAAATATTTTCAGTGTTGTAGTGGGTTGAACTTAGATGGCCATCAGGTGCCACCACACCACTTTATCACTCAAACTTCTAAACAGGACAGGGGGAGAAAAATATGACAAAAAAGCTCATTGGGTCAAGATACAGGCAGGGAGATCACTTACCAATTACCATCACAGGCAAAACAGACTCAACTTGGGGAAGCTAATGTATTGCCAATTAAACAGAGTAAGATAATGAAAAATAAGAACAAATCTAAAAAGCACCTTCCCTGCAGCCCTCCCCTTTTCCCAGGCTCAACTGAACTCCCATATCTTCTACCTCCTCCCCCCAATAGGAGCAAGGGGATGGGGAATGGGGGTTGTGGTCGGTTCATAATGCTTTGTCTCTGCTGCTCCTTCCTCCTCAGGGGGAGGAATCCTCAGGCTCTTCTCCTGCTCCAGTATGGGGTCTCTCCTATGGGAGACAGTCCTTCATGAACTTCTCCAATGTGGGTCCTTCGCATGGTCTGCAGTTCTTCAAGAACTGCACCAGCACAGGTCCTTTCCACAGGGTACAGTCCTTCAGGAACAGAAGCGCCAGTGTGGGTCGTCCACGGGGTCACAGGTCTCACAAGAAAACCTGCTCCTGTGTGGGCTCCTCTCCATGGGCCACAGGTCCTGCCAGCAGCCTGCTCCAACATGGGCTCTCCATAAGCTGCAGCTCTCTTCAGGGCACATCCACCAGATCTGGCATACGGTCTGCCACAAGTTACAGAGTGGATATCTGTTCTACTATGAACCTCCATGTGTTGCAGGGGGACAGCCTGCCTCACCGTGGTCTTCACCACAGGCTGCAGGGGAACGTCTACTCTGGTGCCTGGAGCACCTCCTCCCTTTCCTTCTTCACTGACCTTGGTGTCTGCAGGGTTGTTTCTCTCACATTTTCTCACTCCTTTCTCCCAGCTGCAGCTGCAGAGCAATTTTTACCCTTTCTTAAATATGTTATCACAGAGGTGCTGCCACTGTCATTAATTGGCTCAACTTTGGCAAGTGGCAGGTCAGTCTTGGAGCCAGCTGGAACAGTCTCTGTCTGACATGGGGACAGCTTCTGGTGTCTTCTCACAGAAGCCACCCCTGCAGCCTCCTCACTACAAAAACCTTGCCACGTGAAACCAGTACAAATGTCTTCTGCTTTTCTTTCAGTTATAGTTTTCCACAAAACACTTAAAAAAAACCCTGTAATTACAAGTTCCAAAAAGTGAAAATGGACCTGAGATAGAGGAAACAATGTTAGTGACGGTACTATTGCTGGCACACAAATCTGTGATATTTATATATATATATATATATATCACTTTTATGTGAAGGTCTAGGAATTAGAAGAAATGTGAAGAGAAAACTAATGTCTTTCATTATGCAATCACCCTTCTGTGCTGGACTAATGCAATCATACAGGACAGCCTCTGTTTTGCAGTCAGACTTTTTAACCTGCAAGTTTCCTTTTTATTTCCTTTTTATTTTGTATTCAATATCGTATTTTTATTCCAGGTAGCTACAGAAACATTCCAGTGTCTGCATACTTATAGCTTACATCTGACATGGATTCAGTGTGTTATTTGGAGCTAAATACCTATTTCCTATTTCTTTTAGTGGGTATTTTGATGATGGTTCAAATATGAATATATTTTGGTCAGTATACTTCACTCTAGGGCATATATCTGCTAACTCTACTTAAATGTGCTTAGCTTCTTTGACTTAAAAGGTTATGGCAGATCATAATAGCAGAGAATTTGAATATCATGCTTTAGCAATTATAGTTACAACTGCTTTGTCAACTGTGTGTAGTTGCAATCATGAAATTACAACAGTTTTGAAATACTTCAAATATGGTGAGAGATTTTTGCGTGAAATAATAATTGAAGAAATATTTTGTGAAAGTTTCAGACTGCACTGTGAGTAAGACACATTGCTAGATATCCTTGGTTAGCTGCCTCACAGGTATTGTAAATCCTCAGTGCCTTGTCTGGTGGTGCCAAGGTATCAGTCTGTGGAAATTCTCAGATAGCTACATTTTTGCTATAAAGTCTGCCCATTCCTCACCGCATGAAAAGCTTAGCAAAATTCACAACTAATAGATAATCTCCCTAGACTTCCTATGGTTCACCTTAGGGTTTCAAGATACAATAGAAAAAGAAAAATCTTCTCTCTCTCTTTTTTTTTCCCCCTTATAGAGTAATACTTAATAGTATGAGATGAGATGAGTATGCATAATGAAAAAAGATTCAAAAATTATCTTTTACCTTCCTGAAAAGTGGCTAATCACTAGTCACCGGTGTGTAACTCTGCTTCTTTTTGGAGCTTATCCACTTCTTGTAAGTAATTAAGTATTTATTATAGCAGACATGGGATATAATATAGAAATTTAGGTCTGTAATTAGATCAGTCCCTTTACTAATAAATGCTTCTTTTAGATAATTATTACACTAGAAGTGGCTTTGGTTCTGCTGTTGGTTAGAGAATTGGTGACATTTCTCTGTCCTTTCGAGTATATTGCTATTCATATGTAAATGCACTGAAAAAGTATTTTCTGGCTCAACTGGTGCACTGACACTGTAAAAACAAAACAAACCCAAACCAAACCAAACTAAACCAAACTAAACCAAACTAAACCAAACCAAAACCAAACCAAACCAAACCAAACCAAAATTGTTTTGTACTAACTAAAGCATCAAACTTCAGGGTCATATCTGCTCAGAAAGTGAGAAATTACACAGAACATAGGGTCAGGCCTTGAAAAACAATAATAGCCTAATTAAATAACAGTGTGTATTAAGAGGCTTATTTAGAAGAACAACCAGAAGAGCAACTGACTTTTGAAGTAATGCCTCAATACATCATAGTAGAGCTTGTTTTACTCTACCATGGGACTTCATAAGGTCATGTTTTCTATTAGAGAGGAGCTTTTCTCAGTGTCATTTCCTAAAAGAATATTAACAGGCTGTAAATTATAAAAGGAATTTATGATCATCCACATAAATTATTATACAGAAGATTCATTACTGAGCATAATTTCACAATTTAGGCAGAGGACTGCTTTCAATGTGTAAAGTAAAAAAAAAGTTTAATCTACTATGCTAGATCTTACTGTAACAGAAACTTCGTCACATATGTGCAATAAAAGGAAAACATATAAAAGGGTAATCAAAGCTTTTATGCAAGATGAAACGATCTATGTACAGCAAAACTAAGCACTTAAATATGTTTCCTTTGTTAAATCTTTCAGTGATCGATATTGTTCACTAGATTAAGGAGATACAACATGTAGGCAGTCAGTATAATCCCTATTTGAAGTATGAATATATTAATTTCTTCTTTAATTACAAACTTAAAAAATTATAACACGTTATTATAGTTTTGAATTTGAAAACCGTTTCAGTAACTGTGACATAATTTCAGAGTTAGCTGTGAGTAAAGATATAGTCCATAGACATATATAAAATTATTGCTGTACCAATATTGTTATATACATAAAAATATACACAGAAAGACTGAAAACAGAAAAAGAAAAAAAAAGTTTAATAATGCTAAAAAGTGAAGAAATCAGAACTTATAAAGTGTCACAATTATTATTTCCTGTGCAACCCATGATAATTTAGAAGGTTAGTTTGACTCTGTTGATAAGAAAATACAGATCTTTCTTTAAAAAGGCCTTCTAAAAACACAGAAGTGTTTTTGTGTCTTGTAGATGACGAACCTTTTGCTTCTTAGTGAAATTTCATTCCTCTCTGTACTATGCTGATTTACTCTTTTGCTGTGTTTACCACTTACACTCGATAACTATTTTCTGATTACTGAAATTCTTTCCCCTTCCTGTTAGGCCAAGTTTTGGATGACAATATTTTTTCACTTATTTTTCTGGATGTAGTTATTTTCTGGAAAAATATTAAATAAATATATATTATAAATAAATAAATATTATTTATTCATGTATGAAACTTAAGAGAAGTAGCCAAAGCAGAGGCCTGTTACAACCATAGAATAAGTTGCAATCATTAAGTAAGGTGTTAAAGTATTTGCCTTGAACCCAGGCATAGGCATACTAAAATATTGTAATGGAAACAGTGCATAAGCATTTTGTAACATTGTAAGACTGCTAATAACATAATTATTATGCAAGAAAGTATTAATATTTTATGAGAGAGTTAAGTATAGAGAAAGAAATATAATATGTAATCACAAAGCGGTTAATGGAGACTTGTGATATAGTTGTACAAATAAGAGTACAGGAAAATGTGCAAGTAGTAAAATCTGTCAGATCAGAACAAAGCGTGTAGAGGAGCCAGGAGAGGTGGCTGTTGAAACTAGAACTGGCAAGGTGCCTGGTGAAACCAGAACAGGTCGTGCTCTCCATAAAAACATCAAATATGTCAGGAGTGTATGAGATCAACACCCTGAATTTTGGGGAGAGAGATGATGACCATAAAATACCATTGATGGCTGAGGACAATTAGGGGATGAAAGAAGAGGCCTAACTGATTCCAGCTTCCCTTCTCAAATTGCTCTCAAATCTTGCCACCTCAACCTCAGCAACTACCAACCATTATGGATGGTGTCCATCAGTGCTGACTGCACAGGATGACACAAGAAAGGCAGAAAAGGAAGGCTGAATAAGCACCATGCAAGGTGCAGGAGTTCCCCTGGTCTTGCAAGTGGAAAACTTGCCATTTAAGATTGTGAACAAGAAGGTTTTCATCTCTTATATAAGATATATTGCCTTATGATGCTCTCATTTATAATGGCAATAAATCAAGCTGTCTTTATCACTGGAATGAACTGAGATCCCTTTTATTACTACTGCTTGTATAACTTACAGTTTAGCATCTGGTACAAGTTCCTCATGTTGCAACAAATTTTGAAGGAATGTGTTAGGGGGTGCAGAACTGTATCCTAGGGAATATGGAGTCACCATTGTTTGTAATAGACCACAACCTTTGTGTTTAACTAACAAAACAGACCTTCAGATTTTTCAGGATTTTCCTGGAACTTTCTTGGCCTGCCTTACGCTTTTTTTAGTTTATATAATCATCATAGAAACTGTCAAACAACAGGGTCTCTAGTACAAAATCTGATTTAGTTTCTACTTAGCTTTGTACAATTGTGCAAGGTAATGCTTGTTGTCACATACTGTGGTGAGTTGATCCTGGTAGGCAGCTCAGCCCCAAACCGCCTCTTGCTTTCTCCCCTACTGTAGGATGGGGGAGAGAATCAGAAGGGTAAAAGTGTGAAAACTCATGGGTTGAGATGAACACAGTTTAAAAGATGAAGCAAAATGAGCTACTACGAAGAAAATTAACCAAACCAGCCAAAACCAGTACACACACACAAACACACACACACACTACTAATTAATATTCATAACAAATAGTTCTTCTGCATTAAATGAGCCATCTATGACTCTAAAGTAAGAATGCAGTACAGGGGAATAGAGACCTGAGATGACATCTAGGGCCTTGAAAGCACAAACAGGGGACAATAGCCCTCAAGGCTATAAAGAGTTATAAGTAGTCAATTGCTGGTCATTAAAGCAGTATAACCTTGGCATCTGTGTAAAGCCAGTATTAGGGATATAAAGGAAATAAAAAACAAGTTTCTAGCATATGTAAAACACCTGGTACTTAGTAAATCAGGATGTAAGATGGAATTACAGAGCAGCAAAGAAAGAACAAGGTGTAGAGTGGATTAGCAAGCATATAAAAATGACCCCAAGGTGACCTAAGATTTAGAGGAGGAAGAAAATATTGACATGGCAATCCTTTATCTCCTGGGGAAGGATACTAGTGACTCACCATAATATTTTTCCTTTTTTTTTTTTTTTTTAATGAGTTCTGACTCATCAACCCCAGGAACCTGAGGAGCACTGAAAGGAGGTGTGTAACACCATAGGAAGGTGTAAATACTAAAAAGTTTGTGTATAGAACTTTTATTGTCTATGGTTTGAACTATAATTTTTAATATCATTGCAATTGGACTAAAATAATTCTTTGTTCAGACTAGTAAGACTTAAATTTGGCTAATAAGAAATTAATCACACATAAACTCAGAAGTTGCACTGTAACAAAATGGTGGAGAATTTTGGTAACCTACTCTATAACTGGGATGCAACAAATTTGTCAGAGGGGGAGAATGCTTACTATTTCAAAAACTAATGGAAATGGCTACTCTGCCTTCTGTATTGCAAATACCTTGCTCAGTGTAAAAAGGGAAAAGATGAAGGCTGAAGCACTCCTAGAGAAAGAATGTGAATTGCTTGGTGAGGAAAAGACTGTTTTTACCCATGTTAACTGCTTTGACAACATCGGCTGGTCCATTCATTTGTCAGAAGCCACGAATTAATTTCTGGGTTCCAAATTTTAACTTCTAGATTTTTCTTTTATATTACAGATTATAATTAACCATTGGATACAATAAATATTTTTTCATCACTGTCCAAAGTGAAGAGCCTTAGGTTTCTAAGTTCCCATCATTGTCAAGGGAAATGTGGAGCTCAATTCAGTTGTCTACATAGGTGTCTAGTGTCAGTATAAATGTCTTACAGTATTCAAGACATCTTCAGTGGGCTAGCAAAGATTACACAGGACCTACAGGAAAATTGTGCCCTTCTGGACCAACAGATATGGTAAGGAAGGGTATGCTAGGGTATCTTAAGTGACACTAAACATCTATTGTTAGGCAACTGAATTCTGCCCATCTGAGACTGGAGGGTCATTCAACTACTCTAAGAGTAAATACCTACATGAGATCAGCTAAAGAGCTTCTCAAACTTAATGAACTGTGACACTTAGACATCAGGCTTAGACAGCAAACTAAGATATAAACAACTAAGTAAAGATATCTTAACCTGTGAACCTACTTCTAGCCATTGAAATACCATTGTCTTCAAAGGGGTTTTTTTTATGTTTTAACTGATTGGAACTTACTGTATAATGTACTTAATTATAAGTAAGAAAGAACTAACTTCTTTCCCTTCTCAACTCTGTTTTATCCACAGGACTAAGAGAATCAAGTAGCTATATATATTTAGAAGCTAATGTACTTTTGAAACATCTTAGACAGAAGAAATATTCTTACACAGTCACTTTTTTCTGAACAGAACAACTTATGAATTCTTTAATAATACTCAAAGTCTGCAATACTCATAAACTGCAGATACCAATGAAGTGAAAAAGATCAAGTTCTGGCATACTACTGAATATAATTGGAGACTGGCACACCTAATGTACTTCTCATAGTAGCCAGTGGCCTAGTTAGATAATAATACAAATATGTCTAAAGGAAATTCTTATTTCACATAATTTTTCTGCTATATGAATTTATTGTATTCTATCAGAGTGTAAAATATTGCTGGAGTGAGCTCTTTGCCAATAATCTATGTGAATAAGCCCTTTGAAATTTACCTGCTCAAAAGTTTTTCTGTGCATTTATTTTTAAAAATCCTCAGTGTGTGTTGCTCTGTAAGAAATTGTGTGAACAGTAAAGAAATCATAACACAATGTTGTTGGCCTATCTATGACTCCACTAAAAGAGTTCAGATTACAGTTTTAGGGAAGTTTATACAGAATTAAATTCAAAATTCTTGCACTATGTCAAGTCATATTATGTCAGCAGTGTCATATATCGTTACATCATAGTTTTGATATGATTATCATCAACACAGCATGAAATAATGTGCATGTGTGGCAAAAGAAAAAAAAATTGTTTTCTCACATCCCAATCCTACCTCAATGCTAACACATTCTCTATACAGGATTTTACCAGTTTTACCTCTTCAATTGCTTTTCAGAGACTTTGAGGGATTTTATTATGTTTCTCTGTACCAAAGGAAAGACTGAACTATTGGGACCATTGAAGCAAGTGTTTTAGAAAGGCTGGTCCTTTTCCTGGGCCTAAATATCCTAAAATCCCTACTGGATTCTTTAGTACAAGTTCCACACATTGTTGTAATATTGTTATCGACTTTTTATTGCAGTTTGGACCACTGCTATAAAAATAAAGTAACAGAAAGCATTGGCTGAGTCCCATATCTGCATTCCTCTAAATGGAAAAGGTGAAAAGAGAGATAAAAAATATATTAAGGGTTAAAACCAAAGAAAAAAAAATCCACAACATACAACTCATGCCACTTTATAATATACTTGAAAAGGTGGCATGTGAAAGAAACAATAATAATATTGTAGAACAAGGTAAGGCTTGGTGATATTTCTGGGGTGCTTCTTGCTACTCAATACTTTCTGAGGAAAAGTAAGCCAAAAAGATGTAATAACATCCTGGATGGCAGTCAATCGGCTTTTTAGAATGGCTTTGAAATTGTCAAGGCTTCATCTGGCCAAAGTTTCAAAGCATTTTCCATACTCTGGAAGTACCAGTCAAGCATTGGGTTTTATATACTAATATTTCAGGAGTGGCGGGTGGGGGTGGAGTATAAAGAATACTAAGATTAAGTTGAATGAGTAATACTTTTCTCTTCGAAATTTCATCCTGCTCTTTCTTTTACACTACTGTGCACCTTAATAAGGCAAGTAACATGAGCTGCTGATCGGAGTTGCTCTCCTCACTACTTTTTGAGAGAATTGTATCTGGGTTGAACAAAGTGTTATTTCATGTATAGATCAATAAAAAATGAATATTTCCATTGCAACCTTGAGAGATGTAAAGCAGAACAAAATATAGAGAATTCATAGCACATTGCTTATTTGAGAAAACTTTGACAGACCTTAAGTTATGAACATAACTCACCTGTGCATGAAAAGCATTTAAAATCTTCCTTAAATTAATTTTCTATCTCAAAAGATATGAAACAATTTAATGCTTATGTATTACTTAGTTTAAACTGAAACTTTTCTTCAAAGTTTGCTCTGAGTTATAACTAAAATGTAATATCTTAGGTTCAAGACAGAAAGGACACAGAAGGAAGGTATTAATTTTTTAAAAAAATGTCTAGGAAAAGTAATCTTCAAAGTCAAAGAGAGAAAATATTTCTCCAGCGGCTGTACCAACATCGGTAGCAGATTAATACAATTGAAGAATCACAAAGGTAAAATTCAAAAGCAAAATCATTTGAAAAAAATGAAGCAACACAATTAAGTGAGATTCAGGTATGTTCACAAAATTACAGGTGCTAATGAATATGTAACAGAAGATGCCCACTGACCTAAGGGGAGGGGAAGGGAGGGGAGGGGAGGGGAGGGGAGGGGAGGGAAGGGGAGGGGAGGGGAGGGGAGGAGAGAAGAGAGGAGAGGAGAGGAGAGGAGAGGAGAGGAGAGGAGAGGAGAGGAGAGGAGAGGAGAGGAGAGGAGAGGAGAGGAGAGGAGAGGAGAGGAGAGGAGAGGAGAGGAGAGGAGAGGAGAGGAGAGGAGAGGAGAGGAGAGGAGAGGAGAGGGGAGGGGAGGGGAGGAGAGGGGAGGAGAGGGGAGGGGAGGAGAGGGGAGGAGAGGAGAGGGGAGGAGAGGGGAGGAGAGGAGAGGAGAGGAGAGGAGAGGAGAGGAGAGGAGAGGAGAGGCGAGGAGAGGCGAGGAGAGGCGAGGAGAGGCGAGGCGAGGCGAGGCGAGGCGAGGCGAGGCGAGGCGAGGCGAGGCGAGGCGAGGCGAGGAGAGGAGAGGAGAGGAGAGGAGAGGAGAGGAGAGGAGAGGAGAGGAGAGGAGAGGAGAGGCAAAACAAGCTGGTGGATCTTGTGATGGTGGACATAAATAAACCTTATGCAGTAAACACTTGAAAATAACAGTATAAATTTAACACTTTGAATATATTCTGATACCTGAATATCTGTGTGATATCTGAAGAGCCATGTCTTTAGATGATAGATATAGATGATTAATAGAAAACTGGGAACCTTTCTGTTTGGAGATCAGATTTCTAGAGACTTGAACTTCTATAAGACTTCCTTGCCAATATTCATTCAAGAAATTTCTGTTCTTTTTAGAACCACAGAAACTTCATAAAGAAGACTCGTACTGGAAAGAGTAGAAAGCCATATCACCAATATGAACCAAGAAATGCAAAGAAAATGGACAGATAGCTTTTATGACATCAGGAGAAGCATGTTTAAAACATTCAAAACTCAACTTTAAAAGGGTTTATACAACAAAGCATACTTAATATCTTTCAAATATCTATATTGTAGTATTTATAGACATTTCTGGATTATAAATTATTGCTTTCACTGACCTTTTTAGCTTCATAATATATTATAGATACCTTGACTAGATGAGGCCCCTTTATTCCTCAGAAGACACAGCAATGATAAAGAAGTTACAGATTTTCAACCTTTGGTCCCCAAATATTTTTATACATAATATGAAATCATTTGAGGTGCTGGAGTAAACATGGTAAGCTGAGGTCCTACTGAGGACAGAGAATACATGTTTCCTAAGTGTTTTTCTTTCTCAGTGTTGTATCAGTAGCATTGCACACAGAGAAGCTGTGTTATTCTGCTAGCTATCTCTTAGAGATTTTTCTCCTTCATGTGCAATAAAAAAGATCAATTTTTTGTATTATGGTTGAATATAGCTGTGGATTATGATGTACGGTCAGATATACAATTGTAAGCATCTAACTTGCATCTGATTTTACATTGCTAACGGATCAACTTGCCTTTCGAAAGAAGTTGATAAATTTAGTTTTAGAATAAACAATCAAAACTAGGCATAAAATGTTTCTATTGATTCCATAATAATTAAAACATTTACTTTAAAAGGTATCCACCATGTGTGTAAAATAGAAATATAAGACAGGTTCCTGAGGTTCATGGTCTGAATCTCACTGTGTGTCCCAGATGAGTCTGAAGAGCTACTCTGATCAAATGTTTTTATCATTCCTCTCTATGTCAAGAAGGTTTATATCATGTATAGGCCAAACCTATTTTTCTGGAGATATATTTCAAGTTTAGCTAAAAGGACCTTTGAACAGTTTCTTAAAGTTCCTTCATATGTTTAATTCTAGTTCCTTTGCTTTATAGGAAACTGTCCAAACTCTTCTTTATGATTTAGTTGCACTTAATGAGACAAATATGATCTGAGGAAGGCAAATGTCTTCATCTTAAGCTGAGTGTTCCTTCTTGTTATGATCTATGAAATAGCTTTTATCTGAAGTAAAATATCTTTTTACAAAATAAGTTTCTTTACTTCTCCACATCAATTTTTAAGGAAATTTTTAAGGAAATTTCTCTAAAACTATATTTTCATCCTTAAACATTTTTCTTATATGTGGAATTTTAATAATAAAGTAGCTATAGAACAGCAATGCTGTAAAAATATACATTGTAAGAGTGAGAAAAATGTATCAGCCAGCAAAACCATTGTTCATAATGCTTTTTTTCTTTTTTAATTATAACAGAAATGATAGCAAAATTGGTTGATGATTAATAAACGACTCGTTAAAGTCTTCAGTGAAATGAGAAGTGAAAGCAATTTAAGTTATGTCCTCTGCAGACTGCACTGGCAGCTAAAAATCCGGGAACAGTAATTGAAAAGACACACAACCGATACATTTTTTCATATTTTAGAAGGTAATGAGGAAAGCTGAAAGTATTGATTTGCCATTGAGCAAAATGATGCCTGAATTTTTATTTTAACCTTGTAATTATTTCTGCAGTAATATTGTAGATGGATTTGTAGATATGGTTTAAATGAAGCTTCATCTATAACTCATTGCTAAACTTCTCTGTAATCTTTTGATTAATTAAGATATTCTAAAGTCCCCAATATAGCAGCACAGAGTTGGAATTTCTAGCTTTTATGCAAACTGAAATCATACTTACTACTTGAAATTCATATTGATAGTTGAAAACAAATCATGTGTTTAATGTAAATTTCTGACATCCTGTATGAAGTCATGTTGCTTTTTGGTCAGAATATGTCACATTGTGTCATGTCACAAACTGTCCTGAATGGTATTTCTGTAACAAGCCATGACAAACCAATGAGACATACTAAAAGAAACGAAGTATTTTTAAGACTATTTCGCAATCACTGGAATCACAAGCATCCAGTTTGAATATTATACATCAGAGAGATGAGTGTAATTTTAGCTGCATTTGTGCCTGTCAAGTTAAATCCCTTTACACAAAATTATCCTTCATGTATATGCAGGTATAGGTATATAAATACACATATATGTATATATCTTTTCGTCTGTGTAACTTTGTGTACATAGTCTTTTGTAGTGAATCTAAGAGTGGTGGCAGGGAGTCCTGACTCTGTCAGTACATCAGTGCTAAAAACCACAACTAATGAGTTAATTCTAATGGGTGCAGTAATATCCATAATAGACCTTCTATGTGAAGGTTTATCTAACCCCATGCTTGAAGTATCTTCCTGTAGTCTTCCTACCCCATTCTTTCCTTTTTGGGACAAGGACAAAAGAATCTGTTTAAAAGCTTCATTTCAACCAGAAGTAAGTGACAGTTATTATATTGTACTACCCTGAAGGGAATATTTTAAAGACAATGTCACACTCAGAATAGCTTATCTAAAAAGACTGGTCAGGAGTCTTGATCAGCCTATAACCAGTGTTTCTATGGTCTTAAACAGAATTGATAAAAAAAAAGTCTTTTTTTAAGATTAACTTTCATGGGCATCCAAAGAAATATTGCTTCAGAAACATTAATAAACATTATGAAAGACTTTAAAGATTTAGCTTCTCTGGAGAGTATTATATCACAAGTGGGAGTTTTTGATCTGCCTCCTCTCAAGTGACACACTTTCAAATCCTATCGGGAAGCAAATATTTGCTTATAGCATGGTCAGAAGCAATTACAATAGCTATGACCAATCCAATTAGCTCTCTCCTAGACAAATCTACTTTAGAAGAAACTATCTGGAAGCCTTGGAGACATGAGAAATTCAATCTGTTCACCTCAGGGCCACTGATGGTCTTTGACTTTCATGTATTAAGTAAAATAGACATACTCAATGGACTCCCATGGCTATTTTTATTTGCTTACAATAAAATTTATTTTCCAAAGTCAAATCTGCTATCATCTGGGCTCTTTCTAATTGATTATAAAGACATTCTTCATAGACAAGAGCAGAATTTCTAAATATGTCAATATGCCGACTGGACCCATCCCATGGGGAAGTCTGCTGCATCCCTGGGGCAAGGATAAGAGACATTACCAGGAAGCTCCCTAGGCTGGTAAAATCGTCCGATTATTATCCACTATTGGTTGTTCAGGTTGGCAGTGATGAGGTAGCTGATAGAGGCACAAAGATAATCAAAAGGGACTTTAGAGAACTGAGGCAATTACTTGAAGGATCAGGAGCACAGGTAGTGTTTTCCTCCATCCCATCAGTAGCTGGGAGGCATACGGAAAGGAACAGGAAGACCCATCTCATTAACACATGGCTCAGAGGCTGGTGCCAGTGGTGGAATGTTGGGTTTTTCGATCATGGGTCAGTTTACATGGCACCAGGGCTGCTGGAGACAGATGGGGTTCACCTGTTGCAAAGGGGGAAACGGATTCTGGCTCAGGAGTTAGCAGGCCTCATTGAGAGAGCTTTAAACTAGATGCGAAGGGGGAAGGGGATAAAACCAGGCTTGCTAGGGATGAGCCTAGGGGTGGCATGCCTGTGGTGGAGAAGAGACTTATAGCCCAACTGAAGTGCATTTACACCAATGCATGCAGCATGGACAATAAGCAGGAGGAGCTGGAAGCCATTGGGCGGCAGGGAAACTATGACGTGGTCGCCATCACGGAAACATGGTGGGATGACTCACACAACTGGAGTGCTGCAATGGATGGCTACAAGCTCTTCAGAAAGGACAGGCAAGGAAGGAGAGGTGGAGGGGTAGCCTTGTACGTTAGAGAGTGTTTTGACTGTCTAGAACTCAACGAAGGTAATGATAAGGTTGAGTGCTTATGGGTAAAGATCAGAGGGAAGGCTAATAAGGCAGATATCCTGGTGGGAGTCTGTTAGAGACCACCCAACCAGGACGAGGAAACAGATGAAGTATTCTACAAGCGGTTGGCTGAAGTCTCACAATCTCTAGCCCTTGTTCTCGTGGGAGACTTCAACTTACCAGATATCTGCTGGAAATACCACACAGCAGAGAGAAAGCAGTCCCGGAGGTTCCTGGAGCGTGTGGAAGATAACTTCCTGATGCAGCTGGTAAGCGAGCCAACCAGGGCAGGTGCCCCGCTGGACCTGCTGTTTACGAACAGGGAGGGCCTGGTGGGTGATGAGGTGGTTGGAGGCTGTCTTGGGCACAGCAACCATGAAATGATAGTTTTCGATTCTTGGAGAAGTAAGGAAGGGGGTCAGCAAAACCGCTACCCTGAACTTTAGAGGGGCAGACTTTGGATTGCTCGGGAGTCTGGTTAACAAAGTCCCTTGGGAGGCAGTCCTGAAGGGCAAAGGAGTCCAGGAAGGCTGGATGTTATTCAAGAAGGAAGTCTCAAAGGCACAGGAGCAGGCTGTCCCCATGTGCCATAAGATGAGCAGGCAGGGGAGAAGACCGGCCTGGCTGAACAGAGAGCTTTGGCTGGAACTCAGGAAAAAAAGGAGAGCCTACCACCTTTGGAAGAAAGGGCAGGTGACTCAGGAGGACTACAAGGATGTTGTGAGGTTATGCAGGGAGAAGATTAGAAAGGCGAAGGCCCAGCTAGAACTTAAACTGGCCACTGCCGTTAAAGATAACAAAAAATGTTTTTACAAATGTCAGCGACAAAAGGAGGGCCAGGGAGAATCTCCCTCCTTTGTTGGATGCGGAGGGAAACTTTGCCATGAAGGATGAGAAGGCTCAGGTACTTAATGCCTTCTTTGCCTCAGTCTTTAATAGTGAGACTGGTCATCCTCAGGATTTTCAGGCCCCTGAGCTGGGAGATGGAGATAGGATGCAGAATGAAGCCCCAGTTGTTGAAGAGGTGGCAGTCACGGACCTGCTCCTCCACCTGGATGCTTCCAAGTCCATGGGGCCAGACAGGATCCAGCCGAGGATACTGAGGGAGCTGGTGGAGGAGCTTGCCAAGCCATTCTCCATCATTTACCAGCAGCCCTGGTCAACCGGGGAGGTCCCAGATGACTGGAAGTTAGCAAATGTGACACCCCTCTATGAGAAGGGTTGGAAGGAGGATCCAGGGAACTACAGGCCTGTCAGCCTGACGTCGATGCCAGGGAAGGTCATGGAGCAGACCGTCTAGAGTGCCATTACACGGCACGCGCGGGACAACCGGGGGATCAGGCTCAGCGAGCATGGGTTTATGAAAGGGGGGTCCTGTTTCACTAACCTGGTCTCCTACGACAAAGTGACCTGCTTGGTGGATGAAAGGAAGGCTGTGGATGTTGTCTACTTGGACTTTAGTAAGGCCTTTGACACTGTCTCCCACAGCATTCTCCTGGAGAAACTGGCTGCTCATGGATTGGATAAGTGCACTCTGCGCTGGGTTAAAAACTGGCTGGCTGAGCCCAGAGAGTGGTGATGAATGCAGTCAAATCCAGTTGGCAGCTGGTCACGAGTGGTGTCCCCCAGGGCTCGGTGTTGGGGCTGGTCCTGTTCAATACCTTCATTGATGATCTGGATGAGGGGATTGAGTGCACCCTCAGTAAGTTTGCAGATGACACCAAGTTGAGTGGAAGTATTGATCTGCTGGAGGGTAGGAAGGCCCTGCAGAGGGACCTGGACAGGCTGGATCGTTGGGCTGGGGCCAGCTGTATGAGATTC
Organism: Platalea leucorodia; assembly: GCF_965183815.1. Taxonomy (NCBI): domain Eukaryota; kingdom Metazoa; phylum Chordata; class Aves; order Pelecaniformes; family Threskiornithidae; genus Platalea; species Platalea leucorodia. The sequence goes on from NC_138824.1 coordinate 48,632,090, forward strand.
AACAAGGCCAAGTGCCGGGTCCTGCACTTGGGTCACAACAACCCCATGCAACGCTACAGGTTTGGGGAGGAGTGGCTGGAGAGCTGCCCAGCAGAAAAGGACCTGGGGGTGTTGGTTGACAGCTGCCTGAACATGAGCCAGCAGTGTGCTCAGGTGGCCAAGAAGGCCAATGGCATCCTGGCTTATATCAAGAATAGTGTGGCCAGCAGGAGCAGGGAGGTGATAGTGCCCCTGTACTCGGCACTGGTGAGGCTGCACCTCAAGTACTGTGTTTAGATTTGGGCCCCTCACTACAAGAAGGACATTGAGGTGCTGGAGCGTGTCCAAAGAAGGGCAACAAAGTTGGTGAAGGGTCTAGAGAAGAAATCTTACGAGGAACGGCTGAGGAACTGGGGTTGTTTAGCCTGGAGAAGAGGAAGCTGAGGGGAGACCTTATGGCTCTCTATAACTACCTGAAAGGAGGTTGTAGTGAGGTGGGGGTCGGTCTCCTCTCTAGTAACAAGCAATAGGACGAGAGGAAATGGGCTCAAGTTGTGCCAGGGGAAGTTTAGGTTGGATATTAGGAAAAACTTCTTCACCGAAAGGGCGGTCAAGCATTGGAACAGGCTGCCCAGGGAAGTGGTTGAGTCTCCATCCCTGGAGGTATTTAAAAGACATGTAGACGTGGTGCTTGAAGACATGGTTTATTGGTGGACTTGGCAGTGCTAGGTTAACGGTTGGACTCGATGATCTTAAGGGTCTTTTCCAAACTTAACAATTCTATGATTCTATGACTCTATGATCCTATGATTCTATGATTCTATGAATATTTATACAAATAATAGGAAACATTACTGGGATTGAGTGCACCCTCAGCAAGTTTGCAGATGACACCAAGCTGAGTGGTGTGGTTGATATGCTAGCGGGAAGGGATAACATCCAGAGGGACCTTAAAAGGCTGAAGAGGTGGGCCTGTACAAACCTCATGAAGTTCAACAAGGCCAAGTGTAAGGTCTTGCACCTGGGTCAGGGCAATCCCAAACATGGATACAGGCTAGGCAATGAGTGGACTGAGAGCAGCCGGGCAGAGAAAGACTTGGGGGTACTGGTGGATGAAAAACTGAATAGGAGTTGGCAATGTGCACTCACAGCCCAGAAAGACAGTCGTATCATGGGCTGCATCTGAAGTGGTGTGTCTAGCAGGTCAAGGGAGGCGATTCTCACCTTCTACTCTGCTCTCATGAGACCTCACCTGGAGTACTGTGTTCATCTCTGGGGCCTCCAGCATAAGAAAGACATGGACCTGCTCAAGCTGGTCCAGAGGAGGGCCACAAAGATGATCGGTGGGCTGGTGCACCCTCCCTTATGAGGAGAGGCTGAGAGAGTTGGGGTTATTTAGCCTAGAGGAGAGAAGGCTCTGGGGAAACCTTATAGCAGCATTCCAGTACTTAAAGGGGGCCTACAGGAAAGATAGGGAGGGACTCCTTATCAGGGAGTGTAGTGATAAGATGAGGGGTAGTGGTTTTAAACTGAAAGAGGGTAGATTTAGATTAGCTACTAGGAACACGTTCTTCACTGTGAGGGTGGTGAGACACTGGAACAGGTTGCCCACAGAAGTTGTGGATGCCCCTTCCTGGAAGTGTTCAGGGCCAGTCTGGATGAGGCTTTGAGCAACCTGATCTAGTGGAGGTTATCTCTGTCCATGGCAGGGTGGTTGGACTAGATGATCTTTAAAAGTCCATTCCAACCCAAACGATTCTATGATTCCATAAACAGACAATAGTTAAAATATACTGTAGTGGATTTGACTCTGAACAGTGTTGTTTACATTTGTACTCTTTGCAAGTCATTCTTCATGAAAATATGCAACACATATGAGATCAGAAAAAAACTAAGACCCTAGATTTAAGGACGGAAATTTTCTGTTGACATATAGGCATACAGCAAACCAATTTAGATCTTCATCTTACAGCCAGATTTCCAGAAATCTTGACTTTAGCTGGTCAAGAACAGTATTCAGTCATCAACTACAAACAACAGATTATGTTATACCACCATTCAGCAAATTCCTTCTTGGACATAAACATGACTGATATAAAGCACAGTGTCTCAGGAATCAGGCACATACTGATTCTTGAGTCAGAAGTTCTCTACATAAAATTTGTGATTTTCGTCACTCCAGCATCATGTATTTTGCTTCAGTGCTTATAAGAAGGCCTCAGGGATTCACTAACCTTTATGGGAAAAGTCTTTTATAACTTGGTACCTCTTCTAGATGGCTTTTTTTAGCTTCATGTAAAATTTAATAGAGGATAGAACTGCTATAAAATTCTACAAGAGAGGTGAAATCTTATAGAAGAAAGGCAATTCTCATTCAGTTCCATGGATATAACTTCCACAAAATGCTCCTAAAATATTATTTTCCTATATGCTGTAGTATACTTTCTGTTAGCACATATTCTTACTTGCTCTGAAAGTTATGAAAGTATTATTTATATTTTAATACTAAGAAGCAGTATTTTCCTCTTATTCAACACATTATTTTAAATCCTATAAGGAAAAATAAAATAAATACACTTGTATTTTAAATATCTTCATATATCCTGACATTTATGCAATAAAATTATAACAAATCATAAAACTATTTTGAAGTGTAATTTCCAACTCTTTTATATTTTGGGCTTTATGGTTTGCTTAATTTGTGTATAATATGGTTGAGGTATACATAATATCTTATATTTTATTCAAATATAGAAATAATCATTACCTTATGGACTTAATGCATTAGATTTCTAAAAATCTAAAAAAAATATTACTGGGGATGCTATTTAAGAAACAATATGTAAATATGCCACATTTTATAGATTCATTACCATTTTTGTACATTGATTTCTTCTAAAATTTTTAATGAAAATTTATGCTACCCCAGCTGGTAACTAGTACTCACTCTTTTTTTAAGTACAGTATTAATAAGCTGATTCTGCACTTTTTGAGATAATGTTTTATTAGGGAACCTATTGGATTGTTGTTCTAACTTATTATTAAAGAATTCAATTGATTTCCATTCCAATAAACTAGGTGAGTGTAACTTGTCAAGTACAATTATGGAACTTCACATGTTCATAAGAGAATCTGTGCTTGTCTCATGCACATCTATTGAAGATAATTTTACTTCCTAGCATAAATTAAAGAGAATTTGGAAAAAAAACAGCAGAAATAGCTACAACAGCATGCTTACAAATAAATCTATTCAAGCGTTACCAATAATAAGTTGTTTCCAAAATGTTTTCGGAGCTTTAAGCTGAAGTCTTTATAATGAAAAAATTAAAGGTAAAAAAGTGCATACTTTTTGCAATAAATGATCATCATCTAGTTTTGTAAATAGCATTTTACATTATAAAAATCTTATAATTTTCACTTAGAATTGGATTTTCAGGTTAAATTAGGATATGCATGCTGTGTTGCATACCAGGCTAATCATGTCAAGGTCATTCTGTGTAAAGCTGGAGAATGGGATCTCAAAGGGGCTGTGTTTTCTGTGGGACAGGTGCTTTCTATTGTGCAGTCCCCAAGTCTTGGTTCCCTAGGCATATCTTACTTGGACCAAGACTGCATAACCTGACAAGATATGGATGACATCATCTTAGGTACTTTCATTTCTTTTCAAAATAAATCCAGGGTAGGAAGGGAGCTGTAGTTTTTTTCAGTAGCAGTATGTTTAAGGAATTGTTGCCATAAACACTGGCCCTATAGCTCAAGTTTGTAATTAATTATGAAAGACTAGAAAGGGAGCTTTCTGCACGTTGTCTGACAAGCTTGGTAGTAAAGCCTGGAGTTCCTTACCTTAAGCAATATGAGAAATAAAGGCTGTTTTGGAAAAATGGGTGCATCTTCAAGCAACGTGCCAGGCCCCCCCCCAAAAAAAACCAAAACATCAAATTCAGGACAGATCTTAAAGCCTGCCCATTTTAACATTAACCACACTGAGCTGATAGACAGCAATGAGATCAAAACAAGGCTGGTATCTTAAAGACTCTGTTTTCAGAGATGTTTATTAGGATGAAAGTGTTTGTGTAAGCCAATATATTTTATTTTCTTTAACATTTCTCTAAAGAGTTACCTCAAATAGAGCTCTTACAGACTGGTGGTCATCAGGGAAAATGTCTAAATTGGTACTTTGGCCCATCTCTTGTTTCATGATGTTGGTGTTTGGACTAATCACATGGAAAATGAACAGAGGAAATTCAGACATGGGATCTAGGATCTATACCTGAGAATGTATTTATGAGACCCAGAACAGGAATCAAAGTGTGTTTACCATTTCTGTTTGAAAGGCTTGTAGGGATGAATGTTTTAAATGGAGCTATCATCTTTTTGATTCCCTTTTGTAGCAAGTACCCCTGAGAGTATAAGCAAAAGATGGTAACAGAAGCCTTGAAGGTACACACAGACGTTGATATCAAAGGACCCAAGGGTACATAAATGTTTTTTTACTGGTCACTAAAGAAATGCAGCTTTGAGAGATGGGTAGAATCAGTTTCAGAACTTTTATATTTATAGAGTTCTGTAAGAATCTATTTCAGCTTCCCGTGACTGAAAACATAGGCATAGGTATCTTTACATTGCACCTTATGTTGCAACAAGGCACCTACCTTCAGAATTCTGCAAGCAGAATGGATCAGCAGGATATCCCATATTATTACCTCATCATTAAACGGAAATATACCACTATGTTTTGTGTGCCTGCATTTGAGGTATGGTAGTAATTTGGATGCAATTCTTGTCCCTCCATCTCTAGAAGGAGAGTAGACACATGCCTACAAGAATAATACATGGATGGAAGAAAGGAAGTGCACAGGCAGTGAACCAGGGACATATATCCTGGGAAGAGTGTAGGGACATTGTCTGGATGTGTAGGGGTGGGATCAGGAAAGTTAAGGCACAGATGGAGCTGAATTTGGCAGGGGATGCAAAGAATAATAACACGGGCTTCTACAGGTATGCTGGCCAGAAAAGGAAGATTTAAAAAAAATGTACCTCTCCTGACAAATCAGACAGGAAAACTACTGACAACCCACATGGAGAAGGCTGAGGTACTCAACATTTTTTTTACCTCAGCTTTAACTGGTAATCACTCTTCCCACATCTCTCAAGCCCATGAATCTCAAGGCAGGGACTTGGGGAGTGAAGTCCCTCCCATCGTAGGAGAAGACCAGATTCGAGACCACCTGAAGAACCTGAACACACACAAGTCCATGGGGCCTGATGAGATGCATCCCAGGGTCCTGAGGGAATTGGTTGATGTAGTTACCAAGCCAATCTCCATGATATTTCAAAAGCCATTGCCTTTCAATACTTAAAGGTGATTTTATAAGAAAGTTGGAGAGAGACTTTTTACCAGGGTCTGTAGTGATGGGATGTCTCTGCCTGTGGCAAGGGGGTTGGACTAGATGATCTTTAAAGGTCCCTTCCAACCCAAACCATTCTATGATTCTATGTTGTGGCTATTAATTAATGTTGAGAAAGTGCTTCGAGTTTCTTAAGTGAAAGATTCTAAGTACAAAATAATGTAACTTACATTTTTGTAACTCCTTATTCTCCTGATAAGGCACAGCATTCTGCATAATATATGCACATTCTTGCTTCTTTCACCACTGAGTTGCATAAACATGTGGCTGGAAACTTGGAAATAGTATTACAACCCACAACAGCAATAGCCAAAAGTTAGCATTTTCAGCTAACTTGAGCTGAAACTACTGTCACATTCTGTAATATTGACTGTTCTACTGGTCAATAAAAATGGAAATACAACAGAAGTAGTTTCATTACAAAAGGAGATATTCCCAAAACATGCTAAGGCATAGAATACAGATAGCAAACATTTTTAGTAAAAACAAACAAACAAAAAAACAAACACACACCTTTCACATGGAACAATGTCTGTTTCAGTTGTGTGTTTTCCTATATAATGTACAGAAAATGTAGCATGGCAAAATTGTCAGTATGGCTGCAATAGTTTTTTGTTATTACTATTATTTTATTTAAATTTGCAGTCCTGGAAATTTAAGTTTCATTCCTTAAAAACTTCAAGTTTTCTATGTGGAATTTGTATACAATCTGACCCTGAATGTACCTTAAATAATCCTGCTATGCCATGTATAATATTCTTACTGAAAAAAACAAACAAACAAACAAAAAACAAAACCAGACCCATCTCCATTGAATAAAAAAAAACCATCCTCCTAAAATCTAGTGTTCTAAAAGCAGAATTGTAAAAAGGAGATCACAATAAGACCACACAGATGTACAGATGTATAACTGTCATAATAAATGTTATGAGCAGAGTTTGCAGAGTCTTTTTGTCGGATTCAAGTCAGAAACAGATTTTTCAGTGCATTCAAGAGACAGGAAGAGAAATCTCCATCAATGCAAAGGCTAGCAGAAAATTTCCTTCAGGGAAAATGTATCCACTTCTCATGTCTCCCATTTTAGTATTTAGATTAATGCACATCATGTATTTGGCTGCTGTCTACGCATTTCTTTCCCAGCATAATTTTTTGCAACAGATTTACCCTGCAGCATTAACTACCCTGGATAGTTTTCTCTCTTACTGTGTGATTACTTGCTTAACATAATGACTTTTCTGCTTTTTTAAATTAGTGTTGTGTCACAGGAATTACTGGCTAAAAAGCTGACTTTAACACAGTATGATAATATCAGTAATGGGAAAAACACATAGAAGGTTAATGTAACTACATTTCAGATGTTCTTAGTAACCTTTCAGAATTTCCATGTTTTATTTTGGACAGTTAAATTTTGAAAAAGTATTTACAACATTCAAAACTGTAATAGGAAAATGTCAAAACACAGCTGAACAAAATTTCCCAACAGAATAATTTTCTCATTAGAAAGTGTTCTACAAAAAAAGTCAATGTCTAATTAAAAATACTAATTTTATCTGTGTTCTTCTAATGTTAACCTGACTTACCATGATAAAATATCAAATTATGATCATCATCACATATAAACTAAATTATGGTTTCTTTCCAAAAAGCCATTAAACTGGAATGTGATTAAAAACATAATAGCTGAGAACAAATTTAAATGTTTATGGAAGTACGAGATTAATAACATTGGCATGAGTTAAACATTATGTGGAATACATTGGTACATTTTTCACATACAGATTTGCCAATGCACTTCATTTTTGATCTGCAAGACCCCGGCTATTCAGCACTAGCATGAATTGCCTCTGGTCAATGCTAATGATCAGATGATGATCTGGAATTTTCTGAAAGAAAACCAGATAGCACAGGCTAAACTGTGCCAGGGACCATTCCAGCAATTTAACAGGACAGTTGATTGAGTTCCAGTGCCTGGGAACGTTCCCTGTTTCTGTATAATTTTCTAATAGAAATATAGCTACTATATATTTTTAGTATTATTATTTTAAGGACAATTCTGGTGTACATTTAGGGTTTGTCTAAACTTTCCCCTTAAGCTGCTCTGTGGCATGCTCAAGACCTTTTTTAAGAACCAGGTAAACAATGAGTCTGAAACAGTTAGCTCAGCAAGAGATGGATAATAACCTACAAAAATTAACAAGATTTCTCACTTTTCAGTTTGTCAGGCAAATCGTTAACCTACCATCCAGGCCCACCAAGACAGACTGCTCAGAAGCTGTCCACCACAGTCAGGTGGAGAAGACACAAAGAGGAAGTAGAGCTCAAGTGGGCAAATGCATGTCATTAGCACAAGTGGGCAACTACTCCCCTCCTGTCCAGTACCTCTTTCTGAGCAATTCACAGTCTATAGATAGCAGTTTAATTTCACAATTCTTTAAAACACAAAAAAAGAAATAGACTGTTCTTTGGGTATCTCCACTTTTTCTTCAGAGGTTTAAGTGAATAGAGAAATTTGATTTACCAAATTAAAATAATGTACAAATGGGGTCATGTATATATGAATATAATTTAAGTAGATTGCAATGTATTCAGCTGAGACTTCACAGTCCTTTGGCAATTAGCTCTTGAAAGAATTAATCCCTGAAGAAATTATAAATATTTTCACCTTATACGGAGACAGAGAATTTAGAACACACTCACAGAAGACTCATGGACAGCTGCCATTTTTAGTAATGCTTATTATTTACTGTGGCCGTTAGGATGAGTTCAGCCTGGTTAGCATAACTGCTAGCATAAGCCCGTGAACTTTAATCAACCTTCTGTTTAAGTAGGCAATATATGACCAAAGTCTTGTTCTGAATGACAGAATGAACCTTGAATAGTTTTTGTGAGCTCAAGGAAATGGATAGCCAAACTACACAAACAACCTATCATCAAGAATGGCAGCATGTCCAGAAGCATCTTCTTTTGACTGCCATAAGCAGCAACACCAAATCAGAAAGCAAGTGTGCAACTTGAACACCTGACACCAAGGTGGTAGTCTAATCCTATAATTAGGGAAAGTAAGGAATTCTGGGGGAACCTGGGAACCAGAGAAACACTGGGGGACTGATGGCCCTGCACCAGGCATATCTGGACCCCCTTTACTAACCCCTCAACTCTCCTCCTGGACTGCCTGATTTCTCCCATGGCACAGGAAAGCTATGTAAGGAACCACTATGCTGACCCTTATAACTTCCCTCTCAGATTGTGCCATCTCTCCCATGGAACATGGAAGTCATGTAATTTCTAAAATTGCATACGTCTGTAATTAAAGTGTCTTAGTGTCCAAATCTATTTTTTCTCCACATGTTGATTTGGTCTTGACCATGACAATTGCATCATAACAGACTGAATGATGAACAAGAGATATTTCTGATAAGAGAAAAAACATAAGCCTTCTTTTTATATTCATTTCCCATATGGTAGCAAAATCAAAGTATTAAAGGAAGAAACAATAAATTAAGAAAACTTTGTCTCAGCCTCTAGAATACCTACTGTAGAGCTGTTGGAAGATCATCTAGTAGAAACTCCCACTGGAAGCAAGCCCAACTTCAGTGTCAGAACAGATTGCTCAGGGCCTATCCACTTGAGTCCATAGTAGCTCCAGGGATGGAAATTCCTCAGCCTCTTTGAGCAACTCCCAATGCTTTATTACCCTCATCATGAAGAGTTTTCTTCTGTTATGAGCTGCCAGAATTTCCCTTGCTTCAACCTATGACTGCTGCCTCTTGTTCTTTTGCTGTGTATCACTGCAAAAAGTCTGACTCCTTTTTCTGTATAACCAGACATTAGAGCCCTGAAGAATGAAATTAGCTCTCTCCTTAGATTTCCCACCCCTTGGTTCCACTCCTCCAGGATAAACAAACCTCAGCCTCTACATAATGTTTTCTGTTCTGTATTTATCCAGTTCAGCTGCTAGCTGAACCTATGCATATGCAGAAACAAATAAACGAGAAATTGAATCAGAGATTCCACGGTTGTCAGAAGGGAGCACTGGGGGCATCTGGTTCAGGCTATTCAAGCAGGGCCAACTTCAAAGTTAGATCCAATTATTTCATTTTTTTTAATTTACTTTTTTTTTTAAAGTAAAATCCAGTCTTCAGTATATCATGAACTATGAACTGCCATCTGGCTATTCCTATGTGTAGCACTACCATTTCAGTTAGACTGTGCCATTTCAGTTCTCAGTATGGTAGTGGCTTTGAGAACAAGAGAAAAGGATGAGATGCTAAAGTTAAAGCCGTAGCCATGAATCTTATTTAGTTAAATGAGGTATGACTACATCATTATTTCAATTAGTCCCTGTTCCATGTACAGATAAACAAGAAAACCCTCAAGGTTTCTTCTGGACTAACATAGAGAAAGCCTCCTTGACCCCTTATCTAGCTAGTCATTGTTTATATTAGGCTCACCTATCTTAAGGTACATTGCTGGGCATCCCAAATTTAGGATTTCTGTACAAGAAGAGAAAGTGAACATTTCCAGAGAATGACTAAAATCTCAATTAAGATGATCTGACCATGCCTGAACTGAAACATGCCAACTTCCTTCTGTGGACTCCATAAATATCCCAGGTGACTAAGCTAAGTAACTTACGTACTTATAGCATGAAGGATGAATCCAGGACAGTAGTCTTAAAAAGCTGTTCATCGTACTGTGTAGAAAGATCATATTTCTATAACTTTTCAAAATATGTATCCAAAAACTGTTATAATTGTCTGTTGTTATGATATTGCCTGAAAACTCCTATGTGGTTGTAGCTATGACAATCTCCTTTTTCAATAAATTTTAAACAATAAACCTAACTCCAGAAAACATTTAAATTTATGCTTAAAACATATGTTTAAAGCTAATATATAACAAAAATCAACCCTTGCTTAAGATGAGTATTTAACTTTTACCAAAAGAAGAAAATAACCTAAAATAAATTTAATGTCAAAATTTAAGTACTTGTTACTTCCAGTATGCAACGAAATATTTGGAAAGTAGTCTGATTGATAGAAATTCTTTCTTGTCTAACTATGTTATTAAATAACTTTTCAGACAGATAGATAGCTTTGTAAAGGAGCTTATTTTTGGATTCTATTTTTACTGTATTGTCACTTCAGTGTATCTAGCTTACTTGGACTAATACGTTGCTGTTTTTCACTTTGCCAATTTAAGAATCATGCAAAAGGATTCTAAAATTTACAGACCAAAGATTTAAAGGTTTCTCAACATAACCCAAGTCCCTTGATTTTGGAAGTTAAACTTTACATCTTAATCCCTTACACAGACTGTGTAATAATTTATGAGAGGATTTCAAATGACTTCTCAAACATTTGTTCTTTTGAAGAGAAGGGGAAAAGAGTGATTCCGTAAGAATCTTGTGTAATATGGAAATAGAGATTGATTTATGTCAGGTTTTTTATAACCTGACATAAAAAAATTATATTCTACCCCATTATTCTGCAAAAGAGGTAATTAAAAATAATGTTAAAAAGCTGGTTTGAAATCATACAAATACACTGCCTGTAGATAAGAGAATTTCCTCTTTTCATGCATTCACTTAAACTGCTAGTTATCTGAAAAAAAATGCCTGTTTAATCTTATTATTATCTGGTAAATCTTTACTGAGGAAAGTATAATGGTATGCACTACTGTGAGAAATTATATGTGATCCAACGAGCCTTAGCCTCTGTTGTATAGAAACCTAATCCAGTCACAAAACTTTGTGCAGAAATAGGGCAATATGGAGGAAATCAGGTGTTTGTTTCCATAGAGCTCCTTCCACTAGGGGGAGATGAAACCTCATGTGAATGGCTATCAATCACTGGGGTCATATTAAAAAGCTATATTTAAAAATGTGCCACTACTTTCCCTCCACTATTTTGGATTTAGCAATGGATTTGCACTTTAATGTTCAAATATCATTTCCTGATGCTATATTTGCTAAGGTTTTCACCCTTTTAATGAACATTTTGCCTCTTACCAGGCAACAAATAGATAGTACACAGAAAACAGTCAATATTTATATATATAGTCAATATTGTGTGATTTCAATGATGCTATGTTAAGCAGCAGCATCAAATAGTTTTGCTTGTTGAATATCATCTACATTCAGGATGCTTTATATGTATCAATAACAATAATGACCAGCATTTTTAGGAAAGTATTAAGCTACTATCAATACATAAGTCAGGTTATGCACCCTGTGGTCAGCTCTACAAATCCATTTGTGCGAGAGTAAGTAGGAAGAGGTTTTATTTCACAGATTTATAATTATATATAGGATTTACAAACATTGTAAAATACCAGCTTTTTTAACTTCCTAGGGTTTTTTTTTTAAAAGAAGGTATTACCTCTAAATTCCAAACTGTATAGACAGAGAGGACACATTATCACCTTGTTTCTGACCTGCAACAGTGTTTTCTATTCTGTTTTGATTGGTTTTACAAGGTGGCTTAGTAAGCAAGCTTGTAAAATACTCTATTTGGCCCCTCTTCCCTCCCTCTTCCTCCCAGCTTTTGTTGCTGAGCATGGCACCATATGGAATGGAATATCTCTCTGGTCAGCTGGGGTCAGCTGTCCAGGGTGTGTCCCTTCCTATCTTCTTATGCACACCGAGCCTATTTACAGGTAGGGCAGTATGAGAAGCAGAAAAGGCCTTGACACTGTGTAAACACTGCTCAGCAACAGCTAAAACATCCCTGTGTTATGAACACTGTTTCCAGCACAAATCCAAACCATAGCACCGTATAAGCTACTATGAAGAAATTTAACTCTATCCCAGCCAAAACTAGTACAGTCTTCACCATTTATCCATACCAGTTTAAACCAGAACAGTACCCACCCCTTATTCCATATCATTTACATCATGCTCAGGTCCCACACTATCCAATACATCCTCATTAACCACCACACCCTTCCCTTCCTTTGATATATAGACAGGTATCATTCCCTTAGTCTACAGACCAACCCTGTGAAATGTCCATTAGTGCCCACAAAATGTCCGTTGAGCTCATTTAGTCCATGACTTTGGGCTCCATCTGTTATGGTGGTCACCCAGGACAGGAGAGGTGGTGTGTTGTGTGGAGTTATTGGGCATCAAAGCCAGCTAAGGTCAGGTCAGTGCTGCACATTCACTGCTTCACTGCTTCCCATCTATGCACAGCACTTTTTGTCCAGGATAAGAAAAAAATTTGCACTCATAATTTAGTTCTTTTAAATCTTTCTTAAACCAAAAGAGAGACATTCTTTATGCTATTTATTCTAGGATCAGTTCTATCAGATAGCTACCTAGATAGCTTTTCAAAACTATGCACTTAAAGGTATAAGTTGTTAAACTAATTTTCTCATTATATTCTTTAAAACTCTGTGAAATTATTTGGCCTTTCTTATCTCTTTATTTCCTCCAATACTTTTACTATAACTCATTTTTTAAACTGCAAGTGTTTATGTTTTCCAGTTTTTAAACAAGTATTTTCTTTTTCTGTGTGCAATATCTTTAAGAAAACAAAGTTGTTTTTTTTCCACAGAAATCATATGTTACAGAGAATATTGCCAAATCTTAAAAGCAGTTCTATTCACATAGCTTCTAGCAAAAATAACTGATTTAAGGAAAGTGAAATCATCCAAAGACATAGAAAAGAAAAGTTTTTTCATCATAGTCAGGAATAACATCTTTTAAAATTTTTTATTCCTAAAATATATAGCTTGTAAGCTGTTATGAGTATCCACTCATGGGCACTTAAAACAGAAAGACGTATAGAATTTAATCAATCTTATTGATTTTTGGGAAACACTTCAATCCTTTTTTTTTTCTTTCTGTGTAATCAGTGTTCATCTTCAACATTAAATTCATTACACTTTATCTTTGCTAATCTTGGCAACAGTATTTAATTCCTGATATTCATTAATTCTACAATCAATATGTTTTTATCCACACAGACATTTAATTATTGGATATCTGATGGCTTGAACGTGTCTGTGCCTGTGTATCTGTGAGTACATGCTTGCATGTATAAAGTATACATATTAAGTTATATAGTGTAAAAATAACAAGAGGAATTAAAAAAAAAAAAAAACAAAAGCAAAAACCCGAAGGTCAAGGTGTAGAAATAATTTCTAGAGGACATTAAAGAAAAGTAGGCTTCGACTACCTCTGGGATACAGTAAAACCTTCATACCTCAAAAAATTTTCACTGTGAACAGTGACAGTCACAGCCTACAGACTACAGACTTTACCCAGATGTTCAATACTGCAGCCTGATCTCTTTATAAGCTTCCAAAAAAAAAAAAAGTTGTTACACTTTCTTTTGTGTGAAGTAATCTTCTGTGGCTACAGTCCAACCTACAGCCCCCGAGGGCTGGAGAGTGGGGAACTCATGTCCTCCGCACAGTATAGAGCCTGACCATGACAGAGCACACGTATATTTTCTGAAAAACGAGTACACTCTCATATTCTCTCTTCTGGATTTAGCTTTAAAATCCACTAAGGACACGGAAATCACCAATATTTATTACATATAAAATACAAATAATGAGCAGTAGAAAAAGCAAAACAAACAAAAGCAAGCAGATAGCCTTGCCTTTGACTGGAGCTGGATTACTCGTGTAAATTAAGCATATACATGAAGGAGAGTTTTCAGGTCTAGGGCCTTAGGCTACTATTTGTGATGTCTGATTTGCAAGAAAATTATTTTCTTCAATGTGTCAATTACTTTCTGCTCAACTTACAATAGCTTCCAAATAGATCATTAGCCAAATAACAATTACCTTGGGCAAAGAATACCTCTTAACAATGCCCAAAGTATTTGGCTGATGGAAGCAGTGCTGTTTGTTAAATTAAACTGCAGCTTAAAAAGAGGTTTTTAACAAGAGACTTACAATTTTAAGTAATTTCAAACGTAATTTTTTCAAGTGTAGTTTTTGGTTCCAGGCATGTTATAATTTCAGTATTAGCAAAATTAGATTTGCATTAGTATTGAATAATTTGTTTTGGAAAAATCTGATATCCTGTAAACTGAACGTACCAGCTGCTGACTATTTGCAGTTTTATTTTAATAAGACCATTAATTATAAGCCAAGTGCTAAAAATTCATAATCTTAAATTTAAAAAGAACAATCAACAGAACTGCTGACTACGCACCTGCCACAATCATCTAAATTTATTAATATCTTACTGTTCAATTATAGGCACTTATTATACACAGTGATGCTACAAGTCAAAATAACTACAAATGTTAATAAAGAATGAGTAGCAAAAATTAAAGTCAAAGCTTATAAATTATTGTACAGCTTATAGATGAACAGAAATATTTCTGTAGTCATTATTAAGACCAGGACCAATTCTTTCTGTATTAAAACTACAGATACTTTTCTGCTAAGTCCATTGAAGACTAAAATTAGACTCATAAACAGAACCAGGACTAAGCTACTACATCACTTTGGTTCCTTTATTTTATTATTCAAACATACTAAGAAATGTAGATTTATGTTTAAGGAGCTAGATGTGGTTACAAGGAGTCTCCATTTAGACCTCTGTTTCTGTCAGTGGATTTGTTGGTAACAAATCACTTCATTTTGGTCCCCATCTTTTAAAAAAGTCTTTTTTTTTTTTTTTTTGTCCTGAGCAGAACAAGAGGTAATAATGCTGTATAACCCTTTGTGCCTGTGTTATCAGGAGACTCAGACAAGAATGCAGATTGTTATCAGGGGCCTCTGACAAGAATGCACCCAAGGACACAACTTTCCAACTGTGACTGGCATATCCTGGGGGAGTGCAGATAAACTCTTTGAAACCAAGACAAAGAGCCTGAGAAGACAAGACCACATCTGGAAGAAAAGACTCAGAGTTCATGAAAAGAACACTAAGAGACACCTCTTCAATAACCACTAGGAACCACCAGGGACCATCGAAGACGTCCCATGGAACCCCTCGGAGACTCAGGCCACATGTGTAAAGACTATGCAAATATAATAATTAGTTCCAGGAAATAGAATGAATATGTATAGTAATTCTGGGAAATCCAATGCGCATGTATGTAACGGGGATATAAGCTTTCACTGATTCAACATAGGGCATGCATGTTAGGTGGAACTATCCCCGTGCATCCAGTGCTGCAATAAAGAGAATGCCTGCTTCTTAATGCTACATTGGTGTTAAGAGGTTTATTCCTGATTTCGGTGACATCTGTAATATGATTTTGTCAATGCTAGTAACAGGCCGTAGGATTTGTAATGAGTTTGCAAGGCCTCAGGATTAAAGCTTTGCTCTGCCTGAACTTGTCTTGACCTGCCTTGAGCTTTGTTACTTAGTTTAGCGGGAACAGCAATTTTAATTTTGACCAGGTAACAACAGCTAATTTCTTAAACTTTTGCTTACCTTTGTGTGTTGCAGGCATAACTTTTATAAAGATATATATAACAAGTAGCAATTCTGTGTAGAATGTGATATTTAAGACTTTAACATAATGATGATATAACATCATTAACAGAATGATAACATAACATATAGAGAAATACAGGCCCCAGATGACAATAGAAGCCTTGAGAAGCAGCAACACAAGATGTGGTGCAGAGGAGCAGAGGCATGGGATATGGGGCATAGGGTACAAACTTCATGGAGACATCATAGCCATAAACAGCTAATACCTGGTCAGCTAAAGAAATGCAGACCTAGAGCTAGAAAAAACTGTTTTTGAGAGGTAACAAAGAGAACAGAGAAATATTATTTAAGATGTGTAAAAAAAACCAGTAAATTCAGAAGTAACATGGAGCTGCAGACCAATGCAAAAAGGACTAAGTGGTAAAAACATGTCAACAAATGTATAAAGATGACCCCAACTGCGTCCCAGAGTGAGGGAAAAGAAGCCATCAACATGAACATCGCAGTTTTCCAGGCAAAGGACCCCACAGACAGCCTGTATCAAGAATAGTGTAGCCAGCAGGACCAGGGAGGTGATAGTGCCCCTGTACTCGGCACTGGTGAGGCCGCCCCTCGAGTACTGTGTTTAGATTTGAGCCCCTCACTACAAGAAGGACATCGAGGTGCTGGAGCGTGTCCAAAGAAGGGCAACAAAGTTGGTGAAGGGTCTAGAGCACATGTCTTATGAGGAGTGGCTGAGGGAACTGGGGTTTTAGCCTGGAGAAGAGGAGGCTGAGGGGTGACCTTATTGCTCTCTATAACTACCTGAAAGGAGGTTGTAGTGAGGTGGGGGTCGGTCTCTTCTCCCTAGTAACGAGTGATAGAACGAGAGGAAACAGCCTCAAGCTGCATCAGGGGAAGTTTAGATTAGATATTAGGAAAAACTTCTTCACCAAAAGGGTGGTCAAGCATTGGAACAGTCTGCCCAGGGAAGTGGTTGAGTCTGCATCCCTGTAGGTATTTAAAGAACGGATAGATACAGTGCTCGAAGACATGG
Organism: Platalea leucorodia; assembly: GCF_965183815.1. Lineage (NCBI taxonomy): Eukaryota > Metazoa > Chordata > Aves > Pelecaniformes > Threskiornithidae > Platalea > Platalea leucorodia. The sequence continues at coordinate 48,648,921 of NC_138824.1, forward strand.
TATAGATGGACTTGGCAGTGCTAGGTTAACGGTTGGACTTGATGATCTTAAGGGTCTTTTCCAACCTTGACGATTCTATGATTCTATGACTTGCAGTAACACACCCACCACTGCCAGCACACCTTCTAAACCACTGACCTTAGGCCCATAGAAGGAATGGAAGGGCAACTCCTTTTGGTCTGAGAAAAATGGACTCTCAGTGAACATATAAACTGGTCATCTGCTAATTCAGAATTGAGATGGAAAAGTCGCACGCTAACCTATACCTCAGTCACTTGAGTTCTTTGAGAGAGATTCCAGAAAATAAATCCCTAAACTCTTCATGTTTTCTAGGCTAGTCTGGAAGACAGGGAAAATGTTGCTCCCAAAATTATTATGTCTGACTCTCTGAGTAGCTCCTGGCCTTTGTGCCCTGGCAGATTATGGCATGAGATTATGAAGTGGCACCCTATGCTATGAAGTGGCACCCTCAAGCGGAGGGAAAAAGCATATACATTGTTCTCCTGAAGACCTGGCAGCCTGCCATACTTTCAGTACAAGGCGTTAACAGAAGCCTCTGCCCATCCCTTCCCCTCAGGCCTGTGTAGGGTGTGCTTGTCTCACAGAGAGGGAAAGAGGTTGTGAATCAAGTTTATGAAGATCACAGTTTCTTGGGAAGAGAGACTCTACTATCTGACTGTAGCACGTTGAGGTTCAGATTTCATTTATTCATATCATCAGGGAAACAGACACTTTGGACTTACTGTAGTGCTACTTTGAATATGTTTCTTCAAAACTTCACAATTACCCCATAAAATATTTAAAATTTAAGTAGATTCTAGGTCCAAAAATGCCTTCAGAAAAGGGTTTCTTAGTTCTTTTTTTTTCTGTTCTGTTGATTTCCAAAAGGTCAAGTACTCAAATTTGTTGATTAAAAAATACCAGTCACTGACTTATTTTATGTCTTATCTCCCTTTTATCAGATCACAAGAAGGAAAACAACCCACTCTTGCATTTGCTTATTCTGATGCTCCAGGTGTCAGAAGACCTTTGCAAAAAAGAGCATATAATCATGTAAGTGAAGGCTGTATAATGATTTTATGTTTCCTAAATAGACATGTCTCCTGTTAAAATTCTTTATGTAATTTTGGCTGAAAATTGAACAAACAGATAACCTTCAAAAGCTGAATCAAAATGCAGACATGTTCTGAGGTAGTTTTTAGTTTGAGCAGTTAAATTTAGCAAGTTGCAATTGACTGAAAGCACAATGTCACCACTGTAAATGTATATCATCACTATAAAATGATAGATTTATAAAAAAAAATTCAGAGGGATAATTTTCAAACGTATCCTTCTTAACCCTCCTCTTTCTTTTTTAAGGATTATAACTAATAGAATCTTCTGGGATAAAGCACATGCTATTCTTAAAATAATAGCATTGAAAAAAATAGTGGGGTGAATAGATTAATGGTGTGAATCCTGTTACCTATAACACAATTTGGATGGAAAAATCTATGTATTATACTGCAAATATATCACTGTGCTGAGTTTAGTCCAATCTAGTAAGTATAGAACTCATGGCAAATATCACTACTGAATTAACCTGCCTTTTCATCAAAAGTTTGGTTATATCTGAATAATTCCCTTTCAGCCTTGATCCTTCCTCAGTGGTTTTCATAAGTACTTTTCACTCCTGTCTTCCTATTACAAAAAGTAATATATGTCTACCTAAAGGAATAGTAAAATAAATAACACACACACATATACATTCCCTTCATTTATTTTTCTTGGGTGTAATCAATTTAAATTAATTATCAGAGAAATATAACAGGTTTTACACATAGTAAATCAACCATACAAGAAAAAATGTGGAGATGCTTTGTAATCACAAATCTAAATTGATATTTCAATAAAAATAACACTTGTTACATTGAAGATCTGTCTGATAACTCATTTTATTATTATTTTGACCAGGACCATAGTGTAATATTTTTCATTAAAAATGATTTTCTGAACAATATTGTTTTTTCTTGAACTTGTTTGATAGTTTGTTGTCAGATATCTTCTGACACCAGTGGTGCTAACCACCTGCCAATACCATGATCAGTGGTAGCTTGCTGCAATGCGAGCATCTCCTTCCATTTTGCTTGCAGAAAACCAGTAGGAGCTGGGAGCTACCATGTTATCTAGAGCAGATGACTGGTGGCACCATGTCTGTCTGGGGTGGTAGCTTTTGTGTTCTGCTGAGACTGAATATCCATTCATTACCTCCTGCTTCCCCTTCCACCATCTTCCCATCACATGTTTTTTATCTCACCTATCCTTACCTGTTCCTTTAAAATATATTTCAACATATTTCAGATTTTTAAAAGGTCATTGATCCTATGTTTCAGGTGATATATCACAAATGTTCTGGATCTTCCCTTTTGATCCATGCAAGTCTGATGGAGCACCACTGTCTTGCCATCTCCTTGTGCCCTCTAAGTTTCTTTGCAACAAAACATGCCTCAGAATAACTTGTAGGAAAGAACTGTAAGTGTGATTCTGAGGGCAAAAATTGTATTTCTGCTTGGTGCCACGACAGCAGTTCAGGGAAGTTCCTTATGTTATGAAGAGTGTTACCTCTCATGTACACAGATAAATGTGTCACAAACTAGCACATGCTGTGAACTGCAGCACAGATCTGTCTGTAGAGCCTGTGTTACCTGTCTGAATCCTTCTGGCCTAGTCACTTCCTTTTTCTGTCGTCTTCTCTCCCTGAATTACAAACATAAATCTGTCTTTAGGTTTGCCCAGTTTCATAAAGCTCATGGTTCGGGACATCATCTGCTCTCTTGTCATGTGTGTTGAGGTTGACAGTACAAAAGCATGGGATCACATGCTAGTAGAGACCCAGTTTCTGGACTATTGCTGAGAAATGTGCTTTTTCCAGCATGTCACCCCTGATTGCAGCATGCTTCCATGGCTGTGTTGTTTTCTCTTAGCTATTTTATTTTAGCAGTTGATCAGTAGATACCCAATCTGCTGAAAATCTACCTAGGAGGAAAGTGGGAAAGGAGGGAAGTGGCCTAATGCTACAAGGCAGATGATAAGGTGAGAAAAGATACATGGCAGGCAATGAATATTACATTTGATATATGAACTGTAATCAGGTTCAGGAACATAACAGGTAAGCTTCTTGGGCTGTCTGTAGCTGGGTCTGGTACATAGACACAATGCATACTTAAAACACAGGCAATAGTTCTTCCACCAAAAAACGTCTTGCATGCCTCATCTTTTGAGCAACCATGCAATGTGACCCAATCTTGCTGTATCTGCCATTCAAGACCATGGCCTAGAAATTTCCTTCTTATGATAAGCAGGGAAGGGATGTTATTGGAACAGAATATGGCAGTTCCCCCAGGATAAAGCTGGGATGCAGGTGGTATAGGAGGTGGGGACCACAAACCCTACCACTTCTGAGCAGCCAGGATTGTCTAGAGTTAGATGAGTATCTATAACAGTACCATGAGAATCTGAAGTTATACATCTAAGAAGACTTCAGCTTTGTTTAGCTTGATACTTAGCAGAATTCTGATAACCTCAAATGTACTATGTGAATTTTTACAGAACATCCTTTCTGTCTTTCAGACACATGTAGAACTGATAACCAAATAAGATAAAAATGCATATGGGCTGAGGAGGGAGGCGTTATGGGTGTGGGCAGCAAATAGCTGCCTCACTGTGCTATATACCATCTTAAACCAGACTGCTACTTCTTTTCTGCATATTTTTCAGATTTTTGCAGCTAATTTCTATCATTTGAAAAATTAATTTTGACTCCTAGCTGCTTGGGTCATTGTAGATTATAAATACATACTGAAATATATCTGCAGGGTTATAATACAAGTGCTCATTCAATATGTGTCAGTGAACAAAACTTTTAGAGCAAGAATTCATTCAGCCAATAGAACTGTTTCCAGCTTTTAAATCCATATTTGCAATTCACTTATATTCCTAAGGAGGCTGCACCTTAATTACCAATTGTTAGACTATGTACCTCAGACTGGTGAGTTCTGCATAATCTGAAGTGTTTACTGCATGTAAATATGTACCATAGCTTGAGTGTCAGCTGACTATTGTAAAAACTTAACAGAAAAGCCAGTAGAAAAATAATATTTTGTAATTAGAAATGGAAAGAAGAAACATTTCTATCACAAAAATATAACTTCATGTGGATTACACTTTGCCTTTTCTTCATGTTTCAGATTTTATTTTCTGTCTAGAAAGCTAAATAATAATTATAAGATACACAATCTTCTTGGTTTCAGAAGATGCAGGAGAAGAAAATACAGGAGTTAGCAGTCATGCAGTTGACACCTTCATGGCTATACAATAAAGATTTCCCCAAAAAAGAAAAAAAAATAATATCAGTAGATAGGCAGTAGATAATTTCACAAGCTATGTTGATATTAATACTATTTTATCTAAGTTACAAAGGATTAAAAAAAAAAAAAAACCAAGAGGAGATACTTAAATATATATCTAAATATATCTTAAATATACTTGTAATGTTCATACTGCTATTTGAGTGAAGCACACTTAAAATTATAGTGAGTGCTTCTCCTAAAACATAACAGGGTTAAAAATTCATTTTGTCCTTCCATCGTTAGTTCAGTGAGTACACTATAGTCTTTGTTTTTCAAAAAAAGCAACCAATTATCTTATAGCTAACAGAATGTATCATACAATAATTCAAAAGTTCATTTAATGTACAGTGAAGATATTCAATCCATTAGCAATTTAGATATCCTTTAATATTGTTTGAGTAAGACTAGCAACTCCAAGACATACAACTTCAAAATAATGTGGCATGAGTTTTTTCTAAACATTAAGCCTTTGCAGGCTATTTTCAGAATGTCAAGGTACTTTTTTTCATTTTCTTTTCTTTTTTTTTTTCTTTATTTTTTTTCTTTATAGCAGGTATGGTTATGAGGCAAAAAGACGACTGCATAATGAATAGATATATTCTGTCTATCGGGAGGAAAAATCAATTCTTTGTTATGTTCAACAAGATTTGCTTCATGCAAATATATTGGATTACATACATTTGTCAAAAACGATGTTTGAATTCTTACTACTTTTGAAAGGAAATTTTCATTGTCAGCTATATACTGTTAATGTCATATTAGAAACAAAATAAATTTTCTTTTTTTGTTGTGACACTGCCTTCATTATTTTATTGTCCCCTCTGCTTTTTATTGGTGCCTGAAATCAGGGATATTAAATGGAAATAGGTAAGAAAGAAACTGATTTTGAAAGACAACTGCTTGAGGAACAAAATTAAATCCTGAAAAAGGCATACACAAATCTGCTATAGCTTAAGGTTTATCAAGATTTCAACCAACCCTGATGTGCTTCACTAAGATGATGTGTGCTTAGTTTTCCTGCTCTGACATCATACATTAAGAAACAATAATTTCTTTTAAAGTCTAAGAGAGCATGAGAATCAGAGGATTAATTAATACAGACATTTAAGTCATGTAGAAATAAAAGTGCTGAGAAATAAAAGATTAAGAAAAAATTGAAATGCATGACGTTAAAGGACTACTTCTTGAACAAAGATAGACAGGATTTTTTTTTTTCCTGTAGAATAAAATGTGCTAAAATATCAAAAAAATCTAATTCAACATAGCCTTGATGAAACTGAGACTGTTTAAAATTTTTCAGTAAGCAAGAGAGTAACCACTTGACTGGCTTATCATAGGAGTGAGTTTAAATCCTGAGTTTAAATGCTGCTGTTCATCAACATCCCAAATTTGTGTGCTGATAACTGGGCCCTATTTAGGGTAGCTCTCTGATTTTGACAACTAAAAGGAAAGAAAAAAATCCATTTTGAACTGGTAAGTATTTATAACTGAATCGAGACATACAAGTAATAAGTTCATAAGAGGTTTCTCAAACATCTCAGTTCTTGTAAAATGTCAAAATTTCTTTGGGGGAAAAATAAAATGAAGTAACTAAAATATTGTGACATTTCTCATTTTCCAAATTGTCAAGTACTATATGTAACAGAAAAACGATAAAGATTACACCTTTATGTTCACCTCAATTTCAAAGACAATGTGGTGGGTTGACCCTGGATGGATGCCAGGTGTCCACCAAAGACTCTCTATTACTCCCCTCCTCAGCTGGACAGGAGGGAGAAAATATAACGAAAGGCACATGGGTCAGGATAAGAACAGGGAGAGATCATTCACCAATTACCATCACGGACAAAACAGACTCAACCTGGGGAAATTTGTTTATTGCCAATCAAATCAGAGTAGGATAATGAGAAATAAAAACTAATTGTTAAAACACCTTCCCTGCACCCCTTCCTTCTTCCCTGGCTTAACTTTACTCCTGAATTCTCTACCTCCTTCCTCCACGAGCAGCGCAGAGGGACAGGGAATGGGGGTTGCGATCAGTTCATCACACGTTGCCTCTGCTGCTCCTTCCTCCTCAGGGGGAGGACTCCTCACACTCTTCCTCTGCTCCAGTGTGAGGTCCCTCCCACAGGAGATGGTCCTCCGTGAACTTCTCCATCATAAGTCCTTCCCACGAGCTGCCGTTCTCCATGGACTGCTCCAGTGTGGGCTCCTTCCATGAGGTGCAGTCCTTCAGGAACAGACTGATCCAGCATGGGTCCCCAATGGGGTCACAAGTCCTGCCAGCAAACCTGCTCCAGCGTGGCTGCTCTCTCCATGGATCCACAGGTCCTACTGAGAGCCTGCTCCAGCACAGGCTTGCCACGGTGTCACAGACTCCTTTGGGCATCCATCTGCTCTGGTGTGGGGTCCTCCACTGGCTACAGGTGGGTACTACTCCACCGCTAACCTCCATGGGCTGCAGGGGCACAGCCTGCCTCACCATGGTCTTCACCATGGGCTGCAGGGGAATCTCTGCTCTGGTCCCTGGAGCACCTCCTCCCCCTCCTTCAATGACCTTGGTGTCTGCAGAGTTGTGCCTCTCACATATTCTCACTCCTCTGTTTTGGCTGCAGTTGCAAAGGTTTGGTTTTTTTTCCCCTTCTTAAATATGTTATCACAGAGGTGCTACCACCATCACTGATTGGCTTGGCCTTGGCCAGTGGCGGTCTGTCTTGGAGCCAGCTGGCATTGGCTCTGTTGGACATGGGGGAAACTTCTAGCAGCTTCTCACAGAATCCACACCTGTAGCCCCCCCGCCCCAACCTTGCCAGGCAAACCCAATACAGAAAAATACATTATTTGTTGTTCACTCAGCTTTAGCAGTTACTCTTAGGCAGATCACTTGAGTTCTCTCTTTCCCTGTTCCTTTCCTCCCTCAGTGGATACCTGCATGGGGTCAGTCTGGATCACTCCATGCTTTTCTCCATGGTCCTGTTCTACCAGTTACCCACTCATGTCAGGTTGCCCTTGGATTTTCTTCTAGGGCAGGACAACATTAGTGTCATGCTACAAAAGCATAAATATGGTGGGCTTTCAAGGCAGCTATCTCATTCTCTTCAGAATGTTAGAAGGAAATATTAATTCTTAAAGAACCATAGCAATTGTTAAAAGACTGACTAAATAAGACTCAGAGTTGCCACCAGTTTTTTCTAGTGGCAGAAGATTAGTTACTGCAAGACACCTACAGAACTGTGAGGAAATGGGTTTAGATGGAAGCATTTGAGTACAGCGCTAAATTGTTCCTCTTAAAAATTAACAAAGCTGTAAAAGGTTTTCCATTGTGGTCCTCAACAAGAATACAAATAGCAATATGGCATGCTGGATATAAGTGCATAATGTGTTAGGCAGGCTACTTTCTTGACAAGGTCTGCAGGAAAATTATCAAGTCCAAGTCTTACTGCAAACATTGTGGTTTGTGGAACCAACTAGTCAGCCGTGTCAGACCTTAAATATGAGTAGTATGGACACGAGCTATGAGATGGTAATTAAACCAGGAAATAAGGACCAGTCCATGCACTGGCCCACAGAAACAGCTGTAAGCAAACAGCTGACTGAAATCCAGTCAAAATTCTCAGTAAAGTATTCAGCTCACCCTACAGTAGATATCCACCTTTAGCTGACCTTTAATTTATTTTTAGATTCTGTTACTTGTATCAATCGTAAGTTCAGCTTAGTTTTTTAAACATAAGTATATAGCCATTTGAATAGATTTGCAACATGGGATACACTGTAGACCTGTGCTTTAGTGCACCTGGAGGTCAAGGTATATCATGAGGTATATCAAATTTCACCAGAAAGCTATGAGGGAGTAATTGAATCATATACTAGGTCTTTACTGACTATAATGGAAACTTTGTTCAAATGAATATAAATATTGAGCTGAATTCCTCTAGAAATGTTTTTCAGAAGAGTTTAGGGTGTGAGGAAATCCTGAAAAACAACAACAGTTGGAAGTAAGAATATACCTTTCTTTATGATTTTATATGATGGTAAAACCTGTTGAGTCAGGTATTATGACATAAGCTGTAATGGCTAAAACTAATAGAAAACATTACAGTTATGCTGGAAGGACAAAAAGCTTTAAAGTGGGATGGAGAAAGATTAGGACATAATTTTAAGTTCTCACAAAAACTATATACATTTTTGCAGAAAGAAGGGGAGACGTTAATGTGGCTAAATGTATGAGCTACAAACATGATGGTAGTGTAACATTAGTAAGGGTAATGAAAAGAAAAAAAAGGTAATAGTTATAAATATATAAGTAATCAAGTATGTCTAAAAACTATATTAAAATGTAAATAGCCTAAGTACATGTACCTGCTTTTTCAGTGAGGAAATTATAGCTGTGAAAAATAAAGCAAAGCACACAATTACTTTTCAAGTTCAGCTTAATCAATTTTTTTTTTAATTAAACAAAATCAACATAGGAGACTTGCATGTAACCACTATGAACTGAGGTAAGACTAAATTCCTTAAAAGATTCCCAAAGGTATTGGAAATTTTTTTTTTCTTTGTTAAATGTCATGTTAATTTGTGACAAAAAGTAAATCCATGTCCAGTGTCAGCATTTCTTTCCAGTAGCATTTTTTTCCTAGGAAGAAAACTGCTTGTTCTTTGTTTCATGAACTTAATTTAGTCATCCATCCAGATAGTAAAGTCAATATCATACAGTACAATATGTGTAAAAAGGTAAGAAGGCACTAAAATTATATTCCACATATCCATGATATCCTAGAATGCTCAGCTATCTGAAAATATTGACACAGAATAAAATATTAACACAGAAACTTATTTATATTAAAGACATACTGTAAATACAGCCCAGTTTTTTACTTATTTGTATTAAGATGTATTGCTATTTAAAAAAAAAAAAAAAAAAAAAAAAGAAGTATTCAAATGACATCAAACCAAAGGTGAAATTTTTAAGTTTCTGGCTTTTCAGAGTTGAATACAAAAGCAAGTTTTAGGCACTTAGCCTCTCTAGCCAGAACATGGGTACCTAAAGAAAGAAAAGAGGTAGCGTGAAATGGGATAGTATTCTGTCAGCATGCTGAACAAAGAGCTCCCCAAAGCCAGGCACTAGAGAAATGCTTAGGATGAGCATGCATGAGTCCTTCTCTCTCATCCCCTTGCCCACTCCTCCATAACAAGCTGCATGGAGAAGACAGTGGGTAACAGTACAAGTTGCAGTGGAAGATGTGTCAACTCAACATAGGAAAGATTTTTATTACAGTGAGATCAGTCAGTGGAGTAACCTCCCCAGGGACATGGTAGAGTCCCCATCACTGGAGGTTTTCAAGATGAGATTGGACAAGGTGCTCAATAATCTCATCTAGGCTCCCTCTCCCATGAAAGGTTGGATCAGGTGATCTTTTGAGGTCCCTTCCTGTCGTGGTTTAACCCCAGCCAGCAACTAAGCACCACGCAGCCGCTCGCTCACTCCCCACCAGTGGGATGGGGAGAGAATCGGAAGGGTAAAAAGGGAGAAAACTCGTGGGTTGAGATAAGAACAGTTTAATAATTGAAGTAAAATAAATTAGAACAGTTAAATAGGCAAAGCAAAAACCGTGCACGCAAACAAAACAAAACAAGGAATTCATTCACTACTTCCCATCGTCAGGCAGGTGTTCAGCCATCCCCAGGAAAGCAGGGCTCCATCACGCGTAACGGTTACTTGGGAAGACAAACGCCATCATACCCAATGTCCCCCTCCTTCCTTCTTCTTCCCCCAGCTTATATATACTGAGCATGACGTCATATGGTATGGAATAGCCCTTGGGCCAGTCTGGGCCAGCCCTCCCCCCGGCTGTGCCCCCTCCCAGCTTCTTGTGCCCCCGGCAGAGCAGGGGAAGCTGAAAAGTCCTTGACCAGTGTGAGCGCCACTTAGCACCTATTTAGAGACAGCTTAGCACTACTTAGCAAGAACCAAAGCATCAGTGTATCATCGACATTGTTCTCATCCTAAACCCAAAACACAGCCCCATACCAGCTACCAAGACGAAAATTAACTCTATCCCAGCTGAAACCAGGACACTTCCAATCTGGGCTGTTCTGTGATTCTATGGTTCTATGCTTCCTTCTATCTGAGGTGATGAGGAATGTTGCACAACAAGGTAATGGTAATAAAAGAATAAAGAATAGAAGATTAGTCTTACAGGAAACATTGTTTGTTAAATATTTCCTCAAACATGCACTTCATATATCTCTGTTCTATGAGATTGACATTTCTTCATTAATCATGTATGATATTTGACTGTGTGTGATAAATCTCTATTGAAATGTGAAAACTAAAAGCTTTGTCTCACACTTCAAAGAAACTGGAAAATTTTTAATTCTCAATATAGATCCAAATTTTAGCAAAAACTAAAATTCTCTGGCACATAATTTTTTACAGATCTTAGCATAAACATTAATGGCTTTAAGATTAAAAAAAAAAAAGTTTGTAAGATGTTTTGCAGTAGTTTAAATTCAGTCATTCTGCTGGATTTTACTTTGGCCTAAAATTTAAAATAGACCATCACACATTATGTGCAGTGGGCAAAATGCTAAAAATATTGCCAGAGAAAAAAATATAATATAAAAAAAAAATTTTATTATTATAGTTAAACAATGAAAACTCTTAAAAATTCAACCATTTAATGTCATATATTTCAAGTTATTTAAGTAACCGTTTAATTGGTAGAATTCTTGGTAAAGTCATTGCCCTAGTAGACTCTTAATTCATTGTTTCCCAATATATGGGCAAAACTCTGTAAACTATGTCTTAATATCAGAAGTGATTTTCTGTACAGATTGAAATTTAATTTACTGAAGAAAAAATATCGCAATCGAGTAATGTTACCAGTGTTTTCATTACAGCTGTCTTTGTTACCTCCTATTAAAGCAGGAATTTAACTGTTTGTATACAACACACACACCCCTTCATTTCCAGAAATACCTATTTTCACAGATTATGCCAAGAGTAGAGGAGACACTGCTGGGTGATTGAATGTTTCCACAGTACAAACTTTGAGGAGCCTAGGAGACAAGCTGTTTAGCAGATGAATGTTCTCAGAGATTTCATATAAATACAATGAAGTAAAATCTTACACTTGTCCAAAAGCCACCAAAAGGACAATATTTGCAAATAGCTTTTGTTGTCCCTATGCCTCCAGAAACCCAATAATTTCAGTTGGATTTTGTGTTTCCCAATTAATGAGACCTTAGGCATTATTATGTAAGGTCTAGCAAAAGCTGAAGACATCACAAGACTTACTAACATGTTAGTTCTTTTCTTTATAAAATAATTTAGCCAAAAAATTGTAATGAAATTTTAAAACAAGTATCTTCAGAATTTACAGTTTAAAAATGAATCTTGGAATTAAAATAAAATAGCAGTTCATATTCCCAATACTCTAGATATATAACAGATATATCATAAGAGATTATGTGCAAGTTGCTATTTCTTTTAAAAAGAGTGTGTTTGCCTCTGATGTTTTTAAACAGTTGTTTACATGTTAAATAAACTGAACAAAATCTCAGGGGGTCAAAATAACATTTTTTCTTGTTAATATTGAAGAAAATAAGTTGTCATAGAACAGAGTTTTATATTCCCAGAATACTTTTGAAAGAACCCTGCCTGGTACTGGAATTTGGGCTGTTTCGAAGGATGATACAGCAAGGAAATCCCCATCACCTTCTATAGTCATAGCAGAACAGCCTTGAGTTTTTTCTCTGACTACCAAAAGTTGAGGAATTTGCTAAACAAGCATATTCATTAGAAGCTATGCACACAGCATAAACAATTATTAGTATTAACATCAGTGGTTAGTATTAATACAAAGATTGTTTATGATGCAGATGCACTGGAAGATCCTTTTCCAGTTCCTATGAGAAAACATGTCTGTGATTTCTCATGTCAAAAATGAGTGTAGAACATCACAGAACTACTATAACTTTTTGTTCTAATCAGTCTGATGGAAATATCTGCAGATCAGGAAGCTTGATACTTGGCAAAAATGTTCAAATTAGTGTGCACTTTATTCTAAGCTGTGATATATTATATAAAGACTAATATGACAGTTGTCCTTGGAAATTTGGACACAATAACTTCAGCTACATGGAACAAATCCAAAGATTTGTGAACATTTAATGAATCATTGTTAATATTTTTTTTTCCTTTCCTTTTTTTTTTTTTTAGGGATGAAATATTTTATGTTATTTTTAATAACTTACAGTTAACAAATGATTAGAGTAGTTTCCATTCAATAATGAAACAAAAATACTCTGAAAGATACTAATAAGGCAGAAGGTAAACAGTAGTTTCAAGTAATCTCTGAGCTTTATTTTGTGTACAAAGGCAGAGACATAGATGTAAAATATTGAAAAAATGGTAAATTATTAAATCATTTCATAAGAACTTGTGACAATTTTATATTCAAATATTTGTCTCAACAACTTTAGGAATACTATATTCGAATATCATGACCAAGTCAAAAAAGTTAATAAAGTCTAGAAACAGTTCATCTTAACAGTCATTTGTCCTTTCTTTTCTATAAAGGGAATTTCAATCTATAGTACACTGTAGACACTGGCATCCTGAGTTCAGATGTTTTAAGCTGGATCCCCAGCGAAAGCCAGAACCACTACTAGTCGGTCTTTCAGGACAGGCACTAGACAAATATGCACAAAATTCTGTATGTGCCAGGTTTGTACTTCACTTCCAACAATTGATAGAAAATCATTAGAAAAGTTTCTTCTGCTATTTTGCTAAAAATGTAGCTACAAGAAGAAAATCAAACACTAATATATTAACAGTTTATGATGATTTTATTTTTCTGTAATTGGACCAATAAATCACATCTATAACTATTTTTACAATCCCTTTCCCCAAATGTAGAAATTATGTAACAATCTGAGGGTGATATATTATATGACATTTTTAAGATAACCATTTTTTTTTCCCTTTATACCTTTCGGATTCTTGTTAGCCTTAGATTTCCATGCATAAAAACAGTGTAGTACATCCTGCACTGTGTTACTGTCATTTTTCTTTCATATTTCTGGTTTTATTGCTGTCTTAGTACATTGGTTGATCATGGATTTTGTGCTACATTTCTGATCTTTTTTTTTATTTATTTCTTTGTCTGCTTCTGAGGCATTTAACAAGGTTTTCTTAGCCTTTCAGGTTCAATGAGCTTGTGGAGGTTACAGCAGTGTCGGTTTCCAATCTTATGCCTTGAGAAGCAGAGGGAATTGAGGTGGTTAGGGGCTGCGGGCAGCAGTCAGCTATTACAGTATAAAAAGTAAAAATAACCTTGGCTCACTAAATAAGGTAGCAAGAGAACACAGAACCCAGTTCACAGTGCAGCAAATAAATATTGACTTTGTAAAAGTAAACAGTATCTATAAAACACAGAAGCTTTCTCAAAGTAGTACAGAGATTAGTCAGACCTCAACTAATTTACTACAAACCAACCAAATTAACTATATGGGATTATTTCTTTCCTGTACCATTTCAGGATATTAGACTTTAGATAGCTTGGTAAATCTGTTCTTTGACTCCCTTCCACTATGTTACCTTCAAAACCTGCACAATGTTATTTAAAAAGCTAAATCATATGCTGTCTAACAGCTGGCACATCAGTTGAGAGACTACATTTACCTGGTAATTGTTACAAATGAATGTAATTTTTAAAATCAGGGGAAAGGTACTATCAGCAAAAAATTTTGGGATTAAATTAAACACGTAATCACAGGGAGAAGGTCTGAAAATGAAAAAAAAAACTTTACAAAATTTTTATGTATTTAGAGCATGTAGTGTTTTTTAGCAAAAGATGAACTAGAATTGGCTGCCTCTCTTATCAATTGTTAAAAATAGTCACAGCGTCAAAATGAGGACAGATCACTTACTATAAATGCCTGGTACAACACTGTGCAGAGTAGTAGCTTCACCCTGTAGAAATCTGACACAGCCCTACAGTTTCGCACCCAGTGGTGCTTTTCTACTAGCAAAAATAATTTTGACCCTTATAAAGAACTATGTCAGTCAATAACTTAAAATGATACATATTTCCTAATCCTTTTCCTGCTTATATTATTGTGGAATAACCCAAAGTTTTCAGTTTTAATGACAGAAATGACTGCTTGTGATAGACATGGGGTAAGTGGAGCACTGTGTACTGTAATCCTCTGTTTTAAGATAGGGAAACCCTTGACTATGATACAACTTAATGCAGAGTTCAGGATTCCAGTTTCTATTGCATGGCATCACTTGTTCCTGGGACTGTAGGGCAGGATACCAAATCTGACTGGTAGGAAAAAAAAATCAGAACAGAATGCCTTTTTTAAATGTGAAATAAATTGAAAGATTCAGAGTGTGTTTCAGATTGTAAAAGCTCCGTCTCTCCATAATATATTTAATCCAGTACAACCATGTGATAATGGTATTAAGAAATTAATTATATTTTACACTGTTCCCCACCCAGAATGCTATGGCTGACTTGGCATCTTAACATGATAGTTTTTATTTAATGTGTGTTTGAGATTTGGGTAAATTCTGCCAGGGAAGCTTTTAATTTTCAGTGCATTTAGCTGCTCAGTGTTGGCTTTCCAGACACACTGTTCACATACGTTTCACGAGAAATACAAAAGAGGGCACTTTGAGTGCTGTAAATGGGAACCTAAATAGTGACTTGCTGAGCAAATCTCTCTCCTTACAAGAGAGTTATCAGTATCTCTTCTTCCCAAGTTTGGGGGCAGTGTTCCCATAGCCACTATGTTGGGTGCTTGCATGACGTTGCTTCCTTTGTGGTAATGCTGTACATGGTGTGAGTGTGTGGCTTAATTTGATATGAATGTAGCAGTAAAGATGATCTTCCAGTCTTCTGATTTCCCTTTATCTCTGCCTGTCTGTTGCTGCAGTCTTTTCCTTGATAAAATCTTTTTCTTTTTGTCAAGGAGCAACAGCTGGCTATGACAAGCTAGACAAGAAGGGAGATATATATTATTACAATTACTACTGGAAGGCCAGTTGAGAAAATTTAGTTTTAGAGAAATGAGGATGGGAGGTGCATCATGACAGTACATCCTCTGGGTGGGAGAGTTGTAATTTTGGAACTAGTGATTTACTTGTTTATTTTGACAGATTGTTTTAAACTTCCAAATTACAATGAGGGATTTTGTCACCCTTGAAAACAAGAGGTTTGAATTTCTTCTGGCCAGATCTTCTACACAAGTACACTCTAGACACACGTTCTGAGAGATTATTAAAAAATATCTTTTCTTCTCAGAAAAATGAGAAACTGTCCCTTCTTCTCAAGTAATTTAAATTGAATATATCTTAGCCTGAACCTATTGTTTTAGGTATTCAATAATGAAATCTCAGGCTTAACAAATGTACTTGCTAACATATACATTGGTGTTATTTTTTCCATATAGATATCTATTCCTGTTGAGTTCCCATTTCTTATTTATATTCAATCATACCTTTAATTGTTTGCATTTGCCTTTGAGTTAGTTAACCTGAAAAAAACTATATTACACAGCAAAACCTCAATCTTCTAATATACTGCTGTTGCACTGTACACAGCATACTGCTTTCTTAAGTGTCTGAATGCTTCTCCTTATTGCAATTTATGTCAGTGCTAAGTAAGAAACTCAGTGAACACTAGATTAACACCATAGTGTTCACCATAATGAATCTTTTGCTCAAAGTTAAATTTACAGAAAAATAAAAGCTTTGCTCTGCCGATTATTACAGGTTTTTTTTGTTATGGTATTATGGCTACAATTCAGTTGAAAGACTGCAAAATGTTTTCTCAAAGTATGTGAAATTTATGATCAATTGTGTTTTTCCATTTGTCCCTTTTCGAAAATACTCTTATTTACAATATCATATCTGCATAAGACTTTTCTCATTAAAATTTAGCCTTTTCTTCCATTAACTTCTCCTCAACTACTTTGTTCATTCCGCTTAACATGCTATTATAAAAACGTTGCCTCCCAGAAGGACTGTGACATCTCATTCTGTTGTAGCATCTAAATCACCTTGCTTTGGAAATTTGACTATAATATAATTTTCCAGTTCCTCTGGAGCTTTCTTATTTTCAAACTTAAAGCTGAAAAAGTCATGATTTTGTCTCCATAATAGTCTACAGTTTGTTGTTTTTTATTCAGTGAATAGGTCTTACCTGCAGCTATATAATTGTTAAACATTATTTGCTGTTAACATTATTTTCATTTCTAATTCAGTGATCCATGAAAAATAGCCTATTTCTAAATGCTTTAAGTTTTCATACCCAGTGCTGGCCAACTGTGTATTGTAGCACTGAAATAAAAAAAAACAAACCCAAGACTCTGCATCCAGCCACTGAGGAAAAAAACAAGTTTCAGTACAATTCTGATAAATGTTGAGATGTGTTTTCTTAACTATAAAGCACCTAGCTCTCTTTGAAGCGATGAGACATGCAGTGACTTATTTTGTGCTCCTGGATGCTCATTCTGTCCTTTGTCTGAATTATGTTGAGTTTATCCCGCTTATCTAACAAGTTCAGATAGTTATCCAAATTTTAGATGCTTGGTCACAGCTTATCTGAACCTCTTGCTTTGGAAATCTGACACAAGTTGTGTGCCACTTGAGATTCTCACTATCCTTTTGGGGCAAGTCAGATACGTTTTGCAATGTTGTTGAAAACAAACTGTTCAGTGCAGCAAACATATAGCACCAAAATGTTAACAGGACTCTTGCAAAACACAAAGTCCTTCTGATCTCCTTTAGGCTTAAGGGAAAAGAATAAGAATTTGTCATCAGAGGAGCTAGTGTAATGAAGTGAATGTAGTGAAGAGATGTTTACTGTATGAACAGTGTAGGATCTTAGACACTGTCTTAATTTCCACTGTCTTTTTGTTGCATTGTACCATTGTTTTGGAACATTACTTGTTTTCTGTATCATCTACTTCTCTGAGGCAATCTAATGTTTCTTTCCATGCATACAGCCTGGAGTGTGAGAGAGGCTAAAGTAAACCTGGATCCCTCCCTAAAAAGATTCAGGCTTGAATGCATAACTGCACTCTGGGACCAGGTAGTGTCTAGACAAGAGCCAGAGGGATGACAAACTTCTAGGCTTGACTCACTCCTTCTTCCCCTGATGGCAGACAAATTAATTCCATGCATTCATCTTGTTGCTTCTCAGAAAATATCAAGTCCTGTACCTCTTGTTTGATTGCTCCCTCTCTGCCCCCCATATGGACATCAAGCTTAGGTTTACCCAAGAAATAACCCCAGCGTCTGAGAAATGAATTTGTGTCTTTGCTTCTTTATTGGATTATCTTTAAATAAACTTTATTCACTATTATTTTGTTCAGTGTTTTTGTATCAAGCGTATAACATGATTGGAAGTTCCTTCATTTTAATGCTACAATCAGTACAATTGCTAAAGCACTTTGACATCACATTGCATGAACAACAAAATAATATTTATCCCATTCTTGATACATGCATTGTTTCTTCTGAAAATAAAACTCTGGATCAAAAAAGGAGAGCACATGAAAGGTGATATCTATAGCATTCAGTGTTTAATTTTAAATTGACCTAAGTCATTAAGTTAAATCCATGAGGTCAGTCTGCATAGACTAAACTTTTTATTTATGTTTCAAAAATAAATCCAGCACCAGGTCACAGGTACAAAATGAAACAGGATTGTACAGTAGTGCTTTTCTGTGACATTAGGGTAATGCATAGTCATGTTTTCTAAATACCAATCAATAGGAAACTATGAGAAAAAACAAAGTAGAAATGGAAAAAAGTTAAGTCAATGATTTTATTAAATAATCAAACATGAAATGGACAATAAATGAAAAACACATTGATCACATTTTTATTTAAATTTCATCCTATCCTATCTCATCTTTCTAATACAGAAGGCTGAACTTTGTATGACACCAGATATGTTTGTAATTCCATGCCAGCTGCTGATGTTGTCTATACAGCATGACATTTCTGATATTTTGATTACATTTAAGATGTCAGGTAAGACTTTGCTACTACTGTAAGAAAGGAAAGGCACCGTAAAAGACTTTCAGAGGTAAGGTTTGCTTGTGCTTTTTTAACAGTGTGGCAAAGATCATAACAGAAGGAGGAAAAGCAGAAAAAAAATATTGAATTATTTTATTGCACAAGTCAAAATTAACAGATACTTGCCTTATATGATTTTTTAGCCTTCAGAACATTTTTTCATATCATCTTGAAAGTGCTTAGTGTTTTTTCTTTCTTATTTCTTTCTCTTTATACTTTTTGACACTTATACTTCTGTATAATATATGAACAACACATTTTAGACAACACTTTCATGTCTGTATGACAGTATGACAATTTATTTTCTCTATGCATTAAAATAAAAACTCATCATAATTAGTGAACACACAATGTTTTTATAAAACATATTCATAGCTAAAAGAGGTGTCATATTTTTTCTTTATCTTTTTAAAATAGCACATTTGAACTGTTTTTAGCTCCTAGCTGATCAGCTTCTAAACAAGATGCTCCTGAAAAATTTCTTTTCCTATACTAAGCACTGTGGTTTCTTTTACTCCTTTTTTTTTCCCTCTTTTTTTTTTTCACCATGTCAAGTATTCCTTTCTGTTATCATTGCAATTCTACTTTTTTATTATTTAGTTCTAACTTATTCCTTCCTGTTCTATCATCTTCTGTCTTTATGCAATATGGGTTGACTGTTGCTCGCCTACCTTATTATCCTTCTCCTGTCACCTCAGGTCTTGGTTTCATCATTTCTTTCCTACCCTTTATACTTCCACTTTCATCTTTTGTTTTCCCTTTCTAATGGAATATTCCACCACTTTGTACTGTTGCCTGCATCTTTCATTTTTTCCCCAAATAAAAAGCCTACACTCCGTCTCTACATTCATGAGAGCCTTTTGTCATTTACTTGTCTCTTTTATTTCCCGCCTTTATTTTTTCTATTTACTGTCTTCCTATACTAATAAATAGTATTTGTAAACATATGTTGAGATATTTTTTTTGTCCTTTGAAAAATATTTATAGCAAGGACATCCATGGTGCTATTCATCTAACCTATTTTAGATTTCTACAACATAGATGTCTAAACATTTTTTGGTCACTTTACAGATAGAAGCTTATGTTATGAAGGAATTCTATGGTAGACAAGTCAGATGCAAATATCCACAATTAGTTTTCCTTTTCTCTAGGTGTGAATCTTTGTTTTTAGCCTTTTCTGCTTTCAGAAAATGGTATTGAAGTTGAGAAGAAATATCCAAAACATGCATACTGCACTAATAAACATTTGAGTCAATGGACGGTTCTTCATAAGACTACTTACAATTAAAACCATGTCTGTGAAACGTTTTACATGAAATCGGGTAGTACTAACATGGGTATCTCAACACAGTGTAATAGATCTTTAGTCTCATTATTTATTTCTGCTTTTCATGCCAGATGATTGCACAAAGTAGTCTTGATCCTCTGACCTTGGCATCTAATTGATGAGGCCGCCACATTTCTCTAGACTGCCTAGGTTTTCTCTTTATAAAAGGGTGTTAGAGGAAGTTGTGAGCTGGTATATTCCTGTGGTATAGTTGTATTCTCACACAAAATCAAGATGCGGTGACATTATATTCCTTGATCTGGAAATTTAGAAGCACTCACAAATCCAGTAACACAGGTATCTTTCACACAAAATGCAAAGCTTGTTCTGAATCTTTCGTAAATTACCAGAAGTTTAGGAAAAGAAGCATTTTCATTCCATCTTGGGTCTGGTTTGTAATGGATCTTAGTCAGCAATTAGCTAGACCAAATTTATGTAAGGTTCAGGGAGCTTACAGGCAACATTAGCTGGACCATGGACTAAGCTTTCAGAATCTCTTTCAGACACATAAATCCTGCTCTACTCTTTTCATAGTTGCCAAACTGTTAGTAGAATAGTGCTGTAATGGTGCAAGGGACTATCTCAAATTTCACGTCAATGGGCTTAGGTGCTGGCTTTAATTGATCATGCATTTCTCTATAATTACTCATGCTGGTTAATTATGAAATTATTCAGTAAGGATTAGGAGATTTCTCCCTTAGTGTATAGTTGCAAGGACATATTTGCTGGCTTATTGTATACCTACAGCTCTTAGAAAACTCCTATGTGTGCTCCTTGGTAGGAAGAAAGCTGTTATTTTCTATTTCCTTGTGATGTTTAGAAGTATATGTGTTTGGATAATGTGCATGTAAGTGTCATATATGTGAACATATTTACGCATGATTAATAGCAGGCAACTTGAGGTTCTCAACTGAGGTGTCTAACTAACAAAGCAGAGGGACTGATTTATCCTGGACTACTAAGGCTCAGGAAATAGGTACATAAATGTCTACAGTATAGTTTGAATATAGTAAGAATTTAGTATTCCTCATTAACTAGTGGCTGCCCCTGAATGGGTTGCAGTAGGTCACTACTTGAATACTCCTAGTCCATTTTAATAAAAAAGAAATCATTTTTGTTTTATAATAGTCAGATACCACAACTTTGTAAAACAGTGTAAAAGGCAAAGAAGATGACATCTTAGGCCGATGTACAAAAAAGTATTGACTTAAGTCAGAGGGTAGACAGAACACAAACTAGTAAACATGAGGTTCAGTATCCCTATTGGTATGTCATACTGCATCCTAGCTATGACAGACAGGTAAACAGTTTGGAAGTGATATTATACAGTGGTTTTATGTATCCAGAGTTGAAAAGAATGTCAGTACTTGTAATAAAATGAAGAAGGCCATTAGGAGTATTTTGACTTAATACTAGTAAACAGACTTGGTTTATAATTTATAATGATGCAGTTGCCTGAGTTTGGGGCAGTAAAGAAACACAGAGTAACTACAACCTGCCAATCACATCAGAAAAAAACCCCAACAACTTAAAATTATAAGCTGTTAACACTCTAAGGTCACATAAACCTTTAAACTCTGCTAGACCATGGCTCATTTGGGAAACTGAGTGGTTGGAGTCAATTTGTAATGCAAAAAACATTTTGCTTAGTATCAACAGAAACTTTTGCTTTGCAAGTGGCAAATCAGTTATAAAATAAAACTGACAACGGCTGTCCACATTGTATGGTACTTTCTGACAGTTTTTTGAGATTATTTAACTTCTCTTGCCATTTATTTGAAAGCTTAAGGAACGGTTATTGAAAAAGCTGCCAGTCTGTTCCTTTTCACAAGAACCCTGCATTTACTTCTCTGAAAGGGAGAAATTCAGGTAGCACTAAAGACTCAAATTAATGGTTGCACAGTATACGCAGGGAGTACACAACAAAGATAAAGGTGTGTTATTTATTGTTGGTAAATAAAATAATTTCTTTAAGAACCCATTTTAAAACTGTATTTCCTTATGACTCTGAGGTGCTGTAAGCTTTTACAGAGCAAAGATACTGCTTATAGCTTCTTTTGACAAGAATATAATCTTTCCTCTTTTTAAATGACTTTTTTTAAAAGGAAGTTTTAAATGGAAAATTTTAGAAAAACCTTTAACAAGATTGTAAATTGCAGATTATAAGAATTTTATTTTCTTGAAAGAATCCACCTTTCTTTCCTCACCTAACCTATGCTGAACCTATATTTATTAGTATCATTCATCTATGTTTTCAGAATATAGCTTGAAGATGATTCGAATACAGATGCTAGGCTATACAGCACCCTCACTGAAATAAAGGTGATATATTGTCATAGGATGTCTTACTATTACAGTATCTCAAATAAATTCTTAGATTGCAGTTTTAAATTTGTTCAATAGTTTCTAATGAGTCCATAATACTATTGAAGCAATTACAAAAGAAGCACCACACAATAAAAAATTTTAACAGTTCTTACATCTGAACAAGACTAAGTAGTAAAGCCAGGCTTGTAATTGATTTCCATTAAGTGGTGAGATTATCTGGCATGATTTAATTTTCAAATATATTTAAATATGCATGTTCACATATATGCAAGAGATAATGATATATTTTATGAAAAGTAGTTATATTGTAATGACAGAGTCCCTTCACTCTGACAAAACTTAGCATTGTACTATGATGCTCAATATAAAACAGTATCCACCTGAAAACAAGTTTTCTGAATAAACCATGATCCTGATGGAATCTTGTAACCCTTTTTTGTAATTTTTAAAGATACACTTATGTCTTGAGTTTTTGTGTTCTTTATTTAACCAGTGCAAAATTATTTTCTATTCTTTTCTTCTAAAGAAAAAGAACTAATGAGATTTACAAATAAATAAACTATTAATACACTAACATTTTAGCTTTATCACACAGTGTAAAAATATAAATCTCATAAGCTCTGTCTTAAGTGACATTTCCAAATATTAAGGCTACTTTTTGTCCCATATGAATAGGGCTAGGAAGCTTTAAAACATATATAATATATATGGTAATAACATCTAAGAAATATGATTTTGATGAATAGAATAATACTAAAACACAGTTAATTGTTAATAGAGGAAGAAGACAAAGAAGCAAATGGTCCCAAGGAAAAGAGTTTGTTTTGCAAAAATGATATAAAGTAGAAAAAATGGTGAACAGAGAAAGCCCACATAGTCTTATCTACCAGACTGGCAGGTGGTCTGCTTTAGAACATTTTTATGATTCACCAATGTGTTAATACTACTACCAAAGACAGATGGATGAAAATGCCAAGCATATGTGAAGAAGGTCAACAGCAAAGATTATAAGAAAAAGAAAATGCAGCATTCTTGTTAACATTTTTATAGCACTCTGTGATAAAACTACAGCAAGTTGGCTTCTTAAGATGGCTAGGAAAAAAATACCTGAATACAATGTCACTTTTGTGTTTTATGCCATAAAGTTAAGTTGACCGTACATTAGCTCTTCTACTTTTGTACTGTTTCAATTTTTTTTCCTTCTTGTCTGAATTAGTAGTTCTGAGTAGAACTACAAGAAGAGGTTTATTTACAGATCTTCATTTTACAGGTGTCAAATAATAATATAAACATGGACCTCTGAAAATATGCCATAGAGAATTCTGGTGGAATACACTTTTATGAAGAGGTATCTTACTACAATATGGTCTCTTATTTTAACAAATTGATATGTGTATATTTTGCTAATTGTTAAAGTCCTAAGAAAATAAAATGCTAATACACACATATACATGTCAGTATTTTTGTAGGCTAAATCCTCACATTACAGTTAGTGAAGAATTAGGCATAGTAGTAAGTTTTTTGTCCTTTTTGTATTAGTATCTCAATAGGAAGATTCTAGGCTTGGATTGCCTCTTCTGCCTCTTTGTGGGATTTAGACACCAACAATTATCCAAACATTTAAAGAACAGAGGCCTCCTATTACACTTATATTTAGAGATTTTTTTTTCTGACTCCAGACCCAAAATAGTCTGTTTCTGATAGATTCACAAAGAGGGCATTTCTGCTCTGGTCAAGTCTGCTGCTAAAATATTTGAATGGCTGATATTATGATTGGGAGAGATTAAGGTGTCAGAAAATCTGCTAGATTTTATATTCAGAGTTTGCCTCATAACTCAAATATACTATCTATCTTGTGTGTATTCACCTGATCAATTGCTGGTAAAACTACAGCTTTTACTTTTTCTTATTTATAATTTGAATGGCTTTGCTCTTCCACACTTTTTTTTTAATGGAAGTTTGCTTTCAGCAGCAAGAAGATGCTTTTGGCGTAAAGTTAATTATTTGGCTTGTCAAGTACAAATGATGATCTCCAATACTAGCAGGTGGATGTGCTATTTCGCATGTAGTGTAGGCCATTGTACACATAAAAAAGTCTAGCCAGAGAGATATGAAGTTCCTGTTCAGCTCCAGTACCTGGGTTTCTCTGGCAGGAGTCAATGTGCAGGGCAGGTATGTGGGGCATACATTCTCCTGGGTTTTGGCTGATTCTGGTTATAGCATGTAGTTCCTCTACCTATTCCAGGGAGACTAAAAGTGTTCCCAAGTATATCGGTTTAGACATAGATCTGGGACCACTCCATTGCCAAGATCTTAAAGAATTCCTTATTCTAGTCATACGAATAGCCTTGACATAGGCTTGAGAAACACTTCAATGGCATAGGAGGTTGCTTTATGATCAGAAAGGGTTGCCTTTTACTAGTTAGTTGCAGTTTATTAGGTAGTTCAGTTAGAATGAGACAAGGGGAAGTTTGGCACTGAACTGAGGGATGGCTTGTTTATACTACAAAGCTGCATTAATTACTGTATTTGCAATTGAGGAGACAAATCCTGTCAGCTACTGTCTGACGTTTCCCTGCATAGGAAACAATGAGGTTTGGGAGAGACAACATGCCACACTGTCTCAACCCAGAATATTAGCAGAATTGCTAAATTTGAACTAGGAGGAGAGGGAAATCTCAATTGAGTTTTTACTTGTAGCATCAGTTTACTAATTGGTTGTGGCGAAACTTCAACATCACAGTTATCAGAGTAAAATGGAGGAAGTTCAGTAAGAGATCTTTGTACTATTCTCAACTTCTGCATTTGGCAGTTGTCATTTGTTGGCAGGAATCTTCCCTAATAATGTTTCAATAAGCAGAAGTATTTGTCTGCTGCAAGAACAACATATTTTTCCAGAATAGATTTGTGGTGTCTATCATGTGACTTCACTTGTGTAAGCATTTTATGTAAGGCTTGAAAGCTGTAAATGACTGAAAAAGGGCATTGCTTAAGGATGAAATTGCTGTATACTTCAGGATTTTCTAGGAGAGAGAATTCACAAAGACCACCATCTACCTTATGTTTTCTATTATAGATGCATGATAGATATGTATAAATCATCTCCATGGCCATTATCATCTTTGTCCAGACCCTAGAGATATTTGGTATCAAACTGTTATCAGAATTGGGGACTAAGCTCTAAAACTTGACCAAGGATTGAATATAACTGCAATCTACTATATAACAGTTAGCATTGTTTTGTCCGTTCTTGCTATCAATGATGTACAGAACAATTCTAGTCACAGCTTCAAGAAATAGGCTTAAACAGCATATACTACAGTATATTGTATGCAGACTAAAGTTGCAGTACTAATCACTGGGCAAAAACTAAAATCATTGAATAATCCAGCTTCTAAATGTCTGAATGATGCATTCGAATCCAAACCATCTGGCATTCATGAGACTTTATGCTGATGTTGCAATTTTCTATATGATTTTGGCATAGAAGAAGGTGATGAATGTTCCTTAATCATTTTTAGTCTGATAATATAGTTTTATTATTCATTACTGTGCCTTACAATAAATTTATGCAGTGCCCCAAACGAGTCATTGGCAGTTCAAGCAAAGTAGTACCTCTCACCAGACCTTCATAAGATACCTTATAAAATGAAGTTCCTTGAGGCAGCAATTTATAGAAGTGGTTCCTAATGGTAAAAACACTGTAAAGCAGAACATTTTCTGTAACATGATGAAGTAAATTTCTTTTGTTAGTCCAGAACAGTTCTCCTCATAGAGTATGCGTTGTCAATGACCATCTACTCTTAATAAAAACATTCCTATAAAATCATTATTTTGAAGCTTTATTACTTCAGGCTCTGAAGTCATTAACTTTCACGTCTACATAGACAGGTTTAGCTGGGAGATCACTAAACCAGCATGCTCAAGCCTCTCATACTTGTGATTCAGTGGATAACATTATTTATTTTAAATTTATAACAGACTTTATTTGAGGAAATACACCTACTTCTATTTCTTGTTTCTCAATTATTCTTTAAATACAAATATAAACATTTCATTCATGATTGAAACATTTCATTCATGATTGTGTGCTTATTTTTTATAGCTTGACAGTGTCTCCAGATAACAAGCTTTTGAACACCTATTTTTATATTTTCTTTCTTTCACTCTGAACATCCTTTTGTCTCACACTAGTTGTCTAGGATTAATTCTCAGAAGGGTGGTAACACCTTAAATAACTTCGGTTTCGCACTAGGATGGAAGACATCTCAGAGAGAAAATTACACCAAAAGGTGGATTAAAAAGCTGACCTTTGTTGCCTTTTATCTGCTAGTTGCTGGAGTTTCTGTGAGGCTTTTGATGTACAGTGCATGTCAAAAGGAGTTCATGCTCACTGAGATGGGCTGACGCCCTTTTGACATTCTCACAGAGGTTTTTCACTAATGTTTTGCAAGTCCATTAAGGCTATGTGATTTAAAAAAAAAAAAAACCTTGAATAATCGAAGAGATGAGCAAGAGCCTCATAACAGTGTGATCATGAAATTATGTACCAAAACTCTGTGTTAAGGTTGGAATTAATAACTGGGCCCTTCTGATGGGTAGGCCCATTTAAACCCACTGGATTTAAGATAAAAGAAGAGTAATCTTTATACTCAAGGAAATTAAGAATACACCCAAGATAAAGACTTTCAGGAGAATCCAACAATAGTCAAGATTCCCTGAAAAACAGATGTATATTATATACATGAAACACAAAGATGTCAGGTGAATCTTTGCAGAGAGAGGAAAGAAAGAATATGGGCTCTAAACTGAGGATCAGATAAGGAAATATCCAAGAATATTCAAGAGTAAAGAAATACTTAAGAAAAAACATTACTTTGCAAGAAAACACATTTGATTAATTTTAAAGCATCTATGAATTCTATAAGACTGTGATTCTGACTACAGAAGAACTTGTAAATCTTTCTAGAAATCAAGTTATTTAATAAGCAGAGGTTGTTTCCTGAGGTGTAACATTGTGTTAATAAGTTAATACAAATTCTTGACTCAGCCTTGCTCACACCTGCTAAATGAACAAAGTGAGTTTGCATATGCTTGCATCCTTCCGTACATAAACACATTTGACTACTTTGCACCCTTTCCTGATTCTTTCGAGTACAAATATAAATAATATTTAAGGTTAGAGAAAACACATTGGTGATAATGTCAGGCTTTGGCTTAAGATACTTACATATCCATCCAGAGGAAACTGGACAAGCTTGAGAAATGGGCCCATGTGAACCTCATGAAGTTCAACAAGGACAAGTGAAAGGTCCCGCACCTGGGTCAGGGAAACCCCCAGTATCAATATAAGCTGGGGGATGAAGGGATTGAGAGCAGCCCTGAGGAGAAGGGCTTGGGGGTACTGGTAGTTGAAAAGCTGGACATGAGCCAGCAATGTGATCTCACAGCCCAGAAAGCCAACCATATCCTGGGTTGCATCAAAAGTGTGGCCAGCAGGTCGAGGGAGGTGATTCTGCCTCTCTACTCTGGTGAGACCTCACCTGGAGTACTGCGTCCAGCTCTGGAGTCTTCAGCACAGGAAAGACATGGACCTGTTGGAGTGGGTTCAGAGGAGGGCCACAAAAATGATCAGAAGGCTGGAACACCTCTCCTATGAGGAAAGGCTGAGAGAGCTGGGGTGGTTCAGCCTGGAGAAGAGAAGGCTCTAGGGAGACCTTATTGCAGCCTTTCAGTACTTAAAAGGGGCTTATACGAAAGATGGGGACAGACTTTTTAGCAGGGCCTGTTGCAATAGGACAAGGGCTAATGGTTTTAAACTAAAAGAGGGTAGATCTAGATTAGATAGAACGAAAAAATTTTTTACAATGAGGGTGGTGAGACACAGGCACAGGTTGCCCAGAGAGGTGGTAGATGCCCCATCCTTGGAAACATTCAAGGATAGGCTGGATGGGGCTCTGAGCAACCTGATCTAGTTTTAGATGTCCCTGCCAATTGCAGGGGGGATGGACTAGATGACCGTTAAAGGTCCCTTCCATCCCAAAGCATTCTGTGATTCCATGATTCTATGACATACATATGTAAATAGTGTGCATTCATTGCATATATTTTTGTGTGCATCTGAGAGAACTGTCTGATTCAGTATTAATTAGAAAACCCTTATCTTTTTGATGTTTTATAATTTTAAGAAAGAATGGGTGCTAGAGATTTAAAAAGAAAGAAAAAGAATTCTGAATACATCTTACATTAAAGGTAGTTGGTAATACAATTAATAGAGGATAAGGAGTAAGATGCCTAGAGAGAGGTGAGGACTTTGTGAGACTAATAGAATAACTTAAGAGTCACTCAGTAATGTCCCAAAAGTGAGTTTTCATGTAAAACTTAATTCTGTATACAGAGAATGAGAAAATATCCAATCAGGCCTCCAGAATTGGATCCTTCACGGAAAGAATATTAAAACAGCTGAAGAGAGAGAAAGACACATTTGAAATCTTTCCAAGAGTCAGATGCTTAATTTCTGGTCAGATTTCAGGGGCTGGACCTTCTTCCTGGATTTAGTGCTTAAGTGATATAGGGTATACATAACTGCTCTTCACTCTCTCCTGTTTCAGGACTTACTGAAGAAAAGAATGGAGCCTTTGTCTCCTACACACTAGAGAAGAATTTTAACTATTAAAAAAACCCAAAACTAAAACATGGAAACAAGAGAATAAGATAATATCCAGCCTTGTTGGGTACTAGGGGGAAAAGAAACTTCTACTTTTCTTTGAGTTAGAGCTAATAGCTGTTTTTCTGGGCACTGGATCTCAAGCGGAGCACCTCTGAGTGAATTACATATATGTGGAGATTTAAAGGAAAATTTCTGTCATCCATCCTTCCCCAGCTGCTAGCTTTAGATGGCATTTCAACAAGAATGCTACCTGTTGGTAGCTCCCAACAACTGTCCCGCTGGTCTTAGTTGCCATTCTGAAATATGACAGATGTGTCCCCGTACGCTTTATAACAGGAGTCTAAGCTCTAATATTGGGTTTTAGATTCTATCCTGGGGAAAACAATACTGCAAAATTCATCATTACTTACATCCTTATAGGTGCTTATTTCGCTCTAACATCAATAGGAACCAAATTTGTAGGTAGACTTGAAAAATTACATTCAACAAAGTGAAGCTTGTGATGCAAGCTTGTGATGCTTGAAGCTTGTGATTGTTCCACTCTACACTGTACTGGTGTTGCTCCACCACATATATATATGTATTATATATAACATAGTATTGGCTGGTTTAACTATATATAATGGAATGGTGAACCACTACTACTCTGGAAAGTTTTTTTTCCATTAGAAAATGCATGATTTAACTAAAAGTTTTGGGGCAGTGTATGGTTTGTTTTTTTTTTTTAAGTAATAAACCTGAATCTTAGGTTTGATCTGGACAGGAAAAAATAGTGGCAAAACAATTTAAACACTTAGAGACACAGGACCATTAAATTACCTTTCTGGATAGGAGCAGATTTTCTTTAAGAAAACTTAATATTCTGATGGTTTTTGGTGGTCAGAAGAGGGAGCTCTTGAACTATGGCACAGTGTTTCTAATGGTCAGATTCCAAAGAGTACACCTTTATTCCTTGCATTGTTAAAATTAAATTCTAGAACGCTTAAAATATTTTAAAGCAGACCACATAGTCAAAACAGTGTATCCAAGATGTTAACAGTGCCTTTTAAATACATATAAACATGTAAGAAAAAGGGGCAAGAATAGCAAAACCTAAAACCAAAAATTAAAGCAGAAATAGCTTGTATCTTGTATTAAATAAAAATCTCATACATGCATACAATCTGAGAAAAAGTATTTACGTATTTAATTAAAAGCTTCTGTAAGACGTTGCTGAGAAAGGTTGTTTGTACATAATAATAATTAAAACCCCAAAGCTTATCACAGAGTGTCTGTATGTTATTTATCTACAATCAATCAATCGATCAATAAATACATAAATAAATCTTGATCACCTGTTTAGATCCAGACAAAAATTATCAGCATAAATACATCCATAACACAAACTGAATCTGATATTCTAGTGTCATTTCTCAATGACAAGATTTTTCAAAGCCATGGGTAGGACTTAAACTAATGCTACTGACATATGTAGGTCACTTAAGATGGGATTTATTTTGCCTGCCGCAGGCATCTAGGAGTTAGTTAGGTATCTAGTTGTTGAAGCCCTCCCTATTGGCAGTGTAATGAGATCAGTACTATTAATGAAGGAATGGTTTACCCATCCCAAAACAGGTCTCCGAGATATGAAACACCCTTTTAGTGAACTTAATTATTTTAATTCATTAGACAGCTAGCTCTAAATACTTCAGCTTTAGACTGGTAAATCTGGCTGAATACAATGCCTTTTTGTCATTGATTAGACAGGAATTCATCCTTAGGTTATCCAGGCCATCTACACAAGGCTGTAGTACATCATAAGACCTATGAGAAACACCCATGTTCTTCTGGCAGATGGACACAGGCCTCAGGTCTAGGACGTAGCAAATAACATCAGATGACTCTTTTACTGAATTGTACACCTGAATTTGGCTATCTGAATTTGGAACGAAATGTCAACATAAAGAAATGGTGAGCTTTAAAACGGCAGTCTTCATTTATCAACATTTAAATTCTAGAACAACCTCTTTCACAGAATAGTTTTCACCCTTGTCTATCAGTCCACTTACTGAAGAAATCATCAGAAGAAATCATTCAAAGAAATAAAGTAATTTAGTACAGCAGCAATGAAGGCTAATCCTATAAAAGGCTGCACCAGCAATAAGGTCCCCAGCAGGTCAAGGGAATGATTATTCCCCTCTGTTTGGCACCTCTGAGATCCCATGTAGATTATTGGGTTCAGCTTTCGGTTCCATAGTACCAGAAAGTTGTTGACATACTGGCACAAGTCCAGAGGAGGCTCACCAAAATAATTAGGAGGTGACACACACAACATAAAATAAGATATTCAAAGCTTAACTGGGCAGGATTCTAGGCCATCTCATCTGCTTCTGAAGTTTGTCCTTGCTTTGAGCAAGGAATTGGAGCATGGGACCACCAGAGGTGCCTTCCAATCTAAATTATTTTATGTTTTTATGATTTTATATAGAACTTGAGGGTTGATTCTGAACCTGTCAGGATACTCATAGTGTATCTAAATGTTTGCATGGCTTCTCTGATTTTTGCTAGTAGAAACAAGGTAAATTAGGAGAAGAATTGGAAGAATATCTGCCCTGTATTTCTAAGTACTTTACATTGAGAACATGCCAGAAGGAGATGTTTTCTTATTTGTAAGTGCATGAGCACAGCAGGGATGGAGAGGGCTTACTATAACGGCTAGCTGATTTTCCAGGCAGTTCAAGATGCCATGTACTTCTGCAGGATCTATTTACATTATAGCCTTTCTTGTGCCAGTGGCAGGATCAGGACCAGACACACTAGTCTCTTTTCAAAGATGTCAGTAAAAGATCTAATTTATTACTAGATGTGAAGTAGACCTATCTTTTCTTGAAAAGGAATGAATATAAGGGAAATATCCCAAAGGAAGAAAAATATTATAAGTTTATATATCAAAGGAGTCTTTTAAGTCCAACAAGAAAGGCACTTGAGCAGGAAAAGAAGAGGTCAAGTAGGTCCATAACATATGGCCAGTCTCCTGAACTATCATGTAGTCTGTGTTACATATTATGGCTTAAAAAATAGTAATATATTTGTTACTTTAATATTGGATGATAAATAAATAAACTTCAGAAGAAAATCCTTTAATGTAGTTAAGAAAGATATTCAAAGAAATAACCTGTGTAATGACAAAATGTGAATAGAATTATATGGAAAATTAGAAAATGTAACTTAAGTTACCAGAAAGAAATCCTCAATGGGTTTGCTATTTTAGTGGCTTGTAAAAAAAAGTAATTTCTCATAAATGTGAACATATCTACCTAATCAGTATTCTACTAGATTTCATGAGAATCAAAAAAAGCCTGAAAGCTTTTGTTCCTGGAGCTATCAAACTTTGCACCAGGTGGCCCTCTGTCATTCATATGTGCTAAAATGACATATATATGATTCATTATGATATGACATCACTGGATTAATTACAGGCACTGCTTACTGGTAAAACATATTTTTAGCAATTAAAGCAATCTAGGAAAAGCAAGGAGGCAAGTTAGCAAATCTGATCATCAATGTCTCCAGTGACCAGGAAGCACAGTGTGAGAACCATTATACTAAACTGCATTAACATTTTTTCTGACCTTTTCTTTGTACTGTAATGCTCTTTTATCTAGCATCTTCTTGATGTTAGAAGGATGAATTTCTTCTTCCATTTATCAAATAAAAATTCTCTATCTTGAACAAGTCTACCAGTCCCTTGAAAAGTTCAAGAATGCCTTTTAATATACTCTAATGTGTCAAGGTCAAATTGCTGTGATTTTATTCTTCAGTAGTTACATTCTGACAGATACATATTTTAAAAATATAAAAAAATGAAATCAAAATAATTCCTGTTATACATCTACAGTATCTGGAGAAATTATTCTAAAAAAGACTAAAAGTGTGTCATTCCCTTACCTATTTTCTTTCTGACTTTTTTACTACAAAAAATCTTCACCAAAAGCAGTTCATTTTTATATGTACTCCTCCAAAACACATTCTCTCTCTCTCTCACACATATAATCTTCATTATGTGCCACAGATGTGGAATGTAACAGATAAACTAGAAAAATATTGTGCTTAAGTGACTTCCTACATGGCACTATCAATTTGTAATAAGGGATGAAACACTGATAAGTCATTGTGAACAATCGTGAAAGAAGTAGAGCACTTCAAAAAGTTCTATTTCTAATAACAGGCTATTTGTGCATAGCAGTCGAGATGACTGGTAAAACTCACCCACCAAGCTGGACAAAACAAAGTCTGTAAAACTGGGAGGTGGATATCTGGGAAACCACAATTACATGTACATGTAAAAGACAAGTTTTAAGTCAATTAAAGCTTCACATTTATTTTGTATTAGCTTAGTATGCTTAAGTAAGCCAAAAGACTTAAGAAGGTTATTATTTTTTTTTTTTTTTTATTCACAAGACTTAATGGAATCCACAGTCAACCTAATGGAACTTAGAATAAATATCAACTCAAAATCACAATGAGTTTCTAGAAGAAATGAAAGAAACAGACTGAATTTTCAGATCTTCTGTTTGTGTTCATGCCTTATGTGTCCTAGTAGAATACATGGTTGACTGGAAAGTTTTCTCTTAAAGTCTTGACTGGGCTAAAGATTTTCTGCAAACCAATTATTTCTAAATAAGGATTTATCCATAGAGAAAACATGATGAATTCTTCCTAAGCAAGATTAAATGTTCAAATTAATTTTCTATTGTAAATTTGTAATAAAATTTAAAATGATACAATACATAATTGTGTATTGTATTAATAAATTTTAAAAAATCCACAGCCTACTATACATCAATCACAGAAAATGTTCATACAATAAAAATTAACACACATAGCATAATTTTTTTAATGATTTTAACTAGTAGGGTATTTATATCTAGAGGGGGAGGGGAGAACTATGTCCAGAAATTATATGTAAATAAAAGAAAGAAGATAAAAACAAGTTTTAAACTGCTTTACACATTCCAAATATAGCTTAAAAGAAAAAGAGTTATTAGTGTTTCAACATTTTGACATGTAAGCCCTTCATAATCAAGAGAACTCTATAATAAACTCCATTCATATCAATTTCCAAAGAAAAATAGTATAATCACTCATATTCAGATAAGGTTGTATTCTCAGTCTCTTCCTTATTTCCTTCTACTCAACAAGGATGTTTCCTTTTCCTGTGTGTAATTGAAATTACAATGAACCCTTAGCCTAATCATAGTCGCAGAATAAGAGCTCTTGCCCTGTTTAGTTAATCATAGTTTCACAGCAAGCATAATAAAAAAATATAGACTGAAAGATCTAAGGGAAAATTATCTTTCTTTTTGACTAAGTCATTGAACTAATTTCAAGAACCATGTGCATTGCCTGTGGCTGGGACCCTCCTGGCAGATTTGCCCCATCCTTTATGAAATGAGGAATCTCCCCATGGCATCCATGCTGTTCTAGCAGTTGGATTACATGTCTGTGCAGCAAAAGATGTCCCAAAGAAAAATGTGGCCTTATATCAGAATCTGGGCATTTTTATACCATGCAGCAGTTACTGGAGGATTTTTCTCCCAGTAAAGACAGGATTTAGAATGGTCATCAGTGATGTTACAGAGCAACCCCTGATTTTTCATCCTTTGCTTATTGAAAACTAAGTAATTAACACACATTTGCCTTTGTGTCACAGAGGTCATTATATTCTAAGCTAGGGGAAAAGAAAATGCATCAAACCTAAGTGTAATAGTTACCATATACAGTGTTCCAATGCATCCCAAAACTTACCAATATTTTGGGATGTTACTTTGTATGATTATAACATAACATTGTACTTTTGTCAGTGACAAAAGTGTTGTAAGCTATTATTCCAGATTTTATATCTTGTGTAAATTACAAATAATTAAGAAAAAAAGTAATTTCTATTTACAACAAGTTATGTCATACAACATGGATGTTTCAGTGTCAGAACATCTCAAGATATTCAAAAGACGTGGAGTTAGGGATTGAAGCGTGCAAGAAAAGGAATTTGTATAATTAACTGTTGTGAATTTAATATTTTTCTATCTTAAATACCTTGAAGAGGAGGGCAAAAGAATGTTAGACATGTATGCATTAAAGTGTAGTATAAGACTAATTTCTCTTCAAAAGAAGTTAATTAATAGTTCATAATAAAACCACATAAAAATTACAAAATGTATCATTTTGATAGATTTACTGTATTTAATTTTATTATTTTTTTAATATATGTATAAACAGAAGTAGATATACAAGTTAGTGATAAAGTTTGCATTTCAGTCATGCTTTTTCAGTTACTTTGAGTTTATATCCTCATTGGGTATTGCTTCATAGTCATAAGGAAGGCTTTAAGGAAAAAAAGAATAAAAAGAGAATTCTTACATACAGAAGTTTTGGGGTTTTTTGTTTTGTTTTGTTTTGTTTTGTTTTTTGGCTTAGTCATCCATTAAGGTTAATTTTAAATTAACATTTAGTATACATGCTAAAATAAATTTAGGCGTAAGGTGTGTTCAGTGACGCTTATTACTCTTCAGTGCCTCAGTGCCTCTGGAAGGACTGTGCATGCATACTTTAGGAATATTGCTTTGTTAAGCATGTCAACATTTTGAGGGGTCTGGAACACATGGATTAGACTGTATCTTAAATTTGAAACTCCTATTAAATGAATGATACTAGAAGGCAAGAAAATAACCCAGAAGACCTCAGGAAGTTAATAAATAAGGAAACCAAAAAAGCTGGAAAGGTCTACTTATGTATGTTGAACTGAATAAATTCCATCACTTAAGCTAGTGATAAATTAATAGAAATTCAGTACTGCAAAGTCATAGTTCCTGATATTCCAACCTTAATAGTATTATTACTTGTAAACTGGGAGTCTTCAGGTGAGTGAAGTTTTATTGTCACAAAAGGGAAAGTCATAGCAAGTGTAAATTTTAAGAGAGAGTGGCTTTGAATGATGTGCCTTAATACATTAAAAATAAATTTTTCGTGAACAGGCAACTCAAGCAGCAACATCTGGAGCATTTCCGAATTTAACAAGCATAATCAAAATGGCTTCCTGAAAAATGTTCTTCAAAAAAAGGGAAAAGTCCTTCAGTTTGGCAAAGAAATGGCACTGTTGTGATTGTCGCTAAAACTTTTAGATGATGACATCTGCAGTTTTATAGAAAATATCCATATGTATATAGAATTCATTAAAAATGAAAAAAATAGATTATCCATAATAGTTATACAAATTAAAAAAAAAAAATTCAATAGGTTTTGATGAGAAACATTTTTAGATAATCTGGAGTATTTAATTAGAAAGTAGACACAATCTTTTTGGGTTTGATACATTACACAGCAGTTATATGGTCCAATTCCTTCATCCCATGCTTCTGTTCTCTTCACCCATCAACTCTTTCATTCTGATTACTTAAAAGGCAGTTTGAAGTGATAATGAATAAAGTATTAAAAATGAGAAATATGGTTTTTTTCACCAATGAAATTAAAAAAAACCCAACCAACCAAACAAACTAAAATCAGAACAAAATAGTTCAGAAATACCTTTACAAAAGCATCAGGTAAACATAAAATATTTTTATTAAAAAAGTATATTTTAACTCTTCTAATAAAGAAATAAAGAATGTAAATGCCAATAAAAAATGTGCCTGAATTTTACTTTGAATGTTTATATGTTTTTTGGTAATAAAGTTGTCTTTTTAGACTAACGTTACACAACCACTGTTATACTAACTTCAAAATTATTCCTCTTGACACTGGCCATTTTGAATAAGGGAAGAACTGGTTGCAGATACTTCATACGTCAAGCAATCGTCCTTTGGTATGCATAATTTCATAATTATTCATGAGTACACAAAAGTATTTTAAAGGAAAATTCCTTTTAAAATTTAAGCTAGGCTTTACTAAAGTCCTATTCTTAGGTGAGATGATTAAACCTATGTGTGCTAATTATCTGGTCCATTCTTCTTCTGAAATAGTAGGAGATATAAATAAAATATTCGTAACATATACAAAGTAAGACAGCCTTGAAAAGTAGGAGACCAGAAAGTAATAACAACATAATAAAAGCACTTTTCTTTATCTAGTATTCTCTAGGGTAATACTCTTGGAAGGAAATTTGAATAATGATAAAACCAGTCTTGCAGCAAGATTTTCAGTTTAATGGTTGACATCAGTCATTTAGATGTTTTACTTAATCCTGCAAAGAGTTTGTTTCTTGAGCTACCCTGGCAGTCAAACTCTCATTTTTCTTCTGGGGGAAAAAAAAAAGCACTAAAATATTGCCAGAACTAAAAGTAAAAACTGCTTTATATAGTAAGGTTATAGACCCTGACAAGACTGACTGAACTGGGATTTTGAGCAGCTTTAGGTGTCTTCCGATAGCATGGAACCATAAAAGCAATTTTACCCCTTTGATGTGACCAACATTTTTATTTGCTTTGTGCATTTAGTAACCAAAGTCAGGAATCATGGTAATAACCATTTTTTTTTTTTTTTAGTGTGTAAGAATACAGTCCCTCTCACTTTGTGTTTTGTGTTGCAACATCAAATATGAGCAAGTATTTGTAGACTAAGCAGGCGAAAGGGACAGGGAAGAGAGATCAGGAGCAAGACTGAAAAGGCTGGGGCAGAGTCCAGGGAGTAGACAAGTAGAAGAAAACAGGACTGGAGCAGGGAATGGACAAAAGAGAGACAAACAGTGCATAGTATGAGGGAAGTGGATGGGCATTACCAAACCTATGTGAAGGCAGAGAAAAGGACACTGTAGTAATGAATTAGAAATAAATTAAGAAAACTTCAGGGGAAGTGTGAAGATCAAAGAGAAAAACTTGTATTATGACAAATGTGAGTAGACTTACAAAGAAAATTTGAAAAAGTACCTAAATTTCCCCCAAAAAAATAAAAGTCCTTTCTGGGTTTGCTTTCTTGGTGGCTTGTAAAAAAAAAAAAAAAAAAAAAAGATATGGGTATTTGACAAGGTTTGGACTTAAGCATTGAGCATGTGAGTGTGGTGGGATGGAAGGGAAGGGGAAAGGAAACTTCCTGGCCTTTAAATCTCTTCCCCATGTTTCACTCTGGTGGATAGATTCCTGTGATGCTGAGCAGGTGGAAGAGGGCATAGCCATGCTCACCCTGAGCAAAGTAAACAGTACTTCAAGTCTTCCACAGCAATTTTTGATATACATGGGGAATCCACCTCAGGAAGAGCTTCGTTTGGACTATTTAAACCCAAACTTGGTCTCAACAAAGGTGAGATCCACAGTCTGAAGCCTGCTTTAGCTTTTGCCTTGGTCAGTCAGACCATTTCAGTCTTTTCTCAAGTCTCAATGGCTGCACAATTTTTATTTTTCACAGAAATAGAGAAGATTTATTATCTGTTCAATTGGTTTTCGTATGTATACATGCCTTTTCATATAACCAGGTTGGGATGGTATAACAGCCCTTGAATGTAAAGTGAGTGAGTTTTGGATCACCAGTGACACTGGTCAAGGGAACTTGCTTTGTACCTCAGCATATTTTTTCTTATATAATGAGATCAGTTATTCTAAAACGAGTTAAACTGATACTTCTATGGTATTGTTTTCAAACCACACAGTCATAACCTTGGAAAAGAGTTGAAGTTTAAATAATTTGTTCTTAATTCAGTCACGCATACCACCACTATTTCAAGTTGGTTTTATAAGATTAGAAGTTCACAAAAATAAAATATTTTCAAGGCATCTTTTCATAACTATCTTTATATGCTACTGAGCAGGGATTTATGGGTGGAATCATTGAAATTTAGTAACAAGTACTAATTGCTTTAATTAAAGAGGTAATTGTTCTTTTCTGCATTCTCCTGAGTAGTAGTAAGTCTCCTGCTTGTCTGTATACTATGAAAGTGCTTCAAGCTGTTCTCCATTTGTCACATGCATTAAGCATAAGTTTTGTCTGGGAACTGGTGCAAGCACTGTGCACAAAATCTAGAGTACGACAGGAAATTTTATCAGTGTTTCTTCGTCAAATAAACTGACCTCCTCACCAAAACTGAAGTAATGTCTTCCTTGGAATAATGCAGGAAATTCCAATGGCATAAATACAATTTTTCAGGTGATATGTAAATTAGTACTGAATCTTTAAAGATATTTCAACATTTTTTACTGTAATAATATGTACTTTCTGGCTAGACTGAGAGTATACTTATATCACCTGTACCACAATTACATAGACTATTTAGTAGGTAGAGGATATAATTACAAGTAAAAAAATCTTTTTATGTTTTGCTATTTCTTCCATGTTTTTTTGTGTTCATAAGAATATTTTAATCATGAACTAGTCTGAAACATTTCAAGGAACTCTAAGAAAGGAGCAGTATAATCCCATACCTTAACTGTCCCCCCAAAATACTAACCCATTTCTCTCTTATTCTGTCTGCCTGCCTTCTCATCCTCAAGGGAGGTAAAATTTTTTATACCAAAGCCCACCACAATTGTTCTTTTGAGGGGATGGAAGGGTTTGAAAAAATAACTAATTGTCACAAGTGAAAGAAAATCAAGTTTTTTGGATCCCAATTTTATTCAAGTGTCAGCTAAACCTCTAATTGCTCAGTTTTTATGATGTTTAGTTAAGTATGTTCAGAAGCAGGAATTCAGTCATTTTGGGAATGCTGTTGATAGAAATTTAGGTATAGAATTTCTATAGGGCGACACATCAGTCAAAAGCTAAGTGTAACTTCAGAAAATCAAATTGTTGGACTTGGGTACACTGTAGACAATATATGAGATACCCAAGGATCTTTCTATGAATCTGCTCTTCAATTAGCATGTTTTGAGTGAAATGAGTAAAATAGATCTTTTAAATCACAGAAGGTTTGAAATATTCCCATTGAGTAGGTGGCAGCTAGAGTAAGTTAACACACAATTTTTTTAATTAAAAAGTTATTCAACTTAAAGTATTTTGTGAAGATCATCACACCTCTTCTAAGCACAGCCTTTGAAAGCGTGTTCCCAGTTGCAGATTTAAATTTGCATACACTGAGTTTTACATGGTGTTTTGGTCATTTGTCAGCAATAATGTCAAAACATCTACTCTTTAAATTTATGTAGCTTTGCACAAGTATTATTTTTTAATAATTTGGAATACATCAGTAGTTTTAAATACAGTTGTCTGGCCATGCGTTTTCTTAATTCATCACTGATACTTCAATACTGTGTTTGCATTTTTGTTTAAATTGCAGCATTATGCTTGTTAAAATACTTTGATATAAAATTACACCAAATGTAGACTAGGATCACAAAAGTAAATGAAAAGTAGGCACAAGACAGAGTTAAACAGAAAGATTCAAATGCATTAACTCATAAATACAAGGAAGTGTTAGGCTTGTGCCGAGCTTCCAATAAATACTTAATCAAATCATTGCAAAGTTTAATGTCTCTTGTCATATGGTAATTAATCATTCTAAATCCTAGAACTCACCTTGGGGACAGTTTGGGGACAGGTAGGAAGATATTGAGAAGACAGGACAAAGAGAGCCAATGTGCATAAATAGCTAAACTTCAAATGTAGTGTACAGCAAAAGGCAAAGAACCTTCTCCATAATGTACATTCACATGTGCCTTAGGAGACAGCAAGCCAAAGCAATAACATTGTCTTTATGACAACTTCAAAAAATTTAAAATCCCCTGGCAAGTGGGGAAAAGGTATATTTGTTGGGGGTTTTTGTTTTGTTTTTTTAATCAGGACGTAAGTAATGGTGTAACTGGTATGTTCTAGTGCTTGTTACAGGTATGTCTCACTGTTGGTACCCAATCCTGTATATATTTAATCATGCTAGCAGTTTTTCTCTCACTGGTGAGTGAGTTCAGACATAAACTTAGCCTTCCAGTATCTAGTTCAAATAATCTAATATAAGGATATTTGACACAATATATAACTACGTATATAGTTATATATGTGTGTATTTATATATATATTTTTTGTATATAAATATATATGTATATATAACTACGTATATAATTATATACTTGTGTATACATAAAGTATATAACTTCTCATTTTTCTATCTGAAAAGTAGTTTGGGACTCCCTTGAACACTGACTACACTGGTCTGAAACTACTTACACTAGTAATCCCATAAACTTTGTTAAAATTAGTCACATTATAAATATATTTTGTTTAAGTGATTACAGAAGAGTGAGTTAAGTGTGAATTAAGTAACACAATGACCTTGAAGTGACTGATTTGGAGCTGCAACAAAAAAAAACACCAAAAAAAACCCCAAAAACCAAAACCAACCCCAGAACCCCAAAAAAACTGTCTAAAGAGAGTTTCTGCAGTCTCATCTGATAGCTGAAAATGTGTTTTTACATATTTGCTCAAAAAAAGGTTGGATTTGTGGTATCTAGTTAACTTAAAAGCTGTCTGTTTAAAAAGGTCGGAACGTATTTGGAGTAGCAATTAAATGGTTCCTCTGCCAAGGGCTACTGGAAAAATGGTAATCAGAACAAAATGTTTAAAGTAGAAAGATGCGATTTAACTTTTATTAAGCAAAGGGAAAACGTTTTATTTGTCTGTAATGTCAAGGCATAGATATTTACTGAGTCATCCTATTAATTATCTATGTTTACCAAGAGATCATGTATGCAGCTGAAGAAATGACCAGCTGTAATTGGTCCCTACCTCAGGGGAGCCACGGACAATTCTTGTTAGAATGGAATGACACAAATCTGGATCCTGACCAGCTGGAGCAGACTTTCCTCTTCCAATATGCCCATATTTCCCTGCTGAGAAGCCTTCTGTCAGAGCAGGCCCCTGTCAAAGTTTTCAATGTGGCTTGTCCATCACCACGATGAATCGGCTTTTTATTCTGTAACAGGTTTGTAATGAGAATTAGCTATTTAGCTGCTTCCATCTTTAATGAAGAATGATATGTATAATCATTTAAAACCAAATTGGCTTCTAATTAGTTTGCCTAGGGAGCTTCAAAACAAAATTCTGTTTCTTATAGTACTTTCTTGCATATGTTACATACCTACCTTAAAGAGAGACTTCAAGCCAGATTCTGAAAGGGATAGGCTGTGCACTTGTCATACATAAAATCTGTTTATGTCAATAGAAAAGTGTTATTAAAATATCAAAAGAGAAAAATAACATAATAGCCAGTAAAAACATAAACTGAATGTTATTTTTCACGCACAAAAAAAAAATCCAATTTGTAACTACTTAAAGATGTGTACCTTCCAAATTACAATTTTCTATTTAGAAATTTGTTTGCTAGAAGTTATTCCTATTTCCAGGTGTCCCCATATCTGTGACTAGATTAATGTAATTAATTTATCATTAGTTTCTCTTATGGTTGTGCTATACAAAATGGAAGTTGTAACACATTCTGTTACTTCCTTTCACTTTATTGAGAAAATTATGTAAAATCTTAAACTTTCATACATAGAGCTAATGAGCATTCAGACATCCTTTATTAGGCACCAGGAAGCTTTAATTAAATTTTGTGATTTTTTTTTTTTTTTGACAGAACTTAATTTCTCTTCCCAAATTAAAAGTAATTTTGTTGTTGTTACCTTCCTTCCTTCAAAATTGTTTAGATGCCATTGATGTTGCAGTCACCAAAGCTGTACATGGTATTTTGAGTTCATCAGACTATTTTCTTTTCTTTCATTTATTCTCTCCTTCAGTGTGTGCCTGTTCCTTTAAACACCCAGGTTTTTGTTTTGGTTTGTTTTTTCCCCCAGAACATTCATTTTCTTTAATTCTGTCGATGGTTGAAATAAACTGCCTGATCAAGAGGTCCTGTCTCTGTAATATTTATGGTAAAGGATAAAGAGAAAGAGTTTAGTGGGATATTTTCCTCTTATCGTGCTTCTCCACTGCTAGGACACAGAATCCAATTCTATTATGTACTCTACGTCACCTGAAAGCTCCAGATCTTAATAGTCTCTCAAATACATTCTTAATGTCACAGGGGAATTGTGGGTGGAGTGGCTGCAAGAGCTGTGATATTTAACATTTATTTATTGGGCAGGGTGGGTAGAGAGTGGAGAATGTTTTCTAGTTTAAGATTTCCATTCTAACAGATACACACAGTCTCTCTCTTTCACACACCCCCCCACCCCCTCCCCCCCCCACCCCATGCTCCAATTGCCTCCCCAGCCCCTCCAGTCTGCTTTGGACCTGCACAACGGATCCAGGGGAACCAGACACTCACTCTGACCACTGAGCGTGACTGAGTCCCAGTCTCAATGCATAGCTTTTCCAC
This sequence comes from Platalea leucorodia, assembly GCF_965183815.1. Classification (NCBI taxonomy): domain Eukaryota; kingdom Metazoa; phylum Chordata; class Aves; order Pelecaniformes; family Threskiornithidae; genus Platalea; species Platalea leucorodia. The sequence goes on from NC_138824.1 coordinate 48,691,998, forward strand.
CTTGGGCTTCATCTTCAGGGTGGAGTTGAATGTCCAAGTATGGAGTTTCCACCGCAAGGGGTGGTTATCTTCACTATTTACTGGTTTCTGAATTAGACTGTTGGCACAAGTCTGGGAAGTTACCAAGTCCCAGGATAACTTCTTTACCTAAGGCCAATTAATGGTTGTTGCTGCGACTCCTATCACCATCCAGTCTCCATCTCCAAATGTGCAACAAGGCTGTGAAGCTGACAACAGTTACATAACAAAGTTCACTTGTGCTTCTTTGTTTGCAAGCAGATGCCGCATTAATCTACTCAGTTCAAGCTGGGCAGTTGTAGTCCAGGCCGCACTTGCCTCAGTGGTGCTTTCAGATATGCATTACCCCATGGTACCTAAGTACCACACTCTTTCCTTATTCTGCCTCACACATCTTTCTAAATTTCCCAGCCTTCCTCCATTGTAACCTATTGGCTTCTATTAGACAAAGGAAAAAAATGTCTATACATCATCTAGAGTTTAAGTCTGTTCCTGTTCTAAAAAACGTCCCATCTTTAGGCTTGGAGAACCCCGTACAGAGACATATCTTCCACTATACTGTGACTTTTCTAGTCCTCAATATGGTTAGATTTATTTTATTTTCATTTTGACTGGCTTTGCAACCTCTTCTGGTTTCCGTTTGCAAATATTTGTGAAAGAGAATTTTTATTCACCTGAGTGTTCAGACAAATGCCAAACGCGTAGCTGGGATTCATTTAAGTACATACATGCATTTCAGATGGAAAATGTATTAAATTATATAGCTGGAACATCAGCTCCTGAATACAGAACGCCTAAGAAGGATAGTTAACTAGTGAGCCATAGGGTGTTTGCGTTGTGTTTTGTTTTGTTCTTTCACACAAAACACTTGTCAAGTTGTCGTGGATTAACCCCAGCCAGCAACGAAGCACCACACAGCCGCTCACTCACTTCCTCCTCCCCGGTAGGATGGAGGAGAGAATTGGAAGGGTAAAAGTCAGAAAACTTGTGGGTTGAGATAAGAACAGTTTAATAATTGAAGTAAAATAAAATAGAATAATAGTAGTATTAGTAATAATAATAATAACACAATAAATATATAAAGCAAGTGATACACTATAGAACTGCTCACCACCAGCCAACCAATGCCCAGCTCGTCTCCGAGCAGCGATCACTGCCCTCTGGCCAACTCCCCCCAGCTTATATACTGAGGGTGACATCATACGGTATGGAATAGCCCTTTGGCCAGTTTGGGTCAGCTGTCCTGGCTGTGCCCCCTCCCAGCTTCTTGTGCACCTGGCAGAGCATAGGAAGCTGAAAAGTCCTTGACTAGTGTAAGCACTACTTAGCAACAACTAAAACATCAGTGTGTTATCAACATTATTCTCATCCTAAATCCAAAACATGGCGCTATACCAGCTACTAGGAAGAAAATTAACTCTATCCCAGCTGAAACCAGGACACAAGTAAAGGCAAATATATTTGAAAACAAGAACTTCATAACAAATTCTGCCAACAGAACCAGGAACAAATTAAATAATCAAATTGTATGTGAGAACTTTGTTTCCAGCTGTACTTAATCCATACTGATACTGATTTCAAGAATAGTAAACAGAGATCCAAATTATAGGTCTAAATAAATAAATATTTAGGATGCCACTTTGTCTTTTATGGAAAATCTATCTTTTTATTTCTAATATATTTCTGTGTCCATTTTAAAATAATTTTAGTGAATGAACAAAATGACAGATGTAAACTTATATCTGCAGGAACGATTTCAGAAGTCTCAGGACAGCACAAAAAACATTGTAACAGAAAAACCAAACAACATGGTAACTGCCTCCCTCTTTATCCTTTTCTCCCTTTAAAAAAAGACAACCCTCACCCATTTTAAAGAACACTTTATTATTTTGGTAACCTTAAAACTGTCACAGAATAGATTAGGTAATTGGACTCCAAATAAATAGCAATGGTGATGAAAAATGTTTTTGGAATTCATAAATCATAAAATCAGTCAAGTTTGAAGGAAAACCAAAAGTTGTCTAGAGTTGAACCCTCCTGCTCAAAGCATGGTTGACACTGAATTCAGACCAGTCGCCCACAGCTTTGTGCAACAACCAAAGGCCTAGTAAAGACAGAGCTTCAAAAGCTGAAGAAATTTCTCAAAATATTTATCTATTTTTCTTAATATATAATTTTCCTAAGAGTTATAGTTGAGCAGTGTCCCGAATATGTTTTGTTTCAGACAAAAATATGTCTGTTTCTCTAAGCAGAGGTTAAAGACATCAGTGACTTCTATAAAACTCTAGAAAGGGAAATGGAGGCATCATGAAGAATGACCTAATTTCTGAAATGGAGATGTCATGAGGAATGAACTCTATCTGAGATGGCAAAAAATGAAGGAAGGATAACATAAATATTTAAATATAAATTATACAGACATACAACCAGGAAAACAACTATTCTGTGCCCATCTTTACTGCTGTCATATAGTTTGCTTCTCTTGTATATGTAGTTTCTTTTTTCTCATTTGTGTATGTTGCTGTTTGCTGTGTTCCCTTTAGTGAGAGATTTGTTTTGGTATATCACTCCTTAATATCATGATGTGACAAGTGGTTTACTATGCTTTTAGGAAGATGGAGAAATCAAAAAATGTTCACTGGCTGAAAACAAATGTCTTACTTAAAGGAAACATTTTATGGTACGGTAAAGATTTTGCTTGTTTGGTTTTTATCTTAAATTGTACATTAAATCTTAAGACAAAACCTGTAGTTTGTTATTTGCACAGGGTAAGGTAAATACCTTCTGCTCTGTGTTAAAAAGCCAGCATCCCACTGTTCTTATCTGTATCTGTTAAAAGAACAGGTACAAGACATTTGTATGCCAATAAGGCTCCCATGATACCTTCAGTTTGAAAGTATGAATTGACAGAAGCTTTCCTGAGTTGCAAACAGCTTTTTGTTAAATATATTTTGACAGGGAGCTAACATGTTGTCATGTAGCTGTGTCACATCATATTACAACATAATATTCTAGAAAAACATGCTCACGTGAAATCTTACCTTCCTTCCGAAATTAGGCAATGCTAAGAACCAAATCCTGGTGCTGGGCCTTGAGCACACCATGTCCCCCGAGTGCTTGTTAGTCTGGGCTCAAGGCTGCTTGATACAGTGCAGCTGTGCAACAATGATCAGGTGATTGAAAAGGGCTGGATGACTAGGAGCTGCAGCAAACCTGCTTGGCACCTTCTCTGCTTCATGTGGGAGCCCTGTTTCTATGTAGGCACTCACTCTGGGCCATGGCTGGAGTTAGGCTGCTGCTGCCCTGGCCCATGGGTGCAGAGTTTCTGCATGGCCTCAGAGCTGCCTCGTCACTGAGGACTTGCCTGGCTATCAGGCGCTCTTGTTGCTATCCCTGTCCTAGCCCTTCTCTCCTGGTCAGATACCATGGGACTGTGCCCCTCAGCGAGTTTCTGCTCTGCTGGCCTCCCTCGGCTCCCAGCTTCCTGCCTGATCTCATCTTACCCTGACATCTAAGGTCATTTGCAGGTTCTGTCTTTAAAATGGAAAAAAAATAAAGTCCCCAAATTTTTGGTCTGTGATCTAATATCAAACATGAAGATTAGAACTGATAAAAAACATAATGATTTTACACTTCCATGAGACAAAACTCTGTAGTAATAATTTCATTTTTAACTTATGGTAAAAGTAGCTTTATAATTAGAAAACACTGATGCAGAACCATTCAACTAACATCCCAAAATAACTTTATCTTGCTACATTAAGTAAGCCAAGTTTGCTCACTGAATAATGAAGAACAAAGATGTCTGAAAATGTTGTGCTGGTTCTTGGTCCTATAGAGACATATGTTTATAGTTTACTCAAATTCATCCAGTAGTTATATATATGTGATACGAAGGAGGTATGTAAAGGAAAAGTCCCAGTTATGCTCACATTCTGTATCTCTGAAAAATGCCAGATTATGTATCAGAACTTCACCCGTTATATTAATAGCTGAGCAGTGTGTTAAACAACAGACAATAAAGTTAGATTTTCTTCTGAAATCATCAGCTCAAGAAGGAATTTAGGAATTTTTAATGCACCAGCCATTGTCTTCTCTAGATTCTGAATGCTGATTATTTAATTGTTCATAAAAACTTCTGAAAGTTCCTGAGTTAGGGAAGGAGGGAAAGAAAAATGGGAACAAACAAAGCATGTTGGGCAGATAGTAGAAAACCTGATATTTTAAAGCATTAATAAGATGGTTCGAGTAATTAGGTTTGTCAAATTAGTATTGATTCCTGAAAAAAAAAAAAAAAATAGAGTTCTGATACTGAACTTGTTAATAAAAAAAAATAAAAATTAAGCCCTGGAAGCATATCTGGTGACAATCAATAAGATTTATAATAAATAGATCTTGTTACACTAACCTGGTGTCATTTTTCATTGGATTAATAATACCATTAATAAAAATAATGATTCTGGTATAATAAACTTCTGTAAAACATTGGAAACATTTTCACACAAGAATTTGACTTAAAAAAAAAAAGAACAACATGAAATTGATACAGCACACACTATGTAAATTAAAATATTAAATAGACTAGATCAGACCCTGAAGAACTCTGCTGGAAAATAAACACTCAGTATATTTTTTTTCTGTACAATTACTTTTTGAGATCTATCTAAAGAATTATTTTTACTTTATGTTTTAAAGAAAATATTGGGGTTTTGCATGATATGAATATAGAGTGGATGATTTATAGTGAAAACATCTTGCCAATCCAGAACACAGTTTCATACACTGGAGCATATACCAGTACAGTCCATGTAACTGCAATCTTCTAAGAACAAAGTGTGTAAGACTTCTAAGACGTTGGATACCACGTCGAGAAGTGACTTTGAAAATCTCACAGGTACAACAGTAAATTGCAAATCAGTGGAGCACTAGTAAATCAAAGGCAACATGATCATACCGACCTGATGAGGTTACCCAACTAATATTGCTTTGGAATTCTTACTAACATAATTTTGAACAATGTGAATTTGATTTTTTTTATTGTTTCAATTTCTGACTTCAGTGATAGAGTACTGGGAGCTGAAAATATACCTCTGAAAACGTCACTTCTGAAAGAAAGCTTTTTTATTTTCTTCTCTTTACAGTCCTTTCCCTAGGCAGTCCATGATAATGCAGCACTTCATATCATCACATATTTCACACTGAGTTTCATTGTGTTCCACAGATAAACAAGACAATTATGGAGATAAACAATAGCAGAGACAGAGACATTTTTGGAGGCACCTTAATAGAAAAATGGAGTCCATCAACATCTGAAATGAATTGGAAGGTCACTGAGGTAGAAAGGTACAGAGACAGTGTTTCACATAACCAGAGCTGCAGAAACATTTGCTTTGGTGTTAATCACATCAATATTGTAGAGAGAAACACAAAGGAAACTAGTGGCTGGTGAATAGGGGATACAAAAAGCATCTATGTGTGCTTCAGTGTGGCACACTGAAGTTTTGTTCCTGTTTATGGCATTTAGGGAAATATAAAATATTTTCACAGTGTTTCTCGTGTTGGAACTCTGTGTAGCATCGCAAACAGAAGAAAAAGGGTGTTACTAATTTGCCAGGGTTTCTAATGGGAGCTGAAGGATTATGAAAAACTTTCTGAGCTGAAAGTTAAGCATGTTAGAGCAGGTCATGCAAACTAGCATTGTGTCACTAATACCAAGGGGAGTGTCCATTTGCCACTTTGTAGAAGACTGGGAATGTGTGACTTCTGGCAGCAGGAGGATGGCTCCTTCTCTACCCAGAGACCTGCGACTACAGAATAGTGCAGTGCCCTGGTACCACACACAGAGCAGAAAGCTCTGCCTGGGGAGACACCACAGCGGGACATGCCTGAACTGTGCATATGCACCAAGGGGAAATGGTGGGTGACGGTTATGGGAGACTCCCAACTGCAGTGGTGGAGACCTACATCTGCCTGCCTGACTTGCTGTCTAGGGAGATTTATTCCATTCTGGGGACTCTGACCAGGGATGGTAACGAGTCTGCTGAGGCTTGTCTAGCCGTCTGGCTATTTTCTCATGCTGCTCTTCCATGCAGGCACCAATGAAACTGCCAGGGGAAATCCTGAGAGTAACAAGAGCCACTCTTAAATTGCAAGGCTCATTAGCATTTGAGCTCAGGTGCTGTTGCCCCAATCCTGTCAGTGAAGATGTGAAATTGTAGGCAAAATAACATAGCAACGTTACCAGTGTTCAGAATAGTAACTTGCAAATACTAAGGCATAGGAACATAGACACTGTTGAAAAGTCAAAACCAGTGACTTCCTACTCCGTGCAGTACTTGGGACTTGAAGTTGTTATGGTGACAGACCAGTGAGTAATATAATTATAATGCCCATCATGTGGGCAGGAAAAAAGGCTTTTAAAGTTATTAAAGCACCTTCTGAAGTTCCTTAAATGACTAAATGTTCTTAAAAATTCTACTGGTTTTACTCTTGTTTTGAGGATATTCTCAGCAATGAGGAGGTGCATAACATAAGGTAGGTAATTTACATGCCTGTTTACATTTTGTTTCAGCACCTGTGCTTTATCATAGTTGTCTCTTTCTATCTGCCACATTAACTAGTGGATTTTTAAAAGGCATATTATGGCACATTTTTTGATAACATAGCATATCGCATTCATCTCTTTGGCCACTTCTTGAATTGTTCACATAGAATGACAGCATATATTCCATCATATTGAAACAATTTGCATTAAATATTTGACAGAAAACATATGTCCCTGATTTTCTTTTCAGGGGAAAAAAAAAAATTAAAATCTCCATCCATCTCAAGCTGTGGAGTTCAGCTATTGTAAAAAAGCAATAACTTTCTTCCCTTTCATCCCTTTTAGCAATATGTAACGAAAGACAATAGAATAAAAGGGCAATGTACCTTATTTTTTGAAAACGGTGAGTTGATAGCCTACCAAATTTTTTTTTAGATTTTTTTGTAAAGTCCCAGTCATATAAAATACCTGATTTTAAAAGTGACTGATAACTTTATCACCTCTAATAAGACTTGTAGTCATGTAAGCCAAGACTGTGGTATATAAATGATAAAATATTGTGTATCAATGTTTTAAATAAATTGGCATATATTTACTGTTGATGTAAATCAATGTTGGTTTGATAACTTAAAAAATTCTTTCTCAGTGTTTGCAATGGCCATGTTCACTAAACTTTCCAATCATTTTACTACAACAGGTGACCTTTCTCCCCAGTTTCCCTGAAATTTCAAGTACCAATTTCATGACAGAAGCCTTCTGCAGATGTCAAAGGAAAAATTATTGCAGTAAATACAGATGATCTTTTTTTCTTTCTTTTTTCATGTTGTTTTATAACAAAATTCACAATCAATGAAACAACTACTGAGATGCATATAGATGGAATTTTTAAGACTATTTCAGACAGAAGCATAAAAGGTCTTACCTAAGCTAGTCAAAGACTGCAAAGAATATATCTAATACAAAGAAAAATAAAAAATTTTGAAGAACTTAATTTTAGTTTTAAAGCTAATATAGCATTATGAAAGTATGTTTCAATTTCAGTTGCTCACTACAGAAGTAGACAATCAAAATTGGACTTTGTTAATGGCACAATAATAAATTTATTCTTCTAGTTAGATAATTTTAATTTAAATAGTCAACATTAACAACAAAGTTGAACATTTTATTCAGCAGGAGCATTTGCAAAATTATGTCTCCATTTTAATCCTAAATTTTATAAACTTGTTATTTTGTTCGTATTACAATATGTGACCTATAAATCTAAATCCACCCTGCAAACATTCATGTACATGTCTAAACATTTTCATAATGTTAACTGAGGTTTAATCATTCAAATGCCTCTGATTTTTTTACACTGGGACCTAAGTAAAATTAACTTCATTTGAATTTCGAGGGAGGGGAAAAGTACAACGAAGCTTAATCTAATCCTCAATTATTGCTGTGTATTCCCAGTTTTAACTCCTGCATCCCTTACTCTCTTATTTAGGTACTTAAAAATCTCCTCACTTCCTCATGTGAAGTGAAGTAGTTTTCTGTACCCTCCACAAGAAAAGTTCCCATAAACAATGGAGAATAAAAACCAAAATGTAACTGATGATAACGTTCACAGAATAGTAGAGTTTATTTTTCTGTCCTATGTTTTTGATAAGTACAGGCTTATTTGGCACATTAAAATCTCAGCAGGGTTATGTTTACCTCAAGGATGAAACCAAATGGAAAATAAATACTGAGGTAACATATGTATAAATGAGAGGATGAATTTACTTATATTCTCCCAGTGAGTCCTTTGTGAGAAAAAAATATGTAGTGTTAGGTGTGTTCAAATAAGAGGAAAATGTTATATTTCCTCTGGAAATTACGAGAAGTCCAAATTATTTTCATTTTGAAAGTGATAATATAGCAAAATTTCATTTTTTTAATAGAAAGAAATAACTTGAAATATATATCTGTGCATACCTATACTTCCATATAGAAATATTACAATATAAAAAATATTATATGAAATAAAAGAGACTATTAAATACTGCTGTAACATACCAATAGATTAATTTTTAAACATGTTATAGAATAAATAGTTTATTGTATAATTTTCATATATTAAAAAACACGGGTTTAGTATCTTCATGACAGAAGAAAGCCTAATTGATTTGTTAAAGGTATTTCCTGTATTATCATTTCATTTAAACTACCTTACCCAACAAAAAGTCTATTTCACTGAAAATTCACTGTCTACTTGACAGCATTCCTTGTTGAGAAATCTATTATTAAGAAAGAGCATTTCAAATATGAATTTCAGCGGGAGATATATCATTAAATATGATTACCTTTTGTTTTCACTTTGTTTAGTCTTTTCTGTTACATCAATATATATTCATGCCTCTCTTTTCATTAATTTAATAATTGCCATTTTTCCTTGATTCTCACCTGTATATTGACCATGGGATACCAAGCACTTGCTCAAAGAAAAACAAATTTCTACCGTCCTTTAAGACCTTAATTTGTACTGTGTGTTTTTATCCTGTGTTCTAAGAGAGGAGTGCTGTTCCTTCAATATCCCTTACTAGGACAGTAAGAGGGTGACTAACCACTTTCTCCAGAGCTGCCGTTTTTTTCCCAGGGATATTCTTCCTTTACATCATCTCTTTGAAAGCCTCTATTTTCCATTCTAACATAATAGTAGATGTGTCTATAAAGTCAGTCTCTCGTTTTTAGGCTATTTTCTCTATAAGTTAGTAACTGTGTCACAATGCAATCATGTTTATTTTCTGCCACTCTTCTTGAACAAACTACATTATTTTTTCAAGTGATTATATGAAGTGCTGAAAAATTTCCTTTAGAGAGTGCTGAAACCAAATCCAAGATCCAGAAATAAGACTGGAACTTAATTTCATATTGGATTACAAGACACTGAAATAATGAATTATGTCCATTTTTTTGTGCATTTTGCTTTTTAAACATTTTGTGTACTGTGGCTTGTATGTATATGTCTGTGAGAAGGAGTGGAGGAAGGGATGCTACGCATAAACTATGCAAGTATTATATAGCTTTCAAAATCAAACAAAAATATAGCTAAAAAAACCTTGTCAAATGGGAGATACTTTTCTGCTGAAAGATTACTGCATTTTTAGTCTTTTATCCTTCATAGAGAATAATCATCAAATTCTATGTTAATGAAGCATATTTCTCCTTCATTTGAAACAAAAAACTTTAATGAGTTTTATAAGCACAGGATAAACTTACTGCGTTTATGGCATTATATGTGTTTGTATGATTGTGTACAGTTTCTAGCAGGTTTTGGATGGTCTAGAATACACACAAAAACCTGCTACAAGCAGGATTCTCCTTCCCTTTAAAAAGTTGCTACCCACCTTATCTTTTTCCCTAAGTATATATTGTCACTTCCTTGACTCCAGATTTTCATGGTTTTGAAAAAGCACATGTAGTGATTAACTTCAATCGTCGAGGGAAATTTTATGTTTTCCACTGAGACGTCTAGAAGAGATTGCTTGGATATACTGCCTGGAATAAATTCTTCCTTCATCCTTATTTTGACGGTCTGTCACCAGATAACTCTCTTCACTTTTGCAAGATTAATTCAAAGGTAGAATCTTTCCTAGGTGGGACATAAAATTCAGACTAATGGGTAAAATCTTTGCAAGGTGAGCTTGGCAAAAATCTGATGTTATCAGCTGCTTATGTATTAGTCTTGAAACGGACTAATTCTATTTTAGTTTTTCGCTGTGTTAACAACCTTTCACCATAACAGTGACTCTTTGACACTTCTACTATGAACTCTTCCTTTCATCTATGCTTACTATCTTGCTGGAAGACCATTTACATTTTTTTTGTTCACACACATGCACACAGGCACACACAGAGGACACTGACGCGGCCAGTCACACAGATGGCCACAGAAAAGGCACTGCCTTCAACAGCACCCACATACAGGGCTCACATCAGACACAAGCCCTGACAGCCACGTCCCCACCTCCTCTTGGGCTGGCAGAGGCAGAAGGTCACTCGTGTAGTACACACACCTCACTCTTCAGGTTCACAAGCGCACACATATTTGCAGATCCCCTGAGCACTGTCATGGCCCTTCTGCCTGGCTGGCACTCACTCCTGCCTGGATCCCAGACCCTCCTACCCACCCTGCAGGTCCCCAGCTCACTGGCTGGTCCAGATTGATGCTCAATGCAAACACGCAGCACTCACACGCTCATCCCACAGGCACTCCACTTGCAAGTCCCCCCCAAATACCAACACAGATCCTCTGACCAGCTGATAAACCTGCCCGGACCTGAGGACGCCTACTCACTGTCTGGTCCAGCTTGGAGTTTGCCAGTGAATACACATGCACACCCCGTGCACACCTGGTTTGGGGAAGGTACACACACTCGCCCCCAACAGCCGGCACCAGGCACACAGGCTGTGACCTGTGGTCCCACTCCAGCTGCCAGTGCTGAGCCTCTCACTTGCCTCAGTCACCTCACTCACCCCGGTCCCCCCAGTAGCTGACATCCAAGACCTCCACTGGCTCCAGCAGCTGATGCTGAGACCCCACTGCCCCTAGCAGCTGACACCACAGGCCAGGGGCACCCACACTCCCAGTCTGACTCCTGGAGATGGCACCCAGTCCCCCCAGCAGCTGGCACTGAGTCCCTGCAGCACTCACACACACATAAGATAGTGAGATGACACAGGCAGAGTTAAGAAAAGATTTAGTAAGAAGATATGAGAAGACAGGACAGACTATGGTGATCAGGTACAGGGTTCATCCTGATAAGTGTACTGACCAGTTCTGATTAACATGCCGTCGTCAGCCCTGTTTTATACCCTTTTCTGTTTTTTCCTTCTTTGTTCCTCCCTGCTCCCCCTGCTCCTGCACATTGCCTCATCAGTTTGCACACTCCCACCAACCCCCTCCAGCATCCTGAACCCTCAGGTTTGCATCCTTATCAGTTACAAAGTCCCAGTTTGCCTGCAGTTTCTTCATAGACCATCAACTAGCGTGACTGACCAGGTTTGTTTCTGGTTACTGTCTTTATTAATGTTAATTGGACAGGTTTTATGTCTGTGTGTTTGTCTCCCTCCCTTATCATCTCAATTGAAAAAAATAAACGTTTTCACACTCCACATATCCTTACCAATTAGTGATGCTGACCAGGTTTGTTCTTATCACGACCTCCCTTATCATGTGTTGGTGAGGTTTGTGTCTGCGTGTTCTCGTTTGTGGGTCCTTTGACCAGATATACCCTCAGAGGAGCAGACACTCTCCTTCTACATATCCTTACTGTGTTTATTAAATTATATGTAAAACAATGGAAGATATTGTTCTGTTGTAGTTTGTGCTGTTTCACTGGCTTAATGAATGACAAAAAACTTTCTATATGATTTTCTCATATATACTTGGATCCCCAAAGCTTTTCAGTTATTTCCCTGTTGTTCCATCTTTATTGTTCTGAACATTCTTGTCTCAGATATGTCTCTTAAAATGTATACTGTACATATCACAATTTATTAACAAAATACATATATTTTAAATTTCACGTATCACAATTAGTTGAGAAAAATAGATAAATTAGAGTTTGTTAGAGGTAATAAAACTATGACCTTAATGTAAGCTTTGGGACAGGCTATCTGCAGATTTATATAGGCATTGCTCCATTGACTTTATTGGTCTGGGCCATAAAATCCAGGTCCTGTCCTCTGCTTGCATAGCCTTGCCTTGCTTTATTGTCTTTGAACTTTGATGAGGTGCATTAATACAATATAGTTATGCCCAAGAGGTGTTCAGTTTTCTGTGCTTGTATTAAAAGAAGCAGTTCTTTCTGGAATGGATTGATTGCATCAAATGAAGAGATGATTGTATCAGTGGTTCATTACCTTTGTGATTTCTTTTTTATCAAAATAAAAGGATCTATGCATTCACATTCATTTCAGAAAAGAAAGCCTGATTGACATATAAATCTTTTGGTCATTGGACTGCTTGTTGCAGCCCCTGAGATACTTTATCCCTGTAAAGAAGCAAGATACATGGAAATTTAGCTACTTACTATTGGTAAATAATCAGAAAAGAAAGCAGCTTTGAAGTAATGGCAATGAAACTAAAACATTCCTTATTTCTCTATTAAGCAACTGCTGCTTTAAGATGTTACTGATGGGGATCAGAAACCATAAGCCTCATCTCTCTTGACAGGCATATCTCCAAAAGCATTGAGTTTATCCTCTTTCTGAGTTTAAATTCCAATGCCTATAGAATTTGTGCTTGACTGACTAGCTTGCCTTTTTGCCTCTAAAAGTGTGTGTTCCTGATTCTGGCTCAGAAATTCAGAAGCAGAAGAAAATAACTTCCTAAAGTATTTAAGCTGTGCCCCAGAAGGAAATATGGGAATAACCTATTCCCATTTATTACTATCCTTAAGAAAAAATACAAAAAAAATTTTAAGTTTTGAAGTACTAAAGGGTGATAAACCCAGTCCTCAAAATAGGTCAAAAAAGAGAGTTATAATTTTTAGACAGTGACTTGGGTTGTATAATTAGCTAGCAACATCATTAGCAATCTTAGAGACATCACAATGTCCTGAATTTCCATATTTCAGCTGCAAATGTAATAATTTGTACTTCCAGATAACTTATTTAAAAGCACTGATGAATTTTCACATATGGATCATCAAATATACTCAAATATTCTTTAAGCGTTCTTCAAAGGATGACTCTTAGACTGGAAAAATACTTTAGTATTTGGAAAATAAAAGCAAAAAGGTCTTGAATGTCTTTGTTTTCATAACTTTCCTTTCCACCTTAAACTGTCATATATATTTGATTTTAAAAAGTTATTTCCTCTTTTAAAACTTGCTGTTTCACTCGATGTATCATTAATGCTTGATCTGAGGTAACAGATAATTGCACTAAAATTAAAGAATTAGAATTTTCCCATATTGGATGAATTAGTTAATTTACAAATGAAATAGGAAACTTTGGTAAAGCTGCTTTCCAGCAACAAATGCAAAATGGACAAATATGAAGCACAAATTATTTTTATTTTCTATGACTTTTTCATGAGTTTCAAAAAAACATAACCTCTGATAATTATCAATATTTCTTTTCTATTTTTTGTAATAGAATATTTTTTTTTCATTTTACAAATTGTCATTGAAACAGTAGGTTTAAACCAAAAGAAAAATGAAGAAGTATGAAAGAACTTGAACAATTAGGTTAGAATAATTGAAGTTTGTATAGACAAGACAAAGTTTTAAACAGGTTTATATGTGTAAAGCCTGCCACATAGCAGGTCTTCGTGCTTTTAATTTATTTTTGTTAATAATTATGACTATAGACTGACTGAAATCAAATAACAGCAACATTAATACCCAAAATCAAAATGCAAACTCCCAGCACACATGCCAATGAGCACCAGTGGTCCTGGAGATCCTTCCCTGTTCTTTTCTACTCCCACCTTTTTCTGAGGCTTTGAAGAATTTATTGCAGTTCAGACTGACTAATACAGAACCCATTATGAGACCCAAAAGGTGAATTGGCTTTTAATTAGTGAAATTCTTCTTCTAACCCCAGATAAATCTGATGAGGAAAATGAACTGAGTCTCTGCAGATTTCATAGTCCCTTAAGGTTTTATTAAGCAGTACTTGAAAACCTTTTTTTCTTCATAAGTTCCATTATATCAAATTAACCCTCCCACCTTGCCAGTCCTTATTTTGTAACTGTATTTTTATGTCTTACATGGATTTAAATAAGATTAATTTATATCTCAGCTTTTTCCATCTTAACAGCATTCTTGCCATTTTGATTTCCCTTAATCACACAAAGATATAGGGATCTAAAAAATGTCACCTGAAGTAGCTTAGTCTACCTATAGACTGGCAGAGGGAAGAGACAGGCACAGACACAGAGTCATTCACCTTGTCATCAGATGTGAATATGATAGCCAGAGTTAAGTGAGAGGAATCTCATCCTCACCATCATTTGTTCATGACATTTGCACGTATCATTTGCTCATGGTTGAACAAAAGACAGGGCTGGCCTGCAGGCACCCCTCAGTAGCCCCAGTCAGCTAGTGTGCATACTTTATTACAATTTTTCCCATTTCTTTACTCTCTTTTTGCTACCTTAGTGCCTCTCTTTCTCTTCCACAACCATCTTCCAAACAAACAGCCCACCCCTAATTACTTTTTCTCCACTGATACCAAGTTTAGTATTTCTGATACCTAGGTCATGTCTACTTTTCATGGTATTACCAACGGAGTTACCAAGGCACTACCGGCCTCTGCTCTGTAAAGATCTCTCAACGATCCCCTTCAGCTGTCTATGATATTTGCCTGTTTTTCACATAATTCTCCTCAACTCCCTCTGCAATTCAGCCACAAGCATGACACTCCTGGTGATTTCATCAGCATCTCAAGTTGTTAACTGTCACGTCCTGTAGTCTTCCACATGCCATTCAGTTAGCCTAACCTCAAGACACGCTATTTCTGGTCTTTCCTGTCGTACATCTAGGAACATATTCTAGATATGTGCAAGTTATCCCATGAAATTTTTAACACTTCCAGTCTGCCTGCTTTCTCCAAACCATCTTCCTTTGATTGCACAGTTCTGAATTCTTCCCATATGCCTTTCAAACACTCGTCTTGAAAGATAAGTATATGAAAGTTTTTTTTAATTTTTACCTCTTACCATCTGTCTGTGTTTGCCTTTTTCCTTGTTTGTATCTGTCCCAGCTGTTTGTTTAGGTCCCTCTGTGACCTCTGTTTTCAATCTTAATTTTTAAAGTAATTACAAACGCTTTAAATCCTTCCCTCTATCATGTGTTTGGGAGCCCATGTCTCCAGCTCCGCCTGTCCAGTGACAGTTGCAACAGAACTTAAACAAAACGCCAAGGACTTTCCTTGTTTAAAATTAATGCTTTTCCAGTTGACACTAATATGTTTTGGCATTAAGTATTTTAAAATTTTCTTGTTCTGTAGTTCTTCAATTTTTAGATTAATGACGAAGCTTCTGGAAGTTTTCACACCATTTTGTCTTACTACTTACATCTATTTGTTTACATTGCTTACAATCCATTTGTTTACCTGAATGCTTTTATTGTTCCACTGTTGTCTTGACTGCATATCTTCCCTGCCTTTGAAACCTGGTGTATTAATTACTGAATTTCTTGAACATTTATGTTGATACACACCAACAGACTTGAGATCACTTACTGACTGTAACATGTTGTCACAGATGAGTAGTTAGGTGGCTCAAAGAATCACTGTCAAAGATATTTGTAAAAAGTTATTTTAATAAAAATTTATAAAAGTGTGATTTAACAAAGTTCAATGGCAAGGTTCACTCTATTATCAAATGAATGGAATATATATATAAAGGAGAAAAGAAAAAAAAAGAAATAGCTAGCAGCACTTTAAGATCTATTCACAGTTAAAAAGAGGAATTTAGCAGCAATTAATCATTAGTTAATTTAGCATCTACAAAGTGATTAGATAGGATTTACTACAATATTTGTATCGATTCACACACATACACACAATATGCATATAAAAGTACCTGTTAAAAATTCCCCTCTAGTTCAATGAAATACTCACTTCAAATGATTGTCTCAATAGGCAAAGGTTGAGCCTCAAGGAGGTGGGGGGGGGCTGGCGTTCAGCCCAGGTTCTGTTGCCAGGCCTCTGTACTATGCAAATTTAAAAGTTCGCAAACTCTGAGAGGCGTCCCACTCAGAGGGAGATTCTGGCATAGCCTGCTGAGGTCCAGGAGAGCTCAAAGGGTCTCACTTGGTACTGCTGTTTTATAGGGTTGCAAGATGATTGACTTTAGGCATCAGTAAATTTCCATCCTGTTTTTACAGTCCAGGTTGGAAATCACTAAAGTTCTC
This sequence comes from Platalea leucorodia, assembly GCF_965183815.1. NCBI lineage: Eukaryota > Metazoa > Chordata > Aves > Pelecaniformes > Threskiornithidae > Platalea > Platalea leucorodia. The sequence continues at coordinate 48,708,450 of NC_138824.1, forward strand.
AAAAATTCCAGTGACACTGGTAGAGATCCTCCTGAGTTGCAACCCAGATAAGGTATGCTCCAAGGCTGTCGGGGGCAGCTGGTACAGACATAAAATATGTTCCAAGGTTGTCAGGGGGAGACTGGCTCCCTGGTATGGATGTAAAATATGTTCCAAGGTTGTCATAGGGTGGCTAGCTTCCTGGTACAGACAGTGCTGCACCACCACACATGTGAGTTTCACGCTTCTGCATGGATCCATCAGAAACTCTATTACATTTTCTAATCTTCTAAAAAAAAATATGCATCTAACATTAGAGTCTCCAGACTAAAACAGTTATCACGCATCTTACAAACAGATTTGAGAACAGCAAAAAAAAATCTGCAGCTTTTCTACCTATAGGATTATTATATTCTTATCTGTGATTTACTGTATAAAAAAATAGGTCAGAAGGATATTGCTCTAAAATTGCCTGGTTTTCGCCACTGACTAAAAGCAGAGCCTATGCTGACAACATCAGAGAGACTTCTGTATTTGGGATATCTACTGTTAGGTGAGATGAACTTCATGCAAGGTTTCTCTACAGCATGCTAAGACTTACAAAAGGTTTTAATCAATCCATCACATTTTGAGGCAAAACATTACACATTCCTTACTGTGAACACAAACCCATTCTTCCCTGTGAGTAACAATAGGAGTATAGAAGGACAAAACTGCACAATTTCCTAGCCCCAGAAAATTTTATCTTTCCATTTTCTACATCAATGCATCAAATAATTTTAAACTAAGTGAATCTGAATGATCAGCAGCGAGTCTGTAGTTATAATGAACTGCACCAAAGTTGTTTTCAGATAATTTTTAAATGGTGTAGGGGAAGGAAAGAAATAACTAAATAAATAGCTAGATGTGAGTTCATTAAATGTGGTGGTGTGGGGTTTTTTTCCCCCATAAAAGAAATCTAAGTTGTTTTTAACCAAATGACCATTTTTAGTGTACACAATATTTATGACAGTTATGATTGGTATTGGAATGAGATGAAGTGGATGCAAAATTTTACTGATAATTACAGTCTTTCCGCATTATACATAAGCACTCATGCACAGCCACTAAATAATTGTCAATATTTCTGAGGGCTGTAATTTACATGAAGATTTATTAATGCTTATCAGGATTCCGACTCACCTTCTCTTCTTCTTTATGCTCTTTATGAATATGTTTGTACAGGATTTTATAAACATTCTCATCCTCTGATGTATATAAAAATAGTAGGCAAGAATTAAAGGTTTAAAAATCAATGACCCGTGATTAACACTGTTGAAGAAATGTTTTTTACTGTCTTAACAAATATAAACAGAATGAAACCTGGTAATTTTTATGAAATGAACTATTATGGAGAGAATCTTGCACTTTTCATTAAAATTTATGATCATACTTGATTCAGTTTGATACATATACATGAAATTAGGGTATGAATTATTTAAAACTTATTGGAAGGATGCTCCATTTTAGAAGTCAATAATTGGTTCCCCGGTGAATAAACTGTGAGGCCAAGGGCCAAATACCTTGTCCCAGTAAGACATCTGAATTATTGTTGAAGAAAATGGAGTTCATTCCTATTAGACCTTTTATCGTGCAAGTAAAATTATTTGCTGTTCTATTAATGAAGGAATAATTATTGATTAATAATAAAACTCCCTTCTGTGGGCCAACTTAGCACACTGTTAGTGTCATTTTAATTTTCCATCTCCCTTAGAATTCATAAACTTTTCAAATTCATTCCTGCAATGTATTTTCTTTCCCCTTTCTACATCTCTATCACCCTTTGCCCCAAGAAATCTTAGCAACTGAAATCAATAAACATACTTTATGATATCAGAAGTTACATGAAATTTAATTATTTTTCAGGCTTTTTGTTCATTCATTAAATGCACTTTAATGAATTTCATTTTCATTTTCTCGCTACTGACTAAAAGAAGAGCCTATGCTGACAACATCAGAGAGACTTCTGCATTTGGGGTATCTACTGTTAGGTGAGATGAACTTCATGCAAGTTTTCTCTACAAGTAACTTGCACTTGAAATTTATTCAAAACAATAGAAGAATCTTTAATTACCTTACATTACATTGGTTTGCCTTCTTACTTGAGGAAAAACAGCAAAAATATTTTAAAAATTAATTCAAATCACATTTTCTTATACATAAGTAACACTAAAGAAACTCAAACTTTTAATAAAAATATAATACACATCCCACAGTTTTCAAACTATTCTGTCCTATTCTCTCCTAGATGCTTTGTACTCTTCAGTGGGAAAATAATTGTATCCATAACAAATATGCATGTATGTAACTAACTAACTAACTAAATATTTTTAATTACTTATTCAGAATTACACAATTGCTATCTGTCTAAACGAATAACAGTCTGTACATAAAGTGTACTGAATAAGTATTTGTGTTATATACACAATTATTCACAGAGTGAAATAGAGATGGTCTCCATTTATGAAGTACACATAAACATGTATACCCAAACACTAAATAATGTAACAGTATCTATCCATCATTCCAGTGATCTCTACCTCATTTAAAAGATACAGTACACAACCCTTTTCAAAGCACTAGGATATTTCTCTGCATTTCCTGTTCTTAAACATTAGTGAGTAATTATTCTACATGTGTGAGCTTATTAAATTACAGCTCTAATCATCTTTAAATGCATAATGAAATCTCCTGAAATCATATAAAAACAACCACCACCACCACCCCCCATATTTTCCATCAAGTACATAAACAATACCAGGTTTGGATTTTCTTTATTTGCCCTTTTCAATATGAAAAATTAAGTGAAGCTGTCAAGAATTTTTGGCAAAAGAATTTTACATTGTTTAGATTAGGTTAAAAAAAAAAAGAAGCTCTTGAGGATGAGACTGAAAGTTAAACATTAGCTAATTAGGACCATTTGTTTCATCTATAATTGTCCTTCAGGGAATTTTTCTTCCATCTTCCTTTTCTATACTGACCATGGTCAGATGTGGGATATCATATTAGATGGAATACTGAATGATTCTCATTGGGGCCATTTTTATCTTCTGTCTACTGTTTCTTGGTGAGTAAGTTGCTGAAGATCAATAGCATGAATCAGCATTCTTTGTGCAAACTCGAACTTGCACTCTGAGAGCAAAATGTGATTTACTTTCACAAAGTTAGATTCTAAGTTGGTTCTTCTCCAAATTAAATCATATCAGAACTCTTAGAGTCATCAGCAATGTAGGATTAGGTCTATGATGGTAGACTGCAAAAAGGTGGGAAGATGAAAATCCTTATTGTCCCTCAAGTTCCAAAAAATGAATAATAGAAAACAGCTATAAGTAACATTAAACAAACAAACAAACCAAAATAACAGCAAAACAACAAAACCATTTTTTTTCCTTACCTGCAATTTTTGGTTCTGCAAAATATGGTTCTGAAAATCCCATTCTGTCTTGCTACAGTCTCCATGTAGTTCTGCTTTCCAGTTTGGCATATCTGGAGATTTTTCTTTTTGCCTTTCTTTATCAAAGCTTCTGAAATAGTTCTCAGACCACAATAGCTATGTCTAGTTCTTTGACTAGTTTCTTGCACAAGGAAACATAACCTCCCTACAACACAAGAATCTTGCCCAAAGATTTTTTTTGAAAATATCATAAGGATTCAAAATACTTGAAAATGTATCATATTGGGAATTTGTCTTTTATGTCTTGTTGCCTGAAATATGTATAACTTACTTACCCTAAAATTCTGATGAGTGTTCCTAGTTCTTATCAAAAGGACATGGTTTAGTGGTGGACTTGGCAGTGCTAGGTTAACAGTTGGACTCAATGATCTTAAGGGTCCTTTCCAACCTAGATGATTCTGTGATTCTATGATTCTAATTATTGTTTTACAGAATAGAATAAAACTGTTCATTTGTTGGTTTTCATGTATCAAATATTCTATGGCACTTAACCAGAATTAAGAAAAACATTATGGCTGAAGAAGGATAATTTGCTGATAAATGAATATATTAGTATTTCAGCTACAGAATATTGGTCTGAATTTGTTACTGCTATTAACAATAGAATTTTTGTTCTCATGGTAGCTGTAACACCTTGAACTAGAATATTCTAGCCACTAGAAATTTTTAACATACATACTGATGTTTTCTAAAACACTTAGTTCATCTACGAGGTGTTAAGTTTAGAAAGATAGAGCATAAACAAGATTAATGAGAGCCGAAGACACTTGATTGATACGTCTTTCTTTCTTCTCTCTTCTTCCTAAGAATGGATGATCTCTGAATGAAATAGCTGCATCTCTGATCTTTCTCACACGTCTTTCTCACAGATCTCAGATCTTCCACATCTTCAGATGCTTTCATAATTCAGAGATCACTTAAACTCTCTCCAGGATTTCTATTTTCCTTTGGGGAAAGTAGACTGTTATGAGCAGCTCTTGTGGTTTAACCTTGGTATGCACCTAAGCCCCACACAGCTGCTTGTGCACAGGGGAGGAGAATCAAAAGGGTAAAAGTGAGAAAAGTCATGAGTTGAGATATAGACAGTTTAACAGGGAAAGCGAAAGCTGCATGCGCAGGGAAAGCAAAATAAGGAATTCATCACTACTGGCCATTGGCAAGCAGGTGTTTAGCCATCTCCAGGAAAGTGTAACAGTCTCCGACTGTGTAACAGTCACTTGGAAAGAAAAATGCTATAACTCCAGACATCTTTCCTTCCTCCTTCACCCCAAATTTTACTGCTAAGCATGATGTCATATGGCATGGAATATCCCTTTGGTCAGCTGGGGTCAGCTGTCCAGGCTGTGTCCCCTCCCAGATTCTTTCTACTTGCTATGTTTCTTTTAAAGATGTTTGACACTTGAAACAACTCTGTGTCAAATAATAGCTCATTGATATCTTATGAATTATTAGAAGATATTGGTCTTGTTCCTACATTAATCTTTTTTTGACTTAATTTAAACGGGTAGTTGATTCTGCCACACTCAAGCTTACAAAAAAAATTGAGTGAAGTGACTAAGAAGTGGCTGCATAAAGGACAGTTACGCAGTCAATCCAAAAGCATACTATGATTAATACTGAATCAGACAGTTCTCTCAGATGCACACAAAAATATATGCAATGAATGCACACTATTTACATATGTATGTCATAGAATCATGGAATCACAGAATGCTTTGGGATGGAAGGGACCTTTAACGGTCATCTAGTCCATCTCCCCTGCAATTGGCAGGGACATCTACAACTAGATCAGGTTGCTCAGAGCCCCATCCAGCCTATCCTTGAATGTTTCCAAGGATGGGGCATCTACCACCTCTCTGGGCAACCTGTGCCTGTGTCTCACCACCCTCATTGTAAAAAATTTTTTCGTTCTATCTAATCTAGATCTACCCTCTTTTAGTTTAAAACCATTAGCCCTTGTCCTATTGCAACAGGCCCTGCTAAAAAGTCTGTCCCCATCTTTCGTATAAGCCCCTTTTAAGTACTGAAAGGCTGCAATAAGGTCTCCCTAGACCCTTCTCTTCTCCAGGCTGAACCACCCCAGCTCTCTCAGCCTTTCCTCATAGGAGAGGTGCTCCAGCCTTCTGATCATTTTTGTGGCCCTCCTCTGAACCCACTCCAACAGGTCCATGTCTTTCCTGTGCTGAAGACTCCAGCTCACCAGAGGTCTCACCAGAGCAGAGTAGAGGGGCAGAATCACCTCCCTCGACCTGCTGGCCACGCTTGTTTTGATGCAGCTCAGGACAGGGTTGGCTTTCTGGGCTGTGAGATCACATTGCTGGCTCATGTCCAGCTTTTCATCTACCAGTACCCCCAAGTCCTTCTCCTCAGGGCTGCTCTCAATCCCTTCATCCCCCAGCTTATATTGATACTGGGGGTTTCCCTGACCCAGGTGCAGGACCTTTCATCTGTCCTTGTTGAACTTTATGAGGTTCACATGGGCCTATTTCTCAAGCTTGTTCAGTTCCCTCTGGATGGCATCCCATCCCTTGGGCCTGTCAACCACACCATCAGGTTATCACTGTAATTTTTCGCCTCTGATTTTTTGTTATTATTTGTCCCACAAGAGTGAAAGATGGTTAGGGAACTGCCAGCTTTATAGATTTAACAGAAATTATTTCATGAGTATGAACACATGACTCATTTTATCTCTCTGCATCAGTTCGTTTCTTAAGGACTTCTACTGGAAAGAGTAGTGTGGACCATGACCACCTGAGACCTTTATTGTTACCAAAGGCTGTGCCAATTATTTAGTTAATTTTTATTTGTCTTGATAATTTTATGTTTTATTTAAAAAAATTAATATATTGTGCTTTTTTTGTCATATGTCATTATGAACTTAACAATTAAATGCTTGATATATTTGTTGATGCCCAGGGCTTGGATAGGGGAAGGTCTTGAGTCATTCCTCTTTTTTTTTTTCCTTTTTCTTCGTTCTCAGGGATTGCAAAGTATTATGTTGGGTTCACGTGCAGCACAAGCTCTCATGGGATTTCACTAATGTAATTCTGTCAGTCTTCATGTTCAAAAAGCATACAATGCCATTAAGAAGGTTATTGAAGTTGTTTGGTGTAGTATGAAATGCTATTCTTAGTGTGCAGATGACAACCAATTCAGTATGTGCATCTTATCTAAGCCATTTATCGTAGCTGTGAAATTATTGAAAGAGACAGGGCATGCAAGACAGATGTTCTGAATAACTTTCCCCTTGGATAATTCTGAAAGGGGTATATGCCAGTTGTTCCAAACTCCTTTTGCATCAAGGCATTCTGGTTTTCTTTTCTAGAAGATCCTGAACGTGCAGAACTGTGTTCATGTCAAGGAGAGGCAAGTTTATTCTATACTGCTCTGTTACTAATGCAATGCAATATATAAGATGGCTTGTTTAATCACTTATGTCACATTGATCAGATCACTATGTCATCTGTTTAATTGGCCTATCTAGGTTACTGATTACATTAATTGTGTCTATCACTGTCTCAATTAATACTGAAATTTAGAGTTAATTTTATCAAATTGTTAATACTAAAAGTTAGCATATAAACCCTTTAGATTTATTCTGGTTTTGATATATTATGTTGGACAAAGTAAAATAATCTTTTCATGATTATTCAAAATTGTTAAAATTGAAGTCAAAACTGGAAGGTACCATGAACGCTTCACAGAACTAGGCTAATACAGCAGCCAAATGAGACTGTCAAATACAGTCTTACAAATGCTCTTCAGCTAGATGTATAAGCAAAGAAACCTTGAAAAATTTAGTACTTATGCCTTTTTTTCCCCGCAAAATCAGGTTGTATTTATGGGATCAGAGGGCAATTCAGGTGGAAAGGTACTTCAGGAGGCCTCTAGTCCAACCTCTTGCTCAAAGCAGGGGCAGCTCTGAGGTCAGACCAGGTTGGTCAGGGCTGTGTCCAGGTGGGTCTTGAAAGCCTCCAAAGACAGAGACAGTGCAATCTTTCTGGACAACCTGCTCTGCTGACCAACTACCCTCATGGGGAAAAAGTTTCTCCTTACATCCAATCTGAAACTGCCTTTTTATGCCAGCTGCCCCTCATCCTCCCCCATATTCTGCATGTTAAAGGGCCTGGCTCTGTTTCCTTGTTGACCTCCCCATAGGCACTGATGTACTTTTGTTAGGAGCCCTGCAGACATCTCTTCTCCAAGCTGAACAAGCCTTGGTCCCTCAGCCTCATCTCATTAGGCAAGTGGTCTAGTCCCGACCATCCTCATGGTTTATTGATGTCTTTCCTGTACAGGACACAGTAATTAGATGTGGTGTAACCAGCTCTGAGTAAAGGCATGAATGATCGCTTCTCTGGACCTGCTGCCTGTGCTTCCATTAATGCTGTCGGCTGACTTTGGTGCCAGGGCACACTGCTGGCTCATGTTCATCTCACTATCCCCCAGAGCCCCCAGGGCCTTTTTGCCAGAGCTGCTCCCTAGCCTGTCAGTGCCCAGTCTGTATCACTGCCAGGGAGTCTTCCTTACTTGGGATAGGACTTTGTATTTTACCTTGTTGAACTTCATGAGGTTTCTCTCAGACCATTTCTCCAGCTTGTCTAGGTCCCTCTGGATGACAGCCTCTGGATGACCTCCAGTGTTTTGACTGGTTCCATCCCCAGAGAAATTCAGTGTCATCTTCATAAAAATGAATCAAATCGTTCCTGACTGTAACAGTCTTTTTATGTAATACTCTTGATCACAGGATGGAAATGTTTAGGGGAAAAAAAAAAAAAAGCAAGCTAAAATATCAAAAATAGTTAATACATTTCTACTCTAAGTATTATTCATTGCCTTGCATTCTGCATAAGATCATGCTCTCAGACTGTTGCATTATCTATAGTGATTGGTAAATGAATTTAAAATGAAACTGAAGAAATATGATTTGATACAGCATAGAAAATTCTGCACATTTTATGCACCAGATTGCTTTGCAAATGCATTCCTTACAATCTGCCTTTAGGCAGCTGGAATTGATAATATTCCTATTAATGGATGCTCTAGGCACAAAGAGACAGGAAGTAGACTTATACATACACTGCTCAGAACCACAAAATCTTTAATATGATGCAATCTTCCATAACATAGTTTTCCATAAACAGAAATAAATGTGACAAAGAGTGACTAGATCAGCAATGTCCTGTCTTCTAGTTTAGTGGAGATAAGGGGCACATCTTACTTTCTTACCTTAATGGTATCGCAGGTGTCACGAAAAATTAAATATATTAGTAGCAAGGAATTTGCAGTAGACATGTGACAAGGACCCTTAATTCAGTTTGCAGATTTCAAACATAAGTGTTTAACACTGTATGGACTCAGTTATTCACACAGGAAAAGACCTTTTGGTACACTGAGCACTGTAATAGTCAAAAGGAAATACACCACCCCCCACCCCCACCCCCCAAAAAAAACCCCAAAACAACAAAACAAACAACCACACACACACCCAAATGCAAAAGTTGCCCCCATTCACTAGGCTACACTCTAAGAATTTCAGTTTTGGACTTGGGAATCAGAGTTGAGAACTAGTGTCTGAAAGTGTCTAATGCTCTGGTAGAGGCTTGACTTCCTCACTGAGGTATGGCAGAGAGTCCCAAAAGAAGGTTATTACACAAAGAGTGCTTAAGCTGTCATAAATCTCCCACAAAAACAACTATATTGTGCCAGGAAAAGACTGAAGAGCAAATGGTATTCTTCAATGATTGTCTTTGTAAAGTCAATGTTAGTATCTCTGAAAGATACCTTCCACATTTTCCACTACCCTATACCATTCGCTTGCAGCAAACCAGTAAAAACTATAGGCACTATACTAGTGGCTTTACACAATTAATATTACTCTTGTTTGCTCTTTTGGTCTAGGATAAAGACATTTTACGGTGGGAAGGAAATGTGGCCACTGTGTTTGTTCAGACTGTCAAGAAGTGTTCCATTAGTGCTTAGTAGGTCGTGATTATCCTGCCATTAAAAATGGGCTCTTACTAGTAGCCACTGTGACAGAGACCTTAAGAGATCATGAAGAGTTTTTGTCATTATACATCCCAAATTGGGTTTGAAACAAATGACAATCATAATAAAACTTCTCCAGTGAGCATGAAGAATGACTTAACCTCCTGTTATCAAAGTATACTCACTGACTTGTTTTGAGAATAACCTTCTATTTAGACACATTTTAGGTCAATACCATTTCTATTTCTAACTAGAATGCACAGAAGAAAGAAAGGAGCTTACTTTCTCTTGTCAAAGGCAAAGTGAGTGCTGTCATATATTCAAGGAGGAGTGCAATATTTTCCATAGCATAACCAGGACACATGAACAAAAACTGAAAAACAGGGATAAGAAGGAAGGAAGTCTGTTGTTTTTCCAATCTCCCACTGAGCTGTTTGTTGTAATGGAAAGATGTGGCAGAGTTTGCTTTTAAGGATTGGTTTGGTTTGGAGAGCCAAAATTCAATTAAAATTCCAGATTCTATTTCAAATTATTTCAATTAGGAACTTTTCATATTGAATTCTTGCCATTTCTATAAAAATCGTAGGATTTTATTGTAAGTATTCTTTTTTTAATGTAAATTCAAAACTTAGCTCTTTTTTGTAAGTGATTGTCCAGTTATCGCAGGGTTGTTAGGGGTTATTCTAAGGTATTAAGTGGCATGTCATAAATAATTTTCAGCTACTGAACAACCCATTACATTTACAAAGTTATGCACTGTGAAGCTATTTGACCTATTTTGAAAACGTTTCATCTTTCAAAATCAAAACCATGTTATTTCTAAGATTATGAATCTTCATTGTATTCTCACTTTCTTGTCAAACAGTCACATTCAGTGTAAAAGATTTGGAATAAAGTTTCACACATTTGTTCAGCAATATACTTTTCAGGCTTGTCGTATAGTAGCAAAGACAGAAATGCCAGAGGTTTGACAAGGTGTTAATGATCCATTTCCTTTAAAAAGGTTGGCCTTTTGGCTTGCTGCCTTCTAATATGGCCACTCCAGAAGCATATCACCTCTTAAGAAATAGTGCAATGTTTCTGTTATTGTTTAAATTAATATCAATAATGGCCATTAACTTCACCTGATGTAAGTCTTTATGCTTTGTTATGTCATTTGCAAGGCAAATTAAAAGGAGGAGGGAATCAGATTTCTTCTTAATACAATCTAATTTGAACAACTGGAAAAATGAATCAGAGTAAGAAAAAATGCCTCATTTTATAAAAGAAGCAGCATATAAAACAGCAATTTTGATGACTGCATAGCTAGAGAGGTTCTGACTTACATTCCATAAGCCTTGTCAGTAAGATACATACTTCAGTAGCTGAAAATGCAGGATACGTGGTTTCATCTCAGTGTAATGAAAGCTGTTTTGCTGATCGCAATTTATTTGATAGGAGGCAAATGCCAGTAAAAACTGAGTGGCTATGTCAATGATCACTTGTATAATAAAATGTATTAAAAGAACCCAAGCTCTGCTGTATTTTTTAAATACCACATTACATTTGCAGATTCTTTAAATCTGAAAGCAATGTCTCTCTAAGCAATAGTGCCCTTAGTAATGATATTAAGTAGATTATCATGGATATTCCAGAAGGAAGGTTTGCAGAATTCTTACCATACATAGAAAATTGATTATGTTCCCTCATGAAAAAGAAAAAAGAACTCAAACGTTAATGTAATTTAAAATATGCCCTCTAGGTAATGTTATTTACCATTACTGAGGTACATCTTTAGTAAAGAACATGGGAGAATTCAGCTATTTTTGCAGGTTAGGGAGGAAAATGCTATCAATTTTAATCCCATTTCTCAGGATCCTAGAGGTAAGTGATAGAAAATACCTGTTACAATGTCTAGACCAAACTTTTGTAAATGCAGGGTTATATTATCTTGCATTATGTATGATATGTTTTCCAGTAGTTTTGTCAGACCAACTTTAAATCACACACAAAAGTTTGCATTTCTCTCACTAAGTTGTTTCACAGCTTCCCTGGAAGTTTATACTGCTCTGATGAGAAAATAAACCAGGAGGCAAGGAAGCTGCTGACCAACAAGAAAGTCCACTGCAGGTTCAGTTCTGAACTTGCTGGGGCACTTTACCTAATCCTGGACCATGACTGTAGGATGCCATGAGGTTGATGTGGCCTGCCCAGCAAGACTGCCTTCCTGCGACACCAGACCTGGGAGGCAGGGCTTCTGGATGCCTGGCTGTCACACTGATAAAAAGTCAAGACTGGATACTCATCAGGACTAAGGAGCTTGAAGCTCTTCCAGGACTGTCAATACAGCCATGGCAAGCTCTTTTCACACGACACTCCGCGACTCACAGATGTTGAAGGCGCCTGGGCAGTCAGTGTGCCAGAAGGAAAACCTCTGCAAGACCGAACATTCATTTGTGAGACAGGTTCTCAAGTTTTGCTCTAGGACCCTTCCACACCCTTTGGCTTTTACTTCTCAATGCCTTAAATCAGAGATGTATTTACTAATTTACTTTACATTTAAAGGTGTAAAAATACTAATTGTATAATGGTACTGATTTAATCAGAGTGTCAGCTGCTCACTTTCCAGAGTGCATAGTGGTGATTCTGGGATAATATTACCAACCAATGAAACACTTGGTTTTAATTCCTTTTTATCACCTACATGACAGAATATCATTCACAGCAATTTTCTTTATTATTGCTGCCTTTTTATGAGGACTACAGTCCTTTCACATTTTAGTTTTACCAAGCTGCCTTAAAAGCTGGAGTTTATTATGAAAGAAATCACTGAATAGGAATAAAAATTGTAACAGCTGTGTAATGAAGAAGTTCTTAGAAATCTGTGGACATGAACCAATTATGCATAATTTTCTAAGGGATTTTAAGTTAAGCATATCTGCAGTACTGAATTTTAATTAATAGATCTGACTATTCTCTTCAAGACTCACACCCACTTTATATGTAGTGAGTACTTGAAGAACAGTCTGCCAGCAACCATGACCCTATCCTCAAAAAAGAAACTGAGTCTTAATGAAATTAAGGTTTTCCAGTCATGAATTATACAAGGAAGTTTTGTTTTTTCTTTATTTCCCTTTTCAAGGATAAAATATCTCTTCAAAGAGCACAATTCTTCTCTTATTCTGGTCTGTAGGCTGTGCATTTCACTTTATAAAGCGTGTGGGTAAAATGCATAAGTAGTCCTGGGAGAAGGCACCCAAAAACTTCCACCACATGTCTCACTTTCCAGGCTATGCAGAAAAAATCTGTCTTTCTGTGCCTCACCACCTGAGTTTTGTACACAGGCACCTCAATGGAGGAATCAGGGCATCCCTCTGGTCTGAATTCCCCTCCAGCCAGCTGATTACTGTGTTCTGTCAAAAAGTCAATCCTGTGGCTTTGAAACCACCCTGCTAAAATAGGGAGAATTCCCAGGTTCCCTGATTTGTAAGTAAGCTTTCACTTCATGGCGGCAGTTCACAAAAGTGAGGAGAGAGGTGCATGGCATCCTGAAACTTCAAGTAGTCAGGAACTCAGACAAAAGGCCAGGAGAAGACTATTTAGGGTCAGCCCTGTTTCTTAAATTTCTAGTCAAGCAGTGGATTCACTAACCAGTGAATTAGCTAACTGTTCATTTAGCACTATGGAAGGTTTTATATTCCTCTGCATTTTGATCAGAGACACCGTAGTCATGTCTGCACTATGGGTATGGACAATCTAATGCAGACTTCACTTAAGCCAGTGTGAGTGACTGGCTAGATGGTGTGAAAAAAATCTAAGTTTTGCCTGTATAATCATGAAAAGACTCCTTAGAAATGAAAACTTTCTTTAAAATAGCAGTTATTAACTCAGGTTTAGCGAAGACAAGGCTTTTCTGCTTCAGTGGCTGAGACAGTGAATCTGAGCTGTGCTGAGTTGTGTGGATTTATCACCTTAACTGGCACTACCGTGGAGTTCACTGAGATTTGTTCAAGGCCAGACAGTAAATCTGGGACAGATCATGCTAATAAAACCAGATCTTAGAGCCATCTTTCTTTTTTGGCACAAAAGAATCCCCATAAGTGCATTATCCTCTGTATGTCAAAATGGTGAGATCCTGTCATCATTTGAGCACACACATTTCAAAGATATCGGACTGTGAGAGAGGACCTCTCAGTAAATCATAATAAATGTCTCTGTTCAACTAAAAAGCAAAGAAAACAGAACATGGTCCACTAATATAAAAATATGTAAAACTGTATTACAAATTAATTTAACATGCTGTTTCACATTTCTCAAAGGTGTTTGTTAATTAGTATTCTGAAGGACACTGAATTTTTTCAAGATACAATTAAATAACGTTCTGAATGGTGAAATAAGCGACTGGTACCTAACTAAACATACCTGACTGTTTTTGAAATCTGATCCTGCTAACTTTGAAATCAGTAGGCAAGATGACAGAACCTTTACAGTAATGGCAAGGGATGTATTTTACAGCCCCTGAAAGACATTTCTGTTTAATCCATGATATGGAAAGCTTTGTGCTTGTGATTATAAAAATTCAAGTTAATTGCTCTTTTATTAAAAACCTGAGAAAGCCAACAGTTTTTTTAGGCTTCCTGTGAACAAATGTAACGTTATTGTACAACAGCTCTCTCTTCCAGCTCTCAGCATGGTACCTTGCTAGTGAGGGAGACAATAATATTCTGCATATCCTAATTAAAAAAGAGTGACAGGGGCTTGCTTTTTTCCCCCAGTTGTTCCATTTCCCCACTGGGTTCTGCAGAACTTATTGAAGAAGAGTCCTTAAAATGCCGAGAGCAGGTTTGAAATGCTACATACAGATTATATTTAGGAGTGAGCATCCTTGGTAAAATATTGCAATTCATGTATATGCAACATGTTAAGTATACTTCAGTGCTATAATCTTGATTTACATTTGTAACAGATGATAATTAGTGTGCCAGGAGGAAAATAAAAGGAGAGATGATGATGTGGTGAAGAACTTGATTAGTGACAACTCTGAAGAGGATGAGACATGAGAGTCAAGAGACTCATCAGTTTACATTTTTCTCTTTTCGCCTCGCCTTGCCTTGCTTTGCCTTGCCTTGCCTTGCCTTCCCTTCTTTCCTTCTTTATTTTACATTTTTCCTTAATTTCCCTTTTCCTTTCTTTAGTGCATTTTAAAAGTATCTGGCTGTCTCTGAGTCCAGAAACATAATTTTTCCTTCATATCTATCAAACTACATTTTTAATGGGGCCATGCACTATTTCACTGTGAAAGTATGAAAACAAAAAATGTTAGAAGTTTAAATAATATTTGCAAAGTGGGAGAGGGCTCGCACAAGTTTTTCTCCTGTGAAGATCTCATGATTCGCAGAGCTGACAAGTCTAAAGACATTGAAAATCTCTAAAATATCTTTAAAAATATTGAAAATATCTTTACATGTCCAAAAGAATACAAGAAACAACAGTAAAGGTCAGACAAGAGCATAAAGATACTAGGCAGAAAAAAGACATAAGATTTTATGGTGAAGTCAATATTTTTTTTTTTTTCTCTTAAAAGCAAAATAGATCCCTAAATAATGAAGACAATCCCTGGAGACACAGCTACAAGCATAATATAAAAAGAATAAGAAAATGGTTGGTTGGGGAAATAGAGAACAATTTAAAATATTTTCACATTGAAGAATGCAAAAGAGAAATTAACAGAAAGAGAAAGCAAAGTAGCAAGGAATAAAATGAAAATTTCCCTGCAAAAGGAAAGGAGTTTTAGGAAATGGGGAAGGTAGGTGCCGAGTAAAGGATAATAACTGGAAAATTTCAAAGAGAATAGATGGTAAGATGTTCTACAAACAGAAAAAAAAAAGAGAGAAAGAAAAAAAAAAAACACTGGATTTAAGAGTTATGTCAAAAGCAGGAAAAGGCTATGTGAATGGAGACTGGTATTAAAGAAACATTAACAGGATGGATAGAGAGACAAGAAGCATGGACAATTAAAAAACAAAAATGAGAATATGAAACTGAAGTAGTAAAATAATTCATAGCACATCCTGCATTTTGCACAAATTGTTAGATTTTTCAACTTAATGGATAAAGATGATAGCAAATGTGAAAGTACCCAAAATAAAGATTTAAGGGTTCCTCTGTGGATTTCCCGAGCAATAGAGGAAAAAGCAAAAAAAAGATGATAAAGTGAAGGACAGCAAAGTGACTCAAGAATGGATGATAGGAAGGAATTTGCAGATGTGTGACTTCAGTGAGACTTTCAAGAAAGATGTATGATTTTACCCTAGTATCTGGAATCAAGGCTAACACTATTAATAAAATAAATGTTGAGAAGTTGCGTATGAGAATATAAGAGATATTTTTTTGGTTACTTTTTTTTTTTTCCCCTGAATTGCTATCATATCTGAATTTGATTAAATAATATACAATCTATATACATCTGTTTAACTACCTGTTTTTATGCTATGAATGACTCCATGATGCTTCACAGGCAGAAAATCTTACCTTCTGTTTCTGTCTTGTGATATAGGTTTACCATTTCTACGTCTGGGCTGTCACTGAGTATCTTTACCTGACTTTACTGGCTATTCATGGGGAACCACAGGGTGATACTTTGACATGGGCTTCTGTGAAGTTACTAGCTCAGTACAACTAGTCTGTATGTATGATGCAATGGTCCAAGTGATCCATGTTCATTTGACTGAGAGTTTTCAGTACTACAGAACAATAGTTATATTCAGATTTTTGTGAGTTTTCAAAACATCTGTGATGCTGAAATCTGGTGAATAGGAATGTCACTGTAAAATCATGACAACAAATTTGGTGTGATAATGTATAAACAAGGGAATAGGGTTCTTTTACAGTGTGATTTTAATGTATCTTTCCAATGTCACTTTATGATTCAGTTTGTCATTAGCCTTCTAACATCTCTAGCTGGCCAAAGAAAAATCAATGATTTAGGGTCAAATTTTTGTGGCTTTGAGTGATACAGCAGATTTAAGTGTTTCCTGACACAGCAACATTTTACTGTGCCACAGTTTTGAAATAGATGATCTTTGAAATTTTCTTCTGAGTGGTAGAACTCCTAAAATAAAATGCTTTTTCCTTTTCTTTTGTTTCATGTAATGTTTATTAGAAGCAATTTGCTGCTGCAGAGATCCTTCTTCTTATTCTAAATCATTTTGTATGGCTTATAAAAAAATTCCTTTTTCTAAACAGATTATTGATTTCTTGCTTGCATGTTGCTACACAACAAGCAGTCAATGCTTTTTTTTTTTTATAAACTTTTTCATTAGATGAACATTTCCAAAGATAAAGAGAGAGTTATGATATCATATTAATTTTTACAAAATCTGGAACATACAGGAATGATATTTTTGAATCAGCATTAACACTCCCTTAACAACAAATTGTTTCTGTGTTAAAATATTTTTGACATTTCATATATACTCCATTCCTCTCCTAAAGAGACTGTAAATTAATTTTGCTGGAATTCCCTCAGTAAAAGTCAGAAACCCTAACATGCTTACATGGATTCTTAATATGTTATTCATAATTCTTTATGCTTCACTTAAAAGTATGTTGTTTGCATGACAGAACAGGAAGAAATGAAGACAATAAATAAATAAAAAAATAATAAAAAATAATAATACAAGTTGTTATATCCCCAGGCACTGCTCCTCTTTCAGCGTGTTCTAAGTCCCAAAACATCTATTTCATTTTATTTTCACTGTTATCATCACCAAAATAACCTAAGTGTCTGTGAGGGAAGAAGAGAATACAGTCCATTATCTGAGGGAAGAAAATAAAGGAAACAAAGCCAGTACTGTAAAACAAGTTTTAACACCATATAATACACACATAACATAAAAACCCAATTTGGTTTTAGGATGAATCTCTGTAAAATTTGTCATATGTAAGGGTTATGACATATTTACCTACTTGTTTAGTTCTTCTGATAATTTATATAAGAAAAAATGGTGTTTCATTCTCCCTTCCTCCTCATTAATCAGAGACTATACCTGCTCATTAAATGTTTCACTCAATCATTACATTATTTAATACCTCTTTACCTTCTGCTATAGGGAGAAGGAAACTCTCCTAAAAGCATAAACCTTGTGGTCATTAGGATATTTCAGCCCTATATTTAATCCTCAAATCTTTAGATTCTACACACTTGTTTTGATCTTTAATATCTTTTATAATATAAATGGCTTATTATGTTCTATAACTCAAAGCGCCCCCAGCACACATTATTACAAATGTTCAATTTTTAGCATATTTTCAGTTTATACATGTATTTTATCTCTCCTCATCCTTTTCCTCCTGCCTGTCATCTCCCTTCTCCTCTCCTTCCCTGCAGCAGCAAAAGTCATGGCTATCAGCTCTGCAATCTGCTTGTGTACCTCTTGTTAATTATCAACCTCACTGATTTTGTCCCTACCTTGGTTTGCACAATTGTGTCTAACTTATGTTGAATAAATCTTCCATAGCCTTTGTCAGGTTATCTGATAAAAGGCTAATTACATTAAACAAAGACCTGGCCAGGGTCAGAGAGACAATAACAGGTGGAGGAACCCCAGTGACTGGCCCAGGGAACTGAGGACACCAAGCTGGCAGCTCCTTGGGGCATCCAAGGACAATGACCAGCCCATGGGAAAAACCTCTTTTTCTGCTGCCTGCATGAAGGGGTGGAGAGCTGGCAGCAGCCTCCCTTCCACCAGTCTGGGGCTGGAGAACTTGCCTGGGTCCTGAAAATGTCTGGAGATGGCAACCTCCAGCAGCTTTGTCACATAATCATTTTATTCTGAGGTTGTGTCTGCTGTCCCTTAAGAAACCCTCTAAGTAACTAGCTATCATCCTGTGTCTGTATTTTTCTCACTGTTATGGTTTCCATTCTGTTGAACTATTATGCAACCTAAAATATTTCTTGCCTGTGCCAAATATTGTCTTTTATTTTTCTGTCCTATGTGCAAAAACCTATGCGTAGTGCCCCGCCCCCCCCCTTTTTTTTTCTCATGTGAAATCAAGCTTTGCATGCTGAATACTGGATTCTTTCCTGCTTCAGTTTCATTCACTCATGGATTTTTTACATTTTCTTTTTCACGCACGGGGAAAAATCCATTAGACTAATGTCAGCTGCATCATAGAAAATGCCTGTGTGGCAGTCTCTGCTACTCAATAAAAAAAGCCCCCAAAGTAATTAATTTTCCATAGATGAAATATCAAGGTCTTGCTCATGGCCACACTGCTAAGAGTAGCTCTCTCCACAGTAAACTGGATGTGTTTGTGGTACATAGCAGCTGGCTCTAGCTGTTTTTCAGTTTTATGGTGGTGCTCCTGATACCCTAAGATGTAACTGATATTTAGATTTTATTTCAGTCCAAAGTTTTTTAAATAGGTTTCTGATGGTCTTTGCACTACTTTGTTTTTCCACCCAGGATAACTGCTTCACTCATTTTTATTCCTGCTATCATATATTGTATGGGGATTGGAGTCGAGGACTGCAGCAGACCTAGGTTTTATGTAGGGTAGTGGAGGAGCAGGGAGTGCTTCTGAGCTTTTGGGGAACAACCTAACACTCACACAGAAGTCAGGCTAAAAAAAATCTCTGGTCAGATTTATCTGACTCATCTTTCTATATAAGCTCTTATACACATGTAGGCTCTTCTTGTAGTAAGTGGACAGAGTTAAACACCTTTTTGTAAAGTAAATACCTAAAATATGTAAGACACATTGAGTCTAAAAAATGCCCATATCCACCATCAACTAACTACTAAGAGGCTTGACTGCCTCATATGTAGACATCTATACTATAGAAGTCTGAGATTAAGTGAGATATAACCTCCCTCAGTGCCTGAATCCAAACTGATCGGGATTGTGCAACTTGGGCTTCTCCATGGCACAACTGTTTCCAATTTGTTTATGCCAAAGCCTGTTAAAATACAATTCTCCATTTTCATTATCCATTTTTTGTTTGGTACAGAATATGATGAGTGTGCAACTAATATTCTATTACAGATGCTGAGAAATCTTCTGAGGCTTGTTTCTAAGAGCTGTCCACCCCCCTTAAGATATGCTAATATAAACCAGCCATATTTTATGTCATAAAGACCATCAGTCTTCAAACAATATATTGCAAGTAGTTCAACATCCTGTTGTTGTTCAAGGCAATTAATTTGCTGTTGTATTGATCCACTCAAACAAATGATTCCAATAAGTCTTTATAAATTTTATGTTGTCTCTTTGGTACAATACTTTCACATAAGAAATACTACAGCTACTGTTCATGGCACAGCCTAGAGAAGATTAGTTCAGCTTGTGTGATAAACAGGTAATGTCATAAATCCCCTGAAAGACAACTGGCAAACATCTGGAAATGGCAAAGACTACTTGATTAGACCCAAAGTTAGAACTGATCTTCACAGATGTACAGCAAAGACAACATCACTTTTCAGTTGAGAAGGCTTACATATTCCTTCTCAACCTTTTAACATTTTCCACTTTTGGAGTCCTCCTCAGCTTCACAGTACAATATAATCCCTCTTTTACCAAACTGTTGCTATAACATTTCAGTTATAGGAGATACTAAAATGTCCTATTAATTACTCTGTAACTATTTAAATAAAAAAAAAAAAAATTCCTTGCACTATAAATTTTGCACAAATATTAAAATCAGACCATTCTCTAGATTTCAGGCACTTTAAATGAAACCTGACTTTTAATCATATGAAGTAAGTATCAAATTCTCACTCCATTACCTTTGACTTAGATCAGAATCTCACTTTATGCCTAAATGGTTTAAGAATTCTTCTCTTTCGTGATAAAGATTAAATTTTCTAAATGTTTAAGTCAGTGGCTCAGTGCATTCTGTACACATGTAGAGAACAGCCATCAGCATAAAAGAACCTGAGTTTTCCAAGGAAGTATCATGGAAAAAACTTAAAAATAAGAATACCAGAATATTACTAGTGCTATTTTAAGTGAATATTATTTACTTTAATCTGTGTTAATTTGCTAAGCTTTTCTTAGGGTAGTAGTAGTAGTACTAATATATGTGGTACAACCCTGTAAAAATAATTCATTTATAATGTCCTAAAAATACAATAGTATTAGGAAAAATCTGCAATGTAGAACAGCTGTTGCTTGTTGCCTTCAGTCTTGTTCATACTGAGTAGGAATTACTCCAGATGTAGTCTAATTGCAATCCATTTGGATTACTCCAAGGTATAGCTGAACTCACAAGGTGATGACATATTTCCACAAAGCCATGCTATAATTACACAAGCAATTTTTTTTCTGTTGGTAAAACTCATTTAAAGCATCTCCATCTTTTTTTTTTTCTTCATCTGCTCTTACATATGCCAGCAGCCACCTACCTATGAATAGCATAGCTGTACATTTGCTTCAGGGGAGTGTTGCAAGCCTGACCACTAAAATGACAAGCCTAAACAAACAAAGAAACAAACAACCCCCAAAACTTAAACAAAATAAAAAAGTTATAATCTAGGATGCCAAATTGTAGCTAAAAGTAGATGAGATGAATCCCATTTTTGTTACTTGAAGTTTAAAGACGCTTCAATTTCTTCATTTTTATGTTTGTGGGTGGAAGAACCGAAAGCAGGTCGAAAAAAAAAATTTACTTGTATATTCCACATCATGGAAGAAAAATATATATATATACTTACCAAATAGTTATAGGTGTGTGTGTATATATATACACGCTTACCTAATAGTTAACATCCAGATTCATATCTCACAAGTAAACCAACCCTGACCAATAATGTTCTTTTTTGAATGAACTTTAAAAATCTACCCATGGCATAGTATGGTGCATGGGTCAGTCTCTTTCCACCTTCTAATATTAGTCATTGCTAAATATTTAACTCTGTGACTAATTCTGTGGTCTGAACTGCTGTGACAATAAGATTTTGTACCTCTTTTTCCCTCCACCTTTACTTCATTTTTTTATTTTAACAAGAATATTTAATAAAACCAGTAAATACTTTTTATCAACAGGGTGTCATAATTACACAAACAGTAAAGTTCCTTGTCTGAAGAGATACATAGTCTCAAAATCTTTCTAGGGATTGATTGAATAAATAAACAAACATGAACTAGTCAATAAATATATATGGAATAAGATAAGGATGTTATTGATTTTGAAAAAGAATTCTTAAATTGTTATTGAATATATATTAGAACTTATTTTACTTTATGTCCAATATTAATACAACCTCAGTAAAAATCTAATCAGATGATGCAAAGTAAGATTACGTATCCAATTTGTTATTGCTGGAAAAGGTAAAAATTTCTAATGATTTAAGTAATCAGTTGTGAAATTTTCCCATTGAACATTTCAGTGCTGCCTGTCAAATGATGCTATTCAGGCAATAACCATTAAATATGAAACTCAGAAGCTAGCATACACTATAGCATGAGAAAAACTGAATCATTAAAACTAGACTTTCTCTCTGTCCCAAAGAGAATCCTTCGAATATTCCTTGTAAAGAGCCTTAGACTCTACCCTTGAAAGACGATTTACTGCTTAGATATCAGATGAATTAAGCAAAATAGAAATTATATGGCCAGCAAGTTTTATTAAATGTCACTCCCCTCCCCTCCCCTTCCCCTCCTCTCCCCTCCCCTCCCCTTCCCCTTCCCCTTCCCCTTCCCCTTCCCCTTCCCCTTCCCCTTCCCCTTCCTTTTCAATAAGCTGTTTGTAGGCAACACTAATAGATTTGTGGGTGGCTTGCTTTCATATTTTGAAAGCCATTAGATCATTTTTTGAAAATTAGTCCTAATTTGCATTTAAATTTGACAGTCATCATGATTAAAAACAGAATACAGGAATTGCACCTGTGTGCCTAGTTCTAGAGGCTTTTTAACATTATTTCACATTGAACATTCATTATGGTAATCTTGCAAAATGTGCAGAGTAAATCGATGTTTCATACAGTATGAAGTATAATGTGTCCAGAAAGTAAGACTTAATTTTTAATTTGAAAATTTTCTCAGCAGTTTTGGACAGTCTGACATAAATATGATTTGCTTTTATTTTTAGCACTTATGTTAAGCCATATAATTCCATCATGTTGGACTGCAGAGAGGGACATGACTTAAAATACAATTTAATTGAACAATTTCCAGAAGAATTGTAGTTTTTTCACTCCTCTCCTTTTAGTGTTACAAACCTTCCTATTTAATCCTGACGTGTCCCAATCCACATGAATCACCATGTACCTTTTTAATCTCACTTTGTTCGTAATAGTAGTCATTTCATTCCCACTCTAGATTCTCCTCAGTTCATCTCTTCATTTCATAGTTACTGTTCTTCAGGAAAAGAAGAGCAATTGGAGCAACTGAGCTTCAATTACTCTTCGTTTTTGCTTCAAATCTCCTGTGGCTTTGCCTTTCCTTCTCTTAGTATTTATAAGCAGAAGTCTATTTGTGCAATCATTTTGTCCTTGACATCCAAATAGTATTGGGTGCCTTTTAACCACAAACAGAAAAAATAAATGTTTTAAATGTTTTAAACCTTTCTCGGTCTTTGAAGAAAAGCTTTTATCTTCATAGTTACTTATGTTAATGATTGAAATCTATTATTAGTTGAATCATTAATTAAAATAATAACGGTATGGGGAAAACAATTCCAACTAATCAGATAAAAACTCTTTGTTTCATTGATTTCCTGTTAATGATAAGTGCTTTAATATCTGAAAGCATGTTAATTATACCTCTGATTAACCAGAGTGATTTGTCATCACAGCATTTTTATACTTTCATATATTTCACAAGAAGCTATAGTGTTTGTGTAGATAAGATAAAAATTCCACAGTAACATTGCCCTGTTGAAAATGGTGATTGCAGAGATTTTAAAATTAATTTCCTGTTCACTCCAAAAAAAGGAAAAGATGACTCAGAAAGAGTAAGACCATATTAAAGTGCTCACATTGTTAAATAGAGTGGTTAATAACAGCAGAAGAAACTTTCCAGATGATTTCAGATGACAAGCTCAGTAAGCATAAGTGGAAATGAAAGAAAAACAATGCAGAGTAGATGTTAAAAAGTACCTTTTCACTTGTTGAATAGTAAATACACAGAACTGTCTAGCAGACAAGGATGCTGAATTAGAAATATGAGGATAAGTCAAGGAAAAATAAGAATACATCCAGGGAACAAAAAAGTTTATAAAGGCGTTTTTATAAAGGCCCACATCTTTCCTGCCTTGCCTCCCTCATTTCTTCTGTTTTTAATGCATTTCCTTCACAGCACTGTTTTCAAGCCTGCCAACATTTGTGATTTAAATAGGCAAATTCACTGATGGATTGATGTGTTTCTTGGTTTTTAAAAAATAAGAAAAATAAAAGAAGTATATCCACAAGAAAAATTTGCAATGGAATGAGTCCTCTTATGCAGAAGCCAGGAACACACCTTTGTGGAACCGATGAGTATGAAAATTGCTTTACTGTGATATTTATGACTGCCAAAAGATTAGAATTATTTCTATTCTATTCTATTCTATTCTATTCTATTCTATTCTATTCTATTAATACCATTCCCAAATTAATAAAATGGTGGTGGAATTTCCCTAAAAATTTAACTGGGGATTTCAGCTGGAACAACATGGAATAGGAAACCTGGAAGATATAACAGAACGTGATAGTTACCGAGATACCTTTTTTAGTTTTAGAAGTGGCTTTGACCAGTACTTGCATTAGAGAGCACACAGAACTCAATCTCCTATACTTAGCAAATTCATGCTGAAAAAAGGTATACAACTAAACATGCATGTGTTCAGAGCTAAGTTAACTGTGCAGTGAAAAGTCCAGGTGCTACAGACTATTAAAAATATTTGGAGTTAGTCAGTTGCCTAAACAGGGGCAACTAGTGCCATTTTAGACACCTAAGCATATTGCATCCCTAAAATTTTTATTATTTAATTATTTGATTTGCATTGAATACATGATCAGTTTGCCTCTAATAAAGGTAGAAAAAAATCCATGAAGTGATGTAACTGCATTAATTACAGACAACATGAAAGATATTTTATCAGCTACTAGGCTTTTTAAAAAAAATTTCTTGGCATGGAGTTGAAGACTATTCTTATTACAATTTTAGCTTTTTGCAAAATACTTAGATGCAGTAAATAAATCTAATTATTTTCTTTAGTGAATTATTTAATACTAATAACAGTTTAAATATATGTGCATTTGTGCTAAATAATGAATGTTACATATATTTGCTGATTAAGGAGGATCAAGTTTTTCCATTACCAAGATAAAGAGCAGAAAGCTTCTGGCCCAGGTAAGGAGTCCTTCTGATAAGCTTCTTTATTTGTTTATTTATTCATGTTTTTGTGCAGTGTTAATTTCTGGATATACCATTAGTCTTGCATGTTTTGCCAACGAGTTGGCAGGTCTGACCCAGGGTGTGAGTCCATCCTTACATCCCTGCTATATCACAGGGATTTGACAGGAAAAAAGTTTCTTCCCCCATTCTTTTTGTAAGGATGTATGGGTGGTCTTCCTTGGATGACCATGAACAAGCAAAGAGAAGTGCTAATTCTAACTGACCATGTGGGAAACAGAAGACATGTTGCCCTGACAAAAGACAAAAGAGCCTACATCCAGTAAAAGCTTTCTAACAAGGATGGTGCTGACCTTGGGAATAGAGAAGCTGCAGAAATATTCCTGCATAGCAACAAGGATGATATTCTACTGTTTATGGGTGTGTACAGTGCTGGCTAAGATACTGGGCTGAGGGGTCATGACAATGCCTGATCTAGTATCCAGTCACAGTCTCACGGTTTTACTGATTCACAGTGACTGCAGCACGGTCATGTAACTATACATTCACAGAAAAGATTCAAATATGTTCTGGCAAGATCACCTAAATTCAACAGCACTATTTGTTGCATGACAGCCTGAATACGTACTCTTAGTTATTTCCATTTCTGTCTGACCTTTTTACCAAATATTTTGCTTCATTTTAGAATTTGCGTTTGTACATTCAGACAAGCAGGAATAGGAACTGGAAATTGAATGATATTGTATAATGATGTTTTAAACTGCTCTATATTTATTTTCCTTTTTTTTTTTTTATCACATTCATTTCTTGTAACGTTCACATATATCTGGATGGAACTATATTTCCTTTCCTGTATTTTTTTTTAATTTTTCTTAGCCATTTAAAAAATATTTATGGATTAGGACGCACTCTAATTCTGATATTGTAAAGACTTAAACCCCTGTTTCTCTCTTTTGTGTAAGTACTTCAGACTATATACATAGGAAAAGCTAAACATAAATGTATGTGGGGTTTTGGTTTTGGTTTGTTTGTTTGTTTGTTTGTTTGTTTTTTCCTCTGGATCAGGCCTCATAACTGTATTGACCCATGGTTATCTAAACATGTTCAGGGACAGATTATATTCAGTTTTTCTCTCTGACCATCTGGGTACTGAACTACTACTGACAAAACTATAAATGTGAAGAAAATACAAAAAATCAAATTTTCCTAGGAAAATAGTTTTTCAGTTATTTATTTTTACTCATCTCCAGGGAGTAAGATAATAAAATTTTGTTGAAAAAATGCCAAAGAGTGGAACATTTAACATTTTAATATAACATTACCATGCAGTTTATGTGTCATTGACAAATCAATGCAAATTATAGTGACAAAAAAAGAAGGGGAAAAAGTATGTATGTCTTAAAATACACATTTAAAAAACAAGACCTTAAAAAGTAAGATCCAATATGTTAAAGTAAATAAGTTTAATGTTTCTATACAGTTCTTAGTCACTTGAGGGAAGAAGAAAAATGTTATATATAATGACCTTAGCTTTTAACCACAGTCTTAGCAAACAAACATTGGAAATATCTGCTATATGCTCTGCTTACACATTGCATAAGAATATAAAAATGTCTTTTACCAAATCAAATTAAAAGACCAAGGTCCATGTCCCATTTCTGACATGGATTAGCAGTGACATCTGAGAAGGAGTATAAGATCAAGGCAGGCTTATAATGATTTCTGTACTTGTACACTCTGCTAGTCTTAGGACAGCTTTCTGTGGCTCAGAAACAGCAGAAGCCAAATGTTGTATTTTTTTATGTGACTTCATTCAATACCCTTTTGAATCCATGCAAAAGTTTTATATCCAAAACATCTTATGGTAAGCTGTTCCTGTTCCCTATAGAAAGCAGATATCTGACCCCACCACTGCGTAAGGAAATGCCTCCTCTTATTTGTTCTAACCCAGTACCCTGAGTCTCATTTATATTCCTGTACTGCAAACAATAAACAAACCTTCCTCAACCAGCCTCTCCAGGCCACTCACAATTTAAAAACTTTGATCATCTTTCCAGTCAGTTTTCTCTTTTCCAGGCTGAAGAGACGTAATCTATTAATTGGTCCTTGAATGGAAATGATTCTATATCCTTCTTGCCCCTATCAGTGACTTTTTCTGCTTTCTCTGTCTGTTAAATCCTATTTGAGAACAGGGGAACAATAACTGAATATGATATTTAACTTGCAGATACATTGTGGACTTGGAATGAAAAAGTGCACTTCATTTGTTTTTGCTCCTTTCCTATTAATTCTCTATGAGTTTTTTTTTAATCTATTTTTGAACATCACACAGTTTAGACTGCTTTTCAGAGCACTTTTTATGAACTTATAAGCAATACTATGATTCCTTTTGTTTTTCAAAAATGTTCTTTAGATGTTCAGGATAAATGACACAAAAACAGCTTATGACTTTGACCTTGTGGTAGATGCTATTAGAGAATTAATTCTAATGAACAGTCCTGACATTTTAAAGTTCAAAAAACTGCTGCTTAGAATAGAAAATTAAAGAAAAGTAATAAATATGTAAAGTTATGAACATGAATATTAATACTATCTATATAAGTTTGGACTAGTTTAAAGATAACCACTTGGAAGTTTAACAACTTTAAAATGAAAGACAATTATTTTTCAGCTTAATTGGTGGTGTGTTTCTAAGAGGTTTTTAGGCTTAGCTGTTACTATAAATTGCAGTTAAAAATTGTACTTGTTAAGCTGGGACTGTAGATATACAAACAATGAAAAAAAGTACCTTGTAACTCTGATAGTCACAGTTCCAGTTATTTCTGCAAAGACATTCAAGTACTATCAATGACATCTTCAATACTTATTTTAATAAAAATAGTTTACCATCAAGAGAACAAATTTGTGGTGCCTGGACAGACTAGATAGCTGGATCCCAAGGAAAATTAAGCAATCCATTCTCTAGTTTCCTAAGGCTCTGTGTGTGTATATCTATTGGAGTGAGTATATGAAAAAAACCTCCCACCAGCAGATGTTACCATTACCACCACCATAAAGAAGAAAAAGCAAATGTATCTAAAAGAACCACTTTCCTAAGCTTAATCCTTTATTGCCATGACGCTATTAGTAGACTTCAGAGTGGATTCCTTGCTGTGTTGTGCTAATAATTAGGAATGCAAGCAGTAAGGGAGGTGTAGATAGAAATCTCTATAACTTATGCTAAAACCTAAGCTAGAAAAACAAATAAATAAACAAATAAATTCCTCGCCAAAAAGCAGCATTCCAGGGGTCTGTGATCCTGCATTGCAGGTGTTATACTGCAACACCAGGGCCCTTAAAACAGTACTACCTTGTGGAGAAGCAGGTTGGATGAACTACTTCATCACAAAATCTGTCACCTGCCTTGATAACATATCATGACTTCAGAAAGTTAATAATGTAAAAAGTGTCATTAACATGCTTAAGAGATAAATAACAATTATTTTGTTTTATTTTTCTTCTTTGGTATTGGCAGATCCACAACACCTGTGGTTTGTGCTAAGTGTTCTTCCTGGAGTGGGAGCACGTAAAAGGAGGTTGAATATCATGGATGATAGCCCAAATTTCTCTAAGAAACTCAGGCTCTGACAAAGTTATCCATATTTCTGCTAGCTAACAAGAGGGAAAACCAACTAGGTGTGTTGAGGAGAGGAATGAGAGAGGAAACTGCACTGGGACTAGAGATGTTCCTATAGGATTGTAGTCTTGAAAATGAGGTCATCAGACCTCAAAGCTCACAGACAGAAGAGGTGGTGGAAGAGATCCAGATCCCAAAGGATGTGTCACCAGCCCTTCATGCTGAGACTACTTTAAAAATAAGTAGTACTCAGTGAGTGCTGAGACAAGTATTCAGCAGATGTAAACTGCATGAAGAAATGCAATCTCTGAAATACACAATGATACAAGATAAGTAACACTAGAAATGTAAGCAGTGGGGAAACTAGACTAGGATTCTGGCTTATATTTTCTTTGTTTGTGTTGTTTTCACTTACACAGCAAAAAGCCTGACCTGTTGTTTCAACTTTGTAGCAAGATGTCTGCCTTTAACCACTGAATAATAAAACTTTTCTATACTATTGAGACAGTTCAGTACCACGGGGGCAATATGAAACTAAAAAATGTTGAATCCACAGTGAATCTAGAAATTGCTACTCCAGAAGAGGTATTAAATCTCTGTAAAGAAGGACATGCATCTACCCTGAAGAAAAATGTGCCTAGAGTGCTGGGGACTTATTCTTGCAAATTGCTAGAGGAGCTGCTTATTTTCTGATGATAAATTTTAGGAAGATGATTAGTAGCTCCTGTGGCTTTAAGCAAACCTTAAAATGTCATATGTACTTAAATAGAAATTCCAGAAAACCAACTATTCATATATGTATCCTTCAGTAATTTCCAGTGATGGAAAAAGCAGAGTAGAGAAATACTTGGCATTAAAAGGATGTAGGGGTTTAAAGTCCCATCATCCCCTGTTGAATCTCTGCTTGAGATATATAATTAATTACCAGGTTTTTGTTAATATAAACATTTTATTACTGTTGTCATAGGACCCAGCCTTATAAATTATGGTGCATAGTTGCTCCATGCTTGAAGCCCTGAACTCCAGTGGACATGTGTGCAGTCTGTAATGGTAAAGAAATCATACATGTTTTCTGCATTTTTGTTGCAAAGATTAGAACTGAATAATGGCATAGATGATTTAGAGAGGAATTTTGAAGAAAGAATATCTCTTTATTGTAACTGAAAGACAGATAGATTTAGATATGTAAGGCCATTTCTTGATGGCAGAATGTAGCAGTGTTAGAGACCTTCAGGCTATTCTAGAATAAGCTGACATGTCTGCTTTGTACAGTGTAGCCTTGGTGAAGTCTCAAAGTTGCATTAGAAGGTAGTTCAGTCTTTTTACCTCTACTCCCATGCCAAAATACACAGTCCAAAATCAGTCCATTGTGCCTTACCTTGGGAACTGTGCCTTGTGTTGTGCACAGGACAAGTAATACTTGGCAAAAAGTTCTTCTGCAATTAATTATGTAACAAAAATGCATAAGACAAGATGAAATTTGCTAATGGCCCCTCAAGACTGAAGACTTTCCTTTCAGTTATGATACTATGACAAATGTCATATGTTTGTGCTGAAGAGGAAAGACTGCTTATGTAGATATGTCAACGAGAAAAACCCACAACACAACTATTTTCAGCACTTTTTCACCATAAAAATTAGAAGGCATTGTTTTGCTGATGATGCTTATTAGGCATGTGACAAGCACCTGTGCTCTTCCTCATGTTTCATGTTGCAGGCAAAGTATACCACTGAGAGTCAGAGCTAGAGCATTGTTAAGCATCACTGCCAAAAAAAGTCTGCCAGAACTCAACCTTTTTGTCTCAGTGCATCTACAGTCATACTTACCATATAAAATTTCCTATTCACTCTAATCCAAGAACACTGCAAGAGCCTTATGCCCTGGCTTCTTTCCCAGTTGCTGCTTACCTGCTCAGGGAAAGTAGTTTCTGCAAGGAACAGAGTGCTGCAGCGAGCTCTGTTAAACAAAAGACTTGGACAGGTTCATCCAAAACACTTCCAAGCCAAATATTGTCTTCCCTTCTCTCAGCTAGAGTTGCATCTTTGATGGTATGTCAAGGATCTGCATGCGGCAGTCTGCATTACAGGCAGCTCTTCCCTTGGGGCTCGGGGAGCCCATGCCCACCAGAATATTATAACACTAGTGAAATTTTCCCAAGTCTTATTTCCCTCTTGCACTAAGCATGGACTGTACATTCAGGCTATCACCAAACCCTGTACAATAACACACTGGAAAAGGAAGTGTATTGAATCTGCCTGTCTTCCTATTGAGAACCCCATCTGCGGAAAAGTATCAGTCAGCACTGTTGCCCGTACTACTACCCATATGCATTTAGGAAAAGTGTATAGGGAATCACTAGCTCATCACTTGTTAAAAAGTGAGACAGAGATTGCTCCCTTCCTAATACTATCTAGAAGCTACTCTTGTTTCAGATTAAATTTGGATATCTGAAGTTAAACTTATGTGAACAAGAGACTTCAGAAATTTTTCTGGGAAAAAAACTGTAAATCCTTTTGTTGCAAACAATAATTCACTGATCTCAGCAGGTGTCATTCAAGACATATTTTAAAGCCTAATCTAAGATGGGTTCTGAGAAAATCCTTTTTGGATTCTCAATAGATATACTAGAATCATCATAGAATAGCCCAGGTTGGAAGGGACTTCAAAAGATTATCTGGTCCAAATTTTCATGGCAAAGGGAGCCTACATGAGATTATCTAGCACCCTGTCCAGTTGCATCTTGAAAACCTCCAGTGACTGGGACTCTACCACGTCCCTGGGGATCTTGTTCCAGTGAATGGTTGTTCTCTAAAAAAACTTTTTTTCTTATATCAAGATAAAATCTCTCCCAGTGTAACTTGTACCCATTGTCCCTTGCCTTCTCCATGTGTCTCCTTGTGAACAGAGTCTCCATTGTCTTTGTAGATGCCCTTTATGTACTGGAATAATGTGATGAGGTCCCCCCTGAGTCTTCTCTTCTCCAGAGAGAAAAGACCTAGCTCCTTCAGTCTTTCCTCATCGAGCAGGTTCTCCAGCCCTTTGATCATCTTTGTGGCCTTCCTTTGGACCCTCTTCAGTCTGTCTGTGTCTTTTTCTACTTGTGGGGACCACAACTGGACACAGTACTCCAGGTGTAGCCTGACAAGTGCTGAGTAGAGTGGGATGATCATGTCTCTATCTCTGCTAGTAATGGCCTTGTGGATGCAGCCCAGGATCTGATTTGCCTTTGTTGCTGCTGTGGTGCACTGCTGACTCACGTTCAGCTTATTGTCCACCAGGACCCCCAGGTCCCTTTCAGCAAGGCTGCTCCCCAGCCACACAGATCCTAATACAAAATATGGGCTACAGCAACCTGAGGCATAGTTGGATGAAGCTGGCCTAACAAGTCTTAAACACAGTTGGAGACCTTAAAAGTTGATGGTTTCTGATCTTGAAACAATTGCACTAAATGTGGTCCTACAGAAGAACATTCATCTGAAAAATTAGTAAAACTAGAATTCTTAAGCAAAGTTCTCCAAAACTGTTAAGTTTAAGAGGTTCTTAACTATTTTAAAAAGTTTGATTCAAACTCAAATCAAAGTAGTAATATTAAAAAATCCTAGAAATCCTGTTTTTGAAAAGGAAAGGAAGAGTCTTCTCAAATACTTCAGAATAACTGCCCAGGGTTTAAATGGTCAATGAAAGCAAGCACAATTTTGAATAGGTGCACATATTACAGGTAAAATACCTTAAGGTAGCATATCAAAGTGCCAGAGGTGCACTTCATTTCAATACAATTAGATCACAGCACTCAGAATAGACAAATCATTTCACTGAACATCCTTTTGTATTTATGGCTGAGACTTTTTATCAAAGCGCGTAATGCCCCAAGACATGTGATGTTCATCTCCTCTTGCCTCTAGTTCCCCTTGGAGGAACTAACATCTGGAAGAAGTGATTACTGAAATCGTGGCTGTTATTAAGAAAAGAGCAGCATGAGTGATTGCCTTCTGATTATGTGAGCAAGAAGAGGGCTATGGTGACTTATAACTGATATATATTCTAAGAATATTTGATGCCTCTACAGTTCAGATAGTTTTCATCAAAATCAGAAAAGAAAGATGTTAAACTTCTTAGAGCTCCTGATTCACACTTCATATTTAGGACTTTTTCTAAACTTCAAAGTTATTTTCTTTGAATATTCTCATCCTTGCCATCAGGTACTGTAACTAGTAAAAAATTACCCTATCTCAGGTGTCTTGTCACATCTGGCAAATTCATTTTCTCTTTGAAGGAGATCTGTCCCTGTCATGAATACTGTTCTCTAAAAGACTTCAAAAAATGTGCAGACTCTTTTGTAGACATTTCCCTTACGTATGAGAAAACAAATAAACATATATGTATGTACATACGTCTACAAATATGTATTTTATGTAGAAAATCAAACTTAAAGCAGCAGTCATTTCTCAGAAGTGTTGTGAATAATGGGGTTTAATTCCTTCAGTTTAATACAGTTGTCATACTGCAAGGAAGTATATTTTCGGGATTGCTTAACCATCACCCCAATTTCTGTCAAATAATTTACCAAACAAACAGAATGATCAATTTAAGCTGTTAAAAATCAAGTGAATTGAAATACTGTCATTTATGTCTTCTTTTTCAAATCCTTTGTCTCTCAGAAAGTCTTTACAAATTTCAAACAGTTACTTTTAGAAAGTGAAAGCAGGGAAACTCACACCATCTTATTTTTAACATTTTATATTTCTGTATCTGCAAGGAATTCCATCAAAATTGGTTAAAAATGAGGTAAACCAAAGGACACTAAGCACAATGTCTCAATCAGTTTAGGAAACTTAATCTATAAGAGTATGAGGACAAAAATAAAGACAAATATTTCATTCAGCTTCACCTAATAAGACTTAATTAAAAACAATTTTCTGCTCCTTTTCATAAGATGAGAGGTATTAAGGTTAATCATCTGCTTAAATTAGAGTTTGAATATTCTGTTTTTTCCTTTCCTCAATCATGACTCTATAAGTGGAATGAGCTCTTTCCTTCCTTCCATATACATTGCTGTAGAGGAAAATCTAACCTCCAGAGTCCCACTCTTCTTCGATCTTGTCTGATTTCACAAGTTAAAAGCTGTCAGTATTTTCAGAAAATTTGGTGGTTTTATTGGTTACATTCTTACCTATTTAGACTTCCGAGTATCTCATCAAAACACAGCTTACCATTCCTTGCAACCAGGTTGTTTTCTACTGTTAAGAGAGGGGTAATTTTTTCTTTTAAAGGCTTTTTTTTTTTTTTTTTTTAGCTAAAGTATCATATACTCCTAGATAGGAGGGTCAAAATAACATTACTAAAAAGAAGAGGGACTTCAGAGCGCACTTAAGTGGCAGATCACTGTTTTTCCATAATCGGAATTAAGAATTAACTCATTCCCTGTTTCGAGACCAGTCCAACTCACTCTCTACCAGACAGAACTGTCCCAGAGGAAGGCAGTCCTAAACAGTGTGAATGCCAACCACACATGCCACTTAGACTTAGCACTACTCAGCAATACTTTTACAGCTTGAGGCTATGATTACACTAGCAAACTTAACATAGACAAGACACGGGATTAAGCACTGGTGAGTTCATTACCCATTAGTGTGCCTACTGTTGCCGGGTCAGTAATCATTCCTGCAGTCCAGAGTTGCAGTAGCCCTATGTAACACCTTTGCATACTTCCGTAGATGAAATAGGCCGGAAAAATATTGATGAAACCACTTTGCTTTTTGAGGGGGGGGGGGGAAAATCTAAGTATAGGGGCCAAAACCACACCATGTGACTTGATTTCAGCTTTATAGAATGGACCTTTGTTCCTTGTATTACCTGTTAGACTATGGCTGAGAACACATTGCTGTGTGCGACATATTGAGAAGGATAGAAGGAAGACAGAGGAGAAGACACTTGTGTAGCTTTGAGGAGGAGTGCTTAAAGATTTGTGGGGACCAAGAAGGGGATGAGAACTAAAATACTTACTGAGCACAAGAATTTTAAAACTGATCCGAACAGCAGATCTATACCAGGAAATACATGTAAACAATAGAGGATATAGTCAGCAGAGCCTCAAGACAGAATATTTTAGGGGCAGCATCTTTGTTAAAAAAAGGGAGAAAAACACCAAGAGAACTGACTTCAGGCCAGGCATAGTACAGTTTCTTTATAAGAAGTTTAAGATATATTTTATTTCAGGATGCGTAATTTATGTAGTATAAGCATAATCTAAAAAGTCTTATGTTATGGGGCTCCTGGAGCAGATGGAGAGAGAAGCCATTTTGTCTGTTTGGTCCTATTTGACCCAGCCACCCATCTTTCTGATGAGGATACAGAAGTGTGTCACTTTCAGGACACAAAAGAAGCTGAGTTTACCATGACTACCTCATACAGACCTTATTTTGCAGGCCTGTGCTCTGTTGGAATCAATTCACTTTTCATGTGATAATGTTGTGCTATCCTAGACACAGCAAAATAACCTTTACTTAGAAAATTTAAAATATTACAAATACCATAGAAGATTGTTATCTTTTGCTCTAGACTATTTGTTTCTTTGAGGGGAGTATTCATTTTTAAGGACAAATTCTAGGAACACACCTGTCATTTAGGGAATTTAGTATGCTTCATTTCGAAGATCCCGATTACCATATTCCAGAATCTGATAATGAAGTTAATTTAAGAAACTGAATGAGATTTTAAGTCCCATCAGTTTAAATTGCTTTTGCTTTAAAAACAAATTAAAATATTCTTAGACTATTGTGGTATCTGAATTTTTCCCCAAATGAATATATACCAAAGTTAACAAAATAACTCATTATTTATTTTTGTCTCCAATACTTTTGCAGCCTTCATTAGTTGGAAGTATGAACGAATTGCTGGATGTAAGATTACTTGAGTATAGTGTTCCTCAGTATTTCTACTTATTAAACTCATGAAAGAGAGTAAGTTACTCTCTTAGACAATCTGCTTCAGGTATATGGCCACTTTTTATTTCTCCAGTGTTGGTTAAAATACTCTAGTTTGGTTCAGCTGAGAGCTGCAATTAGGATAAAAAGAATTATTCAGCTTTTGCTTATGACCTTTAAATGTGCACTTGTTCATGGAATTCTGTGTCCTGAAATAGAAGGAAATCGATGGTAACTATAGCGTATGTCACTAAATGTTGCCTATTACAATACATGCAGTGGGGTTTAAAAAAGCTCATAGCAGATAAAGTGAAGTAATTCTGATGCAAAGGAACTTTGTTGTAGCAGCTCTGGTACCACCTTTATGTGCTCTCAAGGCACATATTCAAATACTGTGATGCAATATGCGGTTGGGTAGAGGTATTTTCTCTCTTTGGCAATAGAAAGTATTTAACTGCTGTTATATGTTAACATACAATGAGGTCCAAACGCATTTTTTTTTCCTGATGTAATACATTATTTCCAGTTCTACGTGTCTCACTGAAACAGAAGAGGTTTTCAGATAATACTTTGCTAACAAAATGCTTATGCTTTACTGTACCTTTAACTATTGGGTTTGGAAAGCTTGCAAATGGCATTTTGGGTCACCATTAGAAGTTAACTGTTTAAAGCTATTTAGCAACTAATATTAAGCATGCTATGCATATCATTGTATTGGTCAAAGATAACCACAGAGCTATTATTCCTTTTTTGATAAAGCTGGTGAACTCAGATTGTCCTGGGCTTCATTCTAACTCTGCCAAAGATTTCTCATCTGGCATGGGAAGAGAGTAGTAATATTTCTTCACCTTAGGCCCGTTACAAAAATAATTTAACTTTACCCATGTTTTTTTGCATCTTCTCTGTTTAGATTGCACAGTTTTTTGCAAAAGAGATTATGAATATTATGAATAATAATAGTAATACATTTTAGTCTATTAATAAATTAAGAATCGAAAAGAACAGAAATAATACTTTTTTATGGTTGCAATTTTTGGCTAATATGATTGAAATTAAAGTGCAAATTTCCAAAGCTCAAAAAGTGAGATGATCCTGTACAGTCTTAGAACAAGGACTCCATAGCAATTAATTTCACCTCTCTAAGTACCAATAGGGGACTAGAGAGACTTTCATGCTCAGAAAAGAGATGATACAATGTTGTTTATTACTAAACTTGTATCTTAAAGCTCAGATTTTGATTAGCACTCAGTTACGCCCAAATCTAAGTTAGTTCAAAAATTGCTACAAATTCCAATTGGAATAAATCCACATAAACTCTAAAAGTTTTTGAAATCCTGAGTTGAAAGAGAAAGAAGAAACCATCCAGGATCATTGCCTGATGCATATAACTAGCTCACAGAATCACATAATGCTGTTCTAGGTACTCTTAAATGTGGCAATTACTCTTTAGTGTGTGATAGTTGAATCTTCATTTTAATTGGACACTAAAGGCTTCAAGACAGGAAACATATCTTCGTTTATCTGTGCTATTTCTGTATTACAAATAACACTGTCAGAGTCTTAATGGATGTCAAGAATATAGGTGCAATATTATTTTAGACTAATTACTCTTTCTAATATTTGCAAAAAATCTTTTCTTAGGTCTCCAAGAAGACATTATAAAATCCAATTTTTAATAAATATTACAGTTTGAATTAGTTTTTACCTTGATAAATAATATTTGTAAATTACTAAATGCCCAGCTGTAACCTTCATATTACAAAGTACTCCTTTTTATAACTTCCACTACAGTATGTTCATTACACTCAGATTTATTATTAAAATTATTTTTGAAGTTTAATAATACTCCATTTAAACAGCTACCTCAGAATAATAAACGGTTCAGAGATTTCAGTTTCAAGTTCAAAATGCTGAGACTCTGGAACCATACTTTATGTTCTTTGGACTGCTGCACGATTTTGCCACTTCTAGGCATATAATTTGGACTCTGTATGATTCAGCATCTCAGGATCTTTTCAAGGCAAACTATACACCCAAAGTTCTGACTTTGCAGAAAAGATGTTGAAACTGCTAATAATAACAGTAATGTTAGAGTCTAAAGTGAAACAGATTTAAGTAAACAAGTTGCATTACTGCCATTAAATTTGTTATAATTAGATATGTGTGAAATAATAAGCAGTTTAAAAAAATACATGGATACATATGTGTGAATATGTGTATGTAAATCTATACATATGCATGTACATGTGCATATGAATACATATATGTGTGTGTTTGTGTTTGTGGGTGTGCATGTGTGTATATTTATGTACAGTTGTTAAATAATTCAGATTTCTATGGACCTTGAAAAATCTGGGAACCACAGAGTAAGAATATATGCAGAATGTGTTAAAGTTTTATCTTGAACCATACACGGCAAAACATTAGTAAAAGACCACATCTTAAAAGTATGGTAATCTTCACCTGAAGGAAAAAAAAACAAACAACACTTTGTTGGCTGGCTCAAATTTGAACTGAGATTGGATGGTCCACAAGATGTGCAAGTTATCTATAAATATTTTATAGATCTGCTAAATAATCACGAGTCGAAGTGCTATCAAATTTTAGAAAAGAGAGGCCTTCTGTGGGAAAATCAATTAGCCCTGACAAGGATTTACAAATTTTGACCAGGAGAACCATCACAGTTTATGATAGCTAACAGCAGGGGAGGACCTGCATCTAGCATGAGTGTGTAACTCATAGGCTTGCTTGTTTTATAGGTACCCCATTTGGGATAAATCTTCCTGAATGCCTGGGGGCCCTGGTGCCTGGCCAGCCTTCACTAGGCATCAAGGGAAGGTGTCTCTGCAGTGTGTGTGGGGGATTTTCTCCATTCCTGCCCTTCTCCAGAATGTGTGTGTGTCTGTGTATGCGTGTGTGCAGGGATAGGAGGCTGGCTGCTCCCCACAGTCTCAGCAGAGGTTCTGATAACAATGATTTTAAATCCCCAGCTACTTCAGAATCTGTTTTGCCTTTTTAGACCTGACATACCACTGGAACATCGACAGCCGAAGTTTTGCTGTGGGGGTCAATAAGATAGGTATCGACTTGGGAAGATTCTCCTGTTAAATTTTCAGCTGTTACATTTCTGGAGCCAGCCATGTCATTTTGCCAGCAGCTGTTTCTTTTTTCCTTTCCTTGTGCAGTGATGATATTCTCGATTTATAGACTCTGTCCTTGTCAGGATTCACTTTTTGAAGTTTGTCGTGGCAAAATGTCCCCACAATTCCTTTGGGAAAATAGTTTATTAAGCAGTGCACAGATATCTGTCACTGCTATGAAAATTTCATCCATGAGAATCTGCTCATAACATTTCTCAAATTTCTCTTGTTTTAACCACCTTGATGTAGTATCTGTTTGTCAGCAAAGGAGCAGATACTGTAATTTTGAACTCATCCCCACAGATGTTACTACAGACACTTGCAGTGTTAACAGGGTTCACGTCCACAGGCCTGGCTCCAACCGTTCTGTGGAAGCTGAAGTCTCAGCACTTTATGAACTCTGATAGCGCATCAAGACCCTGCATCTTGAGAGCCTGTTTTGCCTTTTAGACCAAAGGCTCAGGCATGGTCTGCCTGCCATTGTGCACCCACCTCTGCCACAATTACCTTATTTTTTCTAAAGCGCTTTCTTGATACCTTGTCTAAGCTGTATATTTCCTGGTTTGTCAACCAGGTTGCCAACAGTCTTGTGTTCAGACCAGCAATTTTCCTGTTTGTGACTTCAAAGAGGGGATTTATACCTTGAAAGTTTCCCAGCTCCCCGGAGGCATAGGAATGTCTATAAGTGTGTGTGTGTATATATATGTTTAGGTAGTTGAATCCCAGCTCTACATTTGGTCAGCTGAACAGCATCACAAGTGTCATTAAATGCCTGTGTGCTGGCAAATGAATCACCCCTATCTCATATCTATGAACATACTTCTAGTTACCAAAGGGTGGAGTTTAATTCTGTCTTTCAAGTGGTACGAGATAAACCTCACTCACACAGGGTACCTTACACAGTGATTTAAATTCTGCATCGGAGCTGAACAGCCTGAAGTCCCAGGGATTATCACATGTATCTTCTTTTGTACAATTTCTGTATAATGTCTCTTAATGCCCCAAGCAACCCTCTCTTTCTGTAAAATATCACTTTTCAGTCTCCCAGACTGTTGCAGTTGGAGGAGCTAGCATGTTGGGCTTTTATCTTCTTTGCTTGATTTGATTTTCACTGCTGGAGCTGTTCTTGACCTCAACGTGGAAATTGCCAACATTGCAGTAAATAACAGGAGAAAGGTCATTAGGATATATCTACAAGGCTGCGAAAAAAGTGGGCCAGAGAATGAAGTTGAACACTAGATCACAGATTTTCCACACTTCACAGTTGTTAGCTCATATCCTGACAATGTTTTGGATTGAGCTACTTAATACGTTTTTTTTTTCTCTTTTTTTTTTTGTCGGTAGAAAGATAGATATGCAGACTGACCTACATCATCTTCCCACAATTAACCCTAATAGAGATGCATCTTTTATTGACATCACTAAACGGGAAATTATTCCTGAAGTGCTTAATTTCTGAGAACCATGAGTTGTCAGTTTCAACATATAGGTCACCGCAAAAAATATGTATGTACATCATAATCAGTTAGTTATATACTTGAAGTATTCCCACAGAAATGTTTTGAAAACAAATATACAACAAAAGATAGAGAAGTACCTAAGTGCTGAAATGCTGGGGATCTAACTGCTACCTGACAGACTTTAAAAAGTGTGCATGGAGTTTATGAAAAGTACATTTTAAGTGAATAGCCCTGAAATACACAGTTGAGCTCTGAAAAGAAGGCAATTTAGAGAAAAGGCTAATTATTTTTGTTTACTAAGAAAACACATTTTGGTTATGAAAACCTATTTAAAATGAAAAAAGGAAAAAGACAAAATGTATTTCAGGTTACCACAGATCATTATGAATTTAGTACACATTTCGACTTGAAAACTGTAGTTGTATCCGCTTCTAATTAATAACTTGCTGAATGGTATTAAAAATGAAGCAGCTGCTTTCCTTTGCAAAAAGAATATGTTGTTGTTAAATTTATAGAGGTAAAAGATAGTGAGTTCAAAAGACTGAAGTTACAAAACAGTCTTTAATACCCTCAATAATCTTCAGTTAGCATATTTATAAGCTTAAGCCTCATCAGCACTTAAATCATGAAACTTTAAAATGCAGAACAAAGAAATTAACTAGCTAAAAAGATTAGAGGAAAATTATTATTATTATTGTTATTATTATTATTATTATTATTTATTAATGATGATGATGATGTTTAGGAGCAGGGAAAAGCATAAGAATGAGGACAAAACACCATGCTGTAATTTGATATAAATAAAAAAATGAGGTTGCAATGAAATGCAAGCATCAGAAATAAAACCACTTTAATCAAAATGTAAAACTTCAGAAGCTCAGGGTTTTTGGCTGTCGTGAAAGGTTCCTTTTACCTTTTGCACGTAGGATATACGTTATCACATGCGGTTAATTTTCTGTGTTCTTCATGTACACAATGAAAATTTAATATGAAAACCGAAGCCAAATTTATGCTCACAGAAACTAAATGTCACTTACTATGTTGCAGCGGTCACACATTATGGTTTCCTAGAGGAAATTACACTAATATGGAATGGTCCAGATTGCCCAGAGGACATCAGTCTATCAGAACATGTAAGCAAGCCCCTCCTTTAGGTTAAGTGTGAATCACACATATTAAAGCCATTGAAAATGAATATCTATGTATGCATACCTCTTTTTTTTTGCCAGCAACATCAGGCTTGATTCATCTGCTGAAATGTATAGCAGACTTTGAGATGCTGTTGCAACAAGGCTGGAAGGACTTTGGAAAAACCACGCTACCCCTGGACCAGGACTGGAGGCCAGATGAGGTACTGGAGAAAACCTCAGAGGGCACTAGACCACTATGTGCAGGGGACACAATAAACCTTTCACCGTTACTGTCATTCACATTTGAACACAGAGGATTTACAACTAGCCTTCAGGCAAGAATTTTCTCTTGGCTTCGATCAGGCCACAATGGTGCATGCCATTCCCTCTAATCACACCTCATGTTGCGGTGAACTGTTATGCAATTTCACTGAAACACGGCATAAAACTCTTCTTACTCTTCTGAATTTAATGAATTGTGTCCACAGGACATTTCTGACAGGAGGTCAAAAGGTTCTCTCACAGAAAAGCAGAGGGAATCCTTACTAAAAGAGGGATGAATCTCAAGGGCTACCATCTAAAAGTTACTCATCTCTTCTTAGTCATCCAGTCTTCTTCCATAGTTAATAGAGACAGAAAGATTCCTCCAAAGGGAAAATAATCCTACATATAAAATTAAGCAACTGTTTTAAGATAGGTTGAACTATCTAACATATGCCTCTCTCTTGTTGTATTTTAGACTGACTAAGATTAATTTATTATATGCT
Source organism: Platalea leucorodia (assembly GCF_965183815.1). Classification (NCBI taxonomy): domain Eukaryota; kingdom Metazoa; phylum Chordata; class Aves; order Pelecaniformes; family Threskiornithidae; genus Platalea; species Platalea leucorodia. The sequence continues at coordinate 48,750,262 of NC_138824.1, forward strand.
ATTATCCTCATCATTACTTACACTGGGGACAAAAAAATTATCTTCAAATTTAAATGGGTCTTTATTGCTGTAGAAATGTGAAGACATCTTTTCTGCCACTGTGCTTATCTTGAGTACCTATACATCTATTGCTCTGACATTTTCACTAATTGTAATTAATGCTTGATTTGATGATCAAATTCCCTTCCCACTCTTTTCGTTCTCTTGGAGAGGGTATGAGTGGGTGATTGTTAATATTTTAACATCAAAATATTAACTTTCTGGCTTTATTCATTCATTCAATTCCCACACCTACAAGGTAGTGATGATTCAACTCAGCATTAGATTTTAGGATCTTTGTAACAAACTAAAACAAAGTCCCAGTTTTGCAGAAGGATTTTTTAAATCTTTGACGTTGTCAGTGTGGTTGCTGCATTTCCAAGTATCTCCCGTATCACTCTGGTAAACTGTTTTGTTTTCAGGGTAAAGATGAAAAAACTTTCAGCCAGGTGTGCTCACTGGTTGAACCTTTGCATATGGGAGGAGGATGGAACACCAACTGGAGAGACCAGCAATACTTATGAAGTATAGAAACAGCCAGAGGATGCACTCCCAGCAGTGATAACAAGAATCCAGTATGTTTTGACAAGTACAGTGTCCTCTTTGCATAGCCTGAACTCTTTGCTAAGACTTTGTAAAGAACAGATGCTTTAGCCTCAGTGTTAAGCATGTTTAATTTTAATAAATTTCTAACCCTTTGTGTACTTAATATCCTTATATGCAAGTATGTATTTCATTAGTTTAAAATGCACAGCTATGTGGTCCTTGTTCCCTCAAAAGACCTCAGACATTTTATGGACCACGTTAATTATGAATCATTGAGATAAGCCAGAAGGTTTGCGAAATAAAATACAGGGTGTTTATGACAGCTGTCAGCTGGCCCACCACACAAAAAATACATGTCATGGATAGAGGACATTAGGACATTTCCATGGATTGTGTCAAATTACTGTTTGCCATAAGAATAAGATTTTTGGACACTTGATACTGCCAAAGACATACTAAAACTAAGCAACTGTTGAGTCCAGATAACAACCAAGCTATTTTCAAGGACAGGAAACCAGACAACTTGACAGAACTAACAAACCCACGGATTGGATACTATTACACAGATACTCAAGGGCAGAGTGTTTGTTAAAAAAGTAATTGTTTGGGATTTTTGCATGGGGAATCAGCTTTCTCAAACAGAATGGTCAGCTGCTGGTTGGATGGTGACAGAAATCTGTGTTGCAATGGTCAATGTCATCTCTAGCTGGAGAGCATGTACTTGCGGTGTCCGGATGTCTCAAATGCCCTGTGAACTCCCACATAACATTGAACATTTTTCTGTAGGTATCTGAAAGCTATCTGTGCAGAGTAATTTAAGTGTTTAAAGTTCCATGTCTAGAGGCATTTTAGATATCACAGGGTATCCTTCCTGATTTCATGATGCAACTTCACAGATGTCCCATAGATCCTGTGTCAACAAAGCCAGGTCCATGTGAATATCTCAAGTATTCTAAGGCATCTAAAATTGCTCTAAATATATATGTTTAGATATTTTAATTGCTTTCCTACATTTATACATCTAAATTTAGTTGTATATAGTCTGATACGAAGAAATACCATGAGGCATTCAATTCTGTCCTCTAGTAGTTTCAATTCACCTGAACTATTTTTGAACTCTGTGTCAGGATGAAATGAACGCAGTCCAAAAAATGCTGGTTTTCTTTTATAGTTTAGCACTAAAGATGACCCCGTGTTTTGACAAACAGAACACTTAATCTCACAGGTTGTAATTACATGAACGAATGTTGAATTGCTTATGGCAGAATTTTTTTTTTTTTTTATTTACAGACTCTGGAAAACATAAAAATTTCCAGACTGCCCTGAAGGAAATAATGTTACAACACTGTAGCAGCAATGTAGCTCAGTGCAAATCCTCATAGGAAGGAAAGGTGAACGTATTTTAAAACACAACTGATATCATTCTCTCACAATCTCATACCCCCAAGCCCCAAGACATGTGAAAGCAGTTTGTGAGCATGCAGGCACTAAGATGCCTGTATCCAGGTGGTCTGTGCAGGGTTGCTTGCAATGACATGGAGGAGCTGGGGTGTCAGGTGTTGAGCCCCTCCCCACACTTCCTGGGTTCCTCCTGGGGGTGTACTGGTTTTGGACGTGTCTCATTGTACCCTTCAGGAGCTGACAGTGATTAATCTCTATCCTGCCCCACCTCTATGAGTCATCAGGATTTAGTCCCTGTCTCTGTTTCAGATCTGGTTGTTCTGAGCAATTGCAGGTGGCGGTGTGCTAGGATCTTGTTGACCTGCTACTAGCAACACATGACATTTTTATAACCCTTATCCCACTGATATTTTGCCCCTGTGTGTTCACATTCACTCTCCAGACATACCAAAATAAAACATTTTTACTGCAATTTTCCACAGCTCTAGAAGATTCCTGTGCATTGATTTTTCTAATACATTGTTGCATTTTGATACCTGCTGACAAAAAAATGAAAGCCACGTTTTATGATTCATAGGTTTTCTTCTCAAAAGATTACCAAGCTCCTGGCCTTGTCCCTCAGTATTTCAGCAGTACAGAATGCTAAACTTTCCACTTTCCTGGCCCAGGATTACAAATTAAGATTACAATTCAGTTCCTTCTATGCAATCATTTATTCTCTAAATTCCAGTTTGATCAAACCTTTATACTGTCCCTGTCTGTTTATTGGAATCAGCTGAGCTTTATGGTAGGCCTTCTCACTTTCTCATTCTCCATCATTCACCTTACATTATCACTTTTAATTCATGACAAACTGGAAAAAAGTTTGAGAAGGAAGGGAAGCAACACTTGTCATTGATAGGACAGACAGAAATAAACCTGTTCAGTAATGGAAAAAAAACATTTATTTCACTTGTAGATAATATTCTGAATACTCTTTCATTGACTGTCCTGATCATATTTAACAAGGACTACTGCATTGGCTAATCAGAACTTGGTTGGTTGCAATAGAGATGTCAGCTGACATCAGATAAAGATCTTGATCCAGGTTCTATATGTGGGAAAAAACACTTAATGATAAACTATCAGTGCCTGAAGGGCAGGGACATCCTGGATCTGCCTTAGCCTAGGGGCAGGAGAGGCTCATCTGCAGAGAAGCACCACCAGAGGCAGACGGTGCTTTCACAGACCTATGTCAGAGGCTAGCTGGTGTGATGCTGGCCAGTGCCGTTATGCTTGAGGCAGGGAGCAGGCAGAAGAAGCAGGGTAAGTCACTAAAGCAGAAGTTTCCTTGTTGTGTGGCTGCAGATGCCCTAGCCATGGTCTGACAGATCTCTGAAGGTCTTACCAAGAGGTAAAGGGACACCTCCAGGGCATAAGGGACAGGGAAAGGAACAGCCCTTTCCCATGGGGATGCTGCATGGATGGGGGGAGAGTGACTCCTGTTAGCACTGGTCAACTGGTCCTCCAAGCAATAGAGGGTGTGCCTGGGGCTCCGACCATGCTCCTCACCTCACAAAGTGTTCTGGTAGCAAGGACTCTTGGCACTCAGGGCCAAGCTGGGCAGCTGCCAGCTGGGGTCATCTCAGAGACCTCTGACAGACACTCTCTTGTTTAGGTTCATTTGCCCTTGGTTACCTCCTTTGGTGTCACTGTCAGCCTCAGCTGCTGTGGTCTCCAGCCTGTTTGCTTCTCCAGGCCACGGCACCTCCTTCTTTGTTCTTCCTGTGATGCCAAAGGCACGCACTGGTGCCGCTCTGCCTTGAGGGACACCACCGCCATGTAGGAGTGTGACCACCGTACTGCCCTGTGCAGCAGTAAGAGGAGACTTGAGTCTACTCAGAGTCCCCCAGGCTAGAGCCAGTGGCCAGGAAAGGTCTGGTGCTCAGGGTGGGATTGGCAGAGTCTCTCTGTCCAGAGGAGGGCTGGGGGCACCACTCTGGCCAATCCTGCCCAGAGTGTGTGGGACTGTACTGCACTGCTGACATTCCTTCCTCTCTTGGCAGTCCCCAGCACACAGTCAGAGCTGGCCAGCACTAGCACAGCCAGCCAGGTTGTCTCAAACTACACCTCTCCAGCTCCTCAGAGCAGCAGCAGGTCAGACCACACTGGGCCAGACCAAAGGCCAAGCCATTCCCAGCTACAACGCTGGTCACAAAATCCTTACAGATGGCCCTGAAAAGCCAGCACTTTCCCACCTCAACCAGGCTCCCCTTGGCAGCTCTGTAGGCTGGGGCTTGTGGCAGCTGCAAGGGATGGCAACAGCACTCAGTCCCTGCCAGAGGGATTTGCCGTGGGGCTGGTTGCATGTGCCCATCCTGGTGTACTGCCTCACCTGAGAGGGACACTGTCCTCCAGCCACAGGGAATCATGATGAGTCTCACTGTCAATAAAAAGAATTGTATTCACACACTATGGCAAGAGCTATGGAATTTAAGTTATAAGTAAGATTTAAGGATGAAAGTCCACTTTGTCCTATAGTTAAAATTGTGGTGCTGCTGGGTTCAGACTAATACCAAGTGCACTAAACTCATTAATTCCTGGGTGGCCCAGGAGCTCCCCAGTTTGTCTCTACATTGATGAAAAAATGGATGGATTCCAGATAATGGACCAACTTGAGACAATGTCCGTTCTTCATCTGCTAGCTGGAGACTTAAAACATGTTTTCACCTGCTAAATCTTTGTTCAAACCACTCATCTGGCAAAATTCAACAACATGAATTTACAAATAAACATTCTGTCAGAGAAATGTAATTTCTTTTTGGTTTAACAAAATATAAAGTGACCTGATGCTTGTGTTCGGTTCTGATCTTATACAATTCCTATTTTAAAACATTATATTAATAATCTTACTAGCTTTATGACAGATATATCATGTTGAATGTAACCATAATCATACGTGGTGTTACTTTGAAGAAATATTGACCTCCTCTTCTGGTTTTGGCTGGGATAGAGTTAATTTTCTTCATAGTAGCTAGTACGGGGCTATGGTTTGGATTTGTGCTGAAAAACAGTGTTGATAACATAGGGTTGTTGTAGTATTGCTGAGCAGTGGTTACACAGAGTCAAGGCCTTTTCTGCTTCTCACACCACACCACCAGTGAGTAGGCTGGGTGTGCACAAGAAGCTGGAAGGGGGCACAGCCAGGACAGCTGACCCCAACTGACCAAAGGGATATTCCACATCATATAATATCATGCTCAGCAGTAAAACTAGAGAGGAGGTTGGCAAGGAGGATGCTGCTCAGGGACTAGATGGGGATCAGTCAGTTGGTGGTGAGCAATTGTTTTCATTTGCATCACTTGGCTTTCTAGGGTTTTGTTTCTCTCTCTTTGTTATTTTTCTTTTCGTTACAATTTATTATTATTATTATTATTATTTTATTTTATTTCAATTATTAAACTGTTTTTATCTCAGCCCACGAGTTTTCTCACTTTTACTCTTCCAATTCTCTCCCCCCATCCTGCTGGGGGGGCAGTGAATGAGCGGCTGTGGGGTGCTTAGTTGCCAGCTGGGGCTAAACCATGACACCTACTTAAGCTATGATTATTTCTCTTTTAATGAGAAGACATACCAATATATTGGTTCCTAAAAGAAGGCACTGTGTGCTTCTTTCAGTAGACTTTCAGATCTTGCCATCCTTTTTGTTGAGTGGGTCAGCTTTCTTAGCCAGCTATCCTGTTAGTATCCTGTGGAGAGAAGATTTAGCCTTCTTTGTGTAATTTTGTTTTTGCTTGATATGGAATTTTTTGGTGTAAATAAGCTCTAGAAAAAAAAGATTGTTGCCTGTATGTACACTCCTGTATGTATACAAGTGTGGGGCTGAGTCTTTTGTACAGAAGGTTTTTTCAAATAACATTGTGATGTAAGAAGATACAATGTCAAAACTCTGTCATCCACCTAAAACAACCTGTCCTTCAGACCCTTTGATATTTTACATGCCATGCTTGGCTGATTGCTTCCCTTAAGTCTCCTGTCACAGAACAAATGGAAATACTTCCTTTCTATAACACAGAGCAAATGTTGTCTCTAGGTACAATACTGTGACATTTTACAAAAAGACATCTTTTTTCAGGATGTCAGATTCTCAGTGATTTATTATCTGAAGTTTTTATTCCCATATTCCTTTTCATCTGTAGGGCTGACTATTATATGTTGATACTTGTTTACTCCCAGCAATGTTTCATTTACTTAAGACAGAGAAACCTGTATTTACTAATAGTAATAGTGAAAAACCTTAATGTTAAGCTACTAATGATGTCCAAAATCATTTACTCATACCTTGCCATTGAGAGTATTGGATTTTAACCTATCACAATGAGCTCAATTACAGCTTAAAACCAAGGACTTCAGAAATATACTTTGTAATGATATGGTGAACTCTATTGAAAATAGCTTTGGCACTGTAAAACGAATTCTTTCTTTATCTGCTGCTCTTGAAAGTTGCAACAACTGTGAAAGAATCATGGAATCAAAAGCTGTACAGCAAACTGTTTTCCTTGATGCAAGCTTTAGGCAATGTGACTTAGTTCATTTCTTATTTATGAAACTCCTAAGAACTCTTGGTATGCTTGTAAAAATGGAAATAGTAAGTGGGAAAGACAGTGTTATACAGCACTTAAAGTAGTATCTGTGTTTCTACACAAACACCCAAAATAAAATGCCATGAAATAAATAAATGAGGTAATTTTGCCCGGAATCCATCATAAAACTCATGTTGGAGCTATATAGGCCAGGCATTTCCCTTGTTTCCTTCTAGAAAAATGTTAAATTTGTGGACATTTCAAGTACATTCCCAGAGAGCAGCGTGACTGGTAGTGAAAAGTAAAAGTATTTCTTAGTATAAGTAAGTTCTTTGGTTTAAAAATCTGAAGAATTATCTATTAGAATAGTTGGCCTCAAATGGCTAATTTTCTTTTGCATAAATTTTAACCAAGTTACCATTTCCCAATACACCATGCTTTCTTGGTGTGACTAATCAAGACTCCTACAGTGGAAGAAAGATCGACAAGGACAACATGTTCATGAACCTCAGGGAAAATTGTAGGGAATGACTGACCACAGCTGCTGCAGATAAAGCTGAAATTAGGTCAGCACAAAGGGAACCAGGAGTGGCTTTTATTTTAGATTAGTGGCTACAACAGTTGAGTGGATCAACTGGCTATACTAGCTGACTAAATCAAGCAGTTATATCAGCTGAGTGAATCAACCAGCTGTGTTACTGTTTGTCCCTGAGTTAACCAAAAGATTACAAACATCTTCCTGAGTTAGTCAGACCAGTATGGTAGGGTAGATTGTATATATGTCTTAGTCCAATGTGCAGTATAGAAAATGAACAATCAGCAAAAAGAACAATGGGCTTGAGCTGGTTTAAACACTTGTATTCCTTTCCAGATTTTGGGGATACCTAGCATTGTGATAGTGAGTATATTATAGGGAATGGTAATGAGACTCACATTTATATTGTAACTCAAACGTATATTGCAATTGCTATACTCTGTTAAGCATAATTTGTGCTTGTATTGTGATTTAAGTACATTGTTGTATTGCTCTGCTAAATCAAAATCCTATGTAACATCAAATATCTTCAAGCAAGTAAATTGCTGATATTTGGTTTGTTGCTGTCTTGTCTTTCTGTACATAGAGCAACCCTGGATTCCTTTCCATTGGAAGCACCTTTATAGAAAGCTTACCTTCACGGACCACGGAATCTCAAGTCTCTCCAGTATCCTGGCAAAGCTGAGCTGTAATGCAGAAAAAGAATACAAAATGTCAAGGAGTCAGAGGCAGAGCAAGTAAAAGAAAGCATGGCTATTGAACTTAATAGTTACACCATGCAGCAGAAAAAAAGGGACTCCTGGATTCAGGATTCCTACTCAGGTGTTTGCTTATATATTTTAGCTAATGACTGTTTAAAGCATTATCTTTCTGAGGGGAAAGGATAAGAAAGGTTATAAGCACAACCCTGTGACATAAAACTATCAGCATTGCCTCTTAAATTTAAAATCTTCACACTGTTTTCCCAATTAATAACCATAAGGACTTCTGGAGAGAATAACAACTCTGGCTCTTTATATATGAGCCAGGTGCTTCAGCTTTGAATAACTTTCTGAGATTTCAAAATAGAATTGTCCTTGAAACCTCTCCTAAGTAAGCCTTCACAGCTTCTTGCTTTCTGTAAATAAGTATAGCAAGTTGTCTATCACTCTTCCGGAGTTAATAATGAACTTACCATCATAATGCAGATACCACTTCTCAAGGCAAAGAGAGATTTTCTAACACATAATGCTTGAGGGCCTAGTTCCTTTATTGGATTTAAGTTCTGAATCTATTTTTTCCCATAATATTAAAGCCCAGCGGGGCCAAAATAATTTAGGAAAATAAAGCCTGAATCTTCCTTGAAATTATCTTATAGCCAGGAAAACTCCAGGGGAACAGTTAGAATACACTATTTTGAGCAGAAAATTTTCTTAATACCTCCTCCTACAGTAATTTCTCCATATCTTTTTAATGTGGGATATAGCATATATACTTCAAAGAATTATTTTTTTAGCTATGTTGTGCTTCAGTTTTCCACTCTGAAGCTTATTTTACATGTAGCAGTTGTTCCAAGCCCACGCAGTTCCCTCTTGTATAGTCTTCACTGTACTGTAGAAATTGAGAGGCTCTTTAAATGAGTCCCTATGCCTTTCTTTCCTCTTTGTTGGAATTTCTCTTCAAAACAATATTTCAGCAGCCATTTAGTCCTCTCATTATAGGCAGAATAATGAACATGAAAACCTATGGACTCTTAGCTGTATAGAGTCTAGAAAACATTATATGAAAGAAATTTAATGTTTTATTAACAAACATTTTAACTGTGAGGAATTCAGCAAAAGCAAGCAGTTTCAAAGATTCTGAAAACTGAGCAGCTGCAGCATCTTCCTTTTGAAGATGTAAAGACCACTCTCAATAATAGATGAAGGATGGCGGAGTATAATAATTTTGGGAGCCTTTCATCTCTCAGTTACTAATTCAAAACTAACCTATAATAATATTGACCTTATTGACCAGAAGAATATGTAAAGTGCTTGTTTAAAATATATTATGACCTTGATCCTCTCCTTACCTGGTTTTACAACATCATCATGCTAATAGTTGTTTCACATTCAGTCATTAACAACTATTTTCATTACATTCTCAAAGCAGTCAAAAGAATCTAATACTAGAAAACAAAATGTTACATTAATTCCCACAGCATATTAATAACAATGACAATAAAAGTACGGTAAAATAGCATAATATTTTTCAGACATGAAAGTAAATACTAGAGGAAAATATCTTTATTTGAAGAAAGTTCATTATCAAAAAAAAAAAAACCCAAAAAAACAAAAAACCACAAAACCTCTATAATATGTAACTAATACTGTATTTGAAGGGGGAAAATTCCTTTAAGCTATTAATTTACGACCAGTCTGTTTTGTCAGTTGTGTTTGATGTGATTTTGAGGAGCTGCTGCCAGCTAGTAAAATTATGACATTTTATGTGATAAGAAGAAATGTTTCTTTTTTGTCCTTGTCAACTGTGCTAGGTTATCAACCAAAACAATAATGTTTCTATAATGCTAGTGAGGAAGTGACAGAACAGCTGTTGAGCATAAAAACACAGACTTCCCTGCAACATATAGATAGAACAGTATTGTTCCATAATATGATATTTGTACCTGAAAATATTTAGATGACATAGTGATTTTCTTACCAGAGTTAGTTTAAATTACTCAGAAAAAATAAATAAATATATTACCTGTCCTTTAGGAACAAAAAAGTCATGTATCCGGAAAAGTGGAAGAAAGCCAGAAATGTTCTATCTATCTTCTCTAAACATCTTCTTTAATATGGCATCTTGATAAATACAAATATGTACTGATATCCGCAGTTATTTGTTTATCTGATTATTACTCCTGGGTGAAAGAATACCCTCAAGACACATATGACAAGCTTTACTAATAAAATACCTGCTGGATCTCTACAAGAGACACATCTTACTCAGAATTTCTAAAGGTACCTCTGACCAGACTGGCTCACAACGACCACTCCCCAAAGACAAGCTATTGACAATTGAACTAGGCATGGCAGATCTGTCTTAGCTTGTTGTGTAAACACAAAATTAACTATTTATCTACGAATATTCCTTGTTTAGAAAGTGTGCTGATACATATCAAACAGATGTGAAAAGAAGAAAAACATTGATGTATTCATTCAGATGTGGCTCATGAAAGCACTGCCTAGGTATGTAGTTAAAATACAACCAGACCCCTAACTCTGAGTGGTTTTCATCTTGAAAGTCATTGGACAGCATGCTTTCTTCTTGTAGTAGTACCTCATCCTTAAAACGTAGGTTAAGTTAGGAAGCATAAATTTTCCATTCCTCTTAGAGAAGTTGTAATGCTGCATAGACAAAATAATTCTGAATTCATTCAGTTATGGAGAAGAAACAAAGGGGAGTTTGACTTTCTAACTGCTTGAGAAGGTGATTTTTCATAAAGGACAGACCTGGGAGACCTCTTCTCTGAAAACTTAATTATTATAAATTAAACAAGACCCATTTGCAGTAATACAGATAGGGTGAATCTCTCAGTATGGAAGAAGGGAAAGATGTTCCTGTCTCTCAGTTCAGATGACAATGACATCCAAGATTATTAACAGAACAGGAGGAACAGTGAATAAATAACAAACAAAGTAACTACTATATATGCAAAAGAATCCTCTTTAGATAATTCTGAAGAATAGAAAAACCTAAAAAGAAAGCATAGAGTAGATATGGGAAAGGAGAAAATTCTATCTAATTCTCTCCAAGGTTATAAAAAAAAATACGGTTTTCTGTATAATTACAGGAATAATGTGAATTATTATTTCTTTAAAATATTTTATTTACCATCTTTGAAATTTACCTCCAGGTAAACATTAGTAAACAACAGGAAAAATAAGTAGCCCTTTATACCACTAACATTATCAGAAATACTCGGTCTTTGCTTGCTACTTAAAAATTATGGTGCCGAAGAAAATTACCGTCTTGGACAAAATTGTTATTCACATTAATCTCTGTTAAATACATCAATTTCATGTTTAGCTGGGACCTATAGAATTCACTCATAAACAGGTTATTGCATTTCAAAATCCTGTAAGTGTAGTCATCCTAGATAAACCTACATTAGAGGAAAGTATGGATGTGTATCTAATAATTCATTCCACAGTCTCAGATTACTTTGAATGTTGTATTCTCATACATTATTTATTGATTTATTCATCTGATTTTATTACTGTGAGAGGACACGGTCCATGGGAATTTTGCTCTATACATTAATAATGAAAACAATTAAGCTTCATTTTGCTTGAATGAATCTCATCATATTGAATAAAATATTTGTTTTTTCATATAAACTGAAGTTGAATAGAATTTGGCCATCAGCTTTTTTTAACCACTGCTACCATAAAAATACAGATTTTTCTTGTGAATACTTGCCACATAAATACAGATGACCTATAAAGCAGACTGCAAATTTGCTATTTAGCTTTCATCTAAATTTTGATATGTGTGGAAACAAAACCAGAAAATGTACAAGGAACAGAATTTGTAAAACAGACAATGGCTACTCACAGTATTCAATCCTGCCCAGAGATATTTTTTTTTTCCTGACTGTAATGTCAGAAGACCTTGTGGTGCAGATATATTTCTCTTTTATTAAAGCTATGGTACTAATTGGCATTAATAAACAAATGAGGCAGAAAATTGTGTAATCTTTTGACTGAACTGGTAGTACATAAACTGATTGATAAACCCATCGTAAAATGTGGCACAGGAATTAGAGTCAAAGCAACTGTGATTCTGCATCTTTAAAGGCTATCAAATCTGTGACATAAAATCTGTGACAAAGGAAGGAGACTCATTTAAGAGTAAGATATTCCAGATATGATCTATTGTCCCATATCTGTAACTTGCTAAATGCATAATTAATATTAACACTTTTGGCGCTGATGATCATGAAGTGCATTTCACTATTGACTATGTATAACTTTTCTGATGTGTCAGTTATAAAGGTGTTCTCTTTAACATACATTTGGATAGTTTAAACTATCCATTCCTGAATTTTCTAAAATTTATTTTTAAATTAAGTATATACTCTCAACCATTGTAAATTAGTATGAGTGAACTCCATGTAGTCAGAGGTGGGTTTTGTTGTTTTGTATTTTGGTAGGCAGCATTTTTTTGTTACAAACCCTATGATTTTTCTTCAAAAAATATACAAGATAAAGTCATTCTACATAATTGCTTTTCTCTGATAGGACAATCATGCTGGTTTTAATGAATCAGATGATTCTTAAGTTCTATTACATAGGTTTAAAACTAAAGTCCTTTGGAGTATTGAGCACTGGTCAGTATTTGGATGGATCTTATGTCATCCTTTGGTCTGCTTGTGGAGTCAACTATTATGGCCAATTGCTCCTTTGGTGTCCTCTGAAACCCAGAGAAATTTTGTATTTCACAATGAAACTTATTTTATTTCTTCTTTATGTAGGAGATAATCTGTTTCTTAATTTAAATATTGTTTTTGTTTTATTTTCACTTCCTTAGACATGGTTGTTGCAAAAAGTGGCTATGGAATATGGCAGGTCATTGGTCTCTGCCTTTGATCTGCAGTGAAAATGTAAATATTTGCGTACACACATATGTAAAAAGTAGTAAAAGACAGCACAGTGTTTTTTCTTGAGACAAGTTATGATGTATTGAATAAATAAAATTACAAAAATGTTTACTTGCTCTCTTTTCTGTAATAGATAGTTGAGACAAGCAAACAGAATAAAAATGAGACTACTGTTTAAACTGTACCTTAGTTTGAAAGACTTATTTTCTCTACATTGAAAAAACTTTGTTTTGCTTTTAGTTCACAGATATCAAATAATACATCTAGGAATAGTTTACACTGCAGAAAATATCTCTGCTTCATATTCTGTAGTATTCTCAAGCATACACTTTCTCAGTCTATGTACAAGGTGTCATATGAAGGTTTGACCTGAATTTTGCAAAATATGAACAATGATCAAGATCTTGAGCTAGGTTTTTCAGACTCAACTGTTGATCACTAAGAGATACAAACCATGTCATGCAGACATTTATTTAATGGTAGTTATAAGCCATATAAATTCAGATAAAGCTAATGCATTTATTTGACCTGCAGAATTATACTTAAATAAATTTCTCTGGTAGAAAATTTTATTAATTTAGAATATTCACCAGGTTGTCCTATAAAGATCAAAGGAATGGTGCAGAGAGATCAATCTGTACAATTTGAAGTGGAAAATATAAAAAAAACCCTCTGTAACAGAACTTAATTGAATTCAATCTCAGAAAAATGTTTGATTTCAAAAGCAGCTAGATCCAAGCTGGTCCATCCACTTTACAGGATATCTCTATTACAGTCCAAGGATAAGTGACACTGTTTTAACACTACCATTGAAAGAATAATGTATATAAAAGCAAAAGTTAAACCCCAAATATAAAGAAGGTTGTGAAATAAAATGGTAGTGGTGTTAGTCAAACACAGAGGGCTCTAAAGTGTACTCAATGAGAGAAAAAAAAGCCATCAGTTTACTCAGACTTTTTATGTGTTTATACACATTTAAGATAGTAAGGAATAATGTGAACTAAGCTAAATCAGAAGTTAGAGAAAGTATGGAATGAAATGAAACTGAATAGACTCTAGATCTTTTGAAAGGTATTGGACAGTTGTAACATTGAAAATAAGTAACCATTAAAATGTGACATGGTATTATTTAGTTAAGTTTAGCTGCTTATGTGCAAGAATAGCTTTTTAACAAATTTATAAAGGATTTCTGTAGCAAGTGCTCACTAGGTAAGTATACCTAGTTGCCATTCTGAACTGACAACTGTGGGAAAAAACTAATAGCTTTCTGAGGTAATATCAGATTGATTAATTCAAAGTGTGAATGGATTTAATCTTGAGAGAAGCTATAATACTTTGGACAAGTCAAGGTGTACAGTTAGTGACCTATTCACTCTACTGTATAAAAAGTGTCAGAATTTCATACTAAGTAACCAAACAAAAAGAAGTACAGAAAGGGCAGCTCATGCTGCGGAGGGGGGAAATACATTCAACATAAAGAAAATTTCCTGTACATTTAGCTTCATAATTTCATGCCTGAGATGCCAGTACATCATGGATAACAAAAGGTAAAATGATGATGGGTCTAAGTGAAATGGAAAACCATTTGGACATAAACTCCAGCTCCTTTTTTTTCTAAATAATAAAAAGCAATTGAAATTAGAAAAATGCTTAATAGCGCAGCAGTAATTTGGATGCCACCAAAGATAATATACAGTTAACTCTCAGCTTGTCCACTTTATTTCTGACTCAATTTAACTAGCAGACTTCACAAACTGTATCTTATATCTGAGGATCCTAACAAATATGAATGTACATATGATTTACTGTGATAGAAGTGGTGAGGCTGATCTTGATAGTATCTATCAGTAAAATAAGCTGTATAATTTTAATTGATGGAATTAGGGTATGGCAGTGGATTATACACATCTTAATAAAAAATCCTATACTAGTAATGTTCAGTCAATGAATAGAGGTACTGTGAGAGCAATGTTGCTCACCATTAGAAAACCAAAGATCAACTACCAGTAACATTATTTACAATCATTATTTTACTCATCAAATGTCTACCTGGATTTGCAGAGCTAGTCAGTGGGAAGAATGCAGGCTTAAACTACGGCTCTGATGGAATGTGTTAATGAATAGTTAATCTCACTGTTGAACTGTCTCTATAGACTTTCAGTTGACATTAACATCAATGGCCGTGATATTAGGTTAATGACTCTCTCTTTTAAAAATCTAATCTGTAGACCTGAATGGCATTAAGGTAGTTCAATGTTCATGGTCAATGTCAGAATAAAATGAAATCTCTCCATAGGACGGCACAAAACAATAATTTGCTTTTTTTCTGATTGGGTAAAAACAGTGCTGATGGGGATTAAGTATTTGGAGAAGAAAAAGGCTTTGGGAGGAAATGATAGAAAACCTTCTCACCTTTTTAGATATTTCAACATTATCATGTTATTAAATGGTAGTATTTTTTCTTACTTTTAATATTCTTGAACAGTTGACTGTTGTTTTCCAAGGCACTTTTTTATGCACAATAAATATTCAGATAAAACACCTCAGATATTGAAAACTTCAAAGCTTAAGTTTCCAGTAAATAAGCAGTAAATCACCTTGATGTCAGAGATGGAAAACTGAGCTGTTAAAACAAGACAAGACTTAGCTGTCTTTGAGTGAATCAAGAAAATCAGAGTGAAAAAAAGTCCAGATTTTCTGGTGAAAGGCAAGACTAACTTTTGACAAAATTTGTTCCAGATATTCAGTTCTGAGAACTTATTGACCAGATTTATCAATAAATCACAATGAATAACATGCCAGAAGCAAATTGCCAATTAATTATACACAATGCCTAAGCATTTTTTGTTTGCTTTGTGTGTTTGTTTTTTCCTGGTTGAAGAACTGTGTTGTGGTTTAACCCAGCAGGCAGCTAAACACCACACAGCTGTTCACTCACTCCCCCCCTGCCCAGTGGGATGGGAGAGAAAATCAGAAAAAAAAGTTAAAAAAAAAAGGAAAATTTGTGGGTTGAGATAAAGACAGTTTAATAGGACAGAAAAGGAAGGGGGAAAAATTAATAATGATAAAAGAATATACAAAATAAGTGATGCACAATGTAACAGCTCACCACCTGCCAACTGATGCCCAGCCTGTTCCCGAGCAGCGGTCTGCCCCCGCGGCCAACTCCCCCCAGTTTATTTACTAAGCATGACGTTGTGTGGTACGGAATATCCCTTTGGCCATTCTGGGTCAGCTGTCCTGACTGTGCCCCCTCTCAGCTTCTTGCTGGCAGGGCATGAGAAGCTGAAAAGTCGACTTAGTGTAAGCACTACTTAGCAACAACTAAAATATCAGTGTGCTATCAACATTATTCTCATACTAAATCCAAAGCACAGCACTATACAGCTACTAGGAAAAAAAAAAAAATTACTCTATTCCAGCCAAAACCAGGACAAACTGATTGCAACTTTTTGGAGTAAATATGATTACTGAGCTTGATAATACATTTTTAAACAATTGAATGGTATATTACATTTATTTTCTGCTTTATATCTAATTATGGCTCAAGTGATGGATTTTTTAATATGATTTTCTTATGTTACTCTTCAAACTGACAAGTTACCAATAGTTTATTTCAACTAAGGTAGCTAATTTTTTTCCATTCCTTAAGTGGTTTTATTTCTTATATTAAAATACATGAACATTAATATAATAATTTTACAAATAATTTTTCATAGGGATAAATGTTAAAAGAGCAAGAAGAATATGAGAAAATCAGAAGGATTTGGAATGATGAATTGTAAGACTTTTTAACTACATAAAAATTTAATGTCAAATAGAAATTTAATAACAGACATTAGGCTGAGAAAGGAAAAAAGAAAAAAGCGCTAGAGTGAGACTAAGAAAACAAATAAGAAATCAATCCTAAATATATAAAATCTGAAAATTATATATCTTTTAAGATGTGACCTTTAACAACAACTTTTGCCAATATGATGACATGCATGAATTATGAAATTTTATAGAACACTATAATCAAATTAAATTTATCTAAACTTAAAGAAAACCATTAGTAGTGGAAACAAAAAAAAAAAAAAACATCTAGCTGAAAAGGAATAGAATCCACTATCTGAAAGGAAGACCTAGAAAAGAAGAAATCTTCGCTGACAGAAAGAAATTGTGCAATCAAAATAGAATTGCCAAAACATGCCTCCTTCTGTTGCCACTAAATAAATATTTAATCAAAATAGAGGTGAAAAAGCCCATATTCTATATAACAAACATGGTTTATTCAAGGAAAATTTCTGAATACTCTGTTAGTATTATAGTATTATACTATATAGTATTATAATACTCTGAGTATTATAGTTAGTAAGCTTAATGTTGTTCATTGTTTCCTTTTCTCTGTGTCCCTACATCTTCTCAACAGAAGCATTACAGAAGCTTTAGCAGGTATAGTGGCACTTTAAGACAGTTGTATGACCCAGCATTGCCCAATTTCCCACTTAGATTAGAAGCAATTTGGAATACATAAACATTGTTCCAGGATTCTCAAGTGCAGAAGCTGTTGCCTACCCCTAAAAAGATATTGGGAATAATGCAAAATTCAGAATGGCTGTTTCTGCTGAGGAAGAAAACTAGAGAGGGCTTTGGATACTGTGGCTACATCTGTGTTGACAAACTAAACTGGCAAAGAGATAAACAGGAATGATAGAATATGATCTCCTGCAACATCGCCCATACCATGGTTTAAACAGTAACATGGATAACAGACCATTCTCAATGGGCAATTTGGTTATGGCCAATCTGTTTTGGAGAGTGACAGAATTCAATATTATAGATATAAGCCATTCTATAACAGCTGGTCTCACTGCCAGGAAATAGTCCAGGACATGCAATTTACTACAAAGGGCACAGCCTGAGAAGTTGATCAAAACATCCTGGAAGAATATGGTTGCAGGGTTTAAGAGAAAAGCTGTTTATCTTAGTTAAAGATGTCATAGGCAGTTTAAGGGCTAAAGGCTGGAATAGTAAGAATATAAAAGGCTAAAAGCATCTTCTCTTCAGACTCCAGAAACCAGCTGAAGGCATCAGTATGTAACTTAAACTAAGAAGAATTTTCAAAAATAGATAGCTCCTGTATGGGAAACTAAGAAATACAATTGAAGTGGAATTTGTGGACCATTATATCCATCCCCTTCATATCACAAATCATTCTACTTAAGTTTCAAAACCTTCTTATAGTTTTCCACTTCTAATTATTCAGACAGTTTCCCAGAACCACAGAACTGTTGAGGTAGGAAGGCATCTTTGGAGATTGCATAGGCCAACTGTGGATGTCAGAGCAGAGTCAACTATAGAAGGTACCTCAGAGCCACGTCCAGTCAGGTTTTGATTGTCTCCAGCAGTGGGGACTCCATAACCTCCCTGGGCAAGCTGTTCCAGTGTGTGACCATCATCGCAATAATTTTTTTTTTAATATATGTTTAAACAGAATTTCCTGCATTTCAATTGGTGCTGATTGCCCCTTGTCCTGTCAGTGGGCAACATTAAGAAGGGGGTGACTCTGTCTTCCTTTTTCCCTGTCATTGGCTATTTATACAAACTGATAAGATACCCCTCTGAGCCTTCTTTTCTCCAAGCTGAACAGTCCCAGCTCTCTCAGCCTCTCCTTGTGTGACAGATGCTCTAATCCCTTATCATCTTCATGGCCCTTCACTGGACATGGTCTAGTATGTACAGGTACCTTGTACTGAGGAGTCCAGAACTGGGCACAGTACTCTAGATGTGATCTCATCAGGGCTGAGTATATAGGATCATCTCCCATGAGCTGCTTCCAACACTCTTTTTAACACAGCCCAAGAGGCTGTGTTACTTCCACTTACAACTTAGTGGTCCTTATCAGAAATACCTCACTGATATATCCTGGTCATCAGATGACTTTTTCAAAAGCTCCCTGACACTGCTGTTTAATACTTGTTCTGTGATCAAATGATAATCCTTTTATTCAGACACTTACAGGCAGGTTCTGTCTTAGAGAACAGATGGTTGATATTACTCTATGAGGGTTTCTGTATTTTGGTGTGGTGGATTGACCTGGCTGGACACCAGATGCCCACCAAAACTGCGCTATCACTCCCGTCCTCAGCTGGACAGGGGAGAGAAAATATAATGAAAGGCTCATGGGTCGAGATAAGGACAGGGAGAGATCATTCACCAATTACCATCACAGGCAAAACAGACTCAGCTTGGGGAAATTAGCTTAATTTATTACCAGTTAAACCAGAGTAAGGTAATGAGAAAATAAAAATAAAACTAAAAACAACTTCCCCGTACCCCTCTCTTCTTCCTGGGCTTAACTTTACTCCCAATTTCTCTACCTCCTTCCTCCAAGCTGTGCAGTGGGATGGAGAATGGGGGTTGCGGTCAGTTCATCACATGTTGTCTCTGCTGCTCCTTCCTCCTCAGGGGGAGAACTCCTCACATTCTTCCTCTGCTTCAGCGTGGGGTCCCTCCCACCGGAGACAGTCCTCCATGAACTTCTCCATCATGAGTCTTTCCCACAGGCTGCAGTTCTTCACGAACTGCTCCAGCATGGGTCCCTTCCATGGGGTGTAGTCCTTCAGGAACAGACTGCTCCAGCATGGGTCCCCCACAGGGTCACAAGTCCTGCCAGCAAACCTGCTCCAGTGCGGGCTCCTCTCTCCACAGGTCCACAGGTCCTGCCAGGAGCCTGCTCCAGCGTGGGCTTCCCACGGAGTCACAACCTCCTTCAGGCATCCACCTGCTCCAACATGGGGTCCTCCATGGGCTGCAAGGGGACAGCCTGCCTCACCATGGTCTTCACCACAGGCTGCGCGGGAATCTCTGCTGTGGTGCCTGGAGCACCTCCTCCCCCTCCTTATTCACTGACCTTGGTGTCTGCAGAGTTGTTTCTCTCACAGATTCTCACTCCTTTCTCAGGCTGCAGTTGCACAGATTTTTTTTTTTCCCCTTCTTAAATACGTTATCACAGAGGTGCTACCACTGTCACTGATTGGCTCAGCCTTGGCCAGCGGTGGGTCCATCTTGGAGCCCGCTGGCACTGGCTCTATCGGACAGGGGGGAAGCTTCTAGCAGGTTCTCACAGAAGTCACCCCTGTAGCCCCCCCACTACCAAAACCTTGCCACGCAAATCCAATACATTTGTCTTATATTATTTTTGTTCGTGCTGTGTGATATTCTGTTTCTTGTCTGTGCTGTTTGCATTTCAAGTTCATCAGCAAAGCCCTGTATTTTGAATTAAGGTAACAGGTGGAAAACATAAAACGAGATCATAGAATCATAGAATCATAAAATCGTCAAGGTTGGAAAAGACCCTTAAGATCATCGAGTCCAACTGTTAACCTAGCATTGCCAAGTCCATCTACACCATGTCTTCAAGCACCGTATCTATCCGTTCTTTAAATACCTCCAGAGATGGAGACTCAACCACTTCCCTGGGCAGCCTGTTCCAATGCCTGACTACCCTTGCAGTGAAGAAGTTTTTCCTAATATCTAACCTAAACCTCCCCTGGCGCAGCTTGAGGTCGTTTCCTCTCGTTTTATCACTCATTACTAAGGAGAAGAGACCTACCCTCACCTCTCTACAACTTCCTTTCAGGTAGTTATAGAGAGCAATAAGGTCTCCCCTCAGCCTCCTCTTCTCCACACTAAACAACCCCAGCTCCCTCAGCCACTCCTCATAAGACTTGTGCTCTAGACCCTTCACCAACTTCGTTGCCCTTCTTTGAACATGCTCCAGCACCTAAATGTCCTTCTTGTAGTGAGGGGCCCAAATCTGAACACAGTACTCGAGGTGCGGCCTCACCAGTGCCGAGTACAGGGGCACTATCACCTCCCTGCTCCTGCTGGCCACGCTGTTCTTGATACAGGCCAGGATGCCATTGGCCCTCTTGGCCACCTGAGCACACTGCTGCCTCATGTTCAGGCAGCTGTCAACCAACACCCCCAGGTCCTTCTCTGCCAGGCAGCTCTCCAGCCACTCTTCCCCAAACCTGTAGCGTTGCATGGGGTTGTTGTGACCCAAGTGCAGGACTCGGAACTTTGCCTTGTTGAATCTCATACAGCTGGCCCTGGCCCATCGGTCCAGCCTGTCCAGGTCCCTCTGTAGGGCCTTCCTACTCTCCAGCAGATCAACACTTACACCCAAGTTGGTGTCATCTGCAAACTTACTGAGGGTGCACTGAATCCCCTCATCCAGATCATCAATGAAGATATTGAACAGGACTGGCCCCAACACCGAGCCCTGGGGAACACCACTCGTGACCGGCCGCCAACTGGATTTGACTCCATTCACCACCGCTCCCTGGGCTCGGCTGTCCAGTTAGTTTTTAATCCAGCGCAGAGTGCACCCATCCAATCCATGAGCAGCGAATTTCTCCAGGAGAATGCTGTGGGAGACAGTGTCAAAGGCCTTACTAAAGTCCAAGTAGACAACATCCACAGCCTTCCCCTCATCCACTAAGCAGGTCACCTTGTCATAGGAGGAGACCAGGTTAGTGAAACAGGATCTCCCTTTCATAAACCCATGCTCGCTGGGCCTGATCCCTCGGTTGTCCCGCACTTGCTGCATAATGGCACTCAAGATGACCTGCTCCATGACCTTTCCCGGCACCGAGGTCAGGCTGACAGGCCTGTAGTTCCCAGGATCCTCCTTCCGACCCTTCTTGTACAGTGGCATCACATTTGCTAACTTCCAGTCATCCGGGACCTCCCTGGTTGACCAGGACTGCTGATAAATAATCATCCTGAGAACCACCCCTTGGAAAAAATAAATTTATCCTGCTAACATCATTCTAACCATTTAAAACACTTTCATTTTTATACAAGTCATGTTTCTCTTTACATCATAATGATCACCCCTTCTTTCTTTTTTTTTTCTTTTTTTTTCAGTTCAACTAATGGTTACATAGTGCTATCTCCACTATTTTCTAACTATCTAATTTGCATCACTTGACCGCAAATCGGAGAAAGTTGACTCTGGATGTCCGTGAAGTCAGGGATAATCATATCATCCTTGTTTCCTCTACATTGCACATCTTGGGAGAATGGGATTTAAATAGGCAAGATGCTGTCCTTTGGGTTTGGTACACCCAGCCTGGCCTCATTGACCCCTTGCAGCCTGCTAACAGAGAGAGTATGGAAGTGTGAGAGGTCATCTGCATCTGACTCCTGTGGTAGGTACCTACAACTATCTACATGAACAATGATGTAGACAAGCACCAGTCTCTGTGACTTACCAAATGAGAACTGTGAAAAAATAGATTTGTCTGCTGCTGTTCCCTTCACCAGCATTTCTCACACTGTGAAAATGAGAAAATCACTGTTAAGGAAACACTGGTTATTCTCACAGCCACAGGTATATATATATATGAGCTTTAAAATAAGAAAAGAAAAAAACTAAAACAAAATACAACAATTTAGTTTAATGGAAAAGTCCTTTACATCAGTTTGTCTAAAAACTTCTCCCCCCTCTTTTCTTTTGTCTGCCAAAGTAGCAGCTCAGCAGATATTTCCAGAATTCTAAGTAGCTGCTTCTACAGCACCACTAATTTGAAGTCGATAAAAATATTCCTCTTCTATTTCTAAACACTACCGATATCAAGAGGGCAATGCAATTATGAAAGAAAAACACTAGGTGTTCATTGAGAACAAAATCTGTCAAAAACATTTTTATTTGTTTAGCATTTCTTCTATGACTGAATTACATCTTCACAGTTTTTAAAGGAAAGCAATAAGCACAGTGTTGTTCTTATACCAAAAGGATTTGAAAGACAAAACAATTATTGCAATCTCTGTAAATTGTTTTGCTGCATCATTGCATCAGTACTCAAAAAATTTCCCAGTAAGATTATTTTGCTGCAAGGACAAATTCTAAATAATTTAATCACAATCACTTTGAAGGTGTTATGTACAACACATGCTGTTCTATTGCACAATCTTCATTTGCCTAAGTCAAAAGAGAAAGATAAACAGTGGGTTGGAGAAGAGTAGGATTTGTTACTATGATATGTATGCAGGAAGAGGTGCAATGTCCTTTTAAGATAAGGAGGTTGCATTACCCCTATGTCTAACATGTAGTATATGGCACACCATGAAAATTCAGACTGGTAAAGAAGTGTAGCAACATAAGTAGGATGCAGTGTATCATCTGGTCTAGTTAATTCCACTTTTTAAACGTTGAAAACAAAAATACACAAAGGCATCACTGCTGACTAGATTAACTTGTTGTTGTTAATGTTATTATTATAAATACATGTATATTTACTATATGAGTGGTTGTATATTCTTCATTTGACATAAGTTGAATTTCAGAAATCAGTACCATATTAGTACCATTTAGTACCGTACAACAAAAAGGCATACAGATATCTCAGACTCTGAATAACTTAGTGTCCCAGTTTACAAAAACTTGCAACAGACTTTCTCACAAATTAATGAGAGAGAAACAATGAACGGGAAGGAAGCATCCTTTCAGTTTTTGATTATGACTGAATGTTTGTATATGGGTAAATAATACTGTTGTCGTCCAGCATATGCAGACTAGAGATAACTTACTACAGTAACTGGATCACAGTATGAAAGAAGTCAGTTTCAAAATTCCCTGGAAAAGAACTGTCTTTTCCTTTACTGCTTAAATAGCTCCTAGGAGATAGCTATCTAGTATTATGAGTGAGGTTCTTTCTTTGACAGTCCAAAGGTAAGTAATAACTCTAAAGAAAACCAGAGCAAGAGAACATTAATGGTACCGTTACACAGAAGTATTAATGTTATGTTAACATTTTGTGTTAGAGTGTATTATCCCTGCAATAATTTTCAATGTAAAGCCACTTAATGTTTTAAAAGACTGGGAAAATTAAGCTTATGTCCTAGTAAGAAGCTTTTATTTTAAAAAGATTATAAGAATAATTCTATTACAATGTAAATTGCTTGTTTTCTTGGTATGAAAGGCAAATATTCAAGTAATGACATATAGCTATGCTATCTCTTCATCACAAGGCAAGTCAGAATAATTAACCCAGCAAACACGCTACTTGTAAATACAGTAACTTTGAGTTTTATACTAACATTTTATGAAAAGTCTTAAAAAGACAATCTTGCTCTGTGCTTTTTAATCATGAATTAAGGAAGAGAATGCCATAACTATTCTACAGAATTTATCTTATGTTTGCATAAGAAACTCTTCCTAAGTTTAGTGTAAATGAAGATGCATTTTTTTTTAATCTATGGAATTTTCATTATCTTAGTTTTGGTGGGTGTTGTGTTTTGTTTTGTATAAAGAAATGCTCCATACAATTATATGAACAGAGGTACTCTTGTAACTGCATATGAAGACTAACATCAATATCTTTGCACAAATTTAATAATTCTGTCCCATTGCATGTATCTTTCCATATATTTATTCTTTTGTGGTTTAGAGCCAACTAATATTATCCACCAGAAATCAAAGAGGAATTTTAAAAGCATTGGACATACTAACCAATACTTTTAAAGTCCTCGTTGTAATAGCAAGACTGCATGAATGTATATTTGCATTTGATGTCTCCCCGGTGCAAAGAAATGCTCATCTTTTTTAGCTGCTCACCTAGACAGTCAGATCAAAAGTGTACAATGCTGTCATTCCAAAGTTAATAATCAATATATGCAGGCGAAACAACAGATTTAATGATTCACTATCTTCAGATTGATTTGAAAATATATCAAGAATGTATTTCATAAGTGGTCCATATCAATCTACTGATAAGCTCATTTAAGACAAGCTTGTCCCATCAAAACAACCCTTAAACAAATATAAAACAAAATCTCGCATACTATCAGCTATGTTTAGTTCTTCTCTAAAAAGTGGTCTTTTTAATTGCATGAAAAATAGAGTATCTCATGAAAATTATGTATTTTATTGTCATGTAGATTTGACTAATTTGCTACATGACTTTTTTTTATCCTTAAGCACCTTCTGTATAGAGTGAAGAATGTGTTAAATGTTAATCTTCAAAATATACCACATTTTTTCACAAAATGAGATTTTACAGTATTTATTTATCTATATCTGTTGCTTCACAGTATGTATTATTCGTCAGACAACAAATCCAGAATTCTTCCAAGATAAATAGTGTAAATGTATCAAGCATAAATGTGTCAATCTAATCACGGTTACTGCTCTTAAACTTCAAAACCCATAGAAGGAAAATACTTCTAATGACTGATTTAGATGAAATATCAGACATCTGGAGAAGATTTCAGATTTTTTTCTTTCATTTTTGAGGTGTCCAGAGGTTTTCAGAGATGACTGTAGAATATTTATCAAACGACATACTCATTGAAGTAAGGGTGAAGTTACCTAAATTATTAATTTTTTTCCCTAGTATTCAGCATTCTTAAGGAGCTGAATGAAAAAGTTTAAATACATATTAAAAAATAATAATGATGCAAAGTGCAAAATAATGCACTTGATAAAAGACTTGAAATAAAATATCCAGATTTATTCAGTGTTCATCACTAGGATAATTTGGGGGAAAATATATTGCATGGGGGTCATAGCTTATGGATTCTTGCAGCTACTGAGCTATATCTCCTTTTTGGAAGCTATGGCATTTATGAAGTGTCTAATAGGAATATTTTCAACTGTATTTGAATGTATATCTTCCAAGAAACCAGCACAGTTGTTCCTCGGATTCATTGCCAAGGTCATCTGTCATTCCAGTTTCCCCCTCCACATCACTAAGAGCTACCAAATGAGAACATTCTTCAAAATTATACATGATGATTTCCACTGTGGATTAGATTTATGATGAAAATTCAAAGAAACAGCAGAAAAGGACCATTGAATTTATTTCTTAACTGGGCAAGGCTTTACTTGTTACAGCACTGCAAACTGGGTATAAACTTTTCTGATTTTGTGACATATTTTCATGTTTTCCAACTAAAAAAAAGAGTGTGTGTGAGATTGTGTCTGTGTATGTGCAGGGGTGAAGGAGAGAAAAGGAGAGCAGGGAAATTACTTAAAGGCTGTGATGTTTTTCACATAGACAGAAAAAGATATTAATATAACTAATTCAGAAAGCAGTTTTAAAAAGAAGACTGGAATGTTGTAGGAATGATACTGAGGTGGAAAAAGCAAAGAAAATGCTTGCTATTGTCTCGCACATTGAATGAGGCAAATGTATCAGATAAAGTAAGGAAGTTACTCAAGTCATAGTAAGAAGTATATGTCAAAAGCAAATGAGCCTGATCTCTTAATTTTCAGCCTGAAATATTTGTATTTTAAAATTTTTTGTCTCCTAGCAGGCTTGCACTGAAATGATCGTCTACAATTAACTCTTAAACAAAAAACATATTTTGATTTCAGGGAGGAGAAAAGAAGCTACAAAAAGTTTAAGATAAACTATGAGTACTTAGCCTCTGATTAATTCCATGCAGCTACTGTAGTGGAGGTCTGTAAGTAGAGTCAAACTCATTCAACTTTCTTGTAGACTGCCCTGTCTACCATGTAGGTGTTTTAGACTTTATATAAATTAGGTTTGCCTACATTTGCTTAATGACATTGCACATGAAGAACTGCATAGCTGATTTTATCCTCTGGTTATTAATGCAGCTTTTGCTTTTGATATTGAAACTGATACAGAAACACGTTAGAAGGATGGTAACCTAGACAAAGCAAAACCAAAAATGGCAGCTTTAAAGAAGTAAAATTAAATACTCTCTTTACCATGTGGCATTATGGTTTATGTAGACGTGTGAGGCATAAAATTATTTTTTCCATATGAGATGGAAATCACAGTCTCCCATGGCTGCATAAAGACTGAAGACTTATCCTACTCTATCTTTCTTGTAAGACAACACATCAAAGTGCCTGCCAAGAAAAGAATTCTTCGATATATCACTAGCAGAAGACCAAGGTTTCTTATGATGTGGTTATATGCCCTGCAGTACAGATTTGGGGTTTTCAGTGAATAGCTCAGTGATAACCTTAAGAGAGAGACAGTTTCCATAAAAAACAGTACATTGGATCACTGGAGCCAATCTTTTTTATTACTCAAGTCTACTACTTTTCCTTTTTTTTTCCCCCCCTACCCCTCAGGAAGTGGAAAAAAGAGTGAGAAGGGGAGAACCAGAACAGACTAGTGCTCAGGTAGCATTGATTGAAAAAAAAAAGAAGCTGTCTCTCTAAAATTCCAGAAGCTGCTAGGCCTCTTGCCATCTTGTATTTCCAGGAGGAAATGACTGCACACATTTGCTACTGCAGTTTAATTCCAGCAGTCTTTATAACAGAATGAAGAATTGCTTGCTCTCTCTCTATTCATGCAATTGTTTTTGCTTCCTTACTCTTTTTCCACAGCCTTAATCCATAGGAGAAAGGGTTTTTTTGATACTTTTGTTCACTAGTGTTCTGATTCCTTCTACTTCCTTATATTTAGTATTCAGATTTCACCAGTTTCTTTTTTTCTCACCTATATGTACATTAACCCACAATAGCAACAGTCACAGGAGAGTGGGGGCACAGGGGACAGGCTCCAATCTGTTAAGGCCATCCTGGCCCCCTGAGAGAGACCTGCCTTGTCCCTGCTGGGGCCATGGTGCCACAGGGCAGGGAGGAGAGAAGTAAGGGAGGGGAACCAGGGACCTGATAACTCATTGGGATCCACAACTTACTAGTTAATTAAGAAAAAGAGGCATCTCCAGATGATGATTCAGTTTAATAAATGTTTCCTCTAGAGGTTGCCTTGGCTGATAAGTAGACATGATGTTTAAGCCACAAACAACTGAAATATTTGATGATCCTGGTATAAATGGCTTTAGCAAGTAACATCTCTTCAAAGTATTCCTCAGACTCTTGCCATGGTTAAGGGACCTAATGTCTCAAAGAACAAAATATATCTCCCCAGGAGAAATGTCATGATAACACTTGAATCACATCTGTCTTTTTACTAGATAGTGCTTTTTTTTTTAGTAAATTTTGTAAATCTGAGATCAGTCTTATCACTTACAGGATCATGGAATCCATGTCAGTTTTCTCTTTGGATCAGTGAAGATGGCTTCAGAAGTGAGAAAAGGGATAACGGAATATCTGAAACACTAAAATAAAAATGTGTCAGAAGAAAGAATGCTCAAATCCAGGGAAACCTCAGTCACCCACTTTAGTCCATGTCCATGTCTGAAACCTGGAGTTGGAAGAGCTTTGCAGTTCCCAGGTTTGAAGAGACCTGGGCCACAAGCTGACCAGAGGTCAGAGTGAGACCTGGGGAAGTTCAGGGTCCCAGCATGCTCTTGTAGGGTTGGAGGGCCAGCTGTAGGACAGCCTGTGAGGCAAATCTAACTAAAACTCCTTTACAGTATAACAGCTTCTGAGGGGAAACACAAGAGAATAAGCAACGTGGCTGTCATAATGTCAACTGTCTCCAGTTCTGTTTGCTTAAGATTTTTTTTATCAAAGTCAAGCTGCTTCAGCTTAGAGATAATGAAGAAAACTCGCACAAGATAAACACACTGTATAGGAAAAAGACCTCAGAACAATTAATGTAATTATAGAATGGTAATGCAAGAATTCACGTAGCAGAAAGTCAGTCTGAATATCATGTGGTTATCTACTTCTCTCCCAGACAAAGCAAAGTCAGCAAAACAGAAAAGAAACCTTTTTTTTTGCACTTAGTCAGCATAACTGTCCTTATCTCTGTGCAGCAAGGCATCCAAAAAGTTATGTCAGTTAGAATCTCTTGTCTTTTCTAAAATTGGCAGGCTGCACATTTTTTGACAGAATCTGAGGTGGACTTAGCCAGCCTCAGTGATGGAAAGGAAGCTGGCTCATGTCTACAGACACACTTCATGGCCTTGGAGAAACTCTGATAACAAGCAACTGCGCCGGGATTGGATACAATATGAACACTACAGCTACTGGAGGAGGAGGGAAATGATATGCAGTCTGGGTTCTTAATATGAGTGCTAGTCCAGTGCTGCTTGAGCTCTGCTTTTAGCCATTCCAGCAGGCTTCAGGCACCTGAAATTCAGGGAACTGAGATCTTGTCCTGTTTTTCATTTAATTATTTAAAAAAAAAACCCAAAAAACATGTAATAATGTAGCACACTCAGCCTACACCAAGTTTACAAAATGACCCTAGTATTATGATATACTTATTTTCTACCACTGCTATCAAAAGAATTGGACCATGAAACCAAGGTGATAAAAAATAATAGTTGAACTAAAGAAACAACTGCAACATCAAATGAAGCATCTAAGTCATTTTGTCAGCACTCATTTGACCTTTTTTTCACAGTTGGATTTTTAATAGACTAAGAGACAGTACTAAAGTAATGTACTGTGCTTTCAGCCAAAGAACATATCAGTGCTGGCATAGATTTCATGACCCTGAAGAGTTCAGATATGTATTCAGCACTCAGACCTAAATCTCTCTTCTCCCTTTGTCCTTTTAAGTTAACTTGATTTTTTTTTATCATTGCCATACTGCTTTTTTTTTTCTCAGCAATCAAAAAATCTTTTTTAAAACCAAAAGGAAAATTAAGCTCACTTCATTTTTATGAGGGTCTGCTAACTCACAAACATAAATGTAGAATATTTAATCTGAGGAATTTATTTTAATTCTGCAAACTTTTACATCTATACTTACATGAATAAGTCTTTTTTTATGAATTGGATTGTTAATGTGCCTAAAGTTAAACATTTCTTTGAAAAGTAGGATCTTTCTTGTACTGATAACACAGTAAAGACCACAGTGCACATGCAGGTACACAGGATTTAAAAATTGTGCTGCAGTGGCCTAATACCCTAGGAATACTTATCTCTTCCTATGGACAAGATACTGTTTATATAGCTATGTCACATTTATTCCTGTCTCTCTTTGGGGATCATATGCAGATCATTTCTACAGATACTTTAAAAAGCCTTAGAAATTTGGTGTCTGGTATAGAAATGCAACGTGGTAAGCCCTAGAGTGATCACAGAACAAGACAGAAAGATACCCTGAATAACTATTTCTGAATACTAAAATAGCCCAAAGGAACAGCAAAGATAATACTTTTCACTCTTTTCAGATAAGCGGAATAAGTATTTCACAGTTATAAATTGAAAGAAATTACTGTTGTTTCCCTTTTTCATCTCCATATCCAGATTACAAACCTCTTATGTAAAAAAGAAATATATACTAATTCTTGTAAAAATAATTTAGAGACATGTACAATTTCACAAGCCTGAGTGACCTGAGGCTAACACCTATATCTTCCCTTGTGAAGTTGTATGGAATTATATCAATACATTTTAGAATATTACCA
Source organism: Platalea leucorodia (assembly GCF_965183815.1). NCBI lineage: Eukaryota > Metazoa > Chordata > Aves > Pelecaniformes > Threskiornithidae > Platalea > Platalea leucorodia. The sequence goes on from NC_138824.1 coordinate 48,780,272, forward strand.
GGCCTGTACCTGCTACTTGATGGGTTTTTTTATTTGATTGTTCAGGATTTCCCACTCTTAAAATTTTGCATTTATTTGTTTTTCCTTAAGAGAAAGCTTTATGGAAATTCAGTTGATTATATGTGCTTGCAGACATCCGCTTGTCTCCACAGCTATTTAATTGGCAGGAGACATGTAATAGTTTAAGCTGATCTCAACATCTTAATAAAAAAGTGTTGTTTTTTTGGTTTGGCTTTGTTTGGGTTGATTTTTTTAATTAGTAAAAGGCTTTCAAAATATAACTTAATTGACTTGTCAGTGCACACAGAGACTTCCAGCAGGCTGCTTGCAGTACCCTGAGACTGATCCAACTTGCATACAGAGTCTCCTTTTCTGTAGAAATCAGGGTACAGATCTTGGCCCATTTGTGTCTCACTCCAAATCTGGAGCCAGAATGAAGTTAGTGTAGGCAGATGAGAAGTGATTTTGGCTCTCTGAGTTAGGTCATAGCTTTATTCAAACAGGAAATGGCCTTATGAGATTGGGTAAACCCAGATAATATTTTTCATAAGTACAGAAAAAAGTTGAATATGTACAAATGACAATTCATACGTGGAATAGTGTTTCTTCTGTTTCGTCAAGGAGCAAATATTCTTGTCTGTATAGACCACAAACACAACTCCAGTGAGAACAGCACAGACTGACCCATGGAGAGTTCAAAACCTTGGACTAAAATATTATTATCTGTAAAATAATGAAGGACAAACATTGGGAAAATGAAAATTAATACCAATGTCAGACCCAGGAATACCCAGAAATAAAACTTATTTTAGGACACATTCCTAATAGAAACTAGGGGGCATCTTTCATCTTTAATTAAGTCTCAGAATAGATACAAGGCTTTTGCAGCATTGCCTCTGGATGATGGCATAGCGACCTTGTCTGTTGTTTATAAATTTTTTTAATGTCATCACTAAGAAATATTTTATGTTAGATCTTTCTTGGAGCAAGAGATTTCATATATTGCTGAATTCCCTTATTTCAAATCTGTGTATGCTACCATCTAAATGGTTTTAATATAAACTTTATAATTAACCAATTAAAGTAAGAATAGAAGAAATTGTCTCTTTGCCTTACTAAACTGTAAATAGCACTAAAATTGCTTTAATCAACCAGCTAGACCCATGCAGATACCAGTCCTACAGGCATGTGCAACATAGATACTGTTTTCCACATATTCCCCCCGAGACAAAGAATTGATTGGGAAGAGAAATTGAAACCTTGTCTACTCTGATTCTGGGTCAGAAACTGAAAAGTAAACTGCAGTCTTTCATGTGCTGTGTTTTTTGTGTTCCTGTCCTTTTTAACCCTAGATTACGGAGGAAGAAAGAAAATCACAACTGAACAGGTATTCCTTATGGTTCATATGCTGTCTCATGTTCAATTACAATATTGCAGTAAATTCATAGTGATTCAAGATGTATTTAAAAATTCAGAAGATTTTGACCCCTTTCTTATGTAGCATCTTGCATGAATAACATAACTGGGATTATTTATGGAGCACCGTATCAGTAAGGAAGGGTTTCTCTCAAAGTCTACAGAATAGCAGCCAGATTTTCCCTGTTATAGAATGTATTTTCTCTGTAATTGGAGAATAATGGACAATCTTTCATAAACAATAATTATTTCCCCTTGAGCAATCAGAGCAAATATGCACAGAATACTACATGTAAAACATAGAATATTCAGAGCAGTTAAGCACACATTGCTCTGACTTCCAGCTGGCCATGAATTCTTTGTAATTAACAAAACACCCAAGGTTCTTTTTCTTAGTCTCTGATTTGGCTTCCAGCTTGCATTAATGTTTTGCAAAAAATAGAAATTGCAACATAACAAAATCTTGCTTACATAAAATTTTTGGACCTAGAGAAATACAGTTGTTATATAGTTTATATGGTTTTAAGTTTCCATAACTATTCAGCTCAACTTTTCTTCTGGATGCTGTTTGGAGTCATTTTTGTTCTGGATGGAACACACAGCATATGTTCCAGGAATGATGATATCTACTAAAACCATTGTACTAACTATCACACAGCTGTTAATCAGAGATACAAGAGTTTTGTGATGGGGCTGCAAGTCATCTAGATCTTTAATCTGGATATGCCTGCTGCTCTGTCTTAAGTAAGGACATCAGAAACACTGAAAAGGCTTCTAATCTCAAATACTCTGATTTATAAGGACATAAAACAAAACAAACCCTGCTCCCTCCCCAAAAAAAGAAACACCCTAAGGACTTTGGAATTAACTTTTAATACAGAGAAAATTAGATATAGTCAAGATAGACTGCAATATGAAGGGCATGCTAAAAATTCTACCAGCCCCTTGCAGAATGACATCTCTCCTTTTTTTCTTAAACTAACTACTTTCAGGATCACTTTGGGGGGCCACAATCTTTAATAGGCCTCCATGTGTTCCTAAAATAAAGTGTTATTTCTTCTGCACCTCTGGAAAACTGCATGCCTGTTTTCCAACTGGGCTCAACCTGGACAAGTTTGAGAAGTGGGCCTGTGTGAACCTCATGAGGTTCAACAAGGCCAAGTGCAAGGTCCTGCACCGCGGTCAGGGCAATTCCCAGTATCAATACAGGCTGGGGGATGAAGGGATTGAGAGCAGCCTTGAGCAGAAGAACTTGGGGGTATTGGTGGATGGAAAACTGAATAGGAGCCAGCAATGTGCGCTCACAGCCCAGAAAGCTAAACCTATCCTGGGCTGCATCAAAAGAAGTGTGGCCAGCAGGTCGAGGGGGTTGGTTCTGCCCCTCTCCTCTGCTCTAGTGAGACCCCACCTGGAGTACTGCATCCAGGTCTGGAGTCCTCAGCACAGGAAGGACATGGACCTGTTGGAGTGGGTCCAGAGGAGGCCCACAAAAATTATTAGAGGGATGGAACACCTCTCCTATGAGGAAAGGCTGAGAGAGCTGGCATTGTTCAGCCTGGAGAAGAGAAGGCTGCGGGGAGACCTTATTGCAGCCTTTCAATACTTAAAGAGGGCCTACAAGAAAGATGGGAATAGTCTTTTTAGCAAGGCCTGCTGTAACAGGACAAGGGGTAATGTTTTTTTTTTTAAACTAAAGGAAGTAGATTTAGACTAAACACAAGGAAAAAAATTTTCACGCTGAGGGTGGTGAAACACTGGAACGGGTTGCCCAGAGAGGTGATAGGTGCCTCATCCTTGGAAACATTCAAGGACAGGCTAGATGGGGCTCTGAGCAACTTGATCTAGTTGAAGATGTCCCTGCCCATTGCAGTGGGGTTGGACTAGATGACCTTTAAAGGTCCCTTCCATCCCAAACTATTCTGTGATCCTGATTCTATGATTCTATTCAGTTGCTTTCAAAGAGTTTGTTGTCTTTCTCTTTCTCTTTCTGGAAGTTTCTACCTGACTTTGACCAGCAATACCCATATATGACTCAATGTAATATATTACCTATTTAGGAAACTCTTTTAAAGAAGTATTATGAAGTCCTGAATTATTTTAATGAACTGTAATATTTACTTCAAAATACATTTTAAATTTTTTCATCTCCTTTTAGAAGAAGAGAAGCACCACCAGCTATTTCTTGCTAAGTAACTCATCTTCCTCTTTAGCAATAGCTAGTGGACTTTTCTATTACATAATATTATCTGACTCTGATTTTGAATAATTTTATGAAAATAAGACACAGATGCATCACATCTCTATTAAGAACTGGTTTCTCCAGAATATGACTACAATGAGACACAAGACAGACACTACTTTTTCTGTCCTTTGACTTTAAAAGGTGCCTGAACTCAATTTAACCATCTTATATGTACTGAATGGGGCAAATTGAGTCTTATGTATATTTCCCATTAAAAGATATATTAATTATAGTTTCAATCTATGCTTTTGCATACACACACACATATATGTATATATGTGTATATATATATATAGATATAAATAAAATGTGGGGGGTTTGTACTTGAAACAGCATTCATAAGGCGAAGCAACTACAGGAGAGTGTTAGAATGCAGGTAACGATTTTGTGTCAAAAGTAAAAGCTTAATGCATGCATATACTAAAACTGTAGGAGTTTAATGTTTTGAGGGGGTGTGATTAATGACAGTAATACTTACTAGGGTTGTCAGAGAGATTTTGAAGTATTTAAATTAATATTACTGAGTTCTTATATGCTGAAGTTTGTATATGTACGTGTATATGTTTGTACTTTTAATTATCTCTTGAAATAGTTTTAATTTACCATTATCTTAGAAACTCCAGAGAATCTGTTGATACCAGATCTCCAATAGTGGAAAAAAAAATCTACTTTGATTCATCTCTTGCAATGCCCTCATGGTGTGATGTTATCTAAGAATAATTCAGGCATTGTTTGTCTTAACTGCTTAATTACTAGATGCACAATTTTGTCTTCAGAAGTCAAAGTAATTGCTTTGTAAAAATCTGGAGTTTACAGACTAGTGTTTAAGTCCATTTCTTTGCAATCTATATCTAAAGTGAGACATTAAATTATCATGTATTGACCTATTTTAGAACATGCACTAGAAAATAAAAAATAGCTATAAGATAGCCTAATTTTCTTTACTTCTGATGAGACTATTGATTCTATTCAAAATTAGAACACTATAGCCTACTTAAAAATCAACAAATATTCCTGCATGTATGCCTGGATGCATTAGAAATTGGCTTGTGTTGGTCCTTTACATTATCCTTGTGTGCACAGATTAGCTACTAGGGCTACCTTAACCATATGAAAGCCATTGTCCTTTCCTTTAGGCCCTTCAGAGTCTTGAGTTTGAAGTCTAATGTTCTGCTTCTCCCTTTCCAGCTTATCTCTACCCCATGAGATGTGAATAAATCGTACCACCGACTTCTGAATGAACATCTGCAACATCTTCATAAAGCAGGACGCGATAGTGAGAAAGTGGTGATGTGAGTTGGTTTATAGGCAGAGACAGGTGTCCAGTAAGACCCTCTTTCAATATCATATTAGAAGCTAGATCATATGATGCTTGCATAGCTCATGGGGCGTCAAAGTGTAAAGCCCCAGTTATGAAATGTGCAGATGATTTGATAATGGCTCACCTAAAATGGATTTCTTCTTGGTTTTGGAATTTTTGGTTTTGCACTTATTTCTGCTGTGGTTCATCTTAGAACGATAGTGGTAAAGAAATCAAGGGGAGGGGGGGAAAGAAGGGAGCACAGGAGACAGAAGATTGATACTGTTCACCTCACTCAATTATTTAATGCTGCTCTTTGAAGAAATCTGTATTACCTTATATTCCAATACATAACAGAATTTTTGTCTACCCTATAATGAATGCACTGTCAGAGGGTGAAACCAACCAAAAAGCACCTTCCAAAAGAACGAGACCTTGAGTATGCTACCCAACTCTGGTTGGTTTGTTTTGTTGTATTTTTTCAAGAATGTAGAATGAAAAAAAGGAGTACACATTTTAATTTCTTTCATTTTTTTCTTGCCCATATACTACAATTTTTATAACGTAACTACCAGTCATTTGGACACAATGTTAATACAGCCATTAGAAGTTATCTTAACTGACAAGTTGGTGTATGTTTGCTCCTAAAGTAATCTTTATTTATTGAAGATCAATATCACAATACTAATGTCCTATTCCATGAACAATGTTATAGAAATACCTACATGATAATTAAACCTTAACTGAAAAATACCATTCAAATACAAATAAACTTTAAAAGTAAATATAAATCTATTATGAAGAGAGTTTAATTGTCGTATTACTTAATATTTTAAGCCAAAACTAAAATATGGCCAAGTTTTTGTCTTTTTACTTCAACAAACTTAACTTAATTTGAGAACAGCTTTATATGAATGAGGATTGTAGAGTTAAACCTTAGGCATTATCATTTTAAATATCCATTAAACGTTTTTCAAAATCCTGAGATGAAACTAAACACCTTCTACTCAGGAAGAAAAATTCAGTTAGTTTGTTTTACTAGAAGGGCAGTGAAATTGATTTTTTTTTTTTTTTATGGTAAATCATTAAAGAACATACATGCATAATTTTTTTCTTTTTTTCTTTTTTTTTCTCTTTTTCCTTTTTAAAAAATTCTGCCAGGATATGCTCTATTTTAATAATGCATAAATGATTCTTTCTAAATAATACAAGAAGGCAACTTCTTGACATCTTCCTTCAGCTCTAAATTAACAAGACTGAAAATGCTAGGATGTCTAATAAAAATTCAGCATCTGCTTTTCACTGTCATATTCCTTACATGCTAATATAGAGGTCAGGTAGGTGGATAAAAGATTTAATATTTTCAGCTGAAGAAAGTTCTATTATGAACTAAGTAGTCAGCTGAGCCTTATTAGAAACATATTGCTAGAAAAATTTCAAGGAGGCTTTGGACCTGCAAAAAGTTAAGATAGCAATGAAGACATTATTTTAAAGACGCAGATACATTTCTTGTGTAATTCCTGGTTCACAGGAGAGGGTTCACATTTTGTGGTTGATTTTGTCTTTTAGAAATGCATACAACTTGTGGACACATCTAATAGTACCAATGTGTATACACATGGTGTTTCATTCTCTGCCATGTATTTCACCAGGTGAGAGTTGATCTCAAATTTGGCAAAATGGTGACTTTTGTCTCCACTGACTTTGAAAGTAAACTATCTCTTTGGACCAATGTAGGTTCAGATCCAGCCCTGGAATGAAACTTTCTATAACAAAATTTTGTGCAATGTATTGTATTGTATGCTGTTGTTTTTCTTTTCTTTCTTCACCACCCCAATCACTTAAGAAACAATATTACTTTAAATGTTTTAAACACTTATCTGAGTTTTTATGGATATGTTGCTAACAATTGCTAATGACACAAAAGTGAGAGTTTGACCGAAATAATAACAAAAAGGAATTCAGAATGCACAGGAAAGTCATAGAATTTTTGTCATTTTGGCTTTGTCCTTCTCAACAGTCAATGCACCATTGCTTCACAGACATTTCATGACTGTGTTGCCTGACCCATTAAATTGCCTTTTTCTACTTATGCATATGTTAACAAACATTGATTTATTGTGTCCTCCCTGCACTAAACGGGTCAATGGTAACGCACTATGGGTTGAATGCTTGGGGGTATGTGTGTCTGTTTTGTTCCATTTTTTCTCTATTTTTTGTAAACATAATGATTATATTAATTCAAGGTTTTGCTGTTTATAATAAGGTATGACATAATTTGTGTTTAAATAGCATAAACATTTATTCACGTTAACTAAGAATGCATGATACATTTTTAATGGAGCACATGGAGATAAAAAAAAATCCTATATATCTAATAAAAGTGGCAAGAATTAAGGAAACAATTGTAGAGATATGGTTGTTAGGTTCAGAAACGGTAAGTCAGCTATGCTTAAAAAGTTATTTCCTACATATCATATGAAAAATCTTTGAATTCTCTATGTTATTCATAGTCCAGACAACAAAAATGCTCTTGGTCTTGCTTTTTGCAATTATAACTGACTTGTGTTAAGAAATCAATTGAGATTGCAGATGTCAACAATTTCTGTATCTCTTGCTATCATATGTTATTTTATTAGCAGAAGACTTGAGTGCTATAAATTTTTCTATCAAAAATTCAGATTGTCTCTTCATGATTTATTTTTAAGGATATCAGATTTTCATAACAGATTTTTCTAAGCATTTATCTTAAACAAGATCCTTTTTTTACAGTGAGTCATTTGATGTATTGGGGGTTTTTTTTATTATTATTTGGAGTTGGTTTTTGTTTTGTTTTGTTTTTTTAGTACATAAAATAAACAGGTTTCCTTGTTTTGCAGTATTTTTTCCTGCCCATTACTTTAGGCCTCTGAAAGTATGGGGGGGCCTCAGTGCTACATACTGGTATTAACATACTGGTATGGATGTTTTCTTTTCCTGTTATTCCAGCTCTGATCTTTGTTATTTTAGGTCTTCTCTGACAAGAGCAAACAGGAGAAAAGAAAAATATTCTGCTGTAACGTAAACATATCAGTAAAAAGCTTTTTTACTAAAAGAGATATCAGAAAAATGCAGTAATTAAAATGAGGCATCCCTTTAGTCTTTTTTTTTAAAATAAATATTCCTAAAAAATGCAAAAGTCATATTTAAGATTGATTTTCACTGGTTTATTGTGTGAAAATACACTTTTAAAACCATATTTTATGCTATTATTCACCTCACATGGTTGCAAGAAGTGACAGTCTCCAAAATTAACAGGTGGAAGAACTACAGAGAGACTGGTTTTTAGTATGTCACAAAAAAGCTAAAGTAAGATTGAGCTGGCAGGTGGAATATAAGGTTTAAAAGTAAAAAGCTGAGTTTGAAGTATAAAAAGAAATGAAGAAAAAATGGAATAATGAGTTGTTTCTACAAAGAAAATGTAAGGATATGGAAGGAAAGTATCATATAAGTCACATAAGTCATGTGAGTAATTCTTTTCTTTGACTGGATAGGTTCAATGTATTGCAGTTAGAAGAGTTATTTGATTTTGCTTGACTTCATTGGTGATCAAACCTAAAGTGTATGCAGTTAGGCCATGGGGCTTTTTGGTGAATATTTTATGTTTAAGCTTTTTTTGTTTTATTTTAGGTTATGTCATACAGAATGCAGAATCTGTATCAGATCTGGCAAGAAAGTTAATCTGCTCAGGTATTGTAAAAAGGGGTGGATGTGAGGGTGGAAAGTATCATAGAATCACAGGATCATAGAATCATTTAGGTTGGAAAAAAACCTTAAGATCATTGAGTCCAACCATTAACCTAACACTGCCAAGTCTACGACTAAACCATGTCACTAAGCACCTCGTCTACACGTCTTTTAAATACCCCCATGGATGGGAAATTCCACCACTTCCCTGGGCAGGCTGTTCCAATGCCTGACAACCTGTTCAATGAAGAAATTCTTCCTAATATCCAACCTAAACTTCCCCTGGCGCAGCTTGAGGTTATTTCCTCTGGTCCTATCACTTGCTACGTGGGAAAAGAGACCAACCCCCACCTCACCTCAACCTCCTCTCAAGTAGCTGTAGGGAGCGATAAGGTCTGCCCTCGGCCTCCTTTTCTCCAGACTAAACAACCCCAGCTCCCTCAGCCGCTCCTCATAAGACTTGTGCTCTAGACCCTTCACCAACTTTGTTGCCCTTCTTTGAACATGCTCCAGCACCTAAATGTCTTTCTTGGAGTGAGGGGCCCAAAACTGAACACAGTACTCGAGGTGCAGCCTCACCAGTGCCGAGTACAGGGGGACGATCACTTCCCTGGTCCTGCTGGCCACACTATTCCTGATGCAGCCCAGGATGCTATTGGCCTTCTTGGCCACCTGGGCACACTGCCAGCTCATATGTAACAACTGGCTATCAACCAACATCTCCGGACCCTTTTCCGCTGGGCAGATTTCCAGCCACTCTTCTCCAAGCCTGTAGCGGTGCATGGGTTTGTTGTGACCCAAGTGCAGGACCTGGCACTTAGCCTTGTTGAATCTCATACAATTGGGCTCAGCCCATCAATCCAGCCTGTCCAGATCCCTCTGTAGAACCATCCTACCTTCCAGCAGATCAACACTCCTGCCCAACTTGGTGTCATCTGCAAACTGAAGGTGCACTCGATCCCCTTGTCCAGATCATTGATAAAGGTATTAAACAGAACTGGCCCCAATACTGAGGCCTGGGGAACACCACTTGTGACCAGCAACCAATTGGATTTAACTCCATTCTCCACTACTCTTTGGGCTCAGCCATCCAGCCGTTTTTTTACCCAGCAAGGAGTACACCCATCCAAGCCATGAGCAGCCAGTGTCTCCAGGATAATGCTGTGGGAAACGGTGTCAAAGCTTTACTAGAGTCGAAGTAGACAACATCCACAGCCTTCCCCTCATCCACTAAGCACGTCACCTTGTCATAGGAGGAGGTCAGGTGAGTCAAGCAGGCCTTTCTTGTAGATTGGCATCACATTTGCTAACTTCCAGTCAACTGGGACTTCCCCAGTTAACCACGACTGCTGATAGATGATGGAAAGTGGCTTGGTGAGCTCTTCCACCAGCTCCTTTAGTGCCCTTGGGTGGATCCCATCCAGCCCCATAGACTCGTGTGTGTCTATGTGGTGTAGCAGGTCACTAATCATTTCCCTGTGGATTATGGGCGCTTCATTCTGTGCCCTGTCCCTGTCTTCCAGCTGAGGGGGCTGGGTGCCCGAAGAACAACTGGTCTGACTCTTAAAGACTGAGGCAAAGAAGGCATTAAGTACCTCAGCCTTTTCCTCATCCTTTGTCACTATGTTTCCCCCCGCATCCAATAAAGGATGGAGATTCTCCTTAGGCCTCCTTTTGTTGCTAATGTATTTGTAGAAACATTTTTTATTGTCTTTTATATCAGTAACCAGATTGAGTTCCAGCTGGGCTTTGACCCTTCTAATTTTCTCCCTGCATAACCTCACAACATCCTTGTAGTCCTCCTGAGTTGCCTGCCCCTTCTTCCAAAGGTCATAAACTCTCCTTTTTTTCCTGAGTTCCAGCCAAAGCTCTCTGTTCAGCCAGGCCGGTCCTCTCCCCTGCCAGCTTGTCTTTCGGCACATGGGGACAGCCTTTAAGGTTTCCTTCCTGGACTCCTTTGCCCTTCAGGAGTGCCTCCCAAGGACTCTGTCAACCAGGCTCCTAAGCAGGCCAAAGTCTGCCCTCCAGAAGTCCAAGGTAGCAATTCTGCTGACCCCCCTCCTTACTTCTCCAAGAATCAAAAACTTTATCATTTCATGATCGCTATGTCCAAGATGGCTTCCAACCGTCACATCACCCACCAGGCCTTCTGTGTTCACAAACAAGAGGTCCAGCAGGGTGCCTTCCCTAGTTGGCTCACTCACCAGCTGTGTCAGGAAGTTCTCTTCCACACACTCTAGGAACCTCCTAGACAGTTTCCTCTCTGCTGTATTGCATTTCCAGCAGACATCTGGTAAGATGAAGTCCCCCACGAGAACAAGGGCTAGCAATCGTGAGACTTCTCCCAGCTGCTTATAGAATACTTATTCTTCCCCTTCATCCTGGATGGGTGGTCTATAACAGAATCCCACCAGGATATCTGCCTTGCTGGCCTTCCCCCTGATTCTTACCCATAAACACTCAACCCTATCGTCACCACCATTAAGCTCTAGACAATCAAAACACTCCCTAGTTTACAGGGCTACCCCACCACCTCTTCTTCCTTGCCTATCCCTTCTGAGGAGTTTATAGCCATCCATTGCAGCACTCCAGTTGTGTGAGTCATCTCACCATGTTTCCGTGATGGCAACCATGTCATAGTTTTCCTGCTGCACAATGGCTTCCAGCTCCTCCTGTTTGTTGCCCATGCTGCATGCATTGGTGTAGATGCACTTCAGTTGGGTTATTGATCCCGCCACCTTTTTGGTGAAAATTTTAAGCAAATGATTAAAAGATGAGTTTTAATTTATTTAAACTTAGATCACAGGAATATATAAGGCAGGGACATAACCTTTAGTCTTCTGCGTGTGTGCTGCAGATCGGTGTCTTGGCCCACTGCAGATGCAGAGGAAAATTCATTGCAGTGTTACAGGATGCTAGAGTCTTGATAATACTTTATGAATTCATAATTTCTTCATGATTTTGACCAAAACATTTATTTGATTAAAATACCCATAACTACGGAACAAATGAGGAAATCAAGATTATAGACAATTATTGTACCCACACTCTATTTCTCAGAGCTTCAGCTTTGTTGCTTTCATGTGTTCCATACAGGGTTAAGCTCTCTTTGATTTAATAATGACAAAATGGTCCCAGTCTTCCATTTTGAAAACCTTACTTTCTATCCAGTCCATTTCTAGAGTTTAGTGTCACTTACTCAGTGTCTATTGTTAGACTGTTATTTATACCTCACTCAGAAACAGTCATATGTAATTATTACCAGGTGTAAAAAATATTACATTGATCAAATATTCACCCTACCAAGTATTGATCTGCTATAGATCAACATTTGTAGGACTCATCAACTATGCAGAATGGTGGAATAGTCACATACATTAAAATATATACTTATATTCCTTTCCAAAGTGAAATGGAAAACTACGGTAAAACAGATATGCTCTGCAAATTTTATTCTTTAATATTGTAGCTTATCTTCAGTTACTAAAGCAAAAATATAACCATTCCCAAAGGCAAGCTGTAAGACCACAGAAAATTTCTGAAAACTCTCCAACATGTTACAACTCAAAACAAACAAAAAAGAATGTAAATTTTTATGTCAGAACATGGTGGTTCAAAATGTCTGGATAGTATTTCTACCTCAATTCTTTCTCAGAATTTTGACTTTAAAGAAAGAGTGGGATTTTACCTGGAGTACTGTGGGATTTTACCTGGAGTACTGCATCCACCTGGAGTACTGTGTCCAGGTCTGGAGTCCTCAGCACAGGAAGGACATGGACCTGTTGGAGTGGGTCCAGAGGAGGCCCACAAAAATTATTAGAGGGATGGAACACCTCTCCTATGAGGAAAGACTGAGAGAGCTGGCATTGTTCAGCCTGGAGAAGAGAAGGCTGCGGGGAGACCTTATTGCAGCCTTTCAATACTTAAAGAGGGCCTACAAGAAAGATGGGAATAGTCTTTTTAGCAAGGCCTGCTGTAACAGGACAAGGGGTAATGGTTTTTTTTTTTTTTTAAACTAAAGGAAGTAGATTTAGACTAAACAAAAGGAAAAAAATTTTCACTATGAGGGTGGTGAAACACTGGAACGGGTTGCCCAGAGAGGTGATAGGTGCCTCATCCTTGGAAACATTCAAGGACAGGCTAGATGGGGCTCTGAGCAACTTGATCTAGTTGAAGATGTCCCTGCCCATTGCAGTGGGGTTGGACTAGATGACCTTTAAAGGTCCCTTCCATCCCAAAATATTCTATGATTCTGTGATTTATTTGCCTAAAAACATCTAGATAGTTACAGGAGAACATAGGCCATGGAGACAGATACTTCCAGAGAGAAAGGATGTCATTTAGATTCATTTTGTGTAAATTGCTCTCTAGAGGTGCCTATTTCTTTCCAAGTTTTTGAAAGGACTAGAGTGACTAGCTCAGGTGGACATACAGGCTATGACTGGTATGTCTATAGGCAGCCAATTTGTGCCATTTGAGACACCCTCAAATAGCCAAAAAGATCATATAATTATGACAAATATGACGAAGGAGAAATGTATGTTTATGAACCAGTGGTCAGAGACCAGTCCATACATTCCATGGCATCTCAGCTGGCACTGCACACGTATGATTTAGGAAGCTGACTAGCACCTAGGATTCAGCTCTGGATTCAGATACCTCAATAGGGGTGTCTACACATGAACAAACAGACACATTACTAAAGAATAAATGGAGGCTATTGAATACAGTAAATAAAGAATGATTCTGCTGCATATACATAGGCATTTATTGCTATCCAAGGTGCATTCAGGTGGCACTGAGAGAATTCAGATTCAGATTCAGAAGGTGCATTCAGGTGATTTATTTAATCTTTTCATATAACTGATATATGTGTATATAACAGAGAATTAGAGATCAGTGTGATGGGAGTGTTTAAATGACTTACAAATCAGGCCAGTTTTAAACTTTAAAAAAAAACCTCACTAGACTGACATTTATTAACAATACTTATGTTAATAGTTCTTACTCATTATCAGTCGTTATCATTATTTATTCAAAGTTGTCTGTCCTTAGAACGTATATACTACATAAACCATGAGTATACACTACCATGAAGCTGACGGCCATAAATTGGCACTGATGGCTACTATTCTTGAGAATTTTAGTTGCTCAAGTCGAAGTGGCCAAATTTGAAAGCTCTTCCACATGGGAAACTGAAACCAAAGTGGGTGTCTTCTTTCTCCTTCATCCTGCGATCCAGGACTTGTTCTTTTAAAAGAAGTTTAACTTCTTAGACAATTACCGGTCCTTGACCTTCACTGCTAGACTACACATTGCGTAATGCGAAGTGGGGAGTTACTTTCTCAAGTTTCCTTACTTATCTGCTACTTCTTTCCTTAAAGTAAAAATTGTCTTCTCCCAGGTCTTGAGGAAGCACTTGTTCAGCAACCAGCACTTGACCATCACTGAGTTGTTGACAGTCCTGGGGCCTCTGCTTTCAACCTGTACCCAAATTTCCAAGATAGATATTTCCTGTTATCCCATAGTAAAACAGCACATCATAACAAGAGACACCAACTACCAAGCTCCAACTCACACATCTGGTTCCCATAGTGAGTTGATAATGACAGGCCAGAGCTGGGGCCTTGCCCATTCAGCATTTGGCACAGACAGCACAAGGTCCATGGCCTGTTACTAGCAGTGGCAATGCTATTTTTTATGCACTACTGGGTACAGAAATGTTTTTACAGTTTTGCTATATTAATGTCCTCACAGTTGGGCCCCAAACAAGTCAATATTATAGTCTGATTAAAGTGCCTCTACTTGTAAAAGTACAAAAGCACAACACACCTGTTCTTTAGCTACAATATCAATAGGGCTTTTTTTAGTGTTACATATATCACGCTTCAGAGATATCAGAAACTGTTCAAACATACTCAATAACAATGGCATTACTGGCATTAAACTATCTATCTCTTTAATGTTTTCATAACTTCCTTGTATTTGCCACAGATCTTCAATATTTTTTCATACAATGTTTCTTGATCTGAGTGATGCTTGTAGCAAAGGGTAAATAGTACTCATAAGAAGTTTTCCTTCCTCCTCCTTCCCTTTTACTTCTTCTGTTTCTAAATGTCAAGAGATTACAGGCTTTCTTGGTGTTTCAGGAGTCTTTGTGGGCTAATAATCTTTTGCATAGTTTACAGACAAATGTATCAATTCCTGAATGATGTCTTATTATGAAGCCAATTGGTTCTTTTCCCCATTGAAAGTTAAGTCAAGTCAATGCAAATTACCAAAAGAAACATCAAGGTGATTTAGCCATTTAAGAGTAAAGATCTTTAAAGATGTTTAAAAGAGGAGTAGAGATTACTTTGGGCCATCAGTATTTGAATTCAGTTCATGGATTCATAGAATCACAGAAACATAGAATCACAGAATTGTTTGGGTTGGAAGGGACCTTTAAAGATCAGCTAGTCCAACCTACCTGCCATAGGCAGGGACATCTTTCCCTAGATCAGGTTGCTCAAAGCCTCATGCAACCTGACCTTAAACACTTCCAATGATGGGGCATCACAACTTCTCTGGGCAACCTGTTCCAGGGTCTCAACACCCTCATTGCAAAAATTTCGTCCTTATATCCAGTCTGAATCTACTCTCTTTCAATTTAAAAACACCGCCCCTTGTTCTGTCACTATAAGCCTTGGTAAAAAGTCTCTATCTTTTTTATAAGCTCCCTTTAAGTATTGAAACACCACAATAAGGTCTCCCTGGACCCTTCTCTCCTCTAGGCTGAATGACCCCAACTCTCTCAGCCTTTCTTTATAGGAAAGGCGTTCCATCCCTCTGATCATTTTCGTGGCCCTCTTCTGGACCCGCTCCAACAGGTCCATGTATTTCTTGTACTGGGGACTCCAGAGCTGGATGCAGTACTCCAGGTGGAGTCTCACCAGAGCAGAGTAGAGGGAGTGAATCACCTCCCTCGACCTGCAGGCCATGTTTCTTTTGATGCAGCCCAGAATACCATTGGCTTTCTGGGCTGCAAGCACACATTGCCGGATCATATTTAATTTTCATCTACCATTATCCCCAAGTCCTTCTCTGCAGGGCTGCTACCAATCCATTCATCCCCCAGTCTGAACTTATATTGGGGATTGCCATGACCCGGGTGCAGGATATTATATTTGGCCTTGTTGAACGTCATGAGGTTCACATGGGCCCACTTCTCAAGTCTGCCAAGGTCCCTCTGCATGGCATCCCTTCCCTCAAGTGAATCAGCTGTACCACTCAGCTTGGTGTCATCTGCAAACTTGCTGTGGGTGCACTCAGTCCTACCGTCTGTGTTGTTAATGAAGATATTACATTACATTGGTGCTACTACGGACCCGTTGGGGACATGACTCATTACTGGTTTCCATTTGGACATAGAGATGTTGACTGTAACTCTTTGGACATGGTCATCCAGCTAATTCCTTATCCATTTAACAGTCCATCTGTCAAACCCACATCTCTCCAATTTAGTGCCGAGAATGTTGTGGGAAACTGTATCAAAGGCCTTACAGAAGTCCAGGTAGATGACATCCGTAGCTCTTCTCTTGTCCACTGATGCAGTCCATTTTAAAAGGCCACTAGATTAGTCAGGCATCATTTGTCTTTGGTGAAGCCATGTTGACTATCTCTAATCATCTCACTGTCTTCCATATGTTTCAATATATCTTCCAGGAGGATCTCTTCTATGACCTTACCGGGTACTGAGGTGTGGCTGGCTGGTCAATAGTTCCCAGGGTTGCCCTTATTAGCCTTTTAAAAAATGGGTGTGATATTCCTTTTTTCCAGTCACTGGGGGCTTCTGACTGCCATGACTTTTCAAATATGATGGAGAGTGGCTTAGCGACTGTCCTGGTTTTGACTGGGATAGAGTTAATTTTCTTCCTAGTAGCTGGTATAGTGCTGTGCTTTGGATTTAGGATGAGAATAATGTTGATAACACGCTGATGTTGTAGTTGTTGCTAAATAGTGTTTATACTAGTCAAGGACTTTTCAACTTTCCATGCTCTGCCAGGCACACAAGAAGCTGGGAGGGGGCACAGCCTGGACAGCTGACCCAAACTGGCCAAAGGGCTATTCCATACCATATGACGTCATGCTCAGTATATAAGGTGGGGGCTGGGCATTGGTTAGCAGGTGGTGAGCAATTGCATTGTGCATCACTTGTTTTGTATATTCTTTTCTTATTCAATTTCCTCTTAAAATTAACTGTCTTTATATCAACCCACGGGTTTTACTTTTTTCCCGATTCTCCCCTCCATCCCACTGGGCATGGGGGAGGGTGAGCAAGTGGCTGTGTGGTGCTTAGTTGCCAACTGGGGTTAAACCACAACAGTGACACATCAGCCAATTCCCTCAGGACCCTGGGATGCATTTCATTGGGTCCCATGGACTTATGTATGTTCAGGTTGCTCAGGTGCTCTTAAACCTGATCTTCTCCTACAATGGGAAGGATTTTCTTGCCCCAGTCCTTTCCTTCAGTTTCAGGGGCTTGAGAGATGTGGGAAGAGAGATTACCATTGAAAGCTCAGGCCAAAATATTTTTGAGGACCTCAGCTTTCTCCATGTCAGTGGTCACTAGTTCTATTACCTTCTTTACCTGATTTCTTAAACATGGAAGTCAAGAGCTCTGGCACTCTCAGAAAAACATCCTTAAAGAGCTGTCAGCTCTCTCCTGCTCCTTCAGTTCCTTTAGTTCAAGTCCTCCTAGTTCTTTTCCTTTAGGTCAAGTAAAAGAAACATGAAAAACTTGTTTCTCCAGCATATCTTTGCAAGTTTTACACAAAAAAAAACCCATGAAACATTAGTTTGTGGGAGTGCAAGTGTACTTTTACTGACCCTTGTTCTCACTGTGTATTTTCAGCATGAAAATATGACTGAGCAAACTTAGTGGTTGTGTCCTTAGAGCCATATAGCCAAGTCCACACTGAAATTTGCTCTTATTGCAAGTTGACTTGCATTCATTTCAGGATGAAATCTCTTTTTTTACATTCTAATAATTAAAACTGAATTTCAGTTTTCACATGAACAATCTGCATCAAATTGTTTAATTATGCATATGAGTGTATATATATGCATATGCAAAAGCATGAGTGTATGTACACATAGGAGAGATTAAAATGGGGAGGGTAATTTTTAATCTTATAAAAGCTTTAACTCACAGTACTGTTAAATAAATACATATATTTATAATGTGTAAGTATATAATAAATTGAGAACTATATAATGCATATTTGCATTTTGGACAGAGCCTAGATAAGCCCTGCAAGGAAAAAACATCTGGCATTATTATTCCCTGCCCCCTCACCCCAACCAGTTACAAGTGCTAAGAGATCACAGGGCATTTAGGTGGTCTGTAAGAAGTTAATGGGAGTTGTGTATTGTCCAAAAACCCATACAATTCACACCTACTATCACAGCTTCTAGCATTATAAACCACAGCACCAAGAATGGGAAGAACTGCATGGACATAAAGGACACGAAGGGGATCTCCTGTTAATGAGGTGATTCTAACATGGTCAGCAAGCACAAGTCAGTGGAAGAAGCTGCCCTTCGAGGAGGAGATTTTGGGATGGGAGGTGGAAAAGACCCGTGCCCATTTTCATACTTAGTTGATGTTTAAGGAGTACCAGTGATCACATATTGTGAAAACAGGAACAAAGCAGTTATTGCAGCAGCTGAAACCTGAGGAAGGTGTACAGGAGGCCTGGAGCCACTGCTCCAGGCTGCACAAGACTACCAGAGTCATTGCAATGAGGTGACGAATTGCCATTGGGCAATGTTAGATGAAAATATCGAACACTCCCAGACAGCTGAGAATGCTGCAGCTCCATGTCCTTGCAGGTCCTACCAGTTGCAAGGCTGAAGATGTATTCCCAGCAGGCACACGTGCAGAAAACACACATATACCACACATATACATGGCCAGACACACGTACCACAGACACTCAAAGTACTCACAGGAAGACAGACAGCACTAATGTCCTCATCCTGCTTCCCTGTCTGGCTGAGCAGGATGAAGGTCCACTAGTGAGAATACATACATACATATATACAAGGTGGATCCCTCCAGGGGCTGGGCTCAGACAGTCAGCCTGCCCAGTAGCTGCCTCTGGACCTTGGTATCCCCAGTTACCGGCTTCCCAGGTCCCAATGGCCAGACAAACATACTGATCAGTAAAGTATTGGAAGGCAGGACTTCTCAAATCTTACACAATCACTCAAATTACTGGATCATTGTGCTGGGATTTTTTGGGGGGGTTCGTTTTGGTTTGGTTTTGTTTTGCCTTTCTGTAATTTGCATTTGTTGCATACTTAACTCACTGGATATATCCTTTGTTTTCACTTATTTTTCACTGCATTTCACTTTGGGCAGAAGTGGTTGGCGTGTCTGCTTTACTTTTTGTACAAGAATCCCAGAAAGCCAGATTCATAATTTCTTTATTTTTTTTGTATGCTTTATTTTCAATGACATGCAGTCATTTATTATGGTAACTATTATGAATGAAGTACATAGACCTTTACTGTACCTTTAGCAACAGTGCGAATGCTGTCAAGTTTATTGAGACAATTACCTAACTTTCAAAATAAACTACATTTCAGAAAGTATATTTTAGTTACAATTCAATAGGATTAATTTATGTTTATTACTGCATTACAACTTTAATTGAACAGAACATTACCAAAAGAAAAAAAAAAGTTCTAAAAGCTGCCAGCAACTGTTTGAAGGGCAGTTACAAAAATGGTAGACCCTTTCAAACAGTATTTCTAAAATTCTATGAAATAAAAAATAAATATTTTCCTGTATTTTAAAACATTCGATGTTTATTCTTTTACAGATACCTTTATGACTTTGCAAACAACCTCTTTCATTCTAAGCTTACCTGTTGTGTTTTTTCCAGCTTGTATACTCTAAATAGTCATCAGGCAAGGAAGATAGGGAGGTTAAACTGCTGTCCTAGGGCATGAAAAACTCATGTTTAGATAAGCTTTATGTCTAAATCAGAAACTGCAGGCCCCTATAGTCCTTTTCACAGGAAAGCTACTTGTCCAAAGATTTTCCCCTTGCTCTTCTATCACTCAAAACCACTGAGATGATTGTTTTGTAAGCCTTTGTTATTTGCTTTCACCTTTACTATGCTAAATGAAGTAACCTCATCAGAAAACACCTTTTTTCATAGATCAGTTATAAATGTACTGAGTGTGTCAAGTTCCACCCCAGCTTCCTATGAGTGTACTGGTCATCTCACTCTGAAGTGAGAATGGCTATTCATCGCTGCACTTTGTTTTCTGCCAGTTACTGATTATGGAGGCCTATACACAAAATATCCAGTGGAGAGATTAAGTGTTTAATTCTAGGAGGAATAAAACAGATCATCCTGTAACCAAAACAGCAATGCTAGTCTCATTCATTAAAATAATTTATGTGTAAAGTGGAAACTACTTTTTTTTGGCCTTCTATAATTCTCTAATATTAGAGAATTAACAATACACAAATGAAATTTGATGTTTTCATTATTTGTTCTAATTTATACATTTGTAGATAAGTATTTTTCACTGATCTCTAAAATAAACTTACATGTGATCTAGAGTTTACCTTTGTTTTCTTGCAATTAAATAATTTTGAATTCTTTCAGCCCTGTTGGTTACGTTATCTTAATTTCAAGCTATGTATACCTAAGAATACACAATTCATATGAAAGGATACAAGGAAACAGAGAGAACAGAGGTTTCAGTGAACCATGAAGGAATGAAGAAAACATTTGTCATCTTACTGTAATTTTTTTTTTTTTTTAGTTAGCGGAAGTTAACTAGACTTCTCTGTTTATTTCACTGAAACCTCTGTATGAAACGTAGAAAAGACTGAATATAACTTAGAGTTATACTGCCTTGCTGAGTTTTCATATACATTTGATTTTAATATATTTAATTACACAGAAGTGGAGATCAGATCTGTCTAGTTACTTCACCGCTTCTCTAGTTACTTCACTGCTTCACTACTTTTCAGTTAAAATCATCTAAATTACAGAATCTTTAAAATTCATCTGCATAATCCAGGAACATTTATAAAGCGATGAAACACAGCATATACCCATTTTTTGGCCACAGAACGATTTTGTGTGTGTGTGTGTGTATGTGTGTGAAATGGATACAAATTAGATAATAATCCCCTAAAATCAAATCACACTCATCTGGCTTTGACCCCTATCTAAGCCTGACTTGCAGAGACTATACATCACATTAATTTCATGAAATGCAGAAATGCCTGTAAAGTATAAAATCTCCAAATCTGCACGCTCTACAAAACCTGGAGTGACACAATGTCTGGGGAACATTTGATGTCAGTATAAAGATGAGGTGAGAAATGAGTAGTCATAAAAACCTTCTGACTATCCTGTCACAGCACATGTTTCATCAAAGCAGAAACTTTACTCAGCTGAAACTTCTCAACCCACAATTTTCCCAAGTCATTTGTAGGAGCTTCCTTATTTTTTTCTCCTCAACACCATCTGTAATGCAAGCTTTATCAAAATTATTTAAGGCAGACTGAAAGTCCACTGAAAGGCTATCCATTTGTATTATCATTGAATTTGTCCCTGAAATGGTCGGGTTTTTCATGTTTCAGAAATATTAGTTGTATTCTTGAAAACAAAACAACCAACCAAACAAAACCCCAAATCCACGAAGCATGGAAAAAGTGACAAAATGACAACTTTTATTCTATGTGCAGAAAGAATTACAGCTACAGTTCTCAGGTATCAATTCAAACTATCAACAAATTTTAAGTATACAATTCTAAAAAGCAGTATTCAGTCATAGTAACTACTGCTGACCTCGTTTGAAACACTTCTATTTGGAGTATGTTTAAGCCAAAATACAGGGCAATCTATGCAAATCTTCAGACTCTCAGGGGCACTGTCCTATGCACTATCATGGGAAGAATTCAGGAACTGAAGAGAGAGCATAGTTGTGCTACAGATGTGAGATGATATTCTTTGTATTAAATGAAAATCCACTCTACTTTCTCCTTTCTTACAAAAGGAGGTCTGCTTCAGACATTGACAGTATTGCTGTTCCACTGCAGGTTTTTGCCTGTGGGAGGACAGAATAAGTTGAAAGGAAAAACCTTCTGCAGTGGTGGCTTGGAAAAAGAGCAAGGAGAAAAATTGATGACAGAATTGTTAATAAAAAAGAAGCATTCAGGTCAACTAGACTTATTTCTGATTTTGTGTTGAAAAGATATATTATTATATTCTGAGAAAAACAATCCCCTAAAATGCAAAAAGTTAAATTTCAGTATTTTCATATTTTCAAAAAGAAGTATTTGGGTTTTTCCTTAAATTAAAACTCTATATGGAAATTTAACAAAAGTTTAATAAGGGGGGGGGGGGTGTTCGTGCACATACAGAATTGGGTAAATGTAATCTTTGGTCACAATATTATGTACTTTTGCTGCTTTTTACTTGGAAGGACAAGCAGACAAAATATTTTGATTTGAATTTTAAAATTGCCTTTGTTATTCCCTCCTACCTCCTAACTATTGTTCTTTTAAGAAGGGATTGAATGGAAGTGATGACTCATTAAATTAACCAGAGATAATAGAATTCTAAACCTCATTTCTAACAAATGCTATAGAATCAAAATATATTTTTACAGCAGTTATTGAGCTGAATTATTTTGTTTGTTTGTTTTTATTTGTCAAAGCATTAATGTATTACCTTCACATTTTACTTTCCGAATTAAGCTAATTGATAAAATAGTGAAAGTTTGGGGTGGGGTTTGATTTATTGGCTGATTTCTATTTTTAAGTAGCATATCCCTTTGTGTATTCTATTTCACTAAATATTTCAGCAAAAACGTTGAAGACATATATTGAGGCTGGCTTGATCTTCCAAAATAGCCAAGATATAATCTGAGCATTGGAAGGCAGTAAAAATCCAGTTGTAGCATTTTATGGTCTCCAGGTTCTGAATTTCAACCCCACAGTTTCTCTTCTCAAAGCTGGACTGTGTTCCCTGCTTAAACTGTGCTGTTAGTCTAACACTAATAATTGTCTTTCTCTGACAAAAACAAACAAACAAAAACCCAAAATAAACAACCAACAAGTAAAACAAACAAAATACCCCAAAAAGAAAACACATTTTCTAGGAAAGGAAGAGTGTAAGAAATATATTAAGTTCTTCTAATATTTGGCACATTGTGACTGTATCTCTAGCTGTGTATGAAAGGAATCAGAGAAACATTGCCTGGTACTGTAAAAATTACTGTCTATGGCCCTAAATCCAGCCCAGTGTTTAAGAACACATTTATCTTTAAATATGTACATAATCCCATAGATTTTAGTAAGATTAATCTCTTGCTCTAAACTTTCAGAGATGATATTTTGATTGGTCATGGTGTTAGATGCAGTGCCAGGGAATTTTGTATATCCTTTCAGTATTTAAGAAAATCTTATCTTTTTATGTATTTTAGTTTTCTTGATGACAATATATAGCAGTTCAATAGCAGTTCCAATATGTAACATATAGCCAACTTACCAGTCTAGAATATGTGACTGGAAGTCCTTTCCATTTCTTTCTACCTTCTATGGCAAGCCACTTACAGAATGTTTATCTTTCCAAATGTCATTCACAGTATTGGCTGTGTTTGCAAAGTGAATTTTGAAATAAATATGATTATTAAAACAAAGTTAACAGAGGAACTGAAACTTTCGTTAGTCAGTACCAATAAGTACACTAAAATTGAGAATTCAGAAATAACGTATTAGAAAGAAACAAAAAGCTAAGTTGTAAAGAAATACCACAAAGGAAGAGTAAGCCTTTAATTAACTTTTAAAGATCCTAAATAAGAATAAAATAAGAATCAGTAATGTTTTTTTTTTTCTAAACCAGTTCAAAGCAATTTAGAAATTCATTATCAAAAAGCATGCATGTAATTCTGTTTGTGAACTCAGAAGGAAACAAGAGGAAAGGGATTATATCATTATGCTTGATCCTTAGTAATTACGATGCAAGAAAAGGCCTCCTTCATGGTTCATGTAAAACACATTTGTTGATAGTATAAAATGGATCCATGATCTAAATTTTAAAGAACTTAAATTCAAAGCCCATTCAAGACACAAAGAACATTCATTGTCTATAAAAGGCAGAGGAACAAAAGAAGACTTTCAAATGTACAAAGTTGACCAATGGGCAGTACACAGAAAGAAAGCACCAAAATGTTAAATAAAGTAGTAAAGAGAGGTCAACAATTGAACTTCAACACTGAGCTGTCAGTTAGACATACTGTGATGTCTTGATAAGACATCTCCATTAGTAGAGTGGACTGTGAGTGGCAAAGTGAGGAAGCAATGAAGTTTTCCCTCAACAGAGGAATTTTAAACAGGATGAGGAGGGAATAGGGAAGCGAATGGGGAAGAAAAGCAGAAGAATGAAATTTAACCTCACAGACAAACTACATTTTGTCTTAAATGTCTAGATTGTCTCTGGTGAAAACAAGATTACACACAACTCAATAAAATAACCAATAAAAACCAATCTAAACACCCAAGGTAAATGACCGAACTGCAGAACTGCAGAAACAATTGATCAAACACTTGAATCATAACAAGATTTCTATATCATTGATTTCCATCTGTGCTTAGAGACACTCACACGAGAAACAGTATAATTGAGAGTTTGTTGACAAGGGGCACTCAGCAGGAAAAACATTCTTTATGGTGTACAACTTATTGAAGTACTGCAGTATGCATCATTTAATGAACACTCTGTATCAATTCAAAGGACTGTGGACTGTAGTGCAGAACTAAATCTTAGATTGCAGTAAATGCATTTTTATTTTCTTTTAAAGAACTTGAAAAGTTTTTCAATTTAATTTATAATAACCTTTCTTCTCATCATGCTATAGTAGTGAATTACAGTAGCAAGATTTTGAATCCTGTGATACGTGTACTGCTTGACATCACCTAGATTTTTCATTTTAATAACTTTTATTGTCAAGTTAATGCTTGCTCTTTAGTACTGATGTGTTAGAAGTATTTTATCAACTAGGGTAGGTAAGTGGACTTCTGTAGGGATCACATGGACAGGCAGGAAGTCGTATCCTGGATTCAACTTGTAACCCAGAATAGAAAGGCTTTGTATTTCAGACTACTACTAATGATGCATTCTATTACTGTTTTGGTAGCATTAGTCCAGAAAACCTCTATATTAATTATATATATAGTTCACATTCTTTTTAACAGACGTATTAATTAAAATAATTTTGTATCTACTAGTAATTGAATGTTTGGCTTTGAAGCTGTTGTGGTTTAACCCCAGCTAGCAACTAAGCACCACACAGCCGCTCGCTCCCTCCCCGTACTGGTGGAATGGGGGAGAGATCAGAGGGGTAAAAGGGAGAAAACTCATGGGTTGAGATAAGAACAGTTTAATAATTGAAGTAAAATGAAATAGAACTGAACAGTTTAATTGGTAAAGCAAAAGCTGCGCACACAAACAAGGCAAAACAAGAAAACCATCAGCAGGCAGGTGTTCAGCCATCCCCAGGAAAGCAGGGCTCCATCATGCGTAATGGTTACTTGGGAAGACAAACGACATCATGCCGAATGTCCCCCCTTTCCTTCTTCTTCCCTCAGCTTTATATGCTGAGCATGACATCACATGGTATGGAATATCCCGTTGGTCAGCTGCCTCAGCTGTGTCCCCTCCCAGCTTCTTGTGCACCTGGCAGAGCATGGGAAGCTGAAAAGTCCTTGACCAGTGTAAGCACTACTTAGCAAGAACGAAAACATCAGTGTGTTATGGACATTGTTCTCATCCTAAACCCAAAACGCAGCACTATACCAGCTACTAAGAAGAAAATTAACTCTATCCCAGCCAAAACCAGGACAGAAGGTCACCAGAAGAGGACCCGAAATAAAATTTTCTAGAAGCTAAATTTTAAAAGCACATAGGATAACAGATATTAGATAGAATATTTAAAGTCTTGCCTCTGGTGAACAAAAAAATTAATGGATTTTTATTTTATTTTATTTTGTTGTAGAACTCCAGGCGTGGATGCAAGCCTAATACTAGTATGGGAGATGAGCATTACCTGTTCCTCCACATTGAGTCATATGAGGGGTACACATTTCTTCCATCTCAATCACAAGGGAGGGAAAACTTCCAAGTAGCATTTCTGGGGACTAAACCTGGCAAGCAGACATGAATACACGTATTTTTAGAACTATTAAGTTATTCTCTTGCCTTGGACATGTACATAAATTTCCAACATCAAGGCACTGAAAGGTAGCTAGGTCTTTAGAATAAATCCTTGAATTCCATTACACAGTAAAATTGAATACACAGTAATGTGCTGGTTATATCTAGTATAGTAAGACTGTATGAAGCAGGTCAAGATTTTCCTACTTTAAATTTTCTGTACTGTGTAAGTCTTCCTAGGACACCATCTATAAAAATCTTTGTATGTGACCTTCTTTAATGCATTTGCCCTTTGCAAGACCTTTCAGAATCTTAAGGGTTTTCTCCAAGATGAAAATTGTCTGAGAAATATACTGTATTTCTACTATCAGTAGGAATTATGCTAGCATCTTTTTCACTTTCAAGACGAAGCACAAATTCTTAGACAAAATCTTTGGTTTGTGACAGTTGTATGCCACTCACAGATTGGACCTGTCACTACACATTCTTCTCATGCTCATCTAGTCTGTCCTTGTTCAGTGTTGGGGTTCCTGGGAGGTATTAAAAGTAACTGTTATCTAAAGTCATATTATTAGAGGCAATATGCAACATACGTAACTGCAGTGAGAGAAAAGCAGTTATGAAAGAAATAACGAGAAAATAACAAGTAAACCTCAAACACCTTCCCCCAACCCCTCCATTCTTCCCGGGCCTAAGGTCACTCCCGATTTTCTCTGCCTCCACCCCCTCTAGCGGTACAGGGGAACAGGGAATGGATGTTGCGGTCAGTTCATCACACGTTGTTTCTGCTGCTCCTTCTTCCTCAGGGGGAGAACTCCTCACATTCTTCCTCTGCTTCAGCGTGGGGTCCCTCCCACGGGAGACAGTCCTCCATGAACTCCAGTGCGAGTCTTTCCCATTGGCTGCAGTTCTTCATGAACTGTTCCAGTGTGGGTCCTTTCCACAGGGCGCAGTCCTTCAGGAACAGACTGCTCCAGCGTAGGTCCCCACAGGGTCACAAGTGCTGCCAGCAAACCTGCTCCAGCGTGGGCTCCTCTCTCCATGGGTGCACAGGTCCTGCCAGGATCCTGCTCTAATGCAGGCTTCCCATAGGGTCACAGCCTTCAGGCATCCACCTGCTCTGGTGTGGGGTCCTTCACA
Source organism: Platalea leucorodia (assembly GCF_965183815.1). NCBI lineage: Eukaryota > Metazoa > Chordata > Aves > Pelecaniformes > Threskiornithidae > Platalea > Platalea leucorodia. The sequence continues at coordinate 48,807,327 of NC_138824.1, forward strand.
GGCTGCAGGTGGAGATCTGCTCCACCATTAACTTTCGTGGGCTGCAGGGAGACAGCCTGCCTTACCATGGTCTTCACCACAGGCTGCAGGGGAATCTCTGCTCCAGTGCCTGCAGCACCTCCTCCCCCTCCTTCTTCACTGACCTTGGTGTCTGCAGAGTTGTTTCTCTCACAGATTCTCACTCCTGTCTTCTGGCTGCTGCTGCTGCAGGTGTTTTTTTTCCTTCCCCCCCCTTCTTAAATATGTTATCACAGAGGGGCTACCACTGTCACTGATTGGCTCGGTCTTGGCCAGAGGTGGGTCCATCTTGGAGCCAGCTGGCATTGGCTCTGCTGGATACAGAGGAAGCTTCCAGCAGCTTCTCGCAGAAGCCACCCCTGTAGCCCCCCAGCTACCAAAACCTTGCCAAACAAAACCAATACATCTATATATATTTATACAGTTGTATTACTTTTTAAGAGCTATATTATCTTCTGAGTTCTGATTGCAGGCTATAAGCAATACACTGCTGAAATCTCAGAAAGGCAAAACAATATGTGATCTTTGTTTTCTTTTCTGGCAAAATCATGGATGAGTCGTGGTTATTTGTGCAGTTACAAAGTTGTGACATTTGTTTTTGAAGAGTTTTGAAGTTACTTGTAATAGCTATGTGTACAAGAGCATTGTGCGAGGAGACCTAAAAAAAGAAAATCCCACTGTGGAGTTTTTAAGAGACTTTTGTAGTCAGAAGCTTTTCAGAGAGGACTTCCACAGTCATCAAAACCGGTCACTTTGCTTCAAAAAATACATTCAAATGTAGCTGTGCTTGTATTTACTGTTACTAAAAATGGGCCGGCCTGTTCTTTCATATTCTATCTATTTAGGCATGCAGAAGGTAGAATTGGAAACATTGCAGTAATTCTACCAGCTGTCTGCTTTTATAAGTACATCCACTGTTAAAAGGCACTGACCATTGCTGAGGTCAACCACTGTTTATGCAGTGATTACATGTTTTCAAAACCCTTCTGAACTGAAGTTGGTTGTGGTGACAGCATGAAAAGGATTTCTCTCAAAAATAAGAAGATTGTGTGCAGGTGGCTCTAGCAGATAGTCCAAATCTTTCAAGCATGAATAAGTCTTTTGAACTCATGGCCTGAGTGGAAGCTACATCAAGTGTGGCATTACACTTGTGTAAATCTGCTTTGAGTCAAAGACAGAGGACTCTGCCCAGCTGCTTCTCCTTAAGTTTTCTGCATTGCAGTGGCATTCACAACTATGAAAAGGGACTCTTTACCAAGCTCATTAATTGGCAGACAGCATACAAGTCCAAGAAGAATAGAGATTAATGGGCTGAACATTTTTCACATTTTTTTAATTAATATTTTAATATAGCAAATCCCTTTGAAATTTTGCATTAGTTACATATTTACTTGGGAGGAATAAAGGATGTAAGACGCTCACTCAGTTTTGCTTATCTTAAAAAAAAAGGCATACTAAACATATTGTAAAAACAAAAACAAATCAAAACTTTTTTTGAACACATTTTAGTATTTATTTTATATAACGTAAAGTGGAGTCAGCTACTATGAATGGAATTAAGCATCTCAAACTCGGGCACGTAATCTGAACTTACTAGATAGGCTTTCTTAATAGCCAGTGAAATGAAACAGCCATTTGTAGGAAATGGTTCATCTTTAATTCTCATATATGTTGAAGAGAAATACGATGAATCATCCCTGGAAATACTTGTCCCTTGACTCTTGGGAGATCCTAAATTACTAGTTTAGATCAAATGCTAGATAGTCAACATTAGGTGATGTGAATTATGCTCTGAATATTGAATCCAAACCCACAAAAAAGTAACAGTCAAAGTAAGATCTAAATGTTGGAATTTCCAGATACTCTTTGAGCCTTTGATGCTGATTTACCAGGACCTTCTTTAGCAATATTTCAACATTTTACCTCTAAATATAACAGTATTTGCTGCTGTCTCCTGAAACACCATTTTCAAACTGCTTTTACAAAATGATATGAAGTTTCCAGGAACCACCTATGCCTAACAGTTAAATTGGCTCTGTGTCTTACCATTTTAGTGACAGTGGTAGCTTTTGAATTGCTGCCAACAGAGTTGTCTTCTTTTCATAAAGGTTACCATGTGTTATGCTAATGACTAGCATTGAACCAACTTTCACATTGCTTTGAAATAAACCTGAAAGATACCTTGAAGTGTATTCATATTACGAAAACTTTAGCATTTTGGTGGTTATGACAAGACAGAATTGTTGGTAAAAGGTACAGAGCTTTCAGTCTCCTTGCAAGGTGTTTTTCAAGAAGATGGTTAGGGAAAGGAATGTTGAAATTTAGAGCATCCTCAGAGTATTACCGCTGTAAATATGAAGAATCAAAACTGATCGACGAATGATAACTAATTATGTGTATTAAGACAAGTCTCTTCTTAAAAATCAGTAAAAAAATTAGATTTTAAAGTTTTTGTTTTCTGAATCTTATATACAACCTAATTGCTACACAAAATAGTATCACCAAAAAAAGAAAACCTGCAGTAAAAATAATGGAAGTGTTATATATAAGGACAATTAGTTCCTTTGTAAAATATTTTAATTGCAAAAAATAGTGTTAACAAGCAAAAACATCTATCTATAAAATAAAAACTTTTACATAAGACAATATAAACAGCTACTATAACTAAAGGACAGCACTATTCCTGATTTACTAAAATATACTTAAATAAATCTACTCACCTTCCTGAAGATTTTCTCCTGTACAAAGTTTCTTACCTTATTAATTGTTGACTAATTTTTATCAGTGCAAAGAACCTGCAAGAAACTTTAGACAACTTTCAAGTCATGCTTAAATTTTTAGTCTGAAATTACCTAACATGAACATCCCTGAATAAGGCTATATTTGTGATTTGAGATTCAGACATCTTTAGCCTCAACTTCACAACACACTCTTATAGGCACCTAAGTTAGGAACTTAGTGTGAGACCTCTTTCCATGTGACTTATGAACCAATTTGCACCCAAATTTCAATTCGCCAGGCCCAGACTATTGATATGTGCAATATTTTACCAACAAGAATTAACCAGTGGAACACCTTACGAAAAATGTGTTGAAACACATCTACAGTCTTCAAATCAATATTAAACATTTCTTTATAATCTGCATTGTGAATTACATGAATGATGAAGGAAAACTGAAATTCTGTGGCCATCTTTGGTGGAAGCCATATGCACCTGTTATGGTGGCTCTTCCTAATTTTAATATCAAGAAAATAAAATAAAATTATAAATATATATATAAAATTAATATCAAGAAATCAGCTTCTTGTTTCAGAGAATAGTCATAATTCCACCTAATCACTAAGTTATCTCTAAGAAAATTCAACATTTCTCATACTGAAAATTTTCACACATTGGTTGTGAAAAATCTGCAAGTCAAGTATTATTTTCCTTCATTCAGTGAGACATTTCAAATATCTAGTGAAATGTTAAGCTACATCCAATTTGCAAACAAGAAAATAAATTAATTTTTAAACTTAATTTTTTTCAACACTACATACCATTATTTATGCAGTTATCTCATTATTAGAAAACTTAAAGTTTTGCTGTGCCCCCTTTTCTCTAGCTTTTTACAAGTTACCAAAATATTAAAAATCTTTCTCTTTTTTGGTCCAGTTTTGAGATTAATAACTCAAATTGCTTCAAGATGTCAACTGATACTGGTTTTATGAGAATCCATAACTGAACAGTCCTATTAAGTAGAGAGAGTATTCATTCGTTCAGAGATTTATACAGTCATCATCAATATATCTTCAGGGCAACTTCTGTCTATAAATATATTTATCTGTCATTTTACATTATCTACAGATGATGCTTTTGTTCATTGTTCTTTAGGGAAGATATACTTTAATTCAGATTGATCCCTGTGGAAAAACGGAAGTCAGAGATCACAAAATTTTTAATAAATCATCAGTAAGATCAATAAAATCAATCCTTTTCAGTTCTTATTTATTCTTATTTTTATTTATTTCTAATTGAAACCACAAAGGAAACACTTTACCAATAGAGAAAGTGATTTTTTTTATTAGTATTTTAACAATGACTACTCTGGTACCAAATAATATATTAAATTATTGCTTTAAAAATTGCATTTTAAAAGCAGTTCTTACTAAAATACTGCTAATACAGTAAAATACTCCACTCAGAATATGTGCGCCTGTAGTGTGTCATATCACAGTGAAATCAATGTAGTACTAAAAACACAGTGAAGATCAAGATCTAGTGTAAAATGTACACATAATTAAATAAATAAAGGCTTTAATTCATGTTTGGTTCTGCCCTTGCAAACACTAAGATATTTAAGCAACTTAGGAGATGTCCCCACTGCTTAATGAAGTGTAATGCAGAGAATCACTCATGTTTACATACAGAAGCAGAAATTTCATGTTATTGAGACAACATTGGACAGGACTTAGTAGCTTAAGTGTGGCACTACAATAACATACAATCATGCTTCAAGACCTCAGCTGATATCACTCTGCAGCATGTTTAGCTTGGTTTGTCTGCTCTTTCTTAATTATGTAGTAAGAATATGACACACTGCCTCTGACTGTTTCACTGTCTTGATGCATATTTCTTTTAACGTTCTAATTTTAAATCACAGAATTTAAAAAAAAAATCTTAAGAGTATCAAACACATTTATTGTTTTGGTTTTTCTTTTTAAATTTATTTATTTTTATAATGGGGTTATGCCAATGAAGCCATTAGGACCTTTTTTCTGTAAGGTAGTCTAAAAACATTTGATTAAAATATCTTCCTGCACATCAGTTTCTGTTCTGAAGTGGATTTCTTAGATTAATGATAAGATGGATAGATTACCAATTTGTTGTTCTTTAGAGGATTCTTTTCAGAGGATTTTTAAGGGAGATGAGAGGTGTGGTGGGGAAAAAATATGAACTACTTATATGTTTACAAGACTACACACCTTGATGTGTGATAAAATAGTCATTGACAAGAACTTCTACCTGTGCTGAGTTCCGGACATCAACTTTAATCCTACATGTTGAGTCTTGAAATACTATTGAGTTACAAATCATGAATGTCCTTTATTCTACAATCATTTTCTATGAAAGTGATTTGGAGTATTTTCTTCTGCATCTACCAATTCAAATGACTACGTTCTTTGTTTTCTGATACACTGCTATTGTTTATTTGTTGTTTCTATGATAGATGGGTTTATGGACTCTTCTGCTGTCGCAGTTGTTAAATAAGGTTGTTCTGTTTTTAAGAAATTATTGGCCTCAAAATTGTCTTTATTTGAGAGCAGGAAAAAATAGACTGTTAAATCTTGCCTCCTCTATAGTTCATAGTCTTTACTATCTTTCAAAGTCAGAAGGATATGGTATTTGGATAATTCAATGGAAAGTGTAAAAATAGCTCCTGTACATAACTTTTTAAAGAACTGCCAAAAATAGTACAGTATCAAAAGCAATAATTTTTATATCAATATGCTCCCAACTGTTTCTTATTTTTACCTAGATGCCAATTCTTTCTAGTAATGTTTCAAAGCAAGCAATGCACAATTGCAAATGTTTGAGTACACTGTGCTTTTGGTGGGGAAAAAAAAGAAAAAAGACTTACATTATGTGACCATACATTCCATCTCAGATATCTCTGTGAGGAAAATTTCAGTTGAGTAACAGCAGAGTAACATAAAAAAGAAATCAGTATTTTTATTGTACCTTCAAATATTATGAATTCTGATATCATGTAATCAATATATTTGAGATTCATTTCTCAAGACCATGTCTCTGAATAACACAGTAACATGATAAGGTTTCTAATTAGCATTCTAGAGAACTCTAATTTAAAATTACATAGTGTCAGATTCATTTTGCATATACACTTCACTTAACTAGCATATTCTGGTGTCACAAGTTTAAGGAATGTGGTATTAGTGACTTTTGAATAGTTACAATAGCCTGAATATTAAATCACCTGTTAAATCACTCAGTTAAAAAAATTACGTTCTGTGATTTCTTTCTATAGATAAAATTGAATTTATAACCCATTAATCCTTAAAGCATTATTTATCAGTTTTGTAGAGACAAATGAAAGGTAACACTACATACATCCTCCAGCAATTTAGGGATTTATTTATCCTTACCTTAAACCATACCAAAAGACTGAGAGTCTCAGATGAGATATTTCCCAATATTAAGTGAATGGGGAAAGAGAGAACTTTGCTTTAGATCAGATCTGGTGGGGTTTTTTTGTTGTTGTTTTGGTTTGGTTTTTTCCCCATAAATATTGTGAAAACTAGACATATATGTTGGGTTGTGGTCACTTACTTTCAGATCCACTTGATCTTTATTCCTTCACAATTACATGAATAGTGACAATTAGAACAAGAGGGTTTCAGTTTACTGTAGAAGTTTACTGTAGCCATTTACTCCAGTCCTGTGTCTCTCCAAAATGCCTGTACATTGTGAACAGAAAGAAAACACAATTGTTATCAAATAGCATTTACGGTATTTGCTGAAATTTTTTGTAAGTAAGTATACCATCTAATCTATTAATAAACTCCCCTTGAAAGAAGGAACTCAGCCAGTAGTTTGTGATACCAAGTACAACACGGAATCTTTTTCAGCCAAGGGTAGAATTTAACTACGATTGCAAGTCCATGGGACAGAATCTGAAGAATTAAACTCATTGTGATCTTTTGGGCTTTAGCTGTATACATTGAGGGGTCATATCAAAAGTACTCTGGACAATAATTCTTTATACAGTTTAGCTTATTGTCAACTATATGGTTAATATTCATATGCTTAAACTCTTTTTGCATCTTATTAATCTTTGGGTATGGTCTTTAATGCATTATTATACTGTGTACTGAAAAATGCAATCATCCTCACATACTGACTGTTTGTCTAGTGGAACTCTATAGCTGCAAGAGAGAGACCCTCACTCCTGGTCACAATTTTTCATAAAGTAATGATTTCTGCCAGCAGCAGAGAATGTTCAGACCTGTGATGGAGTCCATAATAGTAGCAGAACTAACTGCTAGTAGATAAAAACTGTAGCTGGAGAGCTAATCACCCCATTAATCAGTTTTTTTAAATTATTATTATTTCTATTAATTTTGGTATTTTGAAGGAGTTATATGCTTATTGAATATACTTTAGGTCTTCTTTAGGATATTGAGTGGCAGTTCAGTACACCTGCACAAAAATAATGTTTGGGGTATATTTTCTATTTGGAATGAATTTCAACATGGTTCTTCAGAATTATGTATAAAGAATAAAATGAAAACAATCTGAGAACATGGCAGACAAATAATAGTTAATGATCTGTGAAGGTCCTTTATAAAGATGGTTTATGATTTGTAACATACAAAAGTGCATCCATTAGACATTAAAATGCAAGAGTCTAGATTTATGTAATTGAGAATATGACCTGTCAGGGAAAGAATTATATATGCTTCACTTGAATGAGTAAGTGGGGTATCTATTACTACATAGGTACTGAATAGATAGTGATATTACTGATTAGTGAAGCTTACTCACAGATTCTCCATGAATGTAGTTTTGGTACTTGTTAAGTTTGTTTACAAAATACACTTAAACCTTATTTTTAAATGTACCATATCGTCCTTAAATGTTAATCAGAAGGTGGTATGTCCTCTGAAATAAGAGCTTACAAGGATGCAGTGTAAGTAGTTGAAAGAACTGTTCCACTACTGCAATTTTAATTGTCTCTTCTCACAATGAAAATATTTAAAGGACTTTTCAGACTTACTAATGTATAGACAACAAAATTTACTGACATTTTTGACAAGAAATTCTGAGAAGATTTCCACAAGTCCTTTGTTTCAATTAAGATATACAAAATCCAGATAAGTTGCTCTAAATACCTTCTACTTTTTTTCCTCAGTTATAAGCTCATACTTATATAAAATTAATACATAATATCTGAGCACATAGGTATCTTGGTATTTAACCAAAGTTACTATGAAGTTTATTTACTAAAGGTAATCAACCTTTTCTACTGTAAGATGGAAAGCTCTTGAGCAGATGAAGTATTATTTTTGTACGTTGATGACTCGTTTATGGAAGAAAAGATACTTCCTTTTTCCAAATCTTTCAGAACACAGGATTGAGTAACACCAGAACACTTCTCAGAGTATCTATTTCTGTTGTGTGTTCCACGTAGGGGAAAAAAAAAAAAAGTCCTTTAGCTCATTTGGATTCTTTCCTTGGTCTACTTTGTATTATAAATGACAGGTTGGGGGTTTTTTTTAATGTTAAAAAAGAGCCCTAATTCCACCAAATTTGAGACTCTTAGTGTAACCATTAGTGAATTAAATAAATTAGTTCTTATACTTCCCACTCTGGTTGGTTTGGAAAGTCATTCATAGTAATGTAATGGGATTTTTTTGTCCATTTACTGATCATTCTCTCCACTGGAAATAAGAATGTAAGTCCAAGTCAATAACAATCATATCATCATATAAAAGTAATTATATTATGGAAATAATACGTGAAGCAAAAGTATAATTGAACGACAATTTACTATACTTAGTGCAACTTCCTTGAGTAGAAATAGCTCTGCTAGTATGCATATCACAAAAAGATGAAAGAAAATAATAATTAGAACCATTAATATACAAAAATACATTTTATTCAAAGATAATATGAGCCTTCTTATACCATGTGATACATCATCAACACTTCTTTCAGATTGTTGGCAGCTATAATCCCCTGATTTTGAAATGGGCATATTAAAAAAAATTTTGTTCTCAAATGGAAGCAAGATTCCAGTATGCTAATAAAAAAAGAAAAAAAAAAACTAATTACTTCAACTTCCATTTTCAGTGGTTTTTTTTTTTTTTCATAAGCCAGAATATGTACAGATTCCTCAAAGAGCTATTCCTTTTCTGTTTCCCTGACTCTTCGCCTTATAGCTATTCCTTTACACAAGCTGTTCTCTTTTCTGATAGCAATCTTTTCCTTGCTCAACTTGAGAGAGATAAACGCTAGGCAATGTTAAAAGGCATTGCCTCTTATCTTTTGACATTTCATTCTGAATCTAGCAATGAAACTACTCCATCAAGCCAATGACAAGTCCTTAGTGTGGGGTATATATCAATTTCTTACAACAGCAACAAAAAAAGTTTAATCCTTGCAGAAAGTCTGTTAAATAATTATTTTCACAAAATTTGATCATTAATTGCTAATGTAGATTATGATCCTGCAAACACTTACCCTAGGATATTATAAATATATCTCTATGTGTAGATAACTCTACTTACAGGCAAACTATGTAGTTTTCCATGAAAAGAGTTTACTGAATTCAATAAAACACTCAGTGCTATCTCTTTGGCCAGAGATTCAGTCATAGAGCTTCCTCTGATTGCCACTGCTGAAAAAGGAGTTTGTGTATATGAAAATATACAGACTCCTCCTGGGAATGGAAGAGTAATGCAATCAGTGCCTCCACTGCTCTCTTCTTACCAGAGGCACCAAACTCAGCAAACCTCTTCAGAAATCTCTTGCCCTCTTCCTTTCTTGACGCTACCTCTGCCTTCTCCAGTTTTCAAAGTATCACCCTCCTTCTGTGTGTCACTGCTAGGGCAACTTTTACCATTCACAAAGACACTCTGCAGGCAGGATAAAGATAGCTTCAAAGCACAAAGTAATGATTTATTGACTGATACACACACAGATAGGTGAGAATAACAATCTACTATGCTAAGCATTAGTAGGTTCACCATTCCCAATAAAGCATCTAATGAATCTTTGTCAGCTAGGTGGTCATTGGTCAGGTGGTAAAAATTCAGTATCTGCTTCTTCTTGAAACTGAGATGATCTCTGATGCCAGTCTGCTGTGGTATTGAAACTATTCCCTCCTCCATTAGAATTCTATACATTTTCACTTCAGTGCTTTTTCTCTTGAACCCTTGAACTTTTATTTCAATAATCCTACCTTTACCAAATTTTGTTTGTTGTTGTTTTGCATAATCTATCTACTTTCTCAGAATTTAGCAACTTCCTCAGAATTTACAGGAACCTATCACAACAGTCCGTCCTTAGAGGTCCTTCAGGAGTATTTATTATAAACATGGATTTCTGGGCCAAAGAACTACTTTAAAAAGCAGATAACTTTGATATATTATGGGAAGTAATAAATGATTTCTTTCCTTTTTTCATTTACTCCTTTTGCAAAAAATAATGATAAAGCCATACCTTTTCAATATTGCAGGAATATGTTAATTATACTCTCATTCTTCTTTTAGCAAACTAAGCATGACATGTTTGCTTGGAGTGCATTTTAAAAAATTGCTTAGTAAAATTACTGAAGGAAATGCAGCTGGAAAATGATATTGGAAAAGATCAGTGTCAGCAATATAATAACTTCTGGTATTTTATCAACTCTTGCAAAGATGTGCTGGTATTAAAATAACAAAATTTTTCTCTAGTGTCTCTTTAAAATGAGTGAAATGTACCAAAAAAGTGTACAAAAAGCATGAGGTAGGGTGATTCTCCATCAGCTGCATTATATGTGGAAGACTAGTTGACCTTTATTTCATGAACCAACAGCCAATGAAATTACTGAGAGCATTGCTAGTACTAGCAAACAGGGATATATGATAACATCAATTCTTATGTAGGGGCCAAGTGCGTGACTCTTTTAAAAAGTTTGCTTGAACTCAAAGGCATTGAAAGCTCTGATTAAAAAAAAAAAAAAAGTAAATAGTGGGAGTATATCTCTTAAGAACATAATAATTTAAATGAAAACATTTTTAAGACTTCAGATCATCAAAGCACATGGATTAATCACTCTAAACTTATGAGTATACTCATGAATACAGTTAAGAAGTTCATGTGTTTAAACTTGTCCTTTAAAATTGGTGGATTGGGATCTAACCTTCATAGGGATGAAGTTGCTTTCTGTTGCCTTCAACACACAGCTGTGACCAAAACCCACAAGACTGCTAAGTAAAAATAGGGATGATTAGAAATATTTATCTGAAATATTCACGTATTTACTTTACTTCACAAATTGTCCACACAATTGTATGAAATTTGTCAACATTAGGTGAAAGTATAGTCTACTTGCTCTTCATACAATATTGAGAAACAGTTTGTTACTGGTATTTCTATTTTGAGATCAGTCACTGTAGCTGTGAGACCTAGGTTGTAAGTATGTTGTTGATCTTTGTTGAAAAAAGACATCTAATTTTGGGGTGGATAGGGTGGGTGTCTATCCTAAGCCTATGAAAGTCAGTGAAACTCTGCTATGTCTCACCATGGAGTGAGCCCTGATTTCTCCCAGGACCCCTGTAGAGAGTTTGCAGGTTCTTTCTTTGGTTTGGTTTGGTTTGGGTTTTTTTGGTTTGTGTTTTTTTGTTTGTTTGTTTTTTTTTGTTTGTTTGTTTGTTTTTAGAAATATAACTAAATCTTTCTGAAAGATCCTTATGCTTTAAAAACACTATTGTATTTTTATAAAGTAAATACCAGAAAAGCACAAACTCAGCTGAACTCCCTCTGTGTAATTCAATTAATATTTGTTACCTGAATTAAAATATTCACAAAACTCCTGCAGTTATGCATCATGAGGAGAAAACAAGCCTGGGAGAAAAGGTGTAATTTACTTTCAATGTGTCCCAGCTGCCCACTACATTTTACTGTATTGACATTCACCTAAACTGATCTCTCTTAAATGAAAAATGCTGTTATGTCCAAATTTTACAAACTCAGATTAATCTGTGTAAGTAAGTGAAAAATAAGTAGCTGATGAAGAAATAATCTTCCCAGCACAGAAACTTGTACATTTCTTAAAAAATAAAATTACCAAAAAATTCTTTAAGATGTTCAGATTCTAGCTAAGAAATAAGAGATCATTATTTTGTAAAGTGGTCTAAACCAAAAGCTTGTTAAAGAAAAAAGTCTAGTAAAGACTAGAGCTTAATAATGATTATCCATACATGATAAACTGTTAAGGGACCATGAGGTCTTTTGTTATGCTATGCTGTTCCATATGCAAAGTAACAGTTCTCCTTCTGACAACTAAAGATTTTCACAGCCTTGGTTACCAAGTTTCCTTCAGTAAAATCAGAGAAGCAAAATGGGCTATACAATCCAGTTCACAATTTTTTTTGCCTTTTTTCTGTTTTGCATTAAAGGGAATAAGGATTAACTTGCACACTGGATGAAGAATCCTTTTTGTTCCTTTCTCAGGTATAACCAACTGCTGATAAGAATTGCTGCTTTTCTTTAAGGGTTTTAGTTATCTTAGCTAATAATAACAAAGACAACCAGATGCCAGATGTAACAGAGTTCTAAAATTTATTTTGTATTCCTCATTAATACAAATTGTTGATACATTAAAACTGAGCTATAAGAAAAATTAAGAAACAGAAATAGGTATTATAAAACCAAACATACATGAAAAAAGCTCTGTGACTTCCTAAATGTGGAGGAAAATAAACTGTTAGTTTTATTATACCTAGAGAAACTAAATTTCTATGTATTTCAGCAGATAAGAGTGTTTTCTTTGAAGAAGAAGGATGACATCAGCCTGCTGTAGAAAACAGATAAAGATGAATAAAAACCCATTTACACACCATACTTCTTGTAAACTGTATTGCTTGAACAGCCACAAAAGCAGTTGTTAATATCAATAGAAAATGTCACAAACTTTTTGTTATTCTTTCTGCCTGTATAAGTATGACCAAAGTCTGATTAGATTTTAAGACAAATACTGAGAGACTCCATACACCTTAAGTTTCTCAAACAAGACTTTAAGATCTGATGAAAAGTGGAAGGTTAATGGATTAGTGACAAATCTCAACTACTGAAATTCTTACCAAATTCCCAGAAAGAAAACTGTGCAAAACTTCCTTTGCCCTGAACTACACACACATACACACATGCATACAAACACATATATCTTCCTTGAACTGCATGTACCCAAAGACATGACTAGATATTATTTACTTTAACATAGAGTATATTTAGTTCAGTTCATTTTGTGTTTCTGTAATAATCACTTAAGCTTGTTTAAATCTACCTATGAGAATTGTGCTACACAGATAAAATTAATGTTGCATATGCATTTTTGCAATGGTGTTAGTTTAGTAAACTGATAACTTTTGGCTAAGAAGTACCTGATACCATAAGAACAGCAAAAAGAAACCCTAGTGAAATTTTTAATGTCTTGATTAAAATGAGCATGAGTAAGCATTAACCCAGAAAGCTAACCTCTGACAAACATGTTGAGGGTATATATCATTAGTGTCTTTGAAATACTTGAATGTTAGTTTCATGCAGTGGCTAGTCCAAACATCAAATTGATCAAGCTGTTCCCTGTTTCTTGTGTTAGTTTTCAGAATAATATCATGGAACTTGTAGTCTTCTCTGTGAAAAACAGGCGCCTGGAAAACTATAAATGTGAATTTCCAAAACAGTTACTTGGAAACAATGATCCAGAAGTTTAACAAGGAACTGTAAATTATGCTTGTACTTCCTGAAACCTTCTTTCTGTTAAAAATGTTCATTCTGCAGTGCTGTATCAGTAAAACTTATTTGGGTTTTCTGAACTGGTATTTTTTATGTTATTTAATAATGATCAAGGTGCCAGTTAACTAAATGTCTAATGGCAGCTATACAAATAACCATTTAAATCCACTTAAGTCCAATATTAAAAAGAGTTTAAAAATTCAGTTGTCTATAAACATAAATTATATAAATAGTGGCTTTCGGTAAGAGACACAATTATCTCTAGCTTAGCATAAAAAGATACACATTTAAATAATTGAGACTTACACCTTTAATTTTGCCTTGCATAGTCATAACTTGATTGCATTTTCTATGTGTGTGAAGACCAACACAATACTTGCTTAAATAGCTTCTCCCATTAAACCTTTAAGCTGCTGTATTTGTTTCTTAGATATTTAAATATAATGTTCTCACTCAAGCCTGAGCAACCAAATGAGGGGTGGATCACTCCATGCCCCCCAAACAACACAAACCAGAAAACCCCTCAAGACGTGACTGATAAAAAATTGAAACTACAGTTAAGTAGACTTCAGGTACTTAAATCTACTGTGATTAACTAGAAACATAGAAATCAGTCTCAATTACCCTGCCTCACTCTCAGTTATGCCAAACCCATTCAACCAGTTCACAGCTACAAAGAATTATGTACCTGCCTGTTAAACTTTAAAAACCTAGAGATGCTTATCTGTACTCTGCTTCTGTGTCTCCTAGGAACATCCTCAACCAGAATGGCTTGGCACAAAGCTCTGGACTGCCTCTTTTGAGGGGCTTAGTAATACACAAGGCAAAGCAAAGTCTACGTTTCTGAAGAGCCTTACCTGGAGGATGTGTGAGAGAACATAATGAACACCCAGATTATGTGTCAATAGTCAGGGTTCCTATGACTATTTGTATTTGTTTATAAAATAGTCTTTTATGGAATAGTTTTGAGAAAACCAAAATGCAAGATGCTTCCATTCCCGCTGCATGCCCTGAACAATAAGCTTCAGTCCTACTCTTTATGCAGCCTTCCCCCTAATAGGCCACAGGATCAGGAAATGAAGTGTGTTTCACATTAATTTGCTTCCAGGTTACCAGACAGACCAGTCTCCTGGGAGACTGAAGTTTCATGTATAGTCTGCCCCAGTCAGCCTGTAATTTGCTCTTACAATACGGAATTTAATTTCAGGGAGTCCTCTTCTAAAAATAGAGGGGTTTATGGACTGGATTTCTGAGGAACTTAGGTCTTTAAGTCCACAGAGTAGAGAATCTGGATACATGCTGCTGGAATTTGGATTTCACTGTTTTTTTGAAAGATTTAGGTTGCCAGTTCTGGAAAGCATCCAAGTTGAGAAAATATTCTTAAAAGTATTATTCTGACATGGAAATGCACAAGTTTCTGTTTGTTTTTTCTTAATTCTCCCTAATCAAGTGAGGGGGGAGAAATTTAAAGATCTTCTGTATTTGAATACTGAGATCTCAGACTGTCAAAGATGCTTGTTTTATTAGAAGTTTATATTGATGGTTTATGTATCTCATGATCACAGAATGGTTGAGGTTGGAAGAAACCTCTGGACGTCATCTGATAAAACCCCCATACTCAAGCAGAGCCACCCTAGAGGCAGTTGCCCAGGACTGTGTCTAGACATCTTGAACATCTGCAAGGAGGGACACTCCACAACCTCCCTGGGAAACCTGTGCCAGTGCTCAGTCACCCCCACAGTAAAAAAAGTGTTTCCTGATGTTAACAGGGAACCTCCTGTGTTTCAGCTTGTGCCTGTCACCTATGGTCCTGTCATTGGGAATGACTGAAAAGAGCCTGACTCCACCCTCTTTGCACCCTCCTTTCCCATATTTGTACACGTTGATGGGATTCCCCCAAGCCTTCTCTTCTCTAGGCTAAACAGTCCCATCTGTCTCAGCTTTTCCTCATATGTGAAGTGCTCCATTCCCTTAAACACCTTGTGGGTCTTTTAGACTCTCTCCATATCTCTCTTGCACTGAGGAGCCTATATGTCCATATCTCTCTTGTACTGAGAAGCCCGGAACTGGGCACAAGACTCCAGTTGTGGCTTAACCAGTGCTGAGTAGAGGGGAAGGATCACCTGCCTTGTCCTGCTGGCAATACTCCTCCTAATGCAGCCCAGGATACCATTATCCTACTTTCTGGCAAGAGCAGATTGCTGGCTGATGTTCAACCTGGTGTCCTCCAGGACTCCCAGGTCCTTTTCTGCCCAGTTGCTTTCCAGCTGGGTGGTCCTCAGCATATATTGGCGCATGGAGTTGTTCCTTCCCAGGTTATAGGACTTGCTACTTCTCCTTGTTGATCTTCATGAGGTTCCTGTCAATCCATTTCTTCAGCCTGTCAAAGTCTCTCTAGATGGCAGCATGACCCTGTGGTGTGTCAGCCACTACTCCCAGTTTGGTGTCTTCTGCAAACCTGCTGAGGGTACACTCTGCTCCATCATCTAGATCATTAATGAAAATGTTAAACAAGACTGGACCCATTATTGATCCCTGGGGTACACCACTAGTCTCTAGCCCCCTGCTAGACTTTGTTCCACTGATCACCACCCTCTGGACCTGGCCATTCAGCCACTTTTCAATCCACCTCACGGTCTGCTCATCCAGCCCATACATCAACATCTTGTCTGTGAGGATCTCATGGGAGACAGTGTTAAAGGCCTTACTAAAGTTCAGGTAGACAATAAAAAAAGGTGAAACATAACCTCCATTTTTAAAAAGGGAAAAAAGGAAGACCCAGGGAATGACAGGCTGGCCAGTTTCATCTCTATGCCTGGCAAGATCATGGAGCAGATCCTCCTGGAAACTATGCTAAGGCACATGGAAAACAGCGAGGTGATTGATGACAGCCAACATGCCTTCACTAAGGGCAAATCATGCCTGACATTTATGGTGGCCTTCTATGATGGGGTTACAACATTGGTTGATAAGGGAAAAGCGACTGATGTCATCTACCTGGACTTGTGCAAAGCATTTGATACTGTCCCCGCAACATCCTTGTCTCTAAAATGGAGAGACATGGATTTGATGGGTGGACCACTCGGTGGATAAGGAATTAACAGAATGGTCACACTCAAAGAGTTGTGGTCAAATGTTTGATATCTGGGTGGAGACCAGTGACGAGTGGTGTCCCTCAGGGGTCCATGTTGGGACCAGTATTATTCAACAACTTTGTCAGGGACATGGACAGCGGGATTGAGTGCACCCTGAGCAAGTTTGCGGATGACACCAAGCCAAGTGGTGTGGTTCCAGAGGGACCTTGATGGGCTCCAGAGGTGGACCCCTGCAAACCTCGTGAAGTTCAACAAGGCCAAGTGCAAGGTCCTGCACCTGAGTTGTAGCAATCCCAAACATGGATACAGGCTGGGCAATGAGTGGATTGAGAGCAGCCTTGCAGAGAAGGACTTGGGGGTATTGGTGGATGAAAAACTGAGTAGGAGCCAGCAATGTGCACTCACAACCCAGAAAGCCAGTTGCATCCTGGCCTGCATCAAAAGAAGTGTGGCCAGCAGGTCGAGGGAGGTGATTCTGCCCCTCTACTCCACTCTGGTGAGACCCCACCTGGAGTACTGCGTCCAGCTCTGGAGTCCTCAGTACAGGAAAGACATGGACCAGTCAGAGTAGGTCCAGAGGAGTGCCACAAAGATGATCAGAGGTCTGGGGCACCTCCCCTATGAGGACAGGCTGAGAGAGTTGGGGTTGTTAGGCTAGGGAAGAGGAGACGCTGGGGAGA
This sequence comes from Platalea leucorodia, assembly GCF_965183815.1. Lineage (NCBI taxonomy): Eukaryota > Metazoa > Chordata > Aves > Pelecaniformes > Threskiornithidae > Platalea > Platalea leucorodia. The sequence continues at coordinate 48,824,621 of NC_138824.1, forward strand.
TCTTCTAGCAGCCTTCTGGCACTTAAAAGGGCTTTACAAGAAAGATGGGGAGGGACTCTATCAGGGAGTTTAGTAATAGGACGAGGAGTAATAGTTTTAAACTAAAAGAGGGTAGATTTAGATTAGATATTAGGAAAAAATTCTTCACTGTGAGGGTGGTGAGACACTGGAACAGGTTGCCCAGAGAAGTTGTGGGTGCCCCTTTCCTGGAAGTGTTCAAGGCCAGGCTGGATGGGGCTTTAAGCAACCTGATCTAGTGGAAGGTATCCCTGCCCATGTCAGGAGGATTGGAACTAGATGATCTTCAAGGTCCCTTCCAACCCAAACCATTCTATGATTCTATGAGTCTATGAATATCCACTGCTCTGCCCTCATCTACCAGGCCGGTCATTTCATCTTAGCAGTTTATCAAGTTGATCAAGTATGATTCCCCTTGGTGAAGCAATGCTGACTACTCCTGATGAATGTCCATCATGTGCCTGGAAATTTTTTTCCAGGTATAACTACTCCATTACCTTCCCTGGGATTGAGGTGAGGCTGACCAGCCTGTGGTTCCCTGGGTTCTCCTTCCTGTCCTTTTTGAAGATGGGGGCAGCATTTGCTTTCCTCTAGTCTTCAGGCACTTCTCACAGTTGTCACAATAGATCAAAGATCATCTACAGTCATCTCATAAAGACCTCTGCCAGCTCCCTCAGCACTCGTGGGTGCATCCTGTCAGGGCCCATGGACTTATATATGTCCAGTTTGCTTAAGTATTCCCTGACCTGATCCTCTTCCACAAAGGATGCATTTTTCCTTGCTCCAGCCTTTTCCCCTGGTCTCTGGGACCTGGGACCCCTGAAGGCCGGTGTTGCTAATAAAGACTGAGGCAAAGAAAGCGTCTAGCACCTCAGCTTCTTCCATGTCCTGTGCAACCAGGTCCCCTGTCTTATTGAGCAATGGGGTCACATTTTTCCTTAGTATTCCTTTTGTCTCCTATGTACTTATAGAAGCCCTTCTCATTTTCTTTGACATCCCTGGCCATTCAATTCCATTTGGGCTTTAGCTTTCCTAACTTAATCCCTGGATACTTGGACAATATTTCTGTATTCCTCCCAGGTTACACGTCCTTGCTTCCACCCTCTGTAGGCTTCCTTTCTGTGTTTGAGTTTCTTCATCCACTCAGGCCTCCTGGTATTTTTGCCTGACTTCCTGTTCATTGGGTTGGACTACTCTTGAGCTTGGAGAATGTGATTTTTGAATATTAATCAGCTTTCTTGGGCTCCTCTTCCCTCCAGGGGAAATCTTATAAGCAGATCTTTGAAGAGGCCAAAGTCTGCTCCCCTGAAGTGCAGGGTTGTGAGCTTGCTTTTCACCCTCATCCCTGCCTCAGGATCTTGAACTCCACCATCTCATGGTCACTGCAGTCAAGGTTGCCTTTGATCTTCACATTTCCAACAAGCGCCTCCTTGGTGAGTATGAGGTCCAGCAGAGCAACTCTTCTCATTGTCTTCTCAATCACTTGGAGGAGGACGTTATCATCAATGAACTACAGGAACGTCCTGCATTGCTTATGCCCTGGATTGCTCATGATGATAGTATGATCTTTAGTTAGATAACATTCTTGTAGCTAAGACATTTCTTAAATCATTGTTGTTGTCTTCCTACTAATCATGAAAATTAAAAAATATATAGATTACTGTGCAATAACTGGATTTGAAAAAAAAAATCCAATACATTTCATTTTTCCTGCTTCACGCCATAGTAGCAATTTACAGTGCTACACAGTTCTGTAATGCAATTTGTTAGATTTTTTTTCTGTTTTATTCTCCATTTACAAAGATTAGAATTATTTAAAGAATCTACTTCATATTATACTCCTTTTTCTAGTTTTTATTTTTCTTTTATTCAGTTGCATTGCATTTAGTGTCTGAAAGACTTTGCATAAAATATCCACAGTACCAGCATGCTTTAAGTTGCACGTAGTGACTTTCACTTAATGTTTTGCTTTCGTATGTTTTGCATTTATTTATTTTTGTAATAAGACATTTTTAACAAATCAAATTAAGTAAGCAGCATTCACTTTTCCCATTTCTTGTACAGCAAATATTTCATCAGCAGATTAAACAGTTAATTTACCTATCTCTGAAGATGTGTTGCATAATTAGCACAGTAGATCTTTAATTAAATGGTTTTCAATTATTATAAATGATGTTTTTGTTCTTAAATATTCAGTTAAACTACATTCACTATGATTAATATCTCTTAACTTATCTTGTTCTAAATAGAAAACCAAATCATTCTGGAGACATCATTTATTAGTAAGAATTTGGAAAACAATCAGATGTCAAATTCAGTCTTTTGCAGAAAAACATAGGAATGGAAGACTGAATTCAAAGAAATTACAAATTGTACAAACTTCATTAACTCAAACCTTGCCCTAGATTTTGGAAATTTAAGCATACTTTTAGAAAGACTCCTTTAAGGATTGTTCTTTTCTATGAAAACACTATGTTAGCTTTCACTTTGGGGCAACACCATCAGTAGAGGACAAAACTTCAAGACAGGAAGATAAATGAGTGGCTATGGGCAAACATGTTAGCTAGAACTGGAGCTTTATACCATATGAACATTGCAAGGAGACAGAAAATGTATTATAAAACCTGTTCAAACAGCTCTGTTTCCAGATTGTACAAAAATCTGGAAATTACCTTTTCTCCTAATACAATTTGAGTGACAAAACAAAATGCACTTGCTACTATTACTAGGATCTTACATAACTAATAAAACCCACTGATACGACTTGGAATCTGCCTCCCTTCAGTCTGTCCCTCTGCTCACACTTCTGTCCACTCTACTCCTCTATGTTGCACCACCTCAGTCCTGAATTTCACGTTGTCTATTTTTTCTGTAATTACTACTGAGTTCTGTTCAGTGTGTAATACTACAGAGTGTTACAAAGAGATGGGAGTTTCAAGATGGGTCTAGCAAAGAGGAGCATCTGAACTTTTCATTCCAGCAAATTATACTTGGTAAAAAGGAAATTTTAGTATCCCTCTCTCTCTTGCTTATGGTCAGCATGTTCGAAAAAAAAAAAAAACCAAACAAACCAAGCCAAAACAAAACACCAAACCAAAAAAACCTTAAAATTTTATTTTTTTTTTTTTTTTTTTTAAACCTCAGTTAAGCGGGAAGCCAGACCAGAGGCATAACTGTCCTTTCAAGCCTATTCTTTTTTGCATGTAAATATTTGAATTTCTATTGATATCAAAGCAAAAAATAATTAGAAGTTTGACCTTTTATTTCAATTTTCAACCTGAAACTCCAGTAGTTTTAGACTTTTATGGCAAAAGAGACTATTTTGATCATTTAATCTCATGCACATTACAGAGAAGTGCAATTCCTTCAGCCAGAGCATAAATTCCATTCAGGCTAATACAATATGGATTCACTGGATCTAACTTCCTTCATTTGGGTCACTCCAAAAAGCTTGATTTCATTTCAAGAAGCTAGAACAAAAAATGTACCTGCTACCTTAAATTTAGAAGATCTGATAGGAGCTCACAAAGCTGCCATCTTCCGTTGAGCGCTTTTGGCACATACTGTTGTCATGGGAATGGCTCAGGAGTCTGGCAAGAATAGATGCAGCAGATAAAATTGCTTTAAATTCACTAATTTGTTACATGTTTAGGTTCATTACATTTAAGCATATTTTAAACACATTAAAATTAATGGGTAACAAATGCTTTTAAATGTTTTGCTGAAGGAGACAAATTGGTGAACTGGGACCTTAGATACTTTTTTTTCTCTACACGATACATATAATATTTTTTTAATGTAGGTTAAAATCACAGTCCTTCAGAATACAATAATAGTAAATTGGATATTGTAAACTTGAACTGTTCTTATTTTATCATAATTCCCTTTTTAATAACTGTTTATTGCAAAAGCATTCCGCATTTAATATAAATAAAAAGAACATTAATGAAGCAATAGTAATATGATTAACATAGAACTGGCTCTGTGTTCCTTGGATTATTGTGAGCCATGGGCAATGAAGTAAATTAATTCCTGTTTGCTAATCAGAAGTTCAGTATGCTTAACAAAGCCTCAAGATTCAGCAGTAAGATAAACCAAACATGAAAATAGTTCTGCTTACCCAAACTTTGCTTTTAGGTAAGTAAGTAAGCCAACTGAAAACTGGAGAACTGGAGCCAAACCAACAATATAACATGTCCTACTATGAACAAATTTGAACACGAATATACTCTGTGTATTTCTCCCCAAATGAATAAAGCTGGATGCAGAAGGAGGAGAGGAAGTTGTTAACTCCTTTTCTATAGATGGAGATCACAAACTCTGAGTGTCTGTGTTTGTTTATAAATTTATAGGTACGGAGGAAACGGGTAGTTCTGTTTACTGATTTTACTTTAATCCTTCAAAAGCTAAACTGAAAGTTTAATGTATAGTTCCTGTGATTGTTATAAGACCTGATTGTGAAGCTTCCCTCAGCTTCTCGTTATGTTCTCAAAAGTCAGAAAGACTTACCACCTCTCAGGAGGACATTCCTACTTTCGCTTGTGGAGTGAGATAACATGCTGTTAAGCTCTCTTTTCTTTGATACTGAGCAACAGTTTTTTAAAAAGAAAATGGCTGGAAGATTATTCAAATTCCATAGGGTGCTGTAGATGTAAGAAAAGGTTGAGCCTTCATGATAAGTTACTTCACCACAGCCATTTATTTTGATTATGTAAATGCAGTTATCTGGTAGAATTTTTCTATTATGAGTGCTAGCTGAAAATATTGAATCAACCTGGAGGTATGTAGGGGTTGAGGAATACCACTGTTTCAATATTCCCATATTAAGCTCCTGTGAAGTAAGTGTTTACTGGAGAAAATCTGAAATGCAGGTATATGTTTCACTACCTCTTTAGATTGTATCCAAGCCCTTGAAAATCTGTGTACCATATTCAGAATGCTGAATATTCAAACAAACCTTCATAAGTATTTCAAATTGATGCAGTACTAAAAGAAAAGAAATTGCAAGTGATGAGAAACTTCTCATCTTATTTAGCAAGGTCTTAAAAGGCATCATGGTATACTTTTCCCCTTACATATGTATGTTTACACAGAAAAAAACCAAAACAAACATAGAGGATAAATGAGAACGGCCTTCTAGGTTCTGTTACAGCCCTTTTGGGAACCATACATTGACTCTGGTCCAAATGTCATTAGCATCTGTTGTCCTCTGTAAATCAGGTTTAGATCCTAGGACTTTTTCAAGTGCATGTAATAATTCTACTTGGAAGTAGAAATACTGGCAGCCTCAGGAAGGATAGCAAGCCTGATGCGGAGGCTGGCACATATCACTATTATCAACAGGACAGAGTAATCCATCTGGACTTCCTTGCACTATCAGAACATAATATTTTAATAATAATAAAACAAGTCAAACAGTTTTACGGTGGGGCTGCTGTTGATGGGTTCTTCTTAGGCCTGCTCAGAGCACAGCTTTTGGACAGGGTTTATCAGAAGCGCTAGGTTGTATCCAATTTAAGGAACCTGGGAGTTTTTCATGCTTGGGGACTGTGGGAGTCCAAGCCTCATCTTCACTTTGCATTAAACAATAAAATGTTTCCTCTACATTTTAGTCATTGCTTTCCAGGTAAACTAGACTTGGATTTATATGACCTAGCTGAGCTAGGACTCTAATGAAGTGCCCAGTCCTGATAATCAGATATATGCAGATAAACCAGGAAACATAATAGAAAAGAAGTCTACATACAACTATAGTTTTTACTTGGCTTAGTTTCTCAGTCTCACTGAATCCCAGGAGGGAGGCAGGCATGTCTCTGCTCAGGTGATAGAAGCTCTTAGTATGAATGGACTGAGTTGTAAGGGAATGTGTAACTTTTCAGTAAAAACCCAACAACTCAGTCTAAGTCTTTCTAGAATAAATGAGATGCTGGTTATCATGCCACAATTTTTATAGGGTACCCCAAATTATGCCTAAAGCTCATTTTATGTACTTGCTATCTTTTTTTTTTTTGGTCAAGATTCCTGAAAGGATACTTTCTTTACCCAAAGAGTTTGCTGGATAAATAGATTTTTTTTTTTTTCCTAAAAGGGATGGTTCTTTATTAAATTTATTGTTAAAATGCTTGTTAATTTAATGAGCAACATTATATTATATATTTATTTTAAAACCATAACATTGTATAATGTATGTCACAGGGAGTTTCATGATCCATTATAAACATAAAAAGGCAAGTTTATCTTTAAACACAGAGAATAACATAAGACTGTAGGAAGATTAACCTGAGCAAAACTGCTAACACTTTCCAATTTTTTACAATAGAAAACTAGATCTTTAGGTAGTATGCAGTAGATTCTTGAAATCCACTAAACTACAGTAATTTAAGACAGTCAAGGATCTGGCTTAAAAAAAATATCAGAAATGCATTTAAATTTTTGAGTCCCCATCCCTGGAGGTATTTAAAAGACAGGTAGATGTAGTGCTTAGAGACATGGTTTAGTGGTGGACTTGGCAGCGCTAGGACTTGATGATCTTAAAGGTCTTTTCCAACATAAAGGATTCTATGATTCTATGATTCTACGCTTTTGGTGAGTAAAAACATGGTCAGTGTTTTTTTTATTCAAATAAATGTATGTTTTAATAGATGTAAATGCCAGTATAGGAAACCTGAATATAAAGCTGGGTTTTTTGTTGCTTTTGTTTTTCAATACATTGACATCAGAAGCTGTTTTCTTATCCCACAGTTGCATCTGAACTCTCCTTGTAACTTGGAAAGGAATCATATTAAAAAGATATAGCAATAACAATTCCATACTTAGAGACATGCTAGTAACAAGTGGTTAGGAAGGTACAATACATACATAAGTATATATGTACATATAGAATCACAGAATCATTTACATTGGAAAAGACCTTTAAGATCACCAAGTGTACATACACATATTCACACATGTACATATTACTATAAGTCAAAATTCTGGGGGCTCTGAGAAGTAAAAATATGCATAACAAAGAATGTATTAAGATTATTTTTAACGGTAAGTGGAAAAACGTCCTCCAGTATGCATTAAGATACTGTGCCTTAATGCTGCTTAAAAGATAATTAGCTATGCTATCATAGGTGACCAAGCTAACTGAGAAAGTGTATTTTGATGGATGATCCACAGAATAGATGTATTAACAAACTGAAGAAAAAATAACCTTCAGTGGGAAAATCAATTAACCATTATATAAGGATAACAAAATTTAACCATGGAGAGAATGCATCAAGGTAGACCATAACTAATTGCACAAATCGGTTGCCTGTAAGTTATGTGTATAAAACTGTAACTCACACAACTGAGTTGCTCAAGCACTTTTCTTCAGAATCAAGTATACAAAATCAATCATTCTGGTTTGCTGTATTGTTACAAAGCTTAGTATTACTTTATTATCATTAAGGAAAAGTACATATTCTACCCCTTGTATTTAGTCTGATAGGCTGCCCATAAGGCCTAGTTGCACTTTGGATGCAACACTAGAACATGTGCTATGCCATTCCCCTGGGTCTAAGCACTTTCCCTGCTGCCCAGGTTGTGCCCTAGTCACAGCAAACTGCAGCTCTCATCTGATCAGTGCATCTGGGTTCACTGGGTGCTGTCCCCTTGGCCCTGCCCAGTGATCCTGGGACTGTGTCTGACCCTGCTTCACCTCACAGGGCCTGTTCCTGACCTTTACCCACAGGACAACATCCTGGCCTGACCTTGGCCCATGCCCATCCTCAGGGAGGTGCCCAATGCCTGGGCTGGGGCTGCTCTGGTGCCCCCGGCTGCCCTGCTCCTGTCTGGGGCAGTGGGATGAGCCCTGGCTGACCTCCATGCCCTCAAAGCCCCAGTGAGGTTCCCAGCCAGGTCCCCAGCCTCCTGGTCCCATGGAGCCACTGACTCACACTGTGCCCAGACATTGTCTTCCCTTGTATACTGATCAGGTTTTTTTATAGTTTGAAAGCAACAACTACTCTGGAGGACACAGTCACAGCCTGTCACTTGGCTGGACCAAACAACAAATAAAAACATAAAATAATAACAGTGTCTAAACCACAACTGCTATGCCTCATATATTTTTTTTCCTATATTCTTCAGTAAGTATAGATGTTTATCACAAAAACATAAGTAGAGGCAGGTGAAGCAAAAAATTCAAGGAAAAATAAAAATTAGAACAGACACATGGCTTGAGGCTGACTGTAGTGACATCATCGGGTATTCTGGGATGAATCAGGTACTTAGAAAGAAAAATTATTATCAATATTTAATAATAGGAATTCATAAATAATATTCAATAAAATAAGTTTTAAAATATTTAACAAAGTCAGCACCTTGGTCATAGTAATTCACCAGTTATAAAGTATAGTTTACAATATACATTTAATAATAAATCAATATTTAATAATAAAATCAGTGTAGTAATAATTTTAAAAGAATGAAATTAGTGGAAGTGTTTTATGTATGATACCAACCTTTGCTGGTTATTACCTGTTGTTTTTTTGATTAATCTTCAAAAAACCTACCTTCAATAAAAAAAAAAAATGCTTTCTGTAGCATCTGTCTTGTTTAGGTCACCTGAGATCTAGATTTTGATTTTTTTTTTTTAAATTTGTGATGAAGTACAATATTATTTGGGTGCAAAACTATAGATTGTCTACAAGAAAATACAACTGTAATCCCCTAAACACACCAGGTTCTAAAAATAAGAAACTCATAGTTGCAAGTACTTTTTAGCTTATGTTTTATTTTTTAGATGAAAAATTCCTCTCTTGTCTGTGTTTTTCATAATCATGCTGCCATGCCTTTTTTTTCATTCTCTGTTCTTCTCTATCTTCTCTTACAATCCCTTGCTTCTGCAAACTCTTGCATTGTTTGGCAGTAATTTACCAAGTTTTTTTCTAGAGAAATACTAATATTATCTGCTTCAACATTTTCTGTAGTATTTTTGCTTTGGATAGCTATTTTTATTGGTGGAAATATTAGGTTTCATGTGGAGTATTTCTCATATGCTTATTTTAAATGAGAGTTGAAGTTTTTCTTACTAGCTTCAAAATGCTTCAACCAGCCCCATCCATTTTTTCCAGAACAACAATATTATTTTAAAGAGACATGTAATTGTGTTGCAGTTTGAAAGCATTGTAAATTATGCACAATCAACAAAGCTATTATGTGACACTGCAGAATGTACAACTAATGAAAATGTAATCACCAGACCTTATCATTTTAGCTGAAGTTCTAATTTAATAATACAGTTTCATATCCCCAAGAGCCTTCTAACATTTATTTATCATGCCAATTTCCATTACCTAATCCAAAATAATTGTGTTGATTCTCCTAAATTATACTAATAGCATCCTGAAAAGGTCTACAGTTTCAAAAGGTTTATGACAATGTACACATATACATCACATTAATATGTACATACTGTAATATACCTCATTAACAAAGGTTTTTCAAATTTATAATTTAACCTTGCAGATGTACTCTTCTGTGACCAGGCCACAGATTTAATTGGTTTCTTATCTCCGTAAGACAAAGACTGCATCAAGGGCCCTGGATTTACATCTACTCTCTTCACTTCAGGTAGTTGCTCCTTTACGATCTGATTTTCACTCTCTTCATGTCCCACTTTTGAAGCTCAGTTCAGTTTGAAACATAAGACTTTATTTTACACTCATAAAATCAATGGCAAGGATCCACAATTATAATGAAAATATTTCATAAATATTGCAAGACTTGGCCTTAACTACAGAAATGGCTTGCTGACAGAATCTCCTTTTCATGCAACTCTCACCTCCTGTTGGAGCAGAGAGGGAGATGGAAGTAGAGTTGTCAGTGAAAAGGGTTGAATGTAGTTTGTTCTGAAAACACAGAGAACTCTGGTTTGATCCCCTTCACCTTCCATATACATCTTGAATACCCAGAAATTTGAACATTTCTAAGCGCTCTTGACTCTACTTTCCATTCTAACATCAATGCACAAAATAAAAATGCATTTTTCTAAAGGAACTGGTGCAGAGAATAAACCAGAAAAATTCAGTAGTAATAAATTCACAATATTTATTCAAGCACTTTATCATATTTTCACTCTACTTCTAAGCATTAAGCTTCATGCTTGATGCATAGTTATATTGCTAGCCCCTTCTACCTTCCTTTTCCCATGCTGCAACATCCTCATTCATTCTCTGTCAAATGGGGATGGAAAATGTGAACAATCCATCAGACCCTTCTCCAGGTTCTAAGGGAACTTCCTTCCCACCTGCCTTTGGTTATATATTGGTTAGAATCTTATTCAGTGTGGTCTAAGAATATTTCTATAAGTGTTCTCTGTAGCTTAAAGAGGACATCTAACCCCCATCTCAAGCTGCACCACGTATTGTTCAGCACCTCCACAGTATCTGCTAAGTCACCAGGATGACAAAAGCTTTTTAGAGCTCTAGGCTAAGCAAAATACCCAGCTTATTTTGCCCTTATTTCACTTCAAATCTCTACATAGGCTTCTCTGTTTAAGTGATAGTTTATCTACTCTTTGCAGGACATTCATACATGTCTCCTTTTTATTATCAATCAATGACGATGGTATTATTTAAGCTGTCCAAAGCTCAAAACATATATTACCTTTGCTCAGATCTTTCTCCAAGTTAAACCTATCTAACAGTTAAAATGCAAATGACGACTTTGTTTCCAAAATAAGATGCCTGAAGTTAGTTCCTTGTTAGTGACACATCTTTCTGCTCACCAAGCAAGTGGTGAAAAGTATCACAGTGTTTCAGTTTACATTTATAAAATGAGATTCTTTTCAGCACGGTGAACTCCATCTCTAGACCAGTCTATTCACATTAAGTACTTTAATTCAATGAGAGCCTGGACATGAGCGTTAAAAACAGATAAAAATGCTTTCCAGAAATGGGCAACAGTGATTACACTTTTCACTACTGGGGTCATAAACAGACTTCAGCTAGTACCAATGCACAACTTTAAAAAAGGGCTCTTTTAAATGCGCAGGAGCTAAAGAAGTTTATATGTTTAATATTATACCAATAATTACACTAACATTCTATCTTTTGTAATCGTCATTCTGCCTTTAGCATGATATATTCATAAAATGTCATAAGTTCCACAAAAATGTAGGGAACAATAATGAAAGTATTAAAAAAAAAAAATCGAAAGCTTTGTCTTCTGTTAACAGCTATCAACTGCCGCAGCTGCTTGTTTACTTGCATTTCAAGTAATTCAGAGGAATAAAATGCTAGAGATCATATAATAGAAAGCATTTCAATGTCTGTTCTATTTATGCTGTTTTGCTCATCTAGTATTGCATGGTTTTGCTGCATAATTCAGCTTTTTGTTATCTGGTATTTTCTATAGCTCTAGCTGAACTCAAGTTCAAGGGAAAGAGAATGAAAATATATGATGTACAGACATCATTTCATCTAACTTTTTTATTTCCGCTTGTTAGGAATTCTAGAGACTAAACCCAACATACTTATGTGTACTAGAATGGGTCATTGACTGTAAGCTGGGGCACGACAGTAAATCTGTACTACTTTTATCTACTCTGGACATAATCATCTCTCACATAAAAAGGTGCAATTTATCGGACACAGCAGGGGTGAATTTGGCCATTAGATTTTGCAAAGACTTCTCTTTATATTTCTTTAGAAACAAGCCATCGTGCCATAACTATGTAATCAAATAAACTGTTTCTAAAGGAATTACTTGTATTTTTTTCTCAGCTTGAATTTCTATAAGTGCTTTTGTTGCCCACACAGATGTTGGTAGCGATCTATGCAAAATGCTTTTGTCAATGGCAAGTATGATAGAAATTGTCATTCCTAGGCATTATTTTTGTGCACTCAAATTCATGTAGAGCAGAACAGAACACATAACTCTATATTCCTTCTTCCCAAACACAGTTAACTCAATTCTATAGAATAACCTAACTAATTGATACCTGAATTTTTAAAATTACAAAAACTAAAAGCATATATAGATAAGCAAGAAAGATTTAGGGAAAATAATAACAAAAAAATCTAGGTCAAAGTTTTGATTATGAAGTATGAAGTATGACTCCCAGACCTTGATCTGAACTCAGCAGTCAAGTTAAAAGAATGCAACACAAGGCAATGCAAATACAGCGTATTATGTCTGGAACAGATATTAAATGCCTCTGCACATGTTATAAAATGCACCTCCACCACTGCTAACCTACCTATGATTCCCCTACCTATGGGGAGGACTACAGTTAAGCAGGTAGTCCCAGCAGCCCGTGGAGAAGACCACACCAGAGCAGATAACCACACTGCAGCCTGTGCAGGACTCCATGCCAGAGTAGGTGGATGTTTCTTGAAGGAACTGTGGCCTGCAAAGAGCCCATGCTGGAGCAGATTTTCCTGACAAGCACTGCAGTGTGTGGAGGACCCACTCTGGAGCAGACTGAAGGGCTGCAACCCAGGGGAAGGACCGACACTGGAGCAGGGGAACAGTGTGCAGAGGAAGGAGCATCAGAGAGGGGTTGTTATGGACTGATAACAACCCTCTATTCCCCATCCCTCTGCACTGTTCGGGGAGGGGTAAGGTAGAGGAGTTGGGAATGAAAGAGTGAAGTTGATCCTGGGAAGAAGGGAGAGTGGGGAGGCAGTGTTTTAGTTTTCGTCTTTGCTTATCACCATCCTACTCTATTTTAATTGGCAATAAAAGAAATTAATTTTCCCTGAGTTCAGCCCATTTTGCCTGTGATGGTAATTGGCAAGTGATCTCCCTGTCTTTATCTCGACCCACGAGCTTTTACATCTTATTTTCTCCCGTGCCCTGTCAGGGAGGGGGAGTGAGAGAGCAGCTGCGTGGGGGTCTGGCCAACCCACCACAGTAGTATACCAAAGTTTGTGCTGGTAAAAATCATAACAATAACCAAGCACCTGTAGAAATCTTAAGTAATGAGTAACTCTACTGCTATTATTTTGGAAATGGTGCCTTTTCTACAGTGACTTTCTCATATTCTGAATGCCTATTATTTTCTTGAGCTTTCTCTACATAGAAGCAGAACACCTCAAACTGATATTTTGCTCAGACATTGCCCCAGAAATAAATCAACAAAGACAAGACTGAAAAAGTTAAAGGAAGGCAATGTATAGGTAAAATACAGATCTCATAAATTTGGCAAGATGCTTCTTTATATGTAAAATCAACGAATGAACCAACCAAAATCTAATTCCCCTTCCCCTCCTCCCTGCCCTCCGAAGAAAATCCTGCAACAGATTCAGCTATTATGTAATTCCCTCCCAGGGACATGGCCTGTCTTCTAGTGTGGTAGATGTTAGGGTTCCTTAAAGAAGCCAAATCTCCAGAAGCAATCTGTTCATATGCAGAGATCTGACAGAGTACAAAGACACATGGAAATTTTTTAAGTGAGTAAGATCTACTGGGGGAAAAAAACCTCTCCAGCTACATGGATGAGACAGCACGAAGGGCGAGAGTCCTGTTTTTAGGAAGAGAGTATGAAATCTTGACCTGCCTGAAATCAGTTGAAGAAAATGCTCATGTCAAGGCTAATGTTTTCCTTGCAACATAAACTGGGTTTTGAAAGAGACTGTAACTCTCAACAGATCAAAGAATGAACAAGTAGACCACATAATTATTTAATAGATGGGGCAACGAGGCCACACAGAGATATACAAAGTGCAGTCAGCCCATGGAATCCACCTGACAAGCAAAGAGATTGACAATATTAAAAATATTTAAGAACTTTATATAAATAACGAAGACTTCTACAGCTAAATTATCCGGAACAAAAACTAACAGAGGGATGGAACAAAAGCAAACTGCAGAAAAACTTTTCTGTTTTGACAGGTTATTCATAATTTCCTACTACAGGTATCCCTGAACATCTCATGTTGCTGTTACATGGTTATGATGAGAAATAAGGAACGGGTAAACATATGAAACAAGTACATTAAAGACACATTGCAATTATAGACAGCTTTATTTAGGACTCGTTAATAAAGCAAGATAGCAAACATTAGAAGAAAAAGCTCATGAAGGAGGAAAATAGATCTGTGGGTACATTCATACAAATAAACTTTAAACACAAGCAGGGCATCATTGTCTGAGGGCTGCTGACATTGAATGTCTTTATAGCAAAACTCTCTCCTGTCTCATTTCAGAGTGGACAAATCCATGTTTTGTACCAGGATGTGTCCTGTGCTAGCTCCTGAATAGTTTTTGAGGTTTGTTTAGGAGAATACTAGCTGGTACAGGCTGAAACCATAAGGTTCATGCCAGTAAGTGAAGAGTAGGGACAGTTGTGAGACAGTGCTCAAGCTTGCACGTTGGCAGAGTTTGGTTTACTAACAGAGGTACGGCATGTGATTCTCTCTGTAAAATCAGCTTCTCTTCCCTAGGCTGAACACACCCTGATCCCTCAGTCTCTCCTCACAGATCAAGAGCTGCAGCCCTTTAATTGATTCAGTACTGAGAGTACTTCAGCTTTTGTTTGTATTAAAAAAAATGAGGAGACTGGTATTTGCAAACATTCAAAAACTCTGTCTTAACTAGGATTAAGATCCCTCGGGTAAACCATATTAGCAGCTTTTCAGGAAATAAAAAAAATCTCTCCATATCCGTTACAGGCTCATAGCATACTATGAGATAAAATAATGATGATTGCTTCTTGGGAGAAATTAGTTTTGGGGTTTTTTTTTGCAATTTGCTGAAAGATGTCCATGGACATAAGGTGTGTAGATTCAGGGGCAGAAATATGAAAACTGCCAGAAGATATGCTGTCTAAGAGAGGATTCTTTCTTCTTTCTTCACCACACTATCCTAAGATGTTGAGACTGTCAATTAGAAATTTCTTAGCCCATAAACCAGCTCCTGGGCTGTTCTTCATCTAAGAAAATAATCTGGTCACACAAGTGGTCTGAGCAGTGGAAAGTAGTATTTTTTTTAAGACCACTGGTAGCGGTTGAAATTTGAATGCTCTGTAGCTCTAGATCACATTACGTCTAGATAGAGTTATTATGAACTAGAGAAATTAGACTGAGTTTTGGTGAATAAAACCAGATTTTGCATTACTCATAGTTCTTTTTTTTTTTTTTTTTTCCATTTTGACCCACTCAACCTGGTAACCGGTCAGTTAGATACTTTCCTCTTGATGTCTTTTAGATTTCCCATAATCCTTGCACCTCAGTTCTTTAGATTTGGAAGCAATTTTTGAACTGAAAGAAGCAAAAAAAATCATTACCATACCAATCACACAAGTCTAGGTTATAACATGGTTTTGTCAATGGAATATTTAATCTGGTAAACTGTCTGAGGAGGAGGAGAAAACACTCCTTTTCATAAAATACCTCTTTTTTTTTATATGTTAACATCCCCACTCTTTCCCTAATTTACGATAGATTTTCCAATTTTCTTTCTTGTAACCCAGTATTTCAAATCTCTTGCTTATTTTATCTGTCCTTTAGTCAGCTAATAGATCTAGGTTGCAGTATTTTGACTGCAGATAATGGTTTAAATCAATCTACTTGTCTTAAAAGCAATGAGAATTAAATTTTTTGAATTGTTTTTTCTTATCACTATTTCTATAATGTACATAAATTACCATAAATTTGCTTTCACTCTACCAGTATAATGCTTACATTTCTCTGTAAGTAGTTTATGGGAAAGACTTTGAAATTTTAGAAATTTTATGATCTTTCTTGAGGCGTAATCTTTTTTTTTTTTTTACCTTTCAATTTGCAGAAGAACCAGAGCAAGAAAAGGGACATCTCTAAGTGTGAATATTTTCATTTCTCTCTCTTTTTGTCTTCTTTGTACTTTATTTCTATAATTTTAATTCTGCAACTGAGAAATATCTCTCAAGAGAAACTTTCTCAAACCAGAATGTTCCCCCAACATATTTTACTTTGGCAAATATTGTATTTTCTTTAAGAAAGTTTTGCACCTTTTGTACAAGGCAGAAGTATGAAAAGGTGAATTCTAGCACTGACAATCTATAAGCTGTAGATATAAACAAGAAAGTGAGCTGATGTACCAAGGAAATAATTTTTCTTATATTTAGAATGAAAAAAAATAATGCACTTGTTAAAGACATAAAATAACTTTTACTAGAGAATGATCTTAAGTGGTTGGAATCTATAGATTTTTCTAAAAACTCTGCTGAAAAACTTACTTATCAGCAAATATCTACTCAAATGACGCTCAGCAGTCCTTACCTCCTTCCCAAAGGGTGATCTCTGGAGTTTTTAACTAACGTATTGACCTTTTACTGGGTCTGAGAACTCCTCCACTGTAATTTCTTTCTAGAATAACCCAAATACATTACTCTATTATTCAAAGTCTATATTTGTTCAGGAGTCATTAGACACCATGCTGTCCTCTATAGAAGACTGAATGAAAGAGAAAAACATGCTTAAAGTGGATGTTTGTGATTACCCAGAGTCATGCTACTTGTATATGGAATAGTAATAGCGAGAAAGACATAGTAATATCAATTTGAAAAATTTTTGCTTTGATATATAACCAGGAGGCCTATTTTGCTCTCAGAACTGAAACAAACTCTTGGTGACTGTTTATATTTCTGTAATTCGTATTTTGAAAATTCGTACCTTTAGAGGCATATCTTCCCAAAGCTCGAAATTGCTGTTGCAACAAACTAAAATTACATATCATGTAGTGACAGCCAAAAAAGTTATCTGTGAAAGATCTTAAAAGTTCAGCTATGGTTAGATACACTTTAAGAAAAAAATAAAGAAAAAAGAAAAAAAGACACCAGTCTGCAGATTCTGAGGGGTGCATAATTTTTTTCTGAAGTTATTCTAATTCACAGTTGAAAGTGGTTAAACCATTATATTCTGAGAGTGGATATTAATTCTTAATTAACTACTAGAACAATAAAGGATTTAGTAATGACATTCTCATTGAAGAACATGTTGCACCATTGACCCAACTTTGCTATCACTGTGTGGTAAATTAAAAATAACTCTGTCTCTCCTTTCAGTACATGCTCTTGTCTCATTCATCATATCTAATGCATTCTAATCAAAGTTGTCTTTATTCAAAAGACCACTGATTATATAGAATACTTTGGGTTGAAAGGGACCTGAGGATATCTCTAGTCTAACCTACTCCTCAAAGCAGCATCAACTATTAATTAAGTCCAGGTTGCTCAAAGCTTTATGCTTTTGGGTCTTGAAAACCTCCTAGGAGAGAGAATGACAATCCCTCTAGGCAACCTGTTCTATTGCTCAGTTGTTTTCATTGTGAATATATTTTTTTCCTAATATCAGGGCAGAACCTCTCTTGTTTCACCTTATTACCATTGTTTCTTCTCTCTATGCACCTCCTTAAACAGCCTGCCTCTGTATTTTCAATAATGTCCTCTTAAGTATCAGAGGCTGCTATGAGTTCTACCACATCTGTCAGAAACTGTCCATGCTGAATAAGGCCGGTTTTCTCAACTTCTTCTCTGTGGGATGTGCTCCAGACCCTGACCATGCTTCTGGCCCTGTGAGGGACTTTCTTCAAGACTATCAACATCTTTCTTTTACTTGAGAGCCCCAAGCTGGATGTATTCCAGATGTTGACTAATGAATGCTGAATGAAGAGGAATAAACAATCAGTAGATTGATTCTCTTAATCTAGTGAGTATGTTCCTGCTGATACAGGTAGGTATGCTTTATCTTTTCTTGCTGCTTGGGTACACTGCTAACTCAAATCTAGCTTGCTGTCCACTAGGTACCCTACGTCCTTATCAAAAGAACTGTTCACCAGTCAGTTAGTGCCCAGCTTGTACTACTCCAAAAGGTAAGCCAGGAGAAAACATTAATTTCCACAGTCTCACTTTTGAACAAAAGAGTAAGTGTAAATAGTTCTAAGGCTACAAAGTTTTTTATGGATAAGTTTTAATTTCAGATTAAAAAAAAATCATAGATGTAAGCATTTTTAAACTCAGACTGAGGCTAGACTGTATGCTTTGTTCAAAAGATCACAGAATGGTTGACATTGGAAGAGACATTTGGAGGTCATCTGATCTGACATCCCCAATGGGTTCACCTAGAGCAGGTTGCCCAGGACCACATGCAGATGAATTTTTAAGATCTCCAAGGGTGGTAACTCCACAACCTCCCTGGGCAACCTGTGCCACTGCTCAGTCACCGTTACAGTAAAACAAGTTTTTCTGTATGTTCAGATGGAACTTCCTGAGTTTCAGTTTGTATTCTGTCACTGGGCATCACTGAAAAGAGCCTGGCTCCATCTACTTTGTACCCTCCCTTCACATATTTATATACATTGATAAAATCCTGCCTGAGACTTCTCTTCTCTAGGTTGAACTGTCCCAGCTCTCTCAGCCTCTCCTTACAAGAGAGATGCTCCAGGACCTTAATCCTCTTCATGGCCCTTTGTTGGTCTTTAGAAACTTATTATGCTTATTTCTGTTTATACAACAGAAACACGAACTATATCAACACTGTATGGCTGTAATAATTATCTTCATCAAGCATAAGTATGTCTGTTCAGGAACTTGTCACACTAGTTTTACTATTCTAAGAATCTTCCAAACCAGAGTGTCCTGGTTTCAGCTGGGATAGAGTTAATTTTCGTCTTGGTAGCCGGTATGGGGCTGTGTTTTGGGTTTAGGATGAGAACAATGTCGATGATACACTGATGCTTTGGTTCTTGCTAAGTAGTGCTAAGCTGTCTCTAAATAGGTGCTAAGTGGCGCTCACACTGGTCCAGGACTTTTCAGCTTCCCCTGCTCTGCCGGGGGCACAAGAAGCTGGGAGGGGGCACAGCCAGGGGGAGGGCTGGCCCAGACTGGCCCAAGGGCTATTCCATACCATATGACGTCATGCTCAGTATATATAAGCTGGGGGAAGAAGAAGGAAGGAGGGGGACATTAGGCATGATGGCGTTTGTCTTCCCAAGTAACCGTTATGCGTGATGGAGCCCTGCTTTCCTGGGGATGGCTGAACCCCTGCCTGCCGATGGGAAGTAGTGAATGAATTCCTTGTTTTGTTTTGTTTGCGTGCACGGTTTTTGCTTTGCCTATTTAACTGCTCTATTTCATTTTACTTCAATTATTAAACTGTTCTTATCTCAACCCACGAGTTTCCTCCCTTTCACCCTTCTGATTCTCTCCCCCATCCCACTGGTGGGGAGTGAGCGAGCGGCTGCGTGGTGCTTAGTTGCTGGCTGGGGTTAAACCACGACATCGAGCTTCTTTTAAAAGCTGGTATTCTACTCCAATAGTTACACATAAATTACAGTGATGGAAGTTAAAGACAGTTACAAATGCCTGCAGTAACTGAGAAAGGACTTTAGTACTTACAAATACAGAAACCAGTATCAGAGGTGAGCTAATGAACATAATGATCTAAAGGTAACCATGTCCCTGCACTCTTTTTATGCTAAAGTTTTGCAAGTAAGTCATGAAGTAGATCAATTGTGTAAGCATAAAATCTTATGACATCTATAGAAGATATTGAGCAATAGTCATGGTGCATTGAATCTATGGCAGATCACATACTTTTACTCAATGCAGTTTATTAAAATGACAGTAAAACAAATCATTAGGCTAATGTTAATTAATGATAAAGCAAAAAAATTAGCCCAGCAGGTGACCAGTTTATCTGCTTGAGCTGAGTATCAGCTTAATTCCTGCCTCTAGTCTTTCATGCTATTAGATTATAAATAGAAATTTAACTAAGTATAACAAAGTTGTTAAACTTCATTATTGCATATTAATAGCTGTAGTCTATATTTGATATCCATACAAAATAAATGGAAATCTATGCATAGTAATGACTTGGGCTGGTTGTAAATATAATAAAGGCTGAGTTGAGATTTCATATTTAGGAGAGAAGAAGAAAATTAAATGAAACACAATGCATCTACAAAGCCTTACTGGAGAATATAAAGTAACTAGAAAAGTAATTCAAATATTAATTTAAAGGAAGAGGAGTGAAAAAATAACCTTCCTAAGCCTGCTGTACTAGTAGCAGAAACTTTCCCCCCACCTCTCCCCAACATGAACATTAAAGACCCGTGGAATACAATCAAGAACTGTCTGCATAACGCGCATGCTTTGTATTAACATGTCTCCTTTTCTCACTAGTCCTGAAAACCGAGTTAATCAGAGAACTATGGTAGGGAAAAGTTGCAAATACAGACAGCAATCAAAAGCATCTCTGCTCATGCTTGTTACTGTCATTAGTATCTGTTGTACGTTTTAGGTGTTGGTAGGTGCCATTCCAGGAAAAGCTCTTAAGAGCTTATGTTTTATTGCAGGGTATAGATTACTGAAGAGTGTTTATTCACCTAGAGAGACAGCTGGTTAGAGAGCAATTGCCATTTCTAGCATCTATGTTGACTATAGGGTTCATAGTTCATAGGACCCAGGTCCTTTAAAAAAACAAAGAGTTAAAAACAGCCTTTCAGAGAGGCAGAGCTGATGGGGTTTTTTTACATCCTTATGTAACATCAGCTGTGCCTGTAAAGAAGAGAGAGTTCCTTATTGAAGGAGAACACAACAGAAATCAAGAGAACAGCTGTCTATTTCAGTTTCAACTGCCAATCAACTTTTAAGCTGGTGGCTGAGATGCTGCTTAGATTTAGAGACTGATTTGCTTTGATGTAGAGTTCTGTCATGTTTAAAACTCTCTAAATAGAGTACCAAGGGTGTATGTCTATAGATATGTGCTAAAGTATACATTTTTCACTATGATTCATGGATGCAGGTATATTTTCTAACGTGGTATCTGAAAATTACCCATACTGCTAAAAAAATCATAATGATGTGGCGTGTTTACAAAGTTTTTAACATTGCTATGGTATTTTTTCTTTTCAGATTTTTTTTCTGAGAAATTAGGACAGTGTCCTGTCTTTAGATATTTAGCAGTCTTTTTTTCTAAAAAAATTGTGCAATGCATTTGTGCCATTTTCTGACAATTTTGGGCAAACAAGCTTTTGGACTGCATTTCAGCAGAGAGTTAAGGCATGATGTACCAAAAAAAAAAAAAAAAGGGAGAGCAACAGTCACTTGTAATATTGCTTCAAGGTTACCTGCCATTGCAAAACCAGCTTTGTAGCAATCTTGATACCTAGAGCATAGAATCCACATGAAGTTCTGAGTGCCATGGATTGCTCATTTATTTAGCAAGCTTGATTTCTACATAGTGGAAGCCATCCATAGTTGTTTCAAATTTTTGTCTATGAAGAAAACAGAGCAAATTAAAATGTACTTGACAGATTTACGGTATCTTCATAGCATGCTGAGATACCCGTGATTCAGAGGCAAAAGTTGTATCTTCTCTACACACAGACAAAACTACAGGGTTGTACATTTTCCTTACATGGTATTCTGTGAGCCCTTCTTAGACTTCAATAGCATAGTAAAATTGTTATGGAAGAAAAATAAGAAGTGATAACATTAAGGAAAAATCAAGGCTGAGCCTTGGAACAAGGACTATGTAAACAGCTGTGTTTTGTTGACTGTAATTTTTGAAATTCAAAACTTAAAATATAAATTAGGGTTGTGCCTGAGGATACAATGATGTCAGAAGAAAGCACCCTGAGTCCCTTGTCCATGGCAGTTTCATGCAAGAATCAGATAAAATTCATATTTATGTTTTAAATCTAGAGAGATCATTGTTACTGTCTCATATGATCTTCTATAGAGCAAAAGCCTAGGACTTCCAGAACCTGTAATCTAATTGCAAATGTAATTTCAGAGTAAGGTATCTCATGTATAAATGGCTTGTTTCTGACAGTTGTACTTGGGTATAACATAAGAATAGCCACTGATCTACAGCTGTAGCTAATATCACTGGTTTGGGTTGTTTGTATTTTTTTTGGTGTTTCTCAACAGCATGGGAACCAATTGTTTAATTCCTGTAACTGGTGTCCCAGTTTCTTTGCTGTTCACACATCCAGGAGTAAGTTTTTTTATCTTATATCAGTCAGTTGTAGCAGTACTTTCAGATTCATAAATGTGTTCATTAAAGGAAATCAATTCCAAACTGTCAGTACAAAGTAGATTCAGGATTACTTGCAGTTTTCACAGAGTCCCTGTTTTCTGTATTTGTGCAATAAATGTCTGGATAGTCAAAATGCCCTACCATTAGTTCATATTTTTTTCCTCCCTTTGCTCTCCTCTTGCCTTTATGATCTACCTAGGATCAGGGTTAATTTGGTTTGATTTCTGGGAGGTCTTTCATTCACTGTAATCTTAAGGAATGTAGGTCTTAAGTCATCGAGTTCTGAGCCAGTAGCATCATATACCTTTTTGACTGATTATACTACTTTTCTTCTTTTCCCTTTTTCATTCTTTCCCAAAAGCATGAGAGAATTTGTTTATGCTTGTTGGTAGAGTAAAAGCAGTATTCAGAGATATTCTTCAGTCTTTAATGAACATTTTTGTATATCATGTTTTGTTAAAAATTGCCTGATTGTCCCTCATATCTATTTGTATGTTTAACTTTATCGGTAGGAACAAAATGGTATTGCACAAAACGAGTACAAGATTTGTAAATACCAGAAGGGGTTTTCAAGTCATCAGGTGACCTGAAAGTGATTTGTAATTCCCTGATTTTAAGAAAAGACTTTTTAATTCTCATTTTAGAATATTTGGAAAGAGATAATATTTCTCCCCAGGCTAATATTTTGCTTCTCTAACTAGAGAATATTTTTCTGTGTTGTGAGCATACTCTGACGCACCTGCTCTTTCTCCAAAAGTCAATGTACTACAAATTCTTTGTTTAATTATTTTCTGTGCCCCAGTTATCTTCAGCAGACAGTTCTTGCTATAAAGAGTTGCTGTTTCACTGCCAGTAGAGGGAGCACAAATCATTGGATTTTACCAGACAAAATAAATTAAAATAACAGCAGCTTTCTTATATTCTAAATGCATTTTTATTTAATTCATTAACAAAGTGTAGTTACTTTTTTATTAAATAATCAAACTTTTAAAACTGTTTAGTTATTATGGTCATTTTGAAAATACTAGCATGTCACTTCTATGAAATTTTAGACTGAGGTGCCTGCAATTTTCTTTCAAGGACAAAATTATTGCCTGACATTAGTCATCTGCTTGAGTTCTAATAAGCAGTCCTTTAAAATCAGTTTGTACATAATCCAGAACAAGTCTTTACCTACTTAACCTTTAAAATCTGCAATAATTTCACTCAAAAGGGGATCATCAGAGTAAAGATAAATTTAGTATTGTAATTAATATTTCACACAGTAGTTTTCCTTTGAAAAATTTCCAGTGAAACTATATTTTGGTTTTAACATGCTGAATTTACATTTCATGGGAACAAGTGTTTTTGAGTAACTTAGAAATTAGTTCTTAAATTACAATATGCTTGAAAATAACATTGTTTATCTTGTTTTCCTTTATTTTCATATCTTGTGTTGAAATTAAGTTTTATCACTCCTTTGCATTACAAGCTGTCAAGCTGCAGGGAGTCTTATTGTGTGGATTCTTCTAGAGCTTCATTTTATGTTTTGATTTTTTTGTACATTCTTTATCAAGCTACAATCTTGAAACCAGCTGAAAACTTCAAACACAAGTTTCTGTAGGAGTTACAACTACTTGGCAGCTCTCAAGACATATAATTTTCATAATATTTAATATATTTTTTAGCATTATAGCAATAGTCCAATTAAGATTATTTGATTGTGAGTGAATCTTTTTTTGACTAGTAATTAATCACTGCCAAACCCCTGAATAGTCAGTAAACACTATGCTAGGTATCGTTCCAACTCTGAAGCCAACATCTCCCTGTTAAAAGTTAATAGACATCAATCATAGATTATGGTTTACTACCACATGAAGGAGCTGTATTTTTCTGTTGTTGTTATGTATGTTTGTAAACATGGGCTATAAAGCATACACGTATCATATTAATTTCACGGTAATTGGTTTATCAATATGCATTTAATAAGCAATAATTCTTCTATGATCTTGAAGTGAAATAATTTGAAAATTAGTCTTCTGGGGGATTCTGAGCATACCCTAATACTGTTTGCTCCTGAGTTTTTACTTTTAAAGAAACTCTGCTATTGCTGTTTCTTTGTTAGCAAAAAAATGCAACACAAACACCATATGCAAATTTACTCTTAGTATCTATTGACACAGATGTGTACTATTACATATGCCCCTATCTTTTTATATCTCTGTAGCACACCAGAAAGTAGTGCACTGTGACTTCTGAGTCAAACTTTAAATTAGGACACAAAACTATACCTCTTGCATGTACTTGTTTAAAACCGAAGGAAGATGTTATCATAGCTGAACCTTTTAACTCTCAACATTGTTATTGCTCCTACTGCCTGAAAACCCACCTAACTCTCTTCTTATGTCTAGCTACTACTCTTTGATTTATATCTTGTAGCTGTTAACTACAAGGAAGCAGTATCTAAGCAGGCAGCAAAAAATTCAACTTCTCTTATTTCTGTCCCAGCTTATTTTTCCAGAAAAAGGCAATGAAAGACTTTTTTTTTTTTTTTAGAAAATATGTACTAAGATAGAAAAATAACACCTCCTAAAGCATTTTAAATGGCATTCATTTTTAACAGAACGTTCTCTAGTACTTCTTGGGGTCTGCGAATTTCTTTTCTGCTCTGGGGATACCCTCCATATTGTGAGCCTGAGCACTCACGGAGTGAATATTGTAATTAAAATCCCACTTTTGAAATTTTTCTCAGCGTGGAAAAATGACCCTTTCAGCTGCTAGAGCCGACCTCTCCTGTGTTTTCTGATTATAATGTCAGTATTTTCCACTGGCTTTAAGTTGTGTTTTGAAATCTCATTGAGTATTAAGTCTGTATATATTCATGGATCTATGAAGATGTGTGTGCATTTATAAGTTTTAAAAAATAGACACTAAAAATGTAAGTCATTTTAGAGGTTCTTCTATTTTCTTTAAAAGTATTCTGCTGTATGTTCAAGTAAAAGCAATCGGGATTTATAGTTTCTAGATAACTTTCATCACAGATAAACAACAAAAGTCATTAATGATTAAAAATTATACATCATGATGTCTGAATGGGCTTACTTAAAAATGTTTCATTTAAAGCAATCATGGAAAATTTTGGTGCATGATTTACCAAAATGCTCTAGTAAAAATTACTTAAATTTAGTGTTTATCTTTTATATTCCTGACAAAATGGTTTGATAGTTTTCATTTTGATTTTTTTTTTTTTTTTTTCATTTTAGAAGACTGAAGATGTCTGAGTGAAAGTATTTTTTTCTATCCAAGGTAAAATATTTTTCCTACTGTAAACAATTGTTAGAAAAGATAAAACTCCTAGTTCACATACCTGTAATGATAAGAGACAATCCTTTCCCCCCACAAGCTGAAGATTAGGGGAAAAATAAAAATAAAAAAAGGAAAAATTTGAGTGGGAAGACATTTTCCTCATTTTTCAGATGAAGAACTGGAGCATGGTTTTCAATTGGTTTGTCTACTGAGAGGTCTAGAGGGTGAAATGAGCTTGACATTTGAGAGACTGAGGGAAATTTCTTTACGTACTGTTCTGAAGGGGAAGTAATACTTTGAGGATAAGGACTAATACTTCTGAAAATTAAAGCAGTGGATTTCTCACTCTGCTTTACTGCAATGAAAACAGACAAAATTCTAAAAACCCTCAAATATCCCTTTTAAAAGGGACTTATCAAAATATCACGCATGCATTTCTCAAGAAATTTGAAAAAATCAAAACAAAACACCATATCTTAGCATAAATAATAGTTTATAGTAGGTACCATATTTTATAGTTCTTTTGATTCATTATTTTTTCAATTGTTTTACCACAATGTTCCTTTTTTTTCTGCTCTAAGACATGTGCTTCATACAATTATTCCCAAACGATGATTTTGCTGTGCTAAGATTTCCTGTTAAATAACTGTCTTCCAGTTCTACATTTCTGTTTTTTTTATCTACCCTGCTTCATTTTTTTGTTTTATTTTCTCAACTATTTTAAATGCTATTACTTCAGTAATTTTTGCCTGTTCCAACTGAAATGTCTCTTCCCCACCTGCCATGCTAATAAACAAGTAATGACCACCCAGTCCTAAACTAAATTTTTGTTCTAGTGCTTTCTGCTAATAAAAAAGCATCTTTTCTGGGAACAGGATTAAAATGAACTCTGGTAGAAGAGCACTCATTGTCAGAGGCAATGTATGAGAGTCAGAACCACATCAGGATCAATATGAGGAATTTTGTGTATCTCTTAAGATGGCTGATAAGCACATAACTCATTAATTCATATTCCTCCTACTTTTTGCTACCTTTGCTTTTCTGGAATGACAGATATAAATCTTGGAAGCCGTAATGAACCTGAGGTCTGTGGAAACCCAACTATTTTGAAGTCATTTCAGTTAAATTCCCTCAGAGAAAGACAATCGATAGTGTTCTAAAGGTAGTTTAATATAGAAGAAACTGGCAACTCCAGCTCCTATATTAATCTTCTTTATGAATGAGTTTTAAAATGCTCATCCTGTTCTTGCCTCTGACTGAGAGTTTGACTATTAATCTTAGTAAACATATGACTGGGCTTTTTTTCTGTGTTTCTTCTGAACTTGTCAGAGGATAACTAAAGAGTTGCTGTATTTCTGCACGGTCTTCCTTTTTGTTTTGAGAGTCAGAGAACAACTGAGCAAGAACCACTCTGGTCATGACAATATCTCTCTCTCTCCATTGTTTTTAAAATATAACATTATTTTTGCAAGGTGGGCTTGATATCAAGCTTACTGAAAACAAAACAAGCTGTTTCCAGCATCTCATTAACTTTAGTATACTTCGCTTTTGACTCTGAATTTCAGCTTCTCTCTAATTGAGATTTAAATTGTACAGGCAGAGAAACCTCTATTTCCTCTAGGATACTGAACTAAAGTCTAATTAGAAATTTCACTGCTATTGCTCTTTTTAACTAAAATCCTTTGGTATTTTCTTGTAACTCCATAAAGCCTGCTATATAATTGCAAGTGGTTCAGCAAGGTCATTAACTAATTCCCTTAACGCAATGGGTTTCATATCATACTGACCTGCTGACTTATATATGCTAAAATTTTCCAAATATTTTTTCTACTTTTATCAACAGCTATATTGACCTGGTCTTCATTAATTCTTAATTATTCAGACAATTTTCTTCTTTTCTTAAGAGAACTTTAAAAAAACGGATGTAGAAGCTTGGTTATTTTAGAATTATCATTGATTTGCTTGCACTTATCATTACTACACTTAAGATATCTCTACTGCCTTCCTAGCTCCCCAGATCTCACCTTCTGATCTGTTGGTGAACATGCCTTGCTTTTTTTCTAGATTCCCCTGGCAAGCATTAACTTAGGGAATGATGTTATCATAGAATATGGTCTCCTGAAAGGGGAGCATGGAGTTAGTCAAGATGACAAAAAAATCCTTGATGTCACATTTATTTTGTAAACATGGGCTTTGCGGTTACATCAGAAAAAAGAAACAACTTCAGCATCCAGCTGCATCTATAAATTAATGTGACCGGATGCAGAAGTGCCTTGTTAACATTTTCTGGGTCAGATTTTGCCAACCTTAATGAGTGTAACTGTTCAATGTGAATAAGGTTTGCAAAATACGTCTCCAGTGGATTATAGCTCCACCTAAGCTATGATCATTTTTTTCCCCACCTCCTGGAGTTTTCCCTTTCTTGCCTCCTCTTATGTTTCTTTATAGAAACCTAGGCAGGCTACTTAAAGTCCACCGCACATCTACTGTACAAAGTAGTAGCGTCACAGAAGCAAACTGGAAACCTGGTAATTTATTTTCTTCTTTCTAGTTTCCTCAGTTGCTCTACATTGCAAATTTTGGGAAGATTCATATGCCAGACCCATGCTCACCCTGCCTGATGTTCTCAGCTCTGCTGGTGTTTTTCAGGACAGGATTTTTTATTCGGTTCTCATCCACCCTTTTACCCTTGCAGTGACAAGATACAGTGGTTTTATTTTGATTGCTTCTTGTGCAATCATCTGTGGCTGTAGCTAACACTTTTTTTCAGTCTGTTCTATCGGCTACAGTCTGGTCTCCATGGAAGAAAAATATGGTAGCTCAAAGTGCTTTTCTATCAGTGGAAAGCTGATGTAGTTATTTGTCTCTTTCATATATCTTACTGTGTACGTAATCATAATAAAACTTTCATTTTGGCCTTCTAATACTGTTTGGGGTCTGTTCCAAAATGACAATCCTTATCAGTCTTAGGAAGTCACTCCTTTTCTAAGATAATTCTTAACAATCAGCAAATGGAGAGTTGAAGCTTTCAGGAACATACATGTGTATGTATACATTCATGCTCTACCAAGCGAACGTTGTTAGCAGATCTGACAGTAATTTCTGCAAGATATAGTACTAGTAAAAAAGATGGCGGGGACTTCTATATTATAGATCAGTAATTTATTGTGGTTTTGAGTTATAATTATCATAATAAATTATGTCTCTCTATTTTTGCATAATTTGAACCACTTCAGTGAAATAATGAGTGATTCTAAGTAAATGCCCATACGGTTTAGACCCAATGATAGAGAGTGGAACAGGGTTTTCTAAATCTTGAAGAATTTTAGCTTATGAGATCTGCTCATGTTACTCATTGTATTTGCCTCAGTGTTTTTGGAACAGTTCTAAGTAAGTCTGTAAATGAACTTCTGAAGATGCTGTTTTATTCTTCCTTGCTTTTTTGTTTCTTCTCCTTTTTTGTCCCTCCAAAGTATTTCTGACTGGCTTAATTAATTGAGATATTATTTAGATTAGTTTAGACATGCTTAAACTTTTAGATATGCATTGCTCTTTAAGATTCAACTAGTAATAAAAATGAAATAATGATAAATAGATAAATAATGTCTTGTCAGGCAGTACTTTTAGTCCAGTCTTAGAACAAGGCAAAAGTATACTTGAGGAGACACTCCGACTGTAATTATTTTATAGATTTATTGACATCTGAAGTCCTTGAAATAAGTGGTTTGATCAATGAAAATGTTTTTGCATTATTTTATCAAGAAACTTTGCCAATTGAGAAAAGATAAAAGAGTTTTAGGAGGCTAAATAGACTTAATAAGAAAAAGAAAACCTATTGAGTTTTATGACTTAGGCACATTTTAAATTTATATCCCATCCATCAAGCAAGGTAATCCAGTCCAGAATTATTTTTTTTCCATACTAAAAATAGAATTTCTGAGCCTTCCAGTCCTTACTCTTGTTAAGACAGGGACCTATATATGGTCAATTTAAGAAAAAAAAAAAAAAAAATCTCTATATGTGAGAGGTTGAACTATATTTTTAATTATCTGTTATATTCTTGAAAGGCTGCAGAATTTTTGGTTGTTAACTTTGAACCACTCCTGTTGAAAATAGAAATATTTTAATAATTCATGCATTTTTGGAAGTGCAAGCTCTTAAAAACCTTAAAGACTTTTTGATATTGAAATCCCAGCAAACTACTTATTTATTTTTGTCTACCCAGTAAGTGAAGGCAATTTAAACATGGAAACTAAAGAAGTCACCTTAAACCTTAGAGTGGAAACCAGGCCTGTTGGGGTAATCACAGAATCACAGAATGGTTTGGGTTGGAAGGGACCTTTAAAGATCAGCTAGACCAACCCCCCTGCTGTGGGCAGGGACATCTTTCCCTAGATCAGGTTGCTCAAAGCCCCATCCAAACTGACCTTGAACAATTCCAGGGATGGGGCATCCACAGCTCCTCTGGGCAGCCTGTTCCAGGGTCTCAACACCCTCATCGTAAAAAAATTTCTTCCTTATGTCCAATCTAAATCTACTGTCTTTCAGTTTAAAACTGTTGTCCCTTGTTCTGTCACTACAAGCCTTGGTAAAAAGTCTCTCTCCATCTTTCTAATAAGCCCTCTTTAAGTACTGAAAGGCTGCAATAAGGTCTCCCCACAGCCTTCTCTTCTCCAGGCTGAAAAATCCCAACTCTCTCAGCCTTTCATCATAGGAGAGGTGTTCCAGCCCTCTGATCATTCTAGTGGCCCTCCTCTGGACCCACTCCAACAGGTCCATGTCTTTCTTGTCATCGGGACTCCAGAGCTGGCTGCAGTAGTGGAGTCTTACGACAGTGGAGTAAAGTGGGAGAATCACCTCCCTTCACCTGCTGGCCACACTTCTTTTGATGTAGCCCAGGATATGACTGGCTTTCTGGGCTTCAAGCACACATTGCTGGCTCATGTCCTATTTTTCTTCCACCAGTACCCCCAGCTTTTTCTGCATGGGGCTGCTCTCAATCCCTTCATCCCCTGGTCTGTATTGATACTGAGGATTGCCCCAACCCAGGTGCAGGTCCTTGCACTTGACGTTGTTCAACTTCATAAGGTTTGCATGGGCCCACTTCTCAAGCATAGGCTTGAAGCTTGAGAAGGTCAAGGTCAACCTTGCCATCCAAGGTCCCTCTGGATGACATCCCATCCCTCAAGCAAATCAACCGCTTGGTGTCATCGGCAAACTTACTGCAGGTGCACTCAATCCCACTGTTTATGTCACTGATTAAGATATTAAATAGTATTTGTACAGACTCTTGAGGGTGTTGTGGTATAACTTGTCTTCTTCATTTCTGACTCAATTTAACTAGCAGACTTCACAAACTGTATCTTATATCTGAGGTTCCTAACAAATATGAATGTACATATGACTTAATGTGATAAAAGTGGTGAGGCTCATCTTGGTAGTACCTGTCAGTAAAATAAGCTGTATAATTTTAATCATAGGATCATAGAATCATAGAATCATTAAGGTTGGAAAAGACTCTTAAGATCATCGAGTCCAACTGTTAACCTAGCACTGCCAAATCCACCACTAAACCATATCCTCGAGCACCACGTCTACCCGTCTTTTAAATACCTCCAGGGATGGAGACTCAACCACTTCCCTGGGCAGCCTGTTCCAATGCCTGACTACCCTTGCAGTGAAGAAGTTTTTCCTAATATCCAACCTAAACTTCCCTTGGCGCAGCTTGAGGCCGTTTCCTCTTGTCCTATCGCTTGTTACTAGGGAGAAGAGACCGACCCCCACCTCGCTACAACCTCCTTTCAGGCAGTTGTAGAGAGCAATAAGGTCTCCCCTCGGCCTCCTCTTCTCCAGACTAAACAACCCCAGCTCCCTCAGCCGTTCCTCATAAGACTTGTTCTCTAGACCCTAAATAGATGGAATTAGGGTATGGCAGTGGGTGTCACGTCCCACCTGGGGAGGAGGGGGAAGGAGTGACTAAGATTTGCAAATCCTCTCGGTGTGGATTAAGGTGGGCCAACACTCAATGTCCGTATACAAACACCAGCTCCGGTAGAAAGCTTTTATAGAGACAGGGATGGAGTACAAATACTCAATACCTGCCAACCCTCTCACGATTATATCTATCCCAGCTATGCGGCTAAGCTATGTGGCTTTATGGAAAATCAAGGTAGGCCGTGCATACTCTTAACCACAATATATCAACTTTGACAACTTAATTACCTTAAGAAAAGTGAAAAAGAGAGAGGGGGAGAGAGAAAGAGGGAAGAAGAGAAGAACCACCAGTCCTGTAGACCTGAATGGCATTAAGGTAGTTCAATGTTCATGGTCAATGTCAGAATAAAATGAAATCTCTCCATAGGATGGCACAAAACAATAATTTGCTTTTTTTTCTGATTGGGTAAAAACAGTGCTGATGGGGATTAAGTATTTGGAGAAGAAAAAGGCTTTGGGAGGAAATGATAGAAAACCTTCTCACCTTTTTAGATATTTCAACATTATCATGTTATTAAATGGTAGTATTTTTTCTTACTTTTAATATTCTTGAACAGTTGACTGTTGTTTTCCAAGGCACTTTTTTATGCACAATAAATATTCAGATAAAACACCTCAGATATTGAAAACTTCAAAGCTTAAGTTTCCAGTAAATAAGCAGTAAATCACCTTGATGTCAGAGATGGAAAACTGAGCTGTTAAAACAAGACAAGACTTAGCTGTCTTTGAGTGAATCAAGAAAATCAGAGTGAAAAAAAGTCCAGATTTTCTGGTGAAAGGCAAGACTAACTTTTGACAAAATTTGTTCCAGATATTCAGTTCTGAGAACTTATTGACCAGATTTATCAATAAATCACAATGAATAACATGCCAGAAGCAAATTGCCAATTAATTATACACAATGCCTAAGCATTTTTTGTTTGCTTTGTGTGTTTGTTTTTTCCTGGTTGAAGAACTGTGTTGTGGTTTAACCCAGCAGGCAGCTAAACACCACACAGCTGTTCACTCACTCCCCCCCTGCCCAGTGGGATGGGAGAGAAAATCAGAAAAAAAAGTTAAAAAAAAAAGGAAAATTTGTGGGTTGAGATAAAGACAGTTTAATAGGACAGAAAAGGAAAGGATAATAATAACATTAATAATAATAATAACAATAATGATGATAAAAGAGTATATAAAATAAGTGATGCACAATGCTCACCACCTGCCGACTGATGCACAGCCAGTTCCTGATCAGTGGCCTGCCCTGCCCCGGCCAACTCTCCCCAGTTTATATACTCAGCATGACGTCATATGGTATGGCACATCCCTTCGGCCAGTTTGGGTCAGCTGTCCTGGCGGTACCCCCTCCCAGCTTCTTGCTGGCAGGGCATGAGAAGCTGAAAAGTCCTTGACTAGTGTGACTACTACTTAGCAACAACTACAACATCAGTGTGTTGTCAACATTATTCTCATCCTCAATCCAAAACACAGCACTATGCCAGCTACTAGGAAAAAAAAAAACAAAAAACTTTAGCTCAGCCAAAACCAGGACAATATCCACCCCTTCTTCTATACCATGTACTTCATGCCCAGGTCCCACACTTTCCAATCCATCCCAATTAATCACCATCACTTTTCCTGTCTTTTGACATATACACACCAATATCATTCCTTTAGTCTATGGACCATCCCTCTAAAATGTCCATTGAGTTCATTTAGTCTATGACTTTGGGCTCCATCTGTCGTAACAGTCCTTCAGGGCAGGAAAGATGATATATGGTGTCGGACTGTTGCATACTGACGCCAGTTCTGGTTCCATTATTGCTGCGCTTGTCTGGTTCTATCTCCACCGCACTTTGCTCGCTTTCATCAAAGTTCATTCTTCATTAATCGAGGTAGCCACCATAGAAGTGGTGATATACAGTATTATATAGCAATTAACATCATGCAATTCATTTCATTGGCTACTTTCACCCAAAATCAAATCCCCTTGAGGTACACATCGGACTTCCCCATCCTCCCGCATCACCCACCAAGTGCACCCAGGCCCTTGAGCAAAAGCAATCCCACAAATGGGTTTGGCTTTGCCCTAGGCAGGAATCACCCAGACTGTCTTCCCTGGCATATTTTTTACATGCACTACAGGGACTTTATCCCCTTCTACAGTATGTAAAAGTTTTGACTGGGCAGGGCCAGCTCGCTTGGCAGATCTCCTAGTGTTGAATAACCAGGTGGCCTTTGCTAAATGTGTATTCCAGCTTTTGAATGTCCCAGCACCCATTGCTCTCAGTGTAGTCTTTAACAGTCCATTGTATCCTTTGATTTTCCTGGAGGCTGATGCATGAGAGGGGATGTGATACACCCACTCAATGCCATGCTCTTTGGCCCAAGTGTCTATGAGGTTGTTTCAGAAATGAGTCCTGTTGTCTGACTCAATTCTTTCTGGGGTGCCTTGTCACCACAGGACTTGCTTTTCAAGGCCCAGGATAGTGTTCTGGGCACGAGTGACATGGGGCACGGGATATGTTTCCGGCCATCCGGTGGTTGTTTCCACCATTGTAAGCACATAGCGCTTGCCTTGGTGGGTTTGTGGGAGTGTGATATAATGAATCTGCCAGGCCTCCCCGTATTTATGTTTCAACCATTGTCCTCCATACCAGAGAGGCTTGAACCGCTTGGCTTGCTTGATTGCAGCACGTTTCACATTCATGGGTAAACTGTGCAATAGTGTCCATGGTCAAGTCCACTCCTCGATCCCGAGCCCATCTATATGTTGCATCTCTTCCTTGATGGCCTGAGGTGTCATGGGCCCATCGAGCTAGAAATAATTCACCCTCCCTTATGTTGCCAGTCCAGATCCACCTCAGCCACTTCAGTCTTAGCAGCCTGACCCACCTGATGATTGTTTTGGTGTTCTTCAGTGGCCCAGCTCTTGGGTACGTGAGCATCTGCAGGACGTACTTTTACAAACAGGTTCTCTATCTGGGCAGTAATATCTTGCCGCAATGCAGCAGCCCAGATGGGTTTACCTCTGTGCTGCCAGTAGCTCTGTTCCCGTTGCTGTAACCACCCCCAGAGGGCATTTGCCACCATCTATCAGTCAGTATAGAGATAAAGTACTGGCCACTTTTCTCATTCAGCAGTATCCAAAGCCAGCTGGATGGCTTTCACCTCTGCAGACTGACTCGATTCACTTTCTCCTTCAGCAGTTTCTGCGACTTGTTGTGTAGGACTCCATACAGCAGCCTTCCACCTCCAATGCTTTCCCACAAGACAACAGGGCCCATCAGTGAACAGGGCATATTGTTTTCCATTTTCTGGTAATTTATTATACAGTGGGGCCTCTTCAGCATGCATTCCCTTCTCCTCTGGTGATATTCCAAAATCTTTGCCTTCTGGCCAGTCCATGATCACTTCCAAGATTCCTGGGTGACAGGGGTTTCCTATTTGAGCCTGTTGTGTGATTAGTGTGACCCACTTAATCCATGTAGCATCAGTTGCATGAAGTGTAGGGCGGATCCTCCGTTTGAACATCCAGCCCAGCACCAGCAGCTGGGATACCAGGAGGAGCTGTGCTTCAATACCAATCACTTCTGAAGCAGCTCTAACCATTTCATATGCTGCCAATATCTTTTTCATTTGGAATATAGTGGGCCTCGAATCCTCTGTATCCTCGATTCCAAAACCCTAGGAGTCGACTTCAAGTCTCCCCTGGTGCTTTCTGCAGAGGGTCCAGGTAGGGCCATTGTCCCCGGCTGCGGTGTAGGGAAAATTTTTTACATGTTGCCCTGCCCAGATTGGCCCAAGGTTCTACTGTGTGAACTATCTCCTATTTAATTTGTTCAAAGGCTTGTCGTCTCTCAGGGCCCCATTTGAAATCATTCATCTTCTGGGTCACTTGATAGAGAGGGCTTATGATCAGACTGTAATTTGGAATATGCATTCTCCAAAAACCCACAACACCTAAGAAAGCTTGTGTTTCCTTTTTGCTGGTTGGTGGAAACATGGCTGTTATTTTGTTGATCACATCCATTGGGATCTGATGACATCCATCTTGCCATTTTATTCTTAGGAACTGGATCTCCTGTGCAGGTCCCTTGACCTTATTTTGTTTTATGGCAAAACTGGCTTTCAGGAGGATTTGCACACTTCCCTTTCTCAAAAACCTCTTCTGCTGTGTTGCCCTACACAATGATGTCATCAATGTATTGCAGGTGTTCTGGAGCTTCACCCTCTCCCAGTGCAGTCTGGATCAGTCCATGGCAAATGATGGGGCTGTGTTTCTGCCCCTGGGGCAGTCGATTCCAGGTGTACTGGATGCCCCTCCAAGTGAAAGCAAACTGTGGCCTGCAGTCTGCTGCCAAAGGGGTTGAGAAAAACATATTAGTGATATCAGTTGTGGCATACCACTTGGCTGCCTTTCACTCCAGTTCATATTGAAATTCTAGCATGTCCAGCATGGCAGTACTCAGTAGTGGCGTGACTTCATTCAGGCTGCAATAGTCTCCACTCTTCATTAGATTTTCACATTGCTCATATGGAACTGTTAAAAGGTGAGCAAGTCTCGTTGGTCACTCCTTGTCTCTCCAGTCGATAAATCAGCTTATGGATGGGAATCAGGGAGTCTCTACTGGTGCGATATTGACACTGTTGTACTGTTGTGGTAGCAATTGGTACCTGTTGTTCTTTGACCCTCAGCAGCTGCCCATTAGAAGGGTCTTCCAAGAGACTGGGCAGGGTGGACAGCTGTTTAATTTCCTCCATCTCCAAGGCAGCTATACCAAAAGCCCCGGGGTACCCTTTTGGGTCCTTGAAATACTCTCTCCTGAGGTAGTCTATGCCAAGGATGCACGCAGCCTCTGGGCCAGTCACAATGGGATGCTTTTGCCACTCATTCCCAGTTAAGCTCACTTCAGCCTCCAATACAGTTAGTTGTTGGGATCCCCTTGTCACTCCAGAAATACAGATGGGTTCTGCCCCTTTATAGCTTGATGGCATTAGGGCACACTGTGCACCGGTGTCTACTAAAGCCTTATACTCCTGTGGGTCTGATGTGCCAGGCCATTGAATCCACACAGTCCAGTAAACCCAGTTGTCCCTTTCCTCCACCTGGCTGGTAGAAGAACAGTAATTTTCCTGGAAGAACACCCTTGTGTGAGTGTTTTTCTTTGCAAGTCACGTACCCGTGCCTCTAGGGTAGAGGTAGATTTTCCATCCCACTTCCTCATGTCCTCTCCGTGGTCACGCAGGTAAAACCATAGGGTGTCCTGTGGTGTATACCCATTATATCCACCCTCTTGAGCATAGGAACATTGACTCCTAGTAACTGAGATACTGGTCCATACGGATGGGAAGTAGGATCTGTCCTATTTGAATTGCTGGAACAGTTTCTCCACAGCTGATATGAGGGAGGAAGAGAGACTTTGTATTGCCATAGTTGGCCAGCCAATTCATCCACCATTTGTCCCTCTCCATCTTTCCAAGTCATTACTGCCAATGAGTTGGCATATGACGCTGATGCTCTCTGTACCAGCTTCCGCCACATGGGTCATGTGAATCTGACTTCATCTGGATCTCTGGATAGCTGCTTGTGTCATCATAAATCACTTAGCACAGCTAATTCCATAAGGTACTGGATACCTCTTTCCATGGTTGTCCACTTGCCTGGGTGAGATATAACATCTTCCTTGAAGGGATACCTTTCCTTCACACCTGACAGGAGTTGCCTCCAGAGGCTGAGGACTTGTGCCCCTTTTCCAATAGCTTTGTCAATGTCCCCATCCCTAGAAAGGGATCCCAGCTGCTTGCCTTCCTTACCCTCTAATTGCAGGCTACTAGCCCCATTATCCCAGCATCGGAGTAGCCAGGTGACAATGTGCTCACCTGGATGACAACTGAAATCCTTTCACATATCTCACAGCTCACTCAGGGATAGAGATCAGGTGGCTAGTGTCTCGTTTATGAGTTCTTCCTCTCCCTTCGAGGAAGAGGAGGAACCCTCCCTCCAAGTTATTCCTTGGGGGAAAGTGGGGAATTCTTCCTCTTCCTCCTCCTGTTCTCATGATAGAATCATATCATAGAATCATAGAATGTTTTGGGATGGAAGGGACCTTTAAAGGTCATCTAGTCCATCCCCCCTGCAATTGGCAGGGACATCTTCAACCAGATCAGGTTGCTCAGAGCCCCGTCCAGCCTGTCCTTGAATGTTTCCAAGGATGGGGCATCTGCCACCTCTCTGGGCAACCTGTTCCAGTGTTTCACTATCTTCATTGTAAAAAATTTCTTCCTTATATCTACTCTGAATCTACCCTCTTTTAGTTTAAAACCATTACTCCTTGTCCTATCACTATTGGCCCTGCCTCCTCACTGATGGGGCAGTGTGCTGCTTCTTCCTGCTTCCTCTTAAGAGAAGATTCTTCATCCCTTACTAAACGAGCTGACTTTTGCTTCCAAGATGTCTCCTTGTGTGTGGGGGCAACTGATACCGGCATGCGTTGGTTCTCTAGTTCCGCTATAGTGCCTGTCGCCAGGGTTTGAGTAGCCACAGTGCCTGTTGTGGGGGTTGGAATAAATGCAGTGCTTGTCACCGAGGTTTGAGTAGCCACAGTGCCTGTCACAGAGGCTAGAGTAACCACAATGCCTGTTGCTGGTGTTTGAGTAGCTGCAGTATTCTTAAATAGTTGTTTAACCCTAAACAAGACCTGAATCACATTCAGGAGACATAGCAATAGGACCATGCTGGTTTGAACACCCCAAGGATATTCAAAATTCTCAAGAGCTATTGTAATTAACCTGGAGAAGAAGGGGAAGATTGAGGAAGGTATCTCCCCCATAGGCTGACTCTCCGAGGAGAAAAAGTAAAAAGAGTAATTATTAAAAATTTCCAATAGATAGCTCCCAAAGTACAGAAGTGATGGCAATGCTGAGTACAAATACCAGATTGTTCCCATGACCAATAATTTTATCATACCATAAGCCAGTGTTACCCAGTACAGCAAAGCGATAACCTTAATCCAGCTCCCAGAGGTGATAAACACCACGTAAATACTGATAAACAGTATATATGGCAAGTAAGGTACTACATAACACAATTCTGAGAACAAATACAACAACTTTGAGAGCAAATAAATCAACATTGTGACCAGCGATTACTAAACTACTATAATGAATGCTTATAACAAATTTGTTTTTAAAAAAAAAGTAAAATGCACAGGTTGAGATAAAGACAGTTTAATAGGACAACAGAGGAAGGGGGGAGGGACAATATGCAAAACAAGTGATGCACAATGCAATTGCTCACCACCTGCTGACCGATACCAAGCCCATCCCCAAGCAGCAATCGCCACCCCTCAGCCACCTTCCTCAGTTTATATACTGACCATGATGTCATATGGTATGGAATAGGCCTTTGTCCAGTTTGGGTCAGCTGTCCTGGCTATGGTCCCTCCCAGCTTCTTGTGCGTCTGGCAGAGCATGGGAAGTTGAAAAGTCCTTGACTAGTATAAGCACTACTTAGCAACAATTACATCAGTGTATTATCAACATCATCCTAAATCCAAAGCAGAGCACTGTACCAGCTACTAGGAAGAAAATTAACTTTATCGCAGCTGAAACCAGGACAGAGGGACAAAACAATAACAACAACAACAACAACAACAACAACAACAACAACAACAACAACAACAACAACAACGTAACACAATATCAGTAAGATATTAGCTCATACAGAGAAAACTAAATGAAATTTTGGACAGTGAGATGATAGAATACCTGTGGTCCACTCAATCCTAGATTTAAAAACACATCTGAAAAGAACAGAGGAAAAGTAAAATAAGAAAAAAGGTAATGACAACTACTGTTTGCTCTTTTCCTGACAGAAAGAAAAAAAGAAAAAAAAAAGAAGAAAAACCACGACACAAAGTAGGTTTAATGCAAGTTTTACGAAAGTGGTCTGCAGTACAAAAGTGAAAAAAAATGACATCAAATTGTAGGTAGTGATACATTTCAGTGTCACAGAGTAGAAAAGCTTCCAAAAGGAAATAGTCATGATTACAGAAGAGAATCTCTAAGGATGTCATCTTCCTTCTTTTCGCATCTATGGGATACTTCCCATTTTTATTGAACCTCAGGTTGCAAAAATTTTGTAATAGTAATTGGTTTTAAAAATAAATAAATTAGACACATTTCTAAAATTAATTATATATAACTTCATTTTTCAACTTATTATCATTTTCTTAACTAATATATTGTAAAACTTTATTCCTGAGACTTGTAGACTGAGCTACTGAGCCTTACATCTTAACTTGTAATCTCTCTCCCTCTCTCTCTCTCTCAAATAAATAAATAAATATATATATAAATATTCCTCTGTCTAACCTGAACAACTTCAAGACCAGCTTCTCAGCAGACCTAGTTGATATTGCTTGTTTTGAAGACTTAATGCAAGTATATCACAGGCATCTTAAATATTCTTTGTGTTCTGTCTCTAACATTTGATAATTTTATAAATTGAAAGTGGAATTTTCATTCAGAATGGGGTTTCTTAAACCTATCAGTGTGCCCCATAATAAGGAAAGAGTGACATCAATTTGTTTTTTTTTGTTTTCCTGAAAGGGAAAACTTTTGGACGCTTTCCTGATTTCATTTTCTTTAGAATAGTAGTGTCATAGATTCCACACAATTTTATTTTGTATGACAGGAGATAAAAAATTAAAAATGGCAAAATGGAAAACTTATCTTAAAGAGAGAGTCTTATGAGATGAATACATTTGTAGTATTTTGCTTGAGCTAAATTATACTGGTATACGTTTATTACACATTACATAAGAAATTATTATAAAACCATGCAAACATAGTCCCAACTAACAGACACTACAATGGGATTACTCAAAAGATTAGGTTTCAGTTTGATTGTTTAAGACAGGTCTACTTCATGTAAATAAAAAGGAATTTTATAGTAAACAAGTGTCAAAATCAATGAACAAAGATGAGGAAATGAAATCAACATTTTTTCACTTCAGACAATACATTGTGGAGACCTATTAAATTTAATTACTTATTAAATTGGACAACAGAGTTAATATCAAGTCCTGCAATCTGGCAGCAATAATGTGTGGTGATTTATAGTTACCTAATTATGTAAATGTATACAGAAACACACATTGACACACACACAAATCTGTATAAAACAAAAGAAAAAAAAAAACTTTAACTGGTGAGTTGTCCCTAGACAGCAGATAAGTCCCTACCCAGTTGCTCACTCCCTCCCCTCCAGTGGGACAGGGAACAGAATCGGAAGGGTAAAAGTGAGAATAATTTGTGGGTTGAGATGAAGACAGTCTAATGAGTGAAGGGGAAAAATAGAAAAAACAAAAAGTGATGCAAAGATAGTCACTGACCACCTCCCACCAGCAGACTGGTGCTCAGCCAGTCTCCGAGCAACAGCTACCTCAGATAACAATACCCCCTACACACCCAGTTTTATTGCTCAGCATGATGTTATGTGGTATGGAATATCTCTTTGGTCAGTTTGGGTCAGCTTTCCCAGTGACGTCCCCTCCCAACCTCCTGCAGACCCCCAGCCCACTTACTGGGGGCCAGAGTGGGAAAAAGAAGACCTTGCTGCTATGCAAGCCCTGCTCAACAACAGTCAAAACACCAGTGTATCAACACTGTTTTAGTCACAAATCCAAAACACACCCTCATATGGGCTGCTATGGAGAAAATTAACTTAATCCCATTCAGACCCATTACAAAGCATCTGCTGTTAATACTGTGTGCTGAACTTTAGATGATTAACATTTCAGAATATCTGTTTTGTAGTACTTTTTGCGTGGACATATTTAATCTTGGTTATGATTATAAATACTACTGAAAATTGTGTATCAGATTTTCTTGTTTGGAAAATGACATCTACTCATCTTATGGATTCCTCTTAACATTTTGGTATGAACTGTGTAGACAAATCGTCCATAGCAGAAGGATCACATTTTGCACTGACTTGACAGTACAGGGTCAGGATTGTCTGGACTTGCCCTGACCTGAGCTGGTTTGAGCTTGTTTAGCTGTAATTACAGTTGTCTAGCAATCAGTTGTTTTCTAAATTTGTTTTAGTTCAATTTCAGTTTATGAAGAAAACTTTTTATGATGAAAGTTATTCTGTGTCTGTTGAACTGTCTATGAGTCCAGAATAAAATGTGGCATGGAAGAATGCAAACATAGGATGATATGAGAGGTGCCAGGCTACAGAAGCACAGCCTTGTATTGTTCAGGTAAAAATAGTTTTAGAGATGAGAGAGAGTAGAAAAATGGATCGATTTGGAACAAATGAAAAGATAGAGCATGCATGTGTACTATTTTCAGATAACATTAAAATAAAACCAAGCAGTCTCAAGACTGAGGAAGAAGAAACCATCAGCATCAGTCTCTTCCTGCTGGAGAGGAGGAAGAAACTCCTACCATGAACATCACCTGATAAAGATTACAGGATGCTGATGACTGGCTTTAGCACTCTCTGACTGAAATCAACAGCCTTATGATTCAGAGGAACACTAGAAATTTGAGTATAACAGAAAAGTCGTAGATAGCATGAAGGTTTTTTTCTATATGAATTTTAACTGTATTATTAATAAAGATTTTTTTGTATAAAATGGGGTTATGAATATATATTACTGACACTGGACTAATAATTTGGACAATTAGACTTAAAATTTAAATCAAATCAATAATAAACTCTTGACTCCCAATATCAAGTGTGTTCCACTTTTGTCCATGAAAAGATTTCAAGCTTAACAAATTACATAAAAGTCCATGGTAGAAATATGGCTAAAATTCAGCTCTTTACTGCAGCGTGCAGTTGCCTAAACTCCAATGCTATATTGTATTTTTTGACATTTATTTTCTGTCATCTTATTTGTTGAATAACTTTTTTTTCTGTAACACTTTTTTTTTTTTTTTTTTTTTTCAAAAAGTAACTTTCAAGAAACAGTGTCATTTACTTAGCTCCTACAAATTTGATAGCAATTTCTTTTCTTGGAAACAGTCTCTTCTGAGCACTAAATTAAAGAAAAGGTCTGGCAGATAAGTCATGCCACGAATGTCACAACTGACAATGCCTAGTTTCTGTTGGATTAGTGTCTTTGAACTGATTGAATTAGCAGTGTTATACTGAGAAGTAATGCTATCAGCATGGAGAAAATATCTCCTCACACCGAGATTTTTGGTGACAACAGGCAAACCTTGCATGTTTGACAAAATCAATCAATCAATAATAATGTCTGTTCTCAACCTGGCCATCTACTTGCATAAAATATATATCAATGTATTTATCTTTGACGCCTCTGTACATCTATCAATTTTCCTTGTAATATTAATATGTTTACTAGGGAGGGGCCTTACTGACACATGGTGTTCAGAAGTAAACATAGATACCCAAGCTAGTTCTCCCAGGTTTCTGTAAAGCTGTTGGAGGTAAATAGGCATGATTCCTTTTATGCAATTCAACATATCCTAAAGTAGTCATCTAAAAAGGTGAGAGGATTTGTGCTCTAAACCAACTTATTATCTCCACTGAAAAAGAAACATGATAAGATGTACAGTCTTCTACTATCCAGACTACTAGTTTAACTGTTAAAGGTGACATCATCCTCCACACGAGTCAGACACTGGAAAAAGAGGTTTAAAATCTTCCTGTGGCTTTCACAGAAATTTGCTGAGGAGCTGTAGTGCTTTGGAACCATAGGACTGTAGAATAATTCCTGTGGGAAGGGACATCATAACTTTTCTAATTCTGCTCAAAACAAGGGCAGCTGTGAGGTCAGATGAGGTTGCTCAGGTCTTTGTCCGGTCAGGTCATGAAAACCTCCAAGAACAAAGACTGCACAACTTCTCCAGGCAACATCTTCCACCACTTGACTCTCCTCATAGGGAAAAAACTTTTATTTAAATTCAATTCAAGTCTATCATCTTGTGCCTGCTTATGCCCTTTATCTCTCCTCCTGCAACTATACACTGCTGTGAGGGGTCTGCCTCTGTCTCCTTGATGAGCTCCCCATAGGCACTGGGGAACTGCTGTTAGGTCCCCCCAGATTTGTCTCTTCTTCAGTCTAAGCAAGTCCTGGTTCCTCAGGCT
The DNA here is from genome assembly GCF_965183815.1 of Platalea leucorodia. Classification (NCBI taxonomy): domain Eukaryota; kingdom Metazoa; phylum Chordata; class Aves; order Pelecaniformes; family Threskiornithidae; genus Platalea; species Platalea leucorodia. Next base: position 48,868,025 of record NC_138824.1, read on the forward strand.
TTCCTAACACAGCAAGTGCTATAGTCCCAACCATCCCAGCAGCCTTCTGCTGAACTTGCCCAGGTGTGTATCAATGTCTTTCTTGTATTGGGGGTACATTAAGATCAAACACAGCTCTAAGGTCTGTCTTTATTTATCTGCTTTCACAGAACTAATGAACAACTGAGGACTGCTTTGTGACTTCTAAGTTTTAAACAGTTTTACCTGGTTTTTCTATGCAAAAAATCATTCATTCAAGCTCACTGGTCTTGAATTAATTTTATTTTGAGATTTCTGTTCACATCTGAATCTCAAAGTAAAATTTAGGGAGATGTAAGCCCCAGCAGATTAAACCCCTCTGCATAACAAATCTCCTGATTTTTTAACAGCTGTAGACAGGAATGGAGAATTTTTTTTCATTCCTTCATTAAAGCCTACCAGCTGTATTTTCAATATTTGACTTTTAAATTTCCAAATACCATCTTTTTCTTTCCCAAATTTCCTTTGCTAATTACAGACGCAGGATAATTTTTTTAATTATACTTAACATCTTATGTTGATATATTTACCAACACAGACAGCTTCTTTTAACATATGGTTCATTTACTTGGTGTTATTAGCACATAGTAAATATATTAAATACCCATGGTCAATAGTCATTTGAATCACTCAGACTTCATTTATTCAGTCACATTTAATTCACACATTTCTGAGACTGTTCTTGAAACAGAACATTTTTTCTTTTTTTTCCCCCTCTCTTTGCATGCAGTATGCAGTGTGAGTATGAGCGTCATGCTATTACAAGACAGAGAGTATTATAGATGTAGGGAAAGTATTTGTCTATATGTACAGCCTTTGGAAAGATCAGTGCTTGAAAAAATCTTTGATTGATAGGACCACAGAGTACTGTAAATGGACATTTCATGGAACTTTTCCTTTTCAGAGAAAATCCTGATAAATCAGATGTATTGCCACCAGAACATTTCAGTCATAATTAAATAAAAAAGCTGAGTTAGGAAAAAAAAGACAGTTAAACATATATATGTGTTTGCTGCATCTCTTTATAGCAACAACAAAGCCCTTTTAGGAATGTAATAACCATGTAGTGGTTGATAAAGATGGACCTCTGCCTTTCACTGAAAGCTCAACACTGAAGGCAGTGGCAACCTGCCTTCTTCACAGTTTGTGTTTTCATAACTTAAATAAATGTATCATGGTTTCAAATGTTTATTAGATCTGGTCTTGAGAAAGTTATTTATCTGGAAGAATTTATTGTCTCTGGGCATTTTCATCTGTTCTTAACAGAAATAAAGTCATATACTTTGAGATGAATATAAAGCTTCCATTTAAATTGACTCTTGTCCTAAAATTAATGGTATATGTATCCTACAATGTTTTGAATCTTGTATTTCCTATCACAGGGACTTCTAGAGTAGGGTTATAACTTGTTATTTTCAGTTACAGGCTTGTAGGTCAAGGACTTTGAGAAGTTGTGGAGCAGACCACATAAACAGCTTTATTGAAAATATTTTTCAGTGAATTATTGCTAACAGTTATGTAGTAAAATTATGTAACCCTCTAGGGCTATGTAATACAGCAAGCAGCTTTACTGCTAGTGCCAGTTTGGCTTGATTTCTTCAGGGAAATGACTCTTACTGTCCTCTTTGATCTATGGATACTCCACACAGATTATGACTTTCATTGTCTATTCTTACTATTTAGATACATGCAGAGCTCAGCTTAATATAATTGCAGTGGAGCTCTTTCACAGATCAACAATTTGTTTTTTCAAACACAAGTTACATATATGCAAACATTACCAGTCTTTAAATTCGTTACTTAACATTATGCAGCAACTTGTTTACATAGTTTATTGTTTGGGGTTTTCTGTTTATAGAGATTGATCAGTCACATTAAAATACAAACTTGTTCTCGCTGGGCATTTAGCTGACCCCAGTCACCATTACCATCACTGCCCTGGTACTGAGGCTTCGTGACTGTTGTCGAGTTGCTGCCCTGTCAGCCTCACACCACCCTCAGCTCCCAGGTCCCTTGCCCTCATGGAGCAGCCCATGCCTGCTGCTCCTCACAGGTAGCTCAAAACATCTTGAGTCATAAACTGAGCACCATGGAGTATGTCCCTCAGTCTGTGCAGGAAATACCTGGGGGGTTTGATGGGAGGGTTTTTTTTTATTTCATTTATAAAGATGAACAAAAGAAAATTAGCAGGAATGAGCATTCAACATACAATGCATAAAAATGCATATCGCCCTAAGTTTTGCTGGTTCTATTGGCTATTATCTGCAATTTTAGAAAAAAATAAATTAAATTTAATAATTGTATCATGAGAGATGCTGGAAGGATGCTTTCAATCTGCCCCTAAAGCCCCAGTTCCATCTGGTCTTTTAAATCTTGACTTCAAAGGGAACTTGATCTAGCCCTTTACAATTTTTGTATCAGGCATATTTATTTTAGCTCCAGTTTTACTTTTTTCCCACCTGACTCATGATAAGAGGTCTTGGGCTTGTAATACTGAACTCATTTCCAAAACATGTTTTGCCAGGGTTCCTTCTGCCCTCCAGAAAATATTGCTTCCAAAATTTGTATTTTCATACCTTAGCTTACTAATCTCAAATACTTCATGAATACATGCAGGGACTTGAGAGATGTAAAATTGGGCTGCACAGTACGTAGGAATGTTTATGTCCTACTAAATGTTAAGAGTATAAAATACAGAATTACCGGATATTGCTGTTTGAACCTTCATTTTCTGTTTCAGATTCTTCTTTGAATCTATTCCAGTCTAGAATTTATTCTGGAAACAATTACTAGTTATAGTTTTTGGCTTTAGACCTACTTTGATATTATTGTTCAATTGGTTTCAGCAGATGTACTCCAGTTAATAGTGTATAAAAATTTAGGCTGTATTGTTCTCATTTTCTCACTTTTCCTTAGCTCAGTCATGTAGAACCACAGCTGATACCAGCTAGATGTACTTTCTGGTTTTCTTTACCTGAAAATATTTCCTTTTTTTTTTTTCTTCCTATTTGCTAATTTACTATTTATAAAATATGAGAAACGAGGAGTGAAGGCAGCCAAATCTCACACATCTTTAGGTTTTATTGCTCATGCTGAAAGGGAAAAAAAAAATCTATAACTAGTTTTACAGTTTTCTCATTCTTGGAAATAGAGGACAATTAGAGGTATGTGAATTTGCCAAGAATGCAACTGTGCTGCCAACATTTAAACAAACAAAGAGAGGGATACAGAGAAAACCGATTTAGTCTTGAAACTGGTTCCTAAGGCTATCAGCCTTATGCTGGTCTTTTCTATTGCCATGTGACGTTTAAAAAACTGAGGAGTCTTTCAAATTACTCTATGCCAAATGTAAACAACAGTACTGCACTATGATTTGAGGTTTTCAGTATTTTTCAAGCTACATAGGAAAGATGGAGAGAGCTCCTGTCAAGAAATTAATAATGATGTGATACAGAAATGGAAAGCCGATGAGGCAATGGAGTGAATTCATTCATAACTAGGGCTTTTTTTTTTTTTTTTAAATACCTTAATATTCAAAATCGGTTTGTTCTTAAACTCTATGGAGAACAGATATAGAAATATTTTTTTGACATTGCAAGAATCACAGTCTGAAAACTGATACTTGACTAAATAAATGGAAATTGTTGAAAGAGCAACTGCAGAAAGAATATACCAAAAGCTGATATGATAGTTAGGAAGTAAATGGAAGAATGGGGAAAAATTGTTGTCAATTAGACCTAAGTTAATATCTCAGAATTTTTTCACCATTTCTTCACCCTGATTTATAGTGTCTTCAAATAGTTTTCAACAACTATTTTAGTGGGTGATCTGTTTATTAACATCCTTGAAAACAGTAACCTTTAGGTGAATGTTTGTCATCTATGGAAAGCATGTTCTGAGTGAATCAACCTGGGAGGTAAGAGGGGAATATAACAGTGGAAACACGATTCCAGGATAGGTAATTCCAGTCATGACAATAAGCTTCATTGTTAAAAGATCTTCTGGTCTCTTATACCTTTTATTTTTTTGGAAGAACATAGTCATACTTTTGGCCAGTCTCAAAATGAGACTGTTAATACTATGTGATACCATCTCCTAGTTAAGGTATCTGATGGTTATCTACTGGATAGCAAGCTAACTTAATTTGGCTTTTCCTCTCTAGAAAATTTTTTATACCTTCCTGAAACATTCTTCATTGCTTGTGTGAAGCTTCACTCAATATGCATGCACATATGTGGCTGTATTACAATTACAGAAATGTTCAAGGATAAACATTATAGCAATCAGGGACCACAAACCTGTTAATCTCTTTTTTTAAATCCATTTCTTTCTTTTTTTCTGTCTTTTTCCTCAAATGAAGTGGTCTGTTCTGTGTGCTAGGAACATGAGGTGCACACTGAAATAAATCCATATAAACCATAAAGGCATGTTTTGAAAAGAAAGCCATGTTCTGAAGAGAAACCTTCTGGCTAAGGATCAAGAAGCAGTTTTCTTTTGATCAAGGAAGAAGAGACTGTATTTCACAAGTCAGCACATGAGGGAAAACAAACCATGAAAAGTTACTTTAAAATGTTTTAGTAGAAAATGGTATCAAAACTATTCAGATTGTTTACTTCATATAGGACTCTGGTTTAAAATTATAGAAGCAGAACCAGCTTTCAGACAGATAACAGATAACTATTTTAGGTTACATAAAACACCTGTTCTATTCTCTTCTGCTGACTGAAATGACTTCTATGTTATGCTGTACTAAACTCATATTGGTTGTGACAACTGGACTTGAAACAGAGATTATGACAAAGAGAAGTTTTATAGTTGCTATTTAGATGTAAGTAGGAAGATAATCATGGATTATTCCCAATAATCAGGGAATGAAGAAAAAATTATTGACATTCTAGATGTTTTCTCACAACAGCTACTGGATGTTGTGAACCATATTGTGAATAAACTAGCTCTTTGTATTTGATCTAGGTTCAGTTTAGTTCCCAGATTAGATACATGAATTTCGGATCCATAGATAGGCATGTAAAAGGTAGCTGTGATGATTCTGAGCCTCACCAGGACCAAGTTCTTCTGTGCATCTGGTCACAAGTTATTTTGGGACATGAGCACAGATGCTTAGCTTATGATGCTTGTTAACTGAGCCTTCAGCTGCCTATTTGAATGGGGGAAAGATTGTTATTATACATCATGTTTTCCATAAATGTATATTTAACTTCAGAATTCTTGAACAGCTTTCCAGGTGGTTGGAAAAGCTCAGATGCTATGATTTCACAATTATGTATAGTTCATCATGTAAATATGGTAGTAATGATGACTATACAAATGTGAAACTATACTGAAGTGTTGCATTAAAAAAAAATAAAAACAGTAACCAAAATTATTTATATCTATTAAGTAAAAAGGGCTAACTCATAACAAAAATCTGTTACTGGAATATTAATGGATGTTACTTGCCTGCAGCTTGGTTTTACATATCACTTAAAATGATCACAATGCTAAAAAGCTGGAATATCACACTAAGAAATATTTGAGTATCGACTCAGAACAAATTGCCAAATACTGAATTAGCAAAGCTACTTCCTGGAGCACTTAGAAGTTTTTTTTTACACAGCTGCTGAAACATACAGGCATTATGAAAGCTGGTAGTTCTGAAGAGAACATTGCTAAAGGTCTTATAAGTACAGAGTGAAATAGTAAAAACATTTAGAGTGTGCTCCAGAGAATAACCAAAAGACAGCAAATTCAGGCATCATTTTGCCTAGAGATCAATGTAAGATTATTTAACAAAGCAGTTGCTGCTATATGTGCATTGAGCAGTGACAGGATGGGCAGCAGGAGCACTTTGATCATTGATGAAGAAAAGATATTTTTAAAAAATCCACAGACAGGATTCAGTGCTTCTAGTTAGCTACTTAGAAAACAGAGCTCAAGTGGCATAGAAAATTAAATCAATTGCTATTAAGAAAAAATACATCTAATCACTGACATGTACCATTTTTTTTTTCCAGATATTTTATGTAAATATTTTGTCTGAATACTCTCCTTTTCATTTTGTTATGATCAGCTCCAATGGAATGCCTAATGGAAAGTGTTAATGGCTACCATAAGTCACACAAGTGGATCAAGGTTATGGGTCAGTTAAGAAGTAGTTTTGAGGATGAATGGAAGGAATGTTTTCATGAATTACAAAATAGGAAAAAAGGAAACATTCTTCCAATGTATTAGGCCCTTGGGTAATTACCAAGCAAAGATTTGGCCAAAACCAGTTTTCATGAGACCAATTGTGAATGAAGGGATATCTGTTTGTGACAGAGATAGTGAACTGGGAAAAGAAATGAAACACTTGAAAGCAGAACAAGCAATTATGTTTATGGGTAGAAACAAAGATAATTCTTTGCATATACTATTTTGAGAGAAATGGTGGAAAGTCTAAGCAAGAAAAAACCTCTTCTGCTTATATGTATTGTAGGACAGAATTACATCTATATTTTAATGCAAAAAAAAAAAAATACAAATGAGATATGAGTGCTTATATAGTTTGTGCCAACAAAAATGACCTGACAACATCCCAGTTCTTAACTTGGGCTTGTCTAAAGTGTACTTCAGGCACTTGCAAGATCTTTTTAAACCTGAAGACAAATAAACAATGAATGTTTAGCCTGATTGTATGGGGAACACGTATTTAAAAGAAAAAATGTAGGAGGAAGTAAATACTGTTTAGCTTTCCTATTCCAGCAAGAACACGTACAACTGATGATTGCTCCTTCAAAGCCTCTGAGACATTTTCTTGTCCATTCCTTTTCACATATATCTTTGTTAATTTGGATGCTTATTCAGGGCTGTACAGCAGCTTTGTCAATAAGGCTGCAGTCTGGCCCTAATGTATTTGCTTGATATTATAGCCAATCCATCCTAGAAACAGAAATAATACCTAGAAGTTGACTCCCACTATCTTCTTTAAATAACAGCTCTCCATGTCCTTCAGCTACTGTCCTGGTAACAGTATTGATTTTACTCTGCATCATTGCTGCTAAAAAAGCGAAAGACAGAAGCACTTAGGATATTTTTTTCAGTTTCCTTGAACTGAGATTTATTTTTCATGTTATTTTTAAATGAACATGTTTAGAATATTAGTCAAATAGACTTTTTTAATCCTTCTGCTTTTAATCCCTTTGTTGCCATTTCAGAAATTCCAGTTCCTGCTTTATTTTGAATTGCTTTTCTTTTGCTCTTATAGTGGCCACTTGAAAGTACTAGCCACTTTTGATAGCAAAGTTTTCCTCAGGAAGGAAATCTTGCAAGGTGTTTAGCTTCTTATTTCATAAATGAATACTTACCTTAAACATCTTCCTTCAATATCTGTCCTTCTTACTGTAAAACAGAAGTTCAAAATGAAGATAATGTAGCATTTTAATGTTTAAAATTTTATATGATTTTTTACTGATTTCAAGGTTTCAAAAGTGGTATTAGATGTGGATGAGATTTAGTTTAACTTCCTACTTCACAACAATTAAAAGAATTGCAACATAATGGGATTTGAAGATATTTTCATAGGAGATATTAAAAAAAAAAAAAAGGTTCAAAACCTTGTTCTCAGTTAGTCAGCTGTTTGCTAGTGAACTGCACTTTCCCCAAATAATTATTATAATGTGTAACCTAAGAATATGTAAATGTATTATACTTTCATTGATGCTACTGTTCTGGACACTGAGGATGAGACTTGGGTCTAGTTTGAATCCCTAAATCAGGTTGACTACATATTAATCTTGTGTTAAGATACCCAAAGTTATTCAGGGAACCCACATGGTGCTTAGAGGTATGATATAGGACTTATGGGAGATCCATGACTTTCTGGAACAACAGCTGGAGACCAGGAGAGATACTCTCGTGCACCTAAAGTGATACTAGACACCCATGTCTGGGAAACTGAACTGAATGCCTGGAGAATACAGCAATGAAATCTAGGGAGCAGTTCAGCTCTCCCTAAAGTGAACCCCTTGGACTCATTCAGTTGTCTACACATAGACATCTAATACCATTTTTCATTCTGTGGGGTACACTTACCTGGTCTTTAGCTCCCATACCAGGACACTTCTGCTAAAAGCTCCAGACCAACAGTGTATATCTGGATGATTTCTATTCAGTCAGGACCGGGCTGGTACAGTGGTATTACTGAAGACTATGGAAAACAAAACATTTCCTCTAACTTCTCTGCATGTTCTTGTGACCTAGCAAACTGCAGGTTTCTTGGAACAAAGAAATAAGGTGTTGAATGAGCATCACAGAAGCCACAAGAAGAGACTAAATATTAAGGAAAAACAGAAATACTTCTGTCCTAGGGATGTCTTTCTTAAATGCACAAGGAGGAAGCTAAGAGAAGGAAAGGTATCTGTAAAACAGATGGACAGACTGAATGATTTAGAGCAGAGGCTTTCTGAAAGGAATGGGGATCTTGGATTCCTGAAGAGATTACAGCCTAGTGACAAACAATACAATGAGAAAGTTAAGTTATTGTATATCTGTCTTCCTCAGAGTGAAAGAAATTCTTTTAGTCTATTAATACATAATTTTTCTTAACTATCATGCCAGGGCTCAACACAGGTAGTGATATGCAAACATTAGTAGCAGTATGCAGCCATATGACATAAAAATAAAAAGCTGTGTATGTAAAATAGAGTATATACATATTAAAATATGAATGTGAACATTTCCAAGTGTGGGGGAAGGGAGCCGAAATTGTTGAAATCATGCTGTTTCTTTTACAAAATGAGTTAAAATATATTAAGATTACAGTCAAACCTAAGGATAACTGGTAAGTGTGGGATTTGTTTGATTAAAAGTAGACATCAGCTAGTCACCTATGCTGCTTTTATAATCAACTTAGAGAAACAGGGACTTCTAGAATACTTCATCCCATCCTAATATAAATGGTTAAGATAGGTCAGTGAATCAATTATATCCTAATTTCACTTTCCTGGCTGTAAAGGAAGCTTAATGTTAATGTCTACATCTAAGCTAATTTTAGATGTCTGAAGTTAGGTAACAAAAATCACATGCTAATTTGTATGTGCAAAAGAGCCATTTCAAAAAACCTTCAAAGGCACATAGCATCTTCAAAGTGTGAAATGGAAAACAAAAGTTTGTTGACAGGAATAATTCTGTGACATAGAGTCAGCTATGAGGATAAAAAATAAATGAAAATCAGAATTGTGTAAAAAGTGGTGAATGACAGTTATAAATTAATTTAGCACTGAAGAAATTAAACTGAAAATTCAAATTAAACCAACAGCTCCTGGTAATTGTGAGTCTGAAGAGTAATGGTGGACAACATAAGGATTTATTGACAAGAAAGTGTTCCAATTACTTAAGCATAGATGTTTAGTAGCATGTAAGACACACAACCATATTCCACCTGTGGTGCAGCTGGTGCTCAAAGAGGAGGAGAACCCATAGATCCTGTGTCATATCTGCCAGCTGTTACACTCAAAATCCACCTGTGGGGCATGAGGACCTCACCTTCTTTGCAAAGCCAGGAATTTACTGTTAATCTAACTAAAATCTTAATTAGAACTAAATCTTAACAGTCTAATCAAAGGCATATTAGTTTAATTACAATGATAGTAGCAATTGTTCAAATTATATACAAGTTAAACAGATACAAGCTTTCTGCTATCTATCCCTTTCTTTGGTGTTATGCTTTCCTATGGTTTTCATGTCCAAAGCTCATTGGGTTCAGTGGGGGAAGGGATTTAGTGTGTGTTGGTGGTGTCTCAAGTTCTTTTCTGGGAGAAGTATAATATTGATGACGGGGTGTCTTTTTCTTTGCCAAGAGAGGAATATGACATTTACATTTATGGTTTCTTTCTCCTTAATCTAGCATCTGCTTGTGGTCACTTTTTATGTTTGTTAACACATTCTATGCCTTGCTTTTGTCTTCTATGGTTCATACCACATTGAATTCATCATGTATTCAGTGACTTACATAAACTGCAAGTCTGCATTTCTTTGAATATCAGTACTTGATATTTGGTGATTTTTTTAATAGTCTTAGGCCTCCTGTATCACCATATGCCCTTGTTCTTATACTATACCTGCATCCAGTACCCCTACTTTTGAAAACTGTCTTACTCTACACTATATAATTATGCCAAGGTCATATATATTTCATTCCACATAGAATAACTACTTGATTATTACTACTAACTACTATCTGTATAAAATTATGGTTATACCACACAATTATACCCAGCTAAATTACAATAATTAATAGCATTAGTTTAATTTATTAGTAGCTAACTACTTTATTTGATTGTATAATTAATTATGAAAAAAAAAAGGAGCTAACATGGAACCATGAAACACTGATCTTATTTTCTGCATCAGATCACCTTTAATATGATCTGGACTGGAGGTAAACATGATCCATGTGGGTGTGCATGGCAGGTGTTAAAGCAACATAACATTTCTATTGTTACATGATAAAGACTTTGCATTCTTCATTGGCTAGTTCTAACAATGGGAAAGCATATTTCCCTTAGGTGCCAATAAATCCACCTTGACCAATAACACTCATGCAGGCACATGAAAAGGATAATTGCAAAAAGATATAAAAGCTTGTAATTGGAATTTTTAGTTAAGGATTCTTGGATTTGTACCTTGATTAATTTGCCTTACTGTGAAAAGAATCTTTATTGTACAAGTTATTGTTTTTTTCTACTCCAGACACAAAAATGATTATCAGATAAGGCTGAAAATTTTGTTTCTTATAATTTAATATTTATGAACACTGCCAGGTTCTTGGATTAGACCTATCATTTCGTAGTCAGCTTTTCTTTTATGATTCAGATCTCAAAACACGTCCAATTTTTACTTCATTGTTAAAAAACATGCCTATGGACCACATTCCTCCTTGATTAATATCTCCATATTGCATTTTTCAAACTTATTTTTATGATCATCAAAAAATATCCTTATTACATTGCGATAGGTGATTACTTCTGCATAGTATTCCTCTGTGGACTTTTTACTTATTCATCATAGTGGCTTGTTCATTTTTCAAGACATTAATTCTTTCCATTATTAAATGTTTTCTCCTTTTAGCTGTACTTTTATTTCCCACAGGTATTCTTACAAACAGCATATATTTTTAATATAGTTGTTGATTAAAACAGTGACTCAAATATTCTGTGAAAGATTAAAATATGGACTAGAGTGGTTTTTGTTGGGTTTTTTTTTGTTTATTTCGTTGGTTTTTAAAAATCTGTTAACACTCTTCCAGACACTCAAACTGAACCTAAGTGTGAACCACTTTATTTTTTAACATGAAATGTAAAGTCTTTTTTCAACTCAGACCAGAACTGTAAGGAAAAAAAAAAAAAATCCTTATGCTTATTTTCTAAACTAATCTTCAAATAAAAACTGATTTCTTTACTCATCCTCTCAATCCTGACTGCCAGTTCAGGATTAACACACTTTTAACTGCAAATAATTTGTGGAGGAGCATTATGTCACACTTTTCTTATTCCATTCCCTATTCGTCTTTGCACAACCAACAAGACTCAGTTACTTATGGCGTGGAGGACAAAAGTGGGAGAGGTTTACAGTCACAGAGATTCCTTTGCGGAGTCTGCAGCTAATGGCGTGCATCAATTTCAAGCACTCAAGGCTGAGTGAAAAAACAAGCAAGCAAACAAAAAAATAAATAAAGGGAAGAGAAAGAAAAAGGAAAAACTCTCTTCAGTGGCCAGCAATGAAGAACAATGGACACCTCAGACAAATCTCCTTCTCTGGGCATCCTGTCCAGCACAGCGTGCATGTGATGATGCTGTCTCTCTAGTACAATTACACTTTTCATTGAGACCCATTCAAACTCCCCATTGGTAGTTTCTGTTTACGATTCTGTTGGCGTTGGTTCGAGCATACCTAATTAGGGCTGGATACTGCACACTAACTGGTCATTAAATTCTGTGTAGGTACATTACTGGGTAATAACAGATATTAAAAAGACTATTAATTTATTGTTTTCTCTAGGCTTTCTTGTAATACAATTTTATGGGTGTGGTGGGTTAACTTTAGCAGCAGCCAGTTGCCATCCAGCTGCTCACTCACTCCCCCTCCTCAACAGGACAGGGGAAGAAAATAGGTTGAAAAACTTGTGGGTCAAGACAAAGATAGGGAGACTGTTACCAGTTACCATCATGGCCAAAACAGACTCAACTTGTGCCATCCCTGGAGCTTTTCCTTTACCAAAACCTTTCCATGTACCTCCAATACAATAGTCTAAAAGGTGTACACTGAACGGATCTTAGGGCAGAGGTATAGACTAAAGCTACTAGCAAAAGTGTGAAGAGATAAGGAAACAACAGGGTGATTTAACATCAGTGGCAATAGTTTTCTGTAAGAAATCCAGCATGATAATTATTCACAGTCTGCCAGTGCCAGGCCATGAGGGTAAGTACTTGGGATGCCAGGGTAATGGCACTGTACAGCAGCCTCAGGGTGTCAGATGAGAGACCACAATGTTGCAAATGAATGGTATGCTACCGAGTTGCAGGTGGAAGGCCCTTAACACTGCCAAGTTTAAAGCACCTTAAGTAAGTGTGGTGCAACAGGTGCTGGAGCCCTTCTTTTTCCACTATGAGGTTATACTCTGTTGCTCTTCCTTGCAGATTCAGAGACCTGTTCAGTAGTATAATGGTTTTTATTTGGCACACCAATAATTAAATATTATTGGTTTATAATTTAATTACTTTAATTATTTAAGTAGAAGTTACTTACTTATTAATTATTTAAAAATTTAATTATAAAATTCCTTTTTCAACTGTTTTACCTCTGTCTTCTTTGTCTTCTTTTTTGTGCTTACTTACTACAGATTCACACTTTTTTTTTTTTATCCCAGATTAAGATAACTTTTTTTTCTTTTTTATTCTAGGTAAGTGGATTTACAAATGAAGTCGGAAGAGGCAAAGTCAAGAAAATGTAGGAACTATTTTGCCTTCAGGATAAAGGCAGCTTCTCTCTGTAGACACAGATACTTTCAGGAACTTTTAATGAGACTGCAGTAGTGTGTATGTATTTCTTCTCAATTTATTTTGGGAGTAGTTGTGTTTTGATGCCAGTTTTTTCAGCATGCTGTGAGGAAGGAAGATGAAAGGCTTGTAGTACTTTTTATACAAGTAACAGTTACCTACTCTCTGTTCAAAATAATTTGAACATTTTGGTCTAGAGTCTTTGAAAGAATAAATTTAACAGAACACTCTATGGCATTTAGCTAATGTAAACAAGAAAACATTTAATGTAACATTTGTGAGGAGATGCTTTATGAGCTTCAGACAACTTTGTGTGCCAATTCTAATGCTTTTCATTTTCTGTTGTTTCATTTTATTGAAATAATAAGGAGTGATCAGTGTCTGGCAAATAGATCAGTGTTTTTCTGAATCCTTTTTCCTTCACTTCTGATACTAATATTACAGAGACGAATGCATTTCAAGCTTCAGACCTCTTGGAGGGTAGGGGGGGGAGAGGGTTAAAAACGTTCCAAGGCTTTGTATGGATTCTGACATCCTTTGCCAAGATTTGATGCCACCACATGCTGCTTTGGCTGTTACTACCTGGGCTAACATCAGTCTGTATCACTCCTAATGGCACACTTTCCACCCCAAACCAGAAACCAGGCGCTCTGATCTCTGCTGCTACGTCACACTGTGTCTTCCTTCAGGGACCTGAAGCTTATATTCCCAGATGCCAGTTCCTCTGACTAGAAGCTGCCTGCAGCAACTGACTAAATGTTACTTGACTAAAATAAAGTCTCCATGCTGGCTGACAGGATTTATTTTCATGAACTGTCTGAAAGTACTTTGCATACTATTATATTGTGGTTTGAGAATAGATATATTATCTAGTGAATCTGTGGCTGGACAGTTTTACTTCTGTGCTTCACATTCATGCATAAGAAACTTCCAGTGCAGATTTATTCTTCACTGTATTTCAAAGTCTTTTCTTCTTTAGATTTCCCATTTCCTTCTACACTGGATAAATTCACGTAAAATGTTAAAGGAAAAAAAAAGAAACATTCCAAGATTGACTCTGTGAATTAATTTTCAATATGTGCTGCAGACTTCTGTTTCTGAATATAATAAATATTTTTCTCCTCAGAAGATAAAATGTTTCACTGATAGTCAACTGTGTTCAGGAAGATTGACAGCTGAGGACAAAATGACACTTCAAAGGGCACACACAAAATAAGGTTAGGCTTCTCTTTGTGCAGTATCATCTATTTATATGGGAACAGATTTCTGGAGCAAAATTGCACCTGAATTTAACTGTGTGGAAAACTAAGGGTTAAGCAGTTAAGCAATAGGTAGAAAATAACAACCTGAGAGTCAGTTAAAGGTGAGTTCAGGACTGAAGTGCACCTGAAAAAACAGCATGTGAATGTGGAGCATGTCAATGTAACGAGATGTGCCAGTAGACTGAGTAGCTACCTGGAAGCTGTGTGAGGTCAAAAGGCCAGAATGCAGCTCATTGAGGAGAGACACGCTGGTTGTCACATCCTAATTTGTGTGCAGCAAGAAGTGCAGACAGTATTTACAATCATGTTCCTGGAAGGATCATTATTCTGAAGAAGAGGCTGAAGACAAGTAGGGAAAGAAGGTTAAATAGTTGGGTGTCAGTGGTAGAAGAGCTTATGGCTTTTGGGGTCAGTCTACAGATTTTATCATTTTATGTGTATTGTAGCTTGAGCTGTATAATATTTGTGTAAGTGCTGACAGGTGAGGACTGGCACTTTTTTTTTCTTTTTTTTTTTTTCCCCCCCCTAATCTGCCCTGCCCATGCTTAGCGATAGAACTGAATTAAAGAGAAAACAAAGTATTACTCTCTGAGTTGGTATTACGTATAAATTGTAAACACTAGAGATAGATAAACTTTACAAATCAGGTCTAAACTAAAAAGATTAAAAATGGGAAATATTATTTAAAGCAAAAATTCATTGGTACAAAATATTTACAGTTGTACATCTGATACATCTGATTGGTTTTCTTGCTATTAGTGAACTGAGCCACAGTATTCACATCTAAGTTTTAAACATTTCCAGATAAAGATGAGAATGCTTAAAACTTCCATTTTTATGACTGGAACTGGGGGTGGAAGAATGTATGTATCAGATCAAATCAAAGCAGACAGCTTCATTTAGAAGACCAATCATACTTCAACTTTGACAATACTCAGGTTGAGTAGAACTTGTAATGATACATAAGTTATGCATAACTGTAAAAGATCAAGGCTATTAAAATAAAGGATGAGCAAAGGATGACTAAAATGTCCATCTGTCTAGTAATAACAAATACTTCCCAGATTGTTCCTATTTATGCTAGTGCTGTCATAGGAAGAAGATTGGGGAATTTCCTCAAAGTCTGACAGCAAACTCTAGCAGTTTGTTTTGCATCTCAGTCAGGAACAGGCAGGAAGGGAGCAGTACATGATGTGGTGTTAAAGGAAAGGCCGTGAGAAAGTCATGTGAAGGAGATGTTCCTGAGCACACTGGAGGCTGGGCAGAAGGTAGCACCTACAAAGCTCCCTCCTGTCCTTTCTCTTACCACCCTCAATGAAGCAGAGTTCTGAAGACACCTTCCTCCTCAGAAACATGTTGTATGCCTTCAAATATCAGCCAACCATTAAAGCTAAAAGGTTGTAATATTTTTACCTTTATTAGCTTTTTATTTCCTGTGGTGCTCCTATTATTTTCTTTTCTAAATGATCATGTGTCATATAAATTTTAATTTTCTTTTCAGCTAAAGGAAGTTTCTCAGCTATTTGTAACACAAATTATACTCTCCTAATTGTCTTGTCCATCCACTGTACCAAGTTCATACTGTAAAATAAAATGTTCTGTATTTTTTTTGTTTAGATTAATATCCCTTAAAACATTAATGTTCTTAAGAATATACATAACAACTTTTACAACTCATTTAGTTCTAATGCTTTCACATATCTTCATGAAAATCATATCGTAAGTATTGTCAGTTGTTATACCTTAATCATCATAGCTATTTAGGAAGATTGTACGATATACTAAGAATAAGCATATAGAATTATAATTCCACAAAAAGAAACATCAATGCATCACTTTATAGAATTAATTTCTTTTCTAGCTGTATATTTCTTGAATAACACTAAACAGCACCTTTTCAGAAAACATTACTGTACTTTTTAAGAGGTTTATTTTGGGAGAAATGAACTACTTAGCAAGAATTTCTGTTATAAATAGGCATGAATTGTTGTTCTTTTGTGCAACAACACCTGGTTTGTATAGTATTCTTCACATAACCAGTCTGTGGGATGCTTTATAAGATCAGATAAAACACAGAATCACAAAAGTGCTTCAAAATGAGTGACAAAACCAGTACGAATAAGGAAGGAAATCCAAGTTTGAACTAATTCAGAATTCCTTAAAAAACCAACCAACCAAACAAAAAAGTTGTCCTTCAGGTAAACAGAAGTACCAGTTTTCTAATACTTCCAGTCTATTACTGTATCTGGAACTGATTACCAAATGATTACAAACCTGGTATATATTCTGAGCTTTTACTTTGCCAGATTTACTGGAATTTCAAAACATATACTGTCTGACAGACAAATATTAGGAAAGCGTTAAATATAACTTGTTACATATGCATTTCATAATTTTAATTTCCATATGGGTGTCTTCTGAGGGCAACATTATATTACATAAATACAAGACGAAGAAGAAAAAAAAACACACCAGAGAATATGTAGAAACTCTTAGAAATATGATTTATAAGAAAGCCTTTATATTTTATGATGTAAATGAATATTTATGTGAAATACAGGTGGGACAAACAAATAAAAGGGGACTATCAAGACTAGTTGCCACACAGACGACTGCAAAATTTTTCAGAGGACAGTTCCTGCTTTATCATCATCATCATCATCATCATCATCATCATTATTATTGTCATTATTTTTTTAAACAGTGATCAGTATGCTCAAGTAATCCTGAACAGGCAAAGGAAGTATTTATACACAAGTCTGCTATGTTAATAGGATTAAGTTTAACTTCATAATCGTAAGATATTGAGTGCATTTTTACAATGATGCAAAGTAATACCCAGAAACTTCCAGCTTAGATGAGTGCAGATTTATTTTTTGCAGCACAGAATTCAGCTCAGTCTTTGAATCAGTCTGTCCTCCCAGTGCTGTAAAGGAGCAGAAAGCAGCAAGATATATTCTACGAGGTCACTTTTCTGCAGGTTTGCCACCCCTTACACTCCAAGTGCCCTTTTTCTCTGATTCCATGAATTTTGGAAACCTGAGCTCTATGTGGTACCTATATGTTGCTTAAAACAGCCTTAAGCTTTATGAAACTTATGTTGTGTCCTGTGTTTGACATGTACCAATAAACATTCCTAAAAAACTGAAGCAATTTTTAATGGGCCGTCCTTTGAAGTGTTATGAGAGACTAACAGCCCCTCTACAGAACTTAACCTACCACTTCTTTTTCTATGTTATTTCTGTGTGAGCTTGTCTAACCATACATGTCATGTTAACTTCACAAACATGTCAATTCTGCATTGTGCCAGAGCATGTTTGCTTATCGTCTACATTCCTCCAGACCCAGTCACTCCAACTTGCTCTGTGAGAGCACTAAGAACTTTTCTAGTGATGCAAATGCCTAGCATGTTTATTGGTGCTTGTGTGTGCCATTCTGTAAATTATTATTACATGCTTTTTCACTTACAAAACACTGAATGCAGACAGCTTTAGTCTTAAACTTCAGCTACAATCAGTATAGCAATCTCACTACTCTTTCTTTATGGCAGACCTAGATGGAATGCTCATTCAGCCTTGTACAGAAAAACATTCTGCAAACGCAAATAAACTTAATACAACTTATGCCCACCTTAAGCACACTACTGTAACAAAAGAGATGGAAACATGTTAACTTTCGAGTGCCCTATGTTGCAAAAGTATTCAAAATTTCTTGGACCAAAGTTAGCTTTGTTAAAACCTGCTAGCCTAATGCCTCTTTTATTACTTGCAGGGAGCTAAATATCTGGGCTGCAATCCATGGCCTCAAACCTGTAGCTATAGCTAATGATTTTTTGCTAGATGACAGAGCTTGAACTGCCTGGACTATGTATTAAGCTCCTCTGTGTAAATCCCACTTTGGTCTTTTCTGTTTCTTCTGTTTTTCTTTTTTCTTTTTTTTTTTCCTTTTTTTTTTTTTTTTTTTCGCCTAATAGTACAAAACTTGTGATTCCTAGGACAATTCATATACTGCTTAATGAATATTCAGGTGAATCCCCACCATCAGCTTTGTGTTACTGATCTGTCAATACAAATGTGTTGAAAACAGACTTCTATGAGAGCTTCTGTAAAAATAATTTCTAACTCCCACAGAAACAAATATTTACATAGAATATTACTTGTAGAGCATGAGTGTATCAGTAGTCTTGTGGAAGACATTGTACTTGAGGAGTTAGTGATATTGAGCAAGCCCTGACTCCCATTTTGGACCTTATGCTAAGGCCTGAGATACCCATATGTTAGCATGAGTGACCACTATATAACCCCAGGTACATAACAACAAAAGGGACCTTGCTGGAAGGCTCTGGATATGTCCCATTCCTGGATAGATATCCTAGATACATGTAGCTAGATCTGCTCTGGTGGGCATTAAGAAAAAGACCTGTCAAAGAAGATGTATAGTTCTATTTGTTACACTAGGTATAAAGAGCTGCAGTACTATGGGTGGGAGTGAACCTCTCCACAGATGAGATCTGCACAGCGTGCTGTGGTTATTCATCTGGGGTCCATCTGATGTTGCATGAGAGTAGGATTACCAGCATCTAAAGGAACAGAAGATTTACTTGCTATCTGTATTTCTCTTCTTATTTTCAATCATGTTATTACTATTGTTATTAAAGCAGTTTTGTTAGACCATTTGCTGCCGTGCCTTTCTTACTGAGATCCAGAAAGAACCCTACATCTCTCCTGTTGCAGAACAATGAGTGACAACTGTCTGTTACTCAGAGCCTTTCCTGACAGGTTTTCCTAGTAGGTTTTTATCTTCCTGGAATAAGTTGTTTTGCCATTGACAAGATTGACATAGTAGGCAATGTTAAAGAATAGATGAAGTTAGTCTCCAAACTCCAAAAATACCGTCTACTCATTACCAAATGAAGGACCAAAGTTATTGTATCCTATACAGGGTGATATGACTGTAGAATAATCAAGGTCATTCTGATCACTCATGAAGGCCTTTCAAACAAAGACGTTTTAAGTTCACCACATCCACAATCCCCAGGAGGAACCTGAAGATGACCTCTGGGTCTTTGCTGGGTCTGTGCTCCACAGGCTCTTGTTCAGAAACCAAGACAAAACCACAGCAGTGCACATTTCTTCCTTCAATGGATCCTACCAAGAAATTAATGTCAAAGCATAGACAATCCAGGTTCACACGTTAATCTAGTCTGTATATCAGTTTAGGTGATTATCAACTTTTAAATGCAAACTACAACAGAAGTTTCAAAAAACAAAAGTTGTTTGCTTTTTTCTTATAGTTCACATCAGCCCAAAAAGTGCCTTCCACTAACACCTGAGGGAAAAATAGAGTAAATTCTGGTAACAGTGAACTCAGACACTCAATAAACTACCACTACCATGTTCCTCTTGAAAATACTGAGAACAAAGAAATTCTGTATTTTCAGGTAAGCACTTTAAATATTGAGGAGGCAGGTAGGGATATAACTCCTCTCTCCTCTGTACGACACTTCTTCTATCCGGAGTGTTGTCTACCTTGCCTGAGCTGTTTTCAAAGGCTAGATATATTTTGCATGGGATGAAATGAGGAGGGAATTGTCAGTATTAGAACTTCTTTTTGCCTATAAAAATTGGTTAACCATTTCCTCATGTTCAGTCACTTGCAGAAATGAGGGTCTATTATTGTGTAATCTGTACTGTTCTACTGTTTCAGAATATAAATTCTAGTGTAAAGCCAAATCTGAGTGGTTGCATACGAAGTTTTAGAAATACACAATTTTGACTCTAAGTCATAATACGTCTTTTTAGTCATGATAAGTCTTTTTATTCATTCCACATCCTTTGAATTGATGCAAACCTAGAAAAACTGTAATGTGATATTGTTCTATATTTATACCACTTAGATGTTACAAACCACATAACCAGAGAGTGCCAGCAGTGGAGAGTCATTCTTAAGGTAATCCTTAATGAACATATGGGTAGGTATGTATGTTCAGTTGAAAGTTCTGTTTTAATGGATCTTAAATATATTATTGTATCTATCTTGTCAATGAAGATCCACATCTAAGATCCATAAAAATAAAATTTGTCTTTGTGAAATATGGTCAAAATTAAGACATCATATATGACAAAGCTATTTTTTGGCTCATATTGCCAGAGTAGTAAGAGTGGCAGCACAAGTATCTGAGTATTATAACTTCCATTTGAGACCTAAGGAAAGAGTTATTAATCTGATCTGAATGTTCATTTTCTTAATGAGACACGTGATACAAGTTTTCATTTCCTTACACTTCCCAGCCTGTGGTTTATTTCTTCACTCATTCACATGCAGGGCTGTAACTATGTGCTGGGTTATAAATAAGCATTCTTCAGTTGTATAGTCCATATTTTACTTGTATGTAAATTTGATTATGCTATTATAAATTACCTCTTTTTTAAACTGTTTTTTTTGCATTATTATGGTCTGTGGATATGTATTTTCTATGATAATGATTAGCAAATTAGGTTAAATTAACCAGTTTCTTGGTTATGGCTTCTAGAATGCCTCAGTCAAATTGTT
Source organism: Platalea leucorodia (assembly GCF_965183815.1). Classification (NCBI taxonomy): domain Eukaryota; kingdom Metazoa; phylum Chordata; class Aves; order Pelecaniformes; family Threskiornithidae; genus Platalea; species Platalea leucorodia. Next base: position 48,888,888 of record NC_138824.1, read on the forward strand.
CACTGAAGTAGCACTGTGATGTAATAGTTCTGCATTTATGGTTAAGATAATTTAGACTCCTTTTCCACGGTTATGTCACATCTTCACTTAGATTTTTCAGTTCCATCAAGATCATAAAAATGTGAAGTAAAATAAAATGATAGATTTTGTTAAAATGTAGAAGATTTCATCATAGCTCTATTTCACAGTACCACCCTTCCTTATCTCTCCTTATTACTATTTTTGGTATTATAATGTGAATAGTTAAATTAAAAAAGAAGAAGGGGGAAAAACAAACCAACTTTTAAGTGCCTTGTTCCCTCCTTTATCACTTCCAGCTTGACTCTGGAATCGGTATTATACAGTTCAGCTGATTATCACTTGAAAATTGAGGAGAATATCACTTTACCATGGAAATTTGGAAACTTAACAAACTTCCTTTTAAAAATTGTTTAAGATGAACTATGAAGCATATGAGAATGTGACATGTTTGCTAACATAAACTAAAACTTCTAGTGTAGCTAAATCAAAGACTCTCTCATGTTTACCCCCTGTATAGTTTTGGGTGACATGAAAAGGATCCTCACTGGATGTGTGTTCTGTGGCCTCTAGATAGGATCACTTAAATTATGTATTTGCTTTTGTTCCACTTAGAAGAAATTTGATGCCATAGGGAGTCTGTTACATTAACAAACATCTTCTGTTCATTGATGCATAAAAGAAGTAAAAGTTATGAAGATTATCTAGGAAGGATAAGAGTTAGAATGGTGAAAACTCCCAGCAGTAGAACAAAATAAAACCAGTCTTAGTTGTGAGACATGAGCTTCAGAGACTGCTGGAGCAGAACTGAAGACCTGTTTGACAAAACAGGTTGAAGCCAGCTTTCCCAGATATCTTCTGTACAAACAGAGAAACAATCTATACTGCAAATAAGTATGAGAATTCAGCTGAAGTGGAAGAGTCCTAATTTTTTCAGGGTAGTTTCATGCTGCACCATGAGATGATAACTGTCTCTGTATACACTGTGTGGACAGTTCCAATTCAAGAGTGAGTTTTGGAAACAATACAGATGGCAGATGTCTGGATCTTGACCTTTACATGGGGTGCTCCTTCCAATGAGATGAACTGGGCTCGGAGGAACAACCTATTAGGAAGATAATCATGCACCATGCATGGGGTGGTACAACCTATTTGGAGGGGGACCTAGACAACCAACGGGGAAACCAACTCCATATTGTGCTTCTGCTTATAAACTCTTTAAATAGAAAAATGAGTTCTGGTCTGGAAAAAGAGAGCTACTGAATTGAGACAAAGATCCTTGGAAATGTGTCTACAAATGCATGGGGATCCTTAAGGACCACGATGGATATACCCAAGACTAGTAACTGTGATCAGCTGCACAGCACAAAACAACATGACTTTTTGCCCAGCTTTCACAGACTAGCAGTGTCCCTGATCACAAGGGAAGTTGAGACTGAGTGAAGGTGACTGTGGAGGAGTGAATGAGTGAGTGCGTAAAAAAAATCAGTTAGGTTAAAAGCTTTAATCTTATTGGTTGTAAAATAAAAACTGTCCAAAATCCACTACAGGTTGTGAACTCCTCTGTGTCATCCATGACAGAAAGCCAAAATGTTACTTTGAAAGATAAAAAAGTCACCAAGGAGCTGAAACTTGGTTGGGAGTGACACCTCAGAACACTAGCAGAAGAGAAGTTGTTCCTGCTACAATTTTTTCTCCTGCCCCTGACTTCCCCATACAGTACTGGTCCAGGATTAAATGGAGAGATGGTTCATGGTAATTCCATCTGTACTATGAGTAAAACTTTTTATTTTCTTCCCAGGGGATACCCATTACCTAGATAAAGCAAATGAGTTGCAGAGCTGGGCTGTAAGTAGAAGGATTAAAAAAAAAAAAAAAAAGAAAGGCTGTTATTTTTTCTGTAGGATCTCTGTGTAGGCAAGAGGAAAAATCTGGGCAACAGCAAAAATGAAGAGATTCTGCACATGGGTTCAGGACATTTGTAAGGTTGTGGTTAGATACTGAAGGTGAACATAGAGACACTAAAGGCAATTGTTCAGGACTGTAAAAAGAATTAAAACTGGCCCTATTTATCAGTCTTCTAAACTCTCCCATCACAATTATCTCTAATTCCCTAACTTAGAATCATAGAATCATAGAATCGTTAAGGTTGGAAAAGACCCTTAAGATCACCGAGTCCAACCGTTAACCTAGCACTGCCAAATCCACCACTAAACCATGTCCTCAAGCACCACGTCTACCCGTCTTTTAAATACCTCCAGGGATGGAGACTCAACCACTTCCCTGGACAGCCTGTTCCAGTGCCTGACCACCCTTTCAGTGAAGAAGTTTTTCCTAATATCCAACCTAAACTTCCCCTGGCGCAGCTTGAGGTCGTTTCCACTCGTCCTATCGCTTGTTACTTGGGAGAAGAGACAAGGGATTTCTATATTAGATCAATATTTACAGGTAGCAGAAGTACAAATTAACAGACTTGCAGACAAGGAAGTCATATTATAAACTATTAATCTATCCCCAGACTACTCAGAAATTCTGAATATTTGAATTTATAAAATATTATCTTTTTGTATATTTTTTACAAATGTTTAAGTGCAGATCTAACAATCACAAAGGACTTCCAAAGTGTTCTTTCAACTGAATCTGACTAATTCATAGCAGGCCACAATTTTTCTTAGTTCTCTTTTTGTTGCTGGTATAGCAGAAAGAACTCTTCATGCTTTGCTTGTTACTTTCAACTCCAGTTGATCTTTGCTTTTCCTATTTCCATCCCTGCATACTCAGGTAATGTTTTACTATTCCTTCTGGATATCCCATCCTCACTTACACCTCCTGTACACTTCATTTTTTGCATTTGAGCTCAGTCAGGTGTTCCTTATTCAGCCAACCTGGAGTCCTGTCACACCAGCTTGACCTTCTGCCCAGTGGTATAGACTATTCTTGTGCCTGAAGGACGTTGTCCAGGATCTCTCCTTGACCTCTTTACTCTTCAGGGTAGCTTCTCATAGGAAATGTCAACCAGATTGATGAACAAAATGAAACCTTCATTCTTCAAGCCCAAGTTTGCAATTCTGTTTTTCATTTAGCTGACTTCTCTCAGTAGCTAAAACACCACCATCTATTGGTTGCTGTAGTCAAGTCTGTCATCAACCTTAATATCCCCAACAGCTTTTTTCTTATTCAAGACTGACAAAGTTCTCATTTAATCAACTTGTTAATCATCAGTGTCAAACAATTGTCTTTGACATTCTCCAGAAATCTCCAGGATTGCTCATATTCCTTTCCAGGAAATGTGGTGATCAAAGTGTCCCATGAGAACCAGGGCTTGTCACCAGCTTTGCTCTACACTCCAGACTCCTTTCTTCCCCCTGCTTTGTTACCTCCTCAGGTTACACTCAGTCCCTTTGGTGAGGCAACTAGTGGTGCAGTGTGCGCATGTGTGTGTGTGTGTGTGTGTGTGTGTTAAGGAGGGTATGGTTAGTACATAGCATTTTTTCTCTGCTGCTCTTTTCTTTTCACGCTTATCCTCTGATCCACCAAGGGCTCTCTGCAGGCCGCAGTTCCTTCGGGAATATCCATCTGCTCAGGCATGGGGGGGTTGCGGTGTGGATATGTGCCCCACTGTGGAGCACCTCCTCCTCCTCCTCTTCTGACCTTGGTCCTTCCTCTGCTGTTTTGCACTTTTTTTTTTCCCCTTATCCTCTCAGTGTCTGACATTTTTTTCCCTTTCTTAAACACGATTCCCAAGGGCACCACCACCTTGGCTGACGGGCTCAGCTGTGCCTTGTGGTGGATCGCTTGGAGCCATCTGGGACCAGCTGTGTCCAGCACAGGACAGCCCTGGCCTCTCCTCACAGACGTCACCCCTGCAGCACCCCCTGCCAGCGCCTGGGCGGCTACACACAGTACATCAACAAAGATTGCCAGTCTGAATAAAAGTCAAAATAATGGCTACTAGTACCTCTTGGAGCTCAGGTAGAAGGTAACGTATGGACTATCGGGCTCAACACTTATAAGTGGGTATGTGAACTGAAATGGAAAAAGAAAAATATGCTGCTGGTCCTTCAGTCTTGTACATAAGGTTGGATTTTGAGAAATGCTAACACTTATCATACAGGCAGACTTAAGGAAATTTAAAAAAAAACAACAAGTAAAACTAATAAAAATTAGATAATTGGGGCTTTACTAATGACATTAGTTTCACAGTTTTCTAATCCATATTGAGAATAATTGTGTAAATACATACGAAAGACAATTCTTATTATGTGAGGAAGTAATACAGTCTAGGGGAAAATTTTTAAAACTCTATACTAGACTGTACATTCTGATCTGAATTCTCTCAGTGCCAGGAGGCACACAAGGTGCGAACATCGTTCTTCCACTTCGATCGGTCTGCGGCTGCGTGCTCTGGAGTCCCAAGGGCCACAGCGCAGTCTTCTGTTGGCTTTTTCCTCAAGACATGACCTATCCAGTTCCATCTCCTCCTCCTCACTTCATTACTGATTTTCTCCATCTCCAAGTTGATGCTCGTCGTTTCTGCAACTTTTTATTTTTTTTTTTCCGGGAGGAGGTAGTTAGCCTCCTGCCCAACCCCCATGACTTGGAGGGCCAGTGGTTTTTCGGTCAGGGTGGCCTTCCCTTAGGCTGCGTTGGTTCGCGGCACCTTCTTCAATTTTATCCGGTGCACCCTCCAGAGAGGGATCTCCTATCCACCACCCAGGGGATGCGCCTTCTAGCCGTGCAGCCCCAGCCGAAGGTAGACTGTACATTAAAGAAATAATATTCAGAAGTCAGCAACTTTGAAATTCATTTTATGAACATTTATGCCCTTTTCTCAGCATTGTGATTATTTTTATGTTTGCTTGAAAAGATAGAAAGCTTGAGGAAAAATACACAAACAGATTGTCTGATTAGCTGTGGAAACATATAGTGGAGGAAAATAATGTGCTGGTGCAGAGATGAAGAATACAGATATAACGAAATCACTATTCCCCAAACTCCAAATACATACCTTATTTTTTTGGCACTGTTTCTCTCAGGCTCTTTTGTGGCCTATGTGTTTAATATCTTATGTGGAACATAGTGAAGACAGAATTCCTAAGCCAATGGGTTGTAAGGGTAAGAGGGAAGCAAACCAGAAATAATTAATAAAAATTCTACAAGAATTGTTTTGTTTCATTTACTTATATTTTGGGTTTTTTAGGTACAAAAAGACACTGATATCCTCTTGAAAACCTAGCCGCTGTAAATTTCACAAGTAACTGCAGAGGGAGAAAAATTATAGATCTTAACGGTACCTGTTCTTCTTTAAAAGCTTTATTTGAAAAGAAACCTGTGAGATATAAATTTGTTTTCATTTGAAAGGGACTTGCCTTGTGTTTGAATTCTAGTGGGGAAGACAGCCTCAGGGTGAAAATGAAATGAGCTTAGCATGTTATTATGATGTGTACAAATTAACAAAAAACTGTATTATAGGAACTCAGGACTTCTCAACCAAATCACATTCCAGTGTTTCTTCTGGTTTGTTATCCAAAATCATTACTTCTAAAGTGTTACTCTAGTATCTGTTTTCCATAATTCTCCTTTTTTTTTAGAACCATCTAAATTCAGTGTGGTTTTGGTAAAGCAAAAACCTGGTAAATACATATATGAAGGAAATAAAATGAATGTTAGAAAAGCAAAAATTTAAGTTATAATCAGGCCTGGGGATATAAATTCTCTTAACGGAATAAAAAATTGCAAGAGCTGGGGTTTGAAATTAATCTTCCAAATCACACTTTCTGCTTTACTTTAAGATCATCACAGATCCCAAGAAAAAAAAAAAACAAAACCAAAAACAGTCACAGGATCTGGCTCCATCTGTTTAAATAACTCATTTTCCCTTGTTCTTCCAGGTCTCTGATGCCTGTCTGCAAAATCTATTTTGCTAAAAAGGCTCTTCGTTCAAAGAAGGGCAACGAAGTTAGTGAACGGTCTAGAGAACAAGTCTTACGAGGAGCGGCTGAGGGAGCTGGGGTTGTTTAGTCTGGAGAAGAGGAGGCTGAGGGGAGACCTTATTGCTCTCTACAACTGCCTGAAAGGAGGTTGTAGCGAGGTGGGGGTCGGTCTCTTCTCCCTAGTAACAAGCGATAGGATGAGAGGAAATGGCCTCAAGCTGCGCCAGGGGAAGTTTAGGTTGGATATTAGGAAAAACTTCTTCACTGCAAGGGTAGTCAGGCATTGGAACAGGCTGCCCAGGGAAGTGGTTGATTCTACATCCCTGGAGGTATTTAAAAGACGGGTAGACGTGGTGCTTGAGGACATGGTTTAGTGGTGGACTTGGCAGTGCTAGGCTAACGGTTGGACTCGATCATCTTAAGGGTCTTTTCCAACCTTAACGATTCTATGATTCTATGATTCTATAAAACAGAAAAGTTTAACACTGATAGAGTAATGTCTGCTATGTAAAGAAAATTCTGAGATGCATATATTGTCAGCCTCAGAACTTTATCCATTTTGCTTTACACTGGTTGTCATCAAGATTTTTTCTTTTGTTAGCAGCCTAAATCTTAATGGCTATGTGTTTTATACCATTTTGCCCAGGAAAAGACTCCAAGCACTGTAGTCTTCTTTACACATGCATGACATGACAGAGTGTTCTAGCTGATAGTATCTATCCTACTGCCCTTATAGCATCTTCAACAGTGTGTGTTTAACACTTGCCATGTGCATACCCACTGCATTTATTCTATTATTCCACTACACAGATGTACGTTAGTCGGGACCAACCTATGATATCCCCTCAGTAGCCAAATACAAAGTTCAGAGCCCTGCACTTTTCCTCTGACTTCTTCAATTCTGATGTCTGTGTCCTGACTGTAGGCTTTCAGGTTGTTCACTTTGCCCTTGGTTCCAGGGCTACCTCAGCCTAACCATTTGATAACCGGTATCTCACATAAATACCACCTCGTTTTTACAGAGGAGACATGACACTCACAAGCACACTGCTCTCAAAAGGAAGGAATTGCATGGCCCCGATCTGCCTTCTGATCAACAGGATCAGAGTTGACATCAAGCCAGCCCGAGCATCATTATAAACACGTATTCTGTCTGTGCAACAAGATTTATGAAAAAGGCATAAGGTTGATGCCTACATAGGTAAGATTAAATCAAGAATAATTAGGTGCTTCAGAGGAAAAGATAAAAGGATTGAAGTGAGCAACACACAGGCAGAAACAAAAGAAAAGTCTCAAAGGCAGATGTATAAGCAACCTTTAATTATCTGGTGTTTCTTAAGGGCTAAGACCTAGTACCTGTGCTGTTACATGAACTTATTTTTACATTTGGAGATATCCAAGTTCACAGGAAAATGTCAGACTTGCACTGCAGGGGTAGTTATGCCTCATTAATACTAGCTATGTTAAACATTGTCTTAGGAAAAGGGCTTAGAATTTGTTTTGCACCAGGAGGTGCTGGTTTGTTATGATCCCAGCAGAAAGGCACTTAGATTTGTTAAGGTATAATTTAAAATGCTATTTATTAGCGCTAACACTGCAGTAGTACAGATAGTCTTATGTCCCTTTAGATGGTGGAAGCCCCAAGCGGTGTAGCATCAAACAGGACTCCTTGTGCAGCACATCCCGTCCATAGCAGAGATTCTCCCCTTTCAGTCATTCAAGCTATGGTAGGATTTTCTTACAAGTAAACAACTCTTTTATCATCTCTACAGTCAAAAAAGAAATGATGTTCTTATGAGAACTTCTTGCTGCAACGTTAGATAAAGGCCATGCAGGTGGCTTAATTGCCGGTACCAAGTGGGACCTGCCTGCAGGTTCCTCTGTTAAAATGAGCTGGCTGAGGTTATAGTACGGCAAAGGGATTTGTGCGGCACAGCATAGACTTGAAGGCCATGCTGTACATGCAGCACAGCACAGGTCTGGGCCTGCTCTGGTTAACTGTATTGTGCATCACTAACTCTTCCAGTCAGGGTCACTACAAGATCAAGGAAAAGCAAAATTCTGAGAACATCTTGAAGGTAGGTCTCCATTTGTTGATGTTCTTAATGATGTTAAATGATGAATGTAGAAGAGAGAGGGGAATTTCTGTTGGCTCATCCTTGTCTTCAAACAACAGTTTGATTTCTAAGCAGCCAGAACATGCTTGTTGCAAATTCCAGGCCAGCAAATTCATCAGCTGCATCTGCTGCTAGACGCTATTTGATTTGAAATCTGTAAGTTACAATCAGATTGTTCAAACGCTGTTATTTTGGACAGAAAGGCAACCGATACTTGATTTGTCAACCCAACTCAGTTAGACATTGTGTCTAAATAAACCACAAGATGATTTGCTCCTATGAAATATATTTTGATTTCTTTTTAGTAAGAAGATAACCTCTTCTATTGGCCACTTCATTTTAGTCTTGCAATTGCAAATTTAGCTGTTACTGGGAGAACTAGAACATATAATTTGCAAATCCATCTTTGAATTACACTTAATTTTAAATAGATTTGATTGAAAATACATCGCTTATATGCAGAAACTGATGGACTAAAAATGGAAGATTCCTAGTTAACAAATAGCAGTTCACATTAATATTGTATATAAAGGTACAATATCTATTGTATCTATTCAGGAGTTTATAGACATAACCTTAGATAAAGTAATCATAATTCAGAGGTTTTCTTAAGGACATAACCTATGGCTACCATCAAATTTTTAGGTTCCCTTTGTTTTATATAGGATAGTTGCCATTGTTTTCTTGGACAGAGCTTTCACTTGATTGTATTAAAATGCAGTTCATTGAATAACAACTTTCTAATTAGGCAACCCAAATCACTCCTTAGCAGTAACCTGTTCTCATTATTTGTTACTTTACTGGTCTTTCTGTTTTCTCGTGAGGAAAGGCTGAGAGAGCTGGGACTGTTCAGCCCAGAGAAGAGAAAGGTCAAAGGTGAACTCATCAGTGTATATAAATACCTGAGGGGAGGGTACAAAGAAGATGGAGCCAGGCTGTTTTCAGTTGTTCCCAGTGACAGGACCAGAATCAATAAGCACAACCTGAAACACAGCAGGTTGTGTCAGAACATCAGGAAACACGTTATTACTATGAGGGTGACTGAGCAGTGGAACAGGTTGCCCACGGTGATTGTGGAGTCTCCATTGTTGGAGATATTCAAAAGCCATCTGGACACAGTTCTGAACAACCGGCTCTAGGGTGGCCCTGCTTGAGCAAGGGGTGTTGGATCAGATGACCTTCCAGAAGTCCCTTCCAACATCAACTATCCTGTGATTCTGTGATTCTGTGACGAATAATAATTAGACTTTTAGTATTTCAATTATACTTTTATTATAAAATTTGATTTTGTTTTATAAATTACATGTATATTTTGGCTTTTCCTGTATATAAGGTGTGCTTCGTCTATTCCATAAATAATGTTTTGAGCATAATAAAGGGAGTTTGTGGTTTTATACTGAGTTTTGATCCTGGTACTCTTCCTTGATGGTATTAGGTCAGAACCTTTTTTCTGTTTTTCTCTGTTACCCACACCAGTCACTCATCAGAAGTTCCTAAATCCTATGCAGCACTCATATCTTCTATCCAGTCAGGAGCTTTATCTTGCCTACAACAGGCAGTTGACCCTCAATTTACATTCTCTTCTATTCGTTGTGGTCTTCAGATTGTTCTTCGTCTAGTGGATATTATGACTAAATTAAGCTGCTTAAATAAGACATTCTTTGTTACCAATTTTCATCAATTCTTGATTTGCCAACATACTTGACCAAGTATGTTGGGAGACTTCTATGCAATCTGAATAAACTTGCCTTCTATTGATTTGGTAATGTATATAGGTCATTAACTTAGAGCTTCAAAAATTTGGGGGAATCTCCATCTACAAGCATTACTGCAAAGCTCCTTATCCAGCTCCTTTAGGTCTCCTACAAAAATTATCTGTGGTTAGTCTTTTGAAAGTGTTTAATGTTAGTATATGATCCCGCACTGTCTTTTGTAGAAAAAGATAATTTACAGTTACAGCCATAGGATATGGGATGAATACATCATTTTGAATATAGAAAGGACATACTTTTTTCTTTTTAACATGCTGTGTTAATTTTTGCTTGTTTTTCTCATTGTTTTTTACATATTCATCAAAAATATTTCCTGTTCTTCAAAAATTCAGTACTATGTCATTGATCAACTGTCCTTGTTCTTGTTTTAAATTTGTTTTCAGTCAGTTATACTAATAATCACTCCAAAAAGTTTCACTGTGTATTATTCCTATTTCTAAAATACAAAACAAATGTTGAAATGCCAATGTCTTGTGGAAGATTTATTAGAACCAGTCGAATATAATTTTCAGAATAATTTCTCACTTTTTATATTCTTTCAAGTTTACTTTTTTATTCCAAAATTATAAGAAAAGCAAGTTCTTAATAAAGCCTCTGAAAACAGCTAAAACCATAATTCCATGGCAGCTACAGGAAGCCTCTGTTGAGGCCTGGAATAGAGCTGCTGTTTATGTCATAATCTACAGGTTGTGACAAATGGATATGATGTATATTATTGTACAAATACTACATTACTGTAACTGAAAGTGTGTGTATAATTGTATTTTTTATTTAATATCAAAGCAAGGACAAAAATGCACCTGTAGACATATGGAAATAATACACCAGAAGATGCTGAGAAAGTAAGAAAACCCTCTACTAGTGCAATCAGTTCAAAGAAAGCCTGATTCAAGTGCTTTTCACAATTTTTTCTTAGTTTAGGACCTTTTAACATTTGCTATAGCTCAAACTCTACTATTGACATACTGAGGCATGGAAGTCCTAAAAGAATCTGATCTGGGATCTTAACTAAATACCTCTATAGGCTGACAGAAGATGTCATAGCAGCTCTGCTGTAATACACAGAATAATAAACAGTCTTGACTAGAAAACTTGCTAACATCTGCAAAATATATATATATTAAAAATGTCTTATATTAAATTTTTGATTCCTATCATCCACTTCAGTTTTATTGATAGCTTTTTGAACATGAGTCATTGCCATAGAGGTTACAGCAAGAAGATCAAGGAATTAGACTCTTTCTTAAATGTTGCTTCAAATTTTCTCTTCAAAGTCTTTTTGAAGTCAATATACTTCAAAAATATAGTTAATCTTTGGTGGAAAAAAAAAAAAAAAACAAACAAAAAAACCCCAAACACTTTGACTCAATAATACTACTAATAATAAATTAGCATCATGATGTAGAGAAAAATTGCCCATTTTCAAATTTCACATTACTAAGCTTTATGTTAAATTTAATAGCTATGTTTTTGAAATCTTGTCAAGTACTTTCAATTTAAAAAACAATCTAACATATAAGGTCAGCATTTCCTAGTGGTGGTGACTGCTACTGACTTCTGTTCTGCAGGAAAATATTTTCCAAAAGGAAAGTTTCCAAATGTCTTGTAGTTCAAAGAAGATTAAAGGAACACTTTATAGTATACTAGAGGAAAAAACCCTACTAGACCTAGGGCAACAATGAATATATTAAAGCATTAAGTATTCACTGACCTTTTCCTTGTTGGCAAGGAAAAAATTGTAATGTCTTCAGGATGTTATTGTGATACACTGAAATACTTCCTGCAGGATATGAAATTCTTTATTGAAGAAATTAAATTTATTTTTTTACATGTATGAATGGTAAATGAAAAATGTATAGAACTTTGCCTATAGTGTTCATTTTAAACTTCATGGAGCAAACAAGATCCCATACAGTTTATCTTTTTTTAAGTAACTAGAAGTTGCAAAAAATGTTGAAATAGTATGTATTTTCAGAATGTCGTCCAGGAGATTTGTTCTTTTATCTTTCTTTTTTTTTCTGCAAATAAGGAAAACAAACCAAACAAAATAAGAAAGAAATCCAATAACTTCTTTATTTTATTTACCAGTCCATTGTGTATATTTATTTCAGTGAAAGAAAGAGTGTAGTGCAATTTTCTAAATTTGTGCAAGGCCATCACTCTCAGCTCTTACACTGCCTTTTTTGCTACACTTATAAATAACTCAAAGAATCCTGGGACATTCTGTCTCAGTCTTTTAATAAGATGAATTCTTAGTAACTAAATCAACTGTATTCTCTCTAGCTGTCTGTTGTGGTCCTGTGGTAAGTAAAATATGAGTTATGACAAAAAATATTTGAGAGAAGAGTCAATGTGATTTTTGAATACACGAAAACAGAAACCCACAAACAAACAAACATATCAGACATAATTAGGATGTTCTTCAACTTATACATTTATCCCTGGTGTAATCATCTCTGAATTTACTTCTGTATTTCACAAGGAAATAAGGATGGGAAATGTATTCAACTAAAAGTTCAAAAATATTACAGGTTTGTGAGAAAGACTTTAGGAGTTCAGTCTTTTTAATCAAAAGACAATGGTTGTATGAGAGTATTTAATTTCAGACAATAATAAATTTGCTTGCGGACTAAAAGTGCAAAGTAGGACAGCTAAAAGATTGAAAATGGTCTAAAAAGGATGTTTGTATCATTCAACAGAAAATGCTGTGCAGAATTTTCAGATAGCTTAAAACACTGAAACACTTTACAAGACCTTGTAAGGGACTCACCATCTTTCACAGTTTTAGACAGGGACTGAATACTTGGATGTATTTGAAACAAGAATTAATTCTTAGAAGCTGTTATGCAGAAGATCAAAACTTGATGACTTAAAAAATCTCCCTCAATCTTATTGAATGTATGACTTTACACTTAAAATTATTAGCTCCTGATGTGATGGCTTTGCTTAGAGTGAAAATATTTGGAGGGAATGTATGGAGGCAATGCTGGGGATGAATTTTCCTTGCCTGATTTGTTTGACCCATGCAAGTAAGTTCTAATTTATTTATTTATTTATTTATTTACATAAATAAGCAAAGTTTTGTCTAAGAAACGATGGGAGTAATACTGTTTCACTGTTTGGCCTTTATGGCATCATGAGACTCTAGGATTTTACATAGTCATTATATGCATCCAGAGTACTCAAACTGAAGAGGAACTTGGAATACTGTCTGAAGAAAATTCTTTTTAAAAAGAACAAGGGCAGCTGGGGCTGCATGTAAGGGGGAAAAAAATCACCATGAGGATAACTAAGCCTAGGGAATTTTTCCCAAGACTTGACTGGACAAAAGCCCTGAGAAAGGTAGCCTGAATTCAATGTCCGTGCTCTGAGTAGGACTTTGGAGTGGGTGACTTTCCAAGGTCCCTTAAAACTTGAATGAACCTTTGATTTTCTAATGCATTACTAATTTATTTTTCTATTAAGATAACCATTTTATATCATCAGAGGTTTTTGGGTTTTTTTCTTAATTGTGTTTTTTCTCAATACTTGTAATTTTCCCAATATTTCCCTCTTTATTATCAGACGTGGAAAAATAAAATGGAAGTCATATTTGAGATTTTTTAACAAAGGTTAACACATTTCTATTTGTTCTTGAACATACCACATGTTCATTTAGCTGAATGAAGATGCGGAAAGTAATGTATATGAAGAGATGGTTCTTTAATCTTCTATGTAGCTAGCTTCTATATAGCTAACCTTCTAAGTAGCCCTTCTATATAGCCAACTCAATATAATATTATTGAGTTTACTCAATAAGAAATCTTTAAATACAATTTCATGCAAGAGTACAATCTAAAGTATATTAGATACGACATGTGTTTCAACAGTCTATTCAATTTTAGAATGATCATTCCCAAAGTAATGTTTCCCACCCCAAAAAAGAAACATAGTTTATATCCAAAAATATGTCTTATCATTCCTCTTCTTTTGCATTTACAGATGGTTTAACAGCAGCAGTTTTTATAGTGCATAATACATCTTCATCACAGAGCAAATAACAGTTTTTCAGCCATGCTTTTAAATTCTGGGGGTAGATGTCTAGCACAGACTTATAGCCAATAAATACAGGTTGAACTGATTTCTGATTTCATTTGAGAGTTGTAATTCATAGAATATAATTTATAAAAAAAAAAGTGAGGCCACTTTGTAGTCTTATGACACGCGATAGCTTTATGATATTGGAACTATTTTTACCTATTTCTATAGAATAATCTCTATAAGAGAACCCACAGACGAAGGAGACAGGATATGCTGAATTTTGAGCCAACTTACATTATTTTCAATCTAAAATCAATACTGAGTTCCTGAGATAATATTCTGAATCCTCACAGACTAGAAAAGTTTTGCTGCAGTGGTTTGAGGCAATTACAATTTTTATAAGGATTAGCAGAAATCATCAAATTATAAGACTTGCAATTCATTTTGACAACTTAACAAATGACTATTCTTTAGCTTTAACTCACCTCCTCTGCTTTCTCACCCTCTAGTTGCAGTGTTTTAATTCCCAAACTGCATTACCTACTTTTGCCTACTCTCATTATAACCTCCCATGGCAAGCACCTGTGATCATTGCAAAGATGATTCTGACTTCACAACAGAAAGGTGTTTTTTGAAGAAGGGAAAAATATTAAAAAGGTAATATCCAAAACTTCCGCCAGTCTTACAAGGAAATCCCTGCATCCAAGCTACTTCAATGCAAACATCAACATCCGTTGGAGAGAGACCACAATATTTGCATCCTTTATCAGATATTAAAAAAAATGTCTTTTGTACCTCAAGCTTCCTTCTCTATCTGCAAAACTCATAAAAAATATACCTTGCACAAATATAAGTCCAATCTGTGAAAGTCAATAGTATATATAAAAAAAAAATACAGAAAAAACTTTTTTTAAAAATATACAAAATAATTTGCATAGTTTAGCAGCATCTGCTAATGTAAGATCACCATAAAGACCACAAATCTTGTTGTGCAGTGTCATAGAGGAATATTGCAGTCTTGGGACCTGTAGTCCGAAAGGCAAACTATTCTTCAGAGAGTTTTCTTTAGTCATATTGAAGACTGTAAGCATTAAAATGAATACTTGAACTAAACTGGGGGCAGGCACATTGACTTGATGTGCCTGTTGTTGAAAGGGCAAGTCATGGGATTTTAAGTGAAATCAAGTCATTTGCACAATTTCACGTGGCAAGCCACAGACAGAAAAGGGCATGTATATCAACTGTCATTATAATTGTTTTGAGAGAAGTGATTCACAGGGACAATCTTAATGAGTGAATGATAGAGTAGTGACTAATTTTTCATAATCAGGGCTGAGGACCAATCAACAAGGTCACACAAAAGACAAGGGTTATCGTATGGATACAAACAACAGTTTATCAGAAGTTGCATGTATTAACCCCATATACACCCACACATACAAATGCACAGACATTTAGGTTGTATAGCTGAATTTATAAAAATTATAACCTTATATGTAGAAAGTCTGAAACTTCAGCCTCACCCTGGCAGATGTAAAAAAACCCCAACATTAATGACACAAAATTAGGATAATAGTTCATTAATCTATTTATTATCATGAGAGGATTCCAAACACCTGTGTCCAAAGGACATTACTATATTGGGGGCAGGTGCCCAGGTGATGGCAGCGGGGGGCTGCAGAGGTGGCCTCTATGAGGAGAGACCGGGGCTTCTCCATGCCAGGGACAGTTGGTTCCAGCTGGCTCCAATGGACCCATGCAAGCGCAAGGCTGAGCTGAGCTGCTCAGCCAAGATGGTAGTGCCTCTCTGGGAATATATATTCAGAAAAGGGCAAAAAATGATGGACAGGCAGAGGAGGAAGGAAAAAAGAAAGAATACCCCTCTCCTCCCCCCCCCCAAAAAAAAAAAAAAAAAAAAAAAGGAAAAGAGAAAGAGAGAAACAGGAGAGGGAAAACCAAGGTTAGAAGAGGAGGAGGTACTCCATAACAGAAAAGATATCCCCTGCAGTCCATGAAGAAGCACAGGCCACAGCATATGGCTGTTCCTGAAAGAACTGTGGCCTGTAGAGTGCCCATGATGGAGCAGAGCAAAAGAGAGAGACGTAAGGAACAACAGAGAGAAATCATGTATGTACTGACCATAACCCACATGTATGTACTGACCATAACCCACACTTCTGATCGTCCTTGTGCCACTCAGGGCAGGGGTAGATGAGTCTGAAGTGAAGGAGTGAATTTAAATCTGGGAAAGGGAGGAGGAAAGACATTGTTTAATTATTTGTCTTTTTATTTCCCACAGGCTTTCTCATTTCACTCTTATTTTCTTCCCCTATCTCACTGAGGGGAAATGCGGTGATCGGATGGGTGAGTGTTTGTTAGCCAAGGCTTTCACACAAAAATTACTGATTCTAAAGAGCAGAAAGGGCAACAAATACTTCACATAAATATATGTCCACATTTAAGCTGTAGATCAGGGCATTTTTGGAGGTAGAATGAAAACTTGATATGAACAGAATCAAAGGAAAACTTTTGCACGTGATGCATGTGGAAGAATATACCCAAATTAGCCTCTTGTGCTGTAAAAGTGATGTTAAAAAAACTGGATGCTCAGCCCAATGCTTGCATGAGACCTTTGACAGCTTCAAAGCTAAATGAACTAGTATAAGACACCTGGTAATCTGAATGTATATATTTTCATATGTGTGTGTGTGTAGATGGATGGATGGATGGATGGATGATTCTATTTTTATTTCTGTACACTCTTTTCTAAATTGTTTTTCATTGTGCTTTCACTTGGACTTTGTAGACACACTGTTACTTATTTTTATCCTAAAATGGATTTGCTTCAAGTATAATTTTCAGAGTGACAGGTCCTCAAGCAAATGCTTTGACAAGTACTTTATTATTCTTTTTTTCAGAAATGAAGGAATTCTTAAGGCATGCCTTCCGCACCACCATCATAAGGGTATAACAAGCAGTGTTATAGCTAAATTTTCAAGAGTATGCATGTGAATATGAACTAACACTCCTCTGTAATCTGTGGCAAGGACCAGAAACTTCTTTACTTGCAACAGGACAGGAAATTATGCCAAAATTTCATTCTTAAGGTGCTTAAACTCAAAGATCTATATTTTTATACGATTAGAAGGGTTCCTACATATATTCGCCCAGATAAAATAGCAGCTCCCAAACAATTTTTAAGTACAATCCAGGAGCTAGCATGAGGCAATGACCATCTTCAAGGAGTTGTTTGATGGAGACCACCATTTTGGAAAGGTGGGAAAGTTGAATAGTATGGATACAGGCCATTTTAGGCCAGCTGGTCTCTATACTATAAAACAGTTCCCTGTAGCCTAAGGTCCTGGCTATGTTTGTAACAGAGGACAATAGTAAAGATCTAGTAAGTTAGTTAAAGTACATAATTTCTGATATCAGTTCAATTTTTCTCTTAGCCAGCTGTAAGCTTTTTCTCTTGACCAGCTCAAAATCAAGCAGCAAACTGAGCAAGACTTGTTAATAATCCTCACAAATCTAGAGAAAGAATAGGTATTGGACTCTGGCTTCTGTGACCAGAACTCTTAGTATCTACTTTTTCTATTATCCCAGTGGAATGTATGACAAAATCTAGCCATCATAGTTGATTTCTTCTCATCCAGTGTTCAAGTTTTGTGATGAAGAATGAAGACTTGATGCAAATAGAGCTAAAGGAAGGTTTATACGGGACTTCCATTTAATACATGGAAGCATGCAACAAAATCAAGATCTTCCACTGTAAAAACAGTTTTGAAGAAGGTCTTGGGAAAAATCTGGATACTCTTGGATTTGAGCTATTGATCCAAGGTTTGTAGCTTATTCAAAAACTATACAGCATGTTAGATATTTCTAGGACTGAGCTAGAACATAGTGAGCCTCAAACTGTTGAGAACTATATATATAGTACAGCTTTTATCCTACCTACATTTGTTGTTATTCTGATCATGTTGCAGTATCTTCTTATCTTGATAATGATATTTTTCATCTGGGTTACAGTGTTCACTTCAAGTGTGTGTATACTGTTTGTCATCTCATTATTCACTAAATGCTTTCAACTTTATTACCATTCTCTGCACCTAATTAAAGACATTTGATGTTTCAGGTTTGATGTGGTTTTTCTGCCATTTGTTCTGTTTTCCTTTTAAGTTGTTGTTCATACCAGTCAGTTGTTCCCAGCCATCTAAAACTGTTTTCATTTGTAATGATCTCTTTTTGTTTCCTTCCAGTATCTGAAATCCTAGCATTACTTTAACTTGAAGAATGCTTAATAATTTTCAACTGCTCCAATAGTAAAGTTTATTTGTCTTCGGCTTGACAGTGAATTTCTCATTATATGGACCTGACCTTTTAATCCATTTAAAATCTGCATTTCTAATCTACCTGATCATGTTTCTGGGTGCATTATTTCTTGACTTGATTGTGGAGCTAAGATGAAGTGAGATTGTTGTGAAAGTGTCATAATAAACTGTGAAAATTATTAACTCAGATAACCTTTGTTCAAGTTAAGTTCAAACATGTTCAAAGAGGCAACTATAGACTGTGGAATCCAAATGCAATGTAAATACACACATATATTTTTTAGAAAATATCTGTGTTCGCTGAATGGTATGAAGACACTGTGGTGACCAGGACAGATTGTCCGCTTTACAGAGTCTCTTCACTACAGGTCCAGGATGGGTTAACCACTGGAAACAAAGCCTTCTCTTTTATACTAAGGAAGGAGTCGTAGGCATCCCTTGGATCTCTTGCTGTCTTTGCTGCTCTTTTAGGCATTCATTTGATACCACTCTTACCTCACTTTTGCTACTACTTTATAAGATATTGCCCTCCAGCATAGGCTTTAATGAATCCCTCTAGCACTGTGGCATAAATGAAGAGTTGAGCTACATCAGAACATATGAAGTTAATTATGTTAGTGTCCTTTTAACACAACATGCTACCATTTTTATAGGAAATTGCAAACTGGGATGAATAAAAAAAACTCCCCTCTGGGAATGAAAAATGAGAATCTGCATCATTTTATTATCCATGCAATGGCAGTGAATCTTCTCTTTAGGATAACATAGTCACCCACATCATGTTACAAAAGAGATTATATGTTGACAGGAAGATACAGAGAAGGAAATCAACCCTTGCTAAGATTAGCACATCAGTATAAATCTGGCTATTTTCTTACAAGACATCCTACTGTCAAAAAAAGAATGCTGTTTGCTGAGAAGGCATAGGCAACCTAGCCTCTCTGTTGCACAGCCAAGCTGTTAAAATCTGCTGGAAAGCTTCCTTGAGTAGTTATGTACAGATCTTTGTGTGTTTTTTTTTTTTTTTTAATGATTGATGAACATGGCTGCAGTTCGAATCCTTACTGAGCTTCACCAGTTCTTTACATAAATGCATAAATAGGACTTTCTTAACAGCAGGGGTTTTTGTTTGTTTGTTTGTTTGTTTTGGTTTTTTGTCAGAGTTACTATGCTGTAACAAATTCTGCTGTTATTTGTGTTCACATGCCTGAAAAGATTATGACCACTTCTGTGTCTTCAGAATTCTAAAAGAGATTATAAAAGCAATATACAGCAATGTGTATTGTATGCTACAATATTGACAGAATAATGCTACCTAGAGTGAAAATAATTTTAGCCTGATCTGATATTTTGGCTGGCAATGCATTAGCCCAGTGTTGAGAAATAAAATATCAGATGTGCTAAACAGAAGAGATGATTAATGCCTAATAGATAGTCCTAAAAAGGTAATAAGTGACACCTGAGGTAATATTTCAGAACACACGATGTATTTAATGTATTATGTCTTCTTTGGTGATGACAGAATATTTTGTACAATTAATTGCTTAAGCACAGGCTAAATTTATGTACACCATATCTAATAGTATTGTTTAGGAGTGTAAATGAGACTTATGAATAAGTGTTTTGCTAGACCAGGACCTGTCAGAAGGCCACAGAAAGAATATAGAATGTTAAGAGTAATTTTATGATTTAAATATATTTCATTACCTTTTCATTTTTAAGTAATCATCACAAAATAAACAAAGTTCACAAGTATTTGATTTTTGATATGTGACTTCTGAGTTGTATTAATTAGTTGTAGTGACAAAAATCACAAGGTATTATTTTTGTTCCTAGTTTGTTTTTGTATAAATCTTTTAAACAGGAGGAAAGACTAAAAAGCTAGACTACTAGAGACAAGTAGTGCTAGATCTTATTGTGGATGTTCAGAAAGTGTATATAGATAATTTTTCCTTTCTAAGGTAAACATTATTCTCTTTCAAATCAGCAACATAAACAAACTAACAAATAAATAAATAAATAATAAAATACCCTGTGGAAATTAGTTATTGCACAGAAAATACCTCCAGTTTAAGGAAAAAGCTCATAGTGGTACAGATGTTTGAAATTATAGTCTGGAACAGTTTACCAGTTGCATTTTTGGAAGAGTTATAGAGTCTTTGGGTTGACTGATCTTTGTTTTATCAGTATGTGGTTAAATGAACATTTTTAAAGCAAATAATGCTTATGTTAAGATTTACATTAAGCTCTTATTTTTCTAAAAAGAAATATTAATTTCTCATAGAAATTGTACTAGTTATACTTCTAGAGTCATATCATCCAGACTGAAGTGCAAGAGCGTATAAGTCATAGGAAGGGAAAAATCTTATCAACATTTGAACGAAGGCATCTTTATTGCTTACTCATGACTACTAATTCATGAGCTTGCAGGCCAATTTTTTTAATGAAGATTCATTTTCAAGAGAAATGAATACTTTTTATCAAAAAATCTAGTAACTGAACAACTTGGTTTTAATTTTTCATGTGGGTATCCCTTCATTGCATTTGATCTGATGTACATTATTTCCTGTTGCATGTTACATAATGATAGTGTAGATGTGCTACAAGGAAACTGGATGTATTTATAAGTACTGCCTTACACCATCTTGAGATTTACAATGTCTAATTTAATTGACATTATGATGAAAATGCAGCGTTTTAATCTGAAGACAACTGGATGATTTAAGAACATTTAAAATACCCTCTGTTCATTTTTGTGCATGTCTAGTCATAATACAGATATACAATATTTATGTGTGTCTTCAGAACAAGTATTTTGTCTCCTATTCCTGGGACATTATTAAGAATACTGGCAGTTTTATATACCCTGGCTAAGTTAGTATCAATCACAGCAGCCACTTTCCAAGATTGGCAATTTTGTTTCTTTTAATTTAAAACAAATGAATGTGTATGCACTGTAATTTCATGAGAGCACAGAATGTGGTTCTGTCAGAGATTTGCCTGCATAAGAACGATAGACCTTGTATTGAAGCGTGATGAGTGCTTTCCTTTGTAAGAATGTGCTTCAACTGATAGCTGAAGCATCTCTTCACTTTACTGTTTTGGGCTTTTTTTTGCTGTGCTCTCAATAAACAACAAGTTGATATTGTGTTTTTACCACATGTCCTATATTCAATGGCATGCTACTAGACTAGTCCTCTGGGAAGCAGATGATCTGAGATCATATTCACCTGAAGATGAATACAAATCTCATATCTCAGAAAAAAAATTTCTGGTTTAGGCCTTTTTTTTCTTTTTCTTTTTCTTTTTTCTTTTTTCTTCTTTCTTTTTTCTTTTTCTTTTTTCTTTTTCTTTTTCTTTTTTTTTTTTTTTTTTTAATTAGATCAGTCCTGATGAGGCTGCTCCATTCTGTATAGAGAAGGAAATATTAATTCGAATAAAGGCTGGGTTTTAAAGGGTTTCCCAGAGAGGAATACATTAACATTAACATGAACTGGTTATCATTGTTCATTAACAAAATGCATGGTGACAGTTAGGCACCTTGGACTATGAATCCCACTGGCTGATAAAGGTTTAAAACTTCAAGAGATCATACAGTTATACTCCCTTCTTGTTTTCAAGCTTCCTCCTTGGCTCTGTAGCTTTATTATTCCAGCCTGAGGGACAGAGCCTTCCCTCAGAAGATGGCAAATTTGAACTTTTCTGGCCAAGGTTAGAATTGATCCTCAGTTTCCATTCTACTATAGGCATTAGGCTGTTATTTAATGTGAACCACCTCCCTCTCTGGCTGTCATTTTGCATGAGAGTGGCCTTGGGGTTGCTGTGTTTTTCTTATATGGATGATATGTGCATGTCAGATGTTTTTGAAAAATCAGATCAGCTTGGGCCTGTCAGTGCAGTGTGTGTCTGATTTGTGAATGCCCAAACAGCCTGAGGTTTGTGAAAAGGCTTCAAAGTTTAGATCTGTCAACTTTGTGGTATTGCTAGTCATGAAAAACTACAAAAACTTAAAATTAATAGAAAAACAAAAAATTAATAAAATTATCTACAGTGGACACGTACATTCTTAAGCAGTCTTTTTCTGGAATCACAATTTTGGATTTAGCTACCAAAATTCTATTTAAGCTGCACTTTACACAATAAGGTTTATTTGGGTTTTCTGGGGGCACTGCTTAAGAGAGTCATCAAATCACTTCTGCTCCATAATACAAAGGTCTTTTAGAGCTTTAAGATTCCTGGTTTGTATTTGCTGATAACCACAGGTGTTAAAAATATTTCATGAAATAGAAAATTATGCAGTTATATTTTATGTTCAGTGACTCTGAGATGGAAGCTAAGGAATATTTTTAAAGAAAAAGAATAAAAATGTGCATATTAGTTTCTCTGAGATTATAATAGCAATGTCCCTGTACCAAAGCCAACAGTATGCGTCATTGGTTTAGGTTTTGTTGGTTGGTTGGTTTTAATTTAAAAATAACTAAGCTCTCTTAACTTTAGGAAATATTAGGGTACACTTTTGTTTGTTTGATATGGTGCCTGTTTTTCCATTTATTGGAACTGTCACTTTTACGATATTAATGGTAATATAACTAAGATGACTAGAAAAACTAGAACCTTTATGCAGACTTGTTGAACAATCATGTATTTATGATGTTCAATTTGTATTAATATTCTAGACTGAGTATAAATATTTCTTAATGAAGTTTTTGCAATATTCATTATTTTAAAGTCAGTTGCATTCATTACAGTGGTTAATTCTTCATTGCAAATTCACAAACACGCATATATATTAAACCCTTCTTAGCTAATTACAGTTTTAATTAGCATAGCCAGCTCTCCTACAGACTTAAATACCTTCAGTATCAAGCTTTCAGTGCCAGCAGATGAAAGTGTGAATTCATGAAGTTATGAATAATTGAATAAAATTCTCATCTGTAATGCCAAGATAAGGTATAGCTATGTTAAATAAGGTTGCAAGCTTCTAGTATTTGGTGTAAAAACACAGACAAGGTTGCCACAGTTTCACACACATAGGCTTCAGATGGTATTAGACATTATAGAAGGCATTCACCCAGGGCTTGCACATATAATGCAGGACTAATGAGACCTGTGTGTTTCTAGAGCAGCAGCTGAGAGCTCAAGAGGGACATCCAAGGCACTAGTAAGTCATGTTAGGTGTCTGTGTATGGTAAACTAAATCAGTTCCCTGTGGAAGCGAACAGAAGGACTCTCCTGTTTTTACTGATAGTATTGGCAATAAAGCCAGTGTCTGCATTTAGATCTTGTGTAGGCAGCTTAATCTCAGACTGAATCTCCTTTCTAGTAACTAAAAGCAAAATGTATTCATACATAAAGATAGGGTCCTTGTGCCTTTAGAGATGCCCTAAGATATCCTGCTTTACTTTCATCTGCTGGTACATGTTTCCCATGAACTGTGTTGTGTCTGTCTTGCCTTGCAAATACTCTGTCACCAATTAGAGCCATTGTGGTGGGTTGACCTTGGCCAGATGCCAGACACCCACCAAGCCGCTCTTTCCTTCCCCCTTCTCAACAGGACAGGGTGAGAGAATAAGATGAAAACCTTGTGGGTCAAGATGAAGACAGGGAAAACAGATTCAACTTGGTGAAAATTAATTTATTGACCTCTCTATGGGCTGCAGGTTCCTTCAGGACATATCGATCTGCTCCAGCATAGGCAGCAGTGTGGATATCTGCTGCACCGTGGCCTCTCCACAGGCTGCAGTGTCGATATCTGCTCCAGTGCCTGGAGCATCTCTTCCCCCTCCTTCTTCTCTGACTTTGGGGTCTGCAGAGCTGGTTCTCTCGCATTTGTTTTTTTTGGTCCTCTCTCCCAGTTGCTGTGCCCTTTCTTAAATATGCTCAGCCATGCCCTGCAGTGGGCCCATTGGAGTCAGCTGAAACCATCTGTGCCTGGCACGGGGCAGCCCTGCCCCACCCCCCCACTTGCTACCACCCCTGCAGCCCCACCCCTTGCTACCAACACCGTGACACCTACACCCAACACAACCGTGTTTAGACAAACCTACTGAAATTTAACCCAGAAGAAAAAAGAGTAACTACATTCAGTGTAACATTCAGTGACTTTTTATGTCATTCGATAGTTATTATGGACTTAATTTCATCTTTCATATATGGCTTGTATTGGATAGTGAAGTGATAGAGGTGCACAGCCCTTGGGAAGCAGAAGTTTCTAGGATGGACAGCAGTGCAGGCTGATTGCTATCCCGCTCGTGGGAGTATAGTGTGTTGCCTCGGCACTGTCCTCCCTGCAGAGCCTAAAAGTACAGGGAAGGTCCTCTCCCTTTACACATTCTGTCACTGCAATATTAATTTTAATACTCTCTACTTGAATTAGCAAAATCACCAAGTAACATGTCATTTGTGCTGCTGTGTGTGCTGAAATGATGTTCTTATGTATAGTTACTGTTAATATCTAGTTACAGACTGAGCAGCTTGACAAAAAAACAGCTTAATATATAGCAAGATTTATCTCTGCATGTGAGAAAAAAATTTGGATTGTAACTCAAGTTAGTTTTGTATGCAGAAAACAATTTGGGATGATCTGTATGCGTAGAAACAATGAACAGAATCATTCTTTGTGCAGAGATCCTTGATGAGAATGATAATAAGTCATTTGCAAACTTGACTTTGGGGAATAAGGTATTCAATTATTAGTCACATCTATGAAAGTCAGCCCTTTTACTGTGTCTTTGGCTATTCATATTGTGTTATTCCCAGTTAAATTACAAAGTAGGGTTATCTGCTTTGATGACAAACTTTGAAGTGCATTTGACATTCACTGCCACTGATACTAAATGTCTTGCTATTCAATAATTAGCACTTTTTATTTGTGTGTTGGTTTAATAGGATTGTATTGTTTTCTCTATAAAGACTGTACATTTCAGCACCATTTCTAGAGAACTGTTTTGGTTTTAATCCCCTCTAAGTTGTAGAGAAGTTTTCCACATTTTATGCACCTCCACTTGTGATCAAATTTAATTCATCTCTAGAATAAACAGTAACACCTTCTACTAACTTTCTATGGAGATGTACCTATTAAATCTAAAAATGGTCTTTAACAATGTAATATGTCAAATAAAGTCCAGTAGACCTTATGGATGACAAGGGACTTAACAGGTTCCCCAAACCTTAATTATCAAGAGTATTTTAAAAGTTGTGCAAATTGGGATTCTTAACAAAAAGAGTGCCTGTGAAATATCCCTCCAAGACAATAGGAGTAACTCTTCAGAGAAATTTCAATTTTATTAATCCGGTTATCCTGATTAACAGAAAATTAAAATGGAGGAAAATTTCTCATAGCATTGTATCACTATAAAAAAAAAAGGAGGGAGAAAAAAGGGAAAAAATAAACAATTTACTTCATAACTGCCTTTGGTTAAAATCAAAGTTAGAATAAAACACTGTCAAGGCCTTTTAGAAGTGTTTTCTGTTATTTTTTTGGTGTGGTAGAAACAATTCTTATATATGCCTTTAATACTGCTGTGTTCACAGTTCAGTAAACATGCAGCTTAAGCAAAATAACTGTGTCAGCAGTTGATTGCAGATCAATATTTTCACAGTACTGCTGAGTGCTGAATTAAGAAAGTTGTCTATTTCAGAGATAAATAATGCTGATGACTGAAGAAAAACTGAATTTATCCAGGAGAAAGCTTTGTCTTGGAGATAGCTAAAATCTGTGCAGCTTGTGTCATGTGAAAATTGTGGTTTGCTTCTTCAATAGCCAAACAATAACACAAATGAAAGATTTACGGCATGCAGAATTTCTGTGTTGACATTTTCCATATGTCCCTCTTAACTGCAGAATAAAATGGGCTAAAAGCTGTACTCTGTCAAATTTACACTAAATTTCAGACTATTAAAAAAATACATACCCCCAAAAAATTTTCATTGTAAATTAAAAGCCAGTCTGCTTAGCGGATGGAACAAAACAAGCAACAGATTTTTCCTACCATTTATATAGAAACCTTGGAAACAGTAACCAAAATTCCTTTGTCATAAACTAGAATATAACTTCAAAGTATTTCTGCAACTGTGTACAAAAATAGGGGTGGCTGTGAGAAATACGAGAAACATGAAATACTAGTGTGTTTCTAGAACAGACAGCGTATTTCTTCTTTGTATTTTACATTATAACAACAGACAAATATCTGTGTGATGCAAACCTAGAAGAGAATAAAGGTGTCTTACTTTATCTTCAACAGATTCATAAAGTTGCTAGGAGAGGTAAATTATGCACCCAGTGTTCAAGTGGAAGGTGAAGTGATCCATGTAATCCTGACAAAATTTTGGAAGTCATAAAAACAATTTTTTTTTTTTAATTATTATTTTTTTATTTTTTTTTAAATTAAAGGCAGAATCAACACTAAAAACTAATTGAGAATCCCTATAATAAACTGAATACATCCCTGAGGAATAATTCTTAACACCACTCAGGGGCCTTACTAAGTTGTCAGGGAGATGTACTTTCAAAGCATACCTTCAGTTTCTGATACAGTGCATTCTCTACATGATAATGCTGTCCCAGATGTATAACAATATTCAATCTGTTTTTAGATGGTAGTCACAGTCTTTTCCATTCATTGATATTAGTGGCAAATTATGGGAGTGAAAATAATGAGGTATAGCTGAGGATCCTGCTCTATACATGGTAACTGGGGGCATGAGGCAAATAAACCATGGCTGAACACACAGGTACAAAAGATATTTTCCAGCTGTAAATATATGGCACCAAATAAGTATATATTAATGTATACTCTAAAGATTGTCTCCAAGTTTTTCATACTCACATGATCCCTAGGAAACCTGGATTTATGATGTGACCTCCAAAACAGGTCTTCCCCAATGATAGGGTGAGATTTTAAATGCTGCTGCAGAAGCCAAAACTACAGACAGCTCATCACTGGTAGTTAGGAACTACTGTTGCATATAGTTAGCCAAGTTCAACACTGGTGCCTGGAACATTGTCCCATACTCATTAACTTTCACAAGTAAATGAATGTGTTTTTTACTGATACTATAGTTAAGCAGCAATGAAGTAAAAATGTTTGGTGGCAAAGTAAGAAATCCTATGTCCTGCTGGGACTGAAGGTTTTTCTCTCTCCCTGTCTTCCCTGCCAGGGAGAAGAGCAGCCTCTCAGCTTTTGCCAAAAGACAGGGAAAGTTTTTTTCTTTTCTGTTTTTCTAATAAGAGCTCCAAAAATTAATTGAAGTCCACAGCTTTATGAAAAACAGTTGCCAAGGGCAAAAGTCAGTTAAAATATGGTAGATAAAGGCTGATGGTGTGGTAAACATACACAGAATTATGAGTCATTATGAATGGAGCTTATGTAGCTCTGGGGGAGAAAGGAGATATTTCCCACATGACAATGCCCAGTGTAAGAAAAACACTTAGGTTTAGCATCTGGAAACTTGTCCAAAACATTAGTATTTTTCATGATGAGGGTGGTGAAACACTGGAACGGGTTGCCCAGAGAGCTGGTAGATGCCCCATCCTTGGAAACATTCAAGCACAGGCTGGATGGGGCTCTAAGCAACCTGATCTAGTTGAAGATGTCCCTGCCCATTGCAAGGGGGTTGGACTAGATGACCTTTAAAGGTCCCTTCCATCCCAAAGCATTCTATGATTCTATGATTCTATTGGTGGGCTGTGGGTGGACATCATAAAAGTCCCTTCTGTATGAATTTTTGTGAATGGATTCTAGAGGTGCCAATAGATGTGGATGGAAAAAGAGCTACCAGAAAATAGTAAGCCGAAGAGTGGAAAAATAAATGCTGAGAGGCAGCATGTGAAAGTCTCTAATACCTGATGATCTCTGGAGACTAGCAGTCCTGCTGAGTCCACAAGAACAGGTGAACTCAAAACATCAATAATTTGTTGCCTCTATTCAAGGCCACCAGTAAAAACCAACATCAGCAAGGGGTTTGTATAATTCAGACTACATCCAAGAAGGTGGTGGCTGCTATATGCAGACAAGTACTTCAGGATTATATGAACACCTGATGAAAGAAGGACCTTCTTGAAGGACTTTCTGAAAAAACAACCAAGCAAATGCACTGTGACCCTCTGCTTCTGTGTAAGCAGCTAGGGCTCGCCTGCCAGCTATTTCTCCAACCAAATAAGAATCAGTAATTGTGTGTATGCATCTATGTGTACAATGGGAAAGGATATGTGAATGTGTTGTAGAAACAGTTATCTGTTCTTAATAACAACAGCTTAATTAATGAAAGGCATTCTAGTAAATATTGGTTATAATCGGTGTCTCCCCTGATTTGATCCCCTTAACAGGGAAAAAGGAATTTACAACAGGAAATGAGTCTTTCATGCTTTTTGGAGAAAGAAGTGAAAGTGTGGGATTGTGATTAGTACTTGTAAGAAAATGAGGGGAAAAGATGGAATGAAAGGGGAGGTAAGAAAATGGTTATGAAAGACAAAAAATTATTTGAGTTTTTGAACAGGTTCAGTGGTCCAAGAAAAGTACTTTATGCTCCCATCCACCCAGTTCACAGACCATTGTCAGAAGTAGGTGCTGGTCACTGGACTTTTTCCTGTGAGGTTGAAATCTACAGGAATAACAAGGACAGAACTGAATGAGACTGAACTACTTGTCATGTGGCCTGCACATATACTCATCAGAAAGCTGCTACTTCTATATATTTATTTATTTATTTAACCCAAAAGCTATGTAATCCCAGTTGAACTTTTAAACTAAGCATACTGTGTTTCTGGGTTCCATTTTATGGAGGATATTACATAAAAGACTACAACTTAAAACAGATTAAAATGTAGGCCTTAAAATGCATCATCCTGTCTGTCTGTATTTTGGAAAGAATACAGACTTTGCATGCTTTTTTCCTGTATTTGGAATGGGTAAAAAAAAAAAGAGGTTTACTTCCAAGTAGTTGTCCCCATAACATCATACAATGATG
This sequence comes from Platalea leucorodia, assembly GCF_965183815.1. NCBI lineage: Eukaryota > Metazoa > Chordata > Aves > Pelecaniformes > Threskiornithidae > Platalea > Platalea leucorodia. Next base: position 48,918,047 of record NC_138824.1, read on the forward strand.
GAACGGAATTTGTACCCATCTTTGAGAAACAATAATTTCATAGACTAACCTGAGTAATACCTGGGAAGGGCCCATCATCTTAACTAGAGCAGAAATAACTGTGCTCTCACAAAGCACAGACTATAATGAGAATCACTTAGAGACAGAGTGTATAAAACAGATAAAAGCTTAGAGAACAAATTTTGAATTTTAGTCTTTTAAAACAGTAATAAATGGGAAGTTCTTATGTACTTACTTAGCAATTTCACAGCAGACTTAAGATAAACTCTGGTATAGAAAAAATTCAGAATCTTATCTCACTGACCATTATTTGTCAGCAGAATTGTACTTTAATATAAGCTTTACAAGACTGGGATTTATTCTGTTCCATCTAAGAGTGATGGCAAAAAGTTAGCATGTAATTTTAATTGTCCTTGTAAGGAATTTATTATCTTCAGGCTTATGCACGAGTGTAGCTAATTATAGTAGCATTTGCTAAAATTGTCCCTTTTTAAATCAATGAGCTTCAAAAATCTTCACCTAAGATTCCTAATAAACTTAGCTGTGGAATTCTTGGCACTAATGTTAAAACTTTTAACAAATCTTGAAAAATCACATGGTTTATAAAGATTCAAGGACTTCCAGCGCAATTCTGATATTTTTAAAAGCAAGAAAGCGTGCCACTTGGGACTACATTTTTTTCCTCTCTTAGACAAAATATTAGGGTGGTTAAACCGGAATGACAACAAGAAATCTGTTTATAAAAATAAGTTGGTTAAATTGTTCTGTAGAAACTAGATCTAATTAAACCATTGTCATTTACTCCATTGTGGGAAATGTAGATTTAAAAAGCCTTTGTTGATATAGTTTGGGCTTCTCCACCGCATTTGGTTTTGTTTCTTGCCACAACCTTAAAAACAAAGAATATTTCAACCAATCTCAAATTGTAGTAGTTCACAGAAGAGACTTTCACTAGAAATGACTTCTGAATTCTCGATCCAGTGTCATTCAAAGCTTTATTAAAGGTTAAAATGATATTACAGGATGTTGTTTCTGTACTTCAATAAGTCAAAATGCCACAGAGTATCCAAACAAGGGACATACATAAAAAACAGCATAAATGCATTACAGTATGAAGTTACATCAGCTGAGCTTCAGAAGCTTGTTAGAGGCATAACTTGACTACTTTAAATGAGATTCAATAGAGTTGCATTGCAAAAAGTTCTACAGATCTCTGACAATGTTAAAACAAGTTCCAAAAGCTGTAACTGGAACACAGAAATTTAAATCAGAAATGAGATGCAACTTCCTAGCTCTAACTGTGAGAGGATTAAAGACAGAAGAGCTTTCCAGCTGAGATTGTGGGATCATCATGACCTGAAGACTAAAATAAGTCCTGAAGTACATCCTGTAAATTATCTTCTGAGGAAACTGTAAGGTCTGGTTACAGAGAAAATACTTGAATGATTTTGTGGCTTCTACTCACCTTAAGATGTACCAATCTATTAATGTTTATCCCATAACTTCAGAGTTTATTGAAGAAAATGTTATCTTGCTTTTTCTTTCAAACTGCAGTTTAGTATAACCTTTCATTACAGGAGGAAGCATAGTTCCTATTCCAAGCAATGAGGTGTTACAAGCTTACTTCAGAGACAGAAATCCCATCAAGTATACAAGAACAGTCTTAGTATGCAGTAGAACACAGTTGTTTCTGTTCCTTTTGTAAAAGTTCTTGCCAGACATGCTATAATATTTTTCTATGTTACCTGTTCATTCATGTTAATGAATTGTTCTCAATGGTAATGTTGCTGTTATGCAAAATGTTTAGTTGGGTGCCTTATATACATTTTCAAGGGTGTTTTGGTTTTGGTTTTGTTTATTTACACAGACTATGTATGTCAATACTATTGCTACAAAACTCAATTTCTTGAAAATGTAGTGTTTTCACAGGTGTGCTGACATTGTATTCAAAATTGATTCAGGAATTTCTTGTAGAGCAGTTCTTATCTCATTGTCCTACAACCAGTGTATTATTGAACCAGGTCTCAGAAATGCTCTGCAATAAAAATACTTAAAAATATGATGTAATACAATAAAAATGAAGGAGAAAAAGAAAAAAGATTACTTACAGTCAGTGAAGTGATAAATGACAGTCTAAAAAAGCAAATGGTGGTGTAGCAAAGACTGATTATTGGATAGGCTTAGATGGAGACAGTGCACAATATTCCCTACTGTTAAATATCCCTACTGATGGAAACAGATGCACACTCACTTCTTGCCTATGGGTATGGACTGTGGCTTGCTTTGGAAAAGTTTTATAGGATAGTCAAGAAAGGAGTGATGGCATGTTTCAATAGAGGACTTCTTTTGAACACGTGGGAGGCAATATCTGAATGGTGCATGTGGTAGCATACTATTCCCACAATCAACATGCTGAGATATCAAGTGATATGTAATATTCCTATCAATTAATTAATCTATTTGCCTGACTCTACTTTAAACATGAAACCACTTATTAAAATACTGTGGAATTATCAGTAAACCACTGTGACTATTTTCTTTTTCTTTCTTGATTCAATTGCTGAATTGATATAAAACAATAAAATAAGATGATTAGGTTTTAACAGAAATGGTATTTTTCATGTTTGGAGGAGAATATAGGAAACATTTTCATTTTTGATTGAAGAAAATGCTTTGCTCAGGGAAAAAGTAAAAAAAAAATCATATTATAAAGTTATTTATATTTCATTTTTCTTTCTTGGAATGCTTTAATTTTTTAAAAAATGTATTTTTGAAACTATTGAAACATATTTTTATACTTTTAATATTCTTTAACCACAATATTTCATTTCTAAGCAAAACATACCACCAATTGTAATACTTCCAGACCTCTACTTTTCCAACTACAGCAGCCATAGTTTTTCCTTCTTCACTTTTTGCTTTCCTTTTTTTTTTCACTTATACTACTGTATTTTTGAAGATCTTTTTATTAACTGAAGATATGTCAACAAGTTGTAGTCAATGTTAAACTTCACTGACCAACACAGATGTGGAAAAAAAAGGGTTTACATTATCCAGTCAATAATGTTTTGATTTAGCCACAAATGTAAGGAGATAGGCTTCTTTGTTGCACTGTTTCAGGCTTCAGTAACATTATTAAAATCCCACTGCTTATGCAGATCATTTTTTTCTGTAGTTGTAGGTAGAAACACTATGGAAAAAGTTTATAAACAGCTGAAAATTTTTCAAAGTATTTTAATATTTCATTTGCATATGGTTTATTTCTTCAAGCTTTTTGATACACCCATGTTCTTTTCAAATGTACACCAAAATTATTAATAGGCTAGAAAACAGCATTTCAAACACTATGATAGATTTTCGGAAGGAATATAAGAGATAGATAGAAACTTATAAATGAAGATTAGGTACATGCCAGGTTTGATCTTTTTTTTTTTTTTTTACTTTTTTTCAGAATGGTCATAGACTACTAACTGTTAATTGACTTTAGCTAGCTGCTCTGATACTTTTTTTTTTTTTTTTTCCCCTTCTCTTTCCCTCTGAATTTCCAAGGCAGATTTTACTCCTGCTGACAGACATCTGCTCTGGGAAGGTTGCCATAACACTATTTAAAATAACAGAGCCTAATTTATTGGTACAAATCAGGAGAAAATGCATCACAGTAATTGGAATAACTTTACATTATTAAAATTTACTCCATGGGAGAGAGACACCTCAAGGTATCTGCTAATTATTTGTCAGTAACAATGAAGAAACTGCTACTACAAAAGCCCTGGGAAGTTCTTTGGTGAGAAATCTGACTAGAAAGCAGAACATTTGCTTGCCAAAACATTTTGTTTGACTACTATCCTCAGGCTGAAGACTAACTAAGTAGAATACTAAGACTCTTTGGTCAAATATGCCAATCTTTTCCCATACAGCTGCTGATTCTGTCAGGAGTGAAAAACCTTGTGTTTTCTCCACAGCTTAGCACAGTTGTTACGGTTTCCACCCTTAAAAACATTCTGTTATATGTCATGTTCATAGCACAGTGATCTATTAAATTCCACTGAAGAAAAACATTTCAAATGTGGGTGATTTTAGTATACAACTAGTCTGAGAAGCAGTTTAGAAGTTCTGAGGATAAAAGGTAGATTAAAATTAGGAAATAATTTATTTTTTAGTAGTAAAAAAAATGCGAAGACGTTGCTAAGGATTAAAAGGTGGATGATTCATCTTGGAATTTGGCTGTCTGTGTGGCTAACAATTTTGAACATTTAATTTTTACTTCATCGGGAAATATTTTGATTTCTCTTTGAGGATTTCAACCTTATATAATCAGTTGTCCTTTCTGTCTTTTTTATCCCCCTCCACTTATTGCACCTCAAATTTCAAAATCTGACATGTATTTTTATGCATATGAATTCATTTTTGTTTGAGTAGAAGAGCAAGGAATGATTGTTTAGAATTGCACCTTATGTACTAACTGGGGAAAAAAAAACAAAGAAAACAAACAAAAAACCCAAACAAAAAAAACAAACAAAACCCTGTCAGTTATTGAACGAAGACAATAATTGTGACTAAGGCTCATGTCAGTAACAGAAGCTAATCATAGATGTCATTAATTAGAAGATAAGTAAATTAAATCCCTTGTGTTTCAAGGTTTACAGCATCTCTAATTTTGTATTGGGAATGTTTAATTTTTTTAGTATAACACTATACATGCATATATATATATGTGTTAGATTTATTACTACTATATCTGTTTATATAGACTATTTGGCATTACTAATTTTGCTCTTGAATCTCACAGAATGAAAGATAATCTTTCATTTGAACTAGAAGCAAATTAAGTGATGTATGTCCAAATTCCTGTTCTACCATACCATACTGTTGAAATCCCTGGAAAATTCTACATATAGTCATAAATAGCATAGATTCTAAGTGAGATACTAATTATGTATCTAATTATTCACAAGTCAGATGCCTGAGAACAGAGATACAAGAAAAAAACATGTTGAATGAAGAATAGCCTAGAGTTCAAGAAATGTAACTGCTTTAGAGAAATCTAAGTGCCCTCCTCAAAGCTTTATTTTCATCCACTTCTTCAGGCTAAGCACTTCATGTCAAGTTTTGAATGATGAAGCAGGATTTATTTTCTGCTTTAAAACAGCACCAGTGGAAGATTGCTTATGGAATTTAATATGTATTTTTATATATATATAATATATATATGTTTTTATATATTTATATATATATATATTTATATATATATATTCCATGGGTTTTAGCTGATGACTAGATTCATATTTCATTGGAAAATAATGCAAACCTGGGTGGGGGACAACACACATCAAATTATTCCATACTAGAAAAAAACTGAGAATTAACATGTCATTCTTTGCATTACAATACGGAATATCAGCACTGATTATTATTTATAATAAGTGAAGCGGAAAATTAGTAATAATCCTCATTTGGTAAAATAATTTCAGGATATGACTTGAGACAGTTTTCTGAGAAAATTGCACTCTTGAAGTCCTGAACTATCAATGCAAATGACCATCAGCTATTAGTATTCTGGCAAACGTGTTTCTCAGTGCCTATTGTTCCACATAGCAAAAAAACAAAAACAAAAACAAAACAAACACCAACACCACCAAAAACATCTCTGGTTTGTTTTCACGCTTACTTGCTCATGCATTTTTTATCTTAAATTATAGCTCTTCAGAAATACTTCTTATTTGAGATGTTGCTTCTGAAATACGAAAATGGCTTAATAATTATTATGGAATTATTCCCTAATTTGGTAATTTTTGCTGAGCACTTAAATACATGGTGATCAGAAGTATTAGGCAAATATTTCAAATACAGACACTGTGGCCATAAGCCTAAAAATATACATTCAGAAAATTAATTATATCCTCTGGTCTTTTTTTGTTTAATAAGCATATTTTAATTCAACAGTTTTAATTTCAATAATATGCTACTTTAAAGAAAGAAAAAAAATCCTCACTGTTCCCCAGATATATATCTATTTAACTAAACTTCTTTTCTTTAAAGATTATGGTCAATCAAATAAGAATTGGAGTAAATTTGAGTGGCTTAAAAATATCTAGTGATGCTACTAGAGCAGATAACCAAAAATTCCATCATTAAAGTTTTTAAATAATAGAAAATAGAAGGAAAAAATAAAAGAAACATACTTCTGGCAGCTCTATACCCAATTCTTAATATTAAACTTCTTCAGATATTTTTTCTGCTAAAAAAGCATATGCTTTTTAAAATTGAAATAGCTAACTATGCTTTCCCATCCATACAAATATGGCTGCATGATTTGATAGAAAAATCAGGATATACATCTAATAAAAAATTCATAGTAACATCCAGCAATATTATACATTTTACAGTTAATTTTTGTCAAATAAGTGTCTCAGCTAACAAATCCTAGTCAATTTCTGTATGGTTCATTACTGGGAATACATAATCCTCCTTAGGTTTTATACATAGATTTGGTCATTTGACAGTAATTACAAAACTACTTTCTTGCATATGAATTGTAGCCTAATTAAACTAGTCTGCAGGCAGCCACAGCAATGTTGCTGGTTAAGCAGCATTTTCTACATTCCCAAATGCTACTATGTTCTTTTGCTTTTGCTGATTTCACGCATTTTCTGCCAAGTTAAGCTACTGAGGCAAAGCTGTAGGGGAAATTTTCATTGAAAATACATCCTTTTCTAGATCTCTTACAGAAATTAACAAAAGATCTGGCTGACCAAATGTAATAAAAAGTCGGCTAATCGATTTTATTGGTTACAGACCTTATTGATTACAGAACAAATGTGAATTTGCAATTCAAAGTGAATGGATCAGTGAACATATTTTGGAGATTTTTAATACTTTGCTTTGCATTTTTGATCCTGTGAATGATTAAGCATAAAATCCCCTCAGTACCCTCAGCTGTTCTCTCTGGAGGTCTTGGTTTGTAGACAGGTTACTTGCCATAGAACAGATGTTCTAAAGTCAGTAACTAAAGGTTAATATAATACTAGTAAATTACAGCATTCTTTAGCACACTTTTAAAATTTATATTCATGAAATAGAAGTTTAAATGACATCCTCAATATCTCCTTGGTAGGGAGATATCCTCTGCTGTTTTTTAAGGGCATTTACAAAAGCACAATTGGCAGGTAGCTTCTGTTTGTACCTTTGGAAAGCTGGGCTGTATTGTCAAGACTTTAGCCAGAAGGCTGAGGGTAGTGATTCTTCCTCTGTATCCAGCATGTGTTCACATCTTCTAAATGTGCTGAACATGCCCACGTTCAGATAGAACTGATTATTAGTACCTCTTCTGAAGTGGTTTCTCCCCTTTATCTGTTTATTAGCACATTGTACTGTTTACAACAATCTTCGTGCTGATTAACAGCGTGCTGTTAATTCAGATGATACGTGCACGTGTGAAGAACAGTTTATCTTCTGAAGTTCCTGCACACACAAGTTCTCTTATTTGTGGAGTCAAGTGCTCCATGTGTCTTCACTTATGACACCAGAGCATCAAACGTGTATAAATAGAATTGTTTTTTCTTTCATCTGCTTATGTAGAAGTATTTATGCTATGGAAAAAAAGATGAAGTATTTATAATTTATTTTTAACCTCAGTCTTTATACTTATTTTATTTAGGCACATTGAAAATAAATATAAAGGTTCTTTGAGCTGAAAACTATGTCTTTCTGCTTTGTCGCTGTCTTTCCCTGTTGCTGGTTTCTCCCTTGGATCCTATTAAGGCCATATTTTCAGATGGCATTAACGTATTTGGACCAATGTGGATCATCAATAGTGGATCAGTATCAGCTGCCTTTACAAGCCTCTCAAAAATTATAGTTACATTTTGTCTCTCTGGTACAAAACAACAGTAAACAATGTAGGTGTCAGATTAGCACTTCCTGAACACAGTTTCCATTCTCCTTGGTAGATACTCCAGCAATAATCATCCATCTTTGTGGTGGGTTGACCCTGGCTGGATGCCAGGTGACCACCAAAGCTGCTCTATCACTCCCCCTCCTCAGCTGGACAGGGGAGAGAAAATATAACAAAAAGCTTGTTGTTGAGATCATTCATCAATTACCGTCACAGGCAAAACAGACTCAACTTGGGGAAATTAATTTATTGCCAATCAAATCAGAGTAGGATAATGAGAAATAAAACCAAGTCTTAAAACACCTTCCCCCCACCCCTCCCTTCTTCCCGGGCTCAACTTTACTCCCGTTTTTCTCTGCCTCCGCCCCCTCTAGCGGCACAGGGGGATGGGGAATGGGGGTTGCAGTCAGTTCATCACATGTTGTCTCTGCTGCTCCTTCCTCCTCAGGGGGAGGACTCCTCACATTCTTCCTCTGCTTCAGCATGGGGTCCCTCCCACAGGAGGCAGTCCTCCATGAACTTCTCCATCATGAGTCCTTCCCATAGACCGCAGTTCTTCGTGAACTGCTCCAGTGTGGGTTCCTTCCAGGGGGTGCAGTCCTTCAGGAACAGACTGCTCCAGTGTGGGTGCCCCAAGAGGTCACAAGTCCTGCCAGAAAAACCTGCTCCAGCACGGCCTCCTCTCTCCACGGGACCACAGGTCCTGCCAGGAGCCTGCTCCAGCATATGCTTCCCATGGGGTCACAGCCTCCTTCGGACATCCATCTGCTCCAATGTGGGGTCCTCCACAGGCTGCTCTACTGTTAACCTCCATGCGCTGCAGGGGGACAGCCTGCCTCACCATGGTCTTCACCATGGGCTGCAGGGGAATTTCTGCTCTGGCACATGGAGCACCTCCTCCCCCTCCTTATTCACTGACCTTGGAGTCTGCAGAATTGTTTTTTTCCCATATTCTCACTCCTCTATTTTGGCTGCAATTGTGCAGGGTTTTTTTTCCCCTTTTTAAATATGTTATCCCAGAGGTGCTACCACTGTCACTGATTGGCTTGGCCTTGTCCAGCGGCAGGTCCGTCTTGGAGCCAGACATTGCCTCTATCTGACACAGGGGAAACTTCTAGCAGCTTCTCACAAAAGCCACGTCTGTAGCCCCCCAGCTACCTAAACCTTGCCACGCAAACCCAGTACAATTTTCAATGAGTGCTGGAAAGGATTTTTGAAGCCTTTCTTGTGTGCTGTGCTGAATGGAGCACAGGAGACATTTCAGTTCTGCCAACATTTGGTCCTTCAGAAATAACTTCCAGTTTCCATATTGGAAACATGATAGATAATTCTTACTCATTGGAAGAACTTGTTCTTGTTTATTTTTCCTTATATCTCTCTTTTGGTTTGGGGGGTGGGGGCTGCCCATACTCTTTCTTCTTTGGCTTCTTCTAGGATGTTCCCCTACCTGCCTGATTTTACTCTCTAGTTTAATGCTGCATCTTGAAGGTAGTTGGCTCAGATTTCCTCTAGCCTTTTCTCTCCATATAAACAACAACTTGCATTTTGCACAGAAGACGACCTTTCCAGATTTAGAAAGTGTTAAAAAAAACCCCAGTTGTTTGCACCTGTGTTCAGCACAGTCATAAACAAAGACACTTACCTAGAAAGAGACTTCACTTTTTCCTCATATTCCTTTCTTTGCTGCTGTTTTTTTCTTATTCTTATCAGCCACATATAAATACTAGATATCTATTCAGAATTTTTTCTTCTTGGATTTTTCATGAGTGATATGGAGTTCTGACACACTTTCTAAAATAGCTGAAGCATAAGAAAATTTAGTACTTCCTTTGACTCTCAGTTTCAGTATCTGGGGATTTTTTTTAGAGTACAAATGCAACTGAAAAAGAAAATTTTAATGAATATTTAAAATTTCAATTTACAATGTTATCCAAAATGAGCTTCAATTTTATGCTACCTAAAATTACTGCTATGTTAAGATACAATCCCACAGAACCAGAAAAGTAACCTTTACTACAATTTCTAAGGAAAATTTTATTTTTCAGATAAATTCAGATAATGGGTGTAACTGTGCAGCCAAGATAACATTTCATCTGGAGCCAGCAATGCCAAGAAGAACAGGAAAAGGTGGCTCACCAAGATAATGTGTCAAAGGGATGCTTACTGATTCAGCTATTCATAGAATGACAGAATAGTTGAGGTTGGAGAGGACCTCTGTTGGTCATCTGGTCCAACACCCCTTGCTCAAGCAGGGCCACCTAGAAGAGATTACTCAGAACCATGTCCAGATGGCTTTTCAGCATCTCCAAGGATGGAGATTCCACATCGTCTCTGGGCAACCTGTTCCAGTGCTCAGTCACCCTCATAGTAATAACGTGTTTCCTGATGTTCTGACAGAACTTGCTGTGTTTCAGGTTGTGCTTATTGATTCTGGTCCTGTCACTGGGTACAACTGAAAACAGCCTGGCTCCATCTTTTTTGTACCCTCCCCTCAGGTATTTTTATACACTGATGAGATCACCTTTGAGCTTTCTCTTCTCTGGGCTGAACAGTCCCAGCTCTCTCAGCCTTTCCTCATAGCAGACTTGCTCCAATCACTTAACCATCTCAGTGGTCTTTTGTGGACTTCTCTCCAGTATGTCCATGTCTCTCTTGTGCTGAGGAGCCCAGACCTGGACACAGCACTCATGATATGACCTCACCAGTGCTGAATAGAGGGGTAAGATCACTTCCATTAACCTGCTGGCATCACTCCTCCCAGTGCAGCGCAGGATACCATTAGTCATCTTTGCTGCAAGGCTGACATTGCTGAGCCAATTAGCACTGGCTCATGCTCTACTTGGTGTCCACTGATACTTTCAGGTCTTTTCTGCCAAGCTGCTTTCCAGCTGGGTGGCCTCCAGCATATACTGGTGCATGGTGTTGTTCCTTCCCAGGTGAAGGACTTTACACTTCTCCTTGTTCAACTTCATGAGGTTCCTGTTGGCCCATCTCTCCAGCCTGTCAAGGTCCCTTTGGATGGCAGCACAGCCCTCTGGTGTGTATAGGCCACTCCTCCCAGTTTTGTTTCATCAGCAAACTTGTTGAGGGTATACCCTGCCCCATTGTCCAGATCAATAATGAAGGTGTTAAACAGGATCGGACCCAGGACTGACCCATGGAATACACTGCTAATTATTGATCTCCAATCAGCCCTTGTGCCATTCAACTGCTATTCAGCTGCTGTTGATACTTCTACTGCTGTGGGACATCCCACTGCAGCTTTTGCTCTAGAGTTAAATGCAGTCAAGGCGCTTTGAATTCCTGAGGTTTCAGTTCAATTTTTATGAACTTCAAAACATGAGATAGCAAAAAGGAACCTATATTATATGCTTTATTTCACTTATAGATCCAAAGTTGCCAATGACAAAATCTTAAGAAAGATAGTATTTATAATCCTTGAAATTCAAAACACTAAGGTTTTGGGTTTGTTTTTGTTTTTTGGAGGGTTGTTTTTGTTTGTTTGTTTTTGTTTCTTCCAGGAAAGAGAGATATATATTTTTTAAAATCCTACTCCTTTTTGCTCCTAGATCAATTTATACAAAGTAATGTAAACTCTTCAGAAAATTGATCACCTCTTCACTCATTTTTTGGGCCCTCAAAATACATTTGTAGCCTGATTATTTGTCAGAGGAACATACTGAAGGAACCAGAATTTATGTTTTTTCTCTTCCACTTCTGTAAATATTTTCTGATGTGGTAGGAAATCCTTCGGCTGGGGCTGCACGGCTAGAAGGCGCGTCCCCTGGGTGGTGGATAGGGGATCCCTCTCTGGAGGGTGCACCGGATAAAATTGAAGAAGGTGCCGCGAACCAATGCAGCCTAAGGGAAGGCCACCCTGACAGAAAAACCACTGGCCCTCCAAGTCATGGGGGTTGGGCAGGAGGCCAACTACTTCCTCCCAGAAAAAAAAAAAAAAAAAAAAATTGCAGAAACGACGAGCATCAGAAATGGCGGAGATGGAGAAAATCGGTAACGAAGTGAGGAGGAGGAGATGGAGCTGGATCGGTCGTGTCCTGAGGGGGAAACCAACGGAAGACTGCGCTGTGGCCCTTGACTCCAGAGCACGCAGCAGCGGACCGATCGAAGTGGAAGAACGATGTTCGCACCTTGTGTGCCTTCTGGCACTGAGAGAATTCAGATCAGAGATCAGTGGTAGGAAATATAGTTACCATATATGCCAAGCCATAAATTGTAAAAAAGTAGTTAAAAGTATAAGGACAAAATTTAGAGGACATGCTTATCAGTCATTTCTAAATAAATCAGATTTTTTAAAGGAATACCTGACAACTACAATGAACAATGAGGAAATTTGGCGTGACCTTTCTCAAAAGAAAGGAGATATTCATACTTACATGCAAACATAGACACAATCACAAAGATTTTTCTATCAATAATAAAGAAAGTAAATACTTTAATCCATACATAATAATACATATATACATAATTCAGAAGTAAATACTTTTCCTTATATGGGCATTTTTATTTTAATAAGTTTTATGATAAACAGCTTTTAGCCTATGTTGATATGAGGCTTTTGTAATAGTTAAAATTATACTGGTTATTATATAGCAATTATCATCATAAGAGAGTGAAACCCCTTCATATGAGATGGGAAATAGCAAAATATACATACATGCTGGTTATGCTTTTTGACTTTGAAATGCCTAATGCAAAGCTATGTAACAAAGATTTTGTCTCATAGTTTTTTTCATGTTATTTATTTACCTTGCCCCCTTTCCATGCCCTCCTAAAAACTGTACTGAGAATTAATCTTGATAATCTAATCTATTTGAAAAAGTACAAAGTGCATTTCTCGGGATGCGGAGCTATATAGAAAGGCAGGTTATTGAACATCATTCCTTCAAGTATGGTTTGTTTCTCAGATCTCATTAGGATCTCAAATGCAAACCAAGTTTGAGAAAATAATTTTCTACACTTGTCAGATTTTTCTAACTGTAACATGTAATTACAATCTAGTCCAATTCCTGCTCAAGAGAAATGCATTCATAAAAATGTGTAACTCAGCCTACCTTTCTTTTGGAAGATAAATGCCAACAAGGTGAAGAGAGGAATAAAAGTGAGATAATAATCAAAATCCAATCTAAAATCTGAACCTTCCTCAGTTTGTAGTTCTGACGATACATGTTAAACATAGTTAGTTACTTTTAATGTAACTTTTAAGCATTTGTCTAGGATTCCTAAATTAGGATACGATCACTCTGTACAGAACAGGGATAAAATACATTATCAAAAGGCAATTCAGATCACAAGTGGACCGATTCCCATAAAAATTGTTACCCTCTTCACCTTGCCTAAATAACAGAAGATGACAACACTTATATCTGACGTAATTTTTTGAGGCTTTTAATAACCTCTGACCTCATTCTCTAAAAGCTTTTTCAACAGGATTATTCCATGTCATAACTTTCAGTCTGACAAAGAGTAAATGCTGAGAACAAGGTTCATTTACTTGAGGTGAATGCATTTGAATGTGCATTCTAATACACATTTGAGAAGCACACTGTAATAACAAATTTTCATTATGAAATTTTGATAAACATTTCAATGAGTCTTACTGCAGAATATCCTATTTATCTTAGTGACAGTTATTCATGTCCATAATACTTTAATAATCTGTTCATTTCAAATGATGGAAAGCTTCTTATATTATAAGGATACTAAACTAAAAAAAAACATAAAATTACAAAGCAAGCAAGCAATATTCCCTCATTTCAAGCATTCTGTATGTATAGTTTGGTATCTGTGTACTTGTGAGGCAAAGATGTACAGTTATTAGTAGACTATTCAAATTCATTTGCAGGAAAAAATATAGGCTTTTGTTTGTTTGTCTGAGTTTTGATGCTTTATAGTGAGGACCAAAACTTGAAATATAAAATCTGTCTTAAATGCAGATTTAAGGACTCAGTATATATATATGTAATAGTAATTCTGCCTGTCCATGTCTTATAAACCTACTGTAAATATGATCTTGCAGACATTACTTGTTGAAATGAATATCAAAATCAGTTAAGTCTTGCCTGAGCAAGAACTAAGTAATCAGTTTTATAAATTATTATTATTTTTCAATATTAAGTGAATCAATTCAAAGAATAGAAAGATGATGGCTAAAAGATACTGTATAATATGACTCTATTGGAGACATGGACTCTCATGGACTGTTTTCTTTGAATGTACTAGACATTCAGATGACTCTATTTTATGTTGCTTTGTTGGTAATGTTATATGCTTCACAAGTCTTGTCAGTGTGTGTTTTCCAGGTGTAGCTGTATAATTTGCTCATTTAATTTGGGTGTGCTTTATTGGCTGAGCTGTATCGCGCAAATCAACATTTCTGTTGCTTTCTTCAATAGTCAGGTTTTTACATACTGTGTTAATTCAGTTGCTCATATAGACAGCTTAACTGCATATCTTACAGAAACAGCTGCTTCCTTTGATCTGGTTCAATACTATGGTATTCAGGTTTTTAGATATGCTACCTGCCAATCATGCTGCATGATTTGGCTAATACCTGTTTACTTTATTAAATTAATTCATTAGTGTTTGAAATCATTGTAGCCATTGCCCAGTGTGTATAGCAGTCCATTGGACATGCATCTCTGTGTAAACTTCAGTGATTTCCCTGGGATGTTAGTTAAAGTGAAAACTATAAAAACAGGTTTCTCTAACTGAGAGAGTAACATTTATATTCCCTCACAGATTTCTTCAATTGCTTTTCCTCATGTGTGTCTTTTTTTATTTATTTTTGAGGGTTTTTGACCTAACTTTGACTTTTTTGATCTTTGCTATTCGCCACGTGAAAGTAGGTGATGCAAATCTAGCAATGCAAATCTAGTAATACAAATTTTATTGCACTTCCAATGTGTTCTACATTAGCTAATAAAATCTGGTGAAACTTCATTTGGATTAATTTCTATTCCCTTTTGAAATTCCCTCTGATTGTGTCAGTTATGTTCACTACTGTTCTTGTCTGAACTATAAAACCATAATATTGGCATTACATACTTGGCAAACAACTGCCAAGTTCTGCTTGATCAGTAAGTGAAATTATCTTATAAATAGAGTATATGAAAAGTATTTCAGTAGATTTTCTGGTGAGATACTCTCTACAAATATGATAATCATCAACAACAACAAAACATCAAAATATCAAAACATCAAAATCACAAACCTTTGGGAACACAAAAAAAAAAAAAAAGCAACGTGTAGATTGCATGTTTTGCATAAACCGTTGATTTATAAAATTATTTTTATAAAAAATGTTTTCAATCATTTTATTGGTAATGCTCCATCATCCAAGAACCCTACTTTTAATGTGTAGGTTGCATCCTATCACTGGATACCAGGGAAAAGAGATCAGCATCTCCCTCTCTACTCCCCCTCCTCAGGAAGCTGCACAGTGCAATGAGGTCACACCTCAGCCTCCTTTTCTCCAAATTAGACAAGTCCAAAGTCCTTAGCTGCTCCTCAGAGGCCATTCCTTCCAGCCTTTTCACTCACTTTGTTGCCTTCCTCTGGATGCATTCAAGAACCTTCACATCCTTCTTAAATTGATTGTGAGCCCCAGAACTGCACACAGCACTCAAGGTGAGGCCTCACCAATGCTAAATACAGTGGGATAATCACCTCTTCTGATTGGCTGGTTATGCTGTGTTTGATGTACCCCAGGATGTGGTTTGTCCTCTTGGCTGCCAGGGAAAACTGCTGACTCATGGTGTCGACCAGCACCCCCAGATCCCTTTCTGCAGCCACTTGTCTACCAGTTTATACTTGTGCTCAACATTACTCCATCCCAGCTACAGGATCCAGCATTTGGACTTGTTAAATTTCATGCCATTGATGATTGCCCAGTGCTCCAATCTATCAAGATCCCTCTGCAAGGCCTCTCATCCCTCAAGAGAGACAACAGCACCTCCCAGTTTGGTATAGTCAGCAAACTTGCTAATGGTGCATTCAACTCTTGCATCCAGATCATTCATAAAAATATTGAACAGAACCAGCCCTAAAATTGAACCCTGAGGAACAGTAATGTAACACTGTACACGTATACTATTAATAAATGCAAACATATTACACTTACATACATAATTTTAAAGTAACAAATACACAAAATTTAAGAAAAACATGATAGTGGAAGAATGAGAAGAAAAACAGAATGCAGAGAGATTAAGATATTAGTACTAGAAATGTTGGAGTAGTGTATTAAACAAAAAAGGATACTCTGACTAACTAGTTCTTTTTAATGAGAAAATACAAGTGTTTGTAATAAATTCCAGGAAAAAGATGCTAAATAACTGATTGGAATATGAAAACTACCATACTGTTTCCAGTATAATATCTTTATGATATCTGCAGTTTTCTTTCCCTTTAAGTTTATAAACTCCAGAAAACTTGCCAGTGGATGAGTGAACCCCTTAGTATAAAATATAATTTTATTTAACCCTTAGAAGAAGATCATGAATACCTGTTCCCACACACCTCATACATCAAGTAATCCAACTGCTCCAGAAATTTGCTTTAAGAAAGAAAATGTAGAAAACAGTAAGAATTATAATTATTAAATTATTAAATTATTATTAATTTTTTTCTAGTAATTATGCACCTTCTTTAAGAATGTAATACATCTAAATATCCTTCTGTTTTTTAACTTTTATATCTAGTTTTCAACTTTCATATCTAAAGTAACTTAATTCTGGATTGTTTAAGACTTTTTGCTAACATCTTCTGTTTACTAAAACTCTATTTCCTAAATAAAATTGCCAATGTAAACTTATTTTGAGGAAAAGTGCATTACATTTTAATTTTAGGTTCAAATCATAGCACGCAGCACTGGGAACAGTCACTGTTAGATAATACTTAGGGGTTGAAATGTGTTTTCTTTTACACAATTATCTCCATGAAAATTATCACTTGGTAACTATTGCTTGGTGTTGAGAACAGCAAATTATGCATATATATGTACCACGCAGAAATTTATTGCTCTCTTCATTCATACTATGACAACAACAAAAATTTTAAAAAAGTGCAATTAGCAAAAGATTAGCAAAATTAAGTTTATTATTACTAAAAACACTGATATAAAAGTAATAAATATATTTTTTCCTACACAAAAGATAAAAGAATATAGCACACATAAGAAAGCAAAGCAGGATAGAGGTAGCATATTAGCAAATGGGCAGAAAGACTGTTTGTACCCTTTTACTTGCCATCTGTGCTCTTTATTTTGTTCCAAGACTGTTCTTTTCATTACCTAAAGGTTCAGACATCGCCCCAAAACAGTGAATTAAGCTATGGCTCCATTGTCAGAAGTGTAGCGCTCCTACATTCCTCTAAAAGAAACAATAGGTATGCAGATGATGTGTGAATACATGTGCGTGAGTGCCCGCGTCTGTGTGTGCATGAATGTACATATATTAGGATAGTATATAATTCCTTTTTTTTTAATGTTGGCAAGCATACAGAGTAAAAAAAAAATATTAAAATTACAAGCAACAAAGAGTAGGGCCTTTTGAACATAAACTTAAGGGAAACAAAGGCCAAGGGGAAAATTAAAATGCTTCATTCTATATATTCATAATATAAAGCTTCATAACCCTTAATAATGACAAAGTTTGTTCACTATTGCAGAATAATTTGGAGTGAAAAAGAGAAAGAGCATAATATAAAATTATATTGGGATGGTGTACTGGTTTTGGCTGGGATAGGGTTAGTTTTCTTCATAGTAGCTTGTACGGTGCTGTGTTTCATATTTGTGACAAAAATAGTGCTAACACAGGGATGTTTTAGTTGTTGCTGAGCAGTGCTTACACAGAGTCAAGGCCTTTTCTGCTTCTCACACTGCCTACCCTACCAGTGAGTAGGCTGGGGATGCCAAGAATTCGGGAGGTGATGCAGCCAGTACAGCTGACCCCAATGACCAAAGGGATATCCCATACCATATGACATCATGCTCAGCAATAAAAGCTGGGGAAGGAAAGCAGGAGGGCATATGCGGGCATGACTTTCAGAGTTATGGCATTTGTCTTCCCAAGTAACCGTTATGCATGATGAAGCCCTGCTTTCCTGGAGATGGCTGATTACCTGCCTGCTGATGTGAAGTAGTGAACGAATTCCTTATTTTGCTTTGCTTGTGCACCCAGCTTTTGTTTTATCTATTAAACTACCTTTATGTCAGCCCACAAGTTTTCTCACTTTTGCCCTTCCAATTATCTTCCCTATCCCACCAGGGGAGAATGAGCAAGTGGCTGTGTGGGTCTTAGCTGGGGTTAACCCACAATAGATAGCCAGATTTCTTAATGAATTTTTAAAATTCACTTGACCCTAAAAACATTTATCTGAGACCAGCTGACTGAAACAGGAAACAGTAGAAGGCAGAAGTATGAGCAGATCATAGATAACTTACCAGGTACTATCTCAGAATTCATTTCTACAGCCACCATTATCACCTTTAGTTATTACAAGTGGAACAAGGTTGTTTCTCCTTACATAATATTAAAAACATGAAAAGGAGTAAAAAAATGAGTGCCAAAAATATCTGCCATTTTTAAGTATGACACCACAGCAACAACCTTTTATGTCATTGATTTTCAACTTTCTCTGTTTCAGCTATTCCATTTAATGTGACTATTCAGCACAAGTAGAAAGACACATCACTTCCATATCAAACTACATGACCCAGCTGACTGATATAAATAGTCGTCTTAATGAGAAAAGTTATCTGCACACCATGTCAGACTGGTTAGACAACAACCCTAATTTTTCAACGTGGTCTTTATGATGCAGTTCAAACGGAACTCTTGTCTACCAGTGGCTATGTGAAGGGAGAGTATTATTTTAACATTAAAAAGCCTACAAAGCTGAAGAAAAGAGGAAGAAAGGAAGAAGGGAAGGAAGGAAGGAAGGAAGGAAGGAAGGAAGGAAGGAAGGAAGGAAGGAAGGAAGGAAGGAAGGAAGAGAAGAGAAAGAAAGAAAGAAAGAAAGAAAGAAAGAAAGAAAGAAAGAAAGAAAGAAAGAAAGAAAGAAAGAAAGAAAGAAAGAAAGAAAGAAAGAAAGAAAGAAAGAAAGAAAGAAAGAAAGAAAGAAGAAAGAGAAAGAAAGAAAAACAAAAGAAAAGAAAGAAAGAAAAAGAAAGAAAGAAAGAAAAAAAGAAAAAGAAAGAAAGAAAGAAAGAAAGAAAGAAAGAGAAAAAAAAGAAAAAGAAAGAAAGAAAGAAGAAGGAAAGAAGGAAGGAAGGAAGGAAGGAAGGAAGGAAGAATATTGATTTTATTCAAGATACAATAATATATGCAAACTATTAGAGTTGAAATCTTCTGTGGAGGAGTGCATCATCTGACCACACCTTTCCACACATCTGGCCACACATCTTTCCACTGACCATGGAAAGACTGGACCGTAGCACTCAGGAAAAAAGAAAAAAAAAAAAAAAAGAAACAAGAAGAGCTGGATATGCATCACAAATATACAACTGATGCCTGAAGTTTAAAGAGAATGTCATGTAATTCAAAAACAAAGAACGCCAAAAAGGCATGGGTGGGTGGGAGAAATTCTGCTGACACCTGAAAAAAGAATGATCTAAATGGACTTAATGTGTAGACCTAAAACTTGTTAAAATTGCATTTTATGGAAATTATATTGTAACATGGAGGAAATAAAATAATTACAGTATTATGTGAAAGACTGGGAAACATGGTCTTCTCTGTACCATGCTCTGTTGTACAGTTAGGTGTGTTCACTGTGTGTTTTACATTCTTCAGTTAAATTAAATCCTAGAGTAAATGATACTTAACCTTCCCAACACTAAGCACAAAGATTTCTCTGAATAAATTTGAATCTTTTGGTAGACAAAAGAGGAAGTCTGAAGTTAAAATCCTGTCAGTTCAAGATTCAGTTATGGTTTCCCAAAGATCTTTCTTATTCAGTATTTGAATTCTGTAAATCAAATATTGAACATTAGTAACCATCCAGATAAAAGTTCTGGCATCCTCTTACTTTTCCCTTCCATGTTCCAATATACTTTCATGTGATACTGGGCAAAGCTGATCAAAAGGTTCAGGTAGTAAAGCACACGTGTATCTTTCCTAAACCTAAGAAGCACCTGAAAAATGCTGCATTCCTTCAGTTCACAATGACTGTGTTACAAAACACAAATGTTACTATTGCCTCTTATATTTTGTTCCAGGCAAAGTTATGGTTCCATGTATCTCTGACCATCACAACCAATGACTGCAATTTCAGAAAATTTTATGTAATTCGTATCTTGAAGTATCAACACTGATAGGAATATATACTGTAAATACATTACAGAGTTGATATGCTAGCATATTCCAAACAGTGTATGGAAGAAAACTTCGTTACATCCCTAATTACAAGAGATATATAACCACTTCTGATTGTCTTAGACATAGATGGGTTTTATAGTAATAATTTTGCAGGGTCAAAATAAATGAGGACTGGGAAGATCTTGTGAACCATTTTGCAATGTAGTTATTGAAAATGACATTCTCAGACTTCCATATAACTTGTCATTAAAGGCAAATACAGATGGTGTTTTTACTTTTGAATCTCTTTTCCATCTGTGGCCGGTATGCATGCAAATAACTGAACTAATTTCAGATAAGTGGATTCTGTTCAAGTGCAAAATCTCAGCTAGCCTACTTTCAGCGAAAATGGAACTTTTTATGAGTGCATTTGCCTAGACAATTGCTCTTTCATTAAAACAGTTCGAATCCAAAGACTATGAATTCCATTTGCCAGATGGAAGAAGTATTGCTTTAAAATTATTGCATTAGGAGAGCACTTTGTCCCAGACAAAATTTCACCATAACACACTTAATGGTCGTTCATTTTTGAAGACAATCAGCCTGTCAGAAAGGAGCAGTTTTATTTACTTGTATCACATTCAGTTACTGAAAATAATGTCAGAAAAAAGGTGCCTATGTGAAGACGAGAGGATATCTGAATTAATAACTTATAGTGTATTATTAAACTAAACGCAATGTTGTGTTTGACTTTCATCATGGCATGCAATAGGAAAGCAAAAAGTATCTGTTTTCAGATATCATTGGAACAACATCACACACATTTTTTAATTCACAAAAAATTATTCCAAGGATCAGAAGAGTCTGCAGAAGGAGCCACATTTTTTCTGCTTCCTTAAGAATTATCTATTTACTCAACTACTAGATAATTTATTCAATTATTTTTTTACTCCACTACTGGATAATTTACTCAATTACCTATTAACACTCATATACTAACTGCTTATAGACTAGACTAACAAAAGCATGTGAGGGGGTAAATCTCCTATCATGTTAGAATATAGCAGTGTTCATAATAAGCAGAGTAGAGCTGGAAAAAATTTTGAGTCCATTCTAGGGAAGCCAAAAGACAATGTAGGCACAACCTAGTAGCTAATAGACACCAGCTTCAGTCAAGTCAGTTCTTGACACAGAGGTATGTATAGAAGTCCTTGTTAGAATCATAGAATCATAGAATGTCCTGAGTTGGAAGGGACCCACATGGATCATCGAGTCCAACTCCTGTCCCTGCATAGGACAGCCCCAAAAATCATACCATATGTCTAAGGATGTTGTCCAATTGCTTCTTGAATGTTGACAGGCTTCGCACCATGACTACCTCCCACGGGAGCTTGTTCCAATGCTCCACTACCCTCTGGGTGAAGAACCTTTTCCTAATGTCCAACCTAAACCTCCCCTGGCATATCTTCCTGCCGTTCCCTCGGGTCCTATCATTGGTCGTCAGGGAGAAGAGATCAGCACCTGCCCCTTCTCCTTCCCTCGTGAGGAAGCTCTAGACCGTGATGAGGTCTCCCCTCAATCTCCTCTTCTCCAGGCCGAACAGACCAAGTGACTTCAGCCGCTCCTCGTACGGCTTCCCCTCTAAATCCTTCACCATCTTCATGGCTCTCCTCTGGACACTCTCTAGTAGCTTTGTATCTTTTTTGTACTGTGGTGCCCATAACTGCACACAGTACTCAAGATGAGGCCACACCAATGCAGAGTAGAGCGGGACAATCACCTTCCTCGACCGGCTAGCAATACAGTGCTTGATGCACTCCAGGACACGGTTGGCCCTCCTGGCTGCCAGGGCACACTGTTGGCTCACATTCAACTTGCCATCGACCAGAACCTCCAGATCCCTCTCTGCGGGGCTGCTCTCCAGGCTCTCGTCCCCCAGTCTGTATGTACACCCAGGGTTGCCATGTCCCAGGTGCAAAATCCGGCACTTGTCCTTGTTAAACTTCATATGGTTGGTGATTGCCCAGCTCTCTGATTTGTCCAGATCTCTCTGCAGGGCCTCTCTGCCCTCGAGAGTGTCAACAGCTCCTCCCAGTTTTGTGTCATCGGCAAACTTTGATAACAAACCATCCAGTCTTGCATCCAAGTCATCTATGAAGATATTGAAGAGCACTGGCCCCAAGATGGATCCCTGCAGAACCCCACTAGTGACTGGTCACCAGCCCAATGTAACTCCATTTACTATAACCCTTTGAGCCCGACCCATCAGCCAATTGCCCACCCATTGCATTATGTGTTTATCCAGCTGTATGCTGGATATTTTGTCCAGAAGAGTACTGTAAGAGACAGTATCAAAGGCTTTACTGAAGTCCAAAAAGATGACATCCACTGGCTTCCCTTGGTCAACTAGGTGGGTAACCTTGTCATAGAAGGTAATCAAGTTTGTTAAGCAGGATTTTCCCCTCGTGAACCCGTGCTGGTTGGGACCAATGACCGCATTGTCTTTCAGGTGTTTTTCAATAACTCCCAGAATAATCTTCTCCATGATTTTGCTAGGCACAGAGGTGAGACTGACAGGCCTGTAGTTACCGGGGTCATCCCTGTTGCCCTTCTTGAAGACTGGGACAAAGTTTGCCAGCTTCCAGTCAACTGGGACCTCCCCAGATTCCCAAGAGCATTAAAAATCATTGAGAGAGGTCTGGCTATGACATCAGCCAGCTTTTTAAGTAACCTGGGATGAATCCCATTGGGCCCCATTGACTTATAGGGATCTAGCTGGAGCAGCAAATCCCACACAAGTTCGGGGTTGGTTGGCAATTTGTCATTCTTGCAGTCATGGTTCTCTAGCCCAGGGCTCTGGGGTCCCATCATCAGTGTTGAAGACCAAGGCGAAGAAAGCATTAAACGTCTCTGCTTTGTCTATATCCCTGTTTGTGAGGTGATGGTGCTCGTCAAGTAATGGGCCAATGTTATTTCTCGCCTGCCTTTTGCTATTTACATATTTAAAAAAGCCCTTTTTATTGTCGTTCACAGTACTGGCCAGCTTCAGCTCCAGTTGAGCTTTGGCCACGCATATTTCCTCCCTACAGTGGCAAATGGCATCCTTGCAGTCTTCCCATGTTGCCTCACCTTGCTTCCACTGCTCATACATTTTCTTTTTTTGTCTTAGTTCTAGAAGAAGATCCCTACTCAGCCAAGCCGGCCTTCTACCTTGCCTGCTTGACTTCCGACATTTTGGAAGTTAACTAAATAAACGTCAATAAATAATATTATTTAAATATATTTTAATATATTGTAAATATATTTATGTTTTAAATATATTTATTGTCTGCTTATGTGTATATTATTATGTATTTATATATAAATAAATTATACATTTAGAATAGAACCAAAATATTTTTTTTGCCAGGGTGGGGGGAACAACCCTATATTTGCAAAACTGCCTTCTAAGAAATTGTTCATTCTCTTCTGAAAGTGCATAAGCTGCCAGCACACTTTATTTAGGTGTCTATTTTGGGGACATTTTCTGAACAAACTAGAATGTATTATCTTTTGAAAAATTCTTCTTCTGCTTTTTCCTTCCATATCTTTTTCCATTCAATTTATAATATCTTTTTGAAACTTTCAGTTTGAGCTCTCTCTTTTATGACCACCACTGCTATACTACCCATTTTAAAAGTAGTTTAGCTGATAATGCAAAAATCTTTTAAACAGGCATCCTTGCCCATCATGTTAATATTGCAAGAATAATTATTTCATCATCTTTATACTGCAAGAATTTCAAATTAAATGCATGATAAATTTTAGTTTCAGTTCAACACTGTATCAACTTTTAGATATAATATTAGAATATAATTTACAAACCAAGAAATTGCTATGGATACTAAAGACTACTGTGGGACCTCAGCATGTGAGATGTGTAAGTCACTGGTAAACCTTTCACGGACCTCCATTATTTATATGACAGCTCCACATATGGGCCAAAGGAACATAAAATGTAAGTCTTCAAAAAGCTCACCACCAATGAAACAATGGCTTCAGTAAGGTTTGTCAATCAATGTAATTACATACACAAAATACAAAAATGACACAAAATGCAGTATCACTGTTTTGGATGACAACATCATAGAGTAACGAGTTAAAAACAGTGAAAGAAGCTTACAGGCACATGCAACTGTGGTCCTAAATCAAGTCTTCCAACTATATAAATCTGTATGTCATACACTGCATGAAATACAGAACTCCCTCATTTGTTTCAAGGTCTATTATTTGACCTAATTAACTTAAAATTTGAACATTGTGTATCAGTGATATAGTTCCATATTCAATTCATATTCTACAGAATAAAAACATGGAATGTAATGTTAAATTTAGTTTTGTTTACTATGAATTCAGCTGTTTTCAAGAGTGCATAGTGTTTCCTTACATTACATTGATTTGTATTGCTTATTTAATTCTAAAAAATCTTGTAAAACCACACACTAGGTTCTCAGTTGCCTCAGTACAACCTTGTTTTGTTTACAATAATCTGTAAAATACAGACTGTAAAAGTGCACAAAATGTTTACAGACATGCCTGACTGTGAAACAGTCAAGATTTACAGACTTAAGCTTCTCAGATTTTATTGTTGTGTCAACACAGTGTTTATGGCCGTATAGTGTTTATTACATCATAGAAAAAATTGAAGTTCTTTAATAGGTGCAATTTATGAATTGTTAAATTAGAAGACATTCTTTTATCTTGCATTCATCTGCAAGCTAACAGATAGTGTTAGCTGGAAGCTAAAGCTGAAAGCTTCTTTTCTTTCTTATCCTGAGTTAAAGTTTATATTAATATAATTTTATTTGATTTATTATGACAATGAGCATTTTGCCTACACTATTACAGAATGGCATTTTTGTTCCAGAATCAAACCACAGTAATTCAGTGCAGCACAAAACAAAAAGAAAACCCAAACCCAAAGAAAACTGAACCAACCAACCAAAACCCCTTAATCGGACAGTACAAGATGGGCCATCTTGGAAATGACTGAAAAAAATCATAAATTATCTTTCTTTAACATATACCTTTTCTGTCTCTTGCCTCTTCCTCCAATCTGTTGCCACTGTTTACATGAAAACTACAGCTGGAGCAGGTTACCCATGGAGATTGTTCCATCTCTATCCTTGGAAGTTTTCAAGATCTGACTGAATGCAGACCTGAGCGACCATTCCTGACCTCAGAACTGCCCCCACTTTGAGTAGGACCTTGGACTAGAGATCTCCCAAGGTCCCTTCCCACCTGAGTGATTCTGTGGTTCCAGAGTTCTATAATTCCATGAATCCCTCAATCTCATCATGATTGTGGTGAGAACTTGAAGGATTAAATGTCTTGAAACTCTCCTCCCTTTCTTCAACCCCTTTCCCTATTTCACTTACCATTTTCCCAGTAAGGGAGGACTTGAACCATTGCTCATAAGATAATCCCAAGAAGATGGAGAATTTAATATTAGGCATTTGTCCAAATCCATCCTTGAAAGGGCCAAACCTAAACTAGCTTCTCAGTTCTAAATGTGCTATCTTTCTAGACAAGCTTTTCTACACATGTGGAAACCTGTGCACACAAGGATAAGTTATACAGTCTATTAGAAATTCCACTTCTGTGTCAGGTTATGGATTTTTTGCTGTGAATCATTGTAGCTGCTTGTACTTTAAATAGAAATTAAAAGGAGAATAGAAGAGATGATCCTGACTTTCAAAGGATATTATGAAAAGCAAATTGTCTATGTTGTTGTTATGCCAACACCCAACAGAAATCAAACTGTGGAGGGGTTGTTGGCTCAGTAGCTCTAATTTGCTCATCTACCATAAGCTTCAACAATTGTTTTGCCAAAATTTCAGTAATTCCAGCTTGCTGGACAGCTGTCAATACACATGATACCATCAGATAACACTGTGGGTGGACCACTGGGAGGTTATTCGCTTGATGTAAATGTCTTGCCAAAGTTCAATTATAAGCTCTAGCTATTTGGGGAGCATCTTCTGGCTCTCAGTTTGCTAAACTGATGCCATAGGCACTGTGAATTTATTAGCTGAATACCTTAAGCTGTCTGTTCACGTCAAGGGCATCCTTTTGTGAGGATCTACATAAGCATCAATCATCTCTGATTTTAATAGTTCATTCCATCTAGTATTCCTAGTTACTGACAAGGGAAAGTCCTGTGTCATGGCACTGCCTAGCTGGCAGAGTTTAGGGCACTTTCTGTCTTCCCAGTTGTTTTTTTAGGCACGTATACTTCATTAGCTTTTGAGCAAACAAACATTTTTCTTTCCAGGAAAGCTGATTGTGCACAATGTATTGTTCTTGGTTTTGAAGGGATAATGCTGGCTTTGATTTTGCCAGCTGTTTCTTCCCTCTCAGATGGAGGTAGGAGGGATTTCTATGGAGAAAAAGAATGTATGCTTTTGGACGGCTGTTATAACACTACAGTTCTTATGGTTTCATATACAGACTTTTTCAAATACCTAGAACTTTTTTTTTCAGCAAATAAAATTAGTTACTTTTTTCTCATATTCAAGCCTTTAACTGAACAGATTAATTTATTGTCTAATGCATCCATATGCTGTTGGTAGGGAATTAAATTCAATGAAATAAAAGCAACTTTTTTTCTTTTCATTATTAGTACCCTCATTAATGAATTCTTTTTCATTCATACAGCTGTTAAATTTGAAAGAAATAAGTTGTAACCTAGGACAAAACAAAACAAGAAGCTCTGTCTAACATTCTTGTAAGATGCTATGCTGAAAAGCTGTTTGTGAGGA
Organism: Platalea leucorodia; assembly: GCF_965183815.1. Lineage (NCBI taxonomy): Eukaryota > Metazoa > Chordata > Aves > Pelecaniformes > Threskiornithidae > Platalea > Platalea leucorodia. The sequence goes on from NC_138824.1 coordinate 48,945,058, forward strand.
TCTAATCTTTCAAAAGTCACTCAACCTGGCTGCTGAACTGGGAAGAAGAACAGCATCAGTGAGGGTCTGCTGATCCACATCTAAAGCTTATCTGACTGATGTCATGACACAGACCCATGTGTGAAACTGACAGTTCAGTACCTCAGATTTTTCAGGCTGATGCCCAGTTAAAATTGGCTGTCTTTATGTTAATTTGTCTTATATAAGATAATGAACTTCGTGCTGAGAGGCAAGGAAATGTGCCAGGAATATTAACAGCTATGGATCTTTCATGTTTAAGACAAACAAGTTAAAAGCTGTGCAATGTGAAGCAATATGCTGAGTGGTTTTGAATACCCTTGGTTAAAGGATGTAACCAGGATTAAAACAAAGCAAGAATTAAATGTTAGTGAAAAAATGCTTCTACATATTTCTTTCATGCCAAGGTGAAGATTAAGAACATTACTTTTGTGAATATGAATGTTTAACCAGACCTTGAGGAAAGAGAGAAAGCAGCTATATCTTAGTCTAGTTCTAAACCTTTGCATATATAAACATATATGCATATATTTAAATAGCAAACTCATTATTCCCAACTGTTCCACCTAAGGATCACTGACCTGCTTGGGTGTAGCTATAAACAAGCATGAACAATGTAATTATACAGAACCCTGCTCTCAGAATTGCTCCAAATTGTGCTACATGGCCTTGAGTTTGCCTGATGTTATCATACTTTGCTTTTGCTTGAAGCTGGCTTTTCCTCTGGTGCTCTGGTCAAAGACAGATTTGAAGCCTATCACAGTTGGTTATAAGAACTCATAAACTCATGCTGTGGTTTTTCCAAACCTCTAGGATGTGCAGCCTTCCTTCCTGCATAACTTTAAGCATAAATGTCCCTCAAAGCTACACTTCCAGAGCTCTCCTGAAACTGAATTGTATCTTAAATTGTTTCTGCTTTCTCTCAGCCTTCAGAAGTGAGTGGTCTTCTAATACTAAAGCATTATCTGTCCTTAACGCCTCACCTCAATAAGTTGGAATACACTATAAATTTATAACTTCTCCACACTGCTTAGGTAACCATATGTGTCAACAAGAGACTGTTAAAAGTGCTGTTTTAACAAATAATTATTTCAGCTTTTTTTTTTTTTTCTTTTTTTTTTTCTTCCCCCTCCATCTCTTTAATTACTCAGGAAGAGAGAATGACTTCAAATGTCCTTTAAGGAAGAAAAGTACATGGTTTAATATATTTCCAGTCTCTTGCCTTCTGAAATAGAAAACAAGCAAGTAATGACTATTACTCTGTGAAGCATCAGCACAAAGTATGTGTACCCAAAGGCACTAAATGTCTTTCTTAACATTTAAAAGGCATGCACTTTTTCCTTAAATGAAAATTATTTTACATCTGAATGCACTAATTTGCAACTGGCTATAATTTAGATGTTATCTTCTATCAGTGTTACATCAATGCAAAAGAAGAACATTTCTGCACAAAATGAAATTACCTTTTTGCAGTCTGAAAGTTGGCAGACTTTGTCCATAGAGGAAGCCTGCAGTACACATAAAATATGCTTTCATTATATAATAATATATTTTGCAAAATTTTGATTACTGTTTTATTTCCAGCTCCTTACGAAATAATAAAATAACAAATTTGTCTCAGTTTGGAGTTTGTCTTTTTGTTTTATAGGGTCAGCAAATAATTCAGAAAGGTCCATCTGCAACTACTTGAAATAAACCACTTTTCACTGGTCTTGTTGCTCTACTTTAACCTTCTATCCTGATGTGGACAGTGCAAAATGAATGAATCAGACAACACAGGTGTAAAAAAATCTATTGTAATACACTTGAATGTTACTTACAGAATTACCTTTCACTTAAAAAAAAAAAAAAATCTTACTAGCTGACTATAATTTGGCAATTCAGCAATCTGTGCAGTTGACACTGAAATTAAGAAACAAGAAATTTGTTCTTATTTCTGAAAAGAAACTACCCTCATCTTGGGACATTAACCTTAGACCTGTTTCAGACACAAATTATCTGGGAAACACCTTTTTTCCTCTTTTCTTTCATGGCCTGGGAAGTTAAAAGCAATGTGAAATGACCCAGGAACAACTAATTACCTGCCAATCACAATACATTGTGATTGCAGTATTTCAAGTTCAGAAAAACAAAATTAACAATAACAACAAAAAAATCCCTGACTATTTTAATAGAACAAATAGTGATATTAAAGAACAAAAAGTTAAAAAAGGAAGACATCTCAACATGAGTAATATATTAGAAAAAAAATTCCAAATCTTTCCCCTGCTTCTATGACAAAGGTAGATAAATAGATGGTTGGTTGGTTTGTTGGTTATTTGGTTTGTTTGTTTGCTTGTTTGTTTGTTTGTTTTAAGGCTAAAGAGCTTGGATGAACTTGGCTCTTGGATGACAGTGTTGCCTGTGCTGCACATTCAGAGAAAAATGGGTGGGATAAGTAAAAACCACTCAGATCTCACTATGTGTATGAATCCCTGCATTAATGTACAATTACTAGGCCTGAGAATATGCGCTTACCTTGGTTGTGATTTCAGACTGCCAAAGAACCCGAGAAACCTATGTTGTGATTTGACCATAGCAAGATAAACAGAAAATCCAGAGATATACTTTGTGGCCTGATAATGGCTGAAGCAACAAAGTGACACCAAGTAATTTGAACAAATGAAACTATTTGTCCCAGAATAGGATAGGTCAATGATGACTAACTCCTTCACTGCAAAATATATTAGAACTGACAGACCTTAGATTGGATATTAATATGTTTTGGAAAGTGTCAAGGAGATATTACTGATTAGGTAAATGGTCAGCACAGCTAATTTCATATCTTCAGACAAAAATAGATGCAAAGCTGCAAAGTTTGTAATTTTCTTTTTTCTTTTTTTCTTTTTACATCACTTATTCCCAGAACTGTCAAACAGAATCAGTAAAAAGAATTACTAGCAAATTGTGACTCTAGCCAGAAGGGAAAAAAACCCCACACTTTAACAAGAGGGATAGTTCAGGCTAATTGCTATGAAAGCTAAGGTACTAGGTGAGAGAACAGGGAAACCTAAGTTCTGAAAGAAAGCAATCATTAGGTGGGGGGAGTGCCAGATACAGCAGAGTACCTGGCTTAAAAGAGAAAAAAAATCTATTAAAATCTATTTAAAAAAAAAAAAAAAAAAAGATAGAGTCTGCTTATTCAATCCATTACCTTCTTTCCTAGCTCTCAAAATCTGTTGTATTTTTTGTCATTCCAATCACTCCATCTTACTGCGGTACATTTCACTTCACAAAGAGAAAAAATCCAAATATGTAGACATTTAATTTTATGCATCAGGCAAGCTGTGACTAACTTTCCAAGTCATTAATAAATTTAATATCCTGGTTTTGGCTGGAATGGTGTTCTTCCTAGTAGGTGGTATAGTGCTGTGTTTTAGATTTAGTATGATGTTTTAGTTGGTGCTAAGTAATAGTTACACTAGTCAAGGATATTTCAGCTTCTCATGCCCTGCCAGCAAGAAGCTGGGAAGGGGCACAGCCAGGACAGCTGACCCAAACTGGCCAAAGGGGTATTCCATACCATATGATGTCATGCTCAGTATATAAACTAGGGGAAGTTGGCTGGGGGTTGGCAACCGCTGCTCAGGAACTAGCTGGGCATTGGTCAGCGGGTGGTGAGCTATTGCATTGTGCATGACTTATTTTGTATATTCTATTATTATTATTATTATTATTGTTAATTTTCCTTTCATTTTCTGTCCTATTAAACTGTTTTTATCTCAACCCATGAATTTTCCTTTTTTTTATGATTCTCTCCCCCATCCTACTTGTGGGGGGAAGGGGGAGTGAGTGAACAGCTGTGTGGTGTTTAGCTGCCTGCTGGGTTAAACCACAACAGTCTTTTTGGTGCCCAACATGGCGCAAGAAGGATTGAGATAATGACAGATCTGACCAGAGCATGTTAAAACAAAGTTGTTATAAGCATTCATTATAGTAGTTTAGTAATCGCTGGTCACAATGTTGATTTATTTGCTCTCAAAGTTGTTGTATTTGTTCTCAGAATTGTGTTATGTAGCACCTTACTTGCCGTATATACTGTTTATCAGTATTTACATGGTGTTTATCACCTCTGGGAGTTGGATTAAGGTTATCGCTTTGCTGTACTGGGTAACACTGGCTTATGGTATGGTAAGATTATTGGTCATAGGAACAATCTGATATTTCTACTCAGCATTGCCATCACCTCCGTACTTCGGGAGCCACCTATCAGAAATTATTAATAATTACACTTTTTTCCTTTTTCTTCTCGAAGAGTCAACCTATGGGGGAGACATCTCCCTCCACCTTCTGCTTCTCATTCAGGCTAATTACAATAGCTCTTGAGAATTTTGAATATCCTTGGGATGTTCAAACCAACATAGTCCTATTGTTATGTCTCCTGACTCCTTCAGGTCTTGTTTAGGGTTAAACAACTATTTAAGAATACCATCCAGAGATCTACCCCTGTGACACGCACTGTGGCTACTCCAACCTCAGTGATAGGCACTGCAGCTACTCCAGCGCCTGCGACAGGCACTGCAGTGGAACCAGAGAACTAACACGTGCTGGTACCAGTCGCCCCTATACACAAGAAGAAATACACAAGAAAATCAGCTCATTTAGTAAGGGCTGAAGATGAACCAGGGCCATCATGAGAACAGGAGGAAGAAGAGGCAGAACCCATAAATGAGACGGTAACCACCTGATCCCTATCCCTGAGTGAGCTGCGAGATATGTGAAAGGATTTCAGTTGTCATCCCGGTGAGCACATTGTCACCTGGATGCTCCGATGCTGGGATAATGGAGCCAGTAGCCTGGAATTAGAGGGTAGGGAAGCCAAATATCTGGGATGTTTGACAAAGCAATTGGAAAAGTGGCACAAGTCCTCAGCCTCTGGAGGCAACTCCTGTCAGGTGTGAAAGAAAGGTATCCCTTCAAGGAAGATGTTATACGTCACCCAGGCAAGTGGACGACCACAGAGAGAGGTATCCAGTACCTGAGGGAATTAGCCATGCTGCAGGTGATTTATGATGACCTGAACAGCAAGCAGTTATCCAAAGATCCAGATGAAGCCAGGTTCACATGACGCATGTTGCGGAAGTTTGTATGGAGCACATCATCGTTGCATACAAACTGACTGGCAGTAATGACTTGGAAAGATGGAGAGGGACAAATGGTGGATGAATTGGCTGGCCAACTCTGGCAATACAAAGAAAGTTTCTCTTCCTTCCTACAGTCCTGCATCTCAGCTGTGGAAAAACTGTCCAAAAAACTATCCCGGGAGTTCCAGCAACATAAAGAGGATAGGTCCTGCTACCCACCTGTATGGAGCAGTATCTTAGCCATTAGGAGTAAGTATCCCTATGCTCAAAAGAGAAGATATAGTAGGTACACACCACGGGACACCCTGTGGTTTTACCTTTGTGACCACGGAGAGGACATGTGGAATTGGGATGGAAAATCTACCTCAATCCTAGACGCATGGGTATGTGAGTTGCAAGGAAAAACAATCACACAAGAAGGTTCTTACAGGAAAATTGCTGCTCCAATTTCTAGTGGGCAGTTCCCCAGTGTACAAGGGCTGATTTTACTTCCAATCTTAATAAAGGGACTTTTGATTCGCATTTACAAGAAGTGAGTAACGAATGCTATGACCAGGACTAGAGGGGCCCTGCCTCCAGCCAGGTGGAGGAAAGAGACAACTGGGTTTACTGGACTGTGTGGATTCAATGGCCTGGCACATCAGACCCACAGGAGTATAAGGCTTTAGTAGACACCGGTGCACAGTGTGCCCTAATGCCATCAAGCTATAACCGGGCAGAACCCATCTGTATTTCTGGAGTGACAGGGGGATCCCAACAACTAACTGTATTGGAGGCTGAAGTGAGCTTAACTGGGAATGACTGACAAAAGCACCCCATTGTGACTGGCCCAGAGGCTGCGTGCATCCTTGGCATAGACTACCTCAGGAGAAAGTATCTCAAGGACCCAAAAGGGTAACGGTAGGCCTTGGAAAGAGAGGAAATTAAATAGCTGTCTACCTTGCCCGGTCTCTTGAAAGACTCGTCTATTGTGGGGTTGCTGAAGGTCGAAGAGCAACAGGTACCAATTACTACCACAGCGGTACAATGGTGGCAATATTGGACCCACTGAGACTCCCTGATTCCCATCCATAAGCTGATTCATTGACTGGAGAGCCAAGGATTGATGAGCAAGACTTACTCACCTTTTAACAGTCCCATATGGCCAATGCGAAAGTCTAATGGAGAGTGGAGACTAACAGTAGACTATCGGGGCCTGAATGAAGTCATGTCACTGCTGAGTGCTGCCATGCTGGACATGCTAGAATTTCAATATGAACTGGAGTGAAAGGCAGCCAAGTGGTATGCCACAACTGATATCACTAATATGTTTTTCTCAACCCCTTTGGCAGCAGGCTGCAGGCCACAGTTTGCTTTCACTTGGAGGGGCATCCAGTACACCTGGAATCGACTGCCCCAGGGGCAGAAACACAGCCCCATCATTTGCCATGGACTGATCCAGACTGCACTGGGAGAGGGTGAAGCTCCAGAACACCTGCAATACATTGATGACATCATTGTGTAGGGCAACACAGCAGAAGAGGTTTTTGAGAAAGGGAAGAAAATAGTGCAAATCCTCCTGAAAGCCAGTTTTGCCATAAAACAAAATAAGGTCAAGGGACCTGCACAGGAGATCCAGTTCCTAAGAATAAAATGGCAAGATGGATGTCATCAGATCCCAATGGATGTGATCAACAAAATAACAGCCATGTTTCCACCAACCAGCAAAAAGAAAACACAAGCTTTCTTGGGCATTGTGGGATCTGAGACTCGCTGTACTCCAACTGAAAAAGAGATATTGGCAGCATATGAAATGGTTAGAGCTGCTTCGGAAGTGATTGATATTGAAGCACAGCTCCTCCTGGTATCCCAACTGCTGGTGCTGGGCTGGATGTTCAAACGGAGGATCCGCCCTACACTTCATGCAACTGATGCTACATGGATTAAGTGGGTCACACTAATCACACAACAGGCTCAAATAGGAAACCCCTGTCACCCAGGAATCTTGGAAGTGATCATGGACTGGCCAGAAGGCAAAGATTTTGGAATATCACCAGAGGAGAAGGGAATGCATGCTGAAGAGGCCCCGCTGTATAATAAATTACCAGAAAATGGAAAACAATATGCCCTGTTCACTGATGGGCCCTGTTGTCTTGTGGGAAAGCATTGGAGGTGGAAGGCTGCTGTATGGAGTCCTACACAACAAGTCGCAGAAACTGCTGAAGGAGAAAGTGAATCGAGTCAGTCTGCAGAGGTGAAAGCCATCCAGCTGGCTTTGGATACTGCTGAATGAGAAAAGTGGCCAGTACTTTATCTCTATACTGACTGATAGATGGTGGCAAATGCCCTCTGGGGGTGGTTACAGCAACGGGAACAGAGCTACTGGCAGCACAGAGGTAAACCCATCTGGGCTGCTGCATTGCGGCAAGATATTACTGCCCAGATAGAGAACCTGTTTGTAAAAGTACGTCCTGCAGATGCTCACGTACCCAAGAGCTGGGCCACTGAAGAACACCAAAACAATCATCAGGTGGGTCAGGCTGCTAAGACTGAAGTGGCTGAGGTGGATCTGGACTGGCAACATAAGGGAGGGTGAATTATTTCTAGCTCGATGGGCCCATGACACCTCAGGCCATCAAGGAAGAGATGCAACATATAGATGGGCTCGGGATCGAGGAGTGGACTTGACCATGGACACTATTGCACAGTTTACCCATGAATGTGAAACGTGCTGCAATCAAGCAAGCCAAGCGGTTCAAGCCTCTCTGGTATGGAGGACAATGGTTGAAACATAAATACGGGGAGGCCTGGCAGATTCATTATATCACACTCCCACAAACCCACCAAGGCAAGCGCTATGTGCTTACAATGGTGGAAACAACCACCGGATGGCCGGAAACATATCCCGTGCCCCATGTCACTCGTGCCCAGAACACTATCCTGGGCCTTGAAAAGCAAGTCCTGTGGTGACAAGGCACCCCAGAAAGAATTGAGTCAGACAACAGGACTCATTTCTGAAACAACCTCATAGACACTTGGGCCAAAGAGCATGGCATTGAGTGGGTGTATCACATCCCCTCTCATGCATCAGCCTCCAGGAAAATCAAAGGATACAATGGACTGTTAAAGACTACACTGAGAGCAATGGGTGCTGGGACATTCAAAAGCTGGAATACACATTTAGCAAAGGCCACCTGGTTATTCAACACTAGGAGATCTGCCAAGCGAGCTGGCCCTGCCCAGTCAAAACTTTTACATACTGTAGAAGGGGATAAAGTCCCTGTAGTGCATGTAAAAAATATGCCAGGGAAGACAGTCTGGGTGATTCCTGCCTAGGGCAAAGCCAAACCCATTTGTGGGATTGCTTTTGCTCAAGGGCCTGGGTGCACTTGGTGGGTGATGCGGGAGGATGGGGAAGTCCGATGTGTACCTCAAGGGGATTTGATTTTGGGTGAAAGTAGCCAATGAAATGAATTGCATGATGTTAATTGCTATATAATACTGTATATCACCACTTCTATGGTGGCTACCTCAATTAATGAAGAATGAACTTTGATGAAAGCGAGCAAAGTGCGGTGGAGATAGAACCAGACAAGCGCAGCAATAATGGAACCAGAACTGGCGTCAGTATGCAACAGTCCGACACCATATATCATCTTTCCTGCCCTGAAGGACTGTTATGACAGATGGAGCCCAAAGTCATAGACTAAATGAACTCAATGGACATTTTAGAGGGATGGTCCATAGACTAAAGGAATGATATTGGTGTGTATATGTCAAAAGACAGGAAAAGTGATGGTGATTAATTGGGATGGATTGGAAAGTGTGGGACCTGGGCATGAAGTACATGGTATAGAAGAAGGGGTGGATATTGTCCTGGTTTTGGCTGAGCTAAAGTTTTTTGGTTTTTTTTTTTCCTAGTAGCTGGCATAGTGCTGTGTTTTGGATTGAGGATGAGAATAATGTTGACAACACACTGATGTTGTAGTTGTTGCTAAGTAGTAGTCACACTAGTCAAGGACTTTTCAGCTTCTCATGCCCTGCCAGCGAGAAGCTGGGAGGGGATACCGCTGACCCAAACTGGCCGAAGGGATATGCCATGCCATATGACGTCATGCTGAGTATATAAACTGGGGAGAGTTGGCCAGGGGTTGGTGACTGCTGCTTGGGAACTGGCTGTGCATCATTTGGCAGGTGGTAAGCAATTGCATTGTGCATCACTTATTTTATATATTCTATTATTATTATTATTATTATTATTATTATTATTATTATTATTATTATTATTATTATTATTTTCCTTTCCTTTTCTGTCCTGTTAAACTGTCTTTATCTCAACCCACAAATTTTCCTTTTTTTTATGATTCTCTCCCCCATGCCACTGTGGGGCGGGGAGTGAATGAACAGCTGTGTGGTGTTTAGCTGCCTTCTGTGTTAAACCACAAGAACAAATATTCTTTTTAAAACTGCCTGTATCTAAATCAATAAAAATAAATGGCATCTAGTTTGATATTGGTACTGGTTTATCTCACAATTTTTTTTCTGAGGTTTTTGATTAAAAATGCAAATATCATAAAATCAAAAACTACTCTAGAAATTTTAAGAATAATTACATTAGAAATTTTGAGTTCATCTAGATTTTAGGGGGTTTTTTAGAGCATGAGTTTTACTTATTCAGATATTAGTTTGCTGGTTTAATATAATTTTATGTAAAAATAAAACCAGCAATAATATCATTGATACAGATATGGTCATATATTCTTAATACATTATTTCTTAATAAATTTTCTTACTTAAAAACTTTGCTGCCCCCACCCTATTCCTGATCTGCAAGAGAATGAAAATTTAAAATAATTTGCCAATGGCAGTAGTGAAAAAATACCAAAGTATTACACTGCAATTGGTATACCACATTCACTCAATTGCACTCACAAGAAAAAAGAGAAGATGCTCTCTCTAATTTCATTTTGGTATGAATTAAATCCTGACCATTAAAGAGATAATCCGTCTAAGTAAGACGCAAACTTGATCAAATGCCTCACTCTTTCCCTTCCTTTATTGAAGATTTTCTTCAGCTATAAAATCATGAAAGCAAGATTAGCATTTCCCTTATGATTTAGACAGAACCTGCCAAGTATTTTTAGAAACAATAATTTACACAAATTGATCAAGAATTTGATGGAAAGTATAAAGTATTGGTCAGCTTTCTGTTCTCACTGATATTGATATTGGTATTATGCTTTGAATCACTTATTTTGCACTGGAAGTGAAAAGTGTCATTTAGCCAACTGAGAATTGCCATTCTGCTAGTTTTTCAGAGACTGCAAAGATGAGATACATTCGATATTTTTCTAAAAATTCTCCTTTGGGACTTCAGTAGCCAAAAAAATTGAACAATATGAAATGCAGCAAATTCTGTTCTCGGGAGGGAAGATGTTATTTAATGTTCAACAGCATTATATCCCTGAAAACAAGGTCTGGAAATCTCTTTGTTTAGTATCTTTTTTTTTTAATAGAGATTAATTATTCTTTAGCCTACATTTCTGTTTGATTAATTTTGTGTATAGTCTCCTGGCACAATTCATGAGTCACTTAGAAACCCTATTAAAGGAGTATTTCAGGTTGCTACCATTTTAATAGTGACTATTAAGTACAAGTATATTTCTAACATTGCTCTTATGGTTTACAATGTTATTAGAAATTCTCTGAAATATCGTAGTGGTGAGAACTGAGGAAAATATAAAAATAGGTGTCTGAGATTTAGAACAAGGAAATAAAAGGTATTCAGCCTGAAAAAAAACCATATCACTCATTCACACGCTTAAAAATGGAGTCTCATATCTAGATGACTCTCATGCTATATGTACACGAACATTTTTTTTTAGCTCTGGAAAACATCTTTCTGTATCTTAAGTACTGGAATAATTTATAATCTTACCTAAAAGCCTAGCACGAGATTTAAATTTCTTTATTTTCATTTCTTTATTTTTTTATTTTCCTTTTTTCATGGCTATCTGGGGCTTGTTAACTTTTGCCTCCTAAAATTCATTTGGTTTAAGTTAGTTTTCTTGGCTTCCCTTACTATCAATTAATAGAGAAGGGAAGAAAAGAACTCAGAAGAGGGTAGTCATCACCTCAGATAATTGCCTTACGCAGTTGCTAGGGTCTATGAATCTGAAGCACATGAAACCAAATCAAAACTGGAGGGACAGTCTCTCTGTCACAGAAAGAGTTCTTACAGTTCTTTGATTAGTATTATATAAAATATCCACACCAAACCCTGTATATTAATATCATAAAATATGATCTTGGTAGGTGAGTTGTATAATTAATGTTTTTTTCATGATATGGGGGCTCTACGGTGCTGAAATTTTGAGAAAGTGTATATAACTTGCTTATTTTTTATAGATGTTGTAACTGAAAGCCTTTTCAATATATGATAAAGACTTCAGGCTAAGAGAATATAGTAGTGATGAAAATGAAACTGTAAGAGTACAATTTTAAGATTAAGTTACCAACCCAACATGAGGCAGAAGGGAGGCCTTTTGTCTCCATCTGCCTCTACAAACCATGCTGGTAGATAGGACAAGAAACAATGAACTTAAATTCCAAGAAGAATGATTCGGGCTGAGCATCTGATGACAGGAATAGTGAAATACTGTAGTGTACTTCAGTCACAGTAGAATCACCATTACCAAAGATTTTTCAGAAGAGCAAAGGCACCTCAAAGCTAGACCAAATAGACCAGGCTGCTCACAGCTATGTCCACTCAAGTTCCTTGATATGGCTCTCCATCTTTGTATCAGGGCACATTACCAACTCATTGCTAACATGTTTGTCATGTCTGTTAGGAGTCCCAGGTCCATTTCTACAAAGTTGCTTTCGAACCAGTTGGTGCCCAGCCTGTGCTGTTGTGCAGGATTATTCCATCCTATTTGAAGGACTTTACATTTGCATTTGTTGAACATCATGATGAGGTTCCTGTTGACTCTTTTCTGCAGCCTGTCTAGGTTCCTCTGAAGACCAGCTCGGCCCTTCAGCATTTTAACTGTTCCCAGTATTTGTTTTCATCTGTGAGCTTGTTGAGAATGTACTCTCTCTCATTGTCTAGGTCACTGATAAAGATAGAAAATCTTGCCCTAAGGCTTGCCCAGTTTAAACCACTGATGGCTGCCACAAGTAGCTGGCTATCTGTGTCATTTTGTCTCACAGGTCACAGATGTTTGAAACTGATGGTCCAGGCAATTTTCTGCTCACTTTATCATGCATTTATCCAGTCTATATCTCAAGAGTTTGTGTATAAAAATACTATGTGAGACCACATCAAAGGAGTTGCTAAAATCAAGGTATGTGACTTCCACTGAATGCCCTTATCCCCACAGCCCGTCACTTCATCATAGAGGGTGATCAGGTTAGTCAAGGAATCAGGTTGGTAAATCCCTGCCATCTCTTCCCAGTTACCTTTAAATCCTTCACATGCTTAGAAACGATTTCCAGAAGGACTGGCTCCATAACCTGGAGCAAGGCTAACTGGTCTCTGGTTCCCAAGGTTCTCCTCAGAATGTGGAGATGTGATGCTTTCTTTCTCTAAGTCATCAGGGACTTCCTCCAATCATCGCAAACTGTCAAAGGTGATAGAGAAAAGCCATGCAATGACATGGGCCAGTTCCTTCAGCAGCCTAGACGGGATGGCATGAATGCATCCCACCTTGTCACATGGATCTGTGTATTGCTTAAGTGCTCCCCAGCTGGATCTTCCTCTGCTGTGAATAATACTTCATTCCCACAAACTCTGCTAGTTAGCTTAGAGACTTGAGAAGACAGAGGAAAACCTTAGCAGTGAAAACTGAGGCAAAAAAAATGCAATTCATTATCTTGACGTTTTCCATGTCTTTGGTCACTAGGTCATCTGAGCAACAGGCCCATATTTTCCTTATCCTTCCTTATGCTACTAATTTACTCACAAAAGCCCATTTTGTTGTCCTTCACATCCCTCATTAGCCAAACTTTGTTTTTTATAGCTCAGCCCCCGAGTTCTGGGGTAATGCCTCTACATTCATCAAAGAATGTCTGTCCCTGCTTCCATCTTCTCTGTACTTCCTTTTTGCATTTGAGATCACTTAGGGGTTTCCTGTTTATCCATGCTGCTTTCTGCCATATCTTCCTGACTGCCTCCATGTTGTGGACCATTCTTGTGCTTTGAGGAGGTTTGTCATTGAAGAATAAGCCAGTTGTCCTGAGCCTCTCTGCCCTCCATGGTGGATCTTGGGACAAGTAAAGATCTTCTCTCCTGAGGTCCAGCGCTGTGATTCTAGTATTTATCTTTTTCACTTCCTTCTGAATTTAAATTCCATGATCAAATAGACATTGCAGTCAAGGCTGCCATCCACCTTTACACCCTTCATCAGTTCTTCCTTGTTTGTGAGCAACAAGCGCAGCAGAGCACATTCTCTATTTCAGTCTTTGATCACTGGTGTCTTGCAGATCTTAACATGTGAGGATTTTAGTATGTGTCCCATGAACTCAGGAGTTTTACCACCCTAATACAGTGATCTTGTGATGGACATCCATCATGAAAATGAGCTAGATAATCTTTTCAGGTGTCCTCCATCCCCAATTCTATGAAAATAAAGAATAAATCAAATGGAGAGAATGGAAGTAAGTCATACAGGGTTTGTGGACAGTAGGGCAAGTCTCAATACAGCCATCACAATTCATCCAGTCATTTGTATCTCATTACCACCTTGACACTGTGTTGCATTTACCTTAACGAATAAAAAATAAATAATAAAATAAATAATACATGATCACTTTGTGGGTTTCCAAAGTCAAAAAGTTTGGCAAATAAAAGGTTATTGGCAACTCCCTAAGGGAGGAAATAACCTAAGATCCTAAAGCTTCATCAAAAAATATGTACACACAGCATTCACAGAACATATACTTCTGTCGTCATGTTGAGAATGGAACTGATAAAATTGTGCGTAAATTAATTAATAGTAAAGTCATTGGAATAGGTGCTAGCAGCAACAGCTTCCCAGAATGAAGCAGAAGACTGCTGCAAAAAGTACCCTTATGTGTCATGTTTTGATTGAAGTTCTGTGGAGAACTCTGCACATGCAAGAAACAGAGCGTCAGCTTTTGGAGTCACTGGTTGTAATATTTTTCATTTAATATATTAGATTATATAGCATTCCACAAACTTACTGTTTTCTTTGTTGCATCCTGTTGACACATCCATCATTCCATAGGTTTTAATGTTTAATGATTCTATAAAAATGCAATGCATTTATTAGTTGACTTGTTTTCTGTTTTATTTTGTTTTCTGAGAAACAAAGCAAAAATGGTTCACAAATAGAATTCTCTATGAATTTGCCTTTTAAATTCAGTACTGCAAAAACCCATGTTACTATAATGTCATTAGTATTGTATCTATTGCCACATACAAAGTCTGTGGTATGAGCAAAAGGGATATATGGAGTCAAGGACAATGTTAGCTAGTTAAGTGTTTAATAATCTAGCTTTAATAATCTAATAACCTATGCCCATAGTCAGATAAGGCAGAAGAGATCATTAATGATACCTTTAAAATTGTTACGTAAGAAGACTGACAAAGAACAAGTCCTCTTCTTTGGTGTTACGCAGCCCTGCCCATGTCCCTGGGCCCCCCAAGTCAATGGTGACAGATAGATCTCTATTAATTTTAACCGGAGCGCTGACACAAAGCTTACGTATTGGTATCTGTACTGCTGATAGCAGCTGAATGCCATGCTTAAATTCAGGGAGAGCAAAACTGTTTCTTAGGTGTTACTTAGGAAACACAATACATTAAAGTCAAAAGAAAAAGCAGACACTCTGGAGGCTTAACAAAGATACACCTTTCCTCTCAAACAACTGTGTGTCTAAAAGGATATGCATTATTTCTTATCATAATAATGAAAACTGTCATGTTTGGTGATGGTGCTGCAAGAAGGAATTTTGCACTTTGCATTGTTGTTTCAAATGTCGCCTGTATATTTTAAAGGAATATTATGTACTTATCACATTTTGCACACTGCCTTACCACTGAAGCATGTAGGAGTTTAAAGATTAAGGAAGCATACTAATCTTAGTTGTAAAGAAATTTATATTTCATTTCAACTTTGACCTATTGATTTACTTTTAATGTATTTTTCTCTATCTTTAATTCAACGTCAATATAGCTTACGTTAATAACCATTTTAGACCTGAAATCTCTGTTAACAATTTCATGAGTAAACAAACAAATAATTTTGTGAGGTAATTTTTGGTTTCTTTAATTCAGGTGGACTTCTATCTTTCATTAGGAAAACTGTGTAACTGTAAAATGATTAGTTTATTAATATGACAACTTACACCTTTAAAAAGCAGGCACAATTCTTCACAAAGCATGACTTTTTCATGACTTCCCAACAGAGCAAGAATCTGTCATGAGCAATCAGAAAATCAAATCTGTTTTTGGTTTTCTATAGATTGAGACACCAGCCTATTAATTCTCCATTGAATTGGGAGATGTGATTCAATTTTATTGAATCCCTATATACAGGGTATTTGTGGCATATTTGGGTACCTTGCCTGTTCTACCTGCAGCTGCTAAAGGGTGTGGATCTCCCATAGGTCATATGTCATATCTATAGTCCCATTCAAATCTCCAGTACATTGTACAGAATCTAAAATCATACTAGACTCCTGTACATGGCCAACAAATTTCACCATGGGTTTCAGCAAGAATAAGACCCCAAAATGTATGTGTCAATCAAATAACCTACACCATTTCATTCACCATGGGACCTTCTGTTATCTGCTGTATGTATGTTAATACCAATTTTAAATCTTTGTTCATTGCATTTATTTTCACTCTTTACATTGTTCCTTTTGGAATTACCAATGAGAACATGGTAAGGGACTTAGCTTCTATAAACTAAAATAGTAATGAACTGTGGAGTTGCAGAAATTATCTCTAAGTCTCTATATTTTTTTTTAGATTATCACTGATACTAAATAAGTGCCAATGTTGGGTACATTTCATGGGAAGCTTGACAAATAAAGGCACCTGTGAATTAGCTATGAACCCTGAAGTGAAAATATAAATTATAACCATAGGAAATAACATGCACATCCTATTCACATTTAATGCAAACTGATATTCCAATTTTCTAAAGCAAGTTTAAAGAAAACACTTGAGCACTTTTCTATATTTCTATGATGCTCACAATAGTTCTTAAAGTTTTTCTGTAAATCATTTAAGGTGGGTCTACATGGAAAGTTTCAGGAAAGTTAAGACCACTTGGCTCAAGCTGGGAGGATAAGTACATTAATGCCCCTGTATAGGTATTGTCATTCAGAAATAAAGTGACCTTAGTTTGCTGCAACTCAATGCTTTCTCTAAGGGGATCAACCTGTGTTGAACTATGACCACTTTACTTGAATGACAGTATCCACAGAATGGCATAATATGCTTTAGCTTTACAATTCTAATGATTAATCTCAGTTTTCTAAAGTGTTCCTGCATTGTCAAGGTCTTACTGACTAATGTTAAATTATGTTTTATGTAGTGCTTTTCAGAAGCAAAACATTACAAAGTATTTCTAAAACATTAGGAGTTTAATCCTGAGATAATTTGGCAGTGAAGAATTATATATGGCTAATCACTGATTTTCTTCACTTATTTCTCAAATATTAAAACTCACTGTAGTTATGAGTCAGCAGGAGTAAAGGTAGCAGGATATAATCCTTCATTATGACTATTATTGCTTTTTTTTATGGTCATAGCACTTAGAAGCTCTAAGCAAGGCAGAATCCTCTTGTACTAATCACAGTGCAAAGATAAGAACAGAAATGTTTCCAGTGATTATCCAAGTAGAAGTAGGCATTAACTATTGGAACAGTAACATTTAAATTAGAAGATCGAAGATGAATTCTTGGTCACACTTATTATTTGGCATGATTAGTCTCTGTAAGATCTTGTATTTTATTTGGTGTAGATAGTCTTCATTTTTGTCTCTGGTGTTGTTTAAGAGGCTTGCATGCATTTTTCTACATTGAATTTGGTGTCTATTTGTGTTAATGTGACTCACGCTCAAATGTGAGAACTGTGTGTGCAAATTTATGCTTACCTGCAATTTCATAAAAAGATGAAAAGTTCTTCAAGGATTTTGTTTCCATGTGAAGTAACAGCCACAAAATCAATAATCATTTTGAAAAAAAGTCATAGAATCAAAGAGAACAAAAAATCCAATAAATTAGTATATACATGGAAATGTGAAGTAATTCTGACTTCTTTATATGAATTCCAGACCCAGTAAAATCTAGTGCATGTACCAATGCTATCTATTAATCTTCTCACTGATTCAGATTATCTTCTGAATTTTTAAAAAGATAAAATTTTGGTTTCAAACAGAAATTTAACTACAGTCATTTTTGTATAGTTCCAGTCCTTCATAATCAGCCCTAGACTGATAATTAGGTTGCAGAGAATTTAGTCAAATATTTTTGAGCTGAAGGTATCAAAATTATTTTATTAAATCCTGGATAATAGACAGATTTCTGTGGTTACAACTCTATTGAATTAATTGTTTAGTCAAAAAAAAAGATTTATTATTTTCCTAAATTTTCTAAAATTTTCACAGATTTTTAGCTTTCACTGCACACGATAATACAAAACTAAGAAATTCAAGGTAATGTTTACCTCTGAGATAGTTCACTATTTATGCTATTAATACTGTATATGACCTGTCACAAAATTCCAGTCCCCCATATTCAGTACTAGTCAAAGAAGAGGAAGTCTTTTATGATCCTTTTCTCAGAATAAATTTTGTTTCATATTGATACAAATTCCATTAATGCTACTATAATTCTCACAGGAACTTGGCACACTAACTACACGTATCTATGGTTAATTGCACCATAGGCAGTTGATTCATGTCACTCTTCATTAATGCCTGATCTGAGACTGTCTCATTCAGCGCATGCTCAAAGTTGTCTAAAATTTGTTTTATTCCTTATCCTGAACCTACTATGTATTGAGTTGTTTGGGGCACCAAGTTTCATTTCATTATTTGAAATAATTCCTTCTGTATCTGAAAAGAAAGCATTCTTAGCTTCTTTTTCTGTTACTCAATTCACACTTTTTTCATCTTTTTTTCACAGAACTGTAGACCTCAAAGACAGCTTGGTGTGTTCAAAACTGCTGCAATAACAAAAAGGGATTCATGCTACAAAGTGGTCTAGTTTGCTTTCAGCAGGGAAGAAGATATGTTAGCAGTTCATAGAATCATAGAATCATGGAATGCTTTGGGATGGAAGGGATCTTTAAAGGTCATCTAGTCCAACCACCCTGTAATGGGCAGGGACATCTTCAACTAGATCAGGTTGCTCAGAGCCCCATCGAGCCTGTCCTTGAATGTTTCCAAGGATGGGGCATCCACCACCTCTCTGGGCAACCTCTCAGTTATATTGTTCTGCTCCACATTACTAAAACTTTTATGGTTCATGACTTCTACTTAAAAAGTACCTCTCAGTATAATGTTATCACTGAGAAGTCCAGCATTGTTATATAGTTTCCCATAGTGTTCAACTTTGTAATAGGGCAATATTTCTTTTTGTTTGTTTGTTTTTCTTCCCTTCTTGTCTTAACTCAGTGATTCCTTAAACATTTTTTGCTCCATAACTGTTGTTTGAATACATTCTAGTAAATGCACGATGCATTCCTTGAGACAGTGTAATAATAATAGCTGTTCACTTTCATCCTTTATTTTCAGATTTCAAACTTTTACACATCCTTCAAAAACTATTTGAAGGGAGGAGGCATCCCTTTCAATGGGAAATGAAGTCTGTAAAGAACTTCTGTGTAGTCAAATCCTGCCCTCTTCCACCAGAGAATAATCTTATAATCAACTGGGACCAGCATTTACATACCCAAGTGTTCGATGTGCACAGATGTTCTCAGAGGTCTGTTTATGTTTTCTGCTTTTCAAGCAGTAGTCCTTTAGTTTAGATATGCTTTGGGACCAGAGTTAATCTGCTCAATTTAGATGATTTTGATTCTGAAATACAAATAACCAGAAATATATAACAGTGACACCTGGTATCGCTGAAGTTGAATTTGTTTATGAATGGTAGGGTGGTGTTAATTAGCTTTTGGTGCATGATGGAAAGTCTATGACAAAATAGATGTGTATCTTTATTTGTACATATTATGAATATCTGTTATCTGTATGTACATACAGACTGGGGAACGAGAGCCTGGAGAGCAGCCCCGTGGAGAGGGATCTGGAGGTTCTGGTCGATGGCAAGTTGAATGTGAGCCAACAGTGTGCCCTGGCAGCCAGGAGGGCCAACCCTGTCCTGGAGTGCATCAAGCACTGTATTGCTAGCCAGTCGAGGAAGGTGATTGTCCCGCTCTACTCTGCACTAGTGCGGCCTCACCTTGAGTACTCTGTGCGGTTTTGGGCACCACAGTACAAAAAGGATACAAAGCTACTTAGAGAGTGTCCAGAGGAGAGCCATGAAGATGGTGAAGGGTTTAGAGGGGAAGCCGTACGAGGAGCGGCTGAAGTCACTTGGTCTGTTCAGCCTGGAGAAGAGGAGATTGAGGGGAGACCTCATCACGGTCTAGAGCTTCCTCACGAGGGAAGGAGAAGGGGCAGGTGCTGACCTCTTCTCCCTGACGACCAATGATAGGACCCGAGGGAACGGCAGGAAGATATGCCAGGGGAGGTTTAGGTTGGACATTAGGAAAAGGTTCTTCACCCAGAGGGTAGTGGAGCATTGGAACAAGCTCCCGTGGGAGGTAGTCATGGTGCGAAGCCTGTCAACATTCAAGAAGCAATTGGACAACATCCTTAGACATATGGTATGATTTTTGGGGTTGTCCTATGCAGGGACAGGAGTTGGACTCGATGGTCCATGTGGGTCCCTTCCAACTCAGGACATTCTACGATTCTAAAAAGATTCAGAGCTAGTTCCTTTCCAGGTCCCATGCTTTTCCTTTATCATGTGTCTTTCTACTTTGATGGAGCATTAGGAAACAAGCTAGCAATTTAGCAAGCATGAATAAGAGGAATAAGAATCACATATTTTATTTCATGAAGTATTCAAATGCCATTTGACCAATGTATAAACCTCCTCACAGATGAAAATCAATAGTTATATTTCAGTGTCGAAGCTACAGTCTTGATAATATAAAAATAACTGTTTTTAACTATGTATTTAAAATACACTGGTTTAAGTACTTGTTTTTTCTATAAAAGTGAGAAAGTAAAATTTATGGCTTTATGTACATATATGCTTTATGCATGTGTATATGTATGTATGTATATGCTTTATGCATTTCAAAGAACCTATTCAAAAAATGCTACAATACTCACATTCAGTCTCCTTGGACCTTTAAAAATGCTGAAACTTTAAATATTTCCTTCCTTGTCTATCCTAGTTTGAATTAAGTGATCCATCTCCATTTTTGTATTGAATGATCTACAATTTTGTAGTATAACAACAATAACAGCAGCAACAATAGTGCCTGTTCCTAAGGCTTCAAGAGTAGTGGCCGTATTAAATGGTTACGTGATCTAAAAAAATTGAAGGAATCTATCATAGTAAATCATGTGAAACAGAACTGTCTTCTGGATTTATTTTTTAAAGATAAAGATAGACTTTGAATTTAACTTTTGCTTCTTCTGAACATTTCTTTCAAAACAGGCCTAACTCCAAATGTTAAGATATCAGACCATGCAAATGAAATATACTTTAATACTCTCACACAAAAGACAGCACTGTGCAAGAGAACAAGACAGTCTTCTATTTAGTATGTATCCAAGACAAGAGGGTTAAGAGCAGATGTGTTTCAAACTTCTTTTGTAAGTTTTTATATTCTGATGATTCAGACAAATATTGATACATTTGATAAATTGTTCTATTTCTCACAACTGATGCTGCCTAATTAATGTCACCGTACTTATTTTGTAAAGTCTCCCTTGCCAGTTTCACCCTAGGTTCCTTAGTAAGCATCATGATACTGTTAGATGCAAAATCTGTAGAGAAATGTTTTTTTTTAATGTTAAACTAATTTAAAATCATGATGATCACTGGAAGATAAATGGACGTAAGCCATTCTTATAAAAATAAGAAAATGACTGTGCTGTGTAGTTTTTAAAGCAACCTCACGTAACACCATTTTGAGTCACTCAATGTCATTATAATCAATTACTTCGCACTTTCGTCAAACTGATATAATGGTTTGATGTATCAGAAAAATAATTTGCTCCCAATGTAGGATATACCCTCCACTTCATCATCTTCTTGCAACTTGTCATTTCTTTGGCATTATTGATTTTCATCCCACCCTTCTTTGCCCTTTATATTTATGCATTGGGCAACTGATTATTTCCTGCAGGTTGGAGAGTGGTCATCAGCTCCAGTGTATCCAAATTAACTCCGTGCTTGTGCTACCTTTCAGGTAAATCCTATATTTTCTGCAGAATATCTATACTCATTGCAAATTTCAGGCTATTGAAAATGTAGTTTAATATGTATAATATTTGCTTCGATCATTTCTATTGTGATTATACTGCTCAAAATTCGTATATAACTGCATTTCTTGTAATCGTTCATTAACACTCCTCAGATTCTTCTAAAGAGATCTTCAGCAGCAGAGGAGCCCGAGTGACAAACACAAAGTGCTGGTTAGTAGGCAGCATACGTTTTCAGTCTCAGCTCAAGCTTTAAAGGAATGATATATGTCAGAAGACTTTTTTTTTCCCCTGAAAATCAATGGAGTTGCACCATGGGATTCTTTGGAGAACTTTTGGTTTATTACAAGTATTATAGAACACAATTATAAAGTATTGGTGAAGGAGGTCAGCACATTGACAGTTATTTGGACAAAAGAATTTGATTTCTTTAGAACTAATATGAAAATTGAAAATCTAAAAATTATTCTTAGTTGTTATGATGGAAAAAAGAAAATCTGCTTTCTTTATATTCCAGAAAAAAATAAAGCATGGATTTTCAGACCATTTCCTTTCAAACAATATTAATCAAATGCACTGAATTTTCCATCTTGATGTCAGTGGGATTTCTTGTGAAATATCTTGCTTTGAAACCTATGTGACATCTTACAGCTATAGATGTCTATTCAGTTGATCAAGCAACAAAGCATTTCTGGAAGGCTCAATTAAGCAGGGTTTTTGTGTGTGTGTGTGTATGCAACGGTTGGAGAAAAAAAATGCTACCACTGCATCCTCTAGGAGATTAAATCTAGTGGAGGATTTACAGTCAGAAAGGGAAATACAGAGATGACTAAGTCTCTTGGATTAAGTTAATATATCTTGGCAATCTATTTTGACAAATTTCCTTCAAGAAATTCAGTTGATGAAACGAAAAGACTAATTATAATAAGTTGCACAGAATTTTTTAATCAGCAACTGAAAACAGTTTTTCTCGATCAAACAGTTAATGGAGTACAGTTTATTTTGAAACCTTCAGTAAAAAGACATTTAATTTGATTTTCTGTATCTCCAAAGGAAACCATCTGCCTAATATATTTTGGCATTTTGGTCAGGCTAACTGTCATTTAGTTCCAACCCTTATTATTTCTTAACTGGTTATAAAACAGCAACAGGATTATTCTGTTTTGATTTCATTTGTGTTTTCTTTCCCCATGCGTTACATCTTGTTCTCAGACTTTTATTTCATTCCAAGAAAAAACAAAACCAAAAAGAACAAACTATTTTCAGTGCAAGATGTATTTCTTTGCAACACAGAGAATCTACTCTGCGTCAGAAAATGGCAGCTGTCCCCTGCATCTAGTGGTCTTTAAGAAATGAAGTATAGTACATAAACCAAATCACAAAAATTACAAAATGTCACAGTACTGAAGTTGCATGATAAAACTAGAGGCCAAAATGACAGACATAAAGTCATAAAAGATTAAACTAAATCAAATCTCTTCAATATGTCTTTGACAGATTCTCCTGTAACTGAGTGATTTCGTCATAATCCCCATTTTCTGAGGAGACATCTGGAGCTGCAGGTGTTTGAGGTTTCCCCAGGGAATCATACTTATCAATTCAGTTTTCTATCAGCGACACTGGGTTGTCAACGGGCATATGATTCTGTGGCTTATTATTTTGCTAAACTGCATGGCTTTCAGCAAAAACAATGATGATAAACTGGAAACAAGAAAGTGGCTTTGGCCATTAGCTTCCTAGAAACAGACAGCTGTCAGAAGGGTTTACTTCCTGCAGAGAAAAACAACTTCAATGAAGCAAACCTTGGTAATCCCCAGTTTAGCAGAATATATTAAAAGCATCCTGTTTTTTTTTTACTTTATCTGGCATTACCCACTCACACAAAGCAGCAGAAGTAAGGAGAACCACATCCTGTCATCTGTTTTACCTTTTACAGCTGTGATAAGAGTGTAATGAAATATCCAAGACCAAAATCTACTGTTTCAAATCTAGATTTGTCAAAACTGGCCCAACAACAGACTTTGTACATTATGGCTGACAAGAGCCATGTTCAGTAGTGCACAGTAACAATTATTAATCATTATAAATTTAGATTAAAGGATTCCCCATATATGCTACTACATTCTTAGTGTAGCACAAATTATGCTGTCAGGTATGGTATTTCATTTTCTTCTTTTTTTTTTTTTTTTTTTTTTAATGTTGCAGCTTTATTTTATCTATCCTGAATGAGTCAGTGTTTCTATTTAATGGCATTAGGAGAAGCTCACTAGAGCTGATTTCAGTGTTTATTTCTTTATCAATCAGTGTTTGGCTCACCATTTAACAGAACGCATACTGTAAGGCACGTATACCTTATTCCTCTATTGCATTTTTCTCTCAGTTATATTTCATACTTATTTATTTATTCATAGTTATTTATATTTCATTTATATTTATTTATCTTTCATCATTTATATATATTTATTTATTTATATTTATTTATATTTCATTTTTCTCTCAGTCTCTCAGTTATGGTCAACAAGGCAGATATCTTAGTGGGAGTCTGTTATAGACCACCCAACCAGGATGAAGAGGCAGATGAAATATTCTATAAGCAGCTGGGAGAAGTCTCATGATCGCTAGCTCTTGTTCTCGTGCGGGACTTCAACTTAACAGACATCTGCTGGAAATGCAATACAGCAAAGAGGAAACTGTCTAGGAGGTTCCTGGAGTGTGTGGAAGAGAACTTCTTGACACAGCTGGTGAGTGAGCCAACTAGGGAAGGCACCCTGCTGGACCTCTTGTTTGTGAACAGAGAAGGCCCTGTGGGTGATGTGATGGTTGGAGGCCATCTTGGACATAGTGATCATGAAATGTTTTTGATTCTTGGAGAAGCAAGGAGGGGGGTCAGCAGAACTGGTACCTTGGACTTCCGGAGGGCAGACTTTGGCCTGCTTAGGAGCCTGGTTGACAGAGTCCCTTGGGAGGCAGTCTTGAAGGGCAAAGGAGTCCAGGGAGGCTGGACATTCTTCAAGAAGGAAATCTTAAAGGCGCAGGAGCAGGCCATACCCATGTGTTGGAAGATGAGCCAGAGGAGAAGACAAGCAGCCTGGCTGAACAGAGATTTTTGGCTGGAATTCAGGAAAAAAAGGAGTTTCCATTTCCCACAGCATTTTCCTGGAGAAACTGGCTGCTCATGGCTTAGATGAGTATACTCTTCACTGGGTAAAAAACTGTCTGGATGGCTGAGCCCAAAGCGTAGTGGTGAATGGAGTTAAATTCAGTTGGCGGCCAGTCACAGTGGTTGTGCATTCCCCCCTGCCCCTTTTCTTCTAGTGCACCTGGCAGAGCATGGGAAGGGAAGCTGCTTTACAATCTCCGTAACTCCTGTCAAAACTTGACCTTTGTGTAATGAGTCTGGAGGTTATGCATCCCTTGACTGTATCAAAATTCTTACATGGGTGACGTGGGAACAGCACTGTCTGTATTAGGGAGGCAGCCCTGATAACCTTAGAACTATATTTTTCATCTGTACTAGTCGCCTCCTGACAGCCTTGGGGCCTATCTTATCTAGGCTGTAACTCAGGAGGATCTTGTACCAGCATCACTGGAATTTTTGAGAACTTTAGTAATCTTCAACACGGGCTGTGAAAGTAGAAGGGAAATTTACTGATGCCAAAAGTCAATCATCTCATGACCCTATAAACAGTGGCACCAAGTGAGACCCTTTGAGCTCTCCGGGACTGCAGCGGGCTGCACCAGAGTCTCCCTCTGAGTGGGATGCCTCTCAGAGCAGCAAACTCAAGCTGATCTCTGGCACACCTTGCTCCTCGAGATTCAACCCTCATCCATTGATACAGTCATTTAAAGTGAGTATTTCTCTAAACCTGAGGGAATTTTTATTGGTACCTTTAACTGCACATATAATGAGTACTTAGGCCTGTTGTGTGTGTGTGTGATATAAATATTGTAGTAAACCTCATTTAATCGCTTTGTAGATGCTAGATTAATTAATGATTAGTTATTACTAGATTTTTGTGATTCTCTCCTTGCTGCAAACAAACCTTAAACTGCTGCTAAACATATAATCCTTAGACATAAACCGTTGACCAAATCTGAGACTAGGATTGGATCCAGCCGCACCTAGGCTCCTCTCTGAGAAGGAGTTTAGAAAGCAAGGGGGTCCATTCTGAACCTCGTGACTCAATGGGAGGGCTCCCCTTTTCCTTCTTGTATTTTCTTCGGACTCGATTTCCTCTTTCTTTCTCTTTATATATATGTACATTCTATTCATTTAATAAGTAATAGAGTGAACCTTGCCATTGAACTCTGTAAAATCACACCTTTATAGATTTCTATTAAAATCACTATTTGCAAATATCTTTGATGGTGCTTTTTAAGAAGCTTAACCACTCTCCCATGACAGTCACAAGTGGTGTTCCCCAGGGCTCAGTATTGGGGCCAGTTCTGTTTAATAACTTTATCAGCTGTCTGGATGAGGGGATCAACTGCACCCTCAATAAGTTTGCAGATGACACCAAGTTGGCTGGGAGTGTTGATCTGCTGGAGGGTAGAAAGGCTCTACAGAGGGACCTGGACAGGCTGGATCGATGGGCCGAGGCCAACTGTATGAAGTTCAACAAGGCTAAGTGCCAGGTCCTGGACTTGGGTCACAACAACGCCATGGAACACTACAGGCTTGGGGAAGAGTGGCTGGAGAGCTGCCTGGCAGAAAAGGACCTGGGAGTATTGGTCAACAGCCAGCTTAATATGAGTCATCAGTGTACCCAGGTGGCTAAGAAGGCCAATAGCGTCCTGGCTTGCATCAGAAACTGTTTGGTCAGCAGGACTAGGGAAGTCCCTTTGTACTCAGCACTAGTGAGGCTGCACCTGGAATACTGTGTTCAGATTTGGGCCCCTCACTACAAGAAGGACATTGAGGTGCTGGAGCATGTCCAAAGAAGGGCAACAAAGCTGGGGAAGGGTCTACAGCACAAGTCATATGAGGAGTGGCTGAGGGAGCTGGGGTTGTTTAGTGTGGAGAAGAGGAGGCTGAGGGGAGACCGTATTGCTCTCTACAACTACCTGAAAGGAGGTTGTAGCAAGGTGGGGGTCAGTCTCTTCTTCCAAGTAACAAGTGATAGGACAAGAGGAAATGGCCTCAAGTTGCACCAGGGCAGGTTTAAGTTGGATATTAGGAAAAACTTATTCGCTGAAAGGGTAGTCAGGCATTGGAACAGGCTGCCCAGAGAAGTGGTTGAGTCTCCATCCCTGGAGATATTTAAAAGACATGTAGATGTGGTGCTTGAGGACATGGTTTAGTGCTGGACTTGGCAGTACTAGGTTAACGGTTGGACTTGATCTTAAAGGTCTTTTCCAACCTAAACGATTCTATGATTCTGTTCTATATCACCTGTTGTGGGTTTGGGGTCATATTTTTGTTTGGTTGCGTTCTTTTTGTGGGGAGTGAGGGATGATGTTGGGTTTTTTTCTTCACAAAAATGTGTTTTGAATTAACTCAATTCTTTAATAAAAGAATTATAATAAATGGAAATGGTCCAACAAATCCAAAACAGTCAAGAATTTGTTCACTCTCAGTGACAGTTTGTGAGTGATATGAATGAGCTAGCTTGCTATGCTATCACATTTGACTGTTTGAGTTTCTGAATGAGGAAACGATAAAGTGAGACACAGTTTCAGTGAAAGGTCATTTTCTGAGATATTTTAAATGTCTGATAATAAACAGTGTAACAAATTTTGTAGCTCAACTTTATTATTTGATGCTGATGAGTGACAAACTAATTTAAGGCTCTTTAGTGACTCCAAAGAAGAAATGTTCAGCTCCTTTGAGCTTTAAAACAATTTTTATTTAAAGGAGTTATCTTTTTTAATCATGAAAACATCTTATGAACTGGCATTCATTAAAACTGTGAACTAGCTTGATTGACACAACCAATTCCAATTTTTAGATTAAGTGCCACCTTATGAACAGAAATCAAACAACAAGGAAAATATCAGAGTGACTGCTATACCCGTACATCATTTACAGCATTCATAGATTATATTTTTGGTGCCTTTATTCAAATAAAGTAGTTACTATGTTCCAAAATAATTATTCAGCTCAGAATAAAATTATCTAAATTTTTAAAAGTAAGCAAATGAAGAGAAAGTGTTGTTACTTATTTCCTAATTCCATATTGTGTTAAAAGAATACTTTCCATGGTAGGCAGAACTTGACTACTTGAATTTTAATTCAGTGCATGCTGCATGGAAAATCATGTCTGCTAGAGCTGTGAGGTGAAGCAGTCTGCCCCACTGCTTTAAAGAAAACATCCCAAGAATACCAGACAGGGGTTTAAATATCTGAAGTTACATATTTGTGAAACAGATATTAGAAGAATAAATGTTTATAAATAGAAGGAAAGAAGTTCTTCTGGATACAGCAGAATACCAAAAAAGGGTCTGTAAATAAATTCTTTCCTGCTACTGTGTCCAATCCACAGATTCTGATTGGCAGCAAACTCCATTTGGTCTCTTTCATGTACCTCCAAAAAAACATTTTCTTTCCTACTTGGCTGGGGCTTACATGTCCTGCTCCCTTCTAATTCTTCCTTCTTTTCACTTTCCTGCTCCTTTCTAGCCCTATAACTTTCATTTTCACTGCTTGCCGTTTTCCCTCTCCTCTTTCTCCACTCTCAACTCAAGTTTTTTTCCCCAGTGGCTTGCTCAGTTGCTACAGGGAAGTCTTCCTTCCTTTGAGAAGGTTTTGTGGGAGCCATGTATAGCTGCCAGCACATAGCAATCAGGCAGAATTCCTTTCTGCTCCTGAATCACAGCCTTTTAACAAACGGAAAACACGATATGCATACATTAAACTGTGTGAAAAATAACAAAACATATAATTCATTATAGCAAAGAATAACATTCTTGACCTTCCAAATCTTTGAAGAATGAAAAAGAAAGTCCTCATCTTAAAGTGCAGTGGAAAGTGAAAAATATATTAAAAAACAAAGCCTAAAGCAGAAATTAGATTGAAACAATCACATTTTTCCTTTAATTATTTTAAATTATTGAATTTGAGTTCAGTCATTTTTATTGTATTTATTTTTACTTAAGGCTCATTGACAGGAAGAAGTTGCTGAAAGGTGCGTTACAATGTACATTCAAATTCCTTTTCCATATTCATTGTCACTGTGTACCCTATCAAAAATAGAATCTATCTTGTCTCTTGTTTTATAGTTTTTATTGTAGTCAAGAATCTCTACACAGGCAGTTACTGAATAACTCTAAAACCTTACCTCATCACACTACAAAGTTGTATGACACTATTTAATATATTGATTGCTGTATATATACTTTGGATGGTGCAAATAATAAAAATATTTTTTTAGGGTTAGAGATGGTAAATGAGTGGCTACATATTATATAAAATTCTGTGAACTTTTAAATGAATTAAATACATCAGTGAAAACTATATTGAAAACTGAGACCTTAAAAATATTTTGAAGACCTTACATTAGACAATATTTTATTATTGCTTAGAATGAAAAAAATAATGCACAATTAAATTTAGTAAAAGCACAAAAAGCACTTTACCTCATAATTTTTCAAATAACCAGAAAGAGGATTAATATTACAAATAATGCTTCCTACTCATTCTAGGTTTAGTTAGATGGTGAATGGTTATCTGTCTGTTGTTATCTGATTCGATGTTGTGGTTTAACCCCAGCCAGCAACCAAGCACCACACAGTCTCTCGCTCACTCTCCTCAGGTGGGATGGAGGAGAGAATCACAATAGTAAAAGTGAGAAAACTTATGGGTTGAGATAAAGACAGTTTAACAGGTAAAGCGAAAGTGGCACACTCAAGCAAAGCAAAGCAAGGAATTCATTCACTACTTGCTATCAGCAGGCAGGTGTTCAGCCATCTCCAGGAAAGCAGGGCTCCATCACACATGACAGTTACTTGGGAAGGCAAACATCATTACTCCGAACATTCCCCCCCTTCCTTCTTCTTCCCCCAGCTTTCTATGCTGAGCATGACATCATATGGTACGGAATATCCCTTTGGTCAGCTGGGGTCAGCTGTCCTGGCTGTGTCTCCTCCCAGCTTCTTGTGCACCCCCAGCCTGATCTCTGGTGGGATGGTGTGAGAAGCAGAAAAGGCCTTGACTCTGTGTAAGCACTGCTCAGCAATAACGAAAACATCCCTGTATTATCCACACTGTTTCCAGCACAAATCCAAAACATAGCCCCATGCTAGCTACTATGAAGAAAATTAACTCTACCCCAGCCAAAACCAGCACAGATGTGCATTCTTATTGTTATTCAGGGTTTTTCACAGAATAGTTCTTTTAAAAACAAACAAAGAATCTCCCCCGAAACTGCATTTCTAATAACTTTTTAACACAGTGGTTATATTGGTAATTTCATTTCCTGACATTTTTTTAAGTTCTTTCCATGACATTTACCTAATGCAAATAATAAAAACAACACCTTCTCAAGAGAATAGTCGCTAATATTAATTATGTATTGTTGACAGAAACCGTGTTAAACGTGTTCGATTTATGGCACATTGGGGTCTCTAAGCTTTAGCGAAACATTTATAAGAAATAATAGAAATACATTTCCAGGCTTCATGAATATTTCAGGTGACATTGACCTTCTTAAGGGCTTAAGTGGGATGTAAATTTTCCATGAGACTGTGCAAAGTGAATTTAATTCTACATAAGCACAAGCTCTACATACTACGGTTTACTACTTCTTGTAGACTACAATAATTAAAATTTTAGTTCCTGAAGTCACCTCCCAAGCTGCAGATGTGTCCCCTATAAAAAATTTTCACTTCTTTGGCTTTAGTACTGTAGAGAGTATTCTCCATATGTTTTAAATGCTGTCAGCTCATATTCTTCCATTTTGTCAGAAACTAGCTTATGACACATAGAGACAACATTCCTGGGAAGAATGTCTTTAATTAAGTAGTAAGAGCATGACATAAAATTGTATAGAGTAGTAGTAGAGAGTATTCAACTTTACATGTGAGAAATACCAGGTCTTTCTTCCTATATATATCTTTATGTATGTTAATTTAGTTAACTAAATTGAAGTAATCTCAATAATAAAGACTAAAAAAAAGGAAACACAATAATATATAAATAAAAGAAAACAATGTTTTTTTCTCTATAGAATCTTCTCAGTTTAACAACTTCCTTAACATGCTTCAGGACTGAAACCAACAGCTGTCAGAGAGATACTATAAGGCTGTGCAACAAGACTAAAACCTTCAGGGGGATCGACAAATAAATTAGAGATGTTTGTAACCTGTTTGGGAAAAAAAAAAAAAAATCATAACACAGAATCCTGATGAGTATTATCAGACTATCTAGCAGCCTTAACTCAGTCTGTGGATGGCAGGAAGATGGCCCCACAGGTGCTATCAGAAGAGGACATCATTGTCGTTATCATGCACAGAATTCCACCTGGTGGGGATTTTTCATTTTAAATTGGGGCTCCATGCAGGGAGCTGCTACATTTTGCATGTGGATAACTCTTTTTTCATTTGAGCTGGCTGAGAGGCTAGGTTTACCAGCAACAGGACTTAAACAAAAATTTGGAGATACACTATGGTGGTGTCAATAAGCTCTGTGCATGAGGCAGTAGCACTGGGCCATTCACACAAAATTTAATGTTACAGTCCACCCTTCTGGCTGGCAAACCTTTTGTTGCACATAATAGCAGTTCCTTGATACAGGGTCACAGCACTGCAGTCCTGTTCTATTTATTTCTCAGTCACCCTTATGGGAAGATAAGTAGAGTGCATATACAGTTTCCTCACTCTTCTTTCTCCTTGCTGTGAAAGAAGCCAGAATAGGTATTTACAGACCTCACTAACTTCCAATAACTAGGAGGGTTCAATAATGAAGTTTAATAAATTAAAAGATGATAAATTATTTTTAAAACTCACTATACACCCTAGTAATTGCCCATTATTCCTGTCCTCCATAGCTGCAACAAAAAAGAAATCTCAGCCTAAGCAGAATTATAATTGGTCATAATTTCAAGTTCATTGTACAGAGTAAAGCAAAGGAGGCATTTTGATTTTTGCTCCTGGTGTGCATAACAGCCCTTCCTTTACCATAATCTTATTTTTTTAGCTTCCAACTGTTAGAAACATTGCTGCAATTTCCATTGATGTTCCCTTTGAGTAATGAAAGTCAGTAATTTAGCCAACAGAGATGGGCTGATTAAATTTGTTGCACACTGATCAATCAAAGGGCTGTCCTGATCTCACTGGCCTTCAGATGCTGCTTTAGAAAGACCAGCTTTGGAGAAAATATTTTGCTTTTTCTTTTCATTCTTTTATTAGTAAATTCAGCAACTTAGAAAAATTACAAACTATGTTTAATATCACATGAAAATAATGATTAAGCATCACAAGTAATGGGAAGCAGAAATACAGACAAATAAAACAAGGCTTCAATCTAAAAAGAATGATGCACTTTAAAAGTGAACTGAATATGAAAAAGACAGAAAGAAGTTGAGAAGGAAGACATGAATATGACAATAAGCACAAAATGGAAGACAAGTAGAATCATGAGGAGTAAAAATAATATCTGAAAGAAAATTGACTAATAAAAATACCATATTATGTAATCTTCTTTTTCTAAAGTGTTCTCTAAAGAGAAACCCTAGTACAAACGTAAAATGGACACAAAGAATAATGTACCACAACAGATAAATGTCTCCTTACCATAATAAAAAAATGATTAAAGAACTGGTGAACTGACAGTCAGGAGAAGAATAACTAGAGTACACAAGTACATTCATGGCAAAACACCAATTAAAGATCCAAATAAAACTTAGCACAATACTGTGTTAGCCGGTGAGTTCAGAGGGCTAGTAATCAATTAAAAAAAAAGGAAAAAAAAAAGAACTTTAAAACAAATAAATAAATAGATTCCATGCTGGGAGTATCCCCAAGCACGAAGTATGCCAGGTTACAAACTGTGAGAACAGTTTTTTTTAAGGCTGCAAACTTAGTGTAACATAAGCTTGTTAATAATGTAAGAGGATGCATGGATAAAGGTATATTAGTGAGTTAAGAGGGCCAGGGCACAGGTTCAAACACTAGCTTGTATTTACCTAGGTCACTTTATTTTTAGCCCAGTCCGTATTACACTTTTGACCCACATCACTGGCATTCCCCTGGGCAATGCTTGCAAGGTGTTTGGGATTACACTGTTTGGGGATCACTCACCACAGGCCACATCCCTCTGAGGAGAAAGAGAGCTTGGTCCTATTGATACAGGTGTGCTGCCCTCAGACACAAAGGAGGGGCACTGTTCATGTTATTTGCTAGTATTAGTGTAGCTTCTAGGCATGTCTGATGGCACAGTGTAATGTTACCTGTTGCATTTAATGAGACATTTCATATTCCAGAAACAGTATAGCCTTGTTAAGGTAATGTGACACTAACTATAGGATTAGTGCTCCACAGCTGAGCAGCATAACTAATCATCTCATTACTCTTATTTTTCTACATGAGCTAACTTGTTCAGAAATCGTATAGGTATCTCAACATAGTATGGCTTGCATTAACGTCACTTATTTTTCTGCAGGTAAAAATTCTTGAAAAAATTGTTGAAAAAAAATAAAGTATTCAGAGATACTATTACTGCTGCCAGAGTCCAGATACGCTTCCACACTCTCATGCCATTGGGTTCCTTGAACTTCCTAGCCTCTCTAACTTGATAGCAGTTTTCTAGACAATCCTCACGATGGGAGTTGATGGTATGTAACTAAAATACTCTGAGAAGTTGAATGAATTGATACATTTCTGTGTCAGCTGGTGTTCATCGTTGCTGCCTGGCCACAGATTTTCAGTGAAACTGGGTGAAGTTGTTAGGTTTAACCAGCATTTGCAACAAGAAAATGTTGCTGTATTAGAAGTTTAGATTTGTAAGTGGCTCAATTTTGGCAATCTGGAAGAAATAGTAGAATCCAGTGTTTTTCTTTGCAGTGGAAGGTAAGGCACTGAGTGAGGCAGAATGACACCATGTACCTTGTGTACAGTTGTTTAATCTTTCATGATATCTGGAGTAAAAAGAAATAAAGCAATAGTGAGTTGGAAGAACAGAATGCTATAGTGTTGACCAGAGATGGAAGTCTTCTGCACATGTAAGACAAGAGAGGGGAGTTTCAAACAACACTTCAGTAGATGCCTGCGAACACTAGGTACCAGTAAAAAGAAACAGATTTCACGGAATAACCATATTTTCAAATAGTTTATTTATAAGTATGTTACATATATTTAATTAACTTAGAAAGGTGGATGCTGTTGTCTTAGATCACAGAGGTGCAAATTTCTCATCTCTGTGGAAAGACAGTATCAACCAAAATTGTCAGATAGGACCCAACAAGCATTCCAAAGGAATCCAGACATCATTTGTTTCTCATTCTTTTGTTATAGAATGTGGTTTGAAAATATTTTTCAAAACTGGAAGGGGTGGTGTTTGGAAATAAGATTTCTAGATCATTTAACGTATTGGGTTTGTGTGGCAAGGTTTTGGTAGCTGGGGGGCTACAGACGTGGCTTCTGTGAGAAGCTGCTGGAAGCTTCCTCTATGTCAGATAGAGCCAGCGGCAGCCAGCTCCAAGACAGACCTGCCGCTGGCCAAGGCTGAGCCCATGAGCGACAGTGATAGTGCCTCTGTGATAACATATTTAAGA
This sequence comes from Platalea leucorodia, assembly GCF_965183815.1. NCBI lineage: Eukaryota > Metazoa > Chordata > Aves > Pelecaniformes > Threskiornithidae > Platalea > Platalea leucorodia. The sequence goes on from NC_138824.1 coordinate 48,979,369, forward strand.
AGGGGAAAAAAACTGTGCAAAAACAACTGCAGCTAGAGAGGGGAGCAAGAATATGTGAGAGGAACAACTCTGCAGACACCAAGGTCAGTGAAGAAGGAGGGGGAGGAGGTGGTCCAAGTGCCAGAGCAGAGCTTCCCCTGCAGCCCCTGGTGAAGACCATGGTGAGGCAGGCTGTCCCCCTGGAGCCCATGGAGGTTACCGGTGTAGCAAATATCCATCTGCAGCCTATGGAGGACCCCACATGGAGCAGGTGGATGAACCTGAAGGAGGCTGTAACACTGTAGGAAGCCCGCACAGGAGCAGGCTCCTGGCATGACTTGCAGAGCTGTGGAGAGAGAGGAGCCCACGCTGGAGCAGGTTTGCTGGCAGGACTTGTGACTCCATGGGGAGCCCATGCTGGAGCAGTTTGTGAAAAACTGCAGCCCATGGGAAGGACTCATGTTGGAAAAGTTCGTGGAGGACTGTCTCCCACGGCAGGGACCCCACGCTGGAGCAGATGAAGAGTGTGAGGAGACCTCCCCCTGAGGAGGAAGGAGCGGCAGAGAAAACGTGTGATGAAAGGACCGCAACCCACATTCCCTGTCCCCCTGCACTGCTCAGAGAGAGGAGGTGGAGGAAATCAGGAGTAATGTTAAGCCCAGGAAGAAGGGAGGGTTGGAGGGAAGGTGTTTTAAGATTTAGGTTTTATTTCTCATTATCCTACTCTGATTTGATTGGTAATAAATTAAATTAATTTCCCCAAGTTAAGTCTGTTTTGCCTGTGATGGTAATCAGTGAACAATCTCTCCCTGTCCTTATCTCGACCCATGAGTGTTTTGTTATATTTTCTCTACCCTGTGCATTTGAGGAGGAGCAATAGAGAGGCTTGGTGGGCACCTGGCATCCAGGCAGGGTCAACTCACCACACTTAACAATAGAGTGAAATCAAAGATAAGTATTGTACATATCAGTTAAACAAACAAAACTTCAAATATTCACAGAATTAAACTTGACAAACCTCAAATGGCAGGGAGGCTGCAACTACTAGTTCTGTTGTTTGGAATGGAATTTCTGTAGCCTAAGATTAAGATTATCAACACAGAATGCCATAGAAATTATGAATTTACCAACCTATATTAAAAATTTAAAGAGGAAATCTTATTTTCATAGTCTCCCTAAGAGCAAAAAAAGTTCATATTTTTCAGTTTATTATAGAAAATAAAGGCTAAAAGTATTTTTGCAGATCATTATAGAATGTAAAAAAAAGAAAAGAAAAGACTTAAAAATAAAAATAAGAAAACCAGGAAGATGAAAAGAACTGACAACTATACTAGCCTTAAATGAATATGATGTTTCAGTTTTCAAATGTGCCACAAAACCAATGTCAAACTAAGTAAAGGTGATGTAAAAGAAAGCAAATGGGGCAAACAAGTTTGTTCTAAATTATTATTCTTTCAATATATCTTTACAAAAAAATTAAAAGACTGAAATTATACATATCAAATCTCCCTTTGTTGGTAGTGGTATATCTGATCTATGCACATATGGTTATAGCCTTCATGATGGTCAAATTAATTTAAATTATTTGGAGTGAGCTGTGCATATATACAACTAACCTCCTAACATCATTATCCCCACACTCAAGTTTTGGTAAGAAATGGCTTGCAAAATATATTATCTAGGATGGAAGACATCCATTCATGTTTAGCTCTGTGCAGTTTTAAGACAACATCAATGAAACAGAAATTGTCACCTGCTGACCTTTAATTTAGAACAATAGTGAGACAAAGAACATCTATAATGTCAGATATCATTGTCAGACTTCTTTACATTCAAAGAGACTAAGTAGGCCAAACAAAGAATGAAATTTAGATCCTGAAAGCAGACTTGAGCTTTGCAGTTGTTAAGTTAAAGTCATTTTTCTGCCTACTGAAACCCCACCTCAGGTGCCCAGGCACCCTGCTGAGTGTGCAGGCTGTGTCTGGTTCCTCTGAATGGGAACCACAGAAGACAACCTGCTGAGGAGAATAGTGGGGATTGACAGTTTACTACTGTGGGGAGCTGGATGTTATCCTCTATTTGGGATTTGCATTCAGAACCTCTTTTAGATTTCACTGTGTGCACCAGGTTAATTTTTTCTTGTAAGTAAGGTAGTCAGTGTGTTTTACCAAAGTGGTACACTTTAAAAAGAAAAAGATAGAAAACTCAAAGTGAAATGTAATGACAGGAAATGATGCACTGGAAGAAACTGAAAATTTAATGTCATTAAGTGTGACATCACAAACAAGAAAAAGTGAATATGCTGCTCCCAGGTGTGAAGAGGAATCTGATAATAAATACTTGGATAGCATATTCAGGTTACTGTAGAGACATGCAATAATTAGCTACTCTGTGTAACATGAGCTATGTCTGCTTAGAAACAAAAGTATATGAAAGTGATCAGTTAGAGCACCCTTTGCCTGAGTAATGCCCGAAGTGATTATAGGCATATATGTTCACTATTGAGATGTTTTTGAGTAAAAATAAAGCTGGCAAGGTAAGACTGTCTGGTATTTTTAATAAACTGTGATTCAAGAGGTTTGTTTTTTTTTCTCTTAAAGAATTAATATGAGATCACAGCATTATTAAAAAAGTCTAGAAAAAGCAAAGTTTGTGTGTTTTTGTGGCATATATAAAACTAAATAGAACAGTGGACATATAATTTTACTTAAACACATTTTTTTCAATGTAAATAGGTACCTAGATTTAGCTGGAGGACAATGGATTTTGCACTTGTAAAATATTTATTTATTGTTATATTCTTTTTTTAGTAAAGTTTTTTAAAGATTAAAATCTCACCTCAGTCCTCAAAAAAATTCACGTAACTCAAAGCAAACAGTAAATGATGAAAAAAAGCAGTACAAATGAAGAGATAAAGTATAACAATAGGTAGAGTACATCACTTGTGAGCAAATAAAGAATTAGATTCTCCACCAATGGAAATTGTTTCATTTCTGTGCACCTTTGTCAGGTGCAGCTGATGGTGTTATCAATAAGACCCAAGCATGTGACTCTTGCCTAAAACTATACTTCATATAAAATCAAGATTATGGCAATATAGTCCTGACTAATGTGGAATATAGTGAGGAACAAGGCATATCTATAAATATAATCCCTTCTCTGAAGACGAGGAGTACTTCAAGTTGTATCTAGGTGTTCAGATTTTGGTTCACCTGATCTTTGACAAGATGGTCAGTAGGCATTAATTAGGCTTGAGTGTGCCACATTTGAGTAGTGTTTGAACAATAAGCTTAGATGTAGGTAGCCATTACTGTGTTTAAATTGTGAAATACCCAGATATTTTCAAACATAGCTCTTAGACCATCTATGTAGCTGGTTTCCTCTTTCAGCTAAAAAGTGATGGCCAGTTTGTGATACCTCTTGCATGATTCTGTCTGGTCTAACTGTTAAAGACTGCTATATTGGACTGGATTTTTTGATATGACAGTTTGAGAATGAACCTCTTTTAATCTGTCTTCTGAAGCTGAACTACTGTGTAGTTTGGAAATCATAGATCTAGCAGAGAGCAGTCAAAGTTTACTGCACTCAGACAAGAATCAGGAGATCTAGACTTGTAATCCTTTTTACTTGTAGAGGAACCAGCCTCTTTTAGCCAAGTTCAGAGATTAGGTAATTATTGAAAATGAGTTAATAAGAGTCACTCTTCAAGATTTTAAACTGTATAATCCACTTAAATTACTGTTCATGCTAGAAGAAGCTGGTCCTTAGGCACTATCATCCATTTTTAAAGAAACCTAATTTTAGATAGTAACATTCGAAGTACAATATGATGAAAATCAGTATGATCATTAATAACAGAACCTGGCCCAGAGTATACAGATATTCATCTTGGTGTCCAGAATCCTGTCCAGAATAATTATCCCAAACTTGCTGTAATGAAAGTTGCTTTATATATATATGCTAATACATCCTATTTCATGGTTCATGTGTTTTTCTTAAGATTGTGTCTAGATATTTTGGGTAAAATTTAAAAATTTTAATCAGATATTATTAGGTCCTCTCCTCCTACACCTTTGACCCTGGACCATAATTTCCACTGAAAAAAATTCCATAACAAACCTGGGGTTTAGTGGTTCAAATATTGACCCATGTGGAAATGAAGTAGAAACAGTGCATGAGCAGCCTTCAATTGTTCAGGTCTGGAAAGGGATTTTTTTTTTTTTCTTCCATATTCAAAATAGAGAAAGTACTGCTTGTCCATTACTGCCCATCTTGAAGGAATAGAAATCAACGTACTTGAAAATTGAGTATTTAACTGGTATTGATGAGAAGTATTAAAGTAGAACTGAGAAAGCCCACCTTCCTCTAAATAAACCAAAGCAACATAGCAGAACTATTTTCTTTGACTGCCACCAGACATTTAAGCAATCTGAAAAACAACCAGCAATAGTAGGTCCTTTTAGAACAGATGATACCAACGAATGAAATAAATCATCACAACAGCGATTTGTCACCAAGCACTACAAAAGTTGACATGAAAATGTCTATCTTGAAGCATTTCAGCATAATAAACTTCTTGGGGAATACTCCCAGAGAGGTTCCTACAAGCAAAAAGAAAACTCTGCTACCAGCAAGTTAGTGTCATTCTAGTACGTTTATGAACACTTCAAAAGACCAATTTACAAATTAAGTAAGCACTGGCTTTGAGATGTTCCAGTATATGTTGAAAAGCAAAAAGCAGGAGGTAGCAGAGGAATTTCTCTACCTTTTGTTGTTTTATTTTTTAGCTGTTATAAGAGAAAAAATAAACTAAATAATCAGAAAAATTCAGCAAGCCTCCTATGTCTGGAGAAACCCAACAACAATATTCAAACCAATTAAAATATAAAAACTAATTAAAGTGGTTGGACTAGGTTTATGAGTTGAAAATATGTATGAGTGATATAATTTCCTATGACAAGTAGCATAGAGTACATACTCTGTAACATAGATTTGCCATATACATGTGATGCCCAACATGTATCACCTAGCTTTTGTCCACATCTTCTTATAGTTTGTATAGTCTTATAGAGAAACACAGGATATAGGATTTGAAGGAAAATCTTGGATCATGCCCAGTCTCATTCTGTCATGGTGATGTCACATGCTTATTATTTAGCTGTATTTTAAAAATATATCTTTTTGCCACCACTAATTTTTCAAGGTTGTTCAAGAAATTCAGTTCTGTACCAGTTCTTTATTCTGGGCTAAATTTCATTTATTGTCCAGTCATGCTCATTTCCTTCCAAGGTGTCCTGGTTTCAACTGGGATAGACTTGATTTTTCTTCCTAGTAGCTGGTATAGTGCTGTGTTTTGGATTTAGAATGAGAATAATGTTGATAACACACTGATGTTTTGGTTCTTGCTGAGTAGAGTTTACACTAGTCAGTTTTCAGCTTCCCATGCTCTGCCCAGTGCACAAGGAGCTGGGAGGGGGCACAGCCAGGACAGCTGACCCAGACTGGCCAAAGGGCTATTCCATACCATATGACGTCATGCTCAGTATATAAACTGCGGGGAGTTGGCCAGGGGGGAGTGATCACTGCTTGGGGACAATCTGGACATCAGTTGGTGGGTGGTGAGCAATTTTACAGTGTATCACTTGCTTTGTATATTATTATTATTATGTTATTACTAGTATTACTACTATTCTATTTTATTTAACTTCAAGTATTAAACTGTTCTTATCTTAACCCATGAGTTTTCTGACTTTCACCCTTCCAATTCTCTCTCCCATCCCACTGGGGTGGGGGAACTGAACGAGCGATTGTATGGTGCTTAGTTACTGGCTGGGGTTAAACCATGAAACAAGGCAACGTTATTTTCAAGTTAAAATAGCTCTTCTCCCTATGAAGTTGTTACCTCTCTTCTCCTCCTCCTCCTCCAGGCAACACATTTAATAAAAATCCATCTTTTCTACCCTAAGATTTCATTCAGTTTGGCTTTATAAAAGACAAGCTTTTTTTATTTTAAAACTGTGCATACTAAGCTGGAATTGCCCAGATTACTACTTCTCCCTTCTCTTCTTTGTGTGGAGGAATGGTGGCTATTTTGTAATCATGATGTATTGCCATGAGTTTGATACTTAATTACCACATCTCGATTCTTAAAATATTCTGGAACAGAAAATATCTGGTTCCTCTGACCAGAATGTGTTGATTTCTTTAAGTGTTGATGGATTATAAGGTTCTTCAACAAAATAGCGGCATACACTACTGAAGTATAATATGTGAAATAAGGACATAGCCTTATCATGGATGATAGAGCAGTCAATTCTTTAGCTAAAACTGGGTTCATTGTCTCTGTTTACTTAGTTATAAATTGGTATTTTTGAAAGAGATTTGACCCACTATAGCTGAAACAGAAGAGTTTAAAATCTTTATGAGAACAAGCTCTGTACATGAGTCTGTAGTCAACAGTCAACTCTCTAATTGCGTTAAGAAGAAATAGTTGATAGACTGTTGCAAATCTCCAGAGCAGAAGGAAAAAGTAGATGACTGCCTTTGATATAATCCTAATTCATTTGAAATTACTTTGATGTGAAGTCAGTTTCCACACTGGATGTCAAATTTCACATAAGCAGCTGATGTTGAATGTGAACAGCATTCAGTCAGATCTATTAATTGCATATCCTACAGTGTCTCACAAATACAAAGCTTTAATTATTCTCAGACAAATTGCTTAGCTACAGAATATAACAAATAGTTACAGTGTATTAAACTATTTGTCATGAAGGAGTGGGTTAGAGTACATTGTGGATAATGACATCTTTTTCAGGAAAGCGAGTCAATCAATCTCCACTCTTAACATCACATTTCGAGATAGAGTGAAATATGAAAATAACTTAGTTCACAACAGCAAATAATTCTTTATAACAGGAGAAAGCTGTTTTTCCTGAGACTAAAAAAAAAAAAAAAAAAAAAGAAAGATTTAGTACTACTACTCAGTTTCATATGTTTCCTGTTTATTTTTCTTACATGCTCATCAGGAAGGTTCAAACTAACATGAAATCCTAATTCATTTGCAGTTCATGTAAGTTCACCTACTCAATTCTAAAGCACTGTATTTTTTCCCGACTTCACTGTAGAGTACACCAATCCACCTTCTCCCTGTTATACAATAAATTTTGTTATAAATTGAAATAAATTAGACTCTGTATGAGACAGCAAATACTTGGTGGGAGAATAAAAATACACTTAGTTTTCTAGGACTGACAAGGCAAGTGATGAGTCTATTTTCATAACAGGCTAATAAACCTAGCTTATAATAGAAACAAACAAACAAACAAAAATTTCTTTTGTATAACACTATAATTACTTATATTAACATTTCACTAATGATTTTGCCTTTATCACATTACAAACTACTAGGTCCTGCAGTGTCACCCCTGAGTTAAGGATTGTTAAATACACAGCTATATTAATAAAATAATGCATGTGTACTACTCCTTATAATTAGAATACTGCCTCTTAATATGAAGAAAATTATTTCATAAAGTTTAAACTTTTCAGAAACAACAACATTAAATTTGGTAAATATTTTAGAATCCAATGCAAAGAAATAAAATTAAAAATAGCAGTTAATCATATTTGGAAAATTAAGTTCTTAAAATCATAATGCAATTTTCAGAAAGTCATATTTTCATGGCTGAGCAGTCATAAAATACAGAAATCTAAATTAAAACTCCTCAGTTACTGAAAAATAAGACCTGATGATCTAGTGCAAACAGCCTTTTTTAAAGTTACATAGATAAATAACTTCATATTGACAGTTTCCTTTTTTTAACAGCTATTTTGATTAGGTAATTGATTAAAAAGTTATGTTGTTTTCCTCAGTGACCTCTTTAAATGTCTAAACACAAGCAACTTGCTTAATTTGTTTCTTAACATTTCTTATTTGAAATTAAACAGTTTATTAATCATCACTGCAACTCCTGTAGAAATAAATGATTGTTTTTATATTCCTTGTTGAATATCTTATTTATTTATTTATTTATTTATTTATTTATTTATTTATTTATTTATTTTACTAGGGAAGAATTTGAATCAATGGCAATACTTTGTCACAGTTGTTTTTCAAGTTGTAATTTTTTTGAAAAATAAAGGGAAGACAAAAATGGATGTATACAATCAAAAGAACTTGAAAGCTGAATCTTTTCAGTGTTTGTAGCATGATCTTATAAGCTGTACCAGACTTGTCTTTTGCCTTACCCTTGTGAGTAATCTCATTGAACTCCCGGACTTTTCTCATGATAAAGCATTTGCAGAACTGGTCCTGAGATAGTACAGGAAATTAAAGATTCATAGAATTGCTCATAGTGGAAGTTATAATGCACTTTCATCATATCTGTGTGGTAAGTGACTTTGCTGACTATGTTCCTGGCATTGCAGCCTTTATTATGCTTTTTTTTTTCTTTTCCCTATGGTTGAGATCTCTTATCTGATTTTACACGGGACTGAAAACCATTTTCTAACAAATCTGAAGTTAAAAAAAAGATAATGTCTGACAATTTTTATATACTTTCAGGAAGTTATCTCTCCCCACAGACACATAGGAGGAGTCACTATCTAGACTTTAGTAACCCACAAATCCAGTATTTGATATGGAGAATTTCTCTGCTTATGTAGTTATACTAAAGCCTTATATATGGTTGTCATTACTAAGAGCAGTAGCAATTTGTTGTTGCTCTTGTACAGCAGAAGATCACAAACCTTTTTAACATAACTTCTTCAGTTTCATCAACCAGCATGGGAGCCCTGTTAGTCTTGGAAACCTGACAGCCTTGATGAGTATTCCTGCTACTTGTTTTTTATGACTGGCAGGTACTCTCATTTCACATCAGCCAAAGAAGATTTGGGTGTTGCTTGAACTCTTTTCAGAAGTGGTACTGCATTTTTCAAATGGCTTTAAACTTTTTTTCTACATCATCTACAACTAACATTTTACTGACATCTAATTTAACATAAAAGGAAAAATATTTCATTAGCTCTCACTTGGAAACCTTCAGTTTGAGTACCTTAAGCTCATAGTCTGACAATAAATAGACTTTTTTAAGGGAGACATTTACAAGACACAGGTTATCTGTATTAACTGTCACTTATGAAGATGTGATTCTGTTGAGAAAATCATGTTTAATTCAGTTCTCTGATTAAAGATTGACAAAACTTTTGACATTTATACATATCTTTAGTGCAGTGAGTTTCTCTGTAGTAGAGTACATTCTAAAAGACTAGTGCTTTTTAAAGCAATGGAAAAGCTTTTGGGTCCAGACTCACAAAGGGACTCTCCTATTAAAGGACTTGGACACATGGCTGCTATTAGTCTGAAAGAGAAAAAAAAAACATGTAAGGATAATCCGGGGACAAGATATACTTGGGTTTATAAGGCTCTTAACAAGCTTCTCACATAGAGCTTTTAAAGAACTTAAGACAGCATAGGATAAAAGGACAAGTACTTGCATGGATAAATAATTAGTTATAGGACAGGTAACATGACAGAAGTAAATTATTAGTTTTTGCAACGGAGAATGATCCCTGGCAGAATTCTGTGGGGTCTATGCAATGACTTGTGCTGTTTAAGATATTGACAAGTGATGTGGAAAAAGAAATGAAAAGAAAGATGAGAAATACTGCTGATGACACAGGACTATTCAAGATAGCAATGATGACAGCACACTTGTGGAAGAACTGTGAAGGACATTTTAAGATTGAGTGACCAGGAAGAAAAATTGCCAAAGAAATTCTGTATAAATAAAAAATAAAAAATATGTACCTGCTGAAAAACAATTCCGGTGTCACATATAAAATGATGAACTCTGACCTGACTGCTGCCACATAGGAGCAGTAAAATGAGATTATGACAGTTAATTTATGAAAATGTCAACTTTTGGTAATGACTGAAAAACAGCAAAAAAAGAAATTAGAAGGAAAAGAATAAACCCAAAATACTAAAAAATAGAAAAAAAAAAATCAGTATACTCCTGACAAATCCTTGCTTTTTCCACATTATATAATGTTCTGGCTTCTTTGGTTATTTTTTGGTTTTGGTTTGGGGTTTTTTTTGGTGGGGTTGTCGTGTCTCAAAGTTATAAAATAGTTTCCACATTATGTATGACTGAGCAGGCTGGAGGTCTTCAGTTTGAAGAAGAGGTAGCTTAAAATGGATATTGTAGAAGTCTATCAAATTGTGAGTGATGTGAATAGAATGGATAGCGATCAACTCTTCATGGTCTGTTCCAAAACCAGAAATAAGGTCCATGAATTTAAATAGGAGGAAAATTCAGAATAAACAAAAGGATATATGTCTTCACAAACAGGTCAAGGAATGTCTTTGGTGCCATCCAAGCTGCACAAGAATATTACTGATGCAAAATTTTGCACTAGTTCAAGGGGGAAAACGATGAAAGTACTTAAAAGAAAGATCAGTTAAGAGTAATTGAATAGACCTTACACATCAGGTTCAGGAAATTCCCAGAGCTAAAGACAGCTGAAAAGGTCCAGGAAGTACTCATGAGTAATGTGTTTACTTCCTGTTATAGTAACTTTTAGAGAAAAAGTCTTGGGGTCAGTTGGGCTTTGCTCTGAAGCAATAAATCATTCTTCTTATTTTGAAGATAATGTGAAAATTTTAGAACATGACAACTCTGACTCAAGTGCAGCTTAACCTTTGACAAAATTAAATTTCGATAAACACTTTAAATATGTGTTGCTGGACATGCCAAGAGCTGCCTGTATGATGACAGTGATAGAGTTGGGAGATACTTTGCTGAATGGACTGCAAAACCTAGTTATCTTCAAGAAAGGACTTGAGGAAATGTTAGTAACATGGTTTTTTGACACTAGTATGAGAAGAGTACAAACCTTTATTTACTTCTGTTGAAAATGTTCCCCTTTAGATCAAGAAACAAATACTCACTGAGTTACGGAGAGAGAAAAAGCGATTTTTTTTTTTTTTTTTTTTAATTAGGATATTAACTTGTAATAAGAGACAGATTTGAGGGCCTTCTCAAAAGGATGTAGTGGTGTTTGACATAAAATGCATAAAACAACATCAGATTAAAGACAAGAACACAAATTTTCCATTTTTGGGAGTAGTTTCTTAGGCATTAGTTCCTTTATAAGAAATCTTGCATTCTTTCCTGCATAATGACAATTTCAAGACAGCAACTAAAGTGTTTTCATTCAGTATAGCCAACTGAAAAGTAGTTTCTCCTGGGAAATGTCAGAATGCATAAAGGTAGGTATTCCATTTTGTTATTCCTTTAATCTCCATTAGATGCAATATGAGCAGAAATTAGACCAAATATTTCCCAGGTTTTTATTTGATCCTTGTTCTTGTAGGTAGTCCAAAGGGTAAACTATCTTCCGTTTGCTTTTTTTTTTAATGAAGTAGTGACAATAAAGCCAATTAAACACCAAGGGTGAATTTTTGTTTGCCAAGGCACCACAGTTGTAAAATAACTGTGGGATACTTTAAATTCTCTTTCATAGGGGCATTACTAGATTAAAGGAAGTTACCATTTATACTGTCTGGAATAGCTGATGGAAAAATTAAATGTGTATTTAATTGAATACTGGCTTTTGTCTGAAGAATATTTCCCCCCGCAAAATGAGAATAATATATACAATAAAGTAAAAGGAATGTAACTATTGTGCAGGATACAGGTGTAAATTTATTGTCAATTTAATAATTTGTATTGTTTAAATAATGTTTATACTACAGATACTTTCATAAAATCATAGAATAGTTTGGGTTGGAAGGGACCTTTAAAGGTCATCTAGTCCATCCCCCCTGCAACGAGCAGGGACATCTTCAACTAGATCAGGTTGCTCAGAGCACCGTCCAGCCTGTCCTCGAATGTTTCCAAGGATGGGGCATCTAAGACCTCTCTGGGTAACCTGTTCCAGTGTTTTACCACCCTCATCATAAAAAATTTCTTCTAGTCTGAATCTACCCTCTTTTAGTTTAAAACCATTACTCCTTGTCCTATTGCAACAGGCCCTGCTAAAAAGTCTGTCCCCATCTTTCTTATAAGCCTCCTTTAAGTACTGAAAGATTGCAACAAGGTCTCCCCGCAGCCTTCTCTTCTCCAGGTTGAACAGTCCCAACTCTCTCAACCTTTTTTCATAGGAGAGGTGTTTCATCCCTCTGATTGTTTTTGTGACCCTCCTCTGGACCTGCTCTAACAGGTCCATGTCTTTCTTGTACTGGGGACCCCAGAACTGGATATAGTACTTCAGGCTGAAGACTCCTGGCAAGCATCATCCCGTTTCAACACTTGGAAGCCACAAAGTGTGTTTCCTAATTCAGGTGCTTGTGTTTTCTGATACAGCTCTGGTGGAAAACTGAACAATGTACCAAGCACTCCGGTAGAAGCATTACAGCTTCCACTGCCCTGCATAGCGATAGCAAACAACACTAGCAAGAAGTTCCTTTTTAATGATAACTTGACTAATTAATTGATAGGTTCGGCAACATGGTGCCTGGACATTAGAAATTTTATTATGCACAAGAATAGCATGAATAATACAGGGTTTACACTTTATTGAAAGAAAAGCATGCAAGCAGCTGTTTCATCGCTAATAGCAACTCATGATTAAAATGAATAAGCATTATAACAGAAAAAAACAACAGGCTTTGTGAATTATAATGCTCTAAATCCATTGAAACCTTGAGATGGAGTTATAGCCTAGTGAATATTTCGTCTTTTTCATATCCATTAATTAGATACATCTATCAGTATTCCTTTCATTTCCCTGCTGCTCCACCTGCTTGTCCTGTTACCTGCATCTATCCTAGGAGAATACCTCTATGTGACCCTCACAACTGCTCTCTTTCTTTCTTTTTGTTTTGTTTTCTTTTGTTTTGTTTTGTTTTCTATTCCTATCAAAATATCTCTTCTTTAGCTTTTTCTTCATCATATGTTGGGGGGATATGCTAGAGTTTTGAATGAAAGCTGAAATGACTTTAATTAATATGAAGATGTTCCATTCCTGGAGCTTAACAATATAATGTTGCTTTAACTTTCAGGCTGATGGTACTAGAGAAGAGCATTTGAAACAGAATTTAATAGTAGGAAAATTTTCTTACGAGATTAAATTCTGTATATGGACATTATGAAAAAACCAGGAAAATTAATTTAAAAAAAAAACAAAACAAAACAAAACAAAACAAAAATCCGCCATGAAACTAACTGTCTGGATCAGTTAGTTTACATCCCCTGCTCCTCCTCCTTTCCCTGAGCTTTTATTGCTGAACATTAATATCATACGGTATGTAAGATCCCTTTTGTGAGTTTGGGTCAGCTGTCACAGGGATATCCCCTCTCAACCTGTTGCTCACCCCCGGCCTATGGGTTTTTGAGGGTTGCAGGGGTTTGGAGAGAAAGCCTTGATGTCGTGCAACCACTGCTCAGCAACAGACAAAATATTGGTGTGTTACCAACACTGGTTTAGCCACAAATGCAAAGCGCAGCACCATACTGGCTGCTACAAAGAAAATTAACTCCATCCCAGCCAGAACCAGTACAATCCATGACAAAGAAATACATGTATTTCTGGCAGATAACTGGGAAGAACTCCATCAACTATCTTGATCATGTAGAACTCCAGTTCTTTCCTGCAGCCATAAATCATTAATTGTTGTTGTTATGTATGATACGGGCTCACAGTCTAGCATTTAAGTACGAAATCAACCTAAATTATTCACATATTTGGACTCCAGATCTACCGACCTTGTATTTAAAGACCTGCCACATCCTGTCATGTATCAGCATCCATGACGATCTTCTGTTTGACTTTTCAGAAAATTATAGTGAGGTGCTCCAAGAATACTATATTTTGAGTAGTCTTTTATTCAGGTCATCACAAACTACCAGTATGGTGTTTAGAGTTGTCACTGTGCTCATTCGTCATTGGACAATACACAGCTCTCATTTTTGTTTGTGTTCATCAACCACCTCCCAAATTGTCAAATGTCTATTGAAACATGAAAATACATAGTCTTTTAAAATATTAAAAATAAGTTCTAACAGGGAGCTAAATTCAGCATTAGCCCATGGCTATGCAAAAATTAATACAAATATCAACACTCAACTCCCTGCTAGTAAAGTCACACTGAGAAATTTTCTAGTAGCTTCGTCTCCCTTCCAACACCCTTAATCATAGACCTGACTGTTGGTAGACTAATCATAGAACCTTCCAAAACAGCTGAAGCCATGCTGAGTTGAGGACATTAAGAGACAGTGACAAGTATCAGTTTCTTTAGAATCACTAATGGGGTTTTCCAAGCAATTTCAGATGATTAGCAACATTCATAATATTTTTTTCTCTCTGTATCTACAATTTCCCCTGCGTAAATACACACAGTCTGAACTGCAAATGCAACTCTAAACAAAAAAGAAAAAAATTCTCTGTTTTATATTGTAGACATCTGTTTCTGAGCTAGTTGTCTATACTGTTTTTATAGCTAATGAAGAGGAACAGGATTAGCGAATCCTAAGGGAGCTGTCTTAAGCAGACCACATGGAAAACTTTCTAAAAGTGCCCCTTCACCAGCAATGACAGTGAAATAAGTCAACGGTAATTAACATAGTTGCAGATATTTACATCATTATGCTTGCTGCAAGGTGAGAGAAACTGTGCCTATCAGGTCTCTTTTCATACTTCTAGTGTTATAATACACCACTTTTCATAGCAATACAGAGTGTCAAAACAACTCATAAAAGCATAGGTCTATTTAAAGCCAGATTGTCACAGTTTTATTTGCATTAAGTAGCTTTTTATTCCACAGACGGCGTTGTTGCTTTGTTGTTGTTTTTTTTATAATGGCAACTATTTCTAGAGAGAGATATGCTAATTAGCATAAATAAGGGTGGCAGACATAATTAACATATATTATTTTAAAGGATATTACCCTCATTTAAACATATTTAGTGCTGTATGGTGAAATGCATATCTTTTTAAAAACAAAAAGCATTAACTATAATTTGCATATTGAAAAGATAGCAAAAAGTATTTAGTACATATATTTGCAGACTTGGCATGTATCCTTCAAGTACCCAGAGATGTTCACTGGAAACAAATTTTGGTAAAAGTCATCAAAAGCAATTGAAAAATTGAGCTATTAAAAAATCCATTAGCTAGATTAGAAATGAAAACCACTTTTCATTCTAAAAATCCAAACAACCTCATATTCTTAGTATTTTATAGCTAACAAATTTGAAAGTATCGATTTCATTCAATACGAAAATACATTAATGAATCAAATAAGACAACTAAATAATAATGCCATATGTAACTATATTATATTGATTTACCTACAGCATTTAATTGAAGCAGGCATATTAGATGTCTCATACCATAATAGAATAGTTTGTATTCTCTGGTCAGCTTAAAATCTAAATTGAACATAGAAAAAACCAAATAAATTATTTATATTTATGAAAGTACAGGAACAGCTAAAACAAACTAAAATCTTAGCTTCTCATAAAAACAGAATGACAGTTACACTTATCATTTTGACATACCCCTTTTGTATAGGGGTTATTGTAGAAATTTAAGCACTAAGGGATCACACAAATACAGTGACACTGCTGTAATTTAAAAATAAATCATTATGAAATATTGTCTTATTTTTCTTTGTCTTTTCTTTCACTTAGCTGAACATTCCTCAAGCTTTATTTGGATTTTTTTCTGGATGAGAACTGCAAAAATGAGCTGTTTTGGTAGATAGCTGCTGGAAGTGCATCTTTCTTTAGTCATTGCAAAGGCTGAAGTGATGTGTGAAAAACAGGTATGTCCTTATAAAGAAACAAACAAATAAGTCTCAAGCCTTTAATCCTGTATACAATCTGTGTGCTGGATGTGCATCAGGTTTAAGAATTTTGACCCTCGGTAGTCTAAGGTACAACTGCTGGCTAAATAAATCAGACCAAGTTGAAACCAATTTAGGTGTTTTCAGTGAGAAGGCAGTCGTTAACTTCTAGCTTGTTCCATGGAAGCCCCAGTCCACCTCATTTCAGCCTATGCTCTGTACTTTGAGGCAATCCTGAGTTCAATCAAAGGAACAGTAGTGCTTTAAGGAAAGCAGTTTATTGTTAGTGTTCTTGTCCTTGCTTCCTGCAGCTTAAGGAGATTTAAATCCATAATTCACATTTCCCAGGAAGCTGCTTTAACCAATGGACTATCAAACTCTCTGGAACGGTGCCACTAAATCTATCATTAAACTATCCACAGAAATGAATCCAGGATTTAATGGGACAAAAAAGAGAAATAAGCAACATGGAACCACACTGTGTAACTCATTTGTTAAGGGCATTCCCTCAGTAAGGGGATTCCTGTCATCTGGTACCTGTTTATGGGCCTGCTTATGCATCTTGCATTTAAGTATTATTTGATAAAATTCCTCAGTGGTACTGGGGGCAAAGAAAAAACTTAGGTTACCTTCCTTCCACGCTATTTTTGAAGGTGTTCTCAAGAATAAAAATTCTATAGCATCTGGAAGCTTTCTGAGGATGTTATTAAGTGAAAAAGACATCATCTCCAATTAAATTGGAGGTCTTGCAAGATCTCATCAACTGTGCTAACGTGCTTTAACTTTAAACAACTCGTTTAAAAAATATTGCATGTATGCATATATATTAGCAAATATCTGCAGACATGTATGCACACACACCCCTGAAAAGTATTTTTAATTTGTAAAGATGACTGCAAACCAAATCTGTCAAAGTAAAAAACTGTTATAGATCTTCACACACTGTAAAATCCATACAAGTAACAATTTAATTCCCAGTGCTTTCAAAGATTTTATGTTCTATCAAATATTTTGTCCCAATTTTGTTATGTTTATGTGCAACAAACAAATGATTTAAGTATATTTTAATTCACAAAGAACTCAAATAATATGGGAAAGACGGTAATGATTTTTCCCTTCAAATTTTCTTTATAGTATACTGAAAATGAACAACAATCTTCATTAAAAGTGACAATAAAGAGTGAAGAAACTAAAGATTCACTGGAATTTTCTGCTGCTTTGTGGCTATCATCCTATCTTCCATTCAGAACAGCTAAGCTAATTGTTTCTAATAGTACACTTATTCTGTACCAAGCTTTTGTCCTGCAGTGAAGTGAGATCTGAAAGTGTAGGAAAATTTAAAAGGAAACAGATTGTTGCTGAAAGTCAAGGAAATTTTTTATTTCAAATTCTACAGGTACAAGAGAGAAACAATATCATGTTCAGAATCAGTTTGTTTTGGACAGAGGCAAGTTATCAGAATTTTAGAAGAGTCAAAAGTAAAATACCCATTGAATAAAAAGGAACTATTGTATAAAGCAGAATTTTCCAGACCCTGAGAGAAATATGTCATTCCCATTGAATCACACTGGGAAGAAATGGAAAAATCCACATTATCCTCTCCTGACTTCAAAATACAAAGCTCAAAATTTACCAAAACATAGGCCTATTGTTCCTCCAATTCCTAAGCTGTTCATCCAAATAAGGTAGCAGGAAGAAAGTAAAAACTAATGCTGCTGGCAGGAGGCAAGTTTTGGGAAGTTCATAATAAACCTTGCTGAAGGAAGTACTGGTACTTTTATTGCATGGTACGTTTTCACAAATACTTAAAAAATGTCTTGCATGGTTCTATATTGAGTAAACAGAGCATTTTCGTGGAGCACTGCTGGTTCACAGATTGCCACACTGTCTAATATCACTCCCGAACCTCACTGCAGCTCTATAAATTGCCTTACAAATTATCTTCTTTTTTGAGTTAGTGAGTATTTAGGGAGTATTAGTCTTCAATCCAGTGTCAATTCAAAAAGAACAGTCCAATCTAATGCAGTAGTTTATAAGGTGGTCCAAGAAGACTACATTCTTAAATTAATTAAATAATTAAAACCGTGACTAACAAAGAAGAGTATGTGTGTATGAGGGTGTATTTGTCATTAACCATTTTATTGTTACAGAATAATCTACCAAAGTTAAGTGATTCTCACATTTAATCTAATGACGTGACGGACTGATTAGAAAAAGGCTCCAATTTATACAAACTTAATTAGATTTTTTTTTTTTCCTCTAAATCAGAACATAAATTTAACTGCAATGAAAATTATTCAGACAGTTTGCTAAAAAGCAAATAAAATGTGCTTTAGTAAAACATTATTTCATTGTGAAATTCCCCCACCTCCAGCCCCTGAAGTTTAATGATAGACCTGGGTGTATATTTTGCACTGAATTAGGCCCTGTGAATGTAATAAAAATGGACTCTGTCAGAACGATCATATTTTTAAATCTATGTAATTGTAACATTCCATATTCACAATACAAAGCAATAGACTAGGCAAGAAAGGAAGAGTGAGACACTTAGAAAAAGAAAGTAATTTGCATGTAAATCTAAAAATATATTCAGACTATCTGTGCTTCCTCTCATTTAGCTGATTACTTATGGGGAAATACGTGAGTGTTCTTCAGCTGCTAGTAGCAGTAAGTGTTAAGAAGGCAACCATAAGCACTTTTAAAAGAGTCCCCAAGAAATTGTTCTACTTTTACCACTTCTAAATCAATTAAGTGACTTTATTAAAATCTCTATTAATGAGTCTGAATGTCTTGTACTTCATTCTCAACAAGGGAAATCAGGATGTAATTGGTAACCAAGATTTTTTTTTAGCAATATTAAAGTTTATTTTTTTTTATTCCTTGTATAATATATTTGAGTCTGCTTGTGGACAGAGGATCATCATGACTGCTTTTTCCTGTTTTACAGCATAGGACTGTAAACAGATAAGGGAAATATAGACTGACTGGGTGTACTACACACTATATAAATAACTGGCTGGACCATTTGGCTCAAAAAGTATTGGTCAACAGTAATGATTCAAACACTAACTTGTCAGCAGTTACAAGAAGTATTTGTGTCAGGGTCAGTATTGTAGTCTCCATTAACAAGATCAATGATGAGATGAAAGATAGGGCTACCAACCTCACCTATGACAGGAAACTGGGAGGAGTGGGTAATATTCTAGAGAGTGGGACTTCCATTCAGAGATATTTTGACACACTGAAGGAATGGAACAATAGGAACTTCATGAATGTAAACAAAGAGAAATGAAAAGGCCTGCACATGACAGACTAACCCCATGCAACAGTGCAGGCTGGGGACAAGCTAAGTAGGTATCAACCCTGCAGAAAAAAAATGGGGGGGGGGGGGGAATGAGGGGAGTAAGCTGGTGTACAACAGAAGTACTTCATTAAGATTAACAACACTCTGAGCTGTATTACCACAATATTAGCCATCAGGTCTAGAGCAGTGATTATTCCCCTCAATTCAGCAGTTATGAAACAGCATCTACATCACTGTGTCCTTTTCTGAGCTCCTCAGTACAGAAAAGACAGGCCATATTGGAATGAGCACAGCAGGCGGCCATCAACATGGTCAGGGGCTGGACCAGCCCACAACGTACAAGGAGAGGTTCAGCTGGATTTGTTCAGCCTATGGAACAAAAGACAAAGAGTGGATCTAATTTTGTTTTCAGCTAGCTAACGGGAGGTTATAAAGAAACAGAACCAGATTCTTATTAGAGGTGCAGATTGACAAGACAAAAGGCAACAGACAGAAGTTATCACACAGAAAATTCTCTTCAGACTTCAGAAAAAACATTCTTCACAATGAAGGTGATTAAGCATTGGAACAGTTTACCCATGGAAGCTGTGAAATTTCCATCCTGAACAATATAATTTTGAAGTTATCTCTGCTTTGAGTGGGAGAGGTTAGACCAGATAGATTATTGTGACAGGTCCTCTGTGTAAACAAGAATTATACTCATTTACTACGATGTGAAGACAAATTTTGTAGTCTCCTCCAACACCAAAATGAGCTAGTAATTACTTTAAAGATTATAAAGCAATAGAAACCTGAAATTAGAAACATGATGAAATACAAGTCCAGTGATTTCAGTGTTTAACAAAAATTATTTGCATCTGAAATTGTGAAAAAGTGATTAGTAAACACACATAAAGAATGACAAAAAACGTGCTCATTACATTTTTCTTAAGTTGTTTTATTCATGCTCAGCTAGGAAACAAAATGAACAAAACCAAAAAAGGTTATTCATTCTGTCTTGCTCATGGTTATATCCAAAATGCTGAAGAATATTTCACAAAAAATGTAATTTCAGTGGAATAAATAAATGAACTATTTTTTGGGAGTATCTTAGTCTATTTGAATACAAAGTGTGGATCTCTGTGGTAATGACCCCAGAATCTAAATGTAGCTGATGTCTATTGTACTCCTGCCTCACTTGCTCACAAAGCTGTGATCTGTAGAAAGAATAAAACAGAGAAAAACAATAGTTCACCTGGATCCCAGCTACCTTTCCCATCTTCACCCACAAGAGATTCCTATTATTTATAAAGCTCTCACTCCCCAAATTATTGTTCCATACTTAAATTAGGGACTTTTTTTTATCCGTCAACTATCATGTGCATTACCTCCTTGCTCTTCATTTCTGTCATTGACAGATTCACTTGGAAGAACAGAAAGCTTCTATATATACATATGAGCATATGCATCTATAAATATTTTTCTCTAAATACCTCTGCATGCCTAACACACCTACTACAACATGATCAGTTACAGTCTGAGGATGGAATATCTGTTTTACTTAATACAGAGACCTCTGAGAGTTTTAAGGATATACTTTGAAACTGTATTCAAGATATTTCATGATGATAAATTAACTATGTCTCTAATAAAGGTTTACTAACAATTATCCAAATTTCAAAATATGTCCAAAATTTCATTCTCATAAATGGTTGACATTTTGTGACTATTACATTGCTGAAAAAAAGGAAAAAAAGAAAAAATAAAAATAGAAAAGTAAACTTACACTGAAGAACAGCACAGGAAATATGACTTAAAAATAACATTAACAGTTATTATTGCTTATAAAAATATATGGAATTGACACATAAAGTTTACATGGGAAACTGTTCAACAGTGTTAATTCCTCAGATGTTTTCAATTTATGTTCCTCTCCTGTAAATCTTCTAAACATACACTTGCTTGCTCAGTTTTCTACAGTTGGAATCTGTACTGGACGTACAGAGGCTTCATATTTTCCCAAAGAGACCACTTGTGAAACAAAAATATTTGAGTAGCATCTTTCAGTAGTTTAGAGTCATCACTATATGCTGCTGTTTGCTTTTGTCTTTGGAATGTTTCTAAAGGTGCTACTGACAAACCCTAATAGTTAAGCAAAAATTTGTACCTCAATGATTTTGTTGTGTCTTGGAGATACTGTTTCTTTATCTTTACTTTCTGTCTGTTTGCATTTCGTGAAACAATGGGGTTTATATTTAACTCTCAACCTTACCTCTTATTGAGACATTGGTGTTATTGCCGTTCAAGAAAGTAGGGGTTTGAGCAATTCAGATAGCTCTGTATTTCCTTTTCCTTCTTAGGACATATGGTACTAATAAACCTGTCTTAAGGTTGCAGTATCCTAAGAAGAATCTGTAATCAGTCAGTCTTATGGAAATAGAAAATAAAATTTTTCATTTCAATTCAACTAATTTTACCCAACCACAGCTTATAGTAATTTTTTTTGACATGTTAAATACCATGATAAAGAAAGAACCTTTATGCCAGGTAAAAAAAAAAAAAAAAGAAAAAAAGAAAAAAAGAAAAAAAGAAAAAAAGGATAGTTCTTTTTCCCTGATTTTTAAAGCATAATCATATTAAAATGTATATCTATATTTTGAGTGATGTGGTCTTTCTCTCTTCTCTCTGTTTTCCTTTTGTCTTTGCCTTGTTCCCTTCCTTCTTTTTTTTTTTAAAAAAAAAAAAAAAAAAAGTTTATTTTCTCTTAGGCATTTGCCTACAATATATGTTCTCTAAGTGCCAGGTCCTGCACTTCGGTCACAACAACCCCATGCAACACTACAGGCTTGGCAAGGAGTGGCTGGAGAGCTGCCTGGCAGAAAAGGACAGCGTGTCCAAAGAAGGGCAATGAAGCTCGTGAAGGGTCTAGAGAAGAAGTCTCATGAGGAGTGGCTGAGGGAGCTGGGGTTGTTTAGTTTGGAGAAGAGGAGACTGAGGGGAGATCCTATTGCTCTCTACAACTACCTGAAAGGAGGTTGTAGCGAGTTGGGGGTCAGTCTCTTCTTCCAAGTAACAAGTGATAGGACAAGAGGAAATGGCCTCAAGTTGCACCAGGGCAGGTTTAGGTTGGATATTAGGAAAAACTTCTCCACTGAAAGGGTAGTCAGGCATTGGAACAGCCACTCCAGGGAAGTGGTTGATTCTCCATCCCTGGAGGTACTTAAAAGATGAGTAGACGTGGTGCTTGAGGACATGGTTTAGTGGTGGACTTGGCAGTGCTACGTTAACGGCTGGACTCGATGATCTTAAGGGTCTGTTCCAACCTTAATGATTCTATGATTCTATGATTCTATAAAGAACTTTTCCAGTCCTCTAAGATTTTGCTTCTTCCGATTCTTCAAGCACACTGGAAAATCTGGATTTGTTAGCAAGCTTACTGCTGAATGTCATCACGCCTACAGTTGTGTCTTGTTCTTCCTCATCTGACTTCCACTTGCCAGCAATACTGCTTCCAGTTTGTTCCCTGCTGTTTTTCCTGATGTTTTCAAAGCCTTTTTTCCAATTCTTTTGTACTCGAGTCCAAGCTCTCCATCTGATGAAAACACAATTATTGACATGAAAAGTCAGCATTTATCATCAGATATCTATAGAACAAACTGTTTCCAGTTTTAGGCATGGGGCTACACTCTAAGGGTTCAGTCCCTTTGAATGGACTGTTAACAAACACAAATTTTTTGAAGAATTGTTGGTCACTTAGCATAGCACACTATTTATTATTCAAATTACTCTGTGTTTAGAATCTTTGAGGCATTCATTCATTATCTCACAAAATACTATTTGTAATATGCAAGTTAGAAATGTTTTAGGAGGAAAATAAACAGGTCTACTTACGAATGTGTTTCACTACAGAAATATTGCTATGAGGTAAATTGCCATTAGATTACAGAATTTATCATGACTCCTACCATACCAAATGTTTACTTAAAGCTCGGTTTCAAAAGTCATGAGATCATATCAAACTCTATAAATAAAAATGTATTGTTTCATGTAAAAATATAAGTATGATTCAAATACATGATAAAGATTCCTATGAGAGAAGGAGAGTTAAAAGACTCCAAATCTTGGGCATTTTAGTTTAGTTGCTAAATCTGTGATATTCTTGACTCATGACTTTCATGGAGGAAAGTAGTGAGATAGCAGTAAATAGTAAACTGTTCACTGCATTAAAACACTTTGTACAAGTGGACCTGAATGCTCTTTCATATATAGATATACAGATATAGATGATTAGATAGATAGATCAGATATAAATATATAGACATAGATGATATAGGTATAGATAGATATATGTATATATGGAGAGATTGCCACAGAGTAAAATGAAAAATTGTTGATTAAATATTCAGATTTTCAGTTGAATTTAGCTCTTACAGTATAGATCCATCACAGGAATGAAGAGAGGGAATAACAGTGTAACAAGAAAACAAGAGTGTCTCCCTTGTATGACCAGCATGGGAATAACAATGTAACCGTGTTGGCTAGGATCCTTCTAATAAGCAAGGAAGGCTTCAATCCTGGAGCAATTGTGTTGGAGGATAATACTGGCAATTTCAAATGTTGAACAGAAATATCTGAGCAGTGTGGTTCACATAGATAACACTAGTTCTTTACAGTGTTTGCCATAAATTATGTTCCTTTAACCCAAGCAGTTTCATTATACTAACTGTATAATTAAATTACAACATTAGTATGCCAATTTTGCATATTGCGAAGAAAAGTAATGTTTTTTTCACTCCAAAAATGTTAAATGGAATTTTCAAAATGAATATGTATTAAGTATTGTGAAGTAGATTTGATGATGATTTTTTAAATGTGCAGCTTGTCTTACAGTTACAGCATTATTCTTATGTAAATTGGTGTATTGAGCAGTTGGAGACAAGAAGCTCCCCAGTTTCCTATCAATCAATGTTAGCAAAAGACTAATGAAAACAGTGGGGGACACACAGACCCTTCCACTCCCACTAGACCAATATGAATTCACCTGTACACATGTACTGATTTTATGTGGCAAGATTTTGGTAGTGGAGGGGCTCCAGGGTTGCCTTCTCTGAAGAGACCAGAAACTGCCCCTGTGTGGGACAGAACAAGTTTCAGGTCATTTTAGCTTTGCTTTTATTTCTTGCTATCCCACACTGTTATTAATACTCAACAAATTAAATAAATTTTCCTCCAATTGAGTCTTTTTTTGCCTGTGATGGTAGTTAATGAGTGATCCCCTTGTCTCATCTCAACCCACGAGCTTTTCATCTTATTTTCTTCCCCTGTCCTGCTGAGGAGGAGGAGTGAAAGCGTGGCTTGGTGGGCACCTGGCAGCTAGCCAAGGTTAACCCACCACAACGCATCTGTTCTGTACAAACTGAATCACTGTGTTGTTCTGAGGCAGTCCCCCAATTTTACAGTCCATGCTCTTGTGAGCAAGTGGTCCTGGTGGAGTACCAGGCTTTTAACAGTATAAGTTCTTGGCAAGAAAATAGGCAGTTGTTCAAGGAAAATATTGAATCTTATGATTTATTAGGCATTGCATGATGTTGTGTAGAGGGATAATATGCAAACTGATATATATTGTTCTGGAACATGAATTAGCTGTGTGTTTTGGTGATGGCACAAAACTGGGAAAAATGGCTGATACATCAGAGGGTTATGCTGGCATCCAGAGGGACCTTGACAGGCTGGAGAAATGGGCTGACATGACCTCATGAAGTTCAACAATGGGAAGTGCAAAGTCCTGCACCTGGCGAGGAACACCACCATGCACTAGTATATGCTGTGGGCCACTCAGCTAGAAAGCAGCTTTGCAAAAAGGGACCTGAAAGTCCCAGTGGACACGAAATAGAACAATGAGCCAGCAATGTGTCCTTGTGGCAAAGAAGGTTAATGGTATCTTGGGCTGCATTAGGATAAGTGTTGCCAGCAGGAAGATGGAGATAACCCTTCCCCTCTGTTCAGCACTGGTGAGGACATATCTGGAATACTGTGTCCAGGTCTGGGCTCCCCAGTACAAGGGAGATTATGAACATGCTGGAGACAGTCCAATGAAGAGCCACAAAAATAATTAAGGGATTGAAGCATCTCACATATGAGGAAATGCTGAGAGACCTGGGACTGATCAGCCTGGAGAAGAGAAGGTTTGGGGGGATCTCATCAACATGTACAAATATGGGGAGGGAGAGTACCAAGAAGATGGAGCCAAGCTCTTTTCAGTGGTGCCCAGTGACAGGACCAGAGGCAATGGGCACAATCAGAAACACAGAGGTTCCATCTGAACATCAGGAAACATATTTTTTACTGTGAGGGTGACTGAGCACTGGCACAGGTTGCCTAGGGATGTTGTGGGGTGTCCATCCTTGAAGATATTAAAAATCCATCTGGATATGTTCTTAAGCAATTTACTCTAGGTGGCCCTGCTTGAGCAGGGGGGTTGGACCAGACGACCTCCAGGGGTCCCTTCCAACCTCCACCATTCTGTGAATTTGTGTGAGTTAAGAAAGTACTCAGCAAAATGTAAACAAAGAAACAAAAAATACTTAACTAATACAGGTAGAGAAATCAACATTAAATGAAGATTATATCATAGAATCATAGAATCATGGAATTATAGGATGCTTTGGGATGGAAGGGGCCTTTAAAGGTCATCTAGTCCAGCCCCCCCCTGCAATTGGCAGGGACATCTTCAACTAGATCAGGTTGCTCAGAGCCCCATCCAGCCTGTACTTGAATGTTTCCAGGGATGGGGCATCTACCACCACTCTGGGCAACCTGTTCCAGTGTTTCATCACCCTCATCGTACAAAATTTCTTCTTTATGTCCAATCTAAACCTATCTTCTTTCAGTTTAAAACAATTACCCCTTGTCC
Organism: Platalea leucorodia; assembly: GCF_965183815.1. Lineage (NCBI taxonomy): Eukaryota > Metazoa > Chordata > Aves > Pelecaniformes > Threskiornithidae > Platalea > Platalea leucorodia. The sequence continues at coordinate 49,005,397 of NC_138824.1, forward strand.
TATCACAACCGGCCTTGCTAAAAAGACTATCCCCATCTTTCTTGTAGGCCCCCTTTCAGTACTGAAAGGCAGCAATAAGGTCTCTCCGCAGCCTTCTCTTCTCCAGGCTGAACAATCCCAACTCTCTCAACCTTTCTTCATAGGAGAGGTGCTCCAGCACTCTAATCATTTTTGTGGCCCTCCTCTGGACCCTCTCCAACAGGTCCATGTCCTTCCTGTGCTGAGGACTCCAGACCTGGATGCAGTACTCCAGGTGGGGTCTCACCAGAGCAGAGTAGAGGGGCAGAATCACCTCCCTCGACCTGCTGGCCATGCTTCTTTTGATGCAGCCCAGGATATGGTTGGCTTTCTGGGTTGTGAGAGCACATTCTCAGTTCATGTCCAGCTTTTCATCTACCAGTACCCCCAAGTCCTTCTCCTCAGGGCTGCTCTCAATCTCTTCATCCCCCAGCCTGTACTGATACTGGGGGTTGCCCTGGCCCAGGTGCAGGGCCTTGCACTTGGCCTTGTTGAACCTCATGAGCTTGTCCAGGTCCCTCTGGATGGCATCCCGTCCCTCAGGCGTGTCAACTGCACCACTCAGCTTGGTGTCATCTGCAAACTTGCTGAAGGTGCACTTGATCCCACTATGTCATTGATGAAGATATTGAACAGCACAGGCCCCCCTGCGGACCCCTGAGGGACACCACTCATCACTGTTCTCCATCTGGACATCGAACCATTGACCACTACCCTCTGGATGCAACCATCCAGCCAGTTTGCTATCTGAACAGTCCACCCATCAAATCCATATCCTTCCAATTTAGAGAGAAGGATATTGTGGGGGACCGTGTCAAAGGCCTTACAGAAATCCAGATGACATCTGTAGCTCTTTCCTTGTCCACTGATGTAGTCATTCCATCATAGAAGGCCATAGGTTGGTCAGGCAGGACTTGCCCTTGGTGAAGCCATGCTGGCTATCTCAAATCATCTCCCTGTCCTCCATGTGCCTTAGCATAGCTTCTAGGAGGATCTCTTTGAATATGTAAAAAATATGTAACCAGTGTGAGCTGGATATTGGAAGGGAGGAAGTGGAGTTTGAAAATAGTTTAAAAACCATTGGAAAATACCACTTATTGGCTACTGATAGTAGCGGAGAAATCTGCAGATCCAAACCTGCCAGGACACCTCTTTGGACAACCCCAAAAAGCCCATTGTTAATTAGATAAGGTAGTGATGACCTGAATATAAAATGGCTTTAAATGATAGATTGGAAATAGATGAGAAATCTTTCAGTTGTAAAAGGTACATTGGAACAAAACGATGGGACTCAGAAAGAGCACCAATGATCTGTGTAATCATATAGGTCTCAAACAAGGGAAATAAAGGAATATTATTCAACACTTCTAATGCCAGAACAGATAAGGGGAACCCAATGAAGTTTTCAGACACATCAAACTTAAAAATGAACAGGATAAAAATGGTTTTGCATGCAATAATTGAACTGTGACGTCTCTTGGCACAGCAGTAAACGAGTACTTTTAGCTGTAGAGGATAAAGAAAGGATTCAAAGACACAATGTAAGGCAGTAGTTTCATCAGTGGCTGTTAAACAAAGAGTTTGTTGAGTTTTATTTCAACCATAAATTCACTTTAGAAGGAAGGTGTCCTGGTTTCAGCTGGGATAGAGTTAATTTTCGTCTTGGTAGCCGGTATGGGGCTGTGTTTTGGGTTTGGGATGAGAACAATGTCGATGATACACTGATGCTTTGGTTCTTGCTAAGTAGTGCTAAGCTGTCTCTAAATAGGTGCTAAGTGGCGCTCACACTGGTCCAGGACTTTTCAGCTTCCCCTGCTCTGCCGGGGGCACAAGAAGCTGGGAGGGGGCACAGCCAGGGGGAGGGCTGGCCCAGACTGGCCCAAGGGCTATTCCATACCATATGACGTCATGCTCAGTATATATAAGCTGGGGGAAGAAGAAGGAAGGAGGGGGACATTAGGCATGATGGCGTTTGTCTTCCCAAGTAACCGTTATGCGTGATGGAGCCCTGCTTTCCTGGGGATGGCTGAACCCCTGCCTGCCGATGGGAAGTAGTGAATGAATTCCTTGTTTTGTTTGGTTTGCGTGCACGGTTTTTGCTTTAACTGTTCTAATTTATTTTACTTCAATTATTAAACTGTTCTTATCTCAACCCACGAGTTTCCTCCCTTTTACCCTTCTGATTCTCTCCCCCATCCCACTGGTGGGGAGTGAGCGAGCGGCTGCGTGGTGCTTAGTTGCTGGCTGGGGTTAAACCACGACAGAAGGGAAACAGTTTTCTACATTTAATGCATTTTTTCCATATTAAAGCAGTATTGAAGCTTGCAACCTGGATTCCTTTTGTATGAAACTACACTGAAAGATGCACTCTGTGAGCACACCCAATGTGGTCTAAGGGCTAATATTTGTTCAGTCCACAGGACCTGATTAGATTTAGGCCAGGGAAATCATTCTCCCTCATCAACCCAAAATATATACAATTTGGCCCTCTGCACTAACAAATTCACTGTCAGATGCTCACTGTACTATACTAATTTTTAATACAGTCACTATGGTCTAGGTATGGATCAGCTCACAAAGTGCTTAATCTATACTTTATCTTTTTTTTTTCTCTCAAGTATCTACTTGTACAGTAGGCTTTGTACTCACTTGGCAGTGCAGGATTTCAGGATGTTTCAGGGCTTGCCTTGTCCTGAGCTGGTTCTAAGCATGTTTTAGCTGTGATAGCATTTGTTTAGTGGTCAAGTGACTATTGCTTGACTTCTTATAGTTTCAGGAATTTTATTTAATTTAATTCATTGCCAGTTCATACAAACTTTGAATTATTAATTGGGGTATTGTGGGGAAAAAAAAAAAGAATTTAACAATTAAACAAAACTTAGGGAAACACCTCACCTGCCCATTCCTAGTTGACCATTCTCTTGTTCTCATCATGTGTTACACACAGTCTCTCCGAATTGCCTCAGTGAGGCTTACGTCACAAGAATTAAAATCCAATGGAAACATACTTATAGGCATTACTAAAATCTTAAGGAAACTAGTAATTGTATTGTATTTACATATTGCAGTTGTGCTAATCGAAGAATAAGCAGACAAAGAAATGGCAGGCAAGGGAATTAAATGAAGTCAGAAACTAGCTAGAATGTTTTTAATATTTTATTTTTGAGGAGGACATAGCTGAGAAAATTCCTATTTTTTTCATTTAGAGTGCTAATAGTTGGTAATAGGATTCATATATGTATATTGTATGTAGATTTAAAATATGAAAAGCACTTTGGTGTACTTTATGTTAAGTCACATTCTAAAAGTTTGGTGGTTTTATTGTTATGTTACCATACTTCAAATTTAATAATCTTCTCTACAGCAGTTTTCAGTTTTTGGTCATATCTTTGGGGGTTTTGTTATTTTTTTGTGTTCATTTGTTTTGTTCAGAACAGTCAGAACAGTGATAATGCAGACAATAACAATGTACCTTTGTAATACAAATCTACTTTAATTCAAAACAAACATTTTTTTTTCCATGTTTATTCTAAATATATATAGAGCAAAAAATTAATAATTGTGAGATACTAGGAAAAAAAAACCCATGGAGTCTTACTAAATAATTCCATTTTGCTTCTAGTTTTGTTTCAGAAAGGAAAGTTTGTTTTGAATCAATTTAGTTAAACATTTTCCATCACACAGAATTCCAATTCTAGAACCTTAAGAAACTGAAAGATATTACAGGGATTTTTGTTGTTTCATTTCCTTTCTTCTTGCTTCATGCAGTTTCCATAAAGAAGACTATACACTGTACAAGTAACTCTTCAGATCAATAAATTTTCAGTGCTATCCAAGACTGAATTCAATTCTGAGTTAGACCACGGCTGCCAATTATTTCCAGCTATCTATTTGATAGACCAGTTCTATTCAATTTAAATTCCATTCTCAACAAAAATTTTTATGCAATGATACGCTCAGAAAATTGTATTTTGTGAGAGATAAAACAATAAAGAGTTTTGTTTTCTTTACTGTTCCTTTTGTGAAAGAAAAGAGGAACAGCAGGAATCTGCAAAAACAGTATCTTATAACACTAGCACTGTGGACGTTCCAAAGCTGTTATTCTCATGTCAGTGCTGTTTTAAAGGACAGGTATATGACTAGGTTGGGAGTCAACAAAATCTCTCAAGTTTATGTTTTTAGAAACAAACCAACCTGTCTGTTTTCAAAGTATGTTTTAAAATGAATACTTATATTTCACAGCTAAAGACATCATTTCAATTTATCAACTCCATATAGAATGATATTAATTTTTAAACCCGTATCTTGTACACCAGATAGACAGGAATTTCTAGATTAGTTTCTGTTGAGGGTAATATAGCGTAAAGGGTAAGGAAAATATATACTTCCAAAATATGAGAAAAATACATATGCTTCTTTACTGAGTTGAGATATTTCTAACAAAGGGAGAAAAGGAGAAAGGTCATAGCTAAATGTTCTTTACTGTTAGCTCATTTCCCTTCTTCACATATTCATAACCTAACACATTTCTATAAAGGATTCCACAGACTACTGTATCTTCAGCATACCTGATTACTTTCCTCAAGTGAGGCATAAAATTCATTTTCTATCCATAACCTTCACTGACTTTGGCTGGCATAACATTCAAAGAAAAAAAAAAATGTTAAAGATATTGCTGTCACTGTCATTACATAATCATTTTGCATTTATTTTAATATCTGCTAACAGAACAATTAGATAATATTGAAATTAATATATCTATTATTTGACCTCTAACTGTATGAGAGACTGGGTTTTCTTTATAGGAAGATAATCACAGAATATTTTTAAATGTATATCAATAATATTTAGATTTTATACAGACTTAGAAATTTCCATTTATCTATCTATATTCATGTATAATATGCATCTTTGAGCATGGATGTATGAGCACAGAGACTGATCATGTAATTTTTTGTTATTTTATTTGCTAGTGAAGTAATTAACCTTAGGAAAAAAAAAAAAAATGCCCATTGGGTTATAATTCTTGTGAATTCTTATGACATGAAGAATAAGCTCTATTTTGATTATCCTAATTTCCATGTACAGTTTTCTTGACAGATACTTACCTCATATTTTATGAAGCAATTTTATGTGCACATTGTTTAAGGTAAAGTTGGCTTTTGAAGATAAGCACAAGCAAGGAACAAATTTTTTGAGCACATTGTTTAGAAGAAAGTTGTGGTTCAATTTTTAGATAAAGTAAAACTTCACTAATTTGCTTAGTAGTTTGCAAGAAATCCTGTGACTTAAGAATGTGCACCTAGTATTTTATGTTGTAGGACTGAATCAAATGATGTATGTCATCTTGTATAATGACCAGAGTCCTTATTTTTCAGTATCTTTACTTCATGGTTGCCCTCAGAATATTTTTTCCTCCTCTTCTCTACAGTATTAATTTCTGGTGGAAAAATATTTTTAGAGGCATTTTAAAAAGCAATAAGACCAGTCTACTGTCTCTAGAGGACTGTACTATGTCTTACTGCAGACTGGAAACCAATTCGTCTGTTGCCTGTACTATGGTGTCACAGATGGAGTGACAGTGCACTTGTAAGAGCAATATGTTCATTGATAACAAAGTTTGATAATAAATGTGACAGTGGTTTAACGAGATTCGATGGCAAGATACACTTGATTATTTACTGCATAGGGGACAGGGTCAGACAAGACTGTCAGGGAGACCCTCCCGTTGAGTCATGAGGTTCAGAGAGGACCCCCTTGCTTTTTAAACTCCTTCTCAAAGAGGAGTCTGGGTGCAGATGGATCCAAACCTAGTCCCAGACTTGGTCAACGGTTTATGTCTAAAGGATTATTATGCGCAGTCAATCCTTTATATCACTTAGCTAAGATTTCAAAGTTTAGCATGCTGTCAGTCACTTACCAAGGATCTGTTGTGGCAAGGAATCTCTCAACCTCGAGAAGTAACCTTGAGAGGCGTCCCTGCTCAAGGGGAGATCCTGGCGTGTAGCCTGCTGCCGTGCAGGAGAGCTGAAAGGGCTCTTGGGCTGCTCACTGTTTAGGGGGTAAGATGATTGACTCATAGTCATATTTACATACCGACTGCGTATGTTAGTTTCTTCCAAATCTAACTTGAGCTGGACACTGATCAGCACTGTGGTTGGGTAGACACATTGCCATACATTAGCCCTTGGCTGTTGTGTTGTTATCTGTCTCCCCCGAATCCACTCCGAGCTGTATGCATCCATCACAACTTCCACTGGTGATTATCACTTGAGCAGGCTTATGGGAAAAGGTTGGGGGGGCGGGGGGGGAGGCCAGGTGGGTACAGGGAGAGCACACCTCCACGTATGTTTACCTATTCACTTTCTTGCGAAGTCAGTCCATCTCTTTATGAACAATTGCTTCCAGTTAAAAAAAGCAGAAGAAACAGAATAGATGTACTTAAAAGCATGACTGAAACTTCTCAGGTGCACATTTTACTAATTCAAAATGCTTACTCTGTCCAAAAGAATTGCACAACTTCAAAGCCAAGCTTTAATTTTCAGCATGTCTGAATTCCTTGCTAAGTTCTTTTCTCACCTCTGCACTGGACCACACAATGAAACAAGAGAAAAGTTTACAAAACACTGTTATTCATAAAACAAAATCACTTTTCCTTGTATAGTTCTTAAAATTGATTACATAGTGTACCTATTTTATATGAACTGCTTGTTCAGTGGGCTTACTGGTGAACAACTTTTAACTGTTTGGTTTTCATAGAATCATAGAATGGCTTGGGCTGGAAGGGACCTTAAAGATCATCTAACTCCAGCCCCCCTGCAATGGGCAGGGACGCCACCCACTAGACCAGGTTGCTCAGGGCCCTGTCCAACCTGGCCTTGAACACTGCCAGGGACGGGGCATCCACAACCTGTCTGAGCAACCTGTTCCACTGTCTCACCACCCTCATCGTAAAAAATGTCTTCCTTATGTCCAATCTAAACCTATCTTCTTTCAGTTTAAAACCTTTCCCCTTGTCCTATTGCTATCTGCCCTAATAAAGGGTCTCTCCCCCTCTTTTATATAAGCCCCCTTTAAGTATTGGAAGGCCAGTACGAGGTCTCCCCGCAGCCTTCTCTTCTCCAGGCTGAACAACCCCAACTCTCTCAGCCTGTCTTCATAGGAGAGGTGCTCCAGCACTCTGATCATTTTTGTGGCCCTCCTCTGGACCCGCTCCAACAGGTCCATGTCCTTCCTGTGCTGAGGACCCCAGAGCTGGACGCAGTACTCCAGGTGGAGTCTCACCAGAGCAGAGTAGGGGAGCAGAACCACCTCCCTCGACCTGCTGGCCACACCTCTTCTGATGCAGCCCAGGATACGGTTGGCTTTCTGGGCTGCAAGAGCACATTGCTGGCTCATATCCAGCTTTTCATCCACCAGGACCCCTAAGTCCTTCTCTGCATGGCGGCTCTCAATGAGTTCTTCTCCCAGTCTGTACTCATGTCTGGTATTGCCTCGACCCAGGTGCAGGACCTTACACTTGGACTTGTTGAACCTCATTCAGTTCATATGGGCCCGCTTCTCAAGCTTATCCAGGTCCCTCTGAATGGCATCCCGTCAGTTGTGTGTCAATTGCACCACTCAGCTTCATGTGATCCACAAACTTGCTGAGGGTGCACTCTATCCCACTGTCTATGTCATTGGTAAAGATATTGAAAAGCACTGGTCCCAAGACAGAGCCCTGAGGGACACCACTCATCACTGATCTCCACCTGGACATAGAACCATTGACCGCGACTCTCTGGATGCTCCATCCAGCCAATTTCTTATCCATCGAATAGTCCACCCTTCAAATCCATAGCTCTCTAATTTAGAAATAAGGATGTCATGTGAGACTCTGTCAAAGGCTTTACAGAAGTCTAGGTAGATGACATCAATAGGTCTTCCCTTGTTGACTGTTTCAGTGACTCCGTCATAGAAGGCCACCAGATTGGTCAGGCATGATTTTCCCTTAGTGAATTTGTGCTGGCTTACTGGGATCACCTCCTTGTCTTGCATGTGCCTTAACATTGCTTCCATGAGGATCTGTTCCATGATCTTCCCAGGCACAGAGGTGAGGCTCACTGGTCTGTAATTCCCCAGGTCCTCCTTCCTACCCTTTTTAAAAATAGGGGTGATGTTACCTTTTTTCCAGTCACCGGGGACCTCACCTGGTTTCCATGTTAATCAAAAAAATGTTTTTGCAAGCTGCAAAGCTCAACTTTTTAGAGATGCTTTGCTTGCCATGAAAAGATTGAGATTTTTTTTTTCTTCCATATTTGACTTCTATTTATGCTTTACAAGGTTTGGTTTACTTTTAATAAGTACTAGGACTGAATCTCATAATTTCTGTATCCACTGTCAAAAACTGTCTTTCACTTTTTCTGAGCTGACTATATTGAAGCGTTAGAATCATTAAGGTTGGGTAAATTGTAATTAAAATGTTTATCAGTGTCAGAACTGCCTAATAAGAGAAGAGTAGATACTTTCTTGATTTCTTTTTATGCATTAATCAGGACCATTATAATTACATACATTTTCTGAAAAGTTAATGTAAACTGAAGATTGCATAACTTTCTATAGCAGATAACACATTTTTAAGTTGAAAAATTTCTGTACTGTTTAACATAATGAAGTCAAATTATCAGCTCTTCAACCAGACAATAGCTTGCATTGTAAAAAATGGGGATTAAAGAAGTAAAAAGCAAATTTGCATCAGCTGATAAATATTTCATATTTTAAATCAAGTTAGTTACAGGGAAAGAAAAGCTGGACCTAGGGCAGAGAATTTAACTGAGAGATACTAGAGTCTAAGAATATATTGCTTATATATATATATATATGTTCAAATAGCATAAAAATGCAAAATTAAGACTCATACAGATGGGAAAAATCTTTTAATCAAATTAAATTTTAATACATAGAAAGCTTGAGAATAAGAGTTTTATATGAAACATTTAAGGCTCAATTTTTCTCCTGATCAATTCAATTAAGAATCTTGCATGCCTCATTTGCCAAATAACTTTAAACACTGAAGAGTCCTGATTTTCTCAGAATGATAGCCAACCTCACTAGCCAACTTTCTTCTGTGTTTGACATCCTCACAGTAAAAACATTTCTTTCTTAAGCTTAAATGTGATTTGCAGTATTTGCGTTTGTTCTTATTAACTCTTGTTCTATCACTGGCCACCACTGAGAAGAGTCTGCCTCCATCTTCAGCAGGTATTTTTACACATTGATAAGATCCCCTGAGTCTTTCTTTCTCCAGGCTGAGCAGTCTCATCTCTGTCAGCCTCTCTTCACATAAAAGATGCTCCAAGGCCTTAATCACTTTCATGGCCCTTCACTGCACTCAGCCCATTATGACCATGTTTGGCAAGATGCTCCTGACCTCAGGTATGGCATGGGGCAATGGAAAGCACTTACATAACATGCTTGCACTGCTTGCACAGCTGCATGGACCAACACACACAAAGAAACCTGTGATCAACCACATATAACTATTTGTGGACCACCAACCTTTTTGAGACATGTCCAGCTTTGTACGTAAAGGACATATCTACGTTGACCTCATATGATTGACCAGAGAAGGTGCAATCCCATAAACAAAGTGCCCCAATGCTAACTCGGGGTAGTTCTCATTGGCTGGTCCAGGGATACTGCCCAGAAAAAGGAGAAGTCCTTTTGTCATAACATGGAATATGAGAGGCTGACAATTTCCATGGCAGTTGCTCATCAGTGAGTAAGGTTAATTGTTAACAGTGTTGTACCTTGCCTACACGTCAAGTGAGCTTTCCTCTTTTCCCTTTCCCTCATGCTTAGATTGCTTGTGTTCCACTCAAGCTTAATTATATTGATTGTCAACTTATATTATTATAATAATGTTGATTAGACTTGGTCCTTAGTCTTTGCCATTTTATCGTCTGATATCCAAAGAACACTTGTGATGTCTCTCTTGTACCAGCAAACCCAGACACAGTACTCAAGGTTTGCTCTCACTAGAGCTGAATAGAAGGGAAGGATGATCTCCCGCAACCTGCTGGCAATACTTTTCCTATGGCAATACTATTCCTAGTCCAGGAAGCTGTTGGCCTTCTTTGCCAAAAGAGTGCACTGGTGGCCCACAGTCAACTTGGTGTCCAGCAGGACCCCCAGGTCTTTTTCTGCAAAGCTCCCTTCCAGCTCATTTGAACTCGTGTACTGGTGCATGGGGTTATTCCTTCCCAGTGAAAGGATTGCACATTTCCCTTTGTTAAACTTCGTAAGATTCCTCTCATCCTATACTTGGTACTGATACTTGATGGTCACCTGGTGAATATAGCAGTTGAAGAATATGTTCTTCTCACCAGCATCCTTGTGATGCTAACCTGACCCATTAGGTAACTACATGCAGTGGTAAGTTCATCATCACTAACAGCAAGACGTGGAAAAGATGTATCGTATATAATATCTGAATGTATTTGTGCAACAATGCAGACTTCCTCGTTTTGCTTCATTCACTGGGGAATAAACATGTCTCGATCATGCCTGGACTCAGTTCTAATGAATCATGTAAAGGGTGGGTTTTTTTCTTTGTTTGTTTGGGTTTTTTGTTGTTTTTTTTTTTTGTTTTGTTTTGTTTTGTTTTTTATGCTTGCTTACAGAGTCTTGGAAGTTCTGCAAAGGGGCATTTGATTTATATTCCTTTAAATCATTGAAACTGAAAAAAGTAATCATTTTTTGAAATATGACTTCAAGCAGATCATTTTAATGGCACAGAAAGAAAGGTAGTGCCTGTAGGCCTTAGAGGTGATAATGGTTGCCTTGAAAAATTTCTGTGGTTGGTCTTCATGCGATCCATTTTGGGGAAAAGAAATTGAGCAATTACAGGTAAGTGCTACCTATTGTATACTCTTTTTGGCACAAATTATAGGACATACAAAAAAAAAAGCAAAGTACAAGCAAGAAACATAGAAGCCTTTGGCTCCTTGTCAGGCTTTAAAAGGGATGTCTCATCTATTTAACTAATGAAAGAGATTTAACCCACAAAACTGCTTTGCCTTCAGAAATTGTGCAACTTTTAATATTGTAAGTAATGCCTCAGAACACTCATTACACATTGTATCTGTAGTAAATACTAGATGAATCTAGCAATTACAGAGAGGTTATCATAGTAATAGAAATCCATATCCTCAGTAGATATTATAACATCCTAAGTCCACTGTTGCATCATACTTGTAAGTAGCATCTGTTTTTGTAAATTAAAAAAAAAAAAAAAAAAAAAGAAAACATATTGCATGTACTTTTAGTATGTCTTTTTGACTGTATGACGTAATTGATATTATTTGTGAAGTGATATATACCTTTCTTATTCAAAGCAGTCAGATAATATGTGAATACTTAACCTTCTCTTCAGCAGCTTCTCCCACTCCTCCATGCTGCCTAATCTACTCTGCATTTCATTTCATTTTCTGTTATTTCCCAAATGAACTGACCTTATCCCTTATCTTTAACTTTCATTTTCACTATTTGTCTTATGAACCAAAGAATTTTGCTGTTCATCATGGTATATTGTAGGTCAACTTACCATTTAAAGAAAACTCTACTGGTTTATTTATCTGTTTAAAAAAAAAAACAAAAAAAAAAACAAAAAAAAAAAACAAGCAAGGAAAAAACTAACCATTGTCTCAGCTTGGGACACCTACTTGGAAATTTAGTAAAAATTACAGTTAACGTACAGTCTGCATATTTCCTTTCTGAGAATCAGACTTTTTTGGAACAAAAAATCCTAATATCTGAACATTATGAAATGTAACAGGAAAATTCCTAGAAGACAATTAGTTGCAACCCAAAGGCTTGTGTGTGTGTGTGTTTGGTTTTGGTTCTCCACCACCTCCCCTTTTATCTGGCAAAAGAACAAAAAGTACTTAACTATTAAGCATACCAGCAATACTTATATTCAGCAAAATGTTTAAGTGGTGACTCCTACCAATTTTTGATAGTCTTTTAGGAACTTCGATGTGCTTTGTTTTCCTCTTAATGGTTTGTATTACTAACACTATTGACAACAAAAAAAATTTTCAAGTACCAATTGAAGATACCTGTGGTGTCTCCAGACAAGAATAGTTTCTGTAGGCACTCTTCCTGGGAGAAGATACTAGCTCTTTCAGAAATACATTGTAGTAGCAAATGACAGTTATATAATATTGCACTTTTCCCACTTGATGTAAGATGTTAATAACTGTCCTTATAGTTACTAAGTTACCATCTCAAAATCAAATTACAAAGATCATAAATGTTTTCTTGCTATAGATAAGCAGATCACCCTGATTCAAAATATCAAAAGATGTAGCTATAATATACTTGAGGTTATGTCACTATGACTCATTCCCTATTATTGTGGTATTTGTAGAAGCAGAGGACTTAAATGAAGCTGGGCACTAACTATGATGATCTTTATTATTGTTCATTTTAAACTTGTATGAGTTTGAAAGCTAGGTAGTACCTTCAAGGTCTGATTTGCTATTGAAGTTACTGCAGGTTGTACCTGCAGGTTGTACTGCAGGTTGTACCACAGGTTGTACCACAGTGTTGTACCACACTGAAACAGTACAAGAGTTTACGTATTTTCACAAATCCTTTAGAGATGTGGTACTCGTATTGCACTTTGAAATTATCTGAAGTAGACAAGAATACAGCTTTCCTTCATTCCTTAAGTTCTAACTTCATACAGGCTAAACATTCTTATATGAAAGGACAAGATTTCTGCTGGGCTATGAAAAATCCTGATGAAAAATCTTTAATTAACAATGGGTTTGGTTAGTTCCATGTAAAATCTACACGAAACTGCTAGAACTACTCAAAGAGAAAGCTGATATTTCTTGTGAATATTTGCAACAATCTGAACCTGTATTTCATACCAGATTATGCTGAGGTTTTTCTGCTGGAAAAGTTAACTTTCACATATGCTCTTCAAAAGCAGTGTTCTATCTGTAATCACTAGATCTGAAGCTGGAAATTTTACTAAACATTCTATGCATTTTTAAAGAAAAATACCCTTATGGCTTTTAGTCATATATTACCTATATAAATGAGTTAGAATGCTGAGATTTCAGGGACTAAAGTACACATTTTTTCAGTGTTATACTCAATACCATATTACTATTAAGCCCAGTCTTTTTTCAAAGATGTAGATACTGAAATGTTGAATATGATGAAACGTTTTTATGATTACTTGCTGTCCCTAACAAAGCTTTGACTGAAATGTATAAAAGTAGCATTATATTGAGGGTTCCTAAATCCAAAAAGCCCTCTATTTTGTTGAATGAATGTAGACAACAAATAGTGATTCCAGTAATTAGACATTGCAATAGGTTGCTTAAAACTTTGTTAAATCTTGATAACCTCCAGTTTAGACACTAAAATATGCACACCTAAATGTAGGTGCCTTAATCTGGAGTGAAACCTCATCCCTCATATTCCCGTCTTTGTAGACCTCCACTTTTGAATGTTCTTCAGTAGATCTGTCAATAAACATTTCAAAGAAATGGTATATTAATTGCATCATGTCAACCTAAACATACCTTTGAATTGGAAAAAAACCCTCATATCTAACAGTATTAATTTGGCCCTGTATTTAATAATTTTTAAAAACAAATACAAAAAATAAGAAATAATTAGGAAATAGTCTAGTTATGATGACTCATTAGGTACTATAAAGAGGAGTATTATACACTGATACATAATGACATGAAATACACAAAGTAACACATGTATATAAACAACCTTAACAATGAAAATTTGTAATTTTAAATAGCATTCCAACATTTTCCTGAAGACAAGTGTATATTTGAAATAATGAGAATATTTCTCTAAAACTACAATATTTTTCACTCAAAAAAGTATAATTCTGTAACTGTAGTTCCATAATTCTATAAAAATGTAATAACAGTAATCCTTAGCTGTTCTTACTTTTTTAAAATTTTCTCCATTTAATTAAAGACTTTTTTAGCTAAAATTCAAAGAAAGTGACTTTTTTTTTCTGGATTGTGGGGTATACTTTGAATCCAGATGAGTTTTTAGCAGCACATGTTTTCCAAGTTAAATGGCCCCCATTTAGGTGGACTTTTTATTTCTTGGGTGCACAAAACCAGAACAAATCAAATAAGAACTATATAAAACTCGTTCTTTGGCTTTTTCTTTTTTATTGTATATTTTGCTTATGTGGTTTTGTTTGTTTGTTTTTTGATCTATTTGGCTACATTTGCCAATGACAAAAGAGTGACTAACTGTGCTTAGAAAGCAATATGTGGCTGGGGCATGATCAGCTGCATTTACGAATTTCATTTTGTCCCTGAGATGAATTTCGGTAAGGCAACCATAACTCACAGTAGGCTATCTGACCGTATGGATTATAATTCTCTATTTGCTTTCCAGGAACAAATAAGAAATATTGCCAAGCTGGTGAGGGTGGTTTAGTCTAATACGTACCTGTCAGGAGTTCCATTTTGCATACCTGATGTATTCGGTGTTCTGTTTACAGAGTTGATGGTCTGCTCTCTTTATACTGATGACACTTATCTGTTCTTGAATGGACTATGCACAGAGGGGCAAAGGACAAGTCAATCTCCTTACTGTCTCAGAATTAAGGGGATTTGGCCTAAAAGAAACAACATATCAGATCAGTTTTTCTGATGTGTGGATGTTTTGTCATCTCAACTTTAATCAAGCAAACAAACACAGAATACCCACTTTCAAGATCTTATGTGACACCTCCATTGATTTCATCCTAGTGGTCACTGGAGTTATTCAGTGACCTACCCCATTGTTCATACTGTGATGAATACTCACAGATATGGTGACTTCATCTGAATGGCTGGAATGGTGGTAGTTGATCATATTTATAATATTACTTTGCTACTAGTATTTTGCTTTTATTTTCACTTAATTTTTTTGAGAGATGTGCTCAATTCTCACATCAACTACTATTATTTAAACAAAGATGCAACACACTATAACTTCCAAATACATTGTGTATACTCAGCAGCCTCCACCTCACCTAAAAATCCTGATTAGCATCTGCATAATTAAAGGTGCACACATATTTCCAAGCCACTGCATACTTATAGTGTAATATTCCTTTTTTGCAATAATATTAATTGAAATAATAATAATAATTTTTAATTGATTAATTGCAACTATTAAACACTGACAACTAGACAGTTTCTTTAAGTATTTCATCAGCTTAAATATGTTCTGTCTTGGCAAATTTGTAATTTTTGATGTACTAAGATCCTGGAAGATAATCCTAGAAACTAGTCTGCTGATGTTTATGAGACCTGATTCTTAGTTTCTAAGGTTCTTAAAATGTTTTGTGTTAGATCACCTTCCTGTTTTGGCTTTGTAATCTTATTTAGTGTATAACAGAATAGTTTTTCTCTCTTCTAGGAGCAACTAATTTGAGTGACATCTACTGTTACTAATATTAATTTATTGAGCCAGGTAAGTCCATTAATAAAAATAAACTTTACAGATGAAGGGGGTATTTTACATGTCTGATATATATGCATCAAAAGAAAGATTTCAAGTGATTTTTTTTTCATGCATATGTATATATATACCTATCTATCTATAGATATGAAAACTTATATATGCATTTTGAGTAAGCATTTTTATTGTGGTAAAGTTGTGCATATCGTGTTGGGATGGAAATATATGTAGTACTTTGAAAAAATGTCTTGATGACACAGAGCTCTTTGATTTCTGATTCACGAAACCCACTTACTGATTTGTTTTATTTCTGTCTTCAGACAAGGATGCATACAAATTTCAGCTCGATGTCTGGCTGGGATACTTTCTGATTAATCTCTTTCATCCATTTGTCCAAATTAACCTGACTTTGCAGGCAGAAAGGTAGTAATTCTGTATGATACTTGTGAAGGACACAGAATTTAGAATATTGTGAAATTCAATATAATGACAGGATAAAAGGCACTTCATGTCCTTATTTCTTTTGGTGGCCGGCTTATTTAAAAAGGTAAAGAATGGATTGTTTCACATGCCCAAATGACTTATGAAAAGCATGGATTAGAACCCAAAATGTAACATAACAAGGCACTTACTTATTACTTACTTAAATCTATTTGAAAATAGAGGTGTTTGGACTGACTACTTTGCATTAATCTAACACATTCAAAAATTACAACATCTACACACAGAGATTTTGACAGCCAAGCTGTAAAAAAAGTTTGGTTGAACAGATATCACAACTTTAGAAAAAAATGTCTATAGTGATCTTAGCAATCAATAAGGAAATTTCAACAGAGAGATAGGAATGGTGCAGTATGGGTTGATCTAACAGAAATATGTGAATTTCTAAAGGTCACCCAAGCTGTTAAAAATAATGAGGATTTCATGTGGCCTATCAGTCATCCCACTGAAGAAAATAATATATATTTCCAAATTAGTGTTAATCATATCTTTTAGCCTTTTTAGAAAGTCTTCCTATAAATAATTTGAGAATTTTTGAGACCTTTATACTTTGATATTAGGGACATGTGTCACAAGAAAGGATTAAAGTTTAAAAAAATAAGGCAAAGGTCACTTAGAAATATAGGAAAAAATAAATTATAATTGTATATATAATATAATTATAATATATAACATAATTATAAAATATCAAATCTATGAGTTATTCTTCTAATAGGCAATGTTACTCATATAGCATTTTTTTCTCTTCTTATACAGGAAAGGTTTAATCAGGTAGATACCATGACTAAAGAATGTAAAAGTTTAAACTATCATATTTCCAATCAATCAGTGTAAGTATTTGTTAAATATACTTATACGGGAAGATGAACTCATAAATTCTAAGGTTATAAGTTTATAAGGTTATAGGTTATGAAGAGTGGGATTGCGTATATGAGGTGTCTTTCTTACTTAAATCTGTGAGTCTCGAGATATATGTATATATATCTCCTTCTCTTTGCCTGCATAAGCAGGTCTACTGAGTTCACTGGGGTTACATATGCATAAATACATTGTACTAATATCTGTGAATAAATTTGCTGATTACTGGTACATTTGCTAACGTTCCTCAGTTTTTGTTTTTTTTTTTAATCCTTAAAGTAAAAAAGATACTTGCTTTAAATAGAAAAAAATACTGTTCTGTAAATGTTGAAAAATACTAAAAATTTTATTAATAATAATATCTGTCTCACATAATGTCATTCTCAAATTAAAAATAAAAGTATTTAAACAATTTGTGAAACAAAATTTATTTTATTTTTAAAACTTTACAGGGTTTATATTGTAAGGAATGGCTCCTCTGTCTGAATACAAATAATATTCTTTTGATTTCAAATTTCCCTGGATGCACTCAGTTATAAATTTTATAAAAATAAGCTATGGAAGTAGTCTACCTGCATTCTACTATGTTTATGTAAGTATTATAAAAAAATATAAATTAATTGTAATGTTAACTGATCTGTTGTGATAGCACTTCATTAGTGGCTTGCAGAGGGTTGAATGTAATCTCGTAAAATTAGTAGAGTCACATGCAATGCAAATGTGCGTATGTATATGTGAAGTCATATGTATCTAGATATATCTACGTACATCAGGAATTACAGCCTGTGATGTGTGTTCAGAATACTTGCCAATCAGGTCAGTATTTGTTTAAAACAAAATTTCAAGTAATTCTGCCACATATCACATTAACACTACTACATGCAGAACTTTTGCATCTTTAATGCTCATATCCTACACTAGCTGCGAGCACACAATACCTTGTTTCTTATACAATACAGGTAGCACTAATGGCTAATGCCCTTGGCAGTCCTTAGTTGCCATGGGAGGTGATCAGGATTGAGAGCTCTTCTGTGACAGAAGTCAACACCAAAGTGGGCCTCTCTTCCTTTCTCTTTCCTCCGTCACCCTTTGTGTTCTACGCTTCTCACCCTACCTCCCAAAAAACAGGGGATCTCATCAGCTCCTGATGCGTGTCTTGTTTTTAGTTTCCATCTTTTGTGTTCAAGGGTATTCTGCCTGTTTGCAGTCCCTCGTGTTTATCTTGTTCTTTGTTCTTCAACTTGCAAATTCTGCTACTTGAGTTATTGTTTACATTTTTTCCACACCTCCAAAGAGCAACTCCAGTGTCTTTGTTTGCTTCTTTGGTCATTGCTTTGCTTACATATATATGTAAAACGCACATATATAGTGTTTGCCTATGCAAATCCAGTGTTACAAAATAATTAAACATGTTGTTGCTTACACTATTTTGATATGCTTATATTTGGGATCAAGGTAAGCTAACATTAACTGTATCTTGATTAAGGCACTGATAATTTATGTGTGTCCTATGTTTCTGCTTCAGCTACACATAGAACTGAAATGCCAGAGGTTGAAAGGTGCTGAGTGCTCACAAGCAAATAACAAGATATGACGTTATTCTATTAAAATCTAGACCCAGTAGTATAATGCCTTGTTCTGTAAACTGGGAAATGAGGGCAGAGAATTTCCTGAAAATTGAATTAGCGATCATTAGCACCTTTCATAAGACCACCTGTCTTGATTTATGCATGGCTATTGAACTATGGGTTTCCTGCCCTGCATGTATCAAATTATTTCAACTTTAGTGGAAATGTGTTTGTTGAATGCCAATACTCAGCCTTCTCAATTTAAGACATTATTTTGACATAATAAAAACCTTTTATAAGTATATAGATGTCTAAATCTGAGCTAATCAACCAAGGCATATTTTCTAAGAGACAGGAAGCTTCAGAGGAAATAGTTGTTCATATCCAATAGGTAACTTTATTCACATCAAATACTTTCTGGAAGTGTCTCTTAGGGAGACTCTAGTGACTAAACATAAACATCTAGTGCCATTTAATATATTTTAGAATTTTTTTAAATACCTATGCAGGACCTGCAGATTTGAAACATGATCTATAGGAGACTCATATTTTCTGAAATAGCAATTTGAAGCCAATAAGGATACTTCAGGGTGCGTAAAATGACACTAGAGACATGTTTTGGTGTATGAGCTGCTTTTCTCAAAGCTTGAATCAGTTCCCCATACAAACTGTTACTCCTTCAGTCTTTGTCCTATACCACTCACTTCAGCTTCGCTCCAGTGCACAAATCTCCCAAAATTCCTGTGGCATAACTGACTATTTCATATGGATGCCTCAGATATTCTACTGCACCACAAAGGTCCCTGGATGTGCTGTTTGTTTTCTGTGTAGAATTGAGCTAATCCTTAAGCAACTAGATAAAACTTACGTGACCATATGTGACTACAACAGAGAAGGTGAACACCAGGTGAATCAAGGATATTGATGTTTTACAGTATAAAAAATATTTCTGAATAATTTCCTAAATAGGAAATTAATAATGCTATTAATAAAATGCAATATTATTAATAAAACCATTTGTATTTGCTTAGTTGAACTGTGGACCTACGGAAAAATCTCTAATATTTAGCCTTCCTATATATTTTTTCAGTGTACCAATTATAAACAAGCCCCTTACTTAATATTTAGAAGAAAACCCAGAGCGTTCCTGCTTTGCTTATAAAATCTCTTGTGCAAAATAAAAAAGTACACTAACAGAAAAAAAAATCTACACCAATATGCAGATAAGATGCAACAGAGAAAAAACATGCACACAACCAAATACTAAAATGACAGCTTTTCATTACCTAGAAAATTTTATTTACTTTTTCACTTGAAAAGGACATACACAGGCAACTCACAGCAAAATTCACAGTGCTAGAGAAGAAACTCTTTTTAGAGAAGAAACTATTTTTAAAAGGCTTTGCTGATTTACTTCATATGCTTGAAATACAGGCAATAAACTCAATTCTGAAGCAAAGAGGAGAATTAAAAAAGGCAAAATTGTATTTAATATTTGGCCACAACTGAAATACATCTTGATGTCTTAGATGGGAAGCAAGCTATAAATGGGTAGGACTGACGTAGAAGCTGACATCTATGGCATTGTTCCCTCATTTACCCTTCATAATCATGTTTTATTATTAACTTACTTTTGTTTTATTCTTTTGATATTCTCATAAAAGTTTTATTTTTTAGAAAAGGAGCAAGCCAATTTTCACTACAGCTTCTAAAACATTGTTGTTGTCAACAGAAAGAAAACAACATAGCAAAAGACAGCTGTAAACTTTGTTACGATTCTCCTTTAGAGATTTTCAGGAAACCATTTTGTTCTCCAGATGTGTCTGACAATAGCTATAAGATTCACTTGTTCAGGAACAGGGCTTAAATGTCTCACCATGGTTTCTCTAATTTGAGTTTTACATGCCTTACAAGATCTCCTATTGTGAAAAAAATAGGAGAAAATTCTGAAATTTAGTATTCTGAACTTCAAGGAAATAGTCCAGAGTATATTTCCTTCAGTGATTTGAGGGTCAACACATAAGTGTCCAGTAAATATCTGAGATGCCCTAGAGCAAACTGTTTAGTTGTGTCTGTCATTCAAAAAGATCATACATCTCTCAGAGTGTACTTCTGACTGTCCTGTAATCCTAAATAGCCTAAAGCATCTCAGATGAATGGGCAATAGAATAGAGACCCTGGAAACTACAGGCTGATCAGAAATCACATGTAAACACGTAACAGAATCAGACCCAAACTGATCAGCAAGTTTTGAAATCCAGATCTGAACCCAAAGATTATTGTTTTTTTTCTTTTTCTAATCAGTTTAACCTAGAAATCCTTCATAACAAAGGGAAACTGTAGATAAGAACACACACTAAAACTCCATGTTGTGTACAGTATAACTGGTGCTACTTGATCAATAAGAATGACCTCTTTAAGCACAATTTACTTCACTTAGACCTAATGTAATGAAGTGATAGACGATATTATATGATTTTTTTTCACAATTGTAATGCCAGAAAACAGTCTGCAGGCACAATACAGCCACATCATGTAGAGTAGGGATTGACTGAGCAAAAGAAAGGGATGTGGCACAAGAAAAATTATACTGCAGCACTGCAATAGGCTCAGCACCTACTACTCTTGGGACTATGGTACCAGTAGATGCTTCTTCAGTATAAAAAATAAAGACAAGACAGTAAGTATTTAAATAAAGGAAAAGAAAGTGACAATAATAAAAAAAAAATGTTCTATACCTAGAAACTGTGGATCTATAGTAGCAAAAAAAAAAAAAAAAAGACTCATCAGCAATAACGGTCAGAACAGAACAGAACAGAACAGAGTATCCTGAGTTGGAAGGGACCCACACAGATCATCGATTTACCATTGTTGTTGTTTAACCTGGCAGGCAGCTAAACACCAAACAGCCGCATGTTCACTCCCCCGCAGAGGGATAGGGGAGAGAATCAGAAAAGTAAAAGTGAGAAAACTCATGGGTTGAGATAAAGACAGTTTAATAGGTAAAGAAAAAGTGGTGCATGCAAGCAAAGCAAAACAAGGAATATATTCACCACTTCCCATTGACAAGCAGGTCTTCAGCCATCCCGAGGAAAGCAGGGCTCCATCATGCGTAACGGTTACTTGGGACAAAAAAACACCATCGGTCCAAACATCCCCACCCTTCCTTCTTCTTCCCTCAGCTTTATATGCTGAGCATGATGTCACATGGTATGGAATATCCTTTTGGTCAGTTGCAATGCGCTGTCCCAGCTGTGTCCCTTCCAATTTCTTGTGCACCCCCAGCCTACTTGCTGGTGGTGTGGCGTGAGAAGCAGAAAAGTCCTTGACTCTGTGTAAGCACTGCTCAGCAGTAACTAAAACATAGGGATGTGTTATCAACACTGTTTTCAGCACAAATCCAAAACATAGCCTCATACCAGCTTCTGTTAAGAAAATTAACTCTACCCCAGCCAAAATCAGCACAACCATACTTTTTTTTTTTTTTTCCCCCCATACTTTTTCCCTAGCCTGAACTGGTCAGCTGCTCTATTCTATAACGCTTTATGATGTTATGGGTGTTCCACTGTTGTCTAAGTTCTTTTCATTCTCTCTTTCTCAGCTTTCACTTTCGATATTTCCACAGGAGAAATAATACTTCCACGGGGAGTTTTATACTTCCACAGGAAGTATTCTAGCTATATAAGAAAAACATGTTCCTAGCTCTGAGGTCTAAGTACCAAATCACCCTTACTTTGACAGCACTTTAGACTGAGTTTCAGGTATCTACATTTCACCCTGACAATGGTGTTGGAAGATATCTAAGCACCTAAGTTATATTTAGTTTTAAAATTCTTCTTACACATCATCAGATATTCAATTTCAATATTGAAATTAACTCCTTGACTCAAAAAATCCTGGCTAAAATTTGCATGAAGATAATGTCTTTCTCCAAACAATTTTGATTTAGATTATTCTACTTTTTTGGGGGGGAAAGGGAATATGCTGTTGGAAATTATTTGGGGGGGTATTTTTGTTTTTTTTTAATGGCAACATCATGGGCCTCAATAGCTAATGACAAGGAAATATACTTCTGCAATTCTTGAGAAAAATCAAAGAGTGTGAGATCCTTTCTGGGAACATTTTGGAGTTCAGGAACTGGTAATATGCAAATGTCTACATATGAATTATTGAAATTACAACTGACACCGGAGTGCAGCTTTTCTTTAAAGTCTTATTGAAGACATATATACAGGACAAATTTTTCATCTTCAGACATGGAAGAATAAAGAAATCAAATTACAACACAGATGAGTAAGAGCTTCTTTTCATAACAGTATCACGAATAATTTTCCAATGTTGTAAAATGCAATTTGATTCAAATCGTTTTAGTATGGTGTAGAAATCATTTGACATAATTCACTGCACTAAATTGAAATTAATTTTAGAAAATTTGGGAGCAGAATCTCTGAATGCCTTAAACTCCTTCTGTACAAAAAAAAAAAAAAAAGTACAAAAGTATCCTCAAGGTATATTAAAGATGCAGTTGAGGATAAATTGTGACAGAAAAGTATCTACAGGTGCCACTGTAAAGAGTTCCATGCTCATTCATTCTGTTTCTCTTCTGCTCACATATGGAGAAACCAAAAGCAAAGCTCATGTTTAACAATAATCTCTACTAATAAAGTATCCATTTGGAGGCAGAAAGAAGCAACTCAAGCTCCTTTAATTTGCATATCACTTGCCTTAGTTTTTTACTATGATTTTTCACTACACGACCGCCAGTTAACTTCTGTTTGGAAATTTGCCAGCTGGCTCCTGCCACTGAGAATTGGGGGCAGAACTGGAAAGATTATTTGTTTCAGTGTATTTTAGTATATTTTAGTATTTAAACGCACTGGAACAAGTTTTACTCTCAATATCTAGGATATATCCCAAAATTGTCCCAGCAGACCTCCAAAACGTTATGTGCTGTTGCCTTGTTGTAGAGACTGGCAGTGTTGTTATGAAAACACCTCCTTGGCAGCTTGATACATTTCCCTCACATTATTTCAGACCCTTTTTACCTAAAGGAAAAAATAATAATAAGGACTCTGTCATTACACACAAAAAAATAATACTTGGACTGAATAGTATGTAACATAGATGCATCAAGCACTCTCCAAGTGATTTAGTCATACTAGAAAAGACACAGAATCATAGAACCATAGAACCATAGAATCCTTTAGGTTGGAAAAGACCTTTAAGATCATCGAGTCCAACCGTTAAGCTAGCACTGCCAGGTCCACCACTAACCCATGTCCCTAAGCACTACAGTCTACACATCTTCTAAACACCTCCAGAGATGGTGACTTAACCACTTCCCTGGGCAGCCTGTTGCAATGCTTGATAACCCCTTTGGTGAAGAAATTTTTCCTAATATCCAACCTAAACTTCCCCTGGTGCAGCTTGAGGCCATTTCCTCTCGTCCTATCACTTGTTACCTGGGAGAAGAGACCGACCCCCACTCGCTACAACCTCCTTTGAGGTAGTTGTAGAGAGCAATAAGATCTCCCCTGGACCTCCTTTTCTCCAGGCTAAACAACCCCAGCTCCCTCAGCCACTCCTCATAAGACTTGTGCTCTAGACCCTTCACCAGCTTCATTGCCTTTCCCTGGACACTCTCCAGCACCTCAATGTCTTTCTTGGAGTGAGGGGCCCAAAACTGAACACAGTATTTGAGGTGAGATCTCACCAGTGCCAAGTACAAAGGGATGATCACTTCCCTGGTCCTGCTGGCCACACTATTCCTGATGCAAGCCAGGATGCTATTGGCTTTCTTGGCCACCTGGGCACACTGCCAGCTCATATTCAGCTGGCTGTTGACCAGCACCCCCAGATCCTTTTCTGCCAGGCAGCTCTCCAGCCACTCCTCCCCAAGCCTGTAGCATTGCATGTGGTTGTTGCGACCCAAGTGCAGGACCCCGCGCTTAGCCTTGTTGAATCTCATACAGTTAGCCTCAGCCCACCAATCCAGCCTGTCCAGGTCCCTCTGTAGGGCCTTCCTACCCTCCAGCAGATCAACAATTCCACCCAACTTGGTGTCATCTACAAACTTAGTGAGGGGGCAGTCGATCATCTCATCCAGATCATTGATAAAGACATTAAACACACCCAGCCCCAATACTGAGCCCTGAGGAACACCACTTGTGACCAGCCGCCAACTGGATTTAACTCCATTCGCCACCACTCTTTGGGCACAGCCATCCAGCCAGTTTTTTACACAGCGAAGAGCATACTCATCCAAGCCATGAGCAGCCAGTTTCTCCAGGAAAATGCTGTGGGAAATGGTATCAAAGGCTTTACTAAAAGTCCAGGTAGACAATATCCACAGCCTTTCCCTCATCCACTAAGTGGGTCAGCTTGTCATAGAAGGAGATCAGGTGAGTCAAGCAGGACCTGCCTTTCATAAACCCATACTGACTGGGCCTGATCCCCTGGCTGTCCAGTACGTGCCATGTGATGACACTCAGGATGATCTGCTCCATCACCTTCCCCAGCACTGAGGTCAGGCTGACAGGCCTGTCTATGTGGTGTAGCAGGTCACTAACCATTTCCCCTTGCATTATGGGGGCTTCATGCTGCTCCCCATGCCTGTCTTCCAGCTGAGGGGGCTGGGTACCCGGAGAACAACTGGTCTGACTCTTAAAGACTGAGGCAAAGAAGGCATTAAATACCTCAGCCTTTTCCTCATCCTTTGTCACTGTGTTTCCCCCCAATTCCAATGAAGGATGGAGATTCTCCTTAGGCCTTCTTTTGTTGCTAATGTATTCATAGAAACATTTTTTATTGTCTTTTACAGCAGTACCCACATTAAGCTCTAGTTGAGCTTTGACCCTTCTAATTTTCTCCCTGCATAACCTCACAACATCCTTGTAGTCCTCCTGAGTTGCCTGCCCCTTCTTCCAAAGGTCATAAACTCTCCTTTTTTTTCCTGAGTTCCAGACAATACTCTCTGTTCATCCAGGCCGGTCGTCTTCTCCTCTGGCTCATCTTCCAACACACGGGTATGGCCTGCTCCTGTGCCTTTAAGATTTCCTTCTTGAAGGATGCCCAGCCTCCCTGGACTCCTTTGCCCTTCAGGAGTGCCTCCCAAGGGACTCTGTCAACCAGGCTCCTAAGCAGGCCAAAGTCTGCCCTCCGGAAGTCCAAGGTACCAGTTCTGCTGACCCCCCTCCTTGCTTCTCCAAGAATCAAAAACATTTCATGATCACTATGTCCAAGATGACCTCCAACCATCACATCACCCACCAGGCCTTCTCTGTTCACAAACAAGAGGTCCAGCAGGGTGCCTTCCCTAGTTGGCTCACTCACCAGCTGTGTCAGGAAGTTATCATCTTCCACACACTCCAGGAACCTCCTAGACAGTTTCCTCTTTGCTGTATTGCATTTCCAGCAGATGTCTGTTAAGTTGAAGTCCCGCACGAGAACAAGAGCTAGCAATCATGAGACTTCTCCCAGCTGCTTACAGAATGTAAGAACATAAGCCAGTCCATTCCAATTGGCCTGGAACTGGCCCTCTGTTTCGTTCCCAGAGCAGATTAACCGTCTTTGGAGACACAGAATTAGGCATGTCAACTTATTAGAGAGGCATCTAAGCTCCAACTGCGGTCAGTGGAGACCAAATAAGTATTATCACTGCAGCCTAGAGACATATTCAGCTCTCCCTGATGTGCACAGCTCTGATCAGGTCCCCAGATTCCACTGAGACCACTAATGGGAGCTTAGATGCCTCATTCACATGTGGTACCTTAAACTGAAATACATACAGTTTGGAGTTTTGTAGTAATACTTTCATCTTAGGCTACTTCTGTATTAGTAAGTTAAACAGGACCAGGACATGAACTTACACACTTTTCTGTGGTCATCCATGCTGTTTCACTCTCCACATGGTTGCCAGCTTCTTCTCTCCTGTGACAGACAGAATTCCACTGTCTAGTGTCTGAGCACTGGTCACAGAAAGCATGGTCAAAGGGCAGATAACAACAGCAAGTATAAAAAAAACCATCCTGTTTCGGGGGAGAAGAAAATTCAGAGGTATGAGCACAAGCTATGTCACATCATTTGTCACCAACACTGGAAAACAGGCCATGAGCAATTTTATTACATTTACTAGTATAGAAGCAATTTCTGGGTACATCTTTACTATCTTGAATTGGACATCTGACCAATCCATGCTATTCAGCTGTGAGCTTACCCGCTGTTTGTGTTACACTCTTTATAAGGCAAATCTGTTAAAAGCTTTAAGCAAAGTCTGCCTTAAATCTAACTAATATTTGATCTCAGGGGCCTGGTTCTTCATCTTTTTTTTTTTTTTTTTTTTTTTAGGAATATAGACACAGTGGTAGAATCCTTGTATATTCACTGGAAAAAGACAGGCATTTCAAGTGGACTACTGGGATATTCAGCTAGCTTATTTACCCTTTGGAAAGGCTTTTACTTTACCATCTGTTGACTGAGCTGTAAAGGGGGACTTCAGGGCAAATTCCCATGCAACTTCGGCATCCTAGTCAAATGTTAAAAATTCGGTAGAATAAATAGGAACCACACTTCCTTCACTGAGAAGCTATCAATTTCCATACACAGAAAATATGATTATTCATGTGATCTCTTCTTTATCTTAATTGCATTATTAATTGTACATGGTATTACATGGAAATCTTAAAGAATAAATTCCTTTGCTGAATCTTCCCCACCCTTCTGTGAACATGGTTTTAAACTTTTTGAAGTCTGTTGCTAGGAAGGCAACATATTTCAGTGTTTTAATGACCCTACAAGTCAAGAGATAATGAGAAAGTGTTTAATTTACAACTTAGATACACTGAACACAGAAAGCATTTTCTAAGTCCTAGTACACTTTCTTTTCTGACAGGGAACAGAGTATAGTAGTCAAACTTTTGTATTTTGCAGGACTTGTATCTCCATACCTTATATAATTTTGTATGTATGTGAAGTCCAGAGTCTAATTTATTTTAGGAAAACTAGCTTTCTTTTTGTCAGGTTATTTAAGTGAACCGCCTATCACATGCATAATTCATTTCAGTAGTGCAAGGTCTAATAATAAATAAGCATATAAAATGCAATTGTTTTGTTAAAACTCATATGCTTCTGCTGAAACTTGACACTCATTACTTTTATCCATCATAGACCTATCTTGTACTTAAGCAGAATAGTTTCACATACTGTGACTATTAGAATATATATTTAAGCAAATACTTTGACATTGCCAGTAGAAATGTCCAAAGGTTTGAAATGTTTATTTTACTTTATTGAAAGATAATGTTTTAAGAACTTAAACAATTGAAAAATTTTGTAATAAAGTATAATTTATAATTTATCATTATGAAAGCATATTATATGAACTATAAATAATCAGATCTTTCTAGAAGCATAATTGTTTTCAATCAGGCAAAGTGAACCACTGCTTCTTGTGAATTATTAATACAATATTGTTTTGTTGATGCCTTAAATAATTAGACTGAGCACTTAATTTAAATTTATATGTAGTATAATCTCTGAACTGTATACTGTATCACATTGTAATAACACACTGATATTTCTCATTACAGGAATAGAGGATCATTGATCCTGTGTAACTTTAGCTCATCATGTTATGGATCCTGAACAGCCATTCAGATGAACCTCTTACTCTCCAAAGACGTATTAAGACCATGAAAAAAATTAAGATCTTACATTAGGTGTATGAGAGAATACAGAGAGAATAATTTTGCCTCTGTATAAAACTTTGGTGTGCCCACACCTTCTGATCTTTGCATTTCCAGAAGAAAACAAAAGAGTTGGGAAAAATGCAAAGGCAGTTAAAATAATTATAAGGATGAAATAGCTGTTTTATATGAACACACTAAAACCACTGTAACTTATAGAAATATGATAAGGGTTTATGATATCATGGAGTTGAT
This sequence comes from Platalea leucorodia, assembly GCF_965183815.1. Classification (NCBI taxonomy): domain Eukaryota; kingdom Metazoa; phylum Chordata; class Aves; order Pelecaniformes; family Threskiornithidae; genus Platalea; species Platalea leucorodia. The sequence goes on from NC_138824.1 coordinate 49,033,766, forward strand.
GGATAGGCTGAATGAAGAACAACTTTTTATACAAATATAAATTCTCAAGAAGCATCTCCTTATGTGTTGGGTTTTGGGTTGTGTTTTGTTTTTTTTTTTTTCCCCTCCATGTTCTTGTACTGCTTTCCATACCTTAATATCCAAGCAGGAGACTCACTTGTTTACATCTAAACCAGTCACCCTAGTGTCCCCTTTCAGTCAAGGAAGAGAAATAAATCTACTTTAATTCTAGGCAGAAATTTACCTCATTTTGAAGGTTTTCTAAAAAAGCTCAAATGAATTATATCCAAAAGGTGCCTATTTGTCTATGAAGACAATTTAGTAGAATAACCACAGATATAAACATTTACTATGTAAAGATGATAAAGCAAGTAAAATGACTTGTCTTTTTGTCTTTCACACAAAATTTACACCCAATAGTCCACAAATGACTCAATCATCATACCTGTTGTAGCTTCATTCGACTTAAAGTCCTAAAACATTGATTTATTCCCTGCATCTCATCACTCAGAAATAACACAAAGCCTATGAAATAATGGGACACAGTATGGATAAAAGGGAGTAGCCCCTATCATTTAGAACTAAAAACCTGATAAAGTTTAGTATCTCTAGGAAAGCCTTGTAAGATTATGGTGCTCAGTAAATGATCTGTATTTCAATCAACATCCCATAATAATTTTTCCAGGGTCAATACTCCAGCAAACAGACAACTCAGTATTTCACATCATTAGTACCAGATAGTGGGAATGCTATTCTGATTAAATGGTGAGCAAAACACACAAGTACTGTGACTGTGAGAGTGAGGCATGGAAACTGGAGAAAGATACCTGACACAGACCCCTCCCGTCAATAAGATCATGCTCAGATTTTCTTGAAAAGTACACAATTTACAGTCTTATCTCCTCGTTCTTTACAAGAAAGCCCCAGGTACAGGCCCTCTTAGTCTTAACAGAACTATTTCAAGAGCTATTTTGACATCCTGGAATATTCCTGAATCTGGAGAATTCCCATTGTCCTGCCCTTGCCATATTGGAGGGCAAACACCCTCTCTTCCTTTAGTTCTCTACTGTCTGCACTGATCTTCTCTATACCAGATGTTTCACCTCCCACAAACAGTTTTAGGCCAGCAAAAAGCATTATTTAGCTGGACATAGTAATTACAGCCCTTGCGCTAAATGAGAGACAAAGACCAATGGATGTCTCCAAGATGAAGTCAAACAGACTGGTTCATAATCACACTATTTATAGCTATCCCCTTGTATAATAAATTTGTCCTAGAGACAGAGATTTGGAGCAGTGCAGAACAGAGGCAGTGAGTGAGCTAACAGCATAGGGCTCCAGTGCTTAAACTGGCTCTTCACACTCTTTTATCAATGATGTACTTAGCACCAGGACTGCTCTGTGACACGACACAGGCACTCCTTATATCATTGCTCCTACCAATCTGGGGAGGGTCTACAGCACACTCCACATCCATTACTGTCTTCAGAGCACTCAGCTATTACTTCAGATAGCCCTCTAAAAGAACAGATGTGATTAAAGAGCAATTTATCACATCCTGTGTAAAATATCTTAAATCAAATGAATCTCTAAGGGTGCATAAAAGGAGAGTGTCTGCTCCTCTAAGGGTGCCTGGTCAAAGGAGCCATAAACCAGAACATGCAGAGACAGACCTGACCAAGAAATGATAAAGAAGGTCATAATAAGAACAAACCTGGTCAGCGGCACAAAGAGTATGTGGGGTGTGAAAATATTTATTTTTTCAGTTGGGAGGGAGAAACCAGATGGTCATAAAACCTGTCCAATTAACATTAATAAAGACAGTAAGCAGAAACAAACCTGGTCAGTCACGCTAGTTGATGGGCTCTGAAAAAACTACAGGCAAACTGGGACTTTGTAACTGATAAGGATGCAAACCTGAGGGTCCAGGATGTTGGAGGGGGTTGGTGTGAATGTGCAAACTGATGAGGCAATGTGCAGGAGCAGGGGGAGCAGAGAGGATCAAAGGAGGAATAGACAGAAAAGAGTATAAAACAGGGCTGATGGCATGTTAATCAGAGCTGGTCAGTATGCTTATTGGGATGAACCCTGCATCTGATCACCATAGTCTGTCCTGTCTTCTCATACCTTCTTACTAAATCTTTTCTTAATTCTGTGCGTGTTATCTCACTATCTTGTGTGTGTGTGTGAGTGCTGCAGGGACTCAGTGCCAGCTGCTGGGGGGACTGGGTGCCATCTCCAGGAGTCAGACTGGGAGTGTGGGTGCCCCTGGCCTGCAGTGTCAGCTACTGGAGCCAGTGGGGTCTCAGCATCAGCTACTGGGGCCAGTGGAGGTCTTGGATGTAAGCCACTGGGTCAGGAACAGTGTGTGTTCCCAAAACCAGCTACTGGGGGGACTGGGGTGAGTGAGGCAAGTGAGGGGCTCAGCACTGGCAGCTGGAGCGGGACCACAGGTCACAGCCTGTGTGCCTGGAGCTGGCTGATGGGGGCGAGTGTCTGTGTCTCTCCTGAACCAGGTGTGCATAGGGTGTGCATGTGTATTCACTGTCAAACTCCAAGCTGAACCAGCCTGTAAGTAGGCTGTCCAGGTCCAGGCAGGGTTATCAGGTGGGCAGAGGATCTGTGCTGGTATCTGGGGTGGACCCATGAGTGTGGAGTGCTTGTGGGACGAGTGTGTGAGTGCTGTGTGTTTGCAGCAAGCACCCAGCTGGATCAGCCAGCGAGCTGGGGACCTGTGAGGTGGGTAGGAGGGTCCAGGATCCAGGCAGGAGTGCCGGGTAGGCAGAGAGGCCTTGGTGATGCTGTAGGGGTTCACAAACATGTGTGTTCTTGTAAAGCTGGAGAGTGTGGTATGTGTGCTGCACTAGTGACCTTCCGCCTCTGCCAGCCCAAGAGGAGAGGGGGGACATGTCTGTCGGGGCTTGTGTCTGATGTGAGCCCTGTATGTGGGTGCTGTTGAAGGCAGTGCCTTGTCTGTGGCCATCTGTGTGACTGGCCATGTCAGTGTCCTCTCTGTGTGCGTGTGTGTCTGTGTGTGTCTCTGTGTGTGCTCAGCTTTGCTGCTGGTTGAACCTGCAAACAGGAAAGCAGCAGCCACCTTCTTCAGCCTGGGCAGAGACCCGTGTCCCCAGGCACTGGGCTGGACACCAGCAGCTGCTGAGGACGGGTCCTGGGCCAGAGTGGCTGCAGGAACTGTCCCTGCTCTTAACATCTGTTATCAGAATCAACTTCCAAAAGTGCTTCTTTCCCAACACAGGGTATGAAGAAAGCCTAAGATGATTCACTTAGTTTTGGGTTATTAACTCTTGCATGTCTAATATTCAAAATAATTAATCTACCATAGATGGTCCCACAGAGAGGTTATTCTTTTTCCCAATATTGGTATGTTTCTCAGGGTTATTCTGTATCTGTCAGGTGACAGGAGAAATAGGTAGAGATACCTGGTAAGACTATGAGGTATAATAAAACCACATATTGAAGCCAGAGTTATCCTCAGTACACAGTTCAGTCGGCATTTGCTCACATCTTCTTCTAGTGTATGTAAGCATTGTTTCTCATCTGCCTAGTAAAAGATGCTGTCACCTATTATGGTTTTATTTGTCTATGGCTACAGATATAAAACTTTTTTTTTCTTTTTCCCTGAAGCCTCATGGGAAGACAATTTCTAAAGGCAATTAGATGGATTAGACACACTCTTTGAGAAGGTCAGCACATCCAGTTCTGTTTAGATGGAATTGGAAGCAAAGGGAAGATTGGGGCAAAACAGTGAAGTAATTTCTGGGTCCAGGGAATGTCAGTAAACCTAAAATAGAACTGGAGAGTACCAGCATGCTCACAGTGCAGGTTCTGTGGTAGTTTACATCATTCACTTAGATTGTATCATTGAGGATTGCTTAATGTTTGCTATTCCCCAAAATTTTTTGCAGCACCATAAGAATGCAGATCCACAGAATTCTGATATGATTCAGTCTTAAACTTCTATGTACATGGTGAAGGTACTAGTTTGTCACCACCTTGTCTCTGTAAATCTATGTTTTTACCCAGAACTCTATCGGTTAGATTAATAGCACTTAAGAGCCTGACTGTTTTTTGGAGGAAGACAATAACCTAGACATGGGTTGACTACGTAACTGAACGACTACATATGATGACATCTATAACATGCATGTTCCAGGGTTGTCCTGTGCCACAAGAGGTCTTCTTAGTATTTTAAGTCATCTGCTTTAAAATACAAGCTAGCATGTTTCAGTCCTGGCCTTGCTATTCAGTCCAAGAAATCTGAAAACATACAGCATGTTCTTCAATATGACAGTGTTTTGTATTTCTGATTCCCTCTCTCCATTTTCTAACCCTCTCTGCTCCCTAGCTTGAGCCTTTCCTTATCTGTGCATAGACTCCTGCTAACGCATTTATCTATTTCCAGTATTTTCCCCAAAGTGCCCATTAAGCCAATGCATCTCAAACAGCTACTGTAATCTAAAATGATCCCAATGGAAAATGAAACAAAACTAAGCATGCCATATGGATGAGATTTATATAACCGAATACAAATATAGCTGTTTACATGGAAAAACATAAATTTGGGGTGGTCCAGACTCCCTTCAGTGATTCATCTCATGTCTATCCACGTCAGATGAACCATGTCCTAAAAGTACCTATTGCAAACAGTGAAGATCTGAAGTATATGAGAAAAAAAAAAATAGATAAGCAGGATGAAATACAAGTTATGACGATCAAACATTAACCTTACCAATAATGATCTGTCACTGAAGTAATTCTTAACTTTGAGCTTGTGCTAAAGGGCACAGTACTCAGGTGCTGCTGGAGTGACTGTCCCTTTGTGATTGGACTCTTGGACCTGAATGGAGCTTCAGAAGGAGGATGCAGCTCTGCATGACTCAAGCTGCAGGCCCCTTGCTGAGGCTGGGGCAGATCCTATTCTGGCCTGCAAAAGGTGTGTGTGATTCTTAAGGAGCTGTGCTGCTAAGCAAAAGAACTCCTGAAGGAAGTCAGCAGACTGCAGCATCAGAGAGATCAGAGACTGTTCAGATCTTCTCTGAGAGCTTCAAGAGCTAAAACTTCCAACTGTAGTGGAAGGTTAGGAAAAGCCTGTGCTTAGGACATCTGAGAGTTGAAACTCCCATTATGAAGAAGCTGGAAGCCAGTGACTCCTCATACTAGAAGGAACTCTCCTACCCCATCTGATGGCTTGCAGTTACAGAATAACTTCACTGCCCTCATAACTGATGAGTAACTGGGAATGCTGCCAAATGGAGTGTTTCTGATGACTGAGCCTGAGCCATTCAGTAGAAGGAAACAGTGATGGTGGTAGGAGATTCCCTGCTGTGAGGAATGGAGGCCCCCATTTGCCAACCTGTCTCCTCACCTAGGGAGGTTTACTGTTTGCCAGGGTCTCAGATTTGGAATGTTATGGAGAGGCTATTAAGGCTTATCCATCCCTCTTCATTGTTACTCCCTACTATTCTTCCATTTGGACATTTTCTGAACATCGGTGAGGCTGCGTCTGGAGTGCTCTGTTGAGTTCTGGGCTCCCGAGTACAACGGAGAACTTAATAGAGTGAGTCCAGCAAAGCACCATGAAGGTGATGAAGGGACTGGAGCGTCTTTCATTTGAGGAAAAGCTGAGAGAGGTAGGACTGCTCAGCCTGGAGCAGAAAAGGCTGAGGGGGGTGGGGATGGATTTTGGCAATAAGTACGACAAAATGGGAGATAATGACAATGAGGGAGCCAGATTCTTCTCAGCACTGCCCATTGACAGGATAAAAGGCAACGGGTACAAGTTAAAGAACATGAGATTTCATCTGATTTAAAGAAAATTCTTTTACAGTGTGGTCATAACAGGAAGAGGCTGCCAAGAGTTTGTGGAGTCTCCATGTGGGGAGACAGTCAAAACCTGACTGGACACTGTCCTGGGTAACCTGTTGTAGCTGACCCTGTTTTAACAGCCAGTTTGGACTATATGATCTCAATAGGTCCCTTCCAACCTCAAATTTTGTTGTTCTGTGAAACAGCATTTTCATTTTTGTCAAAAATTCTTTCAAAGGAGATGCTGTTTCCTTTTTTCAGTGAAAACTGGTAGATTATGTTAATTACAAATTGTCTTATGGGAATGTATTTCCAAAACTAAAATCACACTTGTTCTAAAACAATTTATTGGCACTAACAATCTGAAGTGACTAGAGTGTAGGGACTGTTAATTTAAACATATAATACATATGGATAAGGATACTGAGAAGTCAAGAGAATCCATGGTTAGTTTGAAGTATTTTTTTCAATAATGCAGTTGTAATTTCAGGTTTCTGAGCTCAGTTCTAAAAATCATGTTATATCTTAAGGCCTGTTGTTTTAGTGAGAACTGACACTGAATACTTCACAAGAAATAATTAACATCTTGATCTCTCAGCTGTGTATATGTATTTTTGTTATATTTTAAGCATCAGATCTTTAGATTCCGAAGAATTGGCTGGTGACAACTTTGAGTTCCTGTGACTAATCATTAGCTGAGAAACCTCCCCATCTTCTGGTCCTGGGAAAATGTAATTGCATTGTAGCTGCAGATCTGTCTACATCCTGTATAGTTTCTTTAAATCTACCTGAAAATGGAATTTTATTCTGTAACTTGCAGACATAAGCACCACCCTACTCCATCAAAGGTATCCTCTTAAACCTCCTCCATTGGGAGTTTTCTATCACAGAAGTCAGTGAGACAACTGGAGAAAAAAATAGAAATATGCAAAGGAAGTTAATAGCAATTGTATACCTCTGGGAATTCTTTATGTTAATGGAACTAGAAACTCAACTACCTAGCAGAGCATTAACTATGGCAAGCTTAGATGATGAAAATGCAGTTGGTGCAAGTTAATAAAAAAGCCAACATAATGTAATCTTATTTCCAGTTTCCAGTGGGTGTGAGTATAATTTATTTAATAGATGGTTCCTGAAAATGCATACATATAATGCATACATCCAGAGACACTGGATTTCTTTCAAGTCCTGTTTAACAACTTTATGAATGACTTGGAGGAGATAGATAGATAATACAGTTTACTCTCATCAAGTTCTCAGATGAGACCAAACTATGGGGGTCAAGTTGATATGCCAGAAGGCAGGGATACCATTCAGAGCTACTCTGACAGTTTGGAGAAGTGTACCAGCTGGAACCTCATGAAAAGCAGTAGGAACAAATGCAGAGTTCTGCCTTGAGGAACGAAGACACGCCTTCATCTCAGCCCTGGCAATGACAAGCTAGTATAGGGCAGAGCCACCAGGATGGTCAGGGCTGGAGCACTTGGTCTGTGAAGGGACTGGAGGGACTGGAGGCTGAGGGACTGGAGCCTTGTTCAGACTGGAGAAGAGATGGCTTGAGGAAAGATCTAACAGTAGCCCTGGGGTGTTTAAGGGGTGGTTAGCAAGGAGATGGAGCTAGTGCGTGCATAGCAGGAGAATGAGAGACATCAGGTATAAATTGAAAGAAGGGATGTTCAGACTGGGTATAAGGAGAGGAAAAGCCAGGCAGTGGAATAGAGTGTCCAGAGAAATTGCTTGTCTCCATTGTTGGAGTTTTTGAAGACCTGATTGGATGAAGACCTGATTGGACAAAGACCTGTGCAACCTGTTCAGAGCTTGACTTGCTTTGACACCTTCTGAGGTCCCTTCCAATCTTAATTATTCTATGAATATCAGTTTCTGCATCAGTAAGCACCACAGTAAAACCCACAAGAGTAAGATCTCACTTAAAAGAACTAAAGTATTTTTTAATATATCTACCTTTTATCATGTAACCATACTTGGTGAGATTAAGTTACCCTTTTCTTTAGGGTGTCAAATGGAACTCTGCTTGAATGGGACTGAGGAATCCTGATCCTCCCAGAAAAACACTCCTGTTCCTGTTCTCCCCCAGAAGAACACTCCGCAAGGTCCCACAACACAACTGTGAGCCCCTACAGGAGTCTCCAATACCCAAGTGTGCCTAAAATGGAATGTAGGCAAATTAGTTTTAAACTTAGACATCTATGTCTGATACGACCACTTTAGGTTCTCTATTTAGTTGAGAGAAATTGCCAACTCCAGACAGCAATATGTCATAGATGTCTACCTGAAGGAAAGATGAAGCAGCATGTTTTTTTTCATAAGAAACATGTTCTGAAAGTACCAATTTATCTCTGTTTAATATAAGGAGAGTAATATCATATTTAGACATCTACTTTTTTGAAAATCTCATTCTGTTTCCTCCTGGTGAAGTCCCTGGGCACTGACGGTTTGTTGTAACCATCCCTCTTTCTTCCTGAGGAAAAGTGGAGGTTCAGAATTAAGACACAGGGAAATATTGAAGTGAGGAGCATAATGCCAGGTTGCACATACTAGAAAGTGCGTGCATAACCATTTTAACTATTATTATTACAATTTTTTTTCAGTAATGTTTTATTTTCCCATCTAACAATTATATTTAAACTAACAATAATTCTTTAGTTAGACTGTTTAGATTTACATTACACTAATAAATTCTTAGTTTTACATATAATATGCATTTTGCTGTTCATTATACTGTTTTGAGTGTACGAAGAAGGAGCTGTCTGTTGCACTCCATCTGCTTGTACTACTACTGTGTAGTAGAAATAGAAATTTCTGAATGGGGAAAAATAGTGGAAAGGGGCATTTCCAGTGCATTTATATTTGGATATAAAGGGGAATAAAGTTTCTCAAGTTAAGCACAGACACATAAAAAGTCTCATGATATACGTGTTTTTTTGGAAAAGGATTAAAAGATTTTCAGCATACTTGCACAAGTCAGAAGAGTGCAAGTTTTAAATGAAGCTTTTTTTTTATCTGGGACCTGTACCATTTAAGGTTTTATGCAGGTGAGCAAGCCCTCAGGTAGGCTTGCTCTGTCAAAGCAGATACGATTCAAAAGGAGTAATGAGAACCATTCACCATTGTGGGTACAAGAATAACTGTATTTTTAATTTGTTTTATACCTTGAAGACCAGATCTTTCTGTAGATTCACTGAAGCAAGTTGATATTTTTACCAGCTGAGGCCAAATATCATAGATCCAGTTCCATTTACCCATATAGACTTAATGATTTTATCTTTCTAAATTGCTGTTTTATTTCCTGTAAAGGGATCAATTTTTCTCATATTGGGTCAAAATGAATAAAACTATGGTCATTTTTTCTCAGGTTGTGTAAACTGACATCTTTGCATTTTTATTTCCAATTTTTTTTCTTTAAAAGAATCAAAAGTTTTTGTATTTTCTCTCATATGCCATGCTTAGACGCTTTGAATACAAAAGACATGCAAAGGAGGAAGTGAAGGGAGGCAAAGAGAATGTTTTCACACTTTTGAATATTAAAGTAAGTGTTCAAAGTAAAGGCTTTATTTTGCTTTCAATATTTGCAGCTGTGAGACTGTACAGTTTGACATTGCCCTTGAAACATAAATTACATCATTTCTTATTAAAACTTAGTATTCCTAGAGGCTGCATAACACCCTTAAAGAATACTCTGAAAAAAAAACCTGTTACAGGGAAGAGATATTGGGTATCCTGTCCAATTCCTAATAGGAAAGATTAGAACTGAAATTCCGACCTGATTAAAGTCAATGGAGATTTATCATTAATTCGACTAGGAGAGGATTTCACTTGAGGTATTCAAAATAATGCTAGGCATAAAGGGCAGAGGGAAGATGATATTTGGCTTTAAACTAGACAGCAGATTTATATTGCTCTGGTAATGCTTCCCACAAATTTTCATGCTATCTCACACCTCCACTTTAATTTAGACATAGATGTTCTTCAGCATGTACAACTTGAAGTCTTAAAGGATTAGGAGAAAAGTGAAGGTCCAGAGTTGCTACCACAATCACAAGAGGAGTAGGAAAAAGTATAAAGCAATACTCTTAGGTTTTGTAGATTAATTGATTTTGCTCATATATTACCTCTCAGCTGACCTCAGCCTCTCCACTGGTCTCTTAGCATCTCCTTTTATGAGTTATCAGCATTTACCTTTTACAGCTTAGAGTCAAAAAGGGAAGACTCTTCTCCTTACGCTTCTGATCAAATGATTAAAATGGTTTATTTCCTTCATATTTCACAATCTTATTAATTTTATGAGGTTAAAGCAGGGCTTTTTTTTCTCCTCAGAGATGGAATGGGACAAACTTCACATTCCAAAGCTGAATTAGTTCTAAAAAATATTTTATTAAAAATTGAAAGTACAAGGTGAATCCAAATAGTAACAGCTCTCTCAGTGGACCTAAGTTTGAAGATTTCACAAAAATGAATTTAGAGGAAACTACTTCAATATAAGCCACAGGCAAAACCAAAACCCACAACCCCTCAAAAAAAACCCAAAAAACCCTCCCACACAACTAACACTTGTAATGAAATCCAAGCTCTCATCCCTGTCTTGCATGCAACTCAGTATCCCACAGTCTACTAAACCAGTCTAAACTTATTTTAAGATGTTTAGACTTAGGTAAAAAGTAGAATAGAAAGGTTTTTGAAGTAAGGGTACAGGAAGGATATGGAAGAGTAAACCAGGTGTCTGAAAGCCCCAAAATCCAGGGGTTCCTGAGGAGCAGAAGGGAAGGTCCTAGAGATCAAGGAATCCTTTACTGTATTCAGGAAAACAGGCACTGAACTCACAACTGTTGTCCTTATGTATTTCATGGACATCAGAAATAATTTCCAAGGAATTTCTGGAGGCTTAAGTATCTCCTGATTAGCCCTGCACCCAGCCCCAAAGTATGACTTCTCTTACCTACATTTGGGAATGCCTTATTCCAAACTGAGGAGTTTGGAATTTCCAAACTTACTGGGTACAATACATTTTAGTCTAAAATAGGTATTTAAACTGGATATGATGAAACTCACTCTATCAATTTCTTCTTTTTTTTTTTTTTTTCATTCAATAATGAGAAAGCCTGAAGTGGCTATATGAACTTTGAGAATCACTGAGAAAATAATCTCACTTGATTTAGATGTTTTCAAAAATGAGAGAAGCAGACACTTCATTTCACTGAACAGAGTGCTATTCTTTTTAAAAGTCAGCTTTAGGATGAGGTGACTCATGCGCTTGGAATGCTTATGTGTTGTTTGGGATTTTTTTCCCCCCAACTAAGTATAAAAAACCCAGCAACTTCAAGTGAGCATTTCAGACGCTAACGTTTATATTATAGACCTCAAGGGTATAAATGTGAAAACATGTACATCTAATATCCTGTGAGACTCCCTTTGGCATCTGAGAAGTCTGTGTTGGCTTTGCAAATATAACATAAAATCTATAGGAAAATTACATATTTCTGGAGCAGCAACTAGATGTCAGGCAGGTTGTCCTAGATCTAAAATGGTACTAGATATACGTATGGGGACAACTAAACAAAAAATAGAGAAAGACAGTTACTGTAAGTTTAAGATACATAAACTTCATTACATGTCAGCTAGGCACAGCTCTTATGTTGACAAATAGGGCTTGATTCTGTAGCCCACACATGGGTTTCTAGTGCTATTTCAGATGTCTGTGGAATCCCCTCCTGTTGCACACAGAACTGTTTTGGTGAGGCCAAAGGCAGCACAGGAGTTGGAGCCTTGTGCATAATGTTTTCCTTCTGCCACACCTCCATGCTTCTTACTCGTTTTTCTCCACTGCTCCTGATTTCTTACTAGTTTTAATACTGCTTGATCTCCTCAAAAGCTTGGTGTTGTTCCTTTTCCCACTTAAAATGCCTTTTTTTGCGTCACCCAATATAAGGGTTTAATCAATTTACTGTAACGAGGAATGTGCATAAGCCAAAATCCAGTGAAGCCCAAGAAGACTGTGTTTCCTGTTAATTGTGCTGGGAGTCCATGGCACTTACCCAAACATTTTGGTCAGCCAGAGTATGTCTCTATTCATCTTGCCATTGCACACCTGAAAACTGTATTTCTCAGGTGTGCCTTTTTACTTGAAGCACTTAATGGCAAATCTGGCACCGAGAAAGGAAATTATTACCCCTTGCCCTTTACTTAATACTTCTGGAGTTGGTCCTTCAGTCAATATATCATCAATGTTTTGGAAAATTCTCTTTAGATCTGTTGCTTTAAAGTTTGGTGGATGATGCCATGGCAGATGGTAGGGCTGTGCTCCACCCTGGGGCATCTGGTTCCATGTGTACTGCACACCATTTCATGTGAAATGTGAAAGGGTATGACTTCTTCAGCCAAAAGGATTGAAAAGAAACCATTTGCAACATCACCTGTAGCATACCAAATATATTCTTTGGCTTCTAGCTCATGCAAGACCTGCAAAATGTCTGGGACTGTAGGACATCATTCAAAGCTTTAAAGTTTATTTTAATCCACTGCTCTACAGCAGGCTTCCTTTCAGGTCAAACAGGACTGTTGTATGATGAATACATTTTTGAGATTACCCCTCATTTCTCCATAAAATCAATTAATCTTTGGATTTCATCATTGGCCCCTTGGTCAGTTCAATACTGTTCTCAGAAAATTACTTGGGTTGCCAAGGGAATGCCAGATATATCTGTGAGGTATGTCTGAGTGTATCCCACAATGCTGGAGGCAGTAGAGTCCTGGGGAATGCTCTAGTTCTCTCCTGAGTTTTTGCCTGCTCAAACCACACTGCCCATTCCAAAGACCTGAAGCCTTCCTGCCATATCCATCAATCTACAATGATCAAAAAAGTCAATCCCAAGGATGGCAGCTGCAATAGGATCAGTAGCAAAAGGCAGGGGTTCCAACCCCATCTATTCAAACAGAGGTTCCCTTCCACCAGAACTAGGCATGTCTCTCTTCTCCAGTTACTCCAATACTAGTTATTCAAGGCTACTACTTTATGACTTCTGCTTGACATGGTCACTGGGGTGCACCAAGCACCATTATCTACTAGAACATGATGTTGCTGTTGTGACAAAGAGTTGCCTGGACACCTTACACAGGTAGTCCAATAAATTTGGTTATTCTCATCTGCTGCCAGGACAGCATTGTCTTCTCTCCCCCTGCCCACTCCCCACCATGTTGTCACTTTCAATCAGCTGTCAGAACAGCGGTCCCCACACTGAGGCAGGAGAAGGCAATGGTTTAACTGAGCACCAACATCTCTCCTATGCTTGCGATTCCTTAGCTCTCAGTTCTAATCTCTAATGTGCCTTCCATCCCACTCTGTCATAAACTCTCCTTTTTCTTTCAAGAACATCCATAAGTCTCAGTGTGTAGGAGGGAGCATCCAGAATTCCCATTCCTTCCTGACATTTTTCCTAAGGCTGACCATTCTACTAGATTCCTGCACTTGGCCATGCTGCTAATCTTATACCATTCTTCAGGCATGTGTTTTGTACCAGAGGTTCTGGCTTGTTATGATCCCAGTAAGAACAGCACTCAGACTAAAGTACCATTTAAAATGTCATTTACTAGAGGTAACACTATAAAGAAAGAGGGGATAGTATGGATAATATCACTTCCCTTCAGATGCTGGAAACCCTAAGTCATACAGCATCAAATGGACCTCCAATAAGCACGCAGCATGCCATGCAGATCCCATCCTTAGGAAGGTTACCCTATTTTGTTCCTATGAGCTCTGACAGGATTTTCTTATAAGAAAAGCAATTCTATTCATCATTTCTACTGTCAACACCTAAATAGAATAAAACTGACATATTTGATGATAGCCTGAAAACTACGTCACTCAAAGATGCTATAGGGATAATCTAGTACCCTGTTGTTTTTGGTTTTTTTTTATTGTGTCTGTACAACTGATCTTTAAAACCTTGATTATGTATTAAACGTGTATATTTATTTAGAGCATCTACTGAATGCGTCTATTCTTAAATGCTTCTCTAGTTTTCCTAAAATGCTGCTCTTCATTCTGTTCTACCTTAATGTTATCATTATGTTTCTACCTCTTGAGATAAATGAGATCAAATGAGGTAGAGACAGGAAATTCTTTCCTGGGAAAATTATAACTACAAATTTGTGTTATGCCCCAGTTCAGATATAGTATTCATTAGCTAATTCTAGGAGAAATCTGAATTTAGATACTTTCTCTGTTTTGGAAGGGGACAAAGAGGCAAATCCTTCCTAAGACATTCCTAAAGTAGTACTTTAAAAGTGTAATTATTGAAAGTGAAAAGATGCATAGTAATTTCATTTAAATTAAACAGTAAAAGTATTGTACTGTTTTTTAATTATTATTATTTATGTCATTCTACATACTGACATTCAAATGTTTATTTGAAGTGCATTTTGTGCTGTAGTGTATTTGATCACTGGAAACCCTATAAACTTTAGCACTGTGAAGGTCAATGGATTTGCAATGATGATATGTAAAGTAACAAGATGCCCCCTAATGCAGAAGCAAAGAAGGTAGTATAATAACTTGGGAGGACAATTTCACTTGAAGAGTCAGGAGGTGATATCAACTAGCAGAGATTTATTAGCACTTTAAGAGTCTATGACCTAAGGAACTTAAAGCAGGAGAGACATAGATTTTATGAGTTTATTTGAGGACATATCCCTAATTAAGAGCCATAAAAAATATGCTGTAGAAACTCAATTGTTCTGTAGTGATCAGCTCTTCTAACATTAAATGACACTCCAAAAAGTTAATGGTTTTCCATTAGTTGAAATAATGCTGTTAAACAGCTTAATGGCTAGAGCAGAATGCTGTAAATTAAGTGATCGATGTCCTCATTGCTATTCAGGCACTTGCTTTGGGGAGGCTGAAAAGTCAACATCTCCCTTCTACTCCTCTGTTTTCCAAAATTGTAAATCAAATATTATATCAGTTTCTAGACCCGCTATGATATTGACCTTCTCTAACTCTACGAGCGTGTTATCACTCGGTGCTCTTTCACATATTTCTTAGAGTAAAACTCTCATTCTCTTAGTGGCTTGGATTGCAATTCCTTGATTTTAACTGAGATAACCCTGGGCTATTTGGGTTGCCTAGAAGTGGTTCTGCTAATATCACACAATTAAAGAACTTCCATGTAAAGTAATAAATGTCACTTACAAAAATCTCTAAAAGTTATTGATGATTAAGGATCATTTCTAGTTGTCCAAGGGCTTTCTATTTATGGACTATGATGCATGCACATTCATTACACTGTCTCCGCTCCCAAACTCTTTTACACTGTCTGTTCCTTTAGTTTATATAAAACATCTCTCAGGCTCACAGAAATATTCCTTGATATGCTATTCTGAGATTTGCTTTAAAACTGTTATTAGGAAATTCATATTTATATTACGATGGAAATGTAAAATCCTCAGTAAGACTACTGTTCTTTTTTTACAGGGATTCTGCTGTATGTTTTAGTGATGCAAAAGATGATCACATCATGAACTACAAAAAACCCTCATTCTTCATATGGCTTGAACCTGGTATTTTTTATTATATCATTGTGGTGACGGTCAGTTAATAGAATGTTGAAAGTGGAAATATGATTTACTAACTGGCTTAGTACCACCTTGTTGGACAAGCTGGTCAATTATTCTGTAGACATAATATTGTGTGCTTATATTCCATATACATTTGTACAATACTTACTTCAATAGAAATGTCAACTTTGATAACCTTGTGTGTTAATACATGGATTTGTGACTCAAACAATATTGTGACCAAAACACCAGTGTTTTGGCTATTACTGAGCAGTGGTTACACAGCATCAAGGGTCCCTCTTTTGCTCACTCTGCTCGCACTCTGCCTCCTTAGTGATTAGCTGAGAGCAGACAAGAAGCTGGGAATGGACACAGATGGAACAGCTGACCAGAATTGACCAAAGGGTTATTCCATAACATAGGATGTTGTGCTCAGCAATAAAAGTTCAAGGGAAGGAGGAGGAAGGGAGACATTTGTGATTATGGTGTTTGTCTTCCTAAGTAACCACTATTCATGTTTTCCTGGAAGTGGGTAGACATCTGTGTGCTGATGGGCAGTAGTGAATGAATTCCTTATTTTGCTTTGCTTGCATGTACAGCTTTTTTTCCCACCTATGAAACATCTCAATCCATGAAGCTTCTTGCCTTCCTTCTAGTTTCTCCATGTCCCATGGGTGAGGGGCATGAGTGAGCAGCTGTGTGGGTGCTCGACTGTTGGTCAGGGTCAACCTACCACATATTCATAAATTTGAGTTGCTTTTACTGTTGAAGGCAATGATAAACAATTTATTTCTTCTTTCATCTAAAAGTGAGAGATTTGATCAGAAAAGTATAAAATTAGGAAGAAAATAATTTTTCAGATAATTTTTTAAGAAAATTAAATTAAATTCATATCACTGGAGGGAAAAATGATGCCTTTTTTTTTTTTTTTTTTTTTTAATTAAACTTGATACTGTACCTGACCAACTGTATCCTACAAATCAAAAATGAGTGATAATTTGACTTTGGTTTTGCTTCATTAGAGTAAATACAGTCCAGGTCAAGTTGGGCTCTACTTGAAATATTTATATACATTTATGAAGAACATGATGAAATATCTTTGGCTTTTTAGAAGGCTTCATAAATTGCTACATTCAGTTTAAAAAAAATAAGTTAAATAACAGACAGAAAACAAAAATGTAAATATTAAAAATGTTCACGCTATCTCCAGATAAAAGTACATGTCTATATTAAAAAAAAAAAAGTTTTCTGGGAGGACAGCTTCCTGAAGATAACAGTCCATAGCATCCATGACTGAATAAGATTTTTCAATTCCTTGAATTCAAACTGCTTGTAAAGATTGTAATATGAGAGGCTGTTGTATTTGTAAGGCATCTTGGAGACATTGTAGTCAACAGAGCCATCAGTTTTTTTCTATTCCTGAACCCAAATTTCACTTAGCTGTGCTCATAATTTTGGCTTTACTTGAATGTAAACTCTGGAAGACAGGCAACTCTCGCACAACTCCTCATTTTTATTTTCACCTCTTTCAAAGTCCACTGCAAGCAAACACTCTATTCATGTTTTGCTGTAGTGTAGGTAATCTACTGCTTATCAAGAGGATAAAATACCTGTCCAGTTAAAAGATAAATTTTGTATAGAACTTTATGTCATACTGTACTTTATTGCAGTATGTCTTCATAATAATATTTTTTTCAGTGATCTTATTAAATAAATTGAGCTTATAAGATGTATTGTCAAAAGTACAGGAACATGTCAAACAGCATTAATCTAGATTTTGCTTTCTGAGGCTCTTCAGAGACATATTCAAAAAGGTGGCTCTGGTGGTATCTGATACTGTCATGGATTAACCCCAGCAAGCAACTAAACACACAGGCAGTCACTCACTCCCCCACAGAAGGGCAGGGGGAGAGAATTTGAAGGGTAAAAGTGAGAAAACTTGTGGGTTAAGATAAAGACAATTTAATAAGTAAAGCAAAAGCCTCACATGTAAGCAAAGTAAACCAAGGAATTCATTCACTACTTCCCATCAGCAGGCAGGTGTTCAGCCATCTCCAGGAAAGCAGGGCTCCATCATGTGTAACAGTTACTTGGGAAGACAAATGCCATCACTCCAAACGTCCTCCTTCCTTCTTCTTCCCTCAGCTTTATATGCTGACCATGATGTCATATAGCATGGAATATACCTTTGGTCAGTTGGGGTCAGCTGTCCCAGCTGCGTCCCCTCCCACCTTCTTGTGCACCCCCAGCCTACTAACTGGTGGGTTGGTGTGAGAAGCAGAAAAGGCCTTGACTCTTTGTGAGCACTGCTCAGCAATAACGAAAACATCCCTGTTTGTGTTTTCAGGACAAATCCAAAACATAGCCTCACACTAGCTACTATGAAGAAAATTAACTCTATCCCAGCCAAAGACAGCACAGAAACTTACAATAATTAAAGCTGTATATCTGCGTCTTTAGATTCTCAAAGCGGGAGCACAAGTGCATCACATGGTTTGAACAGAGAATAAGTAGACCATATGAACAGCAACAATTTCCTCCCATCCCTTCACAAAAATAGTGGAAGATAAATGGGCTATAACACCTCAGTCATATTCCCTACTTTGATTTCCGAGTCAAGGCTTTTAAATTCATCTCTATATCAGGTCTCTGACTTACTTTTTATACCACTTTTGAAAAGAACTTGCCAGCAAAAAAGGCTACCTACCTCCACATCTCAGAAGAAATTGCATTATCATATCTCTAGTGCTTTATTTTATGAACATAAGGATTAAACAAAATATGAAACACCTTCCAAAAATGTCTATAGATTCAATCCCTTCAATAACCTGATTGGTGTCAGTAATAGGAGTCTGGCTTTCTTTCTCTGGCCTTAGACCTTTATAGTGAACAACTGATCACTAGTTAGATGCTCTAAAAAAAGCCCAAAAATTTCTTGGTCTGGAAGAACTGGAAGAAGATGAATAATTGGTAAGTGCTTAAGATCAACATCATAATTTCTTTTGTAATATTTTTAAGTTCCCTGCAAATTTCTGGCAGCATGGCAGTAGCTGACATCATTTTCAGGAAGATATTCTTTACTGTTGAGTTCTATATTGGGTACTTGTCACAAGCAAATAAAAAGATAAAAGTATTATGTTAGATTGTATTTGAAATATATTTATGCTGAGCAAGACAAGTGGAAAATAACAACTAAGATATTAAAAGACCATGCACGAATGGAAATGTTTATATCAGTTGAGGTTAGGTACATTCCAAAAGATTTTTTGGTCTCAAAATTGTCATTATATTTAACATAAATGAAAGCAGTATTGTAAATCTGGTAGGATTGAATAGGGGCTTTTCTGGAATTATAAAACTAGGAACATTACTGTTAATGTGTTTCTTTTTGTTTGTTTTATGCTATGTATATGGCTTCAATGAAGCAAAGAAAGCAATAGCTTTCTAGCAGTTTTAAAGTCTCAATGTTTGGCAAAAGACTAGCTGTGTAAAGAGCTTATAAAAGTATGCTGCGTATTTCAAGTGTCCTCTGCATTTTTTTTCCAGATGATGACAAACCTATCATGGCCCAAAATTTCCATGTTCATTCAGTTCTATCAGGATACAGCAAATAGCAAGAACTGTAAGCAAAGTCTTTGCAGCTATTTTTTCTTTTACTTTTTGTTCAGCTTTCAAGTCAGATCTTATTTTGTTAATGAGTTTTCTTCAGATTCTCTTGCTATATTCCACAGTGTTTTGAACACTTCTAAAGACTTAATAGTGTCTCATTTCTGTGCCTTTTTAATCATATCTAAAGGCTTTATGCCTAAATTATTTTAGGCAGACATTGAGATTTATCTGCAGAAAATTCTTAAACTTCAAGCATTCCTATGTATCTTATCACCATATAGGTCTTGTTTAGTACAGAAACTGACCATGAGGTCTTTCCAGAGATGTTCTGATATTGTCCACTTACTATGGAATCCTAAACACATGGGCTATGCTCTCTTTCCCAAGGCCTACTTTTGTATTTTTTGAATGAAAAAATCACCTTCCATCTGAATAATGACCTACTAGCACTAGCCTGCTTTGATTTCAAGAGGCTAGTTGGTGACCAGCATAACCCATCCATGCTGGCCATGCATTTGAAAGCGGAATTCTAGCTTCTGAAATTTCAGGGCATCACTAGAATTTTAAAGTGACTGAAAATCATGAAGGAAACCATCCCTTCAGCAGCCAGTCATTTACAAGACAGCAGACTTATTTGGTGATTGCCAATACACACAGCCAAGGAGAAACAGGGTGAAAAGGTGTGTGTAAGAGAGAGAAGGATGAAATATCATGTACGTATTTTGTACTCTAGAGTCACAGTGATAATATCTATTCCTTATTTGATTACCTGTATTATCCTGTCTCAGGATAATATTACAGAAACTCAGAAAAGTTGAAACACCACTGAGATAGAATTATTCAAGGGCTTCTTAGAATTTGAAGGACTTTTAAAGTGAATACAATTTGAATCGAAACATTCCTATTTAATTTCTCAACTTAACAATTCATCACACATTTTCTCAGTTTCACCATGATGATGCATGTGGTGGGCTGACCCTGGCTGGATGCCAGGTGCCCACCAAAGCCACTCTATCACTCCCCCTCCTCAACTGGACAGGGGAGAGAAAATATAATGAAAAGCTCATGGGTTAATATAAGGACAGGGAGATCACTCAGAAATTACTGTCACGGGCAAAACAGACTCAACTTGGGGAAATTAGTTTAATTTATTGCCAATCAAAAGTCAGAGTAGGATAAGAATAAATTAACCCAAATCTCAAAACACCTCCCCCCACCCCTCCCTTCTGTGTGGTGCTTAGTCGCCAACCAGGGTTAAACCACAACACCTTGGTGTCCGCACAGTTTTTTCTCTCACATATTCTCACTCCTCTCTCCCAGCTGCTGTTTCACAGCAGGTGTTTTTCCCTTCTCAAATATGTTATCACAGAGGCACTATCACCATGACTGATGGGCTCATCTTTGGCCAGCAGCAGGTCTGTCTCGGAACTGGATAGAACTGTCTCTGTCAGACATGAGGGAAGCTTCTGACATCTTCTCACAGAAGCCATCCCGTACCCCTCTGCTACCAAAACCTTGCCATGTAAACCCAATACAATGGGAAAATAACAATATAAAGCCTTTCTGGGGAAGAAAAGAACACTGATTATTATTGATAAAAGCACCCCCCCAAACGCTTCATTTTAATGATATATCCATCACTACACTGAAAGTAATTAAATTAGAATTAGAATAATGTACCATGTCTAAGTAGATAGTCTATACAGTCTAAACACCAGTTCAAGATTTATGAAAACTCCCACATTCTTCAATATACAATTTTAGGGAGTGTGTAGAAACCAGTTATATAATTTTTATCAGGTTTCTTGGTATGGAGTATCTGTTGAATTGTGTGGAAGAGGGGAGGATATAAATTGTATCCCAAGTACATCCTTTATGGTTCCATTATGCTATTTTTTTTTTTTCTTAATTGAATTTTCAGGGATGCATTGCTGAATGTACTTACTACACAATCACAGAGATGATTCAGAGGGCAATTTTTTCATCTAGATATAGATATTTAGATATGTAAATATGAATCACGGTATTATAGAGAATTGTTACCTGTGTGAATTTGTATCAACTTATTTTCACTGCTTTAATGAAAGATTATAAGCATTAATAATATTTGAAAAAAACATTTTGAAATTAGCAAAAAAAATTATAATGATTCTGTTTTTAAGTAGTTATTCTTCCTTCAATAGTTATGACAAATTGACAGTATTTTTAAGTTCTTATTTTAAGAACTTTTTATTTATTTATTTATTCTTATTTTTAAGTTCTTATTTTTATTAAGTTCTTATTTGTGAAACAATATTCTTTTAAGCTGGAGTTCTATGAGATGAAGTTTCTATTAGCAATTCCTATGTGAAACTTTAAAACTATATGATCAACTTTTCCTTATAGCCAGGATTTTTATACACTAACATTTACATTTGTGTCTTTCAGAGACTGTTGTTGTTATTTTTTTCCCCCTTTTTAACTCTCTATAGGTTTTCTGAACATCTGTTTAAAGATGTTTTATTACAATTTTTATAAGCTTTATTTAAGTTTCATTGTTTGGTACTGTTTTCTGCTGTGCTTACCAGGTATACTTATTGCCTCCTGCTGCTTCAATTCAGTCTTCCAAATTTATTTTGAACCTCCTGTTGTGTTTAAATTCCCTGGATCTATTCTTTATACTAGATTCACTGGCTTCTTGCATGCATGAATATATAGATATCACATGAATCAGTATCTCACAGAGTGGCTTAGTTTCTTATCTGACATCTGTCTTCAGTGCCTTTCTTAGATACAGATGTTTATTATTTAGTTTAGATTTCTTCAAATCTGCAGACTTGAACATATTGTTTCCTGATAGCGATAACTGTGGCTCCTGCTGTGCATAATTCTCAAGCACCTGTTTTTTTTGTTTGTTTTTTTTGTGAAAATTTTGTATTTGTGGCTTCCCTCTCCTGTTACCCATTTCTGTCTTGATGTTACAGTGATGCTTGGATATAATTATCCAGTTTTTTTTTACCTGGATGAAAGAAGGCTGGTTTACACAGGTTTTTGTATGGTGTTTTTCAGAGTCCATCTTAAGTATATGAGAAATTTGACAGTGTATGGAAATGATTATACACATGCATGTGTGGATATGTCTAGCTGGCACACATTTGTTTTGTTACTGGAAGCAGGCTATTTACAGTAATGTAGGCTTAGTAGTTACTAATCCACAGACTGATCCTTTACCTCTGGGCAAAACTATGCAGTGACTAATATCCACACTGCTAAAGACTGTTTCTCTTTTAGCAGACAGGACACATCCACCCTCCATAACACTTGATTCTGGTTCTTTTCTGGACTACATGTGGTGCTTCTCTGGCCTCCAGACATTTTTGTGTGTGCTTCTTTTATTTCAAAGTTATGAAATAACACAATGATTGTGCTGCCACCCCATCATCATGTTGTTTTCATGGAAAACACGCTACTGCATGTCTATGGAAAAAACGAATATGCATTGAATGTATTAGGACATGTGATGATAGTATCTGGGAGTCCTCAAGGAGTACTTGAGCAGAGTAAAGTTCACTAGGATAATTTTGAAGGACTGCAATGGAGCCAAACCTGGTACAGTCATGGTAAGGTCATTTGTACTGCCTGTTGGTAGAGGTCTTTCAAGTGAATCATATGGAAGGGACTTTTTCCTTGCAGAAAACTATTTGGGGTGCTAACTTAGCTTCTTTACAGGACAGTAACCTATGAAATGAAGACACAGTTGCTGAAGGTTGATATTTATGTTTATAGGCTCAATTTCAGTTCATTGACAGGTAAGTTTGCTTTGAGAGATTTTAGATGAACAC
The DNA here is from genome assembly GCF_965183815.1 of Platalea leucorodia. NCBI lineage: Eukaryota > Metazoa > Chordata > Aves > Pelecaniformes > Threskiornithidae > Platalea > Platalea leucorodia. Next base: position 49,056,589 of record NC_138824.1, read on the forward strand.
GACTCCAATTAAGATAGTCTCCATTCTGCTAGATAGTGTACAAACACAAAATAGTCAATTGCCCACACACTTAAAGATTTTATCTAAATAAGTTCATCAAAAAGAGCAAGAGCTGGCAGTATAAATTCTGTTTCACAGATAAACATCTGAATGACTGGCAAATAGTCCTGATCCCTAATCATCATGTAGTTTAATACCCAGTAAAGAAACCCAGACCTTGTTTTAGAAAATTTGAATCAACCAGAGGGTAGATGGGAAAATGATAGCATTGTTTCAGCTGGCAAAACAAATGGAACACAGGTTTGCATTAGCTTTTTTTAGAAATGTAGACACAAATCCAAGACTTCCAGATGCTCATTCAATTTATATTATTTAATTCTACCAAGCATAGCAGAAAAAAAACAACAGCTATTCACTTCTCTTTAATAATCCCATATTTGTAAATATACACTAGAACTCTATAGAGAGAACTCTATGATGGAGAAGTTATTCAGGAGCTACCAAAAGGAGAACAAAATAATGAAATTAAAATGAAACTATTACATAATATACATAAAGGTTATTTAGCCTGAACAACTTTTTCACTATAGGATGTTTACTTTTACAACACATTGTTACAATTTATAAAAGCTGGTTGCTCAGCTAAATTAAGCCAGAAATCATAAACAGCATAATCCACAGTTAGATGGGATAATATAGAGCCTTATGTGGCAATTATTAGTTGTATTTAAGGATGTGCTGAAATATTCAAATAAGTTACTCAGTACTTGTCAATTATTGTGTTTCTTGAACATTTTTCTGAATTATCTGTCACATTCTCAATTGTCTATTGGACAATATCTAATAGCATTCTTATGGCTATGAAATAAATTTAAAGACTGGATAGTGTCTGCAAGGAAATTTTCTTAATGCACTTTCCATGGTATAGGCAATGCACAAAAAAAAGATGCAAAACACTGTTGGTAATCCTTGCATAAAATAGTGCACGTGTGTGTGCGCGCACACACACACAAAATATAAAATGCAGTTTTAGTATTTAAATTTCAATTAGAAATGTCAGCAATACAAGTTTCTCTGAAAAGTGTGCATAAGGATTTTGTTGTTTATATAGCAATAAGGAAAGAAGAAAAGCACTGTCTAAAATAATAAATCAATAAATAAAATCAGACTTTCTTTCTGGAACAAAAAGATAACTCCACAGGTGGGACTGAATTATCCTCTACTTTAGGGTTGAATTAGATACACAGAAAATGTCAATGTTTATTCAAAGTCTTAAGTCAGTGCTGTTTGATTCTCAAAGTCTCTGAAGAATGAGTTCATAAAAATGACTGATATTTCACTTTTGAAAAAGTGGCAATTATTTCCTTTCACAGGTCAAAAATAGCTGTATCCTAAAATTTCTCAAATACTCTTCTCTGTTAAGTCATTAAAAGCACCAAATATGGAAATAGAGTTGTTAGCTCAGTCGTGGTCACTGTTAAGTACGAGGATAGTCACACCAAATATTTACTGACCATGTGTTTGAATACATTTAGGAATTCTTCATAATTTTCTATGACAGAGAAGTTTATATAATTGTAAAATTACAATTAGTATATATGTTTATAGAAAGAAATATGTAAATATGGTTTCTCTGAAGAAACGCATTTCCACCTTAGCAGAAGTATAGGTTAGGAAAAAGAATTAAGTTTTTCAGTCCTGAATATGTATTTGCTTCTTTGTTTTCTTAATAAATGGGTTACATTTCTGACATGACTGACATTCCCATCACAATATTTGTTTGGATATTTTTATAGACAAAAAAAAAAATTCCCCTAGAACATCCATTTTCTTCTAATTTAGGGAATCAATGTCAAAACTCTCCTGTGCACAGATATTTTGAAAGAAAACTACACTTCACACTGGAAAAATATTGCTGCAACTGAAAATATTTTTTTACCTATATTACAAAATTTTAAATAGCTTGTAATGGAAATATACCTTTAAATTGTTGTAACCCAGGATTTGAGTTGCATATTATGGGAATTACTATAGCAGGAACTCCTTGTTGCTAGTCAGGCTAGGAGCAAGGGGAGGAATTCATTGCAACGTTAAACCCTATGGTCTGGTCCAAAGGGACAAGGGGTGGAGATTATAATGGATATACCTTTAAATTGATGTAACCCATGATCTGAGTTGCATGTTATAGGAATTACTATAGCAGGAACCACCTGAACCAATGGAGGAGAAGCCTTACAAGAAGCAGTGCAACTGCAGCAGTGACCTGACCTGGACTAGTTTCAGTGCCCAATAACTCCACGCAACACACCACCTCTCCTGTCCTGAGTGACCACCATAACAGATGGAGTCCAAAGTCATGGACTAAATGAACTCAATGGACATTTTGTGGACATTTATGGACATCTTACAGACATTTTACAAGGGTGTTCCATAGACTAGGGGAATGATATCTGCATATTATATCAAAGGATGAGAAGAGATGGGGTGGTTAATCAGGATCTATCGGATAGTGTGGGACCTGAGCATGACATAAATGGTATGGAATAAGGGATGGAGAATGTGCTGTCTTTGGCTGGGATAGAGTTAATTTTCTTCATAGAAGCTAGTATGAGGCTATGTTTTGGATTTGTCCTGAAAACAGTGCTGATAATACAGAGATGTTTTGGTTACTCTTGAACAGTGCTTACACAGAGTCAAGGCCCTTTCTGCTTCTCACACCACACCACCAGCAAGTAGGCTGGGGATACACAAGAAGTTGGGAGGTGACACAGTGGGGACAGCTGATCCCAACTGATCAAAAGGATATTCCATACCCTCTGACATCATGCTCAGAAATATAAATCTGAGGGAAGAAGAAGGAAGGGAGGACTTTTGGAGTGATGGTGTTTTGTCTGCCCAAGTAACAGTTACACATGATGGAACCCTGCTTTCCTGGAGATGGCTGAACACCTGCCTGCCGATGGGAAGTAGTGAATGAATTCCTTGGTTTACTTTGCTTACATGTGAGGCTTTTGCTTTACTTATTAAATTGTCTTTATCTTAACCCACAAGTTTTCTCACTTTTACCCTTCTGATTCTCTCCCTCATCCCTCTGTGGGGGAGTGAGCGAGCAGTTGTATGGTGCTTAGTTGCCAGCTGGGGTTAACCCACAACATAGCTACAAATCAGCAACATAAAAGAAGCCAACTCAAAAGTTTTTCACAGAATCACAGGATAGCTGAGGTCAGAAGGGAACTCCTAGAAGGGTTAGCTACAGCAGATTGCTCAGGGAAGTGTCCATTTGAGTTTTTACTGTTTCCAAGGATGGATACTCCATAACTCTGTGAAACCTGCTCCACAGTTTGACCGCCTTCACAGTAAAAACATTTTTTCCTATGCTAACATGAAATCTTCTGCCCATTGACTGTTGTCCTGTGTGTCCTTGGCTGGCCACCAGGTGCCCACCAAGCCACTTTGTCACTCCCCCTCCATCAACAGGACAGGAGGAGGAAATAGGATGAAAGGCATGTGGGTCGAGATAAGGACAGGGCAATTACTCACAAATTACTATCACTGGCAAAACAAACCCAACTTCACGATATTAATTTAATTTATTGCCAACTACTTGTAACAGAGTAGGAGAGTGAGACATAAAACAAACTAAACCCACTTTCCCCTCATTTCTCCCTTATTCCCAGGCTCAACTTCAATCCATACTTTTCTACCTTCTCCACCCTGAGCAGCACAGGGGGATGGGGAATGGGGGTTGCGGTCAGTTCATAACACGTGGTCTTCACTGCTCCTTCCTCCTCACACTCTTCCCCTGCTCCAGTATGGGGTCCCTCCCATGGGATACAGTCCTCCATTAACTGCTCCAACAGTCCTTCCCATGGGCTGCAGTTCTTCACAAACTGCTTCAGCGTGGGTCCTTTCCACAGAGTGCAGTCCTTCAGGAACAGACTGCTCCAGTGTGGGTTCCCCACAGGTCACAGGTCCTGACAGAAAACCTGCTCCAGCGTGGGCTCCTCTCCACAAGCCACAGTTCCTGCCAGGGACCTGTTCCGCTGTGGGCTCTCCATGGGTTAGAGATTCCTTCAGGGCATATCCAGCTACGCCAGCATGGGGTCCTCCATGGGCTACAGGTGGATATCTGCTCCACTGTGGTCCTCCATGGGTTTCAGGAGAATCTCTGCTCTGGTGCCTGGAGTACCTCCTCCCTCTCTTTCTTCACTGATTTTGGTGTCTGCAGGACTGTTTCTCTCACATTTTCTCACTCCTCTCTCTCAGCTGCTGTGCAGTGGTTTTTAGTCTTTCTTAAATATGTTATCACAGAGGCACTACCAACGTCACTGATACTGGCTCAGCTTTAGCCAGCGGCAGGTCCATCTTGGAGCCAACTGAAACCAGCTCTGTCCACCACGGGGGCAGCTTCTGGTGTTTTTTCACAGAAGGCACCCCTGCAGCCCCCGCCCCCCTCTGCCAAAACCTTGCCATGTAAACTCAATTATCCTGTCACTGGATACCACTGAGAAGAGTCTGTGTCCATCTTCTCTGTTCCTCTCATTAGGTATTTATACACATTGATAAGATCCCCCTCTGAGCCTTTTCTCCTGGCTCAGCTCTCTCAACTGCTCCTTATATGTCAGATGTTCCAAACCCTTAATCATCGTCATGGTCTTTCTTTGGACTTACTCTGGTATGTCCATATGTCTCTTTTACTGCAAGCCTAGAACTGGACCCGGAACTCCAGATGAATCTCACCAATGCTGAGGATAGGAGAAGAATCACCTCCTTTGACCTGTTGGTAATGTTGTCTCCTATGCAGCCCAGAAAACTGTTGGCCTTTTTTGCTGCAAGGGTGCATTGGTGTCACATTGTCATCTTGTGGTCTACCAGGACCTCTACAACCTTTTCTATCAAGATGCTTTCCAGCTGGTGAGCCTCCAGCCTGTACTGGTAAAGAAGTTTTCCTCCTCAGGTGGAGGACTTTGCATCTCCCCTTGTTAAACTTCATGAAGTTCCTGTTTTCATGACCTTTAAGGCACAAGTAGGCCTTCATGTCCCTTAGCAATGGACCCTCCACCTTCTGCCCATAGGCTCAGAAGTTCCATTCAAGCTGGGCCCTAGGAACCAAATTCCTGCCTCAGATGGTTGTAAAAGTGCTCCTCTCCAGCAAACCATGCCTTTGCCTGATCATGGACCTTGTTGGTTCAGATCCTGACCTGTGGACTGAATTCCCAGCTAAACCTCGAACCTGTGTCATCATTATGGTTCTGTCCGGTGATCACTGCATGCTGGTTACCCACACCAGACGAGATTCTTATGTATGGGTTGACTTTCTGACTTGACATCATGTTTATCTCCTTACCATAAACTTGCCTGATGATCTAGACTCTTGGCTGAACCTGGCTACCATCTCTGTGTCTGCCCTGCTCTTCTCACCTGGCACAGTGGGAAAGAGCCTGATCTGGTGAGGCTTCTGCTTTGCCAGTCATGTTATTGCTCCAGGCTACCACTTCCCTATCCCGTAGTGAGATGCCAGCCCTTGCTGCTTCCTGACACTTGTTCACCCATTTTCTCAGCCTCTCGAGGTCCCACTGAATGGCAGTACAACCACCTTATCTGTAAACCACTCCTCCCAGTTTTGTAGTATCTGCAAATTTTCTGAGGGTGCACACTCTGTCCCATCATTCACTTCATTAGTGATGATATTAAATAGTATTGGCCTGTGTCAACCCCTGGAGTACACGATTAGTGACTGGTCTTGAACTTGACTTTGTGCCACCTGACCAGACCCCCCCTGAACACAGTAGTTTAGCCAGTTTTCAGTCACCCCCACTGTCAACTTATCTAGTCCATACCTCATTAGTTTGTCTATGGGGATGTTACGGGAGAATTCAAAATAAACAAAATCCACTGGTGTCTAACCCACTGAGCTAGTCATCTCATTGTAGAAGGCTATCGGGCTGATCAGGTATGTTTTCACCTTTGAAAGTCCATGCTGACTACTGATCACCCTCTTGTCCTTCATGTATTCAGAAATGGTTTCCAGGATGATTTGCTCCATCACCTTCCTAGGGATCAAGGTGAAGCTAGCCAGCCTGTAGATCCCTGGATCCTTCTTCTTGCCTCTCTTCAACAGAGTGACTTTTGCTTTCTTCCAGTCCCCAAAAACTACCTCCAATCACCATGACCTATCAAAGATAATAAAGTGTGGCCTTACAATGACATCAGCCAGCTCCCTCATAGGTGTAACCTGTCAGGGCCCATAGACTTGTGTATGCCTGATTTGTTTAAATGTTCTCTAACCTGATCTTCCTTAACTGGGAGTAAGTAAGACCTTGTTCCAGACCTTCCCACAGGACACAGGGGCCTGGGATACGTGAAGGCAATTCATGTAAGTAAAGACCAAGGTGTAAAAGGCATTGAGTACCTCAGCCTTTTGCATGTCCTTTGACACCAGGTTCCTTGCCACATTCAGCAGCAGACCCACATTTATCCTTGCTTTCTTTTTGCTGCTCATGTACCTGTAGAAACTCTTCCTGTTGCTCTTCACACACCTTGCCAGATTCAACTCCAGGTGAGCTTTGGTTGTTCTAAACTGGTCCCTGCATGCTCAGAAAATGCCTCTACATTCCTCCTGGGTCACCTGGTTCTGCTTCCACCTCCTTTATGCTTCCTCTTTCTGTTTCAGTTGAGTTACCTCTCTGTTTGTCCATGCAGACTTCTGACCATGTTTTCTTTACTTCCTGCATGTGGAACTGCACTGTTCTGGAGATTGGAGATGATCCTTGAAAATCAGCCAGGTCTCCTGCACTCCTCTTCACTCAAGAACCATCACCCAGGGGATCCTTTTTAGCAGGTCCTTGGAAAAGCCAAAATCTGCTCTCTTGAAGTCCAGGGTTGGGATACTGCTTTTTGCCCTGTTTCCTCCTCTTAGGATCCTGAATTCTATCATCTCATGGTCACTACAGCCAAAGCTGCCCCTGACCTTCACTTCCCCAACTAGTTCTTCCTTCCTCATAAGAATAAGGTGCAACAGAGCACCTACCCTTGTTGGGTCCTCAATTATCTGCAGTAGAAGGTTATCATCAATAAAATTTCTTTTTCTGAGAGATGTACTTTCTGTTGTGATTTTGAAGACAGACATATTCTGCTATTAGAATATTCTAACAACAAAATATATGAACAGTTGAAATCAGTTACTTGAAAAGCTACAGATCATTTGGGAATACAACTTTCTAGAAACCGAAGGTGTGGTTTTATGACGTGCAATGTGATCTAAACTGGAAATTCCATAATCTGCACCTTGAGCCAATTGTTCCTGACACTCTGACCTACTTGTGCTGAAATACATACATGTGTATCCATTGATAATGTAGTTCAAGGGCCAGAACTAAGAAAATAAAACTTCACAAAGTAGAAAAAAAATCCCCAAGAACTGGACAAAATATATTTTTTCTTTTTCTTTTTTTTTTTATATTTAGTTTGCTTTTGAATTAGCTCTTTAAACTGGCTTAGTGTATGACAGCATGAAAGCCAGTTACTACTCACTGCACATGAGTGAAGATGGAAGGACAGGCAGAAAAGGTAATTTCAAATTAGGCTGGTTTAATCTGGCATGGCACTGAACCCTAAGGAAGTATGTCGGGATTTTGGCTTAGCTAAATGGAAGTTAATAGCAGATATGATTATTCCCTGTAAATACAAATTTTAAGAAATTTTAAGAAAATATTAAGATAAAAGCAATAATTTCAAATAGTAATAGGCATAAATGGGTATAAACTGATCATGTGTAAATTAAGGTTTGACCTTAAATGGGGATTTTACGGCGTAGTTCCTCACAATAGCAGAGGATTAAGCTCAGCTGATTGACAATGTTGCTTTAAGGCCTATGTTCCTTGTAAAAAAAGAAATGGAACAAAGAAAGCCATAGGAAAATGACGAGATTAGGAGAGGCACTGGCTAAAAGCGGAGATTGAATCTGTGTATCAGAAAACGTAATGTATACATACATTATAGATCTGCAAAAGGGAGCTAACTTACATAAAGACATCTAGGAAGATTTGAAGCTAATAATAATACAGTTATGAAAGAAAACTAAAGTAGACAGCTGCTGTAAAGTATCAGCATTGTTTTCTGTTCCCTGGGATATTTGTGTTGCTGAATTGTGAGTTGCACATGACACATTGGTAAAGCTTGAAACACAATGTGCAACTGTTTGGGATGGCTAGAATACATAGAATCATAGAATAGTTTGGGTTGGAAGGGACCTTTAAAGGTCACCTAGTCCAGCCCCTCTTGCAATGAGCAGGGACATCTTCAACCAGATCAGGTTGCTCAGAGCCCCATCTAACCTGACCTTTAATGTTTCCAGGGATGGGGCATCCACAACTTCTCTGGCCAATTTGTTCCTGTGTTTTCCCACCCTCATTGTGAAAAATTTCTTCCTTCTATCTAGTCTGAATCTACTCTCTTTTAGTTTAAAACCATTACCCCTTGTCCTATAGTGACAGGCCCTACTAAAAAGTTTGTCCCCATCTTTCTTATAAGCCCTCCTTAAGTACTGAAAGGTTGCAACAAGGTTTCCCCGCAGCCTTCTCTTCTCCAGGCTGAACAACCCCAACTCTTTCAGCCTTTCTTCATAGGAGAGGTGCTCCAGCACTCTAATCATTTTTGTGGCCCTCCTCTGGACCTGCTCCAACAGGTCCATGTCTTTCCTGTACTGAGGACTCCAGAGCTGGATGCAGTACTCCAGGTGGGGTCTCACTAGAGCAGAGGAGAGGGGCAGAATCACCTCCCTCGACCTGCTGGCCATGCTTCTTTTGATGCAGCCCAGGATATGGTTGGCTTTCTGGGCTGTGAGAGCACATTGCCGGCTCATGTCCAGCTTTTCATCTACCAGTACCCCCAAGTCCTTCTCCTCATCTACCAGTACCCCCAAGTCCTTCTCCTCAGGGCTGCACACAATCCCTTCATCCCCCAGCCTGTACTGATACTGGGGGTTGCCCTGGCCCAGGTGCAGGGCCTTGCACTTGGCCTTGTTGAACCTCATGAGGTTCACACAGGCCCATTTCTCCAGCTTGTCCAGGTCCCTCTGGATGGCATCCCATCCCTCAGGCGTGTCAACTGCACCACTCAGCTTGGTGTCATCTGCAAACTTGCTGAAGGTGCACTCGATCCCGCTGTCTATGTTATTGATGAAGATATTGAACAGTACTGGTCCCAGTACGGACCCCTGAGGGACACTACTTGTCACCAGTCCCATCTGGACATTGAGCCATTGGCCACTACCCTCTGGATGTGACCATCCAACCACTTCTTCATCTACTGAACAGTCCACCCATCATATCTATATCTCTCCAATTCAGAGAGAAGGATGTTGCGGGGGAGAAGGATGTTGTGGGGGACCGTGCCAAAGGCCTTACAGAAGTCAAGGTAGATGACATCTGTAGCTCTTCCCTTGTCCACTGATGAAGTCACTCCATCATAGAAGGCCATACGTTGGTCAGGCAGGACTTGCCCTTGATGAAGCCATGCTGGCTGTCCCAAACTACCTCCCTGTCCTCCATGTGCCTTAGCATAGCTTCTAGGAGGATCTGTTCCATGATCTTCCCAGGCACAGAGGTGAGGCTGACAGGTCGGTAGTTCCCAGGGCCCTCCTTTCTACCCTTTTTAAAAATGGGTGCAATATTTCCCTTTTTCCAGTCCCCAGAGACTTCATCTGACTGCCATGACTTTTCACATATGATGGAGAGTGTCTTGGCAACTACATCAGCGAATTCCCTCAGGACTCTGGGATGCATCTCATCAGGACCCATAGACTTATGTATGTTCATGTTCCTCAGGTGGTCACAAACCTGATCTTCTCTTAGAGTGAGAGGGACTTTGCTCCCCCAGTCCCTGTCTTGCAGTCCATCCAGTCGAGTGGTGTGGGAAGAGAGGTTGTCAGTGAAGACTGAGGCAAAAAAGTTGTTGAGTACCTTAGCCTTCTCCTTGTCTGCTGTTACCAGTTTGCCAGTCATGTTCATCAGGGCAGGTATGCTTTCTTTGACCTTTCTTTTCTGGTTGACATACCTGTACAAGTCCTTCTTAATATTCTTTGCGTCCCTTGCCAAGTTGAGCTCCACCTGCGCCTTGGCCTTCCTGACCCCATCCCTATAAAACCGGGCAGCGTCCCTATACTATTCCCAGGATACCTGTCCCTGCTTCCACTGCCTGTGCATTCTTTTCTTGCCCTTTAGTGTGACCAACAGGTCTCGACTCATCCATGCTGGTCTCGCCTTCCTTTCCTTATTTCTTATACCTGGGGATCAAAAGCTCTTGTGCTTTATGGAAAACATCCTTAAAGATCTGCCAGCTCTATTCTGCTCCCTTGTCCCTGAGGGCAGTTTCCCAGGGGGTCTTAATGACTAACTCCTACATGACCTCTGGAAGTCACAACCAAATCTAGGAAATTTATTCTCAACATCTCATCACTTCTTGGACTTTGTTTCTCTTAATTATTGGGGTTTTTTTCTTATTCTATTAGCACAGATAGTTACAGTCATTGGAAAGCTTCATAACCTGTGCATGATTCATTTGAATATCAGCATTGGCCTACATGAGGAATTATTTGTATTTTGCATACTTTTTCCTTAAGTATAAAGTTACTCCCAAGAACAAATAACTTAAAAATGTTATCAAGGCTGCAGCCTCAAATACTCAGAAGTAGGAATATTACAGTGAATACTGCCTGTGGATATTTGATTTGATCCCCCTGCATGTGAAGTTGGTGAAGTGTAAAGTGAAGATTACGGAAAGGGTTTATCTGTGCTATAAATTGGTAGGCACCTACATTAAGTCAGAGCTCAGACAGATGGATGCTATTTAAGACTGGCCCGCTCCCAAGTTGAGAAAGCAGGTGCAGCCCTTTATAGGAATGATTTCTCTTTCAGTTTAACTCCATGTCTTCACCCATGACAAAACCATGTAGGAAGGGAAGGCTTGAAAAAAAGTTTGCACTAAGCATTTAAAGACCATTAGTAGACTAAAGAAAACTTGGAGCAGATGCAGATTTTGACAACATTCTTGAGTTTTCCAGGCATGCTGTTGTAATGTAGAGGGGGAATAAGTGAACAAGAGAGTCTCACACATGCTTACTTATTATTAAAAAAGAGTATTTTGGATTTGTGTTGATACTAAAGAAGCAATAACAGTATGTAAATGAAAAGACTGTACCACAATCCACACACACAAAAAAACCTAAGCAGACGTTATTCAGGTAAATGTTTCCAATATTCATGAACATGAGAAATTCAGCTTATGTATAAATACGCAAATGTGTTTGTGACATGATTTCTGTGGAGATTTATATGTACATCTCCAGGTAAATTTGATGTATATTTCATATATATGTATAAATATATGTATATTCAGTTGTGTTTATATTGCTGAATTATAGAGTAATTTAGGTGGAAAGGGACCTTTACAGATCATCTAGTCCAAACCCCTGCTAAGAGCAGGCATAATTAGGTCAGGTTGCTCAAGGCCACGTCCAGTCTAGTCTTGAACCACCTCCAAGGATGGAGATTCCACAACGTTTCTGAGCAACCTTGTCCAGTATTTGACCACCCTCACGGTAGATAGATATGTATATCTAATCAGAACTTCCCAAGTTCCAACTTGTGTCTGTTGCCTCTTGTCCTGTAACTATGCACCTCCAAGAAGAATTCAGCTCTGTCTTCTCTATAGTCTCTGATCAGGTAGTGGCAGACAGCTATAAGGTCTCCCCGGAGCCTTCTCTTCTCTCAGCTGTCCAGGCCTGGGTCCTTTAGCCTTTCCTGTGCTTCAGCTCCCTGATCGCCTTGGTGGCACTTTGCTGGACTCCCTTCATATGTCAAAATCCTTATTGTACTGGAAAGCTCAAAACTGGCCTGAGTACTCCATGTTGTCTCATAACAGCTGAATGGAGAAGAATCAACTAAACCTGTTTGATATATTGAAATATAATAGTTTATTGCAGTTAATGTGACTAGTAAGCAGTTAGCAGGACCGTGACTGAAATCCGTTAGGACATATTTCCTATGTCTCTACTTGGATGAAGTTCTTTTTCTCATCTTTTTTAACAGTGATCTAGAACAGTCTACAGCTCTCTGTGTAGCAATTAGTATGAGTTAGGACTAGTTAGCATAGCTGCTAGCATACACCCATGAACTTTAAACCAATTTTTTGTTTTAGTAGAAGTAGACAAAGTACGAACCCCCCTCCCCCTTGACCAAAACAAGAGAATGAACTTTAAATAGCTTTTATTTGTTCAAAGAAATGGATGGCCAAACTATGCAAACAGCTTATTGGTCATCAAGGAGTGTAAAAGCACCTAGAACTGTCCTGAACAAACAGATTGTGTCAGCAACACTGACAGCAAATCAGAAAGCAGCATTGCTATTTAAATCCTGGGATGGAGAAAAGTAAAGAATTCAGGAGGGAACCCAGGGAACTGGAGAGACCCTGGGGGACCCATGACCCTGCACCATAATGTGAGACCATCACTGTAACATGCAGCAAACCTGAGAGAACCAGAGAGAAGCCCAGGGACCCCACACAGCTGGATCTGCCATGCTGGCACCCTGTCTCTCCTCCTGGACTACCTCATCTCTCCCACAGCACAGGGAATTAATGTCAAGAACTGCTACCCAACTTTTCTCCTGAATTGTGCCACCTCTCTCATTGAATAGTGAAGTACTGAAATTTGTAAAATTGCATGTATCTGTCATTAAAGTGTTTTAGTGTCTAAATCCATTTGATCTCCATGTTTTCCTTTGCTCTTAAACTGTGACACTTGAAATAAGAAAATCTATATGTTAATTCTTCAAGAGAAAATGGAGGTTTTATGGTCATTTTTCTGAAAAACCTTCTATGAATAGAATTAATGTGAGAGAATGAGAAATTGTTAACTTGGGGGTTTGTTATCACATGTTGAACATAAATCCAAAGCAGGCTGAAGACTATCTATTACATTACAGAGAATATTCTGCTCCAGAAGGGTGTTTGACTTCTTTCTGAAGGACTGTTACTAGGAAGCAATCAATATGATCCTTCAGCTGGGGCTGCACGGCTAGAAGGCATGTCCCCTGGGTGGTGGATAGGGGATCCCTCTCTGGAGGGTGCACCGGATAAAATTGAAGAAGGTGCCATGAACCAACGCAGCCTAAGGGAAGGCCACCCTGACAGAAAAACCACTGGCCCTCCAAGTCATGGGGGTTGGGCAGGAGGCCAACTACCTCCTCCCGGGAAAAAAAAAAAAAAGTTGCAGAAACGACGAGCATCAACTTGGAGATGGAGAAAATCAGTAATGAAGTGAGGAGGAGGAGATGGAACTGGATCGGTCATGTTTTGAGGAAAAAGCCAACAGAAGACTGCGCTGTGGCCCTTGGGACTCCAGAGCACGCAGCCGCAGACCGATCGAAGTGGAAGAACGATGTTCGCGCCTTGTGTGCCTCCTGGCAATGAGACAATTCAGATCAGATCAGAATCAATATGATCCCCTGAACCCTCATTCTATAGAAAGTTTTAAGGAGTGGACTTCAAACATTTTTTTTTTTTTTTTTAAACAGCCTTAGAAGCAAAATAATAGCAGAGGGTTAGAGTGTTCCAGTGAGGAGAAAGGGCTGTTCTGAACTGGCAGAATCACAGAATGGCTGAGGTTGGAAGGGACCTCTGGAGGTCACCATTCAACCCCCCTGCTCAAGCAGGGCCATCTACAGCCAATTGCCCAGGACCATGTCTAGATGGTTTTTGAATATCTCTAAGGATGAAGACTCCACAACATCCCTGGGCAACCAGTGCGGGTGTTCAGTCACCCTCACAGTAAAAATATGTTTCCTGATGTTCAGAGGGAACCTGCTGTGCTTCAGATTGTGCTTATTGCCTCTTGTCCTGTCACTGGGCACCACCAAAAAAGAGCCTGGCTCCATCCTCTTTGCACCCTCCCTTAAGGTATTTACATACATTAATAAGATCCTTCCTGAGCCTTCTCTTCTCTAGGCTAAACAGTCCCAGCTCTCTCAGCCTTTCCTCATACTTCAGTTCTCTGGTCCCTTAATCATCCTTGTGGCCCTTCATTGAACTCTTTCCAGTATGTCCACATCTCTCTTGTAATGAGAAGCCCAGAACTGGACACAGCACTCCAAGTGTGGCCTCACCAGCACTGAATAAAGAGGAAGCATCACCCCACTCAACATGCTGGCAATACTTTGCCTAATGCAGCCCAGGATACCGTTAGCCTTCTTTGCAGCAAGGGCACATTGCTGGCTCATGTTCAACCTAGTGTCCACCAGGACCCCTAGGGCCTTTTCTGCCAAGCTGCCTTCCAGATGGTAGGCCCCCTCAGCATATGTTGGTGCATGGGGTTGCTCCTCCCCAGGTGCAGGACTTTGTGCTTCCCTCTCCTGAACTGCATGAGCTTCATGTTAGCCCATTTCTCCAGCCTGTTGAGGTCCCTCTGGATGGCAGCATGACCCTCTAGCATATCAGCCACTCCTCCCAGTTTGGTGCCATCTGCAAATTTCCTGAGGAAACACTCTACTCCATCATCCAGATCATTAATGAAAACGTTAAACAGGACTGGACCCAGTGTTGATGCCTGGACTACACCACTAGTCATTGCCCTCCAACTAGACTTTGTGCCACTGATCACCACTCTCTGGGCCTAGCCATTCAGCCAGTTTTCAATACACCTCACCATCTGCTAATCTAGCTTGTGTATCGACAGTTTCTCTATGAGGATCTCATGGGAGACAGAGTCAAAGACCTTACTGAAGTCTAGGTAGACAATATCTGCTTCTCTCCTCTCATCTACCAGGCAGATTAGACAGATACCATTGATCCCACTGGAGAACACAAGCTGGCTCTCACTTTTCTATTTTAAACACAGGCAAATGTTGGACTTGTAGAAGAGGCAATATCAGATCAAGGGAAAGAATAAGTTAAGCTTATTTTCAAGTTCAAATTTTCTAACTATTTAAAAGCTAATGAACCTGTGATCAAATTACATGGTTATGCCATTTTTTGAAGTTCCTCTGCTATTTTTTTTTATGTGAGAAACTTAAATTGGAAATCTTGAGGTACTTTAAGCCTCAGTATAACTCTGTGGTATATTACAGATGTATTTTATCTCCTTACAGATATATCTGAAGGCCATAGACATCCCAAAGTAAACCCCTTTACCCACAGTGCCCAACTAATGCAAGTTAATATTTAAAAAAAAAAAAAATCTTGTAATGAAATATTACCCCCAAAACATACCTTAAATGCAGTAAGATAAAACACTGTTGTGAGCTCCACCCAAGGCCAATTTACTAAGTGGGACTCAGTGACTACTATAGTTCCTTTCTCATTTTTCTCTCTTAAAATATGGCTATTAGTAAACAAAACAAAACAAAACAAAACACTTTGGAAATTCTTGGTTTATAAACTTTCAGAAAATTAGATCTGAATCAATCAACCAATAATTAAATAAAACTCAGGATAAAGCTTAAATATTTATATTTGCCTTTGTATTTAATATAGCTACAAACTCTCAGTTTTTTTATTATTTTTTATTCAATTCCATTTTTTTAGGTTTTGATCATTAAATTTTTGGGTTAAGTAGTGGTGTGACATACAAAACTGTAATGAAAGACTTTTTAAAGATACATGATTTTTTTTTTTTGTTTTCAAATTCAGTGTTACTGCTACTCTTCTTGTCACAAATTTAATTAAAAAAAAAAAGTTAGATAAGGACTGACTTAATGATTCTAAAATCATATTAACTTAAGAGAGTTACTGAAGAAAATTAGATGGGATTTAGCCAACACATTTTATTATAAATAACTGCAAAGAGCATATGAATTGTAAATAAAAGGTTGAATTAGCAGCTAACACTATAACCAATCTTATGAGTGCTAGTATTCTTGCAGTTATCCCATTTTTTTAATGTTTATGCTATTTTGTATCTTCCTTCTTTACTAAATAACATCATTTGCACCCCTCATCCTATTGAGTCTTTTCCATAGGATATTTTACCTTTCAAACACTATTTTCTATGAGATACATCAGTTAAACATAAGATAGAACAGAACAGAACAGAATAGAATAGACTGTTTCAGTTGGAAGGGACCTACAATGACCATCTAGTCCAACTGCCTGACCAATTCAGGGTTGACCAAAAGTTATTTTAGTTAAAGCACGTTATTAAGGGCATTGTCCAAATGCCTCTTAAACACTCACAGGCTTGGGGCATCAACCACCTCTCTAGGAAGCCTGTTCCAGTCATTGACCACCCTCTCGGTGAAGAAATGCTTCCTAATGTCCAGTCTAAACCTTCTCTGATGCAGCTTTGAACCATTCCTACATGTCCTGCCACTGGATACCAAGGAGAAGAGATCAGCACCTCCCTTTCCACTTCCCCTCCTCAGGAAGCTGTAGAGAGCAATGAGGTCACATCTCAGCCTCCTTTTCTCCAATCTAGACGAGTCCAAAGTCCTTAGTCACTCCTCATGGGACATTCCTTCCAGCCCTTTCACCAGCTTTGTTGCTCATATACACTTCATTACACACTCAAGGCATGTAACAATTCTAATACCCTTAACTCAAGAGCTGATTGCAGAGGAAACTACCATCTATGGAGAGATAACAATGATGAGGTTGATGTAAGTATTTGTTCAAGGTGGAAATGAAAGCAAAAATACATTTGTAGAAAAGTGTGTTTCATGTTCCTATGGTTTGGTTACTTTTATTGTTTTCTTCTCTACTAGCAAACTTGATAAAAAGCCAAATACCTAACATTACAATATTTGTAAAAAAAACATTGGTGACAAAACTAACTGCAGGATTTGAGTGTGTGGTTTTTTTTTTTCCCCCATAGTTGCAAAGCAGAAATGTGATGCCTTTTGTAACATTCAATGTATTTACTGTCTTTTGGAGGTATTTTTTCATCTGACCTTCATCAGCAAATAGTTGCAGCGCACAGGTTCTCTTCAGTGAAGGACTTGGAGAGGCTGTAGAATCGTGAAGGCAATTTGGGCAATTTGCTTAAATTCATTCTATAATCTTAGTTCCTTGAACATTCTTTTCTAGCCAAGAGTCCAAACTTGCCAAATACTTAACATGAACAATATCCTGCTTAAAATCCTGTATCAAACAGAATATTTCCTTCATTACCTTAAATAATTTTGGGACTCATGCATCCAAAATGCGGTAGACTGCCCCCTATTGAAATCTGCATAGTACACAGCTTCAGTAAAAGCTAAGCTTAAGATGCATGTTTGTTTTGATCTAAGCATATAAATCATTGTTGGATTAGAGCAGAGTACTTTTACACATTCAATTTCATTGTTTAAAGATACTCCTCCTGTCAAGATTAGTTACACTTTCTATGACCAGCAAACTATCTGTGAAGTGAAAAAAGAAAAAGAAAAAGAAAAAGAAAAAGAAAAAGAAAAAGAAAAAGAAAAAGAAAAAGAAAAAGAAAAAGAAAAAGAAAAAGAAAAAGAAAAAGAAAAAGAAAAAGAAAAAGAAAAAGAAAAAGAAAAAAAAAAGAAAGAAAAAGAAAAAAGGTCATCTGGAGTCAATAAAAATGAAAGGGTAAACACAATTTTTAAGGCAGGATTTCTAAGTTTTCTAGTAAATATTAGCCAGTATCTGGTATGGTGTATTTAGTAGAACTCAATTATTTCCTACGAGCAATGATATACTTTCAGTCTCTGCACTCCCTATGCATACTCCAAATGGAAAATTCACTGGAATGAATGTATACACTTCCTTACAAGTAAATGAAAATTTAAAGATTTCTCTGACTATGGATGAATATCAGTCTTTCTAATCAGAATAAGAGGAGGAAGAAAGAAGAACAAAGAAGAAAGAATCTTAAGCTACCACACTCAGGAGTAAAACCTATAATATATATCAAAGATCTAAAATAGATTTCATGAAAATATAAAGCATCCAGCAAACATAACCCATAGCATTTTTTAATTGAAATGCAAGAATTCTTTGTTTCTGATGTAAATAATATCCAGAAAGAAAATGGAATAGAAATGTAAACCATTTTTACACATTTTATGGTTAAAGAAGTTACATCCTTGAAATAGTGCCTTTGAGCCTCACGAGTTTTAAAAACTGTTTATCATTACTTCCAACACCACACTAAATATCAACATTTTTCTAAACATCTCCACACTGTGTAGAAGCAGGTAAAATATATTTAAAATGTAAAAAATATATTTAAAATGTCAACAGATGTTATATTAAAATAGGAGAATTTTTGCTTTAGAATAAAGCAAGGTATTTGAAGGAGACAAAATGAGATCTTCATGTCAAAAAACAAACAAACAAACAAACAAACAAACATTAGAGTGAATATCTACTCTAAACCATAATTTTGAATGCTGGATTTTTTACTGGCAAACCAAAAGCCGAGAGCATGTACATTTGGGAATTTAGTTGATCTCTCACTGTAAATGCTTGTCTATAATAAAAAGAAAATCAAACAATTTTACAAAAGCATCTAGGAAAGCTTCAGTTTGTGCATTTCAAAAAGTTATTTGAGCTATGGCAGAAATCAAACTCAGTGTGAAAGGGTTTTCTTTATTATTTTTAAATTACTTACAAAATGATGATATGGGGAAAAAATCATGGTTAAGCTATCTAGACTAAAGTTGGTCTTATTAGAAGGAAGTTCTGTATTTGGAAAATATAATAAAAATTTAATGGTAATATATTTTCAGAGGTGGATAGTTTTATTGACATATATTAACAGGGCTGAGGTTTTTTATCTGCCATGGACCCCACTGTTTTTAATATTAGTATCTTTTCTTCTCTCTTCCTACTTTTTTTTTTTTTGTACTGTAAACGATTTTATTAGATTTATTCTACCTTGCTATGAAAGTTTTTGGCAATTATATTAAGGCAGCTGAAACATTAATAAGACTAAAAGCTCCAGGAGGATTTGAACACAATAACATTTAACTTAGTAATTGAAACTTGAAACTATCACCTTCCTTACCTGCCATAATATAGAATGCTTTTTACAAGATAGGTAGTGCAGAGAGCTGCATTGCTACACAGAAAGGTGGGTGGGAGATCCCCATAAAGTCAAAATAAATAACCTGCTTATTTAATATGTCTAGTCAGTTATTCAGCTTTTCCTGCTTCCCTCTGAATGCCCTGGATAGTACAGCTGTAATCCCTGGGGAGGCTGCAGCTGAATCTTTTTCCTTTTTTAGGGTGTAAGATAAGGTAAGGGGTAAATTTTAAAATTTTCTCCTGTTTTGATTAACTCTTTGCAAAAACAAGGCAAAAAATCTTATGCACTTTAGTAAAGATCTATAGGAATCTTGTGGTTATTAATTTAAAAATCTGCTACACACAGTATTTCATTATTCTTAAGGAACATACTGAGACCAAACTAAACCAAGCTGCACTCAAAATCCTTAGTATTGTAGGATATTAAAATCCCCTCTTCATAGCAATCTGAATCTCTCTGATCTGAATTGTCTCATTGCCAGGAGGCACACAAGGCGCGAACATCGTTCTTCCACTTCGATCGGTCTGCGGCTGCGTGCTCTGGAGTCCCAAGGGCCACAGCGCAGTCTTCTGTTGGCTTTTTCCTCAAGACATGACCGATCCAGTTCCATCTCCTCCTCCTCACTTCATTACTGATTTTCTCCATCTCCAAGTTGATGCTCGTCGTTTCTGCAACTTTTTTTTTTTTTTTCCCGGGAGGAGGTAGTTGGCCTCCTGCCCAACCCCCATGACTTGGAGGGCCAGTGGTTTTTCTGTCAGGGTGGCCTTCCCTTAGGCTGCGTTGGTTCGTGGCACCTTCTTCAATTTTATCCGGTGCACCCTCCAGAGAGGGATCCCCTATCCACCACCCAGGGGACGTGCCTTCTAGCCGTGCAGCCCCAGCCAAAGGTCTTCATATCAAAGTCAATGTATATTTCCTGAAAATCAATTAGCTAAATGTGAGATTAATTTTTTAAACTCTTGCATAAATTAAACAACAAATGCCTATAGATTTGTCAGACCTGTACCTCTTAACTTGACTTTTACACATGATGTTAGGCCAATTACTGTATGTCAGTACAATAGATCAGGTGATATTAAGAACCAACATTTTCCAAGACAGTGATCTAGATTACCCATCAAATTTAGCCCTTTCTTTTCTGCATTGTTAATACCCTTAGTCTTAACAGCCATTGAATGGATTGATGATGATGTGATTTTCACTTAAAGTGGAAAAAAAAAAATAGCTTCTGACTGTAGATTAAGTGATCTGATCTAGTGCCTGCTAATTAATTTAGGGAGTCTTCAGAGGACTTCAGATTTTTTTTTTTTTCTGAGCCACTGGGACACTACAGGTTCATGAATATTGTGGATGCTTTGTGTAGTCACTTAACACAGGTAGCAAGCATCTGCATTTGAACATTTTAAATTCAAATTATAACAATGCTATACCCAAAGTATGTGGAATATCCTTAGCGAAAAATGACTTGGCAAATAATCTCATATTGGTTTGGTTATTCTCAAATAATTGTTTAAAAATTAAGACTACTTATGCTAGTGTTTGTTGCAGACAAATACATGCATATTTACAGAGCAATTTAAAATTTCAGAATAAATTCATGATGGCTGTAAAAGAAAGCATTATGCACACATACACAGACACATGAATTAGTTTGTGGAGTTACTGAGGGAAAATTTGCATTTAGATACAGCAATTTACACACTCGTATCGCTATCAATATCAGTGCCAGAAGCACATTTACATGTCTGCAATAAAGCCTGTCTTTTACACATTTTTTGGTTTAACCATTGTTGTGGTTTAACCCCAGTAGGCAGCTAAGCTCCACATGGCTGCTTGCTTGTGTCCCCTCAGTGGGATGGGGGA
Organism: Platalea leucorodia; assembly: GCF_965183815.1. Lineage (NCBI taxonomy): Eukaryota > Metazoa > Chordata > Aves > Pelecaniformes > Threskiornithidae > Platalea > Platalea leucorodia. The sequence goes on from NC_138824.1 coordinate 49,077,476, forward strand.
AAGAATTTGAATGGTAAAAGTGAGAAAACTCGTGGGTTGAGATAAAGCTAGTTTAAAAGGTAAAGCAAAAGCTGCAAATGCAAGCAAATCAAACTAAGGAATTAATTCGCTGCTTCCCATTGGCAGGCAGGTGTTCAGTCATCCCCAGGAAAGCAGGGCTCCATCACACATAAAGGAAGAGAAGCACCATAGCTCCAAATGTCCCCCCTTCTTCCTTCTTCCCCCATCTTTTATTGCTGAGCACAACATCATATGGTATGGGATATCCTTTTGATCAGTTGGGGTCAGTTGTCCCAGTTGTGTCCTCTCCCAACTTCTTGTGAAAGCCTACTTGTGTGAGAAGCAGAAAAGGCCTTGACTCTGTGTAAGTACAGCTCAGCAATAGCTAAAACATCTCTGTGTTATCATCAACACTGTTTTGGTCAGAAATCCAAAACATAGTACCATGCATGAGCTACTATGAAGAAAATTAACTCTATCACAGACAAAAACAGTACAACATACAATTTCATACAGTGGTCAGTGATCGATGGTAGTTTGCTAAATCTGCAACTGTATTAGTGCTTCCATGAGAAAAAGAAAACATGAGTAGTTCTGAGTCACCCCACTCTCCAAATCATCTTTATTCTCTCAGCACAAGTCAAAGCTCATGCCCACCAGCAAGTACTGCCTCTTATTTGTACAGTGTGGGAGCAAACAGCCTTAATTTTGCCATTTTTTCTGGATCTTAGTACTAGAAGATACCTACCTGGTTATAAAGTGGAGTTTTCGTCTTTGCTCTTAGAGTAGTTTTAAGTCCATTCCATATAGAAAGCAAGTTAAAAAAGAAGAAATCTGTAACATCTTTGTACTTTATTTATGAACATGAAGACCTTAAGCTTCAAGGTAATACAAGGGGGAAAAAAAAGAAGGGGGGGGGGGGGGCGGGGAGAAAAAAGAAGAAAAGAAAAAGAGTATTCTTTCCTGGCCTTAAGTAAGGCACTATAAAATTAACAGAGGACTTAGTACTATCTGTGCCCCTATTTTAAACCTTCTGGAAACAATATGATTTAATTTGTCAGTCAAAGGGTATTATATTAATTTTGATATGGACATTCTAACATCAGCCTGTTATAACATGCACTTTGTTGAAACATATATTTACCCAGGAAGAACTGCTGGTTCTGTATAGATCAAAACTTCTTCCTTCTTGAGACTGTTTTTATGGTAAACTGAGCTTTTTTAATATACTGATGTCAGAATGTCTTTAAGAGTGTAAATGTAAATATCTTAACTGTAACATCTGTCCAGGTAAAAACCAAAACAAAAATAAAAATGTTCTTTCCATCTACTGAATGAAAAGTCTTTATTTTTTCCTAACTAGAGAACTGGGGACAGATTTAGAAATTGGCAGCTAAAACTGAAATTGGCTAGTTCTGAGCTATATAATTAAAATATGACAATCCAAACATCACACCCCGGTAGCTGCCTGGACATACTTCATTTCATCTGAAAGCCATCTGAATACTCCCAAGAGCTTAAACTGTTATCTAAACACAGAGGACACATACAAACACTACAGCTTCACAAAATGGAATTACAGTTGATTTCTTTTAAAAAAAAAAAAAATGCTATTGTTTATACAGTGCTGCTACTACTAAAACCACTTATCTCAAGAAATAAGAATGCTGTATAATAAACCTCCTCAGGCTTAAGCAATGAAAAACTACATTTTCCCTCCAGAATGTGCAACCAGTCAGCTAGAGTTTGGGCTACATGATGGACAGATGTAGTAACAAAAGCCAGGAAATTATTTAATGGGATTTCTGTTCAAGCCAAACCACTCCCAAGTTAAGGTTTTAAGGGAGCAATTTAAGTGCCTAAACTTAGATGACTACTTCTATTTGAACCAACAAGTATCTCAGATAGCTCCACTGTCCTGGAAGACTGGACATAGGACCTTAAGGAGACCCACATCATTCTCATGCAACAGCTGCTGTCCGGGCAATATATGATTGTGTCTAAAATGGCACTAGGCATATGTTTAAACATTCAAATCATGACTGCAAAAGGACAGAGTATTTGGGAAGGCCTGATTGTATCAATTCAGATTTTTTTTTGGCCAGAACTCAGTCACCTATGTAGAAAAGATGTTTGATCTTTTTAGACACTAACATTTTTGGTCTTTGAGTGCTCTACAAGTCTTTACATGAACTGGAATAAGCATTTTCCAAAAGCATATGCTTCCATTTCATATAGTTTATAGCATGTTATAAAGAGTATGTTATTAATGTATTATTAATGTTTATTATGTATAAATAATAAATACTACATTATTTCAAACCTAAATTAGTATTGTTGCATTATTAAAAGGGCATCAAAAAGGCATATCATGAAAGACATTTTAAAAATTGATCAGCGTTTAACATGATGCTTTTAGATGTGCAATGTATTTGTTCATAAAGCCTCTTATACAAAGGGTTACAGCTAAATGGAGTTGGAAAACACAGGAAAACAGCTGAAAAAGAGTGTCAAATGTATCCCAGCATGTCTTTGCCTCAATTTTACATGAACAGATTACCAAATCTAGGTTTGCTATATTTATGGATAAATCAAATGTGAGATGAAAATATGTCACTTTAATGCAGTTTTTAAACTCTGACAAATTTGAATCAAAATGTAACAACACATGGCTACAGATACTGATAAAAACCAAGTATTTCTATATTGCTTAGGTTTTGGGATGCCCTCTCTGACAGCACAGGTTAATAACTGTTGATTATAGAGAGTTGATTCATTTTGTAGAAACATAGAATTGTTTAGGTTGGAAAAGACCTTTAAGATCAAGTCCAACTGTTAACCTAGCACTGCCAAGTCCACCATTAAACCATGTCCCTAAGCACCATGTCTACCCTTCTTTTAAACACCTCCAGGGATGGAGACTCATCCACTTCCCTGGGAAGCCTGTTCCAGTGCCTGACTACCCTTTCAGCGAATAAGTTTTTCCTAATATCCAATCTAAACCTCCCCTGGTGCAACATGAGGCCATTTCCTCTTGTCCTATCGCTTGTTACTTGGGAGAGGAATGGACACCCACCTTGCTACAACCTCCTTTCAGGGAGTTGTAGAGAGCAATAAGGTCTCCCCTCAGCCTCCTTTTCTCCAGGCTAAACAACCCCAGCTCCCTCAGCTGCTCCTCGTATGACCTGTTCTCTAGGCCCTTCATCAGCTTCATCGCCGTTCCCTGAACATGCTCCAGTACCTCAATGTCCTTTTTGAAGCAAGGGGCCCAAAACTGAACACAGTACTCAAGGTGTGGCCTCACCAGTGCCAAGTACAAGCAGACAATCACTTCCCTAGTCCTGCTGGCCACAGTATTTCTGTTACAAGCCAGGATGCCATTGGCCCTCTTGGCCACCTGGGCACACTGCTGGCTCATATTTATCTGGCTGTCAACCAGCACCCCCAGGTTGTTTTCTGCCACACAGCTCTCCAGCCACTCTTCCCCAAGCCTGTAGCATTGCATGGGGGTGTTGTGACCCAAGTCCAGGACCCCACACTTAACCTTGTTGAATCTCATACAGTTAGCCTCAGCCCATCAATCCAGCCTGTCCAGATCCCTCTGTAGGGCCTTCCTACCCTCCAGCAGATCAACAGTCGCAGCCAACTTAGTGTCATCTGCAAACTTACTGAAGGTGCACTCCATCCCCTCATCCAGACTGTTGATAAAGATATTAAATAACTGCCCCCAGTACTGAGCCCTGGGGAACACCACTTGTGATCAACCACCAACTGGATTGAACTCCATTCACCACCACTCTTTGGGCCCGGCCATCCAGCCAGTTTTCTACACAGCGAAGAGTATGCTTGTCCAAGCCATGACTAGCCAAGCAGCTAGTTTCTCCAGGAAAATGCTGTGGGAAATCTTGTCAAAGGCCTTACTAAATTCCAGGTAGACAACATCCACAGCCTTTCCCTCATCCACTGAGCAGGTCACCTTGTCACAGAAGGACATCAGGTGAGTCAAGCAGGATCTGCCTTTCATAAACCCATGCTGACCGGGCCTGATCCCCTGGTTGTCTTGTATGTGCCATGTGATGGCACTCAGGATTTCGTATACAAGCTACTTACGAAGATGAAGATCTCCTCTACTTTTTTCTCTTCCCTTGACAAAGTAAGTAACTCTGCCACTATCTTCACTAATTTAGTGCTTAAAAAGGTTTCAATTTCTTTCTATCAACCAAAAATAAGTTTCTGTGAATAACACCTATAAGTTTCAGTTAAAAATAAATTAAACTTTTTACCATTGTAGCCTTTATACATAAAAAATAATTCAGAATTTTGTGCAGCACTGCAGAGATCAGTATTGGTCTTCTTTCCTTTTTTTAGAGTTGTCTCTGTAGTTAAATTTATAGGATCCCAACAACTGAATTAAAAAACTCTCTCTACACAGTAATCGCAAGATTTTTTTGCATCCCTAACACTTTTGTTAATCAGGTACATATATATAAATTTTATTTTCAGTATACGAGTCCATATTTTTTGTACAACATTGTTGCAATTCAGTGGACAGAAAAAAGGATATCATGTTTGTTATTCTGCTATCATCTGAAATATATCTTCCAGCTGTTTTATTTTGTCAAATTCTTTCATGCTTTGCTGCAGAATAAAACCTGAACACATTAAAACTTTTGTGTGTATATATATATACACACACATATATATACAGGAACAGCATGTACTCTTTTAAATATAATACCATGTATTGTCACCTACTTCTGTATCTCATCATGAGCTATTGATGGTAATGGATTTACAGCGTATGACTATATACCAATAGTCTCTAAAAATGGTCATGTTGAACAGTATCTGTTGTGACAGATTTAGATTAGAAGGGGACAGTTAAATATTTACTACCTCAGTCTGAAATTGTAACAGGATGATTACAGTTTTACTTCAGCAGAAAGTGAGACAGGAGTTAATATTTCTTCATTACTAGATCAAAACAGTTGTTTCTTATGAAAGCACTGAAGACCTGCTGAGGAGCTTCCCTTTTTTAAGTTTTTATTTTGTATTATAAACTAACACATAGACAGTATTATCTCTTTGACTCGCAAACTAATGCTGTTTGCCATATCCTTATAGAGTTACTTTTGCTGTCTGTCATGCTTCCACATGACCTTCACATGTCTGTCAAGAATGTAAATACAGATGCTGATGAGATGCTGGGAATCATCTCATCTAACTGTAGGTGTCTGCTGCCTACATAACTACGGCTGATTCAGTCATCTAGACATTACAAAATCAGTGGATAGAATAAAATACTTTTATGGCACAATTCATCTGACTTATTTCATATGTTTAGCATGAAATGAGATGCACGTCTTCCTAGAAGTGATTATTTCTCTCCCCTGATTACTGAGAGAGTCGAGATGACTGTCTCAGTAACTTTCTGCAATAGTCATCTTGCACAATGTCATGTGAATTTTACTTGCTGTGCAGAATGTCAAATGTGGATCATTCATTTCTGTCTGACTGTGAGGGCTGCTGCCAGGGTCCTGCATGCACCAATATGCCTTAAGTGCCCTGTTCAGCCCTCCTGTGGGGTCACCTGTCAGGACCAGCACTTGAGCTCAAGCAGCTGCTCTGCCAAGAGCTATGAGGCAAAAATTGTGAGTCGTAAGTGTAAATATGAGAACTAGGATTATTCATCAGTTCTAACTGTGGTATAGCTGGATACCACAGCTATGCCTGCGTGCACACCCAGGGCATTTCCATCAATGATCCCTCAGGGGATCCAGGAACTCCCTGGCTAGTCCTCTGCATAGACAAGACAAAGGACTGGTATGAGACAATGGATGGACTTGAATATAAGTGCTTGCCTGAACTCCTAGTGAGGTTCACAAATTAGTAATTAACTGATTGTTACAGGAGGTCTCCAGGTGGGAATTTTGGACTGTCCTGAAGACTCCTTTCAGGCAGCTCTTTCTGTGCATAGACATATTGTGTGCTTAAAATAGCTAATTAACTTCCTGGAGGGAGGATCTGGCCCTTTCAGAGACTTAACTTGGCTGTTTCCGCTGCAGAACTGATTAAATTGTTACATAAATAAGACGTTTGTAAACAGTCAATAGAAAGTGTTCCTGTGGATGCAGAAAAGGTTATGTAGAACTGTCTTATGCAGTTAAGATATTTAAGAGATGTTTTTTTAAGTAGTTAAGGTAATCAATATGGATGGACACTGCATATGCTTGATTATAAGACCTGACCAGAATAGGAGTTTAGAGACTCACCTAACACAATTGAAGACACCACTAGACAGAGACTGACTGCTTGATTGAGAGATGTGATTCCCCACATGAGCACTGTTCTATGCCAAAATCACAATGATTTATTTTTTGGTGGTTTTTTGTTTGTTTGTTTGTTTGTTTTTAAGCAAACCTTCAATCCATCAGTTTCTGTGTGATATTTCTGCTCAGTCCTGCCCTTTTACTGATCCTGACTGACTGGCTGTGCTTCCTAGGTTGACATCAGCCCTGCCATGTCAATTCACTTTTGTCTGGCAATCACTGGACTCTTTTCTGTTCTCCTTGTTCAGGTATTGAGGGACTGTGCACTTCTTGGTGAGGACACTGTCCATTCCTGTTCTGCTTTCACCCTTGGTTCCTGGTTCAATTTCCTCTGCAGAGCAGCTCTACGCTTGCTGCGTCCCTGGCAGCTTTAATGGTAAACAGCATAAAAAGTCATCTCCTACTGTATTCTTCCTATTCTATAAATTCATGACTAAATTCTTTTGCTGGTGGCCAGAATTTCCTTTATCAAGAGTCTGAAAACCTCCAAAAAGTTAATTTTTCAAGAACTGCTGGCAATTACTGATGTCTGCCAAACTATGAAAACATGATTCACCACCTAATGTTAGACAGTCACTTGTAGTAATGTCAAGAGTTATTACTAGGTTTCCATGAAACATTTCCACACAACATGATCTGACTGTAGTGAAAAGCTTTAGAGAAGATAGCTTAAAGCTTGAGAAGCAAGCTGATTCAAGTACTTTTAACCTTGCAATGAACAAGATATTATCTAAACATTAGACATTAGTGAAAAAGCATAGTAGAAAGCACAAAAAGATAAAAGTAATATGGATTATTATCATATCCAGAACTTCCAATAACTGAAAGATATATAGACTTTTGGAAACACTAAGGTAATTTGTTTATTTGCGATGTTAATCTGCTAATCAAATATGTGAAAAATCATTTGCCAATAAGTTCTTTTCTGTTTCTTTCTGGTATTCTCTTTGACTCTTAGAATCATAGAATCATTCAGGTTGGAAAAGACCCTTAAGATCATCAAGTCCAACTGTTAACATGACACTACCAAGTCCAAGAGTGAGAGAATGGTTACACATATGTAGTGGCTTGACCTCGGCCAGCAGTCAAACACACACACAACCACTTGCTCACTGCCACCTCACCTCAGCGGGACAAGTGGAGAGAGTTGGAAGAGCAAAAGTGAGAAAACCTGTGGGTCGAGAAAAGACAGTTTAATAGATGAAGGAAAAGCCAACCGAACCAAGCCAAAACAATCCCCCAAAACCCCACCAAAAAGAAAAAACACAACTGAAGCAAGGGAAATCACTCCATCTCTCACAGGCAGACTTATGTCCAGCCAGTCTCTAAACAGCAGCCACCCTGGAAACAAAAAAAACCCTCATCTTCTGCGTCTACCCCAGCTTTTATTGCTGAGCATGATGTTATACGGTAAGTATCCCTTTGTCCAGTTTAGGTCAGCTGTCCTGACTGTGAATCCTCCCAGCTTCTTGCCCACCCCCAGCCTACTTGTTGAGGGGCAAGAGCAGGAAAAAGAATGCCTTGATGCTGTGCAAAGACTGTTCAGCAATAGTCAAAACACTGGAGTGTTATCAACACTGTTTTAGCCACAAATCCAAAACACAACACTGTACAGGTTGCTCTCAAAAAAATTAGCTCCATCCCAGTCAGACCCATCCAGTACAATATGGAATGACATTTAAAAAAAACAACAACACAGCAACTGCTTCTTACTTCCATTCTACATTTGAAAGTTTATATAAACTAGTTATAAAATTATTTAATATTATTCTCTCTTATTAGGTATCAGAATACAAGGCATTTTTCACAAAGTTTACTTTATTATTCAAAGCATTTACTTTGAAAAAAATGTTATAAATTGTTGAATACAGAGCTAAAAATTATAAAATTATAAAAGTCACTTAAATTGCTTAGGAGTGAGGTGCTAGGCACCATAGACCTTCACTTGTAAACTAGTGGGAGTTGAAGTTGTTAAAAAATAGCACAAGAATAGAAGAAATTATGGATTTGTATTTCAACACAGGGCTTGCAGTTATAAAATTTGATACACCTGGGTTCTGACTGAGTAGAAAGCAGCTGTGCAGAAAAGAACCTGTGCTCTTACTTAACAAAAGATTGACCATGAATTCATAGTATGTCCTAACTATAAAGAAGGTTAATAGCACACAGTGCTATATGAGCAAAAGTGTAAGCAGAAGCTTGAAGGCTGGCATTTTGGGAGACCACATCAGGAGAACTGTGTCTCATTTTGGCTTCTCTAGTACACGAAAGACACACGTTCTGGAACAAGTTCAGTAGAGGCCACCTAGATGGTTGGGAGTCAGAACCCTTGAAGTATGAGGAGAGACAAGGAGAGCTGGGTTTATTTAGAAGAGATGACTATGGGGAAGATGGCTATGGCAGAGGAGGAGAGCATTTTTGCTGTTTTCAACTACCTAATGCAATATTGTAGAGAGGATGGAGCTGGACTCATCTTGAAGGAGCACATTGGCAAGGACAAGCTGGAATGGACACAAGCCGAAGCAAGGGAAATTTCAGTTAGTTACTAGGAGAAAAAAAAAATCAACATGAGAGTGGACAAATACCCTGGTAGGCTAGGTACCCTCAAACACTCATAGTATCATGCAATATCCCATCTGCAAAAGTACATCATAGATTAAAGTCATTGCATTAATTTATAATTATGACTTAGAATCACAAGACTTCAGAGCAGATTCACAAGCTTCAGTGTTTCACAGTCCTAAACTGCACGGGTATGAACCATTTTGTAACACCTGGATACCTGGTTACAGCATTCTTCTTCCATTCTATGAACATGACCATAATTGTTTTGTAATTCACTGACATTTTATGTCCACATTTTGCAGTAATGAATGCAAAAGGAAAAGGGTGTCTACACAGACTTTTTCAAGCTGAGAGTGTTTGCTCTATCTGCAATACAAAGTAACCAAGTCTGATGTGGAGCACAAGGTGGTAAGCTTTACTATTTGGCACCTGATATGAGGGCTCACTCAAGTTCTGTGGGTAAGTTTGTACTGATAAACAGGAGGCAGCCAGGGATTTGGAGAGCAGATTTTCAGATCTGTTTTAGAGAGAGTTGGTTGGAGAAGTCCAAATCAGGGCCAGAGAATGACCTAAGAATGAAGAATCATGCACAATAAGGAATCCTGAGCTCATGTCCCACTCCTTAAGCTGTTTTTAGTCTTACAGATAAAGTGTGTAGTGACCGACTGACTTAAACACTTAATACCAGCAGAATTTATTAACAGATTTTATGATGCAGCAAATTATGTTAATATTCCTTGTTCTGAGCTATAACTGGTCAGATTTCTTTTTCTGAGGTAGTATCATACAAATATGGGGTTATGAGTTTTTTTTAAGAATCTCTAGCCAGTTTTATTCCAATTAGTTCTCTTTTTCTGTGTAGTTACATATCTGTTCCTATGTAAAGGGTTATATATGTTGTCTAAACATAAATAGCTTACCTTCTTATATGGAACTTGTTTATCTTCTTCTGTATCTTAGTTTGTTTATTAGACTGTCAGTTTTATTTAAGGGGTAGAGTGTCTGTATTTAAGAGACTTTGAATACTTAAAGTGGTCCTAGGAAGCATCAGAAATGAGCAAATGCTTGTGACTAGTCTTTTGGTCTCTAAATCTGAGAGGGACATTTTTTATTATCTTGAAGTTATATCTTTTTTAGATTACAGGGAAACAAGGCTAATATCATGCATCTGAAAAAAAAAAAAAACAAACCTGAGTTGATTCAGAAGACAATCCTGAAGCACCAGACTTAATCCTTAGGGCAGTCCAACTACTCTGCTGAATATTTCCCATGCATTTTAAACCTCTTCACATTCACATTTTTAAAAGGTTCTACTGTCTATCCATGTTAACCTACCCACTTAACAAGTGATCAATACTGTATTAATTGGAGGGATTTTTTGATCCTAGAAACATCATTAATTTAACTTTGTATGAACATCCTGTCTGACCTGTAGGACATAGCAAATCAGGTTATATATATATATATATATATATATATACAAATATATATAGTACGTGCATTGATTGCATAGGCAGTGGAAAGTGCTAGGGACTTCTGATGGCCTCCTGAGGACAATTTAGAATGCCTTTGTGAGGATTTTTCCATTAATTGAGTAAGAAAACTAGACATTTCTGTGGAAAGTTTAAGTGCTTGTACACTTTTAGTGAGAAATCAGATAGAAATGACCTGCGTGAATATCTGACTGAGCGTATGATTCTAGGAGTCACATCTGATTATACAGTCAGCTAGGGATTTAGAATTCAGAACATTTGCAAATGTTCTAAAATGTCTAATACATAGCTTTTTTTTTTTTTTTTTTTTTTATAGTATAGCCTGCTGGTCAAAACACTTCCCAGATGTGGGAAATTTGGATTAAAGGTTCACCTCTTCCAGAGGGGGGTGTGAATCCATTCCTCTTTATTTTGCAACAGTTCTTCAGACATAAGACTATGTGATACTTTAGGTCATGACAATCTTCATCCTTAAAATTAAGCCAGGCTACAAAGGAAAGAGTGCAATTCCAAAGCGTCAGGAGTCAAGCAAGTGGAGCAGAAGGCCAGCTTGGCTGAGCAGGGATCTTCTAGAGCTTAGGTGGAAAAGGAAAGTGTACAAACATTGGAAGCAAGGACAGGTGACACAGGAGGACTACAGAGGTGCTGTTTGCCACTGCAGGGAGAAAATTCATGCAACCCAAGCTCAATTAGCATTCAAGCTGGCCAGCACTGTGAAGGACAACAAAAAGGGCTTTTTTGAATATGTTAACAGTAAAAGGAGGATCAGAGATAACATTGGTCCATTACTTGATGAAGTTGGTCACCTCACAAATAGGGACATAGACAAAGCGGAGACATTTAATGCCTTCTTCGCCTCTGTCTTTAGCACCGATGATGAGCCCTGGGACCCTTGGAGCCCTGTGTTGGATGACCATGGCTGTGGGGATGATAAACTCCCAGCCGACTCAAGTTGTTTGAGACTTGCTGCTCCAGCTGGATGCACATAATTCTATGGGGCCCAGTGGGATCCACCCCAGGGTACTGGAAGAGCTGGCCAATGTCATTGCAGTATCTCTCTCCATTATTTTTCAACGGTCTTGGGAGTCTGGAAAGATCCCAATCAACTGGAAGCTGGCAAATGTTGTCCTAGTTTTCAAGAAGGGCAAGAAGGAAGACCCTGGTAATTACAGGCCTGTCAGTCTCACTTCAGCACCTGATAAAATTCTGGAGAAGGCTATTTTGGGAGTTATTGAAAAATACTTGAGAGACGATAAAGTCACTGGTCATAGCCACCACGGTTACACAAGGGCAAAGTCCTGTTTAAGTAACCTAATTTCCTCTTATGACAAGGTCACCCATCTAGTTAACCAAAGGAAGCCAGTAGTTGTGATGTTTTTGGATTTTAGCAAAGTTTTTGATACTATGTCTCACAGTATCCTTCTGGATAAACTGTCCAGCACACAGCTAGACAAGTCCATGATACGTTGGGTGAACAATTGGCTGATGGGTTGGGCTCAGAGGGTTATAATAAATGGGGTTACATCAAGCTGGTGGCCAGTCACCAGTGGGGTTCCCCAGGGCTCAATTTTAGGCCCAGTTCTCTTCAATATTTTTATAAATTATCTGGACGCAGGAATCAAATGTACATTAAGTACGTTTGCCAGTGATACTAAACTAGGAGGAGGTGTGGACTCCCTCGAGGCTAGAGAGGCCTTACACAGAGATCTAGACTAGAGAGCTGGGCAATCACCAGCTATATGAAATGTAACGAGAGCAAGTGCCGGATTCTGCACCTGGGATGCGGTAATCCTGGTTATACGTACAAAATGGGGGATGAGAGGCTGGAGGACAGCCCTGTGGAAAGAGATCTGGGGGTTTGGGTTGGTGGCAAGCTGAACATGAGTCAACAGTGTGCCCTGGCAGCAAAAAGGGCCAAACATGTCCTGGGGTATATCAAGCACAGCATAGCTAACCGGTCAAGGGAGGTGATTGTCCCACTCTACACTGCACTGGCGCGGCCTTACCTCGAGTACTGTGTGCAGTTTTGGGCATCTCGATATAAGAAGAACATCAAACTATTAGAGTGTGTCCAGAGGAGGGCAACGAAGATGGTGAAAGGTCTTGAGGGCCAGACTTCGGAGGAGCAGCTGAGGTCACTTGGCTTGTTCAGCTTGGAGAAGAGAAGGCTGAGGAGTGACCTCATCGCAGTCCACAACTTTCTCAAGGGTGACAGCGGAGAGGGAGGTGCTGATCTCCTCTCTCTGGTGACCAGCAATAGGACACGAGGAAATGGAATGAAGTTGCATCAGGGGAAGTTCACACTGGACATTGGAAAAAGGTTCTTCTCTGAAACGGTGCTCACTCTCTGTAACAGGCTCCCCAGGGAAGTGATCATGACACTAAGCCTGTCAGAGTTCAAGGAGCATCTGGACAACACTCTTAGTCATATGATTTAGTTTTAGGTAGTCCTGTGAGGAGCAGGGAGTTGGACTCGATGATCCTTTTGGGTCCTTTCACCTGGAGATATTCTGTGATTCTTTAGGTACTGGACAACTCTGATGAGGTTCCCCCTGAGCCTTCTGTTCTCCAGGGAGAAAAGCCCTAACTCCTTCTGTCTTTCCTCATAGGTCAGGTTCTCCGGGAAAAAAAATCACTATTATGTCTTAGAGTCACAAGGGCACTACACGAAGCCTAGGGGAGACCGAAGTCAAGTTGTACAAAGTGAATCCAGATATTCTGCTCTAGTTCAGTGTGGAATAGAGCTAATCAGTACCATTTTGCTAGGGTAACACAGAGCTCCTCCTGAAAAAGAAGGCTTAACCATTGTTTGTTTTTCTAAAATGTTTGTGATCTTTTGATACAAAGCATTGTACAAAAATCAGTATAGCTTTTATCCTACCTTCTGAAAAAAAAAAAAAAAAAAAAACCAAACAAATTACAGAGGGATTTTTTTGTTTGTTTGTTTGGTTTTGGAAATATATAAGTGTGTGCATGTATACTGAAGTTACTGGTGCATAGAAATGAATGAATACAGTCAAGACTCTGAAATGGAAGGTTTTACTCCTGAGTGTGCAGCTGTAATTTCACATATATTTGAAAGAAGATTTTTATACCAAGGAAAGATAATAATCTTTAATTTTGGATTACTTTTCCAATAGCAATTGTTAGATTATATTATTATGGATTATAACTTCATTACAATTACAGTTCCTCTGTTTCTCTACTGTCAGCTTCCCATTGCAGAACATATTTTAGATTTTTTTATTCCAAATCTTCTTAAGCAATTCCTATTCAGAATTCACATTTTTAAACTCCTTGAGCTTGTGCCACATGATAGCTTATTCAATGCAATAAGTTTTGTTGTTGATACCAAAATAAAAGTGCTATCTTCTTACAAAGAAAAAGTGGTGGTTGTTCTGCCACATTGGGAAGGACGGGTAGAGTCTGAGATTACAAGTAGTAAAGGAGCAAAGGTGTGAATTATCTCTGAATAAGAGAGTGTTGAGAGGTACTGAAATAATCACAGGGTTAATGTTAAGCATGATCTTTTGTGCTTTGCTAGGTTGAGGTCAGAGTTTAAGATCCCTCATCTCAGTAGTCAAATAGAGATTTTGCAAGACTCTTACTGAAGACAATTAAAGAACAAAGAAAATGTGCCCAGATAATAATACAGACTATGCAATATGCACAATAGATATATTTTCATTTTATTATCTTCCACTGCCAGATTTAAGAACGTTCTGTGTAATCATAAACATGTGACAGTCATAGACACGTATATGATAGTACATTTCAGGGTTATTTTTTAATAGTCTTTGGAAAGATGAAAGTCTTGAGCAAGATGTACTGTTCCTTAATGTAGCAACACAGAATAATTCTGCTGTCAGAAGTAGCCAGCTTCATTTTAACAGCAGTCATTTAGTTTCAGAAAGTTGACCAGAGGGAAGAAGGTGGTTGATAACTTGAAATTAGATCTATTATTCAGGGCTGCTGTTTGACTCCAAACAGTCAAAAGTGAGTAGCAAAATTTTAAAATCAATATGTTATCAGAACAACAGCCAGCAATGTTCACCTGACACTGTGAAAACACAATTAGATATTTACGAGCTACAGCACCAAATGAAGGAGGAGGTGCATTAAAACCAGAGAAGACTGCAGCAGTTTACAGGAAATTGAACAGGATCAGTCCATCACAAACAAGTTAATAACTCAGTAATAAAAAAGATCAGTGAATTTTTCTTTTTCCTCTTTATTGATTTCACATAGGTTGGAAAAGTCTTATCACTAACAAGTCAAAGTACAATCTAATGATGTCTATTACAAAAGCGTTTCTGTACAGTACGTTTTACTGCTAAAGCAAATACATGCCTATATGCAAAAATGTTAAAACATTAATATTCCAAAGCTCATGTAAACTATACTTTAATAGCTATTTGTCATGGTTAAAAAGATGTTAATATGTCATTGATGTTACCCTTCAAAGTGTGTCTTCTTTGTACAGTCTGAATTTTAATAACATTACAAGGGTTACATTGTTTTGTTTTCTTTTGTTTTGTTTTTGGGGAGGAGTAAAAATAATTCCTTTATTTTGGTTGTGTTTTTTATGTTGCTGAACCAGTGTTTAACTATTCATTTTATCACTCCAAGCTATCTTTGGGAACCTGTTTTACATCATATAACTTTTAGTTTGATGATAGTTACAAAAGTGGGTTTCTCTGATTTACGTTTGGCTTTAAAAATAATTCAGCATATTCTTTTCTAATCTTGTACATACATTCTGCTCTGTAATGGTCACTGTTAAAATGTTCACTCTTACTTCAGTAACTTACTATAAAATTGTATAGTTCATAAAAATGCCAAAATATTGAGATAAGTTAATATGCTATACCTGTCAAAGCTTTGAAGATTTATTAAAAAAAATGCATATGGGCAATATTATGTAAGTAAAATGAAGCTTAGGCAGGTACAGGTAATTTTGCATGTATAATCTGACAGAAAAGGAAATTGTCTGATGCACTATGCGCTAGTTCCTAATGAAAAGATGAATCCCATACCAAGTTATTCATAACATATAATTTTAAACATCTTTTATAAATAATTAAGATAGTAGACATCAATTATTTGTATAACCAATTAAAAGTTTACTTCAGAGAACAATTTTGAGATGACATATATCTAATTCAGCTCCTGGTGGAATTTAACTTGTGGAGGAATCTGCTTTTTGCCACAGATTATATAGGAAACAAAATGAAATGACCCTTATAATATATGCCTTTAGATTAAGGTCCTAAAATTAAGAAGTCTGAAACTGTTCTTGGACCATGTTTAATAAAACAAGTTATTTAAGGGCAAGTGTGTGAAAGTAAAATAGGAAAATTAGGATTTTCTGGAAAATTAATTTTGAATTAAATTAACATTTCAATATGTTGTGGGTTTTGGTTTTTTTTTCTTTTCTTTCTTTTTATAACTTTATGATTCTTTTTGGATAAAATATCACTGATTACTCCTTGGCTCTAGACTTCACAAATAACTTGATCAGCGGGTCAAGAAAACTGTATTAGATTAGAATGTGATACATTTTAATAATAACACAAAATAATATAAATTTTCAATATTCTAGTCACATTGTAATTAGGTATGATTTACAATATTTGTAAAAGTTTGCATATCCTATTTTAAACGGATGCTCTTTTAATCACCGGTGTATTTCAATCAATCTGTATTTTATAATTGTTTTTTAAATACATACTTTAATTACTAAACCAGTAATATTTTTCTATTGTTTTTTAACATGGGAAATAATTAAAAATGTACTTAATCTTGTTAGAGATTTATTTGAGACCTAGAAAAGTGAGTCAGAAGAAAAGAGTCAGCCCTTTCTAAATCACTACTTTGTTGTTCTTGTTTTGAAGGAGAGTCTAAAGTATTTCCAAGTCTTAATGTATTAGGTATGAGATAGCTGTTAAGCATTTCTGTAATCCTCACTAGCACACAGTAAAGTGACCTGCGTTATTGTCTTCTTTTATCCCTAGCTCAAATGTCTTCCTAGTTCCAGTTCTAATTCTTCAGCCCAATCCTAGTCCTATGCAAGTGTCTTCCTTTTAGAAGGAAGTCTAAAGTGAATGAAGGACTGAAATGATTGCATTTTTAACATGTAAATATTGAAGCAAAAAAAAAAAAAAATTGTACTCCATGTATTAATCTTTAATTCTTACTAGCAAATTAGGATGACAAATGAATAGGTTGCCCTCAAAAGTTTTAGTTATGTTGACATTTCAAATGGACATGATCTTTAAAATATGTTCCTTATTTGACAGGAGAGAGAGATTCTATCTTATATCAACCAAGCATTTTAGTACCATAATTTATGACTATAGCTATATAAATAAAATATGCCAGAGTACATTTACTCTCCTTAAGGTGAATTGGCATAGTTCAACTTGCAACCTAGGTTAGATAGATAGGTTAGACAGCTAACCTGTGTTTGTGCCCAAAACAGAACTGTTTGAAAGAATACTTGTTCACATAGGACACAATAATCCCCAAGACTTTGTTAGCAGTTAGCATAAATGACCTTGTGCTAGTGGTTGTACCAGGTTGTAACCTCATTAAACTTACTAGAACATATGTGTTCCATGTGGTCTGTCATCTTATCATTGCAATCCTTAAATAAAGCATTTTTCCTTCATATAAGGTATATAGACTTTTAGGGTGGTCTTTTTGTTTATTTGCTTGTGTTTCATTTGCTATCCTGTTACCTCCAAGCCTGTTAATTTTATCTCTTATCCACAGCACATTTTTAAGAAATTATGTTTCTTAACAGAAAAATTATATTAACTACCTCAATTTTAGGGTGCTAAAGGATGAAAGAATGCAGCTGTCTTTTTTCTAGTACATTAAAAAAAAAAAAAAAAAAGGAAATAAAAAAAATCTTAAGAGAAACTATGGAGACCAGTTTTTCAGAAACAGTACAAAAGGTTCAAAAGCACATGCATAACTTTGAGGACAGTACTACAATCAGACTTCTACTAGAGAAATAAGTTCTGGGAAGTTTTGCACAGCCTCACAGCTTCATCCCACTTTCTTTGCAACTTTTGTCAATTAGTAGTCATGGAGATAGTCAGGAAAACAGACACCTGTAAATCATTGTGGAATGAAAGTGCAGATGTCTATCAGCTGTATCTGCTAAATGCAAAAGTAATGTAATCTGAAACTATAATAAAAACTGAGACATATTCATGTATTTGGTAAAATAGGTAAGAAAACTTTGTTTCAATTCTTTGTTCCATAATATTTTGAGATAAGATAATGCACTCAAGAACCTGAAAACAGCCACTTATAATTAATAACATTTTAAAAGGATCACCAGAAAACCCTCACAACCCCATAATGATTTATTAGTTGTATAAATTTAGTTAAATGGTGTGGCAGGTATAATTATTGCATTCTGAAATTTACAGATGGTTAATTTGATTTCAGACTTTAAAAAATGACTTTGAAAATAATTTGTTTCTGTCCTAGTTTTGGCTGGGATAGAGTTAATTTTCTTCCTAGTAGCTTGGTATTGTGCTGTGGTTTGGATTTAGTATGAGAATAATGTTGATAACACATTGATGTTTTAGTTGTTGCAAAGTAGTGCTTCCATTAGTCAAGGACTTTTCAGCTTCCCATGCTCTGCCCGGTGCACAAGAAGCTGGGAGGGAGCACAGCCAGGATAGCTGACTCAAACTGGCCAAAGGGCTATTCCATACCGTATGATGTCATGCTCAGTATATAAACTGGGGGGAGTTGGCTGGGGGGTAGTGATTGCTGCTTGGGGATTGGCTGGGTATTGGTTGGTGGGTGGTAAGCAATTGCATTGTGCATCACTTGTTTTGTGTATTCTTTTATTATTATTATTTCTTCCTCTGCTGTCCTGTTAAACTGTCTTTATCTCAACCCACAGCTTTTACTTTATTTTGCTGATTATTTTCCCTATCCCACCAGGGGAAGAAGGGTGAATGAGTGGCTGTGTGTTGCTTAGTTGCTGACTGGGGTTAAACCACAACAGTTCTGTAAGTAGCAACACAGAGAAAAGCTATGTTTTGGTGTGCTAAAGATGATAAAATAATGTAGGTGTTTATCAGTGGAATATCTGATCTGATTGTAACTGGTAATGCTCTATTACAGTTGCTAATAATTTATATACCTAAAGTGAAGATTTTATTTTGTTTTCTATTTGTCTGTTTAGTATTAAAAACAATGGAGATACTTGAAAATACTGTTGTACACATGGGATTGTAGGTATTTTTTTTATATCATCAGTTAAAAGGATTAAAAAAGAAAAAAGTTAAAGCTGTTTCAATTTAGAATATTAAGTCATTTATAATTTTGTTAATTTTAAGAATGTAAGGCTATTATTTTTAAATAAAAACAGATTTTTCTTTTTTTTTTAATTTTGGGAGACTGCAAGAGCACTAATTAATTGAGGATAACTTCTTACTGTAGGGTTATTATCTGGATGTTGTCCTTAGCTGCTTTTTTATTTATCTTCAGAAACATTTCACAAGAATGTAATGGTTCTTCTAACTGACTTAGTTCACTGAACAAATCATAGGCATTAACAATAAGATTCAGCTTCAATTTATGGTAATAACCCAAATAGTTTGCAGTTTCTGAGTAGCAGGTACAAATCTATACCTATAATCTATGTACCTGCTATTTATTGGAACTAACTTATTTTTTTCTAGACAGATGTGCTTGGTAATACAGATTCATGTCTAATATGAAGTAGACAGGTGGCATCTTAGAATATATGATAATTAGAAATTATTCTGATACTTGTTGTTAGTAGCCGTAGTTACACACTTAAATGCCTCTGAAGCCAGTCACTCTTCAATAACATAATTTGTTCTTTTGATTTTTTCTCAATTTTTAACTGCATTTGAATAGACTTCTTGTAGAAATTTTGTCATTCATTATTTTAGAGAAAACTGTCCTTGAACATAGTTTCCTACTTATTATCTTAAAAGTGCTTTTTAGGAAAAATTAGGAAAAAAAAATATTCATATCCATATAAATTCTTAGAAAATTGATAATGTTCAAAAGTTTGCCACCTGTATACAGTAATGTCCCAGATAGATATTTTGTAAGTTAACTATATAGCTGCCATATAGTAGATTTTGAGCATATTGCAATGGGCGATGAGATTTGCCAACAGTCACAAAAAACCTTTATTCATGACTCGCGTGTTTATTTTTAGAACACATTTCATGAATATATAACTGCACTTCTGGTAAACTATTTCAGTGTTTACATAGTAGAATCTATGCATTTGAGGATAGATGTGTCTACATTCAACTTCTGAGTTCAAATAACATTTGTACCTTTTCTTTTTAAAGGAGGTTTCAATTTTTTAAGTTAAAGTTTATTTCAATAGGAAAACAAACATATTTTCAAAAAAAAAAAAAAAATCCCTGAGTACTTTGTGAGTTCTTAAAGGTAAGTGTATACAATTAGCTATTTGCCTCCTTCTACTTATTTCTTTTTTTTAAATTTATTTTATTCCTTTTTTTATTATTGTTTTGCTTTCCAATTTTCTTGTCATTACTGAAAATTTGGCGGGGGGGGAAAGGATTATTAGTGAAGTAAGAAAAATTGATCAAAAACATTAATGAAATAAATATAAAAGTGAAAAATGAGATATGATAAGTAAAGTTTTGTTTAGCAAAAACATGTATGTATTTATCCGGAAGTGTGGAAGTGTTACTTTTTAAACCTTTAAAGATTTGAAAATCAAAAAGTTAGGGTTTTTTTTCTCTCTGATTATTGCAGACAATAACACAATGTATAGGTCAAATATCTTTGCCTTAAACAGCAATCATGTAGAAAGATCTCGGAAATATGCAGGCTATACAATATGTAACTCAGCCTCTGGTATAGATTATGTTCTAGGATTGCTTTCCGAGGAAAATACTGGATTTTCTACAGTATCTTAGCTCTAGAACATAACCTTCATTTGAACCAGTACAGTGTGTATAATCAGGAGATTAGTTCACATGTAAATAACAGGAAAAATTACTTGACAGTATAAACACATATTTCTCAACTAGACTCTGGCTTTCTGTTCTTGATGTATCAATTTTCATTCATCAATTTATCATTTTTTCATTACTATTTTCCATTTTATTGAAGGGATTTTTAGGAGCTATGAGGAAGATACTAGCATTATTATTAGTACTTTTAATTGCATTATTGAACAGTACTTTTGGTTAGTATTATTGAGTACTGTTGTTTAGTACTATTGAATAGTATTAGTGGTTAATGATTTAAATAATGTTATTAGTACTCTTTTTTTTTTTTTTTTTTTGCGAAGAAGTTTTTACCTATACATCCATGCTACATCTACACTGCTGAAAGCATTCTAGATGTCTGGTTTAGTGCTGGGAAGCCTGACAGGGTGGCGGGAGCCCACAAGGTGTGTGTTCCTCTGTACTTTTTGTGGAAGGAGTTCCTGGAGTGTGCTATCACCCAAACTCTCTATGGTGTTTTTCTAGGAGACATCACACTGAAGCCCCATACAGAGTCAAGGTGTGAAATAACAGCTCTGCTTTCTCTGCACTGCTGGATGGTGATCTCCCCCACTAGACTAGTAAGAATGCTTAGCCATTACTTGGAAAAATGCTGGTTAGCACATGCAAAAATCATGTCGAGGAGCATGCTCATATTTAAATGGTATGGATGATCTGGGCCAGTATCTGAGATAATTTCTTGGACTGGTTTTGTTATGACCTTCCTGTGGAGACTCAGTCCTATACTGGAAACAAAGACATATTCTATACATATCTGGGAAAAGAAAAATTTACGGGAGAACTAACTGCCAGTTCACTTAAATATCTATGACTGTTGCCTTGTCTTTTTTCCTCCAATCCCATCCAAAAGGAGGCAGGCATCCTACTTCTCACTGTAGAATAGCTCTAGCATTTCTGAAAACAGTCTTATTTGCTTCGGTAATTAACATTATATTTATTGAAAACAAACCTACATGAAGAATCTTGATTTTTTTTTTTTTTTTTAAATAATCTCAAAGGATATGTAGCTTACATGGTGCAGTAATGCTTGAAAATAATGTCCTATTTTCCTCTGAAAATAAAGGTCATTTAAAACTTTTAAGAACACTTAGTTGGAAGAAATTCTTATGAAACTGAAAGAAGTCTGTTAGAATGTGGCAGTTTTCCCTTGTATAGGTAAAGGTTGCTTTTTTTGCATTAACCTTTTCTTATTGTTTTAACAGACTTT
The DNA here is from genome assembly GCF_965183815.1 of Platalea leucorodia. Classification (NCBI taxonomy): domain Eukaryota; kingdom Metazoa; phylum Chordata; class Aves; order Pelecaniformes; family Threskiornithidae; genus Platalea; species Platalea leucorodia. The sequence goes on from NC_138824.1 coordinate 49,099,122, forward strand.
CCTTCCCTGGAGTTTTAAGCTTTTCAGAACCATCCACTAGTCCATGTCTAATAATGGCAGACTCTTAAAAAGAAAAAGCAACAACAAAATCAGAGGCAGCTGAAATAAGCTTTGAAGAGAAGCAATTTTTTTACCATTTTTTTTCAGATTACATTGCAAACAAACAAATGAACATAAAAGGCTGACATGCATTCAAAGTCAGAGGAATTCCCTGTAATAAATAAAAAGTAGAAGTTTTTCCAAAATTTTTTTTTGAGGAATATATCCATGCTTTGACTGCTGGAACTCTTACATAGGCAGAAACTGAAATTCACTATAAATGCTGAACTGGCAGAAAATTAATGAACAACAAAATTCCTTTTGAAGACTTGATGGAATAATAAGAGTTTTTAGAATTAACAAAAACCCTGAAAATTGATTAATTTAACATATGTTGTTCAGGTGTACAGACAAGGTGGTTGTGATTAGCAGTAAAAGCAAGCTGGAAATTCCTCATTAACATTTCCTTCTCTAACAATTTTTCAGTTCAAAAATTGAGCAGGGCTCTTTTCCTTAGCACTGTGAGTCCATAGGATAATTCAGGTGGGAAGGTACCTCAGGAGGTTTCTAGTTCAAATTCCTGCTCAAAGAAGGGGCAGCTCTGAGATCAGACCAAGTTGCTCAGGGTTTTGTCTAATTGGATCTTGGGATCAGACCAAGTTGCTCAGGGTTCTGCCCAACTGGATCTTGAAAGTTACCAGGTTTTCACAACTTCTCAGGGCAACCTGCCCCACTGCTTGACTGCTTTCAAGGTGAAATAGATTTCTCATCTGCCCATTGCCTCTTATCTTCCCACTAGGCACCTGTGAAGAGCCTGGCTCTGTCTCATTATCTGCCCATTGCCTCTTATCTTCCCACTATGCACCTGTGAAGAGCCTGGCTCTGTCTCCTTGCTGACCTTTAGTGTTAGGAAATACTAAATTTATAAATACCTTATAAGACTATTCTTATATTGGATCAACCTATTATTAAAACTGTAGATTTGATTCCCTTCAAGATGTTGAGTTTCTGACTCTCAATATTTGTATCTAGTATAGGTATAGAAATAACTTCCTGGAAGTTAAATATAGTTTTCTGAAACTGTAACTGCAACCACATTAAACAGTTTTCATTCATAAAGCCAAGATTTTTTTTTTTTTTTCTCCAGTTTAGACAAAGATTTCTGTTTTAACATAGACAATACTACTTTTTTTGAGAAATAATGACTGGAACTATTTAACTTTAGATCAAAAAACAAAGTGTGTATGTAGTGAGTCAATAAAATTTTTAATATCAAGGCTACTTAAATACCAAATGTGGCCAAAAACCTATGACTCTAACAGGAATAACAATCAGTGTATTATCTTGTTGATTTTTCCTTTCTAATCCCAATCTTCTTACGTAGTTACTGAGTTGAAATTTTTCAATGCCTACAGTACTTTTATTTATGTATAAACATGATCTCTTTCTAGTTAGTTTCAGAAGTAATGCTAAAAAAAAAAAAAGGGTCTGCAGGTTTCTATTGTGCCTTGCCTTCAAAAATATGTTAAAGTGTATTATTAATACATAACAGAATTTAAAGGAATATGTTAGCAATAGACAGCTTTTCTTATTGGATAGACTTGCAGCTTAAAAATACATTACCCACAGTCTCAGTAATTTTCAGGTATTCAAGTGAACAAAATATCACGTATATTTTTCTTCTGAAAGGTTGCAAAAAAATCCCAGGCTATACTAGTACAGGGAATACTGCTGTCTTGCCATTTGAACTCCTCCAAAGACAAAAAGTAGCAATTGTTTCTTTATAACACTTCTACCATCACTAAGTCATTTTTAGAGAGTGAGATGGATCATCCTGTTTAAATACAAGTGTCAGCGTGTTGATGTATGAAAGCAAGCTATTCCACAGCCATTCCCTTGTTAATTCAGGGAGGTCATTATTATCCATTTCTATTTCTGTTACTAGATGAGCTTCTGTGAAAGCTCTGTGACTGCAGTGAATGTGCTCTCTGAATATCAATATCCGCTTGATCTTGAAGGTTGCTACTGGGTACAATTAATGTCAGAAATGTTTTACATATATCTCCATGTCAGCCATACTGCTTAACAGGCTCTTGTTTCATAGTTGTTCAGCGTTATTTGTATATGTTTTAATTTTGGAATAATACACCACCTAACTAATTCTGTTTTAGTGAATTACAGCACAAAATCAAGTAACTCACTAAATACAATGCAGTATGCTCCTGGGTAACTGTTTTGTGACTATAAGAGGAAGAAGTGTTGTTTGGTTATTTCACACTCATGCACAAAACCAGACTTAAAATTCTGAGATTAAAGTGCTGGAATTTGCCACACTTAAACAGATATCTATGTTTGAAATAATTATCATAGACTCCCCTTATGATCAAGGGAGAGAGGAAATAGGCATGTCTAGGGTGAAATTTATGTGGTCTGTTACAAATGGCAACATTACAGTGGGAAGAATATAATTCTCTTTAAAAGCTCTCCATTTAGGGATGTGGACTGAGATGCTCAGATGCAAATGTCTCCATAGCGAGTATCTACACTTGGACAGATGAAAACTGAAGTGTCTGAAACATCTACAAAGTGCTGCTATGTTTTTTTGTTTGAAGAAAAGTTAAAACTCATTTAGCATCACAAAAAAAAAAAAAACCAAACTTGGCTTTGTCTGCTTTTTGTTGCTTAAACCCAAGTTAAAGGGGTGGGGAATATTGCCTAAATTTATTATTTTTAAACAAGGGTGAAGGAGTGCTTGACACATGAGGCTAACTCTCTGAATGCTCTGTGGTGATACAGTATGTTTTCTTCCTTATACACTGCAGCAGTAGAAAATGACCTAGCTGCCTCAGTGTTGAGCTGAGAGGGTAAACAAACCAAACCAAACAAAAAAATATAGTCAACAAATTTATAGGTGCATGTAACTGCAACAGAAATTGAAGTCCATACAGATATAACTTTGCCTTTATATAAACTAGTTTTGCATTACCTTTTAAGAATTCCTTCATGGTCAAATCTACAGGTAATTGCACTATAGGCTTGCTGTGCTGAACAGGAGATAATAATCAGGTGAATTGCCTGCTGTGTGTTGGACCACTTTAAAGTGCAGACAGGCTTCAGTATTCTGTGCCTGACTTAGTCAAATCTATTAGTATCACTTAGTTTTGTGACACATCATGAACCCAATATAGACAGACAAGATATTTCCACAAGATATGTCACCTGCTGCTAAAGCAGATGAAATTTGTAAATAGGTCTGCTTAAAGTTTCTTACAAAAGTAATATAGACATGCATAGCCAAGTAGTTTTAGCTGACCACACTTCAGATTTCTGTCGAGATGGTCCAGTTAAATTATTGAAGAGACAGAGTACATCATGTTATTTTATTGATAAAACCATAAAATATAAATAAATCCTTTAATAAGAAGAATTGATTTTATGGAATGACGAGATTATGCAAAGTTCTTTGGGAAAATGAAACATCTGTGTGCACACAAAGAAAATGGAAAAAAAAGTCATAAATCAGTAGCACACAAGATATTAATGATGAAGAGTGAGAGGAAAAGAGAAAGACGGGAAGAAGATTCAAATGTTTGATCTGGTAAGTATATTGAAGAGTACTCTTTTCTTCACTATCTTTAAAAGTATCCATGTATAATTTCTGTAAAGAAAAAGCCAGTTATCTTCACACATGGTAAGGAACATATCACAGATCGTATCAAATGTAGCTGTTGGGAGACAGGGCATTTTAAAAGAAAGAAACATTCTTTTGAAACTATTATCAGGTAACTAGGCCATTTGCAGCTGTTAAGGATCTGGTCTTATAACTTTTAGTGGCATCTTTTGTGAACAAGTGAAAATAATAGGTGGGAGCTTTTAAATGAACATCAGTTTATAGACTAAAATAAAGGCCCCAATGTTTTCCTAATTTTCTACAGGCTTACCTCATTTGTTTATACAAATAGCACAATATATAACATGCATCAACTACTTGAAAAAATAGAAAATATGTACTTGAGAGAGACTAAGGTTCAATCCCACAGTTTACCTGTGACATCATTGGTGTTTAAAGTCTTTTGTGTTATATATATTCCTTTGTATGATACCCAATGGCAGTCTATTCAATTGCATTTGAGCTATGCTTAATTGTATTTCTTATCTGCTTGTATTCTTGAAACAAGCTGCCTTAGAATTAACAGGACCTGGGGGGGGGGGGAATCCAACAGTCTTTTGATAAACTAACCTACTAGACTGAAGATATTGAGAGAGAAACAGAGATCAGTTTTGATAGGGATAACTATCAAAAACTATCAATATCTATAAAAATATCAAAAAATATGGAAAACTATCAACTGGAGAAACTGCAAAAGGCATGAAAGCAAGATGGCTCAAACAAAAGGAAATCTGAGCCTTTAGCATAGTAGTTGGACAACATAACTGGGAGAAGTTACTGTTTTTAGCCAATGACATCCAATTAGATACACATTAAAAATCCAGATAAATTATGAAAACAAACAAAATGCCAAATGGTGAAAGCTGAATGTCCTCATGCAGGATCTTCTAGCTAAGTTATACTGGATCAGTTTCTGGATTTTACCCCAAGGTATTAGTCAGTGTTGAAAATAAATATTAATCTTCAAAATCACTCATGTATTTCTGAAAATTCACCTGTGAGTCATTAGTTCTCTCTAGAAGAGATGGGACTTATTGCTAACATACACCAACTGTTGATGAACATAAAAGGTGTTTTAGATGGTATCTGAAATGTTTTTTGAACTGTTTTATTTGACTGCTTTTGAAAATACGTTTGCTGCTGTTACTCTTAGCATGTGGTAATAGCTATTTGCCATGTATAGAAGGCTGGTGATGTTCCTCTGTTCAAAACATATGTTCCTTTCCTTCTGGAACAAAGCTTTCTCTGCTTGTGATGGCTTTGTCATGAAACTGGACAGAGCAGACAGAATAAGGTGGAAGTTGTTCAATATATGAGTGTTCCTTTTGACAGGTTTAGTTTTTTTTTTTTTTTTGTTTTTTTTTTTTTTTGTTTGTTTGTTTTTTTTTCTTCTTTTCTTCTTCCCCCTTTGAAATCAGACTGGTATCCTGTGGAATACATTCTCTTCTCCACTCCACTCTCTCTCAGTATTATGTTGCTGATATGTTTGTTCCTGTACTGTATTTCACTATAAGGGTTAAGTAGGCTTATAAAATAGCCTGATGTAAAAAAAATATGGTTTTGCACTGGGTTTGATGAATTATTATACCATTTGGGGTAAAGTATGGAAACTTGATGTGCCTGTTTTCCTGGTTCCATGTCACTATGTAGGAGTGAAGTGATGATTACTTATTCTTCCTCTCTCTCCCTCATTTCCAGGATGGACTATTTACGCTGTCTGGGATGGGATGAGAACAGAAAATGCCTTCTCTTGACATATTTGCAGAGGGTAAGCTTAACAGATGTCAGGAACAGAAAGTAACCATGACAGCTCTCAAAAGAGGTTGGTTGTTTGGGAATAAATGTGGCAGATGAATCTCTTCCTCTTTTACCTTTATACACAAAAGGCCATACGTGATAAGATTTTTAAAATTTGTATTTCGTACACATGTAGGAATATTTTAACGAAATTAATGTTGCAATACTTATCATGTCACAATATTTTGCATATTGTGTATGCAAAACATACATAGACTCATACCCACACTGGAAGATTCACTTTGTATTAATTTTACTGTGCATATTTTGTATTTATTATTATGCTTTTCTAATTTCATGTCTGGTTTAATGTATTTTTATGGAAAAAGCTAAATTTTACATGAGTGTACACCATTATCTACTCCTGATACACAACTGCAAGAACGAAGCTTTTGTAGTTATTGATGAGTTCAAATTTTGAGTAAATAATTAATTATTAGTTAATAGAAGAAATCAAGTATTATTAGTAGCAGTAAATAAAAGAAATCAAGATGTGTTCCCTGGCAAAAAAAATATATTTTTGCAGCAGGGGAGAAAAATCTGTTAGCCTGGTGACAGAAGTTGTTGTTAGAGCCCAAACTACCTCTAACTGTCAAAAGAAGCAATTGTGGTTTGGTTTTTTTTTTTTTTTCCTCAGAAAGCAGAAACCAATGTAGGAAGATGATATGTCAAGTCTATGAAACAATCCATTTTGCATGTCATAAATACCAACTACTACTTGTCCTTCAACTACTGGAGACACGTAAGTCTTTATTCTCATGATACTGGAAAATCCCATTCAGTGGTGGGGGAAAAAAAAAATAAAAGTTAGGCAGTTTTGAAGACAGTGATGGGGAGAAAAGGAATTTGCACAGTGGGCATTACATGAGTTTCAGTAAAAGTGAAGTGTTGTACTTGTTCAAATCCTTCAGCAGAATGAAAAATACCTTGCAGCATAGATGTTAGAAGCAAATCATTTTCCAAATATTGTTGCAGAACATGGAGGTAAAATAAAAAAATCTTTAACATTGTGCTCAGGTGTTAAGGATCTCTGAGCAAATAGGAGCAGTACAGACATTTTTGTTCTACACGATTTATGGCAGGTAACAACCATTTAGGTTTAACAGATTATAAAAGGAGCTGAGCTTTCTGACATGTAGTTTGTCAACTCGTTTCGTAACAGCAAATTGCCAAGACTGTTATTTCCATGTAAAAGAATTAACTTTCTAGCAAGTTTATAGATTCAGAGTAACCTTTAGTTAACCTATGACAAACAAGTGATTAAGTGTATCTTGAAATAATAAAATTATTTAGCAGTTCAAGGAAGAATGTAGCATAGAAATGAAAAGTGAAATTATAAAGGCTGGTCTAATCAAATCCTGCAGAAATTCAATTGACTTCTGATATTTATTATTACAGGAAATTGCTTGTAGCAAGGAGGTCACCTCTACATCAAGGATATATCAAGACGTAATAATTCAATCTTTCATGGCAGTTCTGACTCTCATGATAAAACCAGAAATATTATGTGGGCTTAATCTCTCCAGTTTTTTAACCCAACATTTAAAGAATACGTTCTGAAAAAGTTCCAAATTATGTAAATGTTTACAAAAATTTATACCTAATATGAACAACTGAAGAGACGGCTCTTTGCATGAGACAATTAAATAATTTCTAAAAGGTGAATATGTCAATATCAGACTATGTGACTTGCATAGGCACTGAAAAAGGAAGCGTGTTATATTAAAAACTGTGGTCTGTGTGCTGGGAGACATCCTCATTCTTATAGGGATGAAGTAGCAGATTTAAGTCTTTTTTTTCAATTGTGTGGGATAACAAGAAGTGAACAATATTTATAGTAGAGCTTTTAACCCATGAGCAATATCTCTGTAGTAGCCAGGTTCAGGGATATTTTTGTTGTATTATTAGTAAAACCACATTCTAGGAAGAAATTGAGTGGATAGACTCATTAGGGTGCATGGCTTTTCTGAGGGTAGTCAGGAACCAAACTGTTCATAAAAGCAATGGAACCACATAGATACACTTTTAAGGACTGCTTGGAACTAATACTGTTCATGCAAACTTCGTGGGTATGCACCTGATGCCACGGGCAGGCTCTCTGAAGGAACTGTGTTGGATTGTAGTACTAACATGACTACAGAAGATTTAGAAAAGAGGTAAACAATAAGATCAAAAAAAAAAAAAATAGCAAGTGTTTCAAACTTATTCAGCATAGTCAAATCCAAAACTGACTGTCAAGAGTTTCAGAAAACTCTCATGGTTAATGGCAGGTAAAGAAAACTGATAAAACTTTTTTGCAACTTTGTGATGTGTTAGATGATGTACATATGGATAAATAACACTCATTATATGTAAGTAGTGCTGAGTTTCAAGTTACAATTCAAGAAAGTGGTCTTGGAGCCATGATTTTTCTGATAACATTAATTCAATAACCATTAGGAGGGGAGACTGTTAGAAAATAGTTGGAAGGGAACAGAGAACAAAACAGGAAATATTGCTACGAAATAAATCTATATTTTTATTGCTGTTAGGGTCATCCCACTTTAAAAAGGGTATCACAGAATCAGAGAAGAAGAAAGGTATGATAAAGGTAATGAATTATTTCCCTATAACAAGAAGTTATGTAGACTGGCACTCCTATTCCTGAAGCATAATACTGAGGCTGATAGAGCCCTTCTCTGATTCCATGTGGAAACCTTATGCCTGAAACTACTGAAGTCCTGACTGAAATTAGTTCAAAATTTGTGTCTAATCATTTATTGGAAGAAGCTAAATTAGGCATATAAGCATAGTTAGAATCTAATATTCATCATTCTAATTAAGCAGCTGCTTAAATAAACCTGCAGATAATTTTGAAGAAAAGGATTTTTCCTTGAAAGAAAATTATATATGCAATGCTGCCATATTTATACATTAAAGCTGCAGTTTTAAATAATCTCTTGAAACGGTCTGTTCTGCCTATCAAACCTAGACAAAATGAAAATGGTTTGTCCTGCTTTTTTACTGGGATGCCTGGACCACCAATGTACTCTGGACAGAGCAGACCAATGACAGGTGAAGCGCTGCTAAAATATTAAAATGTGTCTTCTATATCCTCCGTATATGCATTTCAGGTGGAATTGAAAATACCTTCATTTCATGGGTGATTACTTTTTCCTTGCAGCAAATCTTATAATTCATTAAATATAAGAATATAGCCTGATTGCTCATGCAACATGCCAACCCACAAATTATAAAACATTTACTTTTTAGTGATTTGGTATTCAAGTTCTTTGACAGGCATTAAAAAAAGAAAAAGTAAGAAGAAACAGAAAAAGAGCTTTAGTTAGACACTAACAGAAAAATTAAATGGAAAGAGCATTTGAGTGCAAAACAAACAGATGAAACTGTAGTTGAAGCCTAATCAGGCTCTTTACAGGCTTCTAGATTGCAATTTTCTAATTGTAGCCCTTACGCTTTCAGGTTTCTAAGTGGACCAACGGGGCTCTAATTGTCTATAACCGTCCTTTTCCGTAAGCCTCCTCTGTAGTCCTGTATTTCCAGACCCACCTTGGGCTTTAGTCACCTGTGTTTAAGGTGTGCTGTGACAGGGTTCAGCTGTGCAACCTTGGGTTACACTTAAGTGAAAACATCTAAGTTGTGAGAAAGAGCTGTGAGAAGCCTCATCTAGGTCTTCCACATATGTGACATCAGTCCCATGGGCTTGAGAGTGTTGTTTCAACTCAGGCCCTTGCACTGAGTCCTGGCCTGAGTTATATTTTTGGCATGCTCTGTTCACCTGACTTTACTTCTTGGCTTGGCCTTAGACTCCCAGCTGACCCCTAGTCCCCCATCCCTATTCCAGCCCTGCTCTTCTGGTCAGGTACCGTGGGACTATGCCCCTGGGTGAGTCCCTGCTCTGCTGGCCTCCCTTTACCCTCTGCTCCCATCTCTTGCAGGCAGTCTAATCCCACTGGTCCCCCTAGCTTTCACCCAGATATGTTCTGATACAGTTTCTGCTTTTGTTATTGACTAAACGTTGCACACATTGTAAAAACGAGTAAAATCTGAAAAGAAGCTAATTGATTATTTTTCCTGGGCAGCAATCATAATTTATAAATAAGGGATACAATCTTTTTGTTTTCAATGCCTGGAGGCATTATGAAGTGAATATGTTTGAAGTCTGACAGAAAGAACAGTATATCGTCACTGAATTAAATAAACAGAATGCGAAGACTTGTGACGCTTCAAGTAATTTTGCAGCAAGAAGATGACCCATAAACATTGGCTTCAGAGAAAGAAGAAAAGAAGGAAGGAAGGAAACAGAAAGAAAGAAACAAAGAAAGGAAGAGGGGCAGGAGAATGGGGGGGGGGGGGGGGAGAGAGAGGGGAAGAATAAAAGAAAGTGAAGGAAAGATCAGAAGAAGTAACAAAGGGCTGAAAGAGAAAGAGAAGGAGAGACAGAAAGAAGATTGTGCTCCAGACTGTAGACTTCTAATGTAGGAGTTTAAACCTCTAGATATGAGATAGATAGATATGTCAGTATAAACACCTATCTGTTATAGAACAAGACTGGGTTGCTGAAACATGTATGTTCATTCAAAATATCTTAGGGTTATGAAAGATATCTGTGTGCTCAGGAAAATAACACAAGACATACAGAGTACTGGCATGTTTTTGGACCTTCAGCTAGAGGATATTAGGGAGTCCCTAGAGCATCACAATTGGTAATGGATGCCTAAGTGTAAGCAACTAAATTGAGTCCCTGGTCAATACAGCCAGTGGAGCCTAGGCTGTTCATCTCTCCCTAAAACAAACACCAAGGGCTTGACTCAGTTGCTCAAACTCAGTTGCTTGGTTCCATTTGATATACTTCATGATGCTCCTACGTAACCACAGGGAGAATATGATACATGAACAGTGGAGACCTATGCCCTTCTACAGGAATAACTGGATACCAGGCAAGATAGTCTAAGAAATATGAAATCACACTGTGTGATTAGGGTCAGGAAACAGAACCAAGACCAGTATAACTATAAGCCAAGAAAACAGGACAAAAAGGACACAACTGAGAACAGCTGTTTTAAAAGTGACTTAAAAGTTGTCTCTGTCTTCTCCTTTCAACTTCATAAATACAATAATTCCTTTTGATACAACTTTAAATGATAGGTTCAGGTTGATTATATAAGTGATCCTACTGTAATCAACCCAAGATTTATTATTTCTGCATGCCCATAAAAAAAAACCAAAAAACAAACAAACAAACAAAAAAACCAGAATGAAACTTCACTTCAGTATTTCAGAGGATGAAATGGAGGATTTTTAGTTTTTCAGAATCTCCAATTGAAATAATATGTCTGCCTAGTTATCCATAAACACTAGTAGACAAGTCCATAGGTTATACATAGAACATTATCAGTGTATAGTGCTGTATGACTAACACCTTGGAAGGCACAGATTTGCAATGAGTGTTCTGCACTGTCCAAACCACATCAGCATAGAGCTTTTACAGTAGAGCTATCTTGTCCTAGACATATGAGGTGTGTACTACATCATTGGCCTTCACATAAGCAACTGACATGTCTGGGATTTATAAATAACCAGAAATTCTAGCAGTTTTATATAATGAGCAAGTCAGGACTGCTTACAGTATGTCTAGAAATCTTTGACAAATGTGCGGTGTCATCAAATTTTACATGTATCTAATTTCTGGACACAAAACTGGATATATCAAGGGAACTCCAAGTCACATTAATCTTGAATTTGAATTTCCTTCAGTCTTTTCCTAGCTGAATCTGGTGTGAGGAATTTTAAAATCCCAGTGCACACAGTAAGGAAGGTTATCACTGGGATCCTGATGTCACTAATTGCTCTTTTTCCAGTATACGTGTTTGTTTTTCTTTTTTCTCAGAGGCGTTTATCTTCCTTTATCCTCCTGCCTTCTCAACAATAATTTCCCATTCTTCAGACACAAATCACTTTCCTCTACTACCTCTGCTCCTCTGAATACATTTTCCTTCCAGAAAGCACTTGCAAGTATCATTATAGCTTTTTTGAAAATACTTTCATCACCCTCCAGATTATTTGTAATATTTTGATTTTGTTGGCAAATATAACACCTTCTCCCCTTCCCACATCCTTCCCCAAACAGCTGCAGGCTGTAATGCCATGTAATAGTCATCCATAGGTTTCTTTGAAAAGTTTACTTGGCTCTGTTAGTGTGAAGCTTATATTCACCAGATGTTGCCCATCTCTTTGGGTCTCTCAGGCCATGTGAGAACAAGTAAACTAAAATTCCCTTTCCTCTCTGTGATACATTTGCCGCATTAACAGTTGGCCCAGAAGAAATGTTGGAACAAGGCATGACCCTCTCCTGAATAATGGAGGTAAGTCAGAGACATTGAGAACCACGTGTGTTCTCAGTTCTTTCTTATCCTTCTCTTCACAATGAAAAAAAAGAAATATGATGTTTCCAATTATAAAATATACTCTCTTTGAAACAGAATTTAATTTACAGGAATCCCTTTTATTCTGCTATCTGAAACTGAAATCAATACCTTTACCCTGGAGATCCACAAGACCTACCATATTTCAGAACATATCAAGAAAACTGGTTGCTAATATAGATTCAAGGCTCGTCTATGCTGTCAGACTCTTTGGGAGACTTATTAGTCTGGGCTGGAGCTTCACTACCATGATAATGAAGTTTCCAGAACAGACTTGGCTTTCCTCCAAATAATGTGGAGGAGACACAAAGCCGTCTGCATCTGATCATGCAGACAGATCTTCCTTTAGCTAGAAAGTGTTTCTTAAACTTATTTCCTACAGAGCTGGCTCACAGTTATGTTAAAAAAAAAAAAAAAAAAAAAAAGGAAGTCTGGCTCTGTTGTGGTTTAATCCCAGCTGGTGGGATGGGGGAGAGAATTGGAAGGGTAAGAATGAGGAAACTCATGGGTTGAGATAAAACCAGTTTAATAATTAAAATAAAATAATAATAATAGTGAAAAGGAAAACAACAACAACAAAAAAGAACAAAACCCAGGACAAACAAGTGGTGCAGCCGCTCATCACCTACTGACTGACGCCCAGCCAGTCCCTGAGCAGTAATCACTCCCCCCTGGCCAACTCCCCCCAGTTTATATACTGAGCATGATGTCATGTGGTGTGGAATAGCCCTTTGGCCAGTTTGGATCAACTGTCCTGGCTGTGCCCCCTCCCAGCTTCTTGTGCACCTGGCAGAGCATGGGAAGCTGAAAAAGTCCTTGACTAGTGGAAGCACTATTTAGCAACAACCAAAACATCAGTGTGTTATCAACATTATTCTTATCTTAAATCCAAAACACAGCACTACACCAGCTACTAGGAAGAAAATTAACTCTATCCCAGCTGAAACCACGACAGGCTCTGACAAAAGGTATTTTTATTTACAATAGCATTTGAAATAGCAGAGAGGTAAAGAATAAAAAAATTAAAAACATGACCACATATATCTTGTTGAAATACTATATCTGCCCTTATATAGTATATATATGTGTATATATATAGTACTCTTACATAGTATATCTAGTCTGTGTGTGTATATATATACTCTTCCTGATTCATATTCAGCAGTCTATGTGATCCTGTAAAAATGTGCGTTGTTGCCTCTGAGAGAGGCTGTGTTACACCTATCGTCTATGTGCATTTATTAGACATTTATTTCTTTGCATTGTTATTCCTCTCCAATTTTGGATTATGCTTTTTTTTTTTTTTCACATTTTCTCCTACAGAAAAGTCCTGTACTAAGTTTATTTTTATTTGTCCTATTCTTAGCCATTTTCAATATTTCACTTGTAAATAATTACAGTAATCCACAATAAGCAAAGTTTGTATCTGGTTAAGTACTGGTCAACTGAAAGTAACTAGTTCTAGGAAAAGAAAAAAATGCTTCTCTTTTTCTCTTATGTCAAAATATTTAAAGTTTTCAAAAACTCTTGAGCAGAAAAAAATAGTATACAGTTTTCTTTCCTGCAAAAAGGCTTAAGTTTAATGAATCAACATTTTTCAATGAAAGTATCACGTATGTTCCAATTTTGCTGTAGAGTCAGAAACAGAGAAAAACACTGGTCAAAGTCTTCCAAGGATGTCTTCATGCATAACTGCTGTGAAGAATCATACATGCCCTTTCTTTCAGGGTGACAGGGCCTGGGGGCTAGAGTGTCTTCTGCCGACTTTTGCTGAAGGTGTTCTGCTTCTTAGTGGTACATGACGCTTATATTTAGACATATGAATGCTGCCTTATGGTTGGCCAAACACCAACTGAATGCCACTGCCACTTACCGGTTGGGTAAGCCAATGAAGGGAATTCTTTTGGTACACTTATTGTTGGTAGACAAGGAAATCCCTACAATGATGGCAAACAGCTATTCCCTCTTACCATGACCCTTTAAAGCATGCATCACTCATCACTATTGTGTTTACTGTCATTTTGTTACAGAAAATAAACAAAACTCTTGCTATCATAGATTCAATCAGATCTTACTTGTCTCCCTGATTACTGAGGTTATGTTGCTGATCCTTAATATTGTGTTTTTCCTTGACAGTATTAGGTCACCACCTCATTTTCCTTGTTTTATTCCCTTTGCTCACCTAAACCATCAGTCACTCTTCAGAAGATTTTAGGTACGTTTTACATCAGTGTGGTGGGTTGATTTTGGCTAGCTGCCAGACCCCCATCCAGCCACCCTCTCACTCCCCTTCCTTCATGGGACAGGGGAGAATATAGGATGGAAAAATTTGTGGGTCAAGATAAAGACCAGGAGATCACTTACTGATTATCATCACAGGCAAAACAGACTTAACATGGAGAAAAATAATTTAATTCATTGCCAGTTAAAATAGAGCTGGATGGGAGGAACAAAGATAAAAACTAACACACCTTCCGCTCAGTTTTTCCTAGGCTCCACTTCACTCCTTCATTTCCAACTCCTCTACTGCCTTCCACCCTCCCCCTGACCGAGTTAGCTTTGGACAGTGGTGGGTCCCTTGCTGAGCTGGCTGGAACCATCTGTGTCCCACTCCAGGCAACCCCAGGCCTCTTCTCACAGAGGCCACCCCTGCAGCACACCCGTCCGCCCCCCAAAACCTTGCCATGTACACCCAATACTGTCAAGGAACTTTATTGCATCTGCTGCAGCCCGTTGTCCCTCACTTCACGTCCCTTCCCATCAGTAGTGGTCTTCAAACTTTCTCCATCTAGTTTACATTAGCACTGAGCAGGGTTAAATACAAGTAATGTATTTTTTGTTACAAAGTCAGCTTTTTGTCCATTTCTTGCTTGCCAACTTAGCTATACATGTCTAGGCTTTGGGACCTACCATACCATCTGCACAACAGTACCTCCCACTGATTCAATAAAGTGTGTTTGTTCTTTGTGATGAGTTGAGAAATTCATTTGAAAGAACAAGTTTCCTCATCATCATGATCATTAGCTGTTTTTTCATCATGCACCTATTAATATCAAATCTAACCCCGTATGGCAAATATTCAAATTATTATTAATTTATTTCCAACACCTCCCAGAGTACTGGTGTTATTTTAGCACTTCCATTATATGAGTAACCTACATAAAACCAAGAAAGGCAAATTCTGATTTTAATTTCTCTTACACTTTCCCCAGAAGAGAATTTTTAGTAGAAAATTTTAGAAAAATGTATTGTATTTCATGGTTTTAGACTAAATGGTTTGAAAGTTTTCTCTTTAGAATTGAAATGTAAAAATGGCAAAGTTTTTACCCTTTGAGATTCCCAATTTGAAGTCTTCCAGGTTGTTCAGAAAAGATGTATGTCCCATTGGTGTATCTCAAACTCTAGTATTAAAGTATTTGGGAACTGACAGAGCAAACTTTTGACTTTTAAATTCTTATGTATTAATTTGCTTTCTTGATCACATAATCAGGATTATTTTTCTACAGTAATTCTCAAAAATGTTATTTCTTACATGTAAAAAATGATATGACTTTTAAAACTGGCAGACTCAGCTCAGATGTGCTTCCTTCTCCAGTCAATGCACTCTTTAAAAGTCATTTTGGAAATAACAAGAAAAGAATTCATTAGTGTAGAGTACATATTTTATTTTTAAATTCCAAGCAGAGATTATGCACAAAAGGAAGCATCTGTTTTAGAACACATTAATCCCTGTAGAGAAAAAAATCACAGAAAACCAGCAGTGCTCAGTGGTTGCCATGGAATAGTCCTCCCCCACCGCCCCTTAAATTGTTTTTTATATATTTTCACTTAAAGCTTAAATTCAGCAGTTGTATTTTACCTTTTTTTTGATTTATTTGCCTTTTTTACTTCATAGTAATGCAAATTTCTATGTCGGGTCTAATTCTAGTGATATATCAAAGATATGAATTACCCTGTTACCAGATTTTTTTAATCCCAGCTAATGACTGTAATTTCCCAAGGAAGGATAACAGCTTAGATTCTTTATATTAAGTATTATAACAAATGCTAGAGAAGAAATGATAATGCTTCATTAATTTTATATAACTGATTAGACTGATCTATATGTTCTTCAGAAAATATGCATCTATGGTTTCAAAATATTCTGTGTTTCGACTATCCCCACAAACTAACACAAAATCTGTTGTTCTAAAACCTTTCTTTGTAACAGCATCTCTTTTTTTCCCTCAAAAAATAATGCCTGCTGCATACTGAAATTTGTTAAATTAAATGGTACAAATTGGTGTAATAAAAAACTGCAACTTGCTCAAAATGCCTAACTATGTATTATTCACTTAATCTTAAATTTCTTCTTAATAAAAAATGCTAAATATAAAATATGTCTAAATTTAAGTATTCTGTACAAAGAAAATGGAAACGAGGTTTGGAGATAAGTGTTTAAATTTAACTTATCTTTGTACTTACTACTGTAACTTCATTTCAAAATATCTTAAAGGAACAGGAACTCAAGCATATTAAATAGTAGAATTTTAAAATGCCAATAGATGTACATTGGATGGTATAAAAATATTTCATAGAATCATAGAATAACAGGTTAGAAGGGACCTCAAGGATCATCTGGTCCAACCTTTCTTGGCAAAAGCTGTCTAGACAAGATGGCCCAGCACCCTGTCCAACCGAATCTTAAAAGTGTCCAATGTTGTGGAATCCACCACTTCCCTGTGGAGATTATTCCAATGGATTAATGGACTATATCACAGCCAAGTGGATCAGCTGGTGGTGTAATTGCTTCTCCCTAAGTCAGCCACACCAGCATGAGGGGAGTGAATGTGTGGCTTAGCCCAACGTAAAGTACAAAAACTACACAACTAACAAAATAATTTTGGAGCAATGGGCTTGAGCTGGCTTCAACCCATGTCTTCCCTCCTGGTGACTGGAGACAACCACTGTCATAGAATCATAGAACCATTTAGGTTGGAAAAGACCTTTAAGATCATGGTGACAAACATTTCAGTGAAGAAATTTTTCCTAATATCAAATCTAAACCTCCCTTGGCACAACATGAGGTCATTTCCTCTCGTTCTATCGCTTGTTACTTGGGAGAAGAGACCGACACCCACCTCCCTACAACCTCCTTTCAGGTAGTTGTAGAGAGCGATAAAGTCTCCCCTCAGCTTTAGAGAGAATATTATAGAGACTGGTAATGGGAATCACATTGATATTGTGATTGAACTGCGTATTGCAATTGCTGTATTTTGCTATGTGCCACTTACATTTGTATATTATTTTCAGTATAATTTGTATCACTTCGCTAAATCAGAAATCTCATGTGATATCAACTCTCTCCAAGTAAATTTGATATTAAACATTACACCCTCCATGTGTGCCATATCTAAAAGACCCTGGTCAGAGAGTATTGGACTCTTGACACCTAACCACCTCCTCTCAGTAATCTTTTCTTTTAATTCTTGCTGGCTGCACACCCTACATTCTTGCCCTTTTAATATCTGTCAGTTTTGTATAAACTACAGTGATTCCATTGTTTGGCATTTTCTCATGCAAGCAGCTCACCTGAAAACCATGCATATGTGAAGCATTCCATATATATAACACTGATTCTTCCCTTCCCTATTAACCAATATTATGCACGAGCCATGAAGGTCAGTCTCTAGTTTATGCTTGACAGAAGCTACACAATGCTTGACTAAGTGAATCAATTTTATGTTTGAAAATTGGTTGCCATATGTTTTAGCAGAATAAATTATTTGGTATTCTATTTTTTTCTGTTCAATATATTTGGGACCATTACAGGAAATAAACAGAACTCTGAAATTTCATGTAGTATAGAGTCTCTGGTACCATATATGGAAGTATATGGTACTATTAATGTGCACATTCACAGCAAGTGTGTGTGTGTTTATATATGCATATAACTTTGTCAGTGATAATCAATTGAAATTCTCCATTCCTAATCTGAATATCATCAGCTCAGCTAATACAGTTCATATTGAATATTTATAAACCAGTTTTCTCTGTAACAGAGCTTCAGTGTGAGGATAAACATAGAACAGACTTGCACTAGACACAAATAAGACAAAATAATTCAACCTGGAAATAACAGAGTCACAATACCTTAAAATACAAATATACTTTTACTACATTAACAATTACCCCTACATTTTGAACTTCCATTATGCTGGGATTAGTGAAGCTGCTCTACAGTAAGATACCTCATCAGTGTTCAGATAATCCTCTCTAAATCTTAGTAAAGATTTTGTTCAGATAAATGCTCAAGAGAGAAAAAACAAAAAAAAAAAACCCAAAACCACCTTATGTATATATTCACTCTTTGCTTTTGTTATATCCATCACAGTAAGACTTGAGTACTATGTTAGAGATGTCTTTTAGTCACTGTACCTTCCTTTCTCTTCTCAGCAGTGCTACTAGACACTGCAAAGGACTACTCCAATGCCCTTTTAAGGGGCTGGCAGCCATTCTACTGGTTATCCCTTATGAAGGGATAGCATAGCAGGACAACTCCTCCTCTCCTAAGGTGTTTGGTATTATTTCTCTGTGGTCATCTGAAAGCAGTCTGACAGCTGGTTAGACATGGAAAGATCTAAAACAACTAAACAAAAGTTGGAGAAGAGAAAAAATGCTGGATCAAATGTACTTCTGATAATTTTAGCTGGTGTAAAAAAAAAAAAAATACTCTCTCCCAATATGCTATTTTCCCTTTAAAACAAACTAACAAAATAATAATATTAAAAAAGTAAATGAACAAAAATCAGATTCACACATCACCACTGCTAGAGATACGTCTCTATTCTATTATAGAAAGAGACATTGTGTGACAGGGAATGAATGTAGGGACTATTATGAATACTGCACTGTCATGGGATCAGAGGAGATGAGTACAATGTTCCCTTCTAAGTATGGCTTCAGTTTGAGTAGTGCCTGATAGCTATAGACACCTTACTATTTCCAGCTGTAATGTCTACTATGATCGACACTTAAAGTGCGGTAACATTGTGTAATAGAGCCAATATAGACTTTTTTTTTTTTTTCCTAAGCATAAGGCACAGTTTGCTTGGATAGTACTGGAATTTCCTTTCACAAATCAATTGAGAAATGGTTCATGGCAAGGAAAGAAAAGCCAGCGGAGTTGTTTTATCTCTTTGCCTACATCTGCTTGAGGCTGCTGACTTATATCCAGAAATTTAAATTGTGCCTCACCTTTTACTAAAAGCAAGTGCAACAAGAATACATACTCTGAAAAATCTCAGGTGCCTGAACGGGTCTGCAACAAATACCCACACTTTGGTTTTTGTACTGTGTACCACAGAGGCTACTTGCTTTGTCCCACATGAATCGCCTACAACATTTTAGCGGTTCAGCTGTAATCGGTCTCAGGTTACGGTGGACTTCTTTCAATCTGAGTCACTAGAGAAAATGTATTTGTGAGTACTTGTGCCAAACAGGATTTCTATTGCAGTTCTTTCTCCTCTTAGTGAATGGACGAAGTAAAGAGTTCTTTTCACTGGAAGGTTTCTGACCTTGAGATTTAACCTACCATGAGAGAGAAATGTATGCATGAAACTTCTGGTGCAATGCATTCTTTGAATATATATTGTTTATTTCATTACTTTTTTTTCTGATTAAAAATGTTTTGATAGTTGGAGATGAAAAACATCTTTCTGAACAACTGACAGAATATAATTGAACACAGAGATCTTCTTTTTATGTTTCTTTAAGAAAGATTACTCTTTGTATGTTTAGCTCCTATTAATGAGTATTTAAGGAACAGATCACACCACAAATTAGGAAATGTATTGGTATTTTTGCAATTAAATATTAATTATAAGAACATTTATAGGCTGTAAAAAGAGAAAATGTAAATGTTGCTATTTAGTTCTTCTAAATTACACAAGCAATACAAAAGTAATTGAACTGCTATTAATAGACTGTAATGCATACTAAAGCATTTTATTGGTGTTTAGCAAGATAATTACAGCAAGTGAATTAGATATTAACAAAGTTATTAAAAGCCAGTATTTACAGTCTGATACCATATCTATTTACTTAAAATTAGTATTACCAATGTTAATTAAAGGCTTAATAAGCAGAAATAATGTATACATGTGGGCCACTGGGCAGAATCACCACACTGAGAAAATGAACAGTTTAATTCTCAATAGAAGACTCTCTTGTCTGGGATTTCCATTACGTATTCTTACATTTTAAGGTTCTTAAACTACCAGAACTGTGAGTCCTTGTCACGTCCCACCTGGGGAGGGGGGAAGAGTGACTAAGATTCGCAGATCCTCTCAGTGTGGATTAAGGTGAGCCAACACTCAAGGTCCGTACACAAACACCAGCTTTAATAGAAAGCTTCTATAGAGACAAATATTGAATACAAATATTCGATACCCGCCAGCCCTCTCATGGTTATATCTACCCCAGCTATGTGGCTTTATGGAAAGTCAAGGTAGGCCGTGCAGTACTTGACTACAATTTAACAACTTTAACAAATTAATCACCTTAGGAAAAGTGAAAGAGAGAGAGAGAGAAGGAAAAGAGAATCACCAGTCCTGGATCCAGCGTTGGTCCTGCCAACAGGTGAGGAAAAAAGGAGAAGAGCGAGGTGAAGTGAAGGTTCTTACAGAGATGTTGATTCTGCGCAGGGTGCTCGGTGAGAATAATTCCCCAAATCATGCACGCACGAGCACGAACACGAGCACGGGCACGAGCACGAGCATACCATCGTACAAACTACAGCACATTTATCAGGCTACATGACTGGTATAAACCCGCCTAAATTTACACTTATTGGTTAGCGATTAACATTTCATACACTATTGGTTTCCTGTATTTAAATTAGCCTCGCTTGCTATGTAAATTAGCATGCATGCTCCTTTCGGGGGGACGACGACGACAAGTCTTTTCGGTCCTGAATCGAGTCGGTGGTCGTGATCTCCCCTCGCCGCATTTACCTTTCACCTACTTCCTGCAGTTTTATCTTCTCTGGCCACCGTCCAGTCTTTGGTGCCAAGATGTTCCCTTTTATCGGCTTGTTAGCTCTTCTTCAAGGTTAGAGCCGTTAGTTTTCCACAGTTTGTTATCTTTTAGCTGCCTCCCAAATTCCTTTCCCAAGGCACAAGTGGTTAGTAGTTTTGCTAATTGTCCCCCAGGCAGTAGGGGGGGGTGGGGGGGGTGGGGGGGGCGAATAAGAGGCTTCACAGACCGCGGGGGGACAGGGCCGAGGCAAGGCCGCCCTGTCGCCACAGCGCTCCCTCCCTCACCCTCAGGCCAGGCACTGTCCGGTCCTGGGTCCTAGCGACCGTCGCTCTGCAGGGTGGTTTTAGCACCCAGGCTGTTTGAGACATCTCGTTGTTTTGCACTAGCAGTTCTCTACAGTCCTAACTGACATTTTTGCTAGCAAACCTTTTTAAGCCAAAGCAGTCATAGCTACAATTGTCTTAGTTCTAGACTGTAACAAGCAGAAGTCTGGCTGTCTCTTTTTGTATTATGTACAGCTGACTGAACCACAAGAAATTGTGTGTATTCAAAAGTTCCAACTGGCTTTAGCTGAGAATATTGAAAAATGGGTAAAGGGTAAAAGATCTATTCACCCACCATGATTTTTAACATAATTTCTTAAAAAGAAATGAAGTAGAACACAAAAATTTGTGAATTCCCAATATTTACTACAGTGAGAAGCAGTTACAAACTTCAAAATAGCTTTGCATATATAGATTATTTCCAAGCATTAGCTTGCTTACTGGTACTTACATGATGTGCCACTAGAAAAGAAACCTTCCACTCAGATTTTGTGACTAGAATCCCTCTCACATTCTACAGACTTCTTTTTCTTCTGTCTCAATGTCTTCTCTTCTCCTCTATAGTACGTTATTGCTTTGTTACCTTGTCTGTCTGTGTCTTTACCAATGAATCACTTATGCTGCATTTAGGGAAAAGGGCTTTCTGTTACCGTTCATTTTAAAAGTACTTAGCAGAAGGAATATTGCATTGTTGGTATCCTCTAAGGCATGACCCAAATAAACATGATCGGGGTAACAAAGCATTATCTGTGTAAGATTTGGTATTTTACTCAACTCTTCCAAAGCAAATTAATTCATAATAAGAACTTTGGTTCATCATGGAGTTTCCAAGATCTAGAATTCTCTTCCTAGTTACCACTATTACTAGCATTTTTACCTCTAAATTGGAGAGAGATGGGTTTGATGGATGGACTATTAAATGGATAAAGAATTGGCTGAATGGCCATGTCCAAAGAGTTACAGTCAATGGCTCCAAGTCCAAGTAGAAACCAGTAATGAGTGGTGTCCCTCAAGGGACTGCATTGGGACTGGTACTGTTCCATATTTTCATCAATGACATAAACAGTGGGATTGAGTGCACCCTCAGCAAGTTTGGAGATGACATCAAGCTGAGTGGTACAGTTAAATGGCTTAAGGGAAGGGATGCCATCCAGAGAGACCTTGACAGGCTTGAGGAGTGGGCCCATGCAAACATCATGAAGTTCAACAAGGACAAGTGCAAGGTCATACTCTCAGGTCAGGGCAATCCCCGGTATCAGTACTGGCTGGGGGATGAAGGGATTGACAGCAGCCCTGCAGAGAAGGATTTGGAGATACTGGAGGATGAAAAATTGGACGTGAGCCATCAATGTGCACTTGCAGCCCAGATGGCCAATCGTATCCTGGGATGCATCGAAAGAAGCGTGGCCAGCAGGTCGATGGAGGTGATTCTTCCCCTCTACCACACTCTGGTGAGACCCCACCTGGGGTGCTGCATCCAGATCGGGGGTCGCCCATAGAAGAAAGATATGGACTTGTTATAGTCAGTCCAGACGAGGGCCACAAAAAATGATCGGAAGGCTGGAACACCTCTCCTATGAAGAAAGGCTGAGAGAGTTGGGGTTGTTCAGCCTGGAGAAGAGGAGGCTCCAGGGACACCTTATTGCAGCCTTTCAGTGTATAAGGAGGGCTTACAAGAAAGACAGAGAAAAGCATTTTACCACGGTCTGTAGTGACAGGACAAGGGGAAAGGTTTTAAACTGAAAGAGGATAGGCTTAGACTGGACATAAGGAAGAAATTTCTTACAATGAGGGTGGTGAGACAGTGGAAGAGGTTGCCCAGAGAAGTTGTGGGTGCCCCATCATTGGAAGTGTTCAAGGTCAGGTTGGATGGGGCTTTGAGCAACCTGATCTAGTGGAAGATGTTCCTGCCCATGGCATACAGGTTGGACTAGATGGTCTTTAAGGGTCCCTTCTAACCCAAACCATTCTACAATTCTATGATTCCATGATTATGGAAAACTAACATACCTTAGATTAATATAAATACATGGATCCATTGCAAATTCCATATCTATTTTTTCTTCAAATACAAAATATGCTACAGCTTTGGTAAATTGTAAGATAACCAAGAAAATTACTCAGGCTTTAGCACTTTTTGTGTTTGAAGAGAAATGGTTATCTTAAGTCACAAAATCTGAGTGAAAGGTTTTTTTTCTAGTAGTACATCATGTATGTACCAGTAAGAAAGCTAGTTCTTAGAATTAATCTACTTATTCAAAGCTATTTTAAAGATTGTAACTGCATTTCACTGGTGTTTCCTCCTTATTCCTCGCTACCAGCAGTAATGGATTTGTGAACATTGAGGCTACTTTTTTGAATGCCAAAGAAGCTGTTCAACAAGATGCAAAATAATTACTGCCTTAACAATGCACATGGTGATATATAGTATTCTTTCTTTCCAGTTATTAGATGTTATGAAATATCACTATGCAGTTCAGTTTTTCAAGTATTCTAGATATATTCTCTTTGTTTGAGCAAGAAACATGCAATAGTCAAATTTAATCTTTAATCTGTTCTTTTCAAGAAATATCATTTTGTTAGACCCTAAAAGTGTAGGTATTGATGACTGTGACACATATTTTACTGGGATCATTTAAATTCACTGCACACTTTTTAATACACATAGAAAAAACTCAAGCATATTAATATGTGTCTTGAAAATGTGCAGTTTTTTCATAGTTGACTTGAGGAGCTGATTACTTTTCTAACAGTGAAGTCATCTGTGTGTTACGGTTTTGTTCCATCATCTACACAGCTATAAGATTTCCTTCAGGTTGACTTATGGTTATACCTTAGAGTAACTCATTGGCTTTTAAATTAAAGAGTGCAGAAGGTTAAGAAGCTGTCTGAGGGTTTCTTTCCTTATTTTATTTGTTTGGCTTTGGTCCTTGAGCAATTCTGAATCTACATATATGCTAATGAAGACCCACATGCACAGAAAAAAAAGGCAAAATCTGAGGGGTTTTGTTAATTGTTGAAGATTCTAACATCTCAGAAAACTGTAAAACCTCATTGACGCCACTGCTTTTAGAACTTAACCAAATCTGTTTCCTTTTTCATCCACATAAAGTTGTGTTTAAATATTTTTCTTTTCTAAAACTTAGCAATTAATGACGTCTGTTTCCAGAATATCATCTTTTACATTCATAAAAAAACTTTGCAATAATTGTCTTTAAAAAATATTTTTCAGTGAAACAGATACCTCAGTTCATCTTTTATTAATTTCAGTTACATATTTCATTTATGAACAACTCTACTAGGCAGATTTTCAGTGTGCTATTCAGATGCAAGAAGTAAGATTTAAAGATATGAATAAATTATAAAACAGAACCAGAATATGAGCTGCTCTGGTTTTGCCTGTGTAAAACTGAGTTTCAGCATCATTGGGAAAATCTAAAATGTTAATAGCTATTTTGAACTTTCAGTGTTTATCAGAAACTATGTTCCAGTCCCTTAATTATCTTTTTGGCCCTTCACTGGACTTGGTCCAGTATACCAACATCACAGTACTCCAGGTGTGGCCTCACCAGTGCTGAGCAGAGGGGAAAGTTTACTTTTCTCGACCTGCTGGTGATGCTCTGCCTAAATGTTGGAACCCAGGAGACTGTTGGCCTTCTTTGCTGCAAAGACACATTGCTGGCTTATGATCAAATTTTGGTCCACTGGGACTCCCAGGTCCTGCAAAAATTGCTTTCCAGTTAATTGGAAAAGCAATTTCCAGTGTTGGCACATGGCTTCCTTCTTTCCCATGTTAAGGATTTTGCATTTCCCTTTGTTGAACTTCATTAAGTACTTGTCAGCCCATTTCTCCAGCCCACCCAGGTCCTCTGAATGGTAACACACTCATCTAGTGTATAAGCCAGTTCTCTCAGTTTTGTATTGTCTACAAGTTTCTCAACTCTGGACGTTTCTAAAGTATCTATAGCTATTTTACATTTCTACTTCTTATTTTGTGAATGTTACCACATAAGCATCTTTAAATGCTGATAAAAACCAGTAATTTTAAAAAATAGTTAATACACCAAAATAGCATCTAAATTTGACTCCACAATTCTCCACTGTTATCATTACATAACACAAATACACTTATCTTCAGACACTTACGGTGTAGACTACCATACGGAAGCAGTGAGTCTAGGCACTGATTATAACCAGGGGAGAGAAATAAGTGTAAATTGTCTCATTCTGAAGTAGGCTTTTAAAATAGGGCATGTGAATCATAGGCAAAAAGTGTCAGTTTCTCTCCCATTACTATAAAGGTAGACTGGAATGTCTAGAAGAGATGCTTCCAGTTGGGTGAGATTAATACCCACTCACTGTTTCTTTCACTTTCAGAATCATTCATATCCTTTAGTTGTTCATCCCCATTTACATGAAGTGCACCTGTTAGAGCTCAGTGTCGTGGTTTAACCCCAGCCAGCAACTAAGCACCACACAGCCGCTCGCTCACTCCCCCGCGGTGGGATGGGGGAGAGAATCAGAAGAGTAAAAGTGAGAAAACTCATGGGTTGAGATAAAGACAGTTTAATAGGTAAAGCAAAAGCCGCGCGCACAAGCAAAGAAAAGCAAGGAATTCATTCACTACTTCCCATCGGCAGGCAGGTGTTCAGCCATCCTCAGGAAAGCAGGGCTCCATCACGCGTACCGGTTACTTGGGAAGACAAACGCCATCACGCCCAATGTCCCCCCCTTCCTTCTCCTTCCCCCAGCTTATATACTGAGCATGATGTCATATGGTATGGAATAGCCCTTTGGCTAGTCTGCGTCAGCTGTCCTAGCTATGCTCCCTCCCAGCTTCTTGTGTACCTGGCAGAGCATGAGAAGCTGAAAAGTCCTTGACTAGTGTAAACTCTGCTCAGCAAGAACCAAAACATCAGTGTGTTATCAACATTTTTCTCATCCTAAATCCAAAACACAGAGCTCTACCAGCTACTAAGAAGAAAACTAACTCTATCCCAGCTGAAACCAGGACACTCAGTTAAGCAATAAGACATTCAATAATCCTTTTCAAAAGACAATGGTTAGGATGTTTCAGAAATTAAATATCTTAAATCCCGTGTTGTTTTTATGTCCACAAGGCATATAGCTGTTTGCTATGCATGTCTACACAAAAACATATATGCATATGCGTATCTACAAGTATATACATATACGTGCTCTTTAATGTTTTTATAAATGATCTGGATGCAGGAATTGAATGTACATTAAATTTGCCAATGATACTAAACTAGGAGGAGGTGTGGACTCCCTCGAGGCTAGAGAGGCGTTACACAGAGATCTAGATAGACTAGAGAGCTAGGCAATCACCAGCTATATGAAATGTAACGAGAGCAAGTGCCGGATTCTGCACCTGGGATAGGGTAATCCTGGTTATACGTACAAAATGGGGGATGAGAGGCTGGAGAACAGCCCCACGGAAAGAGATCTGGGGGTTTGGGTTGGTGGCGAGTTGAATGTGAGTCAACAGTGTGCCCTGGCAGCAAAAAGGGCCAACCGTGTCCTGGGGTATATCAAGCACAGCATAGCTAACCGGTCAAGGGAGGTGATTGTTCCACTCTACACTGCACTGGCGCGGCCTTACCTTGAGTACTGTGTGCAGTTTTGGGCACCTCGATATAAGAAGAACATCAAACTATTAGAGTGTGTCCAGAGGAGGGCAACGAAGATGGTGAAAGGTCTCGAGGGCCAGACTTCGGAGGAGCAGCTGAGGTCACTTGGCTTGTTCAGCTTGGAGAAGAGAAGGCTGAGGAGTGTCCTGGTTTCAGCTGGGAGAGCATTAATTTTTTTCTTAGTAGCTGGTATAGTGCTGTGTTTTGGGTTTAGTATGAGAATAATGTTGGTAACACACTGATGTTTTAGTTGTTGCTAAGTAGTGCTTCCACTAGTCAAGGACTTTTTCAGCTTCCCATGCTCTGCCAGGCGCACAAGAAGCCGGGAGGGAGCATAGCTAGGACAGCTGATCCAAACTGGCCAAAGGGCTATTCCATACCATATGACGTCATGCTCAGTATATAAACTGGGGGGAGTTGGCCAGGGGGCAGCAATCGCTCCTTGGGGACAATCTGGACATCAAGCGGCAGGTGGTGAGCAATTTTATAGTGTATCACTTGCTTTGTATATTGTTATTGTTATTAATGTTATTATTTTTAATATTATTATTGTTATTATTATTACTACTACTACTATTACTACTATTCTATTTTATTTTACTTCAACTATTAAACTGTTCTTATCTCAGCCCATGAGTTTTCTCACCTTTACCCTTCCAATCTCTCCCCCATCCCACTGGGGAGAGGAGGAGTGAGCAAGTGGCTGTGTGGTGCTTAGTTGCTGGATGGGGTTAAACCATGACAGGGGGGACCTCACCACAGTCTACATCTTCCTCAAGGGTGGCAGTGGAGGGGGAGGTGCTGATTTCCTCTCTCTGGTGACCAGCGATAGGACACAAGGAAATGGAATGAAGCTGCATCAGGGGAAGTTCACATTGGACACTGGAAAAAGGTTCTTCACTGAGATAGTGGTCACTTGCTGGAACAGACTCCCCAGGGAAGCAGTCACGACACCAAGCCTGGCAGAATTCAAGGAGCATTTGGACGACACTCTTAGTCATATGATTTAGTTTTAGGTAGTCCTGCAAGTAGCAGGGAGTTTAACTCAGTGATCCTTTTGGTTCTCCTCCAACTTGAGATATTCTATTATTCCATTCTATCTACACACATGCATAAAAGAATATATGCACAAAAGTTAGCCAAACGATTGCTCTGCATGGCCCAAAGAATACTGGACTTGAATTCCTAGTAGTTTTTGTATGTGCATTTCCACTAAAGGCCTAAATTTATGGAGTGACCCCATTTCAGCTTGCAATAAAAAAAAAAAAAATATTATTGTACGACATACTGTGAGGCAAATAAGATTATTACAAATTGTAGTTCCAGCCCCAAAGGATTTAGGAATACAGCCTAGGGAGGTTAGTATTTTGTATTCCTATATCCAACAGCTTCAATCTCAAAGCGTCCCACATGGTTCACAAGCCATCCAGACAACTGAAAGAACAGTCCCAAATGCAAAACAAAACCAAGTTTCTTCAAAGCTGCTTCTTCAGTCTAAGATCACAGTAGATTTTTTTCATGGAGTCAAAAACAGTACCAGCTCTTGAAATCTTAGTTTAGGCCATTCATCAGATTTCATGCTGAATTTTATTCTCTCTCTCTCTTCATAAGGTTCACGGAATGGCAAACTTTCAGCCTTGTGCTATTATCGTGAATCTCACTTATAAAAAAAAAAAAAATATCAAAAATTACTTTATAGCTCACTGTTTAGTACCTTTTACATGACAGAATCTGGAAAATTGGATGTAGCATATGTAGAACAGGTGAAGACATTACCTTGTGTCTCTCAGAACATTCAAAACTTCTTTGTTGCTATAGATTGGGTGATATTTAAAAAAAAATCTGTGTGGAGTTGTTAAAAAATTTAGAGGACATTTGCAATACAACTGTCTTCATTTGCATGATATTATCCAAATCCACTTTATACTACAGGTTTTCTTCTTGTTATA
The DNA here is from genome assembly GCF_965183815.1 of Platalea leucorodia. Taxonomy (NCBI): domain Eukaryota; kingdom Metazoa; phylum Chordata; class Aves; order Pelecaniformes; family Threskiornithidae; genus Platalea; species Platalea leucorodia. Next base: position 49,127,994 of record NC_138824.1, read on the forward strand.
TGCCACTAATTACTATCTTTTCATGGATTTTTTTCTTTTTTTTTGAAATTTTATTACTTACCATGCCTATGGAGTACCAGAAATGAAACATCTCTCCTCTTGATGATAACTAACTGTACAGAAGAATCTACTTCTTAGAACTCAGCTACTCCAGCAATTTTTGAGTGTGGGACTATTGTATTTTACACTGTTTTTTCTGACAGAGCTTCAGCACAATTTCAGGAAAGTCCAGAAGTTCTGACAAAAGGTTACTTCCAAAGAAGAGTATTGAATTCAATTCTGTGTCATGAGATATAAATAAAACAGAGAGAGATCCATGAGTGAACTACCATCCACATTCAAACCAAATATATTTGTTAAAATTTCATATAAGTTGCAAGGTCGAGTACCTGAGTTAAGAATGACAGAAATTAGATGCTCTATGCAATTCTCATATCTCTGTGTTCTTGACACTAATATCATGATGTTGAATTTAGTTACTTGATCAAATAATCTCTTGTTAAAGCTTTTTGTTACTGTTGCATCCATGACTTCATGCTTTATGTACTGCACGCCGTTCACACCCTGCTCCAGAAACAGAAGTTTCTTCTGCTTGTACAGGTAGTGTTATTGTGACAGTATGCATATGCTTCACAATTTATTTTCAAAATTGTTTTGTGAATAGAGAAAAATTATTATCCCCATTTTATAAATGAAAAATGAGGAGAGATTAAGATCAAATTTTTTCACTAACCTTGAGTCTCAATGTGAAAGTGTTTCAGGTTACTTAGTTGTATACAACACTCCTATTTCCCATTTGCATTATTCATTTTACTCCCCTAGATTCCAAATTCGGATTACCCTTCCATGCTTCTTCTGTATCCTTGCTACTTCTCTCCACACCTTCTGATTTTTTTTTAGTTAGTTTTCTCATGATCAGTGTATAAAAACAGGTTGTCAGCAGCATGAAATAAATTCTATCTATCTAATTTTGGCCCTTACTGATTCGATATCAAATCAGAGTCATAATTAACGAAGAGAGACAGACCTTGCCAGAGATTCTAACTGTCTTTCTTAAACTTTTCTGTTAGAACAATATGAATTATGCTCTAGAAATGCCTGACTCTAATGGACCTTAAAGAGAGCCTGGAGGTCTTACTTACGTTACCTCTAAATATAAGCTCTATCTTTACCTGGGATAAACTTCATTACAAGCATTTTGCTGTGGTGAGTGCAATTTGGACTACTTAGGAGCAGAGTAGACACAGGTTAAGACAAAACCAAAAGCAACTGGAGAACACCAAAGATCTCACTTCGAGAAAGATGATTAGAAATTCTGGAAATTTTTAGACTTACCACTTCTTTAAAGTCTTCATACTTCTGCTTATTTGCTGTTTGCCTATTTATGCATCTATTCTTCCAGGACAATTAGGTAACATTTCATAGACATTAATCTTGTTCTGCTTACATTCATTTCACATATAGTGCTTACAGTCTCGTGAATAGTGTACTATTGATTCCAAGGAAATGAAAATAAAATCTTGCCCTAAGTTTTATCTTTTTGGGCCATTATTACAGGTCAACTAAATCTTCTAGTACTTTGATTAAAAATCAGCATTTCAGGAGGAAAATTTGCTTGTCTTCTAGTGTAATGCACTGGAGAAAAATGTATTCAGTCATACATTTAAAAAAAAGAATGCTACTTAGAATGCAGAATCATATGTTAGGAAGTTTTGCTAACACAGTGTTTTCCCATTTCATACAATTTACTTAAAAAAAACCCACAGAAAAAATAATGTTATATTTATTGTCATAGTGAAATAATTATTTTGAAAATATAATTCCATAGAGTGCTTGTTATTTTTTCTGCTGTATACATGAATAAACTGCATGAGCTTTGAGAACATATATGAGATATAAAATATTATCCCCAGTTTCAAAACATTATCTCCAGTTTCTAGTTCTAATTGGATAGAGAAATATTATGTCAATAACACTGGAAAAAGTATGAGGAAACATGATGCTTAAACACTTAAAATTTATGCAGCCTCAAGGGAAAATGCAGATATATTTCCATGACAAAAGATCTAAAATGGGTAAAATGTAGGGATAACCAGGAAATAGACTGGAAATGACAAGAGATAAAAATAAACAGCAGTCTACTCTTTTATAATATAAGAAATCAGATGTAATTCACCATTTAAATAAAGCATGGGCTAGAACAGCATGCCTGTAGCAAGCAATTTGTGAAAAAAATGAGACACTGTGATAGCAATCCTGTGATAAAAGACTTTCCCTAACTTCTGACAGTAGAAAAAGAAAATGGAGATATGGAGTCAACAAAAAGGAGATACACCATTAAATCAGATGTTCTAATAATTTCAAAATTAATTGAAAATTTATATTTAAGTTTTAATTTGAAGATTGACTGTAGGATTTTAGATATGCAAAGTCAATCTATAACATAGAAGACCATAATTTCCAGTCTCCATTCTGTAGGAGAATGCAGTTTCCAGTTAATTAAGATATTTTGTGTACAGAATAAAATTCCAAGGAGGGAGAAGAAGTACGCTTTTTACTGTTGCTGGTAAATACACCATTCTATTTACCTAGTTGCACAAACTATTTACCTTCTTAAATGTCATCTTATTTTGATTTCTAGTTCTGATAATAATTTTCCTTAGTCTTCCTCTGAACACTGTAAAGTCTGCCTATTAATATAATGATTGCATGCTGAATTTTAAATGGCTTTGTACGTGCTATTTTTTTCCTTTTGTCACCAAATACCTTAGCATTCTAGGTTATTTTTGCATATTTATTTTTCTACATTGCATCACAAATTGAAGACTTCAACACATTTGTTTCAGTACTTAGTTTACAAATTTCAACATGTTAATACCAAACCGCTGATACTGAGACAACCAATGAATCAGATTCTATGGGTGAAGAATTTGTTAACAATTAACTAGATCAGTGGTTTGTATTTGCCCACCCAGGTATGTTTATATATACATAGAATATGCACATACATATAACATAGACAAAGAGAATAAATTATATATTTTAAAATGGATTGGGCATGTGTGTATATGCAGAGAGTTTCTGGAATGGTTTTCTTTAAATTCTGCCAAGACGTTATTTATTGAGGCATTTCTTTAAATTATAGATGGAACATATATATTGATGCATTTTTCTGGGGTACAAAAAACCATAGAGATTTATGATTTAGGGCATGCTCAGTTAACTTGAACCCCTATTTAAAATTATGATTCTAATGATGTGATTTTGTTCAGTTTTTGTAATCTTGTAAAATTGTCATTATCCCATTTAATAGAGGCTTAGATTGTGTTAGTTCAATAAATGTTTCACATGCCATTAAAAATCTCAGTGTTCTCACTGGTATACCAATATACAAATGAGCAACTGAGTATTTACAATTAAAATGTGGAAATAAGCAGTAAAATGACTATGAAGATGTAATATATTATTCTGTGGTGGCTCACATCTGTTTTAAATGAACACACACTCGGTAATGAAAGCAAATATCAAGAACAAACAAAATAAAACAAAGGGGACAATGCGTTTGGGGAAATAAACCTAATTGCATTTCCAATCAAAGCTATGAAAGCAACTATAATGATTATGACATTTATTGGAAATGATGTGCTTTGCTAAATCTCAGAGCACCGTCAACAACTTGAAATCCAAGCAACCATGCCAAGTCAGTTTAGTAAAATAATTTCCTTTTAATCTTAAAAAAGAATATATTAATCCATGATAACCACAGAAAACAAATCAAATGTATAAAGACAAATTATAAAAGTTAAATCAGAACTTTAACATATGTGATCAGCTTCATCTACATGGTTTCAAAACATTACACAGGAAAAAAAGAAAATTATAGGTCTGTATAACAAAGTTTCTGTTTCAAGGCTGCAAATCCAGAAATTTTGTTAATATCTGTCCCAGTACTCACATTCAAAGTATGATGTACTATAAGATGAAAGTTGTATGAAAAGCTTGTTAGAAAAGAAAATACCATCTTGCAGCAAAATGTTGCTCTAAAATACTGGATCCCGTGCAGATGAGAGACAGGTAGGACTACTTATCACATAATGAAAGAGACATTCATAGTATTCCTTACCCAACAGGAGATGACTGTGTCTCTTCAGTCTTTCTCCACCCTCTTTAGAAAGACAACAAAAGATTCATTTAGATCACAAATTAAAAAATTAGTTAGATCATTAATTCAAACTTCCCAACTGTGGTCTAATAAAATACAGCAATCTATTCTTACAAAATATGCTACATTTATAACATACAGCCATCTATTTCTTCTAAGCATGAGAAAACAGAAGACACTAGTGTCAAATTTACAATGTGAAAGCAATTTATTTCATTTTGAACAGAAATTTCTGGTTTTCTCTATTTGTTTGGTTAATTGATTGTTGTATTGTAAAAATTATTAGCTGTTTACTGAGGAATAGCTGTCCAATAGCTGCGTGGCTTAAGTAATAATGCTTTCAGCAGCAGGTCACATAACAGTTTACAATGGAGGTTGACCTACCACCTGTCCAACTTACAGATAAAGAAACTGAAACATAATTTTCCTGAAGTCACTCTGCACTATAGAGGCAGGGCCTGGAAGATCTCCTGAATTCCCTGCAAAAGCTCCCTGGCCCCAAAATATGAAAGTAATTATGCTGCCAGAGTAGTATTTGAACAGGATGGAATAAAAAAAACAGTGTGCTACTCTGACAAAATTTTACTGTATAGCTTGCCTTAATTCTGCCTTTTTCCAGCTTATAAGCATTTTACTTTTTAATTTGAACAGTCATATGAAATCAGCTATGCATTCATTTATTGACTGACACGTTCATTTACTAAGAAAACTTATTAGATTATTTGCTTTCAAAAGAGCTAAAAACATTAAGTACATGTCAAAAGACCTGATTCTTTGTTTCACAGTGTTTTTAAAGTAGTATAATTTCATTCATTTGAGGAGCCTACATAAATGCTTAGCATAATTTCTAGATCAATAAGGCATAAGTAAAAAGTGTGAGTAATATACAGAAGTAGTAGGTGAGAAGTAATAACAAGACAACTGATTAAGACTCCAATGAAGCTAGAAGAAATTGTTTCATGAGCAAGAAGTAGAAAGCCACAAGATAAAAAAAAGTACAGATTTTTTTCTCCTGTCATTTACCCTGGTTTGCTGTTACAATGTCTTTATAAAGACTTAAAACAATAACTCCTAACTAAATCATCATGATAGAAAAAAGGATTGTGGCCTGTGAATATTACTATTCATCCTTGTTTTTTGTAGAGTGTGAAGCTTCTTATATAGCACTTATGTATAATAAAAGGTTCCATAAAATGTATGATATAGGCGTATTCTCCTTTATAATGTTTCCTAGCAGTAGGATAGCTACATATTCATATATTTTCACCAGCACTGGACTATACTCAATAGTGTCAATTTTAATGTTTATACTAAAAAATTGTAAAGATTCTTACTACACTTTCGCATTTCTTATTATGTTATCAAATTTGATACCAATGTCTTCTGTTTTCTGATGCTTAGGAGAAATATAGACTACTAGTTGACTATTTTATAAGTTCACTACAAAGTGCGTCAAACAGTTCAGAATCTTACTGGGTCACTTTGTTAATTTTATGTTATTTCAAGTAAGTTATTTTATGTTTCTAGGACTTTTTAATACAACCTGCTATAAGATACCACTCTGTACAGTCCACTATAACTAGCACCACCAGAGTTAGTCTGACATGAAGTGTCTGAGGGCACTGCATTTTATCATTATATTCTCAATACTTTTATGTTGATGTTCGCCTACAGTCAGCTGAATATGAGCCGGCAGTGTGCCCAGGTGGCCAAGAAGGCCAATAGCATCCTGGCTTGTATCAGAAATAGTGTGGCCAGCAGGACTAGGGAAGTGATCGTCTGCTTGTACTCAGCACTGGTGAGACCGCACCTTGAATACTGTGTTCAGTTTTGGGCTCCTCTCTACAAGAAGGACATTGAGATGCTGGAGCGTGTCTAGAGAAGGGCAAAGAGGCTGGTGAAGGGTCTAGAGCACAAGTCTTATGAGGAGCGTCTGAGGGAACTGGGGTTGTTTAGCCTGGAGAAAAGGAGGTTCAGGGGAGACCTTATCACTTTCTACAACTACCTGAAAGGAGGTTGTAGTGAGGTGGACATCAGTCTCTTCTCTCAAGTAACAAGCGATGGGACTAGAGGAAGCAGCCTCATGTTGAGCCAGGGGAGGTTTAGTTTGGATATTAGGAAAAATTTCTTCACTGAGAGACTTATAAAGCATTGGAACAGGCTGCCCACAGAAGTGGTTGAGTTCCCATCCCTGAAGATATTTAAAAGATGTGTAGATGCAACACTAAAGGACATGGTTTACTGGTGGACTTGGCAGTGTTAGATTTGTGGTTTGATTCGATGATCTTAACGATCTCTTCCAACCTAAATGATTCTATGATTCTATGTTTATTAGCGATCACCTGTTTGCCCTTCATCTGCTACCATTCTTTCAATGACAAGTAATCTATGTCTCTGCTTATTCACATATTATGAATATTACCTGTGCCTCTGACATAACTGGGAGCTTTTAAAACATATAAAATGTGTTTTTAATTGCCTAAATGAATTATACATCTGCTTTTGATTATGAAAACTGTAGAAAGATGTTGCCTGATTACTACTAATATAATGATTTTGCCTTTGTTTCAATTGCTGGTGTTAATTTTCTTTTATATTTTCTATGTGACTAATTGCTAACACCTGGCTCATAAACCATAAGGTACTGATTGAAAATAACGTCACATTGAAAGAAAGTTATCAGTGTCAAAACTTTAAGTAAATAACTGGATTCAATCTTTTTGGACTTCAGTAAAGCCTTCAATACTGTCTCTCACAGTATCCTCCTGGACAAAATGTCCAGCATACAGCTGGATAAACACATAATGCAATGGGTGAGCGATTGGCTGATGAGTCGGGCTCAAAGGGTTATAGTAAATGGAGTTACATTGGGCTGGTGACCAGTCACTAGCGGGGTTCCACAGGGATCCATCTTGGGGCCAGTGCTCTTCAATATCTTCATAAACAACTTGGATGCAAGACTGGATGGTTTGTTATCAAAGTTTGCCGATGACACAAAACTGGGAGGAGCCGTTGACACTCTCGAGGGCAGAGAGGCCCTGCAGAGAGATCTGGACAAATTAGAGAGCTGGGCAATCACCAACTGTCCCGATCCAATGTCGGGGGAGGTTTCGATACGATCCCAAGGACGAGATTAAGACACAAACGAGGTCAAATGCCGTACAACCTTCTGATTTTATTTTGGTAAACAAAGGGGTGAAGACCGGGTAGGGAGACGGAGGGGGAAAGAGAGAGAGAGAATGAAAAGAGCAAAAGAGTGGGCGAGAGAAAAGAGAGAGAAAGAGGGTGCTCAGGCGGGTGAGAAGAGGGCCACGCAGGGGAACTAGCTACCACCACTCCGAGTCCGGCGTTACCCCGTCGATCAAAGGTCCAGCCAGTCCAGCCTCTGTGTCCACAGGAGCAGCTTCCAAGGACTGCGCGGGGTAGGAGGAGGAGGAGAAGAGACCCTCAAAAGGCGTGCACGGTCCTTTTATAGGGCCATGCACATGTGCAGAACGGGTCTGCGTACATGCAGTTTGTGCTTCTGCTTTTTGTGTCCTGGTCTCTGTGCAGGCATATGTGCAGTTCATGGTCCCGCCTTTCGTGCCCCGGTCTCTGCTTTTCGCGCCCTGGTCTCTGCGCAGGCGTCCTGTGGAGGTTTCGTCGGGGGCTGGATGTCGAAGCCAGAAGACGGTGGTAGAACAGCAATGTCAAGACAATTCTGGTTCCATAAAAGTCCTCAACACCAACCATATGAAGTTTAACAAGGACAAGTGCCGGATTTTTGCACCTGGGACATGGCAACCCTGGATGTACATAGAGACTGGGGAACAAGAGCCTGGAGAGCAGCCCCGCAGAGAGGGATCTGGGGGTTCTGGTCGATCGCAAGTTGAACATGAGCCAACAGTGTGCCCTGGCAGCCAGGAGGGCCAACCCTGTCCTGGAGTGCATCAAGCACTGTATTGCTAGCCGGTCGAGGAAGGTGATTGTCCCGCTCTACTCTGCATTGGTGTGGCCTCATCTTGACTACTGTGTGCAGTTTTGGGCACCACAGTACAAAAAGGATGCAAAGCTACTAGAGAGTGTCCAGAGGAGAGCCATGAAGATGGTGAAGGGTTTAGAGGGGAAGCCGTACGAGGAGCGGCTGAAGTCACTTGGTCTGTTCAGCCTGGAGAAGAGGAGACTGAGGGGAGACCTCATCACGGTCTAGAGCTTCCTCACGAGGGAAGGAGAAGGGGCAGGTGCTGATCTCTTCTCCCTGACGACCAATGATAGGACCCGAGGGAACGGCAGGAAGATATGCCAGGGGAGGTTTAGGTTGGACATTAGGAAAAGGTTCTTCACCCAGAGGGTAGTGGAGCATTGGAACAAGCTCCCGTGGGAGGTAGTCATGGTGCGAAGCCTGTCAACATTCAAGAAGCAATTGGACAACATCCTTAGACATATGGTATGATTTTTGGGGTTGTCCTATGCAGGGACAGGAGTTGGACTCAATGATCCATGTGGGTCCCTTCCAACTCAGGATATTCTATAATTCTATGAAGTGGGTTAAAATTGCATTATTAAATATAAGAGTTGCAGCCTCACACGTGATACATGTTTCTAGAAGTTCTAGTAGGAAGAGGTTAATGTCTCTTCCAAGATTAAATTTTCTACATGATGACATATAGCAAGTATTCCATGCTAATAGAATGAAATTAATAGTTACCTCTTCTACTGCTTTCTTCACTCTACCTTCTGCTCTCTCATAAATTGTTCATACAGTCAGGAAACTTCACAATATTAAAACTAAATTCTAATTTTGTTGAGATTATTATATATTTGTATACTCATCAGCAAGGTTTCTTTTTTCTTTTTTTTTTTCCTTTTTTCTTCCTCCTTTTCCTTTTCCTTTTCCTTTTCCTTTTCCTTTTCCTTTTCCTTTTCCTTTTCCTTTTCCTTTTCCTTTTCCTTTTCCTTTTCCTTTTCCTTTTCCTTTTCTTTCCCTCTCCCTCTCCCTCTCCCTCTCCCTCTCCCTCTCCCTCAGTGTTTTTGTTATAAACAGTTCTGGAATACAGCTTCTTAAAATACATGAACAAGTAAAAGGAAAGACAACATACATGTAAAATATTTTTAATGGCAGATACACTGTAGGGTATAATATTCTCTTCATCATAATTATCACTACTTTGGTTATTATTGCTTGCATATACTGAAGTGATGGGCAAGACTGAACCAAAAGCAGGCTCATTGTGCTAGAACTACATAAATGCAAAGTGCTACAGTGCCCTATAAGAAACACTATGGTGAAGGAAGCTTGACAGCTCCAGAAAGGGTCTATAAATAATCTAGTAAAGATGTCTCATGGAAAAATTAAACTTCTTTGTCTTTACTGTGTTTTTAACATTGTGACAGACTCTGCGGCAAAAAAAGAAAGATAACTTTAGGTAGGTAGGTAGGTAGATAGATAGATAAGGCATTAAGTGTGTTACTTCTGACATTTTTTGTCATCACAAGTGATTGATTTCCTTTTTAATCATAATTTCCTACATTTAAAAATTTTGATTCTGATAGTGTTAATACTTTTTTGAGTAAGTACCTATGAAATGAAGTGCCAGACTGTAACAATTAGTGTGAGCACTTTTATACATCTGATAGTCCTGTTTTACTATTTCTTTTGAGTGACAATACTCTAGTAATATAAAAGATTGGCTCTATATAACAGTTTTTGTCTACATTGAAGCTTAATTAAAGGGAAAATAATTTCCTCTCCCTTTTATTTAGCTTTTAAATGCATTGCCACTCCCAGCTTTACAAAAATGAGCATACATTCTAATAGTGTCATGCTCCTCTGCTTCAGGAGTTATTGTTTAACCAAACACCAATAAATCAAACTTTAAATTATTTTCTGCTAAATTTCACTTGAAGTATTAGAAGAAATTATATGAACACAATATTTGCTCTTTATAGTTTGATTTATTGCTTCATACTATCTTTGTGCAAGGGAAGCAAAAAATTGAGGTCAACACTAAATACTTAAAACTGAACAGCACTATTAGCTTGCAATACTTTTTTTGAACTTTTTTAAGACTGTGAAAGAAACAAGTGCAAAGGACCTCCCTTTCCCATATCACAAGAGGGAGATTTCAAGTCAAGTTGTTCTTATTACAGATATCATAAAAAGAATGCAGTTGTACTTTATTGAAGGTATTTCAAAAGAACTCAGATTGAGCTCTAGTTAATCCAAAGGGTGGATCATAGTTTATTGCTAACACCTCAGGTTTTTCTCTCCTACAGGAGATTGTAGCTTTGCAAATAACCACAAGTAAGAATTTCCAGTACTCTTGGAGTACACCAATTTTAAGGGACTGGAGCATGTCTCCCATGAGGAAAGGCTGAGAGAGCTGGGACAGTTCAGCCTAGAGAAGAGAAGCCTCAGGGGAGATCTTATCAATGTGTACAAATAGCTGAAGGGAGGGTGCAAAGAAGATAGAGCCAGGCTCTTTTCGGTGGTGCCCAGTGACAGGACCGGAGGCAATGGGCACAAACAGAAACACAGTATGTGCCATCTGAACATCAGGAAACACTTTTTTACTGTGAGAGTGACTAAGCACTGGCACAGGTTGCCCAGAGAGGTTGTGGAGTCTCTCTTCTTGTAGATCTTCAAAATCTGCCTGCACATGGCTTTGGGCAACAGGCCCTAGGTGGACCTGCTTGAGCACTGAGCTTGACCCTTCAGAGGTCCCTTCCAACCTCAACCATTCTGTGATTTTGTGGTTCTGTGCATTCAGTACAAAATAAATGAATTTTGAAATTGTGTAATTTGCAAATACCTTAGCTGTAGCTGACTTTATGCTAGACACAATTTAGGGAGGAGATAGTAAAGAGGAAATATATCAAGTACTGTTTGCAAAGAGTTTAACTCATTGTCAGTTACAAATGGAATGGCAATGGTTGACTTTTCTTATCGAAAAGTAGAGTAAGATCTGGAGAATATCCAATTTAGGAACTGAATCTGGCTCTTTTGTAAATCTGAACTATTTTATGCAGACCTAATGAAATTTCAGGTTCCAGTAGTGGCCCAGCATTTACACAATGCCAGAGTTCAAGTCTTGGGCTTTGGTTCTCAGAATTTTATGTATAGTATGTTTTGTAATTCAAGGTGCCAGGTAAGTGATCTGACATATTGACATAGCTTTGCTTATTCAGGTTTTGTTGTTGGTGGTTTTTAAAGGAAGAAAAAGCAGTTTAATAGTTCAGTGACCTTTGTCATTTTGGAAAGCAAACATTTACCAGATACTGATTTCATCCACTTGCATTCTGCTATTCTTCCTTTTCACTGCACTGAAATGTGTAACACATGCAAAAGAGAAAAGAAAAAAAATCTGTTTGCCTGTTTTTCTCCATAGTATTAAGACATCCAGGGAAGTGGTTGAGTCCCCATCCCTGGAGGTATTTAAAAGATGTGTAGATGTGGTGCTTAGGGACATGGTTTAGTGGTGGACTTGGCAGTGATAGGTTAACGGTTAGACTTGATGATCTTAAGGGTCTTTTCCAACATAAACAATTCTATGATTCTATCAGAAATACTAAATACATATTCAGGAAAAATTAACCATTATTCTTCTTGGACAATCTAATGACTCTTTTATAACTATATATTTCAAAAGTCATACTGAAAACATGCAAAAGTGAAATGCGTGTGTAGTCTGTGCAAGAATAGGTTGCCATGACAATAATAATATTGTAACCTCATTACATATTTACAGTTCACACAGCTACAGGATTTTAACAAGAGTAGGTTTTTATAGTAAGAGTAAAAAAATACTTCCAGCTATTTTTGTACAAATGTTCTCAGAATACCATCAAAAAAGAGTCCAAGGTCATTCAGATCTTTTTAGATGCTATTGAACATGTGATGCTATCACATTATGTCCTGTCCTTATCTAGCAGAGTCCTTCTTCATAAATTCCTCTCTACCCACACATTTCTCTGCTTTAGATACTAATTTTGCTGAGCACAAATCTGATCTGAATATCTGATTACAGATCTGAAGAGACTATACCTCTATACAGTTAATTCTTTTTCAGAAGTGGAGAATTTTGTGCTATGCTGGAACGGAAGGTTCAGCTCCTCCTAAACCAAAGCAGAAGCACTCTGAAATGAAACACCTGCACTTGGGCCAAGGGGACAACACCCACCATGGTCACCCCACTTGTCCCAGCAGGGACCACTAGGCACTGATCACTCAGTGTAATCCCCTCTTTGCTTGATAAAGACCAAATCTTCTCACTCAACATTAGGAGGCTAAAGATAACACCAACGAGAAAGGGTAGATGATAGAAAGATTATGTATAGCAATTTTAAGAGTATTATTAATTAAGCCTTTTTATATTACTTAGATACGGTGGACACTTTTAAAACTCAGCTGGACAGGGTGTGGGGCCATCTCATCTATACGGTGCTCTTGCCTAGAAAGGTTTGTACCAGATGATCCTTGAGGTCCCTTCCAACCTGGTATTCTATGATTGAGATAATTTTTACAACTGGACTGCTATTAATTACATTGAATAAATTTTAACTCCATATAGAGTCTCCCAATATATTTCAGGGCACTATATCCTTATGAAAATGTTTCATTGATATGATCTCTCTGTAAGGGCTTGTTCTTTGGGGTTTCTTTTGCTGTCAATACTGGTTTTCATCTAACTACATCCTGGCAAGTGGAAGGATGTAATAAGAATATGGGAGTAGTTAAAAAATTGCTAGCTGCGTTTGTTCTTTTCTGTCACCTTTGGTAAAGGTTTGATAAATGTTGCAGATTTTTTTGGTTTTGGGTTTTTTTCCTTTTCTCTGATCTTATTCCTGGAATTATTAGGGTTATCCCTTTAATGAATTAGGCCTTATAAGCTTGGTCCTTTTTCTAAATTGCCTTAAATCTGGGTCTTTCATAGGGCAGACTTGAGCAATGATTTTTAATTGGAAATGTCCTTACTCTAGGAGGCCATTGTAATGGATGGTTGTTGCTCCAAACAAATAATTATGGTGAAGCAGTAATTTCAGACTGATTGCTATGAGGCATGAACTGAGAAAAATAGCCTGTGTTTAAAAAATAAACCTTCCGAATCAAGCTATGCTGTTACCTGCCATATTTAGCAAGTTGAGTGTTAAAAATTGAGGAGGGAAAAGGAAAGTAGCAACAACTGGTGTTAGGTAAAGAAAACTCATTAGCTGAAGATTGGCTTAGCATAGCTTTTCTGAGGAAGTAAAGTAATTGCAAAGTGCACCGTTGTCACCTTTCCTGTGAAACATAGCTCCCTAAAAGTGAAAACATATGTTTGTTTCATTAATAAGTGATGAGGTTATGGAGTGAGATGGTGCAGTGAACAGACTGAAAATTCATCCCCTTATAATGTGAATTAATTTCTGCAAGTATTTTTTCTGTAATGAAATGTTATTAAATATATTTATATTAAATTATAGTTCTACATATGAGCCAAATTGTTTGCCCCTCTTGATACTGTGAGTGTGGTTCAATGGACTAAAACCAGATGTCTGCTGACATTGAAATACTTTAGTTTTGGCAGTGATACATCTGTGCTGCTATGTCTTTGCCTCCTCCCCCACCTGTACACTAACTCCTGGATTGTATTGGGATGTTGCGGATGGAGTGAGAAAGAAGCAAAAATGTACTTTATTGATATAAACCAGTGAGTTAACAAGGTTCAATGGTAAATTCAACAGTGTTTTAACAAGATACGATAGCAAGGTACACTGGATTACTTACTGCATGGGACACAAGACTGTCAGGGAGACCCTCCCGTTGACTCACAAGGTTCAGAAAGGACCCCCTTGCTTTCTAAACTCCTTCCTCAGAGGGGAGCTTAGGTGTGGCTGGATCCAATCCTAGTCCTGGACTTGGTCAACGGTTTATGTCTAAAGGATTATATATGTGCTATCAATCCTTTATATCACTTAGCTAAGATTTCAAAGTTTAACATTCTGTTAGTCACTTACTTACTGAGGATCTGTTGTGGCAAAGAATCTCTCAACCTCGAGGAGTAACCTTGAGAGGCATCCGTACTCAAGGAGAGATCCTGGCATGCAGCCTGCTGCCGTGCAGGAGAGCTGAAAGGGCTCTTGGGCTGCTCACTATTTATGGGGGTAAGATGATTGACTCATAGTCATATTTACATACTGACCACAGATGCAAGTTTCTTCCAAATCTGTCTTGAGTTGGGCACAGACCAGCACTGTGGTCAGGTGGGTGCATTACCATAAATTAGCCCTTGGCTATTATGTTATTATCTGAATCCACCTTGAGCCTTGAGCTGGATGCAGCCATCAAGACCAGATGCACTCATCATGGGCACCACTGGTGGTTATCACTTGATCAGAGATATAGGAAAAGGTCAGGTCAGGAGGGCAGGGGGAGCACACTGCCACATAGGGCAGTACTCCTCTATTCTTGCATAGTAGATGTATCATTTTAAAAGATATTTGTATTGCTTCTCTTGCACACAAGCACGAGGAATCCAGCATACAAAATCTGGGCATCTTACAGCTGGTACAATGCATCCCACTATAGGTCTGTGCTGAGATTTTGCTGTCTCCCTGCCAGCTGTTCTTAGTTACGATATAGCCATGACTACAGAAAAAGCCCACTTATAGAATAAGGCTTCTGAAATGAGGATGAAGAATTACCCTCCAATAAAAAATTGCTGATCCCAAGCTTGCTCAGGGTGGTTATGAGATTATTAACAATGTGGGCAAGGAATTAAAGAAAGATTTTTTGCTTACAATAATGAGCACCTGTTTATTTCTCTTGATCTCCTGGAATGGTACTTTTCCTCTTAGAGAGGGCAAATGTAGTGTTCTGAAGTGTGTGAAATATGCAGCAGTTTTATAGCTGTGTATTGTCCATTCTGTGAATGGAGCTATGTTGAGAAGTCATGAGGAAGTGCTGCGTGTTTTGCTTGTGCCTGCTGCAGACCTGCCAGTGTCTGGCTGCAGAGCAGGTCTGGACTGCTGCTTAACTGACTGGCTACAGCCTCCGGGAGGGAAGAGAGGCTGGCTGGAGTAATGACCTTGTGAGGGTAGTATACATTAACAGAAGTGCTGAATTGTTTTTCTGTGAAAGTCAATGCATCAATGGAGAAATCTATTGGCCCAATATTGCATACAAAGTACAATTTTCCATGAGCATATGCACAAATATATTGATCACTACAAGAAACAGTAGTGTTCATCCACTTAAGTCTTCAGATAAGGTGTTTCTCTTATCTGCAGATGTAAGTGGTGGCCATTGATAAGTTGGTGCAGGCTGTGTGGTACAAAAATGTCTTTATATAATTGAAGATGCAGCTGAGAAAAGTGCTCATGGCACTTGAGGTAGTGAAGAATACAGAGTTCAGGGAAATGGGAATGTCTTTTATGCAGATGCACTGGTCACCTTTACATCCCTGCCTCTCCCGTGATGCCCTTTCAAATACCTCTCCCTTTTCTCCTCTTTTCTTTCCTTGTCCTTTCCCTGGCTTTTATTTTCTCCCTGTGCTATTTCATGTGTGAGGAACCCCCTCCATTAAGTTATGCAGGCTGCAATACACTTATAGCAAGGATCTGAAAGAATTTGACTCAACAGGTGAAGGTTTCAGATGTGTTGTGATGTGCTATGGAGTATGGGACATTTTCTGACTTGACTGATCCATCTCTCGTGCTTGCTATGGAAAAAACCCTGTATCTGAGGAACAGGTGATGTCTCGTAGGGCTACTCCATTCTGCCTATGCAGAGTTATTTTATTTTACCATAGTTTTAAAGCTTTTAAAGAATTCTTTTTTCTTTATTTTTTATTTCTTTTTTTTTTTCCTTTCTTTTTTTCCCAAAAGGACTATTGTTGGTTGTGATCAAAGAATAAGAGTATTAGGAGACACAGGAAATATTGTGTGTTGTGCTTTGAGGTGTGGTAGTTTGTATCTGCACCATAGGACGGCCTGAAGTGACAGAGAGTTGAAACTCTGTGCCTACAGACCTGTATATCTACAGCAATTCCCAATGACAATGAGAAAATAGAATATTGGCAGAGGCATTGCTAATAAATATAGGCACCTACTTTGATGGATGCTGGTATCTAATATATGGACATTTTTATTCAGTTAGATTTCACAAGAAATATTATCAGATTTTTTTGACCAAAATTACCTTGTCATACTGATAACATTAATACTATTTGGAAATTACAGGATTAAAGGTTAATAATATCATAATCATGTGCATATGTGCACTTGTGTACATACATACTCACATCAGGTTTTTTACAAGTTCTTATATATGAGCGCAATTATCAGTGTATCCATTTGAAAATTTTCACAATTTTTTGTCAAATAAGGTGTATCTGACCTTTCATAGCATTATAATGAAAATGAGAAGAGAAAATGGAAAGATACAAATCCATGCATATCACAAATATATTAGGTATAAAGCTATAAAATAATTTTCAGTACTTCATGGATAATGAAGGAAAAGTATGTTTTCTGTCTAAAAATATGATACTAACTGTAAGATTGATATTAATCTCACATCATTTCAGCTGTCTAAAATTTGGGTGCCTCATCAAAATAGGTCATTTATGTTTGTGTCATAATCAATACAGAGAGAAATACAAAAGTGTTATTGATCAGCAAAATGTGTCTTAAGATAGAAGAAAGTTCCCTTTAGGCACTTTTTCTTTTAATGAAGTATGGAAGATTACTATAAAACTTATCTATATGACTTCAGAAACATTAGGTGAATTTTGATTGGGGAATTTCACCTGTTTCTAATTCAGTAACTTTTCAGATTCAGATGTGGGTGGTCTGAGGCATACTGTGTATTGATACCCATTTTTCCATTCTATTTTGGATCTTACTTTATGTAATGTTAAAGTTGCAAGGTACTGTATTTCCTTCAATTCCCCAAAGTCTCTATGTTTTTGAGACATCTAGCAACTCCTTAGTTTAAAGTATTTCTGAAAATTCTCAGTGTGATGCTTAGTTTGAATTCTATGCTTTTGGTGTTATTTTTCTGCTTCTTTTAACCTAAGGAATTTTCTTTGTTCTGATATTCAGAGCAAAATCATAAGATGCATTTTAACATCCTCAGCTTTTTTGCTTCCCTAATATGTCTTATGACATATTCAGCAAACAACATCACTATGGCCAAGGGGCAAACCTATTAGCCGTTTTGGAAAAACTCCAGAGTCCCCTCACATGTTGCTAGGCCCTGATCCAGCAAAGCACTTAACCACAGATTTAAGTACCCTGCTGGATTATGTCCATAAAGCACAGAGATTGTCACAATCTATTTAATTTAGCTCTATAAGAAAATTAATTTTCTTTTTAATTTTTGGACAGTCAGAAGAATATCTATGAAGGAAGAATCCTAAAGCCATGAATGAAATATAAACCCCAATTAGAAAAAAAGTAAAGTGTCAACTATTTTGAAAGTGCTGCAAACTTACTTTGTTATATATTTGGTCAGTATTCTTGCAGTGGATGTACCTTCCCATACCATTATCTCAATACATTCTCTTATTTGAAAACATAAATCCTTCTCAATTTAACACAATGGGTGAGGGTGGGATGATTCTCATACTGATTCTACTACAAAAATTCTCCCATGAGAATCTATCACAACCACAGTATGAGGGCTTGGATGGCCAAAAAACAGCAGCCTGACAGAAACAAGGGAAAAGTGCTACCACAAAGACTTGGGAAAAACATTGACACAAATGCTTAGGTCAACAGTCACAGAGCCAATGAAAAGCAGGTTTACAGAACTGCAAGTGGAAGACATTCAGCATTACAAAGGTTAAGTCATGTAAGGCATTGTGAAACATTATTAATCCAGATTTCTTTCCTTGAATAGATAGAAATCAAACCATCATAGCAGCAATTGATTTTTGCTAAGATTAACATCTTAAATATTTCAGGTGAATTACATCATAAAACTTTTCTATTCATTTACATGAATTCTCAAATTGCTATAGGTCACTGAGACTGTAGGTGCCCAAGTTGAGATATCTTAAGGTGCTATGTGACTGGCCTGAATACCACTTTTAAGACAAAATCCAGTAACAAACCCATCAAAAAAGCAGATGGTGAAATGGATTGAAAATTGGCTCAACAGCAGGGCCTAGAGGGTGGTGATCAGTGGCATGAAGTCTAGTTGGAAGCTGGTAAGTAGCAATGTATCCCAGGGATCAGTAATGAATGCAATCCTGTTCAGTGTCTTGATTAATGCTCTGTATGATGGAGCAGAGTGTACCCTCAGAGAGTTTGCAGATGGTGCCAACCTGGGAGGAGTGGATGATATGCCACAGGTTTGTGCTGCCATCCAGAGGGACCTCAAAAGTCTGCAAAAATGGGCTAACAGGAACCCTATGCAGTTCAAAAAAGGCAAATGCAAACTGCTTCACTCACAGTATGAGCTGGAGGCGGATCAGTTGGAAAGCACCTTTGCAGAAAAGGTCCTGGTGTATACCAAGTTAAACATGAGCCAGTAATGTGCCCTTGCAGCAAAGAAGTCTTAATGGTATCCTGGGCTGCACTATGAGGAGTGTTGCCAGTAGGTCAAGGGAGGTGATCTTTCCCCTCTACTCAGCACTGGTGAGGCCACACCTGGAGTACTGTGTCCAGGTCTGGGCTCCTACCAGAGGGGTATAGATATACTGGAGAGAGTTCAGTGAAGGGCCAGAAAGGTCATTAATGGATTGGAGCATCTCTCACATGAGGAAAGGCAGAGAGACCTGGGACAGATCAGCCTTGAAAAGAGAAGACTCAAGGAAGATCTTATCAATGTGTACAAATAGCTGAAGGGAGGATGCAAAGAAGACAGAGCCAGGCTCTTTTTCAGTGGTGCCCAGTGACAGGACCAGAGGCAATGGGCACAAACTGAAACACAGTATTTGCCATCTGAACATCAGGAAACACTTTTTTACTGTGAAGATGGCCAAGCACTGGCACAAGTTGCCCAGAGAGGTTGTGGAATCTCCCTGCTTGCAGATCTTTCAAATCCATTTGCACGTGGTTGTGGGCAACTGGCCCTAGTTGGAGGTGTTTGAGCAGTGTACTTGGACCAGATGACCTCCAGAGGTCCCTTCCAATCTCAACCATTCTGTGATTCTATGTCAAAAGCATGTAGACTGCATAGTGAAAGTAATGCTAATGGAACTGAATAATGACAAAATGGAATTGGCTGTAGAACTTCTCCAGTAAAGGGAATCTATATGGAAATCTTTATAATGAAGCATGAGTAATGATTATTAAAATGAAAGAGTAGGGAAAGGAGTAAGAAATATATATGTGCCAGATGTAATGCATGTTATAGATGAGAAAGCAAAGGTAAAAAATAAAGAAATAATGAAAATGCTTAAGGATCACCACGTCATTAGACCACTTGAAACAAATATATGTGGATTTTAAAAAGTGAAAAAGTAAAGGACAGATAGAGAAGTTTGTAATAGATTAATTTAAAAGAGGAAACTATTAGATTTGTAATTTTAGAGGACTCATCCACTAAATAACAAGTTTTTTTGTGACATAAAAGTAGAAAATGCTTTCAAAGTGCCATTCCAAGCAACAAATTTGGCCGCTGGAGAAGTTAACATTAATGTGTCGAGAATCAGAACAAGCCACAGAGAGCATAGCTGTAGCTAAAATACAAAGGTTAGACCATCAGGGAGAAATGAAGACAGAAACTTAAGACCTGCACAGAGAAAAGAAGAGAGAGAAAATCAAAAGGAAAAATGATGAAAAAAAATATTACCTCTGTTTTAGTGATTGTAGTTCATTAGGATAGAGCACACCTTTTAGTGAAGTCTCACCTGAAAAGAATTCAGTTTACACTTCAAGATCAGTCTGCAGAGTAAGCTGGAAAATCAAGAGGTTGCTTCCTGATTCCAACCAAAAAGCTAATAAAAAAGTATGCAAAATGTGAACTTCTTTCTCATAAGTGAGGGACTCCATTCTTACTATGAAGGTAGCATTGTCCAGCCTCTAAGATCTGTGCCCACTTCAGAAGTCCTCACCTTGTGTAATGTGACAGTGCTTCAGTTAAGGAATGGAATTCCTCTTTTTGGGTGACATAGGGTGACAAAGCATATTTCTTATGTCTACCCTATACACAGACAATGTTTATAGCAAATTACAGTTAATATTGGTAGGCAGGATACTTAAGATGGTTCTGTGTGAACAGCTCAGTGATCACTGATAGAGTTCACTTTAGAAGATGCCGAGCTTAAGTACTATCTGTCTAAGGATAAAATATGACACAAAAAAAGAATTAAGGCAATGGGAACACAGGTAAAGAAGAAAAACAACAATAGGGAGTGGACCAATGATGTAAAGTTTTATATTCTAAAGGAAAAATTAAAGAAAAAAATTAAATTCTCAGTTAGAATATGGGCCCTTGGGCTTTAAAGAACCATGGATACTTAATCTTAAACAGAGAAATAGGGAGAAAGACATAGACTGGTGGTAGCAAAGAGTAAAAAAATGATATATTACAAATGGTTAAATTCTGTAATTGAATTTATAGTAGAGTGAATTCAACAGTATGATTATTCAAATATCAATCTCATTGTTTTAAAATCCATTTAAAAATGATGGTAAGGAAACTTGGTTCCCATAATTCTTATTGACCTAAAACTTACTGTACTGTGGGAAGATTTCTTTGCAATTTGTAAATTGATGAAAATTATTTCTTAATATTAATAAAATAATCATTTTGGATGCCATGACACAGAACTTCTTTGGGTTTCTTTTACCAGGGACTTTATTTGAATTTTCAACTTAAGTAGTACCGCAGTATTGAAACTGATGAAGTTTCTGTTTCAGGAACTCTCATGGTAATGTAAAGAAGAAACAATTGTATTTGAGAGGTTCAATGATTTTTCCTGCAAGTAAGGGTTTAGCAGCAATGAAAAATCAATATGCAAAGCCTCAAGATGACAATTTCAGTGTTTAAAGTTTACATGTGGTAATTGACAACTTTTAGGCCATTTAGGATTGCTAAAACTGCTCCTATAGCTGTTTTTCTATTTATGAGGACAATTGCTTCTACTGAGAAAAGAAACATGGAATATTTACCACATATGTAATTGTCGTGGTTTAACCCCAGCCAGCAACTAAGCACCACGCAGCCGCTCGCTCACTCCCCCCCAGTGGGATGGGGGAGAGAATCAGAAGGGTAAAAGGGAGAAAACTCGTGGGTTGAGATAAGAACAGTTTAATAACTGAAGTAAAATAAATTAGAACAGTTAAATAGGCAAAGCAAAAACCGTGCACGCAAACAAAACAGAACAAGGAATTCATTCACTACTTCCCATTGGCAGGCAGGTGTTCAGCCATCCCCAGGAAAGCAGGGCTCCATCACGCATAACGGTTACTTGGGAAGACAAACGCCATCATGCCCAATGTCCCCCCTTCCTTCTTCTTCCCCCAGCTTATATACTGAGCATGATGTCATATGGTATGGAATAGCCCTTGGGCCAGTCTGGGTCAGCTGTCCTGGCTGTGCCCCCTCCCAGCTTCTTGTGCACCCGGCAGAGCATGGGCAGTTGAAAAGTCCTTGACCACTGTGAGCGCCACTTAGCAACTACTTAGCAAGAACAAAACGTCAGTGTATCATCGACATTGTTCTCATCCTAAACCCAAAACACAGCCCCATACCAGCTACCAAGAAGAAAATTAACTCTATCCCAGCTGAAACCAGGACAGTAATTCAATTACAATCTATGGAATGAAATAAGGGCTCAGTCCATGTACTTCTAAATATACCATCGAAACACCAGGGCATAAAAGGAATCACTTTATAGAGTTGTGGTTTAACCCTGGTAGGCAGCTAAGCCCCACACAGCCACTCGCTCACTCCCCCACAGTGGGATGGGGGAGAGAATCAGAAGAGTAAAACGGAGAAAATTCGTGGGTTGAGATAAAGACTGTTTAATAGCAAAAGCGAAAGGTGCGCAAGCAAGCAAAGCAAAACAAGGAATTCATTCACTACTTCCCATCGGCAGGCAGGTGTTCAGCCATCCCCAGGAAAGCAGGACTCCGTCACACGTAATGGTTACTTGGGAAGACAAAACGCTATAACTCTGAACATCTCTCCCTTCCTTCTTCTTCCTCCAGCTTTATATGCTGAGCATGACATCATATGGTATGGAATATCCCCTTGGTCAGTTGGGATCAGCAGTCCCAGCTGTGTCCTCTCCCAACTTCTTGTGCACCCCCAGCCTACTCGCTGGTGGGGTGGTGTGAGAAGCAGAAAAGCCTTGACTCTGTGTAAGCACTGCTCAGCAATAGTTAAAACATCCCTGTGTTATTAACACTGTTTTAGGCACCAATCCCAAACATAGCACCATACAAGTTATTATGAAGACAATTAACTCTATCCCAGCCAAAACCAGTACAACAGTGAAGGACTGAATCTGCAGAATTCAAGAGCCAATCATTATAGCTTCAACTTTGAAGAAAAGACTGTAGAGCTTCTGTGAAGACGATAACCATAGTTCAACCAGCATGACTTAATCAGCAGGTTACAGGCTAGTACCACTGCTGGTGTTAGGAGCTTCAGACTGAGTGCAATATGCTGAAATTATGCCTAGTTTGCCACGTCCAGGCAAACACACACATACACACACACAAATAAAAGGCCCTATCTCAATCAGCTGCATAAAGAGCTACTAACTATTGACATACATTGCTTTCAACATAATATATAGGATGCAATAGCTCCTGTAGGACTACAAAAGGAAAGAACTACAAAGGTTTTAGAATCCCCGTTAGCACAGTGTAGTGAGGTGACCACTCTTTGGGTCATGTAACACTGTTGTGAACCTGCAGAGTAAAGTAGATCTAGAGCTGCATATATAATAAACGTTAGTGAAAATTACATCATGGTGTGATGGCATAGCTCTCTAAGCTATCACTGTAACTGGGTACTGAGCATATTTAAGAAATACATTAAAAATATATCACATAGTATAATATTGATACAAATACATTTAAAAAAACAACAACAAGTTTTTCAAGTCTTTTTTTTGGCTTGTTTATAGTTTAAATCCCTTGTTCACATTTTGGTTTCCTTTTTATTTTTTGTTTTTTCTTAAATCCACATTGCTGGTTTTAGTAAAACCATCTACCATCTTCTGATAACTTCTAAAGGCTTCTGTAGCCAGCTGCGTAATTCGTGATTGGAAAAAGGCCTGCACATTCAGATGTTTTTACTCATTACTGATCCAGGAGTATCATGCTTCTGATCATCTGCTGGAGTACAGGAACAGGAATGAGAATAGGACATGACAGGACATGACATGAGATGGCATGGCACACACTGATTCACCTGGTAAATTGGAGATTAGCCGAGACTTAAACAGTTAACAGGTCATTTTTGTGCAGCACACTTCTTTGCAAAGGGAGCCCAGAAATTTTGCTACCAACTGCATGGGACTGTGCAGCAGTGGCAGTGAGGGGCCAGAACAGTCATTCCCTGGTACGTCAGACTCTGCCACAGATGAAGCTCAGGAGGAGGAATGGTACCATGCAGGCTTTGGGTTGCAGGCACAGCCTGTTGACTCTCCTTGGAACTGGGGACTGTTATTTGGCTGGGTGTCATGACCAAAAAGGTTACCTAGTCTGAGAGTGTGTAAGAGATTGCAAACATGAGTTCATAGGATTCCATAATACACAAGGCCACAGAGGCTTTATCCTCTAACTTTCTCTACTTTATTACAGTTTACCACAAATATCCTCCAAATCATCACTAGCAAGTATACCCATGATTAATGAAGTGAGTATATATATCTCTCTCTCAAGCTTTTAAAAGTTATTATCAGCAATTGGTAATATAGTCACAATCAATAGTATGGCAGCAGTCAATAATAGCAGAAATTAGTAATATAGTGACAACCAATAACAGCAACAACCCAGTAGGTATATACCATTACAGGTTACTATAAACTTATCATTAGTGAAGCAAGTTATCAACAGTATAACAGCAGATATAATAGATTACTTGTGTGGATATATATAATACCAGTATCAAATGAATTACACAGATTTCAGAAGGGGCCGAACCATCCCAAAGGGGAGTTCAAACCGATCCCAGAGACCGACTCATCCATTCCAGAGGTGGGACAATAAACTGAATCAACCCTAGAGATGGACCCAGAGGGGAACCAGTAAAATAGAACTGTCTCACTTCAAAGATGATCTGTGTCACAGAGTCTGGAGTCAGCCAGGTGTGCCTGGTGAGGGTCCAAGATCTCATAGAAAGTTCATGTGCAGAATTCAGCCTGTTTAGGAAAGGAAAAGTACGTGCAGCACAAGAAGTTCTCAGAGAGAGAGAGGCTACATTTTGGATAAGAATTAAGTCCTTTTTAGAGTCATAAGAGGGTGTAGGACACCAGCACTTTGAGCAGCCAATAGATGCCGTTAATTTCTATTTTTCACCTGCAACAGCCAAGAGATGATGATGTTTTGTTCTTTCAGGTGAATTTTGTTTTCCCAGACTGTTTCCACTTTTTCAGATAATAAGTTGTCATTACAGTTTCTTGGTTTTATGCTTATCAATGGTATCTCAGGATGTCTCCAGTTTCTATACACCCAGATGTACTTCAAAGAGGCCAGCTGCAGTTCTCAAGGATGCTTCTCGTACCTAGCCCTAATTCCCAGGCTCACAGCTCCCGGGCTGACAGGAAATTTCTCTGTCAGTATTTTCAGCAGACATTTTTTCTGTTAAGTAATTTTCCTCTTCTAACCAGGCCACCTTTATGTCTGCTCACATCACTGGGGAAAGCTGAATCTGGTAGACTTTATGTCTCAGTGTATTTTTCTTCTAGGTCTGTTTGCTCCTGCTCCTGCTTGGAGATCAGAGTATACCCACACATAAGACAAGAGAGAGAGTGGTGATCAGGCACAGGGCCCAGTTCAGACAGACCAGTGGCTTACTTATACAAAACCAGCCCCTTTTATTCCCTTTCACATCATGTTGGTTCCTCCCACATCAACCTTGATTCTTCCCTTTCTCTTCCCTTGTTTTCACCCAGTAAACATACGCAGAATTTGTGTATTCTAACACGTTTACCTGGATCATCTCTTCCTTACATGGTATCACTCATGGTTACTGAGGCACTGCTGGCCTTGCAAAGGTCTCCAATGCTTCCCTTCAGCTGCCTGTAACTTTTGGCCATTTTGAACAGCTCCCCTTTAACTACCTCTGAGACCCATCCATCCCCTATGGAGCTACCTATAACTTTTGTCAGCTTCTTGCTCTGTTATGTATCATGTCATGTCCAGCATTTCTTCATGTCAAGTCAAGCAGTTTCTCATGAGATGTTGTTAGCTAAACTTCAGGCCAAGGTCTAGTCTTCACACCTCAACACTAGTGTTCAAAGTAAGGTGATACAAAACCTGCTGTACATAATTAAAATATAATAATCCACAATAATCCAGTAATAATCCACAAAATTCACTGGTTTATATTAAGTCAGTACTGTGTTGAGGACATTCTACTTCATTTTCTGCATGACCTTAGTTTTCAAATTTTAGTTTTCTGTGATAGAAATATTAGAAGGTTTCACAAATAATTTCATGGCAGTTTTATTAACAAGTTAAGTGTACTTAGTCATTCAAAGATCAGTGTTGCACAAAATCAGCTAACATTTTCTCTCTTTGAGAAATATAGGAATGGCTATGTTTGGCTTCAGACCAAGGCTCCATCTAGCTCAATATCCTGTGTCTCACAATGATTGTAAGCAGGTGCTTACATAAGACTATTAACAGGAGAGGCATTTATGATTCTTTCCAAATCTCCAACAGTTTTCAGCTCTTAGAATTTCCTGACCCTGATATGTTTTTTTCTGTTTTAGTAATCTTCAAAAGTTTACTCTTCCACGTGCTGTTGTTTCTCTGTTTCTGAACCATTGCTGTGGAGAGCATAATGGATGATATGAGACATGCAGTTCACATATAACTTGTTTAAATGTTTATATGGGAAAAAGTTTGCAGTAAAGAAGGGGATGATTCCCAACCACCTTCACTCATCACATACATGCAACGCAGATACTCTTAGACATCCCTGCCCAAGCAACAATCTCTTGCAGATCCCTGCAAGCGCACCCTCTGACCAGGTATGTATTGAGTACCTGGCAGGTGTCATGTGGGATTGTGCATTGTGATTCCTCCTGGGTCCTCCTTGCAGTGGGACAACAGCTGTCGTCTGATGACAGATGTCAGAGCTCTTGAGAACAACCATCTGCAGGGCCTGGCACCTCTCAGGGCTGGCCTCTCCTGGTGTCAGTCACCCTTCTCACAGGGCACTGGTGCCATACCTTGTGTAGGGGGGTATGCGAAAGGTGGTTTTCCCCTTTGGGACTGCTTCCCCCTATGATCAGTCCAAATTACAGTTGTTGTCACAGCTGCACACCAGTTGGCACTCTGTTCACAAGCTGTCACCCCATCGTCCTGTTGCTATGGCAGAAGTATCATATTTTTGCTTCAGTAATTCCCATTCCATCATCACCTTATTGGCAGGGAAGTCTCAAGGAATGAACTTTATACCTAACACTTTATGCATGGTAACTTATGTGCCTTAAGATGGAAAGGTCTTCATAGGGACATTCACATCAACCTTCTGTATCAGCAATGCCCTTTGGCAAAGACTTCCCTACATTTGCTACCCTATTCATGAAGAAACATTTCATTCTTTCCTGTTTTGAACCTAGTTCCTTTTGATGGCCCCTAATTCTTGTCTGTGCCTTTGTACCCTCTTCATGCCACTCAAGATTTTATAGAAATCTAGCATACTTCCTTCCTCAAAGCAATCTAATTTTCAGTCTAAAGAGTCCTAATACATTGAGTTGTTTCTGTAAGGTAGCCACAAACATTTTTGCTGATCTTCCTTAAACCTTTCTTTCTCTCAGGATATTTTTTTTAAGAGAATTAAGTGCATTCTTCACAATGTGTGTAAACTATAAATACTACTTCTTTTTAAACTCTGATAAATCTTATTCATTGTTGGACAAATCTTATTTCTATAATGCGCCTGTTAGAAAGAACTGGATCAGTTAAACCTAGAAGTTTTACAGACACTGAATCAGAACTACCTAATCTACCATCTTCTGTATAGAGCATTAATTCCTGTTTCTAATTAGTTTTCATTTATGTGGTTAATGGATACAAGAAGGGCTTCAACCATCTGCACTTTTCCCCAGACAAATATGTTCATCAGATAACAAGTAGTCCCAGAAATCTTTTGATCTTGACCATTTTTTTGCATAAAAACTGACAGAGATGCAAGATATGGTATACTTGCAATGAGTTAGGATTGAAAGATAATTATTCCATGTATAGATTGCATTATTGTCTTAGGTATAATTTCATAACATTTCATTAGTATCTGACAGTGATCATTATTAGAAAGAGGAGACTGGCTTTTGTCTAACTTATTGACAATTATGGTTTTTAATTGACTACATGAAAAAAGGAGCAAAAGAGAATGTATTTGTACTGGATTTGGCTGGGATGAAGTTAACTTCCTTCGTAGCAACCCATACGGTGCTGTGTTTTGCATTTCTAGCTGAGACAGCATTGATAACATACCAATGTTTCAGCTATTGTTGAACAGTGCTTGCCCAGTGTCAAGGCTTTCCCTCCAACACTACCTCACTCCCTAAATGAGTAGGCTGGGGGTGGGCAAGAGGTTGGAGGGGATACAGCTGGGACAGGTGATCTCAACTGACCAAAAGGATATTCAATACCATATGACATCATGTTTCAGCACTAAAAGCTCAAGGAAAGGAGGAGAAAAAGGGGAAATTTGTGGGTTTGGCATTTGTCTTTCTAAGTAGCTGTTACCTGTGCTGAGGCCCAGCTTTCTAGGAAGTCACCTGGAAATAGTTGTAAATGTATACTAGGAAAATAAAGGGTCTTTAAAATATGATATAAGAATTCATATTTGGTATGCAGCTTGAGTGCAGTTAATTACAACACTTACGTGAGTGTAAAGAGCATGATCTGACTTTTTATCAAGCAGAAAAAAAGCACTGAATTTTGTGTATTAGAAAGTGTTGTGTGTTGACCCCATGCAGCAGCCAAACACCTATCCTGACTCTCCTTGCTGCCCTCTCCCATGGATTGAGGAGACAATAGAAGGAAGGTGAAAAGACTAGTGGATCGAGGCTTTCAACATGATCTCACGTTGTATATTTGAAGCAAAACTGAAGATATAAAGACTGGAGAGGTGGACTGCTAGCTGAGTGGAAAACTGACTGGACCATCAGGTTGAAAGTCTAGTGATTAACAGTTTGAAATTCCACTGGTGGCCGACTATTAGTGGCATTCCTATGGAATTGATACTGAAGCCAATACTATTTCATGTCTTTATTAGGAACTTGGATGATGGGAAGGAATAGACTCTCTTACATCAAATTGGGGAATTGCTGATTCCCCGGAGGACAGGGCTACCATTCAGAGCAATCTTGACCAGAAGACCCCCAAAGGCTCTTTCCAACCTAAATTATTCTTTCATTCTATACTTTAGGTGGACTGCACTGAATATGAAGTGTTAGAAGCGGTCACTTTGCATATTGAAATGTGATTTTCTTCAATACCAGATTAGATGTTGGACTGCATTTGCCTCCTAAATCTGTTAATTATGGAGTTCCTCAAAGGACAAGCGTTTCATTGATTGCATTCAATGTTTATATATAGCTTTGGGCTCAGAATGATTCCAGCCATTTTTGGCACCAAAGAGAAGTGTCTAATGTAAATCATTTAGACAATCCAGGCACTGGAGAGAGCCAATACATACAGCAGGATTCAGTTTTTTAAACATGGAAGTTTAGAGCTATTTTGGTTGATATAACGTTCAATATCCATCTTCAGCCATTACTCCCAAAAGCTACGTGTCCTGTCTGCCAGCCCTCTATATATCTTGAATATGTTACAAGCCTCACATGGCGGTACTCACCTTAGGTTTATAGAGCTGAATTATACCCAGACACCAGTCAGTTCTTCTGATGGAAGAACTTTCTCCTCTCTATTCAGTAATAAATTACAAACATAAGTATTTCATATGTCTGAAGTGGGATGACCTTGGCTCAGGTGACTTGCTTGGATTATTCAGAATCAATTGCCAGCAATAGGGAATTGGTTTTACTTTACTTTTCCTGTCTAAAACCACCTAAAAATGCCAAGAAAACATAATGAAATTAAGAGTAGATAACAGTTACTTAATCCAGTTTTGCAGTAGATGAAGGAACCACACAGTCATGAAGCTTTAATGACATTAAGTAACTGTGGAAGCACTTGTTGAATAAGCATGTTAATTTAGTATCATTATCTAATCTCTTGCAATAATTTTTCATCTGCTTCTCATAATCCATTATTGATAGTATAACAGTTTTGAGGTTGTTTTTTGGCCCTATTCTACAAAAAAGTTAATTTTCAGTTTCATCTTTATTTGTCAGTTGCTGAATAATAATAATAATAGTCATCATCACCATCATCGTCCTATATGTCCTGGGATCAAAATATGTAAAAGAGCCTCGAGCGTAAGACTAAGATTGGCAACTGTGCTAGTCTGATATAATGGAACTTTGATAAAGGTTACATTCATCTACAGAAGAAAGAGACTTTTTTCATTGTGTAGGTTCTTGTCAATCAGCATAAGGCTTGAAGTTCAACTTAACTACTTTATGATGGCCACAAAATAGCTGTCAGTTTCTGTGTTTCATCTGCAGTCAGTGAAGAATAACAAGACATGATTTATGTGAGGCATTTTAGTTATCAACACTAAGATGAGATGGCAGAGATTTTGAGGAATGTATTTGTTTGTGTTTTCCATGAAGGACGAAAAAATGGAGGTTTGATTCTGTTACCTAACAAATGCTGTTATTTCAGAATTCTTAGGTTGTATGACACATCTGTATGGAAGACCCGTGACTTTTTGGAGCAGCGGTTGTGGGCCCCCAAGATACTCTAGGTGAACTAAAATTACACTAGATGTGTACTGAACTCCATACCAGGTAGTAAATTTAAGCATCCGATCTAAACTATCTCTTTAGGCTCCTTCTATAGTTGATGCAGAAGTGAGAGGTTCCTCCAGGTAACATTAGTTTTTTTAATATATGTGGGATGAATCACTAACTGAAGGTTTCTGTTTGTATTCACCATTGACTATAGAGTAAATCTACAATATTAGCCTGGATTTTTCCTCTGAATTTTAAAAGATAAGTTTACTTTAAATTCATTTAACCCAGAATGTATAATTAACTCTCCATGCAGTAAAAGACTATCACAACTTCATCTGTTCGTCTAAGAGTGGGGCAGGTTTTCTTTTATTTTTGAAGTAAGTATGTGTGAGGAAGAATATAGAATCTAGTCAAATTAGAAGAATCAAATTATATGAAAGAGAAATTATTTTTTTTAATCTGGTTTCATTTGAAGCACCTCGCACTGCACATTTTTGCTTTTATATATTACCTATTAATTTTTGAATCCATATTGTGACTTCACCAAATTTGATGGAGTAGCAGATATTTTACATTCCTTAGAATGTAAAGAAGTAATTTGAATGTCACTTGGAAACAGAAAAAGTCACTTACATTTCTGTTTCTTAAGAAAATAGAAGCCCCTAAGAGTTTCACCCATAAATGTCTTAGAGAACACTGTAACTTGAAGTTGTACATTACTGGATTACAGAGGGTATACATGAAAAGTAGAGATTTATAAATTACACAGGCCTGGTAGGAATTTCAACTAATATTCTGAAATCAATCAACGGAAACAAAATCACTTTAAAATTGGCTTAATTTTATTTCCTTTGTTCCAGAGATCACAAACTACTTATTTTCTATTTGTTTTTTATAGATTTCTCTTTTTCTGGTTATGTTTTGTAGGGGTAAAAAAAAGAATAATCCAATGTTTATTGTTTTATTATTATTATCACTTTCAGATTTTAAAAAATCCAATTTTGGAAGGGAGCTTAACATCCTATGTGTCAAAGTTTTGAAGTAGAACTCTCCCATATTAGTATTATTGAATGAACTCTCCTATGATAAAAAGGAAGGTGCAAGTTAATTTAATAGGAAATGAGGAGCTTTATTAGGATGAAAGTAGCACTTATACTGACTTGATGTACAGTACTGAAGAACTTCTGTATGTAACCATTCCCAGCTTGCTTCAGGATTCAATAAACTCTACATTTATACACACACAAATTATTTCCAAACTTTGCCATGAGTCAGATGTTATTTGTACTAACTTGAAAATTGCTGTTTATAATTGTCATTTTTTGTCGTTTGTTATGTAATTTGTCAAACATTGATGTTCTGTTGTCTCCCATGGTCAGTGACTCCAATGGCTGTTGACAACTGGCTGTAGTGACAGCATCAGCAGTAGTGCACACTTTCATACTCACATTCATTACTTCAAAACTTGAGTATTGTTATTTCCTGGACAGAATGATCGAGGCTTCTCAAAAACTCCTGTTGGTAAAACATACAGCAGCTTTCTTCTTCAATAAAATTAACTGATGTTAATATGTTATACCAGCTCTCTTTATCTTTCACAGGTTCATTTTTTTAGTTTTTTCCCCAGGAAAAAATCAAGCCTTCGGATGCAGCAAAATTGTAGATATACTTTACTTCAAAAATATGTGTTGAAGATTAAAACCTTCAACCTTTATATATTCTTAGAAGTAGGGGCTTACACCCTGATGCAATCAGTAGTTATGATACTTCAGATTATGTGTATTAAATGAGGATGGTGGTCAAACACTGGAAAAGGCTTCCTAGAGAGGTGGTTGATGCCCCAAGCCTGTCAGTGTTTAAGAGGCATTTAGACAATGCCCTTAATAAGATGCTTTAACTTTTGATCAGCCCTGAAGTGGTCAAGCAGTTGGACTAGATGATCATTGTAGGTCCCTTCCAACCAAAATGTTCTGTTGTGTTCTGTTCTATTCTAGTCTAACAGAAAAAAAAGCTATTATTAGTCAAAAAAAGGACTTAAGAAGCTATCCTCTTACCTCAAGAAGATCCATCAGGTAGGGACAGAAATAGATTCTCCATGCACCTGAAGTAGCTAGTTCTACTTCTCCCAGTGAAAAATCAGAAGACTTTTCTTTATCATGGAACATTAATTACAGCCTTATTAATAGTAGTAAAAAAACCCCAAAACTAAAAAACCTTTTTTTTCTTCAGCTTGAGCAACACCTTATTTAGTTCAAAAAAATTTGCAGACTCCCTACTGGCATAACAAAGGAGTTATTAAATGCTGGAGAAGAAAAATACAGGTTAATAAGTGAAAAGATGGATGTACTTAATGTTCACTTCATCTTTCCATTCCTAGCTAAGTCACTCTTCTCAAGTCAGTTACCTTTTAGTCTTTTTTTTTCTTTTTTTCTTTTTTTTCTTCTTTTTTTTCTCTTTTCTTTTTTTCTTTTTTTTTTCTTTTTTTTTTTTTTAAAACACTGGATTACTTGTACTTGCATAATCTTACACTTATGACATAAAAATTTGAGTTTACTTTGCAATAGCTCTCATGATTCAAACTCTAGCGAATGAAAACAGGAACTTTAAAAGTCTTTTCTAATGCCCTGACTTTTTTTTTTTCCAGAATTTATTTGAGGAAAATTATATTATTCACAGCATACTGATCACCAGAATTCATACTCATTTTGCTGAATACTCATAGCAAGCACGTCATGCCAGATTTCATGTTTTCCAAACTTTGCTGTTTTCAGAACTTAAATGCTTCTCAGGCATATTCTTTAAAGATGTTTTAAAATGTCTGATAGCTGAAGGCAAGCTCAAAGTATACAGCAGACATTTATTCTTTCTCCAAGAGTATTTGTCAACTACACACTATAAAGCAAAGTAGACAATTTTACCTGACATTTCGACTGACAGTGAACTTTGCAGAGTTCTGTAAAAGCTAGCAGAGAATATTTCTAAGAGCATATGTATAATAAAAGGAGTTTTATTGGGAAGACTGGGTAGAAGGTTTTTACTAGCACTTGCAGTACATCACAGATGTGATATACAGTGAAAGATAACACTGCCAAATAATTGTACTTTTCACCTGGTTTAGGCAACAGCTGACTTCCCATTTCTTTATCAATACAGAATAAGATTGCTTCAGAATAAATCAGGTTTTCTTTTAAAGTATATGCTTTGAGATCCAGCATTCTTATCATTAACAAGTTCTGTTGGATGTGGCGTTTGAGATGTTACTATCAAGAACTCTTCTTTGTTTATTTCTACAAGACACTTACATATAATCACAGTACAGAATTTTTCCTTGATACAAATAGTGTTCATCACTTGAATTCTTAGATAACCCAGCCCTGGAATCAGATTCAAATTCAGACACATTCAGGATGTCCATAAGGTAGATTCTAAATGAAAATTAGGTGTTAAATTAGTTAAACTCACATTACAGTCAATAGATATTGATTACAGTGTAGTCAATACAGTGGAGTTTAGTGAGCTCTTCAGATGACAAAAAGAAGGTTTTTACTTGGTTATTTAATACCTTAATAGATGAGCAGTTCTTCATATTCTGGATGTGGTTCAGTTAATATCCCTTCTGGCCATCAGCTGCCACTCTAGTAGCACATAAGTTCTCCAATGGATCAGAGGTCTTACCTGCTAGACTCATATGCATGTCTTGGATATATCAAAAAATACTAGATTCTTATGCCAACCCCTAGGTCTCCATTTAACCCTAAATCATCAAAGCAAAGCCAAAACCAAAACAAAACCAAAGCAAAACCAAAAGCATCAAGACTATAGAGCTTCAGCTGCATCTAGAGCTGAATTAAAACTCCATGTATTCTTCTGCACAGTCATCATTCCATTTCATTGAAAACAATTTACTTGAACTTAGGCTTAGATTCAAAATATTCTAGGCATTAAAGTTGAAGTGAATTCCACTGAGCTTTAGATATCTTGAATACAGAAATCTACATTTGAAACTAATTTTTGAAGTCGTTTTATACTCTATTTAGAATAATAGGTGCTTTTAGGAATAAATCTCATAACCTCAAGTAAATGTGTAAAAGCAAAGATCTCTTTTCTTTCTCAACACTGATTATGAACAGAGTTTAGCAAATTTGGTTTGAATGTAGTTTTGTACATATATTAACTGAGATTAATACCATCTGCAAAATCTTTACAGATTTGAGTGTTTATATCTAGGCTTTTAGATTAAAATATTTTTTATGACTCATGATAAAGGTCACTGTTCTCACATAATTGATAGCCATACAGTTCTGAAATTTTAAAAACATTAACTAACAGGCAAGCATAGCAGTTTCTAGGCACTGATTAGTCATCTAGATCTTCTGGGAACTTCATATAGGATTGTTGGGGGACTCCTGGAAAGTTTTTGAGGAACATCACTGTGACCAGTGCTGCAACTAGGTAAGGATAGCTACAGGAAGATTCCAGCAAGCTTTAGCAGCTTCTAACAAGCTCCGTCACTTGTTCCTGATCAAATGGTTCTTTGAGCTTTTGTTCCACCTCAACAAAGGAGGGCCAAGCACCCTTTCAGCAGGTGCTACAGAGAGGCCTGTGTGACTGCCAGCATACAGCACAGTTAAGACAGTGCAGTCAACAGAAGCAGTATTTTTCACAGTGGAGAATCTGTGTTGCCAAGTAGCTGCTGGAGTTGGTCAGTGGACTGCCCAACATCAGAGATGTTGTGAAAGAGGTTGTCTGGATCTTCTTTATAGCACTGCAGCTACAAAAGCCTGAAGGCTCAGCTGTACTGAAGAAGGTTCACTGAGTTGGGAAATGGAGACTCCCATACTGTCAAAGGCTGGAAGCTTGTGACTTCTGGCACAAGGAAGAAGCCTCCTGCTCCACCTAGAGTAATTCTTGTAGCAGAATCTGTACAACAATATATCTGAAACTACAGAAGACGTCAACATCCTTGTAGCAGATGAGGGGCTGGAAGATGTGTTCAAGGGTGCACCCAAGCAGGCTGAATCCGAACTATGCACCAGCACCAAGAGGAAGAGGTGAGTGACAGCAGAGAATGGAGGCTGCCATCTGCTGACCTGATCTATTGTCTGGGAAGGTTTGCTGCTCAGATCTGGGATGTTGTGGACAGACTGCTAAGGCTTTTCAGGCCCTTAGACTATGTCCTTGATGCTCTTCTACATAAGTATCAACCTTACTGCCAGGGGAGACCTGGTGAAGAGTAAGTGTGATCATGAGACCCTGGGGTTGAGGATCAAGGGCATGGGGACCCAGGTGGTTTCCTCCTCAGTCCTGCAGGTGAGGAGGAAGGGCCTGAGGTGGAGTGAGGAGGAGTGGAGAGTTTCTGCAGGTCAACAACTACCTGCACAGCTTGTGCTGATAACAAAGATTTGTTTTTTATGACCAAGGCACCCTGCTTGATGATCAAGGAAGGACAGCTAAGAAGAGATAGGATTCAACTGACCAAGTAGGAAAAAAAAACACTTTTGCCGATGGGCTGGCTAACCTGTTGAGAACAGCTTTAAACTAGGAGTGATGGGAGTGGAACATGATGACCACTCATCAAGTGAGAAAGGGGTGGACCACCTTGGAAAGCAAAGGGTGCAGAGTGGACCTGGAGACATTTTAATCAACAGAACAGGGCTGAAGCGACCCCTCTTCAAGGATGTGCACACAAATAAAGAAGAGCTGACATGGCAGCATTATGGGAAGATATCCCATTAATTCTGTGAAATCAGCATGACTGGGTGCCTCTCTGAACTGCTTGCACGCTAGAGCATGAAGCAGGAGGAACGGATAGGAGGAATTTGAAGCCTACATGTGCTTTCAGAGCTAAAATCATAGAAGTGAGCCATCACTGTGTTCTTGCAATAAAAAAGGCCAGTGGTACTCAGAGCTGCTTTAGGAAGAATGTGACTAGCAGACTGAGGGAGGCTATTATTGTACTTAGCACTAGTGAGACCACATCTGGAGTGCTGTGTCCAGTTCTTGGCTCCCTGGTACAAAAGAAACATACATATAATGGAGTGAGTCCAATAAAGGAAAATTAAGATAATAAAGGGCCTGGGTCATGTGACATACAAGGAGAGGCTGAGAACTGCAGTTGTTCAGTCTGCAGATGACAAAGCTTGGGGGGATCTAATCAATGTGTATAAATACCTAATTTGGGAAGGGGCAGTAAGGAGGATGGAGTCTGACTCTTCTCAGTGGTGTCCACTGACAGGGCAAGGGGCATGAGCTGAAATACTGGAAAAAACACCTAAACATAAGAACTCTTTTACAGTGAGGATGGTCAAACACTGGAACACATTTCCCAGAGAGGTCATGGAGTCTCTGTCCTTGGAGACATTCAAAACCTGATTTGACATGGTTCTCAACAACCTGTCATGGCTGGCCCTACTCTGAACAGGGGAATTGGATTAGATAATGTCCAGAGGTCCTTGTCACCCTTAGCCATTAGGTGATTTCTTCTACTGTCCCATTCTTCTCCCACTCAGATTAAACCTACACCCTTTTTTCTATTTATTTTTTTTTTATTTTTTCTATTCCTCTGTTGAAAATTGACAAGATTATAAATCTTACAAGCTAGAAAACTAATGGTCAAATCTAACTAAATAGCCTATTGTTCTGTATAACAAGCAGTGTGTTCAGGTTTGGATTTCTAGAGTGTTTTTAGCCACTTATTGTTTTGTCAATAGTTTACTGTGTTCTTATATCACTTAGTCATATCTCTTCTCCCTCAACTTATATAACAATCTGGCTATAACACAAAAGGTGAGCATCAACACTTTTTTCTTTTTCCAGACACTTTTCTGACTGAAAGACTTTATACTTGATCTGATTTGTTCCATATTCTGTATTAGAGATAGTTAGCATCCATAACAAATAAGTTTGTGTCCAGAGACTTGATATAGGTTGGGTAACCCGGTTTTGAACTGCAACACGGCAAAAGGGAAGCTTTCAGAGTAACCCATAATTTGCCTCCCACAGCTGCTGGCACAGCCAGTGGAGAGGAGAGGTTGCACTTCCTTCATTTTCTTGGACTTTGACAATTTCTGGCTAAGCCTTTTTTTGTTTTGTGATAAACATTAAATGAGACCCAGAGGTAGAATATATAAACAAGTAACACAAATACAAAAAAAACCCACCAAAACCAAACAACAAAACCCCTTGTCTATTAACCTTCGGTCCTACAACATTTCTCATTTCATCTTGTAATTATGCTGAAGTGCACTTTTAGTTATCATTGCTTAATTACAGAATAAGTGTTAATTTTCCAGTTAGAAGGAAATACTTAATTGCATCATTCACTTATTTTTGCTAAAGAACTTTCTCAAGTTTCTACACTATAAAACTTATAGCTGAAATAAAACATAGAGACACAACTTCTCTCTTTTTTTTTTGCTTAACTCTTGCCTTTATGAGAAATGAGGAATCATATGCGTGTCTATCTCCTCACGCTCTCCAATCACATGGAGTCTACTGAGAGTTTGGTAAAAATCTCATATACCTAGTTACTAGATTTCTGAGCATAATGTGAGTGCACATATTAATGAACACTGGAGGTTTCCTTTAAGAATGAAAAATGCCTCAGTTGTGGAAAATTCTTCAACAAGAGCCTGCAAACTCTCACCATCACCTGCAAGTCCCACCATCAGTTATTCAGAAGAAGCACAGCTACGGGAAACCAGGCTTCACTAAGTTTCTGTGTACATAATACCATGTGCTGCTAAATATAGACATCATTTTGGTAACTTCCCTGTAATATTGTAAGTTTATAGCTCTGTGTGGAATGATTTCAACATTTGGCCAATATATTTCAATAAAAATGACCTATATTTCATCATTATGAATACTAATTTAAACTGCAGGATGTAAGCTGTTCAACCTCTCTGCTGTAGCCTGTTTAATCATATTGTAATTATTGCTTTACATTTTCCTTTCTTACAGTCTTTGAAGAAATTGTGTCAGCAGCTTGAAGACGGAATAAAGTACAAATGAATTTATTTGCTTGAGGAAACTCATCTTCCTCCAAACTAAGGGTGGAACTCGGCTGCCTAACAATAAACATCTAGTGTGCTTTGATATGCCCTAAGGTGTGCTACTTAGCCATATTGCTCTTCTAGATGAACACAGGTCTCTGTAGGTCCTTCATCGTATCTGCCAGCCTGTGTAGCTGTCTCATACCTTAGAGCATCTTGAATGAAGCAGATGCCAATGTTTGGGGAACTCAGCTATAGATCAAGGTACACACTGTTTGACAGGTACGCTGGATACATTACTTTGTATACACCACTCAGACTTCTCACCTGTGTTAGTAAGAAACTGGAAGAATACATAGATAGTATACCATTCGTTATTGTCCCACACTGAAAGAACGGATATTAGAAGAAGAAAAAATAAAGGGCTTCACACTTGAATGATTTTAAATCCCAATAGGTTACATGGTTTAAAGCAGATTTGTGGTATCTTCTGTTTTAACTCTCTAACTCCAAAGGAAACATTTCAAAATTCCTTTGCCTTTATTATGCATAGCAACTTCTTTCTCTTTGAACAGAATAAAAACAAACTCTGAAGTTCCCATGGTAAATTTCTGAAACAATTTGAATTAAGGAATTTGTTTTTCAAGAAACATTTGGTGGGACGTTGTCTCCCAAGAAGTCTGGGATAAATCCAGTTAGTCCTTTCCTACACAAAGAATATCTGGAATTCAAGAAGAAAACCAGCATTAAGTCCCTACTGAAGGAAGAAATTAAGACTGTAAGGACCAGAAGAACTGTGTGCTAATTTTTGAGTCTTTAAGGTTATTTAACAGTCTGTGAGTATGTGTGAACTGAATGAAGAAATGCATGGTTGACTGAGACAAAATAATTGCTGTGACACACGAAAACACAGTGCTCTGAAATCTTATTCTTAAGTAATTGAAGCACATATAGTTTTATTAGAAGAATATTATTTGACCTTCAGATATGTTTTAAATTGGCATGCAGGTATCAGAAACATAGAGTAGGTGTTCTATGCAGATGAGAGCAGCAGTTGACTTAGAAAGTGTTACATTAATGGCTTGACAACTACTGTTTGGGCTGGAGGTTTAATTCTTGCTTGGAAGCCTTTATTTTCCCACAGAATACAGCCATATTGCCATGATTCAAAATGAAGAGGTATACTTAAACCAAAATTTTTAATTAGATCACCTTGGAAATCTTTTCTTGCGTATGTAACTTGAATGTGATGGCTTATACAGACTCTCACCTTAACTGATTTTTTTTTGTACCACAAGTCAATGAAGTTTCAAGTAGTTTTTATTTTCTTTTGTCTTTATGACATCAAGCTCAAAGTTACATCATTATCACTGTAAATGTTTTAAATTGTGAAGTTAGGAATTGGTGAAAGACATACTACATCAACATAGAGTTTACCCTTTTGGATTTCAGACTCTTCATTTATTATAATACACTGATTTCATTGCTACCAATCCCCTTATACACTTTACCTTAAATTTATTTCTACTTTCTGTGTCAGTGACAACATTATTTGTTAGTTCAAAGACATCAGTATTTCATTCAAGGATTCTCAGTAAGGTACCAGATGACAGACTGGCATGCTGCATGTGACTCTGGTGTGATAAAGTAACATTACAGTGTGCAGAAACACCTTACTATGTGTTAAGTATCTGTATCTAACTACTCTTTATACTGTCTGGTATATTATCTGCTGTACTACCTGGTAGTCAACTTGTTCTACAGGAAAGTCAGGTAAATCAATTAAGCAGTTCATAAAACTTTCAATGATTGTGTGTTTACATGCATTCAAGAAATGAAATTTACTGACCTCAAAATTCTTGCGAGGAATATTTTTCTCATATTGCTTCATTTTTTGACAACTTCAATCAAATGCATTTTGCAGGTTATTGTGTCAATAACTCTATGGACACCTGAGTCCGAGGATTTTTCAGCTGGGAACTTGAAGGCTCCATATTGTTTGCGATGGGTTTCTTAGTACAGCTGTGTCTACAATAAATCACTGTGGGTTTCCCCTGCTTGAAATACTACAGTGCTTCTTAGAAGTCTCAAATATTACGTATTTTATGAAGGCCTCATAATGAATTGTTGGACATGTGTGAAAGATAAGTTTCTTGTTTTGCACTCCCTTGTCTAAACAGGCAAGATAGGCAAAGATTTAGAAGGAGGAAAAAAAAAAAAAAAGAACTGTAAACATTTGCTAAGCTCCCTTGCAAACCTCTGAATAGTATTTCATGCTGCAGTGTGCCAGTACAATTTGTTCTCTTCTGGGAGAGATTTTTATGTTAGATTGGAACAATAATGACAGGATAGCCATTTCCTTTTCTTGGCCTTATAGAATAGGAAAGTGGTAGGCATAGGAAAGTGACAGAGAGAATTCTGTGCTTGCACATCACTATCAGCACAATTAACGAACTGAGATTACAGTGTAATATCCTGCTCTGAATCAATGGAGGTGCCATCATTATTTTACCTTCTTTGCCTTTGTGCAGCCTCAGAGGAGATGATTGTAAAGGTAGTTCAAACTATGTATTAATCAAATGCGTTGCAAAAATGCATGAAATACAATAAATGTAACTGCACAATAGTATTTTAAGTGCTTTTAAGTTAGTAACTATGAGGTGTTTAGTTTGTTTACTCTTTATTTCTTACTGTAAAAATTCCCCAATTCTGCACTTTTTTTTTTTCAGAGAAGGAAATGGTTATATTTCACAGTGCAACAAAATAGCTATATAACAATCACTTGCTATTATTTTCAAATGAATAGACCAAACTATTATCAAGAAAAAATCAAGTATTCCAGTGTAATCTTTCATATAATAGCATGTATTTTGATATTGTAATATTTATAGCATAATTACCATTCAGCATTTCATTTCATAATATAACTTCTCCTGATTGAAATAGCTACTTGAGGTCTTCAGTTTGTAATAATGACAAAAAATAATTGATACGTATCTTTTATTTAATCCAGTGAAATTATAACTCACCCCACATCTCTTGCTTTTCAGAAAAGAATACTTCAAGAACTATCCAAATTCATTTGAGCATATATATGTAGTTATTCTTTCTTATGATTCTTCCAGAAAACACCATAGTGAAACACTGGAATGGTTTGCCAAGAGACATTGTATAATTTCTGTTCTTGAGCCCATTCAGAGTTGGACAAGGCCAGACCTGATCCAGTTTTGACCTGCTTTTAGCAACAGGTTGGAGGAGATGACCTCTAGAGGTCCCTTCCAGCCTCCATGATTCTGATTCTATAAACACCATCAATATTATGATATTACTATTACTGTTTACTGCTACTGGTAGTACTTTACTATTAAATACCAATACTGACAATAATTTACTAATCAATGCCACTAGTACTAAAATGCTGGTAATCTGTAGCTATGGAAAAGATAATATCAATTAGGCACTGTGCAAACAGAGAGGACCATTCTCTTCACAAATGGTTTCTGGCTTAATAAGAATATAAAAGAAAGGGGAATTATGAGGAAGACATAAAACCATATGATCAACAAATAAGAAATGGTAAAGCTCAAGGTTAAGCTTACCATAGGTCTAACCATTCCTTCCATTAGATATTCACATTATGTCACACTGTACTTTCTTTTTTTATTGCTCACATTGTTTTTTGATTGCAATAAGGAATGAGTAAAGTTTTTGAAAGTCTCTAACTGGAGCAACAATATACATGAGTCTGCTGTGTCATACTAGAAAAAGTATTCAGAGGTTGGGCTTATTCCAGCATTTTGTTATATGACTGCATTTGATGTTGCAGTCATGAATTTCTGAATAACCCTCTTTGCTTCTACACTTTCATTCACTCTTTTAATAAACAAGGAGAAAATCTTTATACAGATTTCGGCCTTGGGGATATATGCATAAAGGTACCTTGTCATCTCTCTTCTTCATTAGGAGAATATAATCCTCAGGAGCACTTTCTGTTGTCATTTGTACACAATAGATGTCATCTGTAGTAGACATGTAAAGCCTATTGATATAACACCAAGCTAACAACTTGTTTAGAGCTTACTTGCATTGACACGAAAGACTGAAACTGGATAGATTCTATTTTTTCTTGTTAACAGTCTTGCCATTATGGATAGTCACAGAAAAAAAATAGTAATGAAGACCATACAAAAATCATCCACTTTCAGAAAAGTTTCTAAGATGTATTTCTTCCATAATGGAAGTATTATAGAAGGTTTTAGAAGCCCTTGGATCAAATTTCTTACAATTCCAAATTGTAATTTCCTAACTGGGAGTTTTCACTGAGAGAAAGATGCTGCCTGTTTGGAGCTGATCTCTTTCAGTCCTTCCTAATCTAGCTACTTCATTTGATATGAAAAATTAAGGACAAGGTCTCTGAACTTCATTCACGTTATGGATATAACTTACTAATAAAGTTAGTGTTCTTTCTCAAGCTGCATATGGATGTAAGTGTTTACATAAAGTGAGTGTGAGAACAGAAACTAAGTTAGCATTTACTTCTTTCTATACTTTCAGGTGGTTCTTCCAGCCTCTCCCTTTCCTCTCAAGAAACAGAAATCTCCTTTAAATGCACAGCCAGATATATAATTCACAGTTGTAATCCCCCTTGTTTTACAGTTGTTTTAATTGTGTTACTAGAGAATTAGAACTGCCTTTGACATAGTGTGTGGCATTTAATATATGTAGGACATGCATGACAATGACACAAAATATATATACACAATACACATTCTAAATAGTGTGCTCAGTCCGTAAAAATATGACACTGTCATAATTTCATTTCTGATGTTCTTCTGAAAGGCAACCTTTTCTTATTGGCTTAGCCAAAATATCACGTACCATTCCGGAGTGTTTGTAGATCCATTTAGAAGGAACCATATATTTTTTTGCTGTATAGCATCTGAGGTGATAATATATCTAAACAGGCCTCTGTGAAACATTAGTTTTACAACATTATGTCCATAGATTTGATTTGGCACTTTTATTGCCAAAAGAGAGTCTATTACCAAATAAATATGTATTACACTCAGGGAGACTTAGTTATCATACAAACATTTGAAAATCTATTAATTTTATTATCTTCAAATGTTTCATTGCCTCCCTCTAGTTTTAGTCATCTGTTATCAAAACTGGTATTTGCCAACATGTCTAAACCTTACATCATTTCATTTTTGTTTCCCCTGGCTCATGGCAATGAAAGGAGCAAGGAGAGGAGAGAAGAGGAGAGGAGAGGAGAGGAGAGGAGAGGAGAGGAGAGGAGAGGAGAGGAGAGGAGAGGAGAGGAGAGGAGAGGAGAGGAGAGGAGAGGAGTAAGGAAGGCAAAATTAATGAGATAATTTAGATTTTCAGGTTTATAGAGCATTTCATCTAAGAATCTGTACTTAACTGTACAGTATGCATGACATCAATGCAGGGGGGTAATAGCAGGGTGAATTTTTTCTCACATGTATTCTCAGTAAGGACTTCTCAATGCACAAAATAATTACTTTAATTGCCTTTCTTTTTCAAGCAGCAAAGTGAAACAGCAGAGATCATAACAAAAGAAAAAAATCTGCATAAAATGTTTTTTACTAGAATGTACCAGGATTACACAGTAAATGACTGTTGTATATTTTTTCTTTTTTTTAATCCATGTGTCTGGAACAAAGTCTAGTCAGATTCCACCACTTAGAGTGTGGCAATGGATGTATCACTGTGTACAACTGGTTATGGTAACATAATAAGCAGTACCAAATGATAACTGTAACATAGCAACTGCTCTACTGAATCATACTAGCATTTCAAATAATTCATTGTTCTGCCTCTCCAAATAAACAACTGCAAATACTTACAAGGATATAAGAAAAATTCAGCAGCCTATTATGAGATGTCCTGCCTCCCAGGAAAAGTGTCCTCCTAACACTTCTCAGTTAAATGAAGGTTTATGAAGTAAATGATGATGTGTGTCGTCACTAAAGCTATATGTGGTATAAACACAGATGTTCTCGTACTCACTGAAAATTATAAAACCTGCTTGAATCCCTTTAAGATCTTGAGTTTTTGGGCCTTGAGTTCCTTATGTACTGTTAACCTGAATAACATCTTGCATGTTAGCCAACTGCATGTGATCCAGATGACTAAATGTCGGAGTTGACATGTGAACATCATACCTGAGCTTCTGTTCCAGTGAAAGGGGGCTTAATTTGATTGCTTACATGCATGTCAGGGTCTTATACCATCTAACAAATCCTAGAGTATTCTGCATGGCATCCAAATGCTGTTCCAGAAAAGCACATGCCTCTATGGATATCCCCATGCTGATATCTCAGATCCTCTAGGATATCTACAGTAGTAGTAGATAGCTATGGTTACTGTGTATGGCTTCTAGAAAAATCAATTAGTATTGTCCGGGAGGCTGTTCGGTTGATGCCATATATGTGAACTTCTCAGACTGGGTTTTGTAGCCCTCAATATTGATTTGGAAATTCATTCAGATGCCTAAATGGTGGAGTTTGGTGCCATGTGAGACACATAGGTTAATCAAAGCATCTTCACTAGACTAATAGAAATCCATACAGTTTTGGAGTGGCAACTGGAAAGCAATCAGATTACAGTCAGTCAACACAAATATTATTAGATGCTTATACTGAGGTAACTATATTAAGCTGCAACATTTCTTTAACTAGAAAGGGAAGATGGACATGAAGCTCACGTATAGAA
Source organism: Platalea leucorodia (assembly GCF_965183815.1). Taxonomy (NCBI): domain Eukaryota; kingdom Metazoa; phylum Chordata; class Aves; order Pelecaniformes; family Threskiornithidae; genus Platalea; species Platalea leucorodia. The sequence continues at coordinate 49,172,855 of NC_138824.1, forward strand.
ACTTATTTACAACAAATTTAGGCATCTGCAAATGTAGACCTGAATCCTATTGTGTTTGTAGTCATGGTTCATTTGCCTGTCTATTTGCAGCCAATTAAGATGCTCAAGGACATCCTAAACATGCACCTGAGTTATTGTTCTTATTTTATCAGACAACCTAGTCTTTCTTCTGCCATGTCTTCTGAAATGGCCACCAGTGTTCTTTTCAGGCTGATAATACCCTTCTAGAATATATTATTCCCAATATGTTGTCAGGGCAGAGTGGGCCAGCAGCATCCTTGGGGTCAGGGAGTGGGGCACCACAGGAACCACAAGGTCAGCTGAGTTCTCCTTGAGAGCACAGCAGGCAGAGCTGGTGGCTAGTAACAGGGCCCACTAACAACCTCCAACAGTTTTGTTGAGTTTCATGCTGGGGCTGGATCTTGGCCAGGGGTTCCTATCAGGAGTGGCTGGAGACAGGCTGGAGATGTGCTGCAGTGCAGGCCTGATGGGCCCATCCAGGAGAGGAGATCCTGACAGCACTGGGCCCAGGCCAGCTAGAATAGGACCAGAGACCAGAGACTGGGCTGGGCACAAGCACTGATGCCCATCAGGGACAGACTGTGAGGCCAGGTGGTGTCTTCAGGTCCCTGACGTAAACATCCAATGCTTGGCTTACTGATCTTTGCACCAACAAAAGAAGGTAGCTTTATTGAGTTGCCTGGAACAAAATAAATATGATTAATAGTGGCATCATTTTCCCCAAAAGGTTACCTGGATAAGTCTCACAATATGGATGTAGTTTCACCATTATAAAAAAATGTGCTATATGGATATACTTTACTGTGTACTATTTGGGGACAACTATGTCAGAATAAGGAAATCTCATATCTAAGATTTATGTAAGGATATAACTGTGTCCAGGCACAGGCTTATAAGGGTATGGAAGGAATAAGACACATGGAAGTAAGCAAGCTGAATGCCTTCAGTTAATATGAGCATATGTCAAAACCTAAAGGGTTACCCAGCCTGCAGGTGTGTAGAGATCATGACCTTAGGTTTGTAGACTTCCATGATAACACAAGGACATGGAGGATTTATCCTCTCAATTTCTCTACTTTATTACAAATTATGAAAAATATAACAAAAATCATGACACTAGCAAGTAAGCTACCACAAAAATCACCACTAGCAAGTATACCTATGATTAATAAAGTGAATATATATATCAAGCTATTAAAAATTATTATCTGCAATCAGTAATATAGTATCAATGAATAGTGTAGCAACAATCCATATAATAGCAAAAACCAATAACAGCAACAACCAAGTAGGTATATACTATTACAAGTTACTGCAAACTTATCAACAATATAACAGCAGATATACTTATGACAGATTACTTTTATGGATATATATAAAATACTGGAACTAAGCAAATGAGACAGGTTTCAGAAGGAGCCAAACCATCCCAAAGGGGAGGACAAACTGATCGCAGAAGAGGACCCAACCATGCTGTAGGTAGGACAACAAACCAACCCAACCCCAGAAGCGGGCCCAAAGGGGGACTAATGAAGTAACAGGCAGAGTCTCACCTCAGAGATGAACCACATCAAGAAGTTTGGAGTTAGCCAGGTGTGTCCAGTGAAAGTCCAAGAGCTCATAGAGAGTCCATGCAGAGAATGAAACCTGTTTAGGTGTGGTGGGTTGAACTTGGCCTGACACGAGGTGCCCACCAAGCCACTTTATCACTCCCCCTCCTCAGCTGGACAGGGGGAGAAAAATATAATGAAAGGCTCATGGGTCAAAATAAGGACAAGGAGATCACTCACCAGTTACTGTCATGGGCAAAAACCAGACTCGACTGGGGAAATTAATTAAATTTATTACCAATCAAAGTAGGGTAATGAGAAACAAAACTGAATCTCAAAACACCTTCTCCCCACCCCTTCCTTCTTCCTGGGCTCAACTTCACTCATGATTTCTCTATGTCCTCCGCCTGAGCAGTGCAAGGTAATGGGAAATGGGGGCTGCACTCAGTTCATCACATGTTGTCTCTGTCACTCCTTCCTCCTCACACTCTTCCCATGCTCCAGCGTGGGGTCCCTCCCACGAGAGACAGTCCTCCACAATCTTCTCCAACATGAGTCCTTCCAGTGGGCTGCAGTTCTTCCTGAATGGCTCCAGCATGGGTCCTTTCCACGTGTCCTTTCCACGAGGTGCAGTCCTTCAGGAACAGACTGCTCCAGAGTGGGTTCCCCATGGGGTCACAAGTCCTGCCAGCAAACGTGCTCCAGTGTGGGCTCCTCTTTCCACGGGTGCACAGGTCCTGCCAGGAGCCTGCTCCAGCATGGGCTTCCCACAGGGTCACAGCCTCCTTGAGGCGCATCCTTACCTGCTCTGGTGTGGGGTCCTCCATGGGCTGCAGGTAGATATCTGCTCCACCGTGGACCTCCATGGGCTGCAGGGGGACAGCCTGCCTCACCATGGTCTTCACCATGGGCTGCAGGGGAATCTCTGCTCCGGTTCCTGGAGCACCTCCTCCCCCTCCTTCTTCACTGACCTTGGTGTCTGCAGAGTTGTTCCTCTCACAAATTCTCACTCCTCTATTTTGGCTGCTGTTGTGCAGCAGTTTTTTCCCCTTCTTAAATATGTTATCATAGAGGCACTACCCCCATTGCTGATGGGCTCAGCTTTGGCCAGTGGCTGGCATTGGCTCTATCAGACCTAAGGGAAGCTTCTAGCAGCTTCTCACAGAAGCCACCCCTGTAGCCCCCCAGCTACCAAAACCTTGCCATGCATACCCAATACATTAGGAAAAGAAAAGTATGTACAGCACAGGAAGTTCTCAGTGAGAGAGGCTACTTTTTGGATAAAAATTAAGACTTTTTTATATCATAGAGACATAAGAGGGCTCAGGGCACCACCACTTTGAACAGCCAAGACATGCTGTTAATGTCTATTTTTCACCCATAACAGCCCAGAGATGATGATATTATCTGTTCTTTCAGACCAGTTTTTATTTTCCCAGACTATTTTCCTCTTTTTCCAGACTATTTTTCACCTTTTCAGATGATAAGTTGTCATTATAATTCCTTGTTTTAGCACTTATTGTTGGTATTTCAGGATGTCTCTGGTTTCTAGGTACCGAGCTGTACTTCAAAGAGGCCAGCTGCACTTTTCAAGGATGCTTCTGGTTCCCAGACCTAGTTCCCAGGCTCACAGTTCCCAGGCTGGCAGGCATTTTCTCCTGTTCAGTGATTTTCCCTTTCTAACCAGGTCACCTTTATGGCTATTCGCATTACCATGGTGATAAATGCTTCATGCTAATGAAATTCCTCTCTTTCCATCCATCAAAATCAAAGCTATATTCATACATGGCTCTCAGAAAGGAGATTATAGGTTTTACCTACAGAAGGAGGAAAGTTGCAAGATCTACCTATACAGGAAAAAAAACCCACACCTTATTTTTAGTGGTTATAATTAATTTATAAGATTCTTGATGCATTACTGAAACTAGTAGGAGATTTTTAGTTGACTTCTCAGATTCTTCTTTCATTTTGAGCTGCACTATTTTCCCAACAATTTCCATTGCAGTCTCATAACATAATTTGTCTGTTGTGTTTGTCTTCAATGATAAGATAAATCTTTAATGATTTCATAATTCTGGTCTCATCTTTACATATGACCATGTTCTAGTTCTACTTTCTTTATTATCAACCTCAGTTTGCATATACCTGTATTGTTCAGTGTGTAATATTTAAACCTGGTTACTAAATGATATGACAATCTTCCAGAAATAATCAATAAACTTGGACTCAGAAAACAAAATCATATTTAATCAACTTTCCATTTAAAGTAACACCTTGTCATTTGTTGTTACTCTCTTGAAGCCAATGGTAAAAATGTTGCTTATTTCTATGGCAGTGGAATTGTGCTCAGTGTGAAAACATATATAAAGCAAGCAAAACAAAAGGCATACTTTTGGAGAGAGTATTTCAGCTGATGTTAGCAGTGTAATTTTATTGACAAGAAGATTTTTTAGCAATGAGTACTTAGAAGACAATAGGAGTTTCCGTTATTTCTTAATATATTGCTATAAACATTTCCTTAAAGTCATTTTGTGAGTAAATGCATCATAAAAGAAATTCAGTTACCATCATCAATGAGATATATTTTATACGTGAATTCTAGTAATCACAAGTATGAAAATAAACCGAATTATTAAAATAGTTACATCTCATGCAAGTTATAAAGTAAAAAAGGCTCTGAAACATGAATAGAAATTAAATGTGGAAGAGCTGTACTATGTGATATTTTAACCTCAACTCTGCAGGTCAGCTACTTTAAAACTACTCACAGGAGTAGTACTGGTGTATTGAAATATTTCTGTCAAGCATATTTATTGAACGCATAGTTTACACACATTATAGCCCATGAAGTGCTCATCACTGGATTCTGATGTTAAAACCTGTGCAAAATTGCTAAATTTAAAATCCACTGTGAAGTAAAACTAAGTACTTTTGAACTATTTGAACAAGAGAAATATTGTATCCATAATATATTGTGTAGCTAAAGCAGAGGTCTGTTGCACCCATGAAGATAGTAGCACACCAAGCAGGTTTCAATATTTGGCTGTTATGAACCCAAACATAAGCACACTAATAAGCTATAACTGTATAAAAAATTTTGTACCTGGTGGTTCATTGAAAAAAGTGTTGTCTCTGAGACTTGTACTAGAAGTGCCTTATGCTGACTGTGCAAGGTCTCCATTCTGGTCTCTTGTTATCAGCTTATTAAGAGAACTGGCTGTGGAAGCACAAATTTGAGAGCTGGGAAAAGACTACATTTGCTTTAAGGAAAGAAGCAGCAGCTAAGCAAGGAGAAAACCAAACCAAACAAAGGAAAAGAAAAAAAGAAAAAAGCCCAGCCAAACTACAGGATAGGGTACCTGCCTGTAACTTCCCCCTCACATTTGTCTCCTCCCTTCTCCGTTGTCTCTGACAGAGACTAAGGGGTGGGAATTGTTAAAAACTTGGATGTCTTGTAAAAGAATAAGGTCCCAAAATTGGAATGGGAGAGAGGGGACAAACCCACTTTGGTTTGAGCTCTCCTTGTTGAAGAGCTCCCAAGTCTGATCACCTCAACCTCAGCAATAAAGACTATCACAGACCATAGTCATCGGTGCTAACTGCACAGCACTTTGGTATACTCGCAGCTAATGTAGTATGTCATTGCTAAGGACTGACCACTGTGAATATGTAGCAGTCATGAATTATAATCTGTAAGAACTAATTAACACAAACCATGTTGTTAGTTAATGTTACTCTAGCAAAGTTTTGTTTTAAATTTTGAAACTGGCCTGATTTGTTAATCTTCCAAACAACCCAAACACACCAATCTCTAATTCACAAACTGACATATATTATACATATGACATATATATACAAATGACCAGAGGGATGGAACACCTCTCCTATGAGGAAAGGTTGAAAGAGCTGGGGTTGTTCAACCTGGAGAAGAGAAGTCTGTGGGAAGACCTTATTGCAGCCTTTCAATACTTAAAGAGGGCCTACAAGAAAGATGGGGATAGTCTTTTTAGCAAGGCCTGCTGCGACAGGACAAGGGGTAATGGTTTTAAACTAAAGGAGGGTATATTTAGACTGAAGACAAGGAAAAATTTTTCACTATGAGGGTGGTGAAACACTGGAACGGGTTGCCCAGAGAGGTCTTAGATGCCCCATCCTTGGAAACATTCAAGCACAGGCTAGATGGGGCTCTGCACAACCTGATCTAGTTGTAGATGTCCCTGCCAATTGCAGGGGGGATGGACTAGATGACCTTTAAAGGTCCCTTCCATCCCAAAACATTCTATGATTCTACGATACACACACACACATATTCAATACACCTACAGCAAATTGCACGAGGCAAAAGGAATGGTGTGGGATAAATTTCTAGCTGTTTGAGGTAAAATATTGAAGAATGACATCTTAACATCCTCAGAGAAACAAGCAATTATTATTCCTGTAGCACTTGGAGATGTGCACTGTAAATTACAGAGATCGTGATGGAATTGTGTGAAAGCAGAAATGAATCAAACAAATAAATGACAAATTATGTTATAGAAGAAGGAACCTGGAATCTTTTTACACAATTGCAAAACAGGGATGAGGCAGATTACTGGTGAGAAAGCTAAAGATAATGTTTCACCCCATGTCATACACACTCAGTATCACACGATGTGCAGCATAGACACTATGAAGTCTTCTCTTAGCTGCTTGTGCTTGTTGTGCTTGTAGAGTTGTGCTTGCTTGTACCTTATCTTGGGAGGCATGTAGGAAAAATTTTTTTGCTCTTTGATACAGCTGGATCAAGATTTAACCCCTAGGGGATACATCTATGGCAAAGATATTCTTGAACCTGAATAACTGAATTGAAGTTAAGATATTTCATAAACAATAGCAATTGTTCTAGAAAACATTTTATTTCTGACTCCCTTTCAATAAAGACTGCAAAAGCAGGCTACTCACGTCACTTCTCGAGTTTGTCTAAAGTGACATAGAATTCAACTTTGCTTTCTGTCTGCTTAACATTGGCATTTAAATGGAATGAGTCACCCCAATTTTCCCAGTACTCCACTGGTTAGATATTAAGTCGGCACTGAGAAATAAAGATTTATATATCACAATTTGATTTTGGCTTTCTAATACACAGTTTCTGTGCTTTCATGCCTAGATTCACCATAGAAACTGAGAGGTCCCAAAAGCTTTAAAGTCAAACAGAATGTGACAGTTGGTGTTGATTCCAAAGTGACTCCAACCTTGGTTACCACAGAGCTGTTGAATCTGATATAGACAGCTTTAGCACAAAGTGCACTCTGTGGACAAATAAGAAGTTTGTGTCAGTGAAGGAATGCTCAATACATGTTGGAGAGATAATCAACTCAGAATTCTGCTACTGGAGTTTCTGAAATGAGAAAGAAAAAAAAGAAGACTTTTCTTTTTTCTAAAGGAAATTATCCTTAAGGGGTCAATTATCTTGTTAGATTTCATCTCGTTAGGGATCCCTCCAACTTGAAGATATTTGAACTGTTTTCCTCCACATTCCAAGACAACACCCTACCCACCAAACTGTTATGTCAATTATTGATGGAATAAATTTATCTCCTAGAGAACTTGATACACCACACTGAAAATATTTACAGGTTCAAAATGCAAAAATAAATAAGAAACTGAGTTATTAAATCAGTAGAAGCTACTATAGAACTACAATTCTACAACCCTTCCCTCCCAAAACCATTTAGTACCAGGATGAAAGCACATTCCTCTTTGCTACAGCCTGCCAGACCAAGTGTTTGAGGTATAAATCTGACAGTCTAGTAGGCCCCCGGCATCTCATTGGGATTGTGTCTGCGGGTCAGCTTCATTACTAGCTGTAGGCACCCTCACCCCTCCTACTGGAAGATCATGCCCTCCTTTGCTCTTTACCTGACTTCACACTTTCTTCTTTCTCAATTTTTTCTACTTTTGGACCCACCATCTCCACCCCTAATTGCTTCTTCCTCATTGGTCTCAATTCTGCTACACACATACACAAATCTGGAGTTTTCAATGTTATTACTAAGACAAACTTGGTCTTAAATGATATTGCTGGCACTGCTGTCTAGGTGCACCCCAATGCTGCCCAGCAATTATTAAGTTCATTCTTGCAACACATTCTCTACCTTAGACACTCTTTCTACTTTAGCCTTGATTCCTCTACCTAGTTCTAATTAATCACGAGCATATTCTTATCTTCTGTGCAGTCTGCATACCACAGCAACAGGGTGGCATGTTTTCCAGACTCTGCTTTTGTGCTCATACAAAATTCTTACTCTAATTGTTTTAAGTACTTTCCTGGCTCCCTGCAGATGCCTTAGGTAGTTAAGTGTGCTGCAGTGGGGCCTCCTGTTCACAAATACAAAACAAGAGCGTAATTTCTGTAGGAATTACTGGAATTAAATAATCATTTTGTCTACAGAGAAAACATCCTCATCAGTGCAGTATGGTCAAGGTCCCTTTTTCTTAATGTCTTTCCCCCTGGGAACACATAACTTGCATAAATACTTTCTACCTCAACTAACACAAATCTTGCTGAATAGAAGTCCACATTTAGGAGGAAGGGAAGACAACTGTTTCTCTCTCCCTGCTTTCCATTTCCCACTTTATATCCAATGGTCTAATAATAAAGACTGTCTTTTGAGTACAAACCTCCGCAGGCTGAGGAAAGGATTACTCTAGCATTTCCTGCGTTGCTAAAGTGATTTAATTAATTGGCTATTGTGTCCTTGAAAAAAAGTGGGCGCTATCTTATCATTAGCTGTCATTACAAAGTTTATGTGAGAAATCCTAAAGGATTTCTAAGCTCCTTCGTGGATTGAAGTAAAATTTTACCAGGATGTACTCTTAGCCCTCTTTGCCACAAGGATACATTTATGGATCATAGTACTAGCTTTGGCTAGGACCTAATTTTCTTCATAGTAGCTTGTATGGTGCTATGCTTTGGATTTGTGCTGAAAATAGTGTTGATAATACAGGGATGTTTTAGTTATTGCTGACCAGTGCTTACACAGCATCAAGGACACTTTTGCTTCTCATAATGCCTTGCCAGTGAGTAGGCTGGAGGTGCACAAGTTGAGAGGGACACAACTGCGACAGCTGACCCCAACTGACCAAAGGGGTATCCCATACCATATGTTGTCATGCTCAGTATATAAAGCTGGAGGAAGAAGAAGGAAGGGGAGGACATTCAGAGTGATGGCATTTGTCTTCCCAAGTAACTTACTCATGGTGGAGCCCTGCTTTCCTGGAGATGCCTAAACACCTGTCTTCCGATGGGAAGTAGTGAACGAATTCCTTATTTTGCTTTGCTTGAGCACACAACTTTTGCTTTAAACTGTCGTTATCTCTACCCACAAGTTTTCTCACTTTTATTCTGATTCTCTCCCCCATCCCACTGTGGGGGAGTGAGCGAACAGTTGCATGGGGCTTAGCTGCCTACTAATGTTAACCCACAACACTCATATTCAACCTGGTGTTCACCAGGACTCCTAGGTCCTTTCCTGAAAAGCTACTTTCTTGGTTGGCTCCCCAGCATATTCTGGCATGAGTCTGTCATTCTTGAAGAGTAAGTAGTTTCAATTATTGCTTAAAACTTAGTCTTGTACTTTGCCCTGAATAAGTACTTAGGTCTGGTATACGTGTCAATAGTTCCTTATCAGTGCTGTTTTAAATCAGATTTAGTATATAAGTCTCTCTTTTTTTTTTTTTTTTCCTTTTTAGATGTACATACAATCTGAAACCTCTTTTGACCAGGCATCAGCACAAGACATTTCTTGTGTCCCATGCCTGAGAGAACTCACTTTTCTAACAAATGACAATATAGCAACAGTAGATTTTATGTTTTGATGAGCTGTACATACTGTGCTCCCAAACAGGACCACAAATATTTGAAATGGAGACTGCTGCTAATTGGATTAAATTATTTTTGAAGCTAGAGCTTTCAAATTACCCCTCACTTACCTCATGAAATCCTGTAGCTGGATCCTACTAGGACATTTGCAAAATTATAAAAATCTGAGACTTTTGTGCCTGAAAGTTTATAATGTTTTTCTTGCATATAGAGGCTTAACTTGGAGCCTGATATGTAATTGGATTAGAACTAAAGAAAGATCAAGGTACTTGTAAAATAGTATACAATTACAATATTGTGTAATGCTTTCCTGACAGACTTATTTGTGTGCGTGTTTTTAGGTACCTGATGAAAGCCAATAAATGGATTTTGTAATAATAACTATATAACCATTACTGAGATAACTCTCTTCAGACTTTAAAAAAAGATACTAACCAATAAAACTTCACATTCTCTAGCAATCTGAGAATTTAGGTATTACTGAAACAAGTATGGATACCAACAAATTATAAGGGTTTGGTTGCATAAAGAAAGCTATAATAATTTGGTCTCTAATGAAATCTTTAATTCAAATATTTCCTCCAAATACTTAATGAAAATGAGTATATATGAAGTCCTTATATTGGATTCCAGTTAGTCATATCCATGTAAATCTAAACCAATCCTGAAGATATTCTGTATATGACCAAGCAGTAAGATGTTGTCCTATGTTGTCTTATATAGCCCCCTCATTATAAACTGCTGAGACGTGAAGGTTGAGTCACTTTTTGAAAATCACAATGTAACTGGCTCAGGAGAAAAGCATCATATCTTCTGGAGAGTGGTAAACAGATCTGTCTTATTCTTGTAGAACACGTTGTTTGGTTGTTTTCTTTTTTTTTTTTTTTTTCTTTCCAAATGCTGACATATTTGTGAAAACTGACTGGAGGATGTAATTTTTTTTTTTTTTTTTCACAGAATCTGATTGTTTTCTTGTATATACTGTCCCTGTAAAATGATGAACAGGTTTCATCCAGATCTATTCCCTTGCTCAATTATCTTTTGGATAACATTTTCCTTTCATTAACTTCAGTTCAGGAAATCAGGTAAGTTTGAGAGCAAGACTAAATGTGAGTCTCTGATAAAAAGTATGTGAAGTCAGGATGCATAGTTGTATAAAGTCTGTGCACTGAAAAGAACATCTGTCAAGGCAATAATACCTTGTTTTTCTTTACAAATAAGAATTAAGTATACATTTCTGCAACTGGGAACATTTTATTTTGTATTGCTTTGTAAAGGATTTCTTTGAAAATAAAGGAAAATAAACAGTAATTCTGCACTGTTGAAAGAAAACTACGAACAAATGCTTTCTGCTTTTAAAACATTTTATGAATTTCTATTCTACAAGATAGCTATTGCAGCCTTATTGATTCATTAGGATGTAAAGAGAAAATCCACCTCCACCCTCCCCACTAAACATGTCAATTCATTTTTCCTTGCGCCTTGAAGATAAAACCAAAATACATTCATAGTGAATTTGGAGTAGTCCATATAACTATTCTACTAATATAAAATACACCAACATTTTTTTTTATATAGATTTTTGTTTGTTTGTTTCATAAAAACACCAGAAGATTTCTGAGAAAATGTAGTTGCCATGGGAAACAAAAAGGCAGACTTATGGTACTCATCTTAGCCTAGGAGTTGCTTGTGCTTGGAGACGTGCTGCTTAGGTAAGAGTGATTCTCAACTACCATTGCTTCAAGCACAGAAGGCCGTGTTTCGATCCCAGAATTCATGTGAAGATCATACCTTACTCCAGGGCTAGCTCAAATGAAACCAGTGGAATAAATTCATAATTGACTCTAATTAGACAATTTACTTCACTATAAATTTTCCTGCGCAGCTGAAAACAATAATCGCTATGGTATATATAAGAGGCCCAATTTTGTAAACTCTCTACTTGTATGTCTGTGCAGTTCCTCTTACCCAATTTAGTCACACAATAGTACTTATTGACTAACATGAGGTATGTGATATATAAAAATGTAGCAGGGCTTCATCAGGCATAACTGTTACCTGGGAAAACAAGAGCCATAACTCCAGACACCCCGCCTTCGTCTTTCTTCATCTATTCAAGACACATATATTCAGATGGAAATTAATGACTTATTTAATATAAATTGTGTTTTAGGCATGGAGCTGTCAGAATTTTAAGTAATTTCTCTGAAAAGCTCAATAAAATAGGTATCCATGGATTTTCAGAAACTGATTTCTGTTGAAAGATAAGGCGCTCTTCCACTAACATACCACTGAAGAGAATGACTTCACTCACTGTTTCTGCAGATACAATTAAGTTTACCAGACTCTGAAAACACCTAATAGAGACTGGCATAGGGCTGTTCTGGGGTTGAACGGGAGGAAGAAAATCTCCACATAGCTATGATAACCAAATTATAATCTTAGAGAAAGAAAGATATCACATACATTGGAAAAGTGTATGGCCTTATGTTTCTCATTTTATTTTTGTTGTTCTCAAGTTTAGAGCACAGTAATTTTGTTGCAAAAGTCTGAACTGATAGAAAAAGAGTCAAGGAAAGGACGTTATAAAATATGAGAGCCTACAAGGCAGCACAGGATCAAAATGCTGAGGCAGGGAAAGTAGATGACAAATATTGAGAAAAAAAAAACCAACAATGTTGATCACAAATTATGTTGAAGAAAGAATAAAAGACTAAGTTATGTAATAAGGTTAACATGATTGTACCTGGACCATAATGAGCTTAAGAAAGATTATTGTCTGGAGTATCACTTCAGAAAACAATTTATTTAAACTAATTACTCTATTTGTTTTAGAAGCATCTGGTGGAAAAAGAGGGAAAAGTTAAAAGCTTGCTGTCATAACTGTAAGCTTTGATCTTTTTAAGATGTTCTGTTGGCTTCTGTTTTTTCTTTTTCCAACATCATTGAGCTCTGCTTTAGTCTGAATCTGTTTCTAATAAAAGAATACTGAGTCTATGACAGCTATCAAATCATTCTGTAATACTACGGCTCCTCATTCTTTCCTTTGTTAAAAGAAGCAAAAAACTCTTGTGAAAATTTTGCAGGTACAGTGTATTCTGAAGTTCTTGTCGTTTTCTTTCTCATCAGCTCGAACATATTCAGTGCTGTCCAGGCTCCTGATGTGGAGAAAATCAGATAGGGAAATGGCAATTAAGGCACATTGAAATATAGAAATAATTTGTTCAGTGCAGTTTTCATTATTGTGAAACAGCTTGCTGCAACTCTGTTTTATTAGGAATGCAAGCTTATCTGTCAGAGTACTGAAATGATTTGTGCAAAGTGTGTGCCTTGAAAGACTGCAATAACAGATTTTGTGTAAGGTAGAATTTAAAATAGTGTCTAAAATGAAAAAGGGTTGGAAGACTAGTATCAAAGTGAAGCTGACATTTTATTTTTTTCCTCTCACGTTACTTTCTAATGTATTTTCAAACCAAGCAATGAGAAAATTGTTTAAATGGGCCCATCAAGTTACCAAACTCAGTCCTTGTTGTTAGCAATTGGTTCCCATAAAAAAACTCTTAAGTTTCTCAATTGTCTTTAAAAAGCCATTTCCAAATAGGAGAAATTTAACTAATGAAATATAAAAGATAAACACTCTGGAAAAATTATAGAAATGAATAATTCTGCAGACTGTTTACAGAAATCTCTGTATAGAAGCTCACCTTCCTTTTGTCTTTTCAATTTAATAGAAAGATGATCATCAATAGTTGTCTCACCTGATTAATAGTTGAAGAATCTTCTTCAAAGTAGTTGTTAGAAGTGTTTAAAAGAATGTTAAGACACATTATAAGTAAAAACGTACTATTACTACTAATTTCTGAAATCTAAGGCCAGACTGACAAAATGAACCCTAATTTAAATATAGCTGGAATATGGCTGCCCCAATCTGTGCCCAAGATATCTTTCTGGCTGTAACCCAGAGTGTACCATTACTTAAATTTGGGTTCAACACTGCTTTGGTGAGATCAGAATTTCTTGCAATAGACATTGAAGACTAAGCTTATAGGCACACTCATAGTATACTAAGGTGATTACGCATAAGAAAACTAATTGAATTAAATTAGAAATATCAGTGGAAAACAGAGTAGTGGAATTTTTTATTAAGAATAACCTTACTCCTTATACCAAATCTCAAGGAAATTTGAGATCTTGTTCCAGATTTTTCTCAATTTGAATTTGCCTGGCACCACAATACCAATATCTGAAATTAATCTGAATCAAGAAATGCAAAAAGCTAGAAATAAAAAAAACCAACCAAAGAAGAAAAAAAAACAAACCACAAAAAAAAAAAAAAAGAAACCTCTATTCTTGTTTTTACAGCATTAATTTTCAAAATAAACAAAATTATTTCCCAGGATACTTTACAGGTTAGTACTTGAAATACAACATCAAATCTCTCCAAGCTGCGGAAGACTTAAGATATCTGTTTTCCAAGCAGTTGTTTTAACTGAAGGATAATGAATATATGAGGTGTGGACACCTCAGTCCACATCAATCCACAGCAGATTTTTCCAATAGTCTTCTGGATGAGAGGTGGAACACATGAAAGACAGGATGAGTAAGGAAACAAGTAGCTTTTACTTTATTAGAAATGAAAAGTTTTCATATTTCAGAAGATAGAGAAAGCAGAATGTAATAATTTTATTATAGTATTATTGATGACACCTTGCAATAATGTACTAGGTAACTCATTTTCAGGAGTGCTCTATTAATTTATAATATCTGACTTAGATTCAAAACTGAATTAGGAGCTTTTGAGGTGCCTTTCAGCCTGCTATTTTCATTAGTGCTGAAAGTTGTGTGACAGCTTCACTATAACAAGCAATATTTTAAAGGAAGCTAGAATTTTCATGATATAACTCGTTAAGGATCAATTTCATTTAAAAATCCCTTAAAATTTAAAACACTTTTACCAGATTCCCTTCTTTTGAAATGGAAATGAACATAATTTTTGCTGAAGCAGCCTATCATAATCAAGGTTAAATATGGTTCTCTCATTTTTAAACTCTTAGAAATTTGAAAGGAGTCAAATATATCCTAAAGGAAACTCATTAAATGTTCAAATGATAGAAGACAGTTGTGCTCAAGAAACTTAAAAGCAGCTTATTTGTACAAAAATTATGTTAAAATCACTGATGGATAAAGTTGTCTTCAAATTCATATGATGCACACATTCAGGACATCGGTCTCTAATAAAAACGTCTTTACATAATTTACATCATAAATATTTTTTTCTTAATTCTTAAAAGGAAAGTATGTAACCATTAGGATCATTAAGTTTTGCTAGCTCTACTTTCCTTTTATGCTCACTGTATGGAAAAGACTATGTCTAAATTACAGGGGTTAGCACATTTCATGTGGGGGGTGCATCTACCTTAGAGCAGAGTAGAGATTTTATGCAGAGGGGAATTTGTTATGTCTATGCTTGTTATTCTGAATTACACACTACACCTGGACTTAGGACGTGCTTGAAAGTGTGGGACCAAGCTGAAGTCATGCTCTGGGGCACCATGTAGGAGTGCCCTGCTTGAAATTTCCTCCTTCCTTAAGGGGAGAGTGCATTTTTTCTGAGGTCCTCCAGTAGTTTGCTCAGTATGAGAGTACTGGATCCCATTTGTTATGGGAGCAATCTGTCTTAGCTATAAAGACATCTACTTCACATTGTCTATTAGGTGCATGGCACACACATAGAGCTGGAAATTGAATTAAGCTTCATTGCCAAAACCATGCACTGTGGAAATTGTGGACTTATGATCCTAGAATCAAAATTTAATCCTGGGCCTTTTCTCTTTACACTGCACCTGTTGGTATATTAGTACAGAGTTCAACTGTTTTCCCTGGTCTATCATTTATTCAGACTGAAGGACTCTAGTCCCATGAACTAAATGCAGCAAAACTACCCAGGCATTGTTCTGTGTATCCCAGAACCAGGGTTATTGAGAAGAAGGAAACACAGAAACACAGACATACAGGCAGGCTCTATTCATATTAAGTTCATAACCAGAAGGCTTTTTTGGGGGGAGGGAAGCACAGTATAAGGATATCTAGTCCATCTCCATCATACAACATGATTATCCTAAGATATTGTTAATTCTGTTCAAAATATTTAAGTATCATCACAGTTACTAGATAAGCTTTGTTTTATTATACCAATGTGGATACATTATACATGGGATACATGTAAAACAAAGTAGAATACACTTTGCATAAAAAGGAGATACAGAATCAGGTTTCAGAATACATGTAAGAAGATGAAGGAGGAGCAGTAAGGGAAGAAGGCTGAGGTCTACATAATACTGTCTGATTTAAGGAATGCTCCATACAGAGAAATATTGCTTAAATCTTTACTAAACACCTCACCTCTTCTCAGAAACACCCTGGGTAGAATGAATGACAAATGAAATGTTCAATTATAAAAAGAAGTAAAAGCAACATTGTATGCTAAATATCAAATATAAGATGTCAAGGGATGAAACAAGACCATCTGTGGAAACACCAGGGAAAAGACTGAACATAGTAGGCACATCTGTCCAAAATTATATTAGCATTTTTGAAAATATGTCCTCAGCTGGAAAACATTTTAAGGAAAAATTAAGTGAAGATCTGGTAGTTCCCCTTTAGGGGATTTATTATAGGAATAGGAGAAGGGAAAGATAATTTTTCCTGGTTTTTGCATTTTTAATTTTATTTTTTCTTGCATAGTGGAACCATTTCAATAAAACCCCTTCTTGCAAACATACCCCAGTCCCATAACCTGAATCAACATTTGAGTGTACAACTCACCACCAAAAGAAGTAGCAAAGCTATGGAAAGCTATGGGAGTCTTTGCTACAAAATGCTATGTCTGCTGAAATTTTCTGTTGAGTCATGCTTGGGAAGACAAACACCATCACTCTGAATGTCTCCCCTCTTCCTGCTTCTTCCCTCAGATTTATATTTCTGAGCATGATGTCATATGGTATGGAATATCCCTTTGGTCAGTTGTGATCCGCTGTCCCAGCTGTGTCTCCCCTCAACTTTTTGTGCACCCCCAGCCTACTTGCTGGTGGGGTGGTGTGAGAAGCAGAAAAAGCCTTGACTCTGTGTAAGCACTGCTCAGCAATGATGAAAACATCCCTGTATTATCCACACTGTTTCCAGCACAAATCCAAAACATAGCCCCATACTAGCTACTGTGAAGAAAATTAACTCTATCCCAGCCAAATCCAGCACAGAACCATAGATGAAGATGCCTTCTGGCTTGCTGTCCATAGGAAGACATCAATGTACCTAAATCCCACAAGCCACCTTATGGAAACTTCATTAATACAATCAATCAGGTCCAGAGAACTACACAGCCAACAACATAAGTCTAAGTTCCAATCTTCTACATGCCTCATTCATTATTAGACTCATATGTTGTATACACTTAAATTTAACGATGTGAATGTGGAGGTGAACCCCACTCCCTGGGCACTGAAACAGAGCTGCCCAGTTTAGGTCCATTTATGGCACACTTTGAAGCTCTGCCTGGGTTATTGCTGCCAATTCAGAGGTGGCCTTTGAAGCATCTGAAAAGGTATGGGATAGCTGTTCTCAGGTGTCAGGGTACTAGATGCCACTATGCGCTAAGCTAAGGTGATCCTGAGCTTTCACTCTTAAATGCAGAGTTGGAAGCTGGAAAGAGAAATTACTTCAATAGTTGTGGCTATCTAGCAGGTAGTCTTGGCTTTTTATTTACCCACAGCAAAATGAAAGTAAGAAAATGGCATGTGTTGACACTATTATGCTAGCTTAGTCATTATAGCAGAAGGGGTATAGTGACAAAAGCAATACTAGCAACCTGAGTAAAGCCCTCTTCATATTCTCCCTGCCAAGCACACATTCAGAGATGTACTGAAGCTCACTATGCTGCATTTTTGCTGACATTGTTACTCACCTGTACCTGAGCATAGCCCCCAAAATACATTCATCTTTACCTCTCAAATGTGCTCTTTATGAAGAGTTGCAAGGAAAGGTTTGTAGCTAAATATACTATCTTCTCTTCTATAGTAAACAATAAAACACATCTTCCTCAAGATGTCTGCTTTCTACCTTTGAAGAAAGTTTTCTGTGACCAAAAATGTGTTTAATTTTTCCAGGTGTATTATCTGGTTTCATATAGAATATTACCTCTACGTTTAAACTTTGTCTTGCCTTGACAATAACCTTCTTACCTTCTACCTCCATGTCTGCAGCAATACTCCTTTGGTAAGTAATGTTTTAGGCTAATATATCTTTAAAGATTATATTATACTGTATTCTGGGAAACTTCTTAGTGAAGAAAATGACTTCTAACTCCAAATATAAAAATGGAAATTAATAATAACCCCACCACTGATATTATTGTATTAACTGAAATAGGAAAGTGGAAAAAGTATTTATGCTGATATTAGATTTTCTAATGTTGGTGCTACAGTTGTTCTTAAACATTCCTTCATATTTTGTTTACAAGAAATTTTAGCTGGGATCCTCCTCTTGTCAGATTGAAACCAATTTTAATTCACTTGAGAAGGCAGAGAATAATGAAGTATTTAGTGCTATATTGATTATAGTTTAACTCATCATTAGTCATTTTATATATAAAACCAAAATATTCTGTTCACTTACAGCATATGGTCTTAGACTTTATTAGGATCATAATATTATAAAATAATAATAAAAAACCTAAACCAAAGCCATATTCTCCTTTAAGCAACCTGGATGAAAATCCAAAGTCACTCAATTATAATCAGTTGGAAAACTTTCATTTATTATACATTGAGTATTTTAGATTTATCCTACTTACAGATATCAGATTTTTATGAATTATAAACATTTCTGGGGCATAGATTCTGGTACAATTTTTACAGTTTTTAGATTGAGAAAAAAAATTTTAAAAATCTAGCAAATCCATATAGGAAAACATGATGTGTTTTTAAGGTATTGTAAGTAAAAGACAAATTACCTAAAAAATGTCTGAATATTTAAAAAAATGGAAATGACCTCTGAATTTGCAGTATCTTTTGAACTAAAAATATCTCAAACTCATTATGTATAGCTTAATAAAAGAATTTTACCATCGTGCAGATGCAGTAATGAAGTAATTTGAGCATCGAAGTGAATAAAAATAATATGAAATACATTTTAAAGACTTTGAACCAGGTCCTGATATAAATGAATTACATTAGCTTTAATTAAACATTTCCACCACAGAGAGACAATTACTGTGTTCCACTTGCATTCTTATGCTTAACCAGATGCAAAAGCTGAGATTGAAAGGACACAAGGATAATAAAGGTAAGTAAAAAGAGGAAAAAATCAAACGAAAACAAAAACCACCAAAGCAAAGTAGCATTTTCCTCTTGAAGTGTAGAAAGGATGTAGTGATGAAGTTATTGAGTACAAAACACCTTGGTTCAGTCTACCAACATTTATAATAGAAAAACAAGAGAAAAAATAAAATCCTTTCCCTAACAGCATGTAGCCAGTGCATGGCAAACATTACTTAAACAAATTGTAGATGTGTTTTTTACCCTAACTTATTTTAAGAGAAAGCTAAATAGACGTATATAATACTCTCATAGCTCTCATAGCCCTTCTTCCCCTCCATTATTTATGCTGCAAAGTCAGAATCAAGAACTTCATATATTGTACTTATGAAGTTTTAGTATGTGAACACTTGTGACGTCAGAAATAGATTGTAAGCCTGACATCATGTACGGAATAAACCTGTAAATAAGAAAGATATTAAAATAAATGAATAATTTTGGTGATACGAAAAATTTTTGTCTTTGTCAGCTCTTTAATTTCTCCCTGTATGAGAAATCTGATGAGAGAACAATAATGTGTGCACTCATGAAAATCCACATTCACAAAGTCATTTGAACTCTTAAGTCAGTGAATCTAGGCCTAAACAATTCCCTGTCCCCTAACCATTGATAATGATATGTTGATAGATAAAAACCCCCAACTTTCAGAGCTTCTTCTGCACACCCTTCAAAACTCTGTCAGTATTAGCCTGTTTCTTAAACTCTTTTCATGCCTCAGAGATGATACTTCTAGTATAACAAGCAAACAGTACAGTAAAATGTAATTAAAATATGGAAGTCAATGACTTCTGGAAGAGTTTCTGTTTATCAGTATTAAAACACTGCTAATCCAAAAGACAATTGTTCTAAGCATGTGTTTGTTGGATAAGAAGTTTGTATAATTAGTACTCTTAGGATTAACGCAGGAGGCCTAAAGGTATGCTATGTACATACACACATATGCGTGCATCCTTCCTAAGCAAGCAAACAGAAGAAAATCAGCCTGAATCTATAAAGAAAGAAAGAAAGAAAGCAGTAAAATTAGAGCAAGGAGGAAAAAAAAAAAAAAAAACAATAAAATGAGAGAAAGGAGGAAAATTTAACTTATTGTAATCAAGGCAATTTAAAACAGCTTTTTGTTTTGCTATATCTGACACTTCAATATAACTTTACAGGTTAAAAAACCAAGGTTCTTTGCTTTCTTTGTCATTGGACATTCCCATTGCTTCTGCCATACAAAAAAGTTCTTTGTACAGCTAACATTTTTCGTTTTCTCCTAAGTAGTTAGAACCTATATTCATTTTTCATATTCATACTCAGTTTTTCTTGACAGCTGCAGAAATAGGAAGAATTCAAGATAAGTCGGTAATAATTAAATCCAACTATATTAACATCATTATGCTGGACACAATTTGCTATATTTTTCTTCATTAACTATGATAAAATATTTATGTCTTTTCAGAACAAGTAGGAGTTTTGTAGGTTGCCTGAAACATGTTCAACATGACACATTAAAAAGTACTTTTAGTGTTATAATTTTGCCAATTACCTTCATGCATTTGAAAATCAAGAGAATGGGTTAAAAATAAGGACTTGTGTGATTTTTTTTGTGTTTGCTTTTTTTGGTAGGTCAAGAGCTGACCTTTAGCTTTCTGAGCTCTCAGGAGATATTTGGTTTCTTTTCTTTCTCTGGAGTCATGAGATCAATAAAACCACTTTTTCTAGTTTGTTCTATTTCAAACATGAAAACTGAAGTTCTTTTTTTTTTAACTCAAGGATTATAGATTTTTAAAAGATGTGATCTTTTATCAATATATACTTGTATATTTGTCTTTCAGTGGATTAATACAGCTATTTTTTAAATTATGTAACGTTCTCTTTTTTGGAAATAGTTCTCCCATAACCACTTTTATTCCAGTACCAATAGCTTTGAAGGTAAATTTTGTAGATATTTAGTGGTAAAAAAACCAAAATTATTTTATTTTATATATTTGTTAATGAGAAAACATATTTATAAAATATTTATTTTAAGTGAGGCAATAGAATGCTGCCTGTAAGCATTTATTTATTTCCCAACATTTATTCGGAACCATCTGCTTAAAGAGAGTAAGGCTATTTCTTATATTCTAATATATTCTGCTTTATTTTCTCATGAAGAACATAATTTCCCCTCTCATTTTCTGTAAGGCTTTGGAGTTCTGATACCAAATGCTTTTAATTATTTATATTACACATTTCTGTAATTCAAGAAACTTCACTTTTGGAATTGTCTTTTTTACAGATTAATACAGTTTTTGAGATGAAAATTACTGCTTGAGTTGCAGACAGAGCTTTTTCATAGTGTTACTTTAGCAGCAGTGGTGCAAAGGCTGTTTCCCACTTCCACAGGGACAGCTGTGGCAGTGAAGTGCCAGGGTTCGTTCATGGCTTTCAGCAACTTTAACACCTGACCCCACACCACTCACCAAATGCCTCACGGTTGTGACATCTGCCTATGCCAGGGCAGTCATGCTCCCACACCTTGCAGGCAGCTGCCAAGGCAAGGGAACTCATGTTGGCTCAAACCTCTGGTAAGGATGGGTCCATGTTGACCATGGCCCTAATCAGGGTGCAAAACAGAGATGATTTTGTCTGAAGTCCAAGGACAAGGACATAGTCCCAAAGCTTTATCCTGTGTGGCTCCAGTGTCCCTGCTGCAGTCAGGATTGCTGGCAGCTATTTCTCTGGGGCCTTGGTTGAATTGTATTGCTTTTCTAAGGTGGGTTATGGTACCACTCTCCTTGTCCAAGAGCTACATGGACTGTGACATCAAATGCTTTTTGACGATTTTGTCCAGTCTGTCCATCCTTCCTTTCTCCCTTCCTTCCTTTCTCTCTTCCTCTCTCTTTTCCTCTCTCTTTTTCTCCCCTTCTCTCCTGTAATCAACTCTAACCTTGAACATTGTAATGTCCAAATTGTTAGAATTATCCAACTGGAAAATATAGAAACTGTGAAAGATGTAATTAATTACATCTTTTAAAATGATAATTAATGGAATATCCTGGTTTTATAGAATACTCACTCAGTTTGCATGCTTCTATGTAGTCCCCTTAGAAATCACTAAAATTCAAACTTCTTTCCTGTTTTTGTTGTAATCTTTACTTCAGTGGAATCACTTTACAGTCTTTGAAGACCAGTGGAAGAGTCTGTACATCAACAATGTAAGCATCAAAGAGATCTGAGGAAATTAAATCTGCTTTGTTTCAAAATTCAGTCCTGCTCAGTGTAATGCTCACATATGATTTTCTGCCACAATTATATCTGCCACTGGCTCTACCATATCCAGTCTTAAATTAAACAGACATGAAGTACTTATGGTGACTTACCTTAAAGTATAATTTCCCTAATACTGCATCCTCTATTGATTAAAACCTATATTAACTGGCTTGTAGATATGCTTTAAGTTCAGACTATAAATGGCTTCCTTTGAAAAGAGAAGAGATATTATGA
This sequence comes from Platalea leucorodia, assembly GCF_965183815.1. NCBI lineage: Eukaryota > Metazoa > Chordata > Aves > Pelecaniformes > Threskiornithidae > Platalea > Platalea leucorodia. Next base: position 49,195,126 of record NC_138824.1, read on the forward strand.
AAGATATTACTGATCTTGTTTTATTCTTCTCTGTATAATCTAGTAGATGGATCAGAAAGTCCAACAGAGACTAATGATCACCATTGCCCTATTGACATATGGGTTGCTTATATATCATCTGATGATCCAACTAAGTCTTCTTCTAATTACTTTTCTCTTCCATAATAGAACAGAAAGGACCAGAACATCTCTTTCTTACTACTTAAATGGATTTATGACAAAAAGAATCCATGACAAGTTGAAGAATCTGTCTACATAATTTATGAATCATGGCTGAGGTTACTGTCTCTGTGTGTTTCTCTATCAAGTTGCCATTTCCATTTTCTAACTGACAGGCCATGCTGTCTGCAGCATTTGATACTCTCATTTCTCTGTTGTCTTTCTATCTCAATATTTAGCTGAAATCCTAAAAAAGTAACACAAACCTCACAACAGATGATCGTTAAATGAATACTACCTCTATTCAAATACAAATATACTGGGAAATAAGCGAGTCCCTACTGAGAATAACCAATTTCTGCACTGCAAAGATGCCTTAACAATGATGTTATTTGAGAAGTGTTCATGTTTCTCTGAAGAAACTGATTTAGGAATGAAATGACAAAAGGACTGGAGAGCTTTAACAGGGAAAAAGATAATCCATTTATTCTCTTCAAACAGTTTTACTAGTTCAGGGAAGTGAAAGAAGAAAGAAGAAAGCGGCCAAAGACAAGAACCAGCAAGCTTGCCAGCTTGGTGAAGAGATTCCTAAACTAGGAAGAAAAGGGGAGAGAGATTACAAGCCATAGTCAAGTGGCGGAATGGCAGACACAGGTCGGCAACCAAAGATCCATGGCAACAGGAACAAAAGAGACCTCAGAAACAGGTTAGAACAAGGTCTTCCTCAAGGGTATATAGAAAAATGTGCACGGCCTGGGAAACAAGCAGGACGAACCAGAATGCCACATGTTGTTGTACAACTGCAATGCTGTTGAATGAACCAAGACATGGTGTAACTGGAGCAATGAAATGGGCAAATACAGGCTCTTCAGGAAAGACAGGCAGGGAAGGTGATGGAGAGGGTTTGGTCTTCAGTATGAAGGAGCAGCTTTGTAGGAAGCTCCCATATGGGATGGACAACAGGCTGACTGAAAGTTTGAGCGTCAGGATCAGAGAGGAGGCCACTTTGTGGCAGGAGTGTGTTACAGGAAACCTGATCAAGATGAGAAAGTGGACAGTGGCTTAGCATGAAAGCATGATGTACAGGTAAATTTTTTGCTTTGTATTATACCAACCGCACACATCATTAGCACTCAAAGCTTTGCTCACATATATAAAATTAATTAAGGAAATGACAAGTAATTAATAAAAGTAAACCTTCCCACCTTCTGATTAAAGATTTTAGCTGTGTTGAACAAGGTCACTCCAGATGATTTGGAATCCATGCCTGTCTCTTTGTTTATAGAGGCAACTGATCTATATATCTCTGTGGAGGTGTCATCACTATATTGATTAGTTCCATCTTTCATGAAATAATTTAGTACTTGTGATAAGCATGTTAATGAAGATTTTTCTTAAAGCCTATGCTGCCAAAATCAATTGCATACCAGAATATTTTCTTCCAAAACTTCAGGGAATAACTAAAGAGAATAGCCAAGAGTGCATTAAAAATTGAAACTAATATCTTTTTTCAAGTAGTATTTAGATCAGAAATCTCCTTCTAGCAAAATGTCGTCTCTAGTAAAAGCAAAATTTCTATATTTAGGAACATTAGTGATTATATATTGTTAAATGAAAAAATAAAAAGAATATATATAAATATGAAAAATTTTCATGATACGTCTTTTGTACAAAATCAGTGACAGAGTGTATAAATTCTGTTGCTGTAATTACAAATATAGTGCAATTACCAGGCAGATCACAATCTCATTAAGACCATACGTAGTGGCAGTAGCTTATCCATGCTTCAGAAGGATATGAAAAAATTAGAAAGGGATAAAAATAGTTAAATGAATGATTTCTACTCTGTACTTGCTAAATGTTACCACTATGTCCTGGTTTGGGCTGGGATAGAGTTAACTTTTTTCCTAGTAGCTGGTATAGTGCTGTGCCTTGGATTTAGTATGAGAATAATATTGATAACACACTGATGTTTTAGTTGTTGCAAAGTAGTGCTTACACTACATCAAGGACTTTTCAGCTTCCCATGCTCTGCCAGATGCACAAGAAGCTGGGAGGGGGCACAGCCAGAACAGCTGACCAAAACTGACCAAAGGGCTATTCCATACCATGTGATGTCATGCTCAGTATATAAAGTGGGGGGAGGTGGCTGGCGGGCAGTGATCGCTGCTCAGGGACAGGCTGGGCATTGGTTGGTGGGTGGTGAGCAATTGCATCGTGAATCACTTGCTTTGTATATTATTATTATTATTATTATTATTATTATTATTATTGTCATTATTATTTTTACTACTACTACTACTACTACTATTTATTTTATTACAATTATTAAACTGTTCTTATCTCAGCCCATGAGTTTTCTCACGTTTACTCTTCCATCTCTCTCCCCCATCCCACCAGGAAGGAGTGAGTGAGCAGCTGTTTGGTGCTTAGTTGCTGGCTAGGGTTAAACCATGACACACTACAAGATGAAATTCAACAAAATTAGAAGATTAAGAAGGTCAAGAAAACAGCTTGACTACAAACTGTATGTTTCTAAATGAGGAGAGAGAGTGATAGCTGACAACTCTTCAGCACAACACAGTGTACAGTCATAGAATTGCAGTATCACCATTCACACAGAAAGGGACCCCTACAGGTCATCTAGTTCAACGCCTGCTCAAAACAGATGTAATCAGATCAGGCTGCCTATGGCTGTGTCCAGTTGAGTCTTGAACACCTCCAAGGATTGAGATTTCACAACCTCTCTGGGCAACCTCTTCCACTGTTTGAACACCCTCATGGTAAACAGTTGTTTCCTGATATATAATTGGAATTTCCCATATTCCTAACTTGTGTCTATTGCCTCTCATCGTATCACTATGCACTTCCAAGAAAAGTCTAGCTCCATCTTCTCTGTATACTCCAATCAGGTTGTTGTAAACAGCCCTACAATGTCCCCTGAGCTTTCTCTTGGCTGAACTAACCCAGGTCCTTCAGGCCTTTCCTCATACATCTTGTTCTCCAGCTCACGAGATCTTGTTGTCAACATTCTTCTTGTACTGGGGACCCCAGAATTGCACGCAGCACTACAGATGTGGCCTCACCAGTACTGGGTAGAAGGAACATATCACTTCCCTCCATCTGCTGGCAATGCTCTTCCTAATGCAGCCCGGGAAGCTGTTGGCCTTTCTTGCTGCAAGGGAATGTTGCTCGCTCATGTTCACCTTGTCCACCAGGATCCCTAGGTTCTTCCCTGCAATGCAGCTTTCCAGCTGGCCAGCTGCCAGCCTGTATTAGCACATGAGGTTACTAAGAAGTAAGAACCAGAGGCAGAACTTTGTATTCCCTGTGTTGAACTTTATGAGATTTATGTTTGTCCGTTACTTCAGTCTGTCCAGCTCTCTGAATAACAGCCCTGCCTTCTACAATATTGAGCTCTCCCCCTGCCAACTTGTTGTCATATGCAAACTTGCTAAGAGGCCACTCTGCCGTGTTATCCAGTTTGTTAGTGAAGACATTAGACAATACTAGTTACACTACTGATCCCTGAGCAACTCCACTAGTTACTAGTCTTACTAGTCACTAGTCTTATTAGTTACTAGTGTAAAGCTGGACTTCTCTGAGCACAGGGCCCCAGCGAATATTCCACTCACTTTATTATATCCACTTATCTATATCCACAACATCAGTCACATCACCATAGAAAACAATAAGTTTGATCAGGCATTTTCCCTTGGTAAACCCATCTTGGCATATCCCAATCTTGTCCTTCATGTATTTAGAAATGGCTTCTGAAAGGATTTTGTCCATAAAATCTTCAGTGTGTTGGCAACTGAATCAAGCCCTTGGTGCAGTAAAGTAAGACTTGAAGATCTAATGAGAAAACTAAATCTTAAATTGTAAAGTTGTCCCCCTTCAACGGTGCCTGTATGTCTATTGTCTATATTAGGAACTTTGGTACTTCCTTTAAAGGGATTAATGCATTAAAATTTAAGTACAAATTAATCACTTTTTTTAGATAACATGATTCAAACCTATCCTGCTTATTATAGTATCTTAGTTAGCTAGGATGAATTCAGATCACTTTAGTGCAGTGGGAGATTACTCTCATCTTAATTTAACCATCTAAAAGTAGCTGTCTAGTCTAAACTAATTGTGGAAATAAGCTTTTTGATCAGTGGTGACACCTTTAAAAGGCAATATGAGTTGGGCAGTAGAAACCAATTTTAGGATTAAATGAATCACACTCTGTATATGCCTCTTTCGCTCCACATTATATAGAGAAAGAACCAAGACTACCAGTTTGAAATAGTCAACAAATTTTTAGTTGGCAAGGATTAGGTACATTCTTATCATCTGAAAAGATAACTTTATTTATTTATTTATTTATTATGCAAGAGAGAACTCATTACAGAAATTGGCCTCTCAAAGAATTTGGCAGAGAACTTAAGAGAAGACACTGTTGAATATATTGAAACCTAAGTTATTTAGAGACTTTTTTTTTTTCCAAAAGAAACAGAATAAATATACTAAAAAAAATTGCCTGAGATTGTAAAATAATCACAGTATATTTTTTAATAAATAATAAAAATGTTAAGTAGATTTACAGACAGACTTTCAAAATTTATGTTAAAACTCTTGAATTCACAGATATTAGTTCTGCATGTAGATGAGGTACCCTAAAAATTTTGTAACCAAATAAAAACCACAAAACACAACAACAAAAAACAAATCATATTTTAAATAGTTAATATTTTATACTCTGAATCAAAAAGTCTTTACATTTACAAGAGTTGTTTCTATTCTGATATCTTTGGGTTACAATTCTTCAAAACATTTACATTTTTCTTTTTTCTGGGTTAACTGGGAAATTCAGCTATTGCTGTTTATAAACCTTGAAATAAATTATTTTCTTATACAGTTCTTCCTGAATCATGTTGCCAATAAATGTAACAGTATGGTGTTTTGTTTTGTTTTGTTTTGTTTTGTTTTGTTTTTTTCTGGTCAAATTTACAATCTTATTTCCAAGGACAATAAGTAGCAGCATTGTATCTCATGAAAGTGTTTACATGTTGAGATATCTGTGACATCTCAGGAGCTGGTTTTCATCATTTTCCTGTTTGCACAAAGGCTGTACAGGGTAAAGATGTGCTAGGAGCCTCTCTTCAGCAATTGTTAAAATAATGTTTTCCTACTGCTAATACTTTGAATCACAATCTCAAGATTAAATTTCCTATTATAGTAACATATCATATCTTTTAACATGGAAATCTCAGACATCCAATAGTAGATTACTTATTCTATAAATGTATTTGTATTCATGTATTGCACTCTTTTTCAGGAGCAGAGCTATCATTGCAAAATTTTGTGTTTTCTTGAAAGGCCTTTCATTTCTCGTAGACATTTTGTTGGACAGCAAGTCATAAATGCTTTTTATCATCTCTGCTTAATTCAACAGAAGGACATCTTGGCATTTTGGACTATCATTTTGAAGCCTATCCAATTTTTGAAGCTGCTTGTCTATTTCCGTCCATCACCAGGTAATAACTTATCCTTCTTTTTCTGTATACCAACTTTTCAAAATAAAGCCAGATTCAAGTGTTCTGCCTTTCTGTTATAAAGGCATGCTATTCCTGTTTGCATAATGTTCAGGCTTCTTTTTCCCCATATTTTAGCATAAACTCTTGCTTCTTTCTTCCTATTTACTGCTGTAATTTTCTTACTGTTATACACCCTTTACTAGCTTCCTTTGACAGGAATAATTAACACTTCTAGTTTATATATGATAATTTAGCTCTGAGGAATTCTTGAGATTCAGTGAAGCCTAGGGTTCTTCTCTGACTTGATAAAGAAACTATATTAAGTAAACATATTCTTCTGGTAACATGAAAAGAAATATAGGCACGAGAGGGTAAAAGTCTAAAACTAACTTTCTGTTCCCACTGGTATCACACGATTTAGAAAGAAGGGAAGATGAGTGAAAGAAAGATTAGGAAAAGTTTACACAACAGCAAATCCCATACCTGAAATGCTCGGTAGTCATAAAGGTAAGATCAACTCTATCTTATATTAGGGGTAGTGTTCATGTCCAGATAGCATACACTTTAATTTAGGTATCTAAATGCAATAATCTGTATCCTAATCTGTGATTGAAGCTCCCAATAGATAGGGCTAAGGAGCTGCCTAAAGAGAAGCATTTGCAGCCATTGGAGATGCCTTCGTAAATCAAAGACAGATGCGATGGTAGCAGATGCAATACATGAACAATGGCAAATCTGTGTGCTATTGACAAATGGGAGGCTGAGGGAAACCTAAGGCGTCTTATATGGCACCAGTTACCTTGCAGACAACTAAATGGAGCACCAGAATTCCATTGTCTATAATGGGAAATCAGACACCTCGAGCTAGATTCACTTGCCTAAATGTAATCATAATGGGATATTTGAGTTGTCCTCAATAATCTGATCATCCACATGGGAATGGCAGACATTACACAGGACACATAGGGGACAATTCTTTCTGGTATGGTAGCCAAAGATCAAGTCAGATACCACAGGGCATCTCAGTTGACTAGTATCATATTTAGGCTATTGAATTGAGTTTTGATGTCTATTTTTGAGCTATTCACTCTGGACTCCTTTTATAAGCAGGGAAGAAAAAGAAGAATATCTAGGATATACTTCTTACCCTAAAGTAGATACCTAAAATAAGTCAGGTGAATCACTTCATTCAGTGTCTACTTCCTTCCCCAAGGCTTAAGGGACTAGGTCAGGATCTAACTGTAGATACTCATATACTTCTAAAATGAATCTATCCCAGCTACAGTGGCAAATTTCTTTTATTTTTGTCTGGTTTGCATATGCTAACATACACAGTATTTTGTCATCAAACAGGACATACTGCTTAAAATTCTTTTCTTCATGTTTAAAGATTATCATAGAATCATAGAACGACAGAATGCTTTGGGATGGAAGGGACCTTTAAAGGTCATCTACTCTAACCCCCTGCAATGGGCGGGGACATCTTCAACTAGATCAGGACACAAGACAGACAAAGGAACATTGGGAGTCACTCAGATAGATAATATAATTTAGGTTATTAGGTGAACTGCTTAGCAAGCAAATTGTCTAAATTTTGATGAATTTTCTAGCAATGGAAGAAAGATAATTTTTTAAAATAATCCAATAGATAAGGCATGGATTCTGGGATCATGTCCACTTTCCATCATCTCCTTGCACAATAGGGAGAATTTATGGAGAACCCTTTTAAACTGCGTAAGAGACGCACAGAGAAGCCAAAGCGTGCCTGCAGCTTAGCTAAAGCAAGGACCAAAAGTCAGGGCCTGAGCTTAAATGTACCTGCAAGAAAAAAGAACTGGGGGGTGAGGGGGAAGGCTGCTGGTAAGGCTTCTTCTGATCTTTTCTTCACAGCAGTCTAAAACAAGATTATCCACCTCTTCTATGCCAAGGTGCTGACACTGAGCACACCGAGGTAAACTCTTAGACAGGACAGAGTATGATTCAAGTCCTGACAAAAGAAGAGCTGAACTAGCACTGGTGAAAGTGATAACAGGTCAAGGATAATGAGGGTTGGATAATGATTCTGTGATTTTGATAAAATATGGTCATAACAGTCTTCAGAAAGATAATTTCAGTGAGTGGTAATTTCACTCATTATTTCAATGATACTTTCATGGAAGCTAAATCAGTGTCCAGTGGAGGGAAGAGGGCAGAAGAGCTCCAAGCAGTTCTTTTGAGTCTCTTTTTCAGTTTGCTTAGAATGAAGTCACTTGCTACTGAAAGATAGATCAAGGACGTATTTTTCTCCTTTCATTTTCTCCTGTTTCATTGGTATAGATACTTCGTACATCTTGTCTAAGGTAGAATTTAAGTTATTTTGGGGCAGAAAATCTCACTGTGATTCTGTAGAATTGGTTAAATTGTTCTCTCACTTTCCAGGTGTTTCTAGTGTCTTCTATAATTTATGTGAAATAATATAAAGAGGTGGAACACTGAAGAGTCTCTGCACCTGGAGGCTGTAGATTTTTCAAGATTAACCTTTCTATATTTACCTGATGTAAAACATAAATATTTTTTTAAGTTTCTGAACTTAAAACATTTTAGAATGTAAAATACAGTAGGTTTTCTTACTTTGCCAAAAACTAATGTCTCTTGCATATCTCAAAGACATTACTACTACTGAGTTACTGATTATAGAAATTTAGGCATATTTAGGATAGGTTATATATAGCTACAGTACAGCTGAATTTTAGGAGTGTCTATAAAAAAATAAATTAACAATAATTCGTGCGCTGTTGAAGGTTTTTGTGAAAGTATGTTTCTGATCTTTTCTCCCAAATGGTGAACTTGCTGACTTCGACACTTTCTGACAGATATGAACATTTTGAGTTTTCAGTCTTATTGAACACTATGGAAACATTTCACCTTCTTGTCACCTTTCCATATAAACACCAGTAAAAAATGTCAGTATGAGAGAGATGACAAAGAGAAACATACGAAAAGAAGGCAAAGAAAATATGAACCTAGTATTTCTTTTGTCATGTCCTTATAGCAACCACTTTCCCCTGTATATCAGGTCTTTGTATTTCACTATTCTATTTGCTTCCACAAAGCTTTTTTCCCCCCATTCCCTTTGTCTAATCCCATTTTTCGTCTTCATATGTTTTCTAGTATTTACATTTACTAATGGCTGATCAGAAGACTGAACTAGAAGTAAAAAACCCTAGATATTCAAATTAGAATTAGCTATTTTAGGCTCTCTTTATAGTCAATGCAGAGAAATATGCACCTGCAAAAACATTACAGTTTGTCTTAATGGCCTATTTTAGAATCTTATTCTTCTCTTTGACTCTAAAAATAGCCTGAAGTGGCTAGTTTTGTTATGAATATCTAACTTCTTAAAATGTGAATTTGAGTAGAGGAATCCTATCTTGATTTTCTAACCACAAAAAAAGAAAGGTAAAAACAGCTGTAGAGTTTAAAAAACACAATTAGGTGTACTCTGTCATTATTTTTCCTTAATTTTCATTAAGAACTTACTTTCTAAAGAGTAAACTGTTTTGTTGGGGTTTTTTTCAGTACCCATCCAATATTTATATCCTTTGTTATATTTATATTTTATGCAGTTCTTGCAACAAAATGTATTCTTACACTTCTCAGGCTTCTCAGGACTGTTTAATCTGTGAAATACTTTCTGAGACCCTCAGAAACGTTCTCAGCTTTGTGCATTGCCATGTTGTCCTAGAATATATTCTGCTTTCTAGAGCATATGGGAATATGGGCATTAGAGCACGTCTGACTCCTGCTTGCATGTGTTTCTGCCATTAAAGCTTAAAACCTCCCATTTTCCACATCTTTAAAAAAGGCAACAAGCTTGGATAAAGTCTTCACAAGCAAACTTAAAATATGAATAATTACTTGTAAACATGATCTGAACCAAGTATTTCTAACTCCAGAGGTTTTGTGGGAAAAGATCATATTTGTACGTAAATTAATTAGAAATTTAATGTTCTGTATTTCTTGCAACGTGACCGATATTGTGTAGATGTCAAAGAAAGAAAATACAGAACTATTATGTAAATCTGAAAGCTTAGGTAGTGAAATAAGAAAAAAACAGATGCCCAGAAGAAATAAACATTATATACAGATGCAGATACATGTGTGTGTGTATTAAATACATACATATATGCATGCATATATATTTGGACTAAAAGACCCTTTATATGTATAAATACCTATACATAAAGACCCTTTGTATACATATATATATACACACCTATGTACATAACACACATACACAATTGTGTATCTATATATACACACGCAAAGGGTCTTTTAGTCTAAAGTAAGGCACATAAGTTTTAAAATGAGGACCTGATTCTAAGTTATAAACCTGTCCTTCTTTTGTGTTTGTGTGAGTGGGAGAGGATCTTCCAGAAGGTAACTTACATCTGAGGTGAAATTATTTACTCCAAAAGGATGCCTGTCTTTTTCAGTTGGCTTCTTTCAGTTAAGTGTTTAATGTGGTATGGGCTTACTCTGGGTGACAGAACATGTCTCTACCAGATAAAAAATTTGGACCAAGCAGGTGGATGAGATAACATCTCAGATTCCTTTAGGCATATTTATAGTGCTAAAATAATAGGTGTAGGGAGCTAATTCGAACATTACGTCCATGATCATCTGTGCTGTTTAATTGTTAGTTTGTTCTTTGGCTCTGTTTTGGAGGACCCTGAGTAAGTCACTCAAAAGCAAAATGCAGCTTCAAGGTTCAGAAAAGCATATAGTCCTAAAGATAGATACTTTGTTCTGGAGACAACTTCCTAGGAGGGGGTACAAATAATACTATTGTGGTATGTTTTTCTGTGCTCTACATTATTCCTGTGTGCTGCATACCCTCAGACTTTTCCATATGCTCACTTACTCACCCATACAGCAATATGTATGTTATGCATACTTTTGGGCCACTAGGGCACCCCATGAAGTTCGGAAGTCATCTGAAGTCAAGTTCTGTGTAGTGTGAACATACTGACTTTGCTTTGCAGGAACTAGCTCTAACAGTACAAAAAATAAGTCCTTGTGCACCATTTGGTCTGTGGGTTAGGAAGCATTTCCTGAAATTGCTACGTTTAGCACTGGAAGTGTTTTAGCACCAAATTTTGGTTTTGATGATATTCTGTTACTTTGTCTGCTGTTCTCTTTGGCATGTTTTGGGATTGATGGGTTAACATCTTGTACATAAAAATCTAAAATATATTACTTGTGCATTAGCAAAGACGAAGAAAACATGCCAGCTCTGTGTGTGTAACCATGTGATTGGTAAGTATGGACAATGATTATCTTTAAAGAGTTGGGAAGAAAATTACATTTTGAACCATATGCCAGGCATTTTTCTAAGGCAAGATATTCGAGGAAATGAAGTAGAATTACACATATTAAAGTGTTTTTATGTTTGTGTTCCTGAAGGTATGCAAATATTCCACTAAGGAGAATTTAATTGGAAATTTTACTTCCCTTTTGGTGGGAATTAGAAAGAACTTATTTTCTCCATTTTAGTAGATTATTCACTTATTTTATAGTGTTAACTTGTCTAAAAAGCTGGACTTTTCCCTGGCTCTATAGAGCTAACCCTGCAACTAAGGACAGAAAGCAATATATTAACTTGATGCCTTCCATGTATCTGGGAAGCAATGACAACTGCGAGGCTTCTCCTTGCAGCATGATACAGGAATAGGATTTACGTCACCTAGCTTTAGATAATGTAAACAGTCTGAGCTATTACCCTAAGAACCCTTTATAATGTAAGAGTCTGAGCTATTACCCTAAGAACCCTTTATTAACAGTGGACAAAACAGATTATTGGAGTGTAATTGAGGTTTCTAAGCATCTGACAACATGTGGACAACTTCTCCTGGTGTCACATGATCATGCTTAGCAAAAGTAAGCATCTGGACCTGGTGAAACCACCCACACATATCCATCTCGATCTTTGTGAGGAACCCAGTGGCATCACACCTGGTCTGTAGCTGACACTTCAAAAGAACTTGTGTGCTCCTGCCCTCCTGTGCCCTCACTGCTGGTCTGAAAAGGATATCTAGGATTGTCCAGCATGTTTCAAATAGCAATAGATATCTATGTGGTATGTATAGGCAATTGAATCAACATCAGCAAGACACGAATCACAGTCTACAAGTATCCTCTTTCCTAAGCTAAAAAATGTATTCAGAATCACTAGCATAGATTTAGAGAAAAGTTCTGATCCTCACCAATTCCTTGTTCTTTTAACTTCCCAGATGCTCTGACTTGCTACATCTTCTTAGTCTTTCACTAGCCCATACCCTACCTCTTCCTCATCTGCTCAGGATGCCCTCAAACCTCTCTGTTCTTCAAATCTTTCCATCCTCACAATTGTTCTTTGCTTCCACTTTATTAATCTCAGTCCTGGGCTCTACAGTTACTCTCTCACCACTGCGAAGCCCTCACTCCTGCTCATTCCAAAGTGCTCTTACCAGGACCACTTTTTATCCCTTACCATTTTTTTCATATCAGTCCTCCAAAACTTTGCCATGCCTTCCTGATTTTCCAGGACATAAGATGACTTTCTCCTCATCTGCAGAGTCCTAACAACTCCCACTCCAATCCTTCTTATACCTCCTCCAGGTACCTTACCTCTTCTTTTCTCAGAAATGCTTACACCGTGTCCCTTTTCACTCCTGTGCTGTTCTCTTCCTCTGTCCACTTGCCTTCTGTTCATATTGCAGTTCCTCTAAAGCAGCCTTTGAGAGTTTCATGCACACGGATCTGAAAAACTGTAAGGTGCAGGACAGGGCATTATTTCATTTGGTCTATTATTTAACAACATCTAATTGTAAGGTATTTCATAACTTGATCTTGTTGACACACAGATGCTCAGTCAATGGCAAATGAGGGTATTTATTACTTAGCTACAAAGGGAAGAATTTATAACCTCAGCATAACATCTAGGAAGAGTATATTGGTCTAAAATAGCCAATGCCCCACAAACTAGCTTTTATGGTAAGGACAAATTTAGTGTGCTTTACCCTTTCATTGGTGAATTTAAAGACAGACCAGTCAAAGCAATATGCTTAAAAAAGGGAAAAAAAAGAAAAGAAAAAAAAAGGAAAAAAAAAAGCTATTCAGTGCTTTTATTCAGCTTTTTAATGCACTGTGGAAAGCAGTGGTTAGAGTGGGTTATACATCAATTTATTAAAATGCTGTTTTTATATCCTAGCAGCTGACTAAAATACTTCAGATGTAATTCATCTGAAACCAAGCCTCGCAGCCTGATGCATTAAGCTTTTGATATGAAATGTTTTCCACCTAGTGCATCACAATGTATTTTTAAAACATGATGATTTAGCACAGTAACTGAATGTGTATTAAATTTAAAGTTTCTTTAAGAAAAGAAAGTCAGTTAATATTTTGTAATTTAGCTTTCATTTTTTGTCATGTTTTATCCTCATTTTTCTCTTAGAAGCCGCTGCTTTTACAATAGATCTGAAACATATTACACACTCTTTCTAATACAGTCTATTACCACAGCTACACTGCAGCTGTGCAACTAGATCCGGTTGATACAAACCAAGAGTGACTCCTAATAGTAAAGGAAAAATTAATTTATTTCAATTTCCAATGTACAGAAAGAGGCATCTGTATTGCATAAGGGATGTTTTTACCATGTATTAAAGAAAAATTAATCAAGTGACAAATGCTGCAGCTAACTTTGCTGTCTCGTCCAGGAGAACTCCCCTCCTCCAAAAAAATTAAAACAAATAAACAAACAAAATTCCCCATTTTCTCATCCAAAACTAACTTGAATTAATATTCTCTGCTGCATTCTCTGAAATTAGGCAGACAAGTCTCTATTTTTCTTTTTTTTTTTTTTTCTTCTTGACTTACTTACACAGTCTTCTATTGCTAGACATCAAACTTGTAACAAGGGTTTATTCGTACAAATCCTTAAACACAGTAATAAGTTTAGGTAAGCAAAATCAAAAGAAACATTTAAAGGAAAACTACATACATGTTCAAGGAAGTGATACCTTTCCAGGAAACATCAGCCTCTTGCACCTTTCAATCTCTTACCTTCTCTCCTATTCTGTCCTGTGTTGATGAACTTTATTTGATTTCTGAACTGCCCTGCAATGTTAGTGCTTGCAGAATTATAATTTAATGTTAAAAACAATATGAGTCACAGTAAGAAATCTGCATCCAAAGGACATTTTGTCTAAGCAGACAAAGATGGAAACAAGGCTACAGAGTGGTCTGGGAGTACCAATGGTGACAATATTAACTCTGCTTTGAGCTCGAGTTTTTCTTATTTGCTTCCTATGTTTTCACCATCACAAAAAAAAAAAAAAAAAAAAAACCAAAAAAAACCAAACAAATGTATTTATGCCTGACAAATCTGGTGGCCTTCTATGATAAAGTGACCTGCTCGGTTGACATGGGGCGAGCAGTCGACGTTGTCTACTTGGACTTCTCCAAGGCCTTCGATATGGTTCCCCATGGCCTCCTCCTGGAGAAACTGATGCGTTATGGCCTGGACAAGTGGTCTGTGCAGTGGGTGAGGAATTGGCTGATGGGCTGCACCCAAAGGGTAGTGGTAAATACCTCTTTTTCAAACTGGCAACCCATCACAAGTGGGGTCCCCCAGGGATTGATATTGGGCCCAATGCTATTCAATATCTTCAAAAGCGATCTGGATAACGGGATCAAGTGTAGCCTGATGAAGTTCACACATGACACCAAATTGAGTGGGGAAGTTGACACTCTGGAAGATCTGGATAGGCTGGAAGAGTGGGCTAACAAGAACCTTATGAAGTTTAACAGAAAGACAAGTGTGAGGTCTTGCACCTGGGAAAACATAATCCAGGAGTGCAGCTCAGACTGGGATCCACCTGGCTAGAGAGCAGCTCTGTGGAAAGGGACCTGGGGGTCCTGGTGGACAGGACGCTCAACACGAGTGACCAGTGTGCTGCTGCGGCCAAGCAGGCCAATAGGATGCTGGGTTGCATCAACAAGGGCATCACCAGCAGAGATAAAGAAGTCATTATCCCACTCTACTCAGCGCTTGTCAGGCCACACCTGGAATACTGTGTACAGTTCTGGTCCCCGCTATACAAAAAAGATATGGACAGGCTGGAGGGGGTCCAGAGAAGGGCCACCAGGATGACCAAGGGTCTGGGAAGCCTGCTGTATGAGGGTAGGCTGAGAGAGCTGGGTTTGTTCAGCCTTGAGAAAAGGAGGCTTAGAGGTGATCTCATCACCATGTACCAGTACTTAAAGGGGAGCTACAAAGAAGACGGAGACTCCCTTTTTACAAGGAGTCACATGGTGAGGACAAGGGGTAACGGGTACAAGTTACTCCCAGGGAAATTCTGATTGGACACGAGAGGTAATTTTTTCACAATTGCCATATAAAAGAAATCATCTGTTCACAGTCTGTAGACAGAACTAGCATTGAAAATTTGGAAAGCCAGAGAATTCCCCTTTTAGTGAATGCTTAATGATTTCTATAGGTTGAAGTACCAAAGGGAGCTGACTGAGCACAGATTGTACATTTACAAGACTAACAGGTGAGGACTTTCACACTGTCTTCCATGGGTCTGAAATTCCTACTAAGTGCATTTATATTTATTTTTGGATTACATAATAAATATTCCTGGACCTAATTTTATTTTCAGAGAAAACTAAAACATTTCTGATATATAACACCGAATTTAGTAACAAAAATCAGTACCATATCAAATTAACCAAGTTATGTTTTGTTATGGTAGAATTTTTCTAGAGTTTTGTTGTCTGCTCACCTGTGAAACAAACAGCCTAGGACCATATTCCAAGGAGATCAGTGAACTATATTGGACAGAAATGGATGAATTTCAAAAAACTAGCATACATATATTGGTAAAATTATAGCTGATCATAGTATTTTTCATTATCCTGTTGCTCTGAAAAGTTACTTCTTGATTACAGTTTATGGTCGTCTGAATAAAATAACCAGTGAGCACCTTTTAGGCAAGAAAAATATCACTGAAGTACCGATAGAATAGAATTTTGCTTGCAGAATGTGTTGAAAGTGAAAGCACAGGTCCGTCTTTTGGATGTAAATGTTAATAGTACAATAATAATGCATCAGTAGGGTACTGAAAAATGTGAATCAATATTACCATAAACACCGATTCATAAAATCTAAATGAGTAATACAGATTATTTTATCATACTTGCTTCAGAAATGAATAATAAACATTTAGAGATATGCCTGATACAGTCTTTTTAAAGTACACCGGTCAGGTATGTCCTTCAGTGTTTGGGTTTTTTTTTTACTTTTATCAAGTGTTCATTTCCACTGTTTCTGTACAATCTTTCTGCAACCTTTTCATTACAGTACTAAGTTGCTCGTTCGTTTGTTGAATAATTTTACAAACAGAGAACAAAGTTAATTCCAGGAGAAAATGTGCAGTAATTAAATAATATTTTTAGGCCATTTTCTTTGTGCAAATGTTATTTTTAGATGTGTCACTGTTTCTTAAAAGAGAACAAAAGATTTAGACCCATTACATAAAATTAACCAGTCCAATTAATGTTATTCTTCTGAGCTGAAAGTTGTGGGAGGTCAAGCAGATAATATGTTCTATCAGCAGGTGCTCATGACTTTAAATAGTTTAAACGAAAACATTGAAAATTTCTAGAATGTGCCAGACAGATTATTTTGATCAGGTTATATTTGTTGAAGTGCATATTATCTCGTTTTCACAGATGTACGGTTATTCAATTAACAATTAGATCCTCAGAACTGCATGGTTAATTCCCTGGATTTCTTCTGAATATTCAACCTGTAATGTTTAAGGAGAAAAAAAGGTCCAAGCATAAAATGAAATATTTTCCATAAACTAAGAAGATAACATTTTTAAAATGCTAGCTTTTATTATAAGGGGATAGAGTTAAAGAATGAAGATGGCTCCTTTTAATGAAAATAAGAAATAAGACCAAAGTTATTCATGCAAGCGATCATGAAAATTAAAACAAACAAACATACAAACAACTGCCCACCTTCATTATAACAGTGTGGTCAGGTTGTGTCTGAGAGTGTTTTCTAAAGAAATTAGTGAAATTCCTGTCACTGTCCCTAGCGAGGACATCATTGGGAATAATCTTGTAGTGATCCACATATACAAACACATTTGACATTGCCAAAACTACAATAGATGGTTTTAAGCATTAGTTCTTCTAGTTTTAAAATAAGTCTAGTATTTTCTCTGTGTGATCTAAAACACGGATTCGCATTAAGATGTTATTCTTATTGAAAATGGGCATTGTACATATCTGTCAATGAAATGTCCACATAGGAGGAGGACATTGGGCCTAAAATGTCTCAGTGCACTCCACATGGGATTTTTCTTACACATGTTGTACTCGGCATCTTTTAGTGTCTTAGCATTTGTGTTCTGCATGAAAACTTTTTGACAAAGCAGAAGATCCAGACCACTCTCAGTCCTACTTGACTAGGCAGCTCTTCCTTCCCCTCAGTGTTATGATGCTCAGGCTCTTGCATGCAGTTCTTTCAATTTCTTGCTGCTTACATTTTATTAAGTATTAGGATTTGTCAGTCTTTTCCCCAGTTACACTAAACACGAGAATGAGAGATGACTGAGACTTCCGCCTGCTTGCATCAATACTGGCACTGCAGACTATGATTCGGATGTGATTCTCCATTATCACAGACTCAGAGAACTAAAATCTCTATATGACTGTGACTTCCTTGATGATTCCCAAATTCCCTATACTTTTACTGATTTCTTCTTATGATTGAAAGAAGTTATTTAATCCTGTAATTAGAATATTCTCCTTTCTATTTCCTGTGTTGCGCTGTGCCTTAAGCACCTTAAGCTTTGTAATACTAAGGGGCTCCACCTGGATACTTGGAGGCCCTCACTTTCAACCCTGCAATCTGCCTTTCACTTGCAACTGCATAACCTTTCAACTACTTTGCTGTATCAATATTTTTTTGCTATTACTCTCATGCAATTTTTCTTTTGCTGTTATTTTTATGGACTTACACTTGCAAAAGGTGGCATTGTTATTATGTTGGGTTCTCATTGGAAGTGATAGTCTCTGGGATGAGGATTCCTCTCTCTGCCCCTCACTTTTCTATTCCCTCTTTTTGTAGATTTTAGTTTGTACTAGAGGAAAATTAAGACTTAATGGATGACAAAGTAGATAATTGTCATCTCAATATGTAATAAGCATATCAGTAACATACACGCACAGAGCTTACCATCAAATCAGAGTGAAATTTCTGGACCTGATCAAAGCATCCTCTAGTCAGCACTAATAGCATCATAATGGGGAAAAACGCATAGGGACTTTGAGCAGGTTCTTGTAAAAACTACAAAATTCCTATTAGAAAAGTATTATGAGGCAACCACCTGCTGCACTAGAGAGGCCCTCCAGAGGTCTACACTCGTATGGGAGACCCCTGGCACTTCAATTCCTTGGTGGCTACTGGGGGGGAGTTTTCCCTTTCCCTTTCCCTTTCCCTTTCCCTTTCCCTTTCCCTTTCCCTTTCCCTTTCCCTTTCCCTTTCCCTTTCCCTTTCCCTTTCCCTTTCCCTTTCCCTTTCCCTTTCCCTTTCCCTTCTCTCTCCTGTTTTGTTTTGGCTTTCCCCCAAAGTGACTTTAACCATTAAGAGTCAATGTACAACATGAGCTATACACCATGCAAATAAATTTTTTGGGGCGTGTGTGACAGTGTGCTTCCCCGCTGTCCCCTCCAACCTGACCTTTATCTCCCATAACCCTACTCAAGCGATAACCACCAGCGACAGTTGTAATGGATGGGTCTGGTTGTGATGGCTGCATCTGGCTCAAAGTGGATTCAGGAGACAGATAACAACACAACAGCCAAGAGCTAATTTGAGCAATCCACCTGCCTAACCACAGTGCTGGTCAATGTCCAACTCAAGCAAAATTTGGAAGAAACTAAAATCTGTGGTTGGTATGCAAATTTGACTATGAGTCAATCATCTTACCTCCATAAATAGTGAGCAGCCCAAGAGCCCTTTGAGCTCTCCTGCATGGCAGTGGGCTGCATGACAGGATCTCCCCTTGAGTAGGGACACCTCTCAGGGTTACACCTGCCATGGAGATCCCTTACTCCTCAATACTGAGAGATTCCTTACCACAACAGATCCTTGATAAGTGCCTAATAGCTTGCTAAACTTCGTAAGCTTCACTAAGATTATCTTACGTTGATTGTGCACATATAATCCTTTAGACATAAACTGTTGACCAAGTCCATGATTATGTTTGGTGCTTTGACTAAGCACCTAGAGTTCTCTAAGGGAAAGAGTTTAGAATGCAAGGGGGTCCTCTCTTAACCTCGTGACTCAATGGGAGGGTCTTCTTAACAGTTTTGTCTGACCCTGTCCCCTATGCAGTAAATAATCCAGTGTACCTTCTATCGAATCTTGTTAAACCACTATCGCATTTGCTATCAAACTTTGTTAAATTGCTAGTTCATATCAATAAATATGTTTCTCCTTCTCTCTTACAAGTGAAGTGCATCACTCCATCCATGACAGCATGTCTCTACATGTTCTCTGCAATGCAAAGCATTGGGGTAAGAAGAATAAGAGAGGATGCATCCACAAACTTCAACTAGAGGTAAAGTATAAAGATCCAACAAAGAAACTACAATAGCTATATACTTTTAGAGGCCATCCTAAAAGAAAAGGGGAAGGACTTTGGAGCCCTGTGAACACAGCCTGGGTGGTATTCAGGTACCTGGACACAGGTGTCTAGAGCTATATGAGATACAAGGATCCTGACTGGCTGCCAGAAAGGGAAGGAAGCTGTTCTAAACTTTGACAAATCAGTTCACCCTGTGTGATGTCTTAGATAACTAATGACCTCCAGCATGACTAGATGTGTATATTTAATTGCATGAAGTTCTCCTCATGTGATGCAGGCACATGATCCATACTAACCAGGGGTAGTGGGAGGCAGTAAAATCCCACAATTTTCTTAACCATGTATGTCCATCTCAGTTTGGAGCTGATCTCACAGATGAGAGTACAGAACATGAATTTCCTTGTCATCATCAAGCCATCTAACACTTGAAAAAAATATTAGGCGGAAACTTTTTCCAGCATTTTAGAACTACACTATGCAAGTGAATTTCTTGCAGCCCTTAAGTTATGAGTCTTTACAGCTTCTTAACGAAGCCCTTAATAAAACTCAAGGTAATTTCTCTGTATGGTCCTTCCAAGATCAAGTCAAAACATGGTTTACTTTCAAGATGAAGCTGATATCAGGAAAAGATTTAACAAATAAGTTAGAAGTGGAAGAGCTTTCAGGATATATTTTTGCTGTTCACTGCATAATAATGATTACAAATATAATCAAGGCAGGTGGGCTCCCACTTCTCTCCTACACTTTCATCTTTCATTTTAAATGACATTTATGTGTAATTAATAATGTAAGTACAGGAAACTTCAAATTCAGATTGTCAAATATGTTAATTTCATACTGATTAGAACTATATTATCCTGCTGAAATCTAGAAGTTAAGTTTGACAATAAAAATGTAGACAACTGATTAGGGAAGAAAAATGTATTATTAAAAAAAAAAAAACAGGCAGCTATGTCACGAGGGAGTGGTGTCTGTTGGGAGCGGCATCATCAGTTTGCACAGCAGTTCATGCAGAAGGGCACACGGGAAGGGCAGCCCACCCCGCCAGGCTGCTTCCTGCTCTGCTCACCCGTGGGCTTAGGCTGCAGCCCTAATGGTCACCCCAGCTAGCTGGTGGCTGTGCAAGCCTACTCAGCAACTTGAGTTCTCCAGGGACTTAGAAGGACTTATCAGGCAGTGCTTTGAGGTTGTCAGAAGCATGCTAGTAGAGACCAGGCAAGGGCTGGACTCTACAGCAGCCAGGAATCAGCCGTCTAACCAGGACAGACTGGAACAAGAGCGTACACCACCATGCTGGGTGGAGGAGAGTGGAAGCTTCACTTGCACAAGGTGTACTTTGGTGGAGTCACTCATGCAGCAGGTGGAGGACCTGCAGGAGCAAGTTAGCAGGCTATGCTGTATTAATGGAGGTGAACAAGAAATAGAGTATTATTCAAGACTTTGCAAGAAGAAATACTGGGGCCCTGTGGCACTGAGCTCCAAGGACTACCAAAGTGCTTCAACAGTGAACAGACAACACCTTGGAGAATGAGTGGTCCTGGTAGACAACAAGCTGAACATGAGTCAGCAGCATGCCACCACAGCAACAAAAGCAAAGTGGATGCAGGGCTGCACCCACAGGGGCATTGCTAGCAGAGATAGAGAAATGATCATCCTACTCTTCTCAGTGCTTCTCAGGCTGCACCTGGAGTACTGCGTCCCGTTCTGGTCCCCACAATTCAAGAAAGATGGGAACAGGTTGGAGAGGGTACAAAAGAGGGCCACAAAGACGATCAAAGGGTTGGAGAACCTGTCCTGTGAGGAAAGATGGAAGAAGTTAGGTCTTTTCTCTGTGGAGAAGAGAAGGCTCAGAGGGGACCTCATCACAGTTTTCCAGTACTCAAAGGGCGGCTATAAAGAGGATGGAGGCTCTCTCTTCACAAAGACCCACATGGAGAGGACAAGGGGCAATGGGTACAAGTTGCATTGGGGGAGGTTTCATTTTGATATAATATCGAAATTTTTTACAGTGAGAACAATCAATCACTGGACCAGCCTCCCCTGGCACATGATAGAGTCCCCATCCCTGAAGGTTTTTAAGATGTTACTGAATAGGGTGTGATAATCTCATCTAGGCTCCCTTTCCCATGAAAGTATGGACCAGATAATTTTTTGAGGATCCTTCCAACCTGGACTGTCCTATGATTCTAAAAAAGTCTTGCAGTCAATAGTGCAGGGACAATATACTTAAAATACACAACACACACAAAAAAACATTTACGCTCACTGAAATAAGACTAATAATGACTATAGTCATGAAGCAGAAAGTGAAAAATGCTTCTTACCTACATTTCAGAAGAAACAATATAATATATACTTTAACACCCAAGGATACAGAGTACCCTTTATTTTGACTGTAATTAAGAAGGATGGTAAAGTATTTTAAGTTGAAAATATTTTTTAAATTGTCTGAAACATGTAACTTGCAAGACTTATTAGAATGTATAAAGGATTCAAGAGGCTAGATGCAAGTTTTGAAATGTTGGATAACTTAAGGAGGATGAGGCAGAGCCCCATTTTGTGAATTATTCTAAAAAGGATGATCAGAAATACTAAAGCAACTTCTGGCACTGCATATTGACATCCAGAGCAAAATTATGGAATAGTTCATGTGGAATGAAGCAGTAAAAATCTACAGAGGTTTAGAGATAGTATTGTTAAAAAATGTGGCTTTATGGAAATGGAGTCTTGTCAAACAAACTTGATGGAATATCTCGGATGCAGTTAGATGCGAAATAAGCCAGTATGTTTTAACTTGAACATCTCCAGCACCCTGGAGAATGCACTAGAGCTCTAGACCTGTGACTGAGCTGTAAAACAGAATATGTGCAGGCTGGCTTACAGAGACTGTTGATGAAATCTTTGTTTGTTCATTGTTACATGTTAAAATGTTTTCACTGCCTGAAGTTGACAACCATGTAAGGTCAGTGACAATATAAAAAACATATGTGTTTGTTGTGGTTTGACCCCAGTAGGCAGCTCAGCCCCACACAGCCTCTTGCTCATTCCCCAGCAGCAGGATGGGGCAGAGAATCAGAAGTGTAAAAGTGAGAAAACTCGTGAGTTGAGATCAAGACAGTTTAATAGTGAAAGCTGTGCATGCAAGCAAACCAAAATAAGGAATTAATTCACTACTTCCCATCGGCAGGCAGGTGTTCAGCCAGGAAAGCAGAGCTTCATCACATGTAACCTCCTCCCTCCTTCTTCCTCCAGCTTTTACTGCTGAGCACGACATCATATGGCATGGGACATCACTTTGGTCAGATGGGGGCAGCTGTCCCAGCTGTGTTCCCTCCCAGGTTCTTGTGCACCCCAAGCCTACTTGCTGGTGGGGTGGTGTGAGAAGCAGAAAAGGCTTTGACTCTGTAAGTGCTGCTCAGCACTAGCAAAAACATCCCTGTGTTATCAACACTGTTTTCATCACAAATCTAAATCATAGCATCATACAAGCTACTATGAAAAAAATTAACTCTATCCCAGCCAAAACCAGTACAGTGTTCTTTCCTAGTTTCTTATTGTCCTACACCATACCACTTTTTAATACAGAGAAGAATTATTTTGCATGATAATTTAGTTAAAGCAACGTATTAGTACAATGGTAGAGAAATCAAAACATCTGTGACAGCAATATAGTGATAAAGGAGGTAACATTTCAGCAGCTCTGTCCCGTCTTCACTGTGGATCTATTCTGAGATGGAGAATCTTTATCTCATAAGATTTTCTTGTTTCTTTGGTTTTGGCTACTGACTTCCAGGTATAAGAACTGACTTCTGCTAACAGTTAAAACTTCTGCTAACATAGAACTAATGAAAACAGAAATGAGACACTAAAATATTCAGCAGAACTGACTAGTTCCTAAAAAGAAATAGATTTTTACCAGGTAAGGTAAACTACTTAATTTATTCTCTGTCATGTTCTTTACAAGCCACATGACACTTATAGCACCAAGATAAAAGTGATTGCAGTAACATCATCTATAGAGGATACCATCCACTGAATTTAATTTCTAAAATGAGATCCAACAGTGTCTATATCATATGTTGTCACGGTATTGAGCTATTACTATTCTGCTGGAAAATAAAGAAATCCTTCTGATATCGCATAAGGGAAGTTAAATCAATATATATAAAGAATTCATTCTTCCTATGTGTAATAAAAGAAGTTTTATTTTAAAATCTGTTCTACTAAAGAACAACACTAAAAGCTATCTCTCTCCTGCAACAGAAGTCCTCACTGATAACAATGTCTATTCAGTTCTGCAAAGCTTTTCCTTATGAGTATGATCTTTTTTCTTCTACTCTTTTCAGTACATTATGATGCTGAGAAATAATGAGTTTCAGCTGTTACAATGTTTGTATTTGCCATCTAGGTGGTCTTTCTGATGTTGCTTATTGGGGTATAAATTTATGCTAAATAAAATAATGTGACTGATATGTGATTTTTTTTTTGTCCCCAAATGTAGGTCAAAACTTTATCCAGAATAGATTTCCTATATTATTTTACTCTTTCATTTATAATTGAGCTTTTGTTCCAGACCTCTTTTTAACAAATGTACAATTTATTTGGACTAATGTTTGATGTATTATTAGTATCCAAACTGCTTTCTTCAAGTCAAAACTTATCTCCTGATAAACATTGATGTAACAGTATTTACAGTAAGCTAGCCATGAAGCCAATGCCACTATACACAGCCTTTGTGTCACCATGGGTTCCATGGTCCCAGGTCATGGAATCACAACCCCACTTTCCTACAATGTAAAAATAAACTCAACCTACTACTTCCTAAGTTTGGTTCATACTAGACTAGATGCTTCAGCTCTTGATGTTTTCCTTATCTGTACATACTAATTAATCTCTTCACAGGAAGGGAGGAATTCGCTTTCTGAAGTTTCCACTGGACAGGTAGAACACAGCTTTACTCACGGTTATCCAGGCACTCCCTTTTAAAGCAAAGTAATACGTATTGTGTTACCAAAGACAGACCAAAAAATCCCTCAAACCCAACAACTGCCCCCTCCCCCCCAATTTCAGAGATTCCTAAATATTTTGTGGAATATTTTGTCATAGCTTCAAGAATGAAATTATGAAAATCTGTTCTTATTCTGCAGCCTAGCGGAAGGCATTGGAATCTAGGTTTCCTGTTTTTTGGTTTGTGCTCCTATATCTTAAAATACTGACAAAGAGGTAAAAAACATCACTAGTACCACCACATATTCCTTTAAGCAGGGGGGATTTAAAAGAGGTAGTTAAAAGTCTGTAATGAAAGGACAGTTTAGCTTCTCAGGATCAAAAGACATCTATCACTCAGAGACTGCGGAAAACATTTTCAACTTCCCATAGAAATCAATAGAAAGTGAGCACTTAACCAGTTAGGGATATAAAACCTTTGTTAAACGTGGACCTGAAAATACATATCCCAACAGGTAACTGGAAGATAGGAGCTTTAGGATCTGTTTCCCAAAGCTAATGTCCTTTACTGAACCTAGTAAAGGGGAAACCAATCTTGTAAATGTTGTTTTCCAACACATAAATAAAATCAATTCTGCAGATTCTTTTTCATGATGAATACACTAAAAGACAACAGTCAATAGCTGAAACACTATTCCTTCGATGGTTCAGTTTCCTTATAGTGATAAGTGAAAGTCTAATGAGAAAACATGCCATGTTTCACTAACCTTTAACTGGTAAATGCACATAAAAGTCAGTGGCTAATTTTCACATCATAGATACCAAAGGAAAACTTTGTGAAAAATATGTTTGAGAGTTTTAAGAATATGGTATTAGTTTAAATCTGTGTTTGATTTACTGAGGAACTTTTTATTAACATAAACACTAATTAATACTTTTGGCAAAGTATGTATAAAGTTATTAAAATGTTTCAAATTTTCCCTTGTGCATTTCCTCCATATTTGTAAGATTCAGAGAATGGGGAGAAAAAAATTGAACATTAAATCACTAGTGAGTTCACAGAAAAATTGCTACCTTGCAGTACTTCAGACAGGCAGATGGATGAAAATGTTGCATAGATTTGACAATGAAATATACCTTCCACTCAAGCCGAAAATCATTAAGACCAATGTAATATTTCCTTTTGTGCTTATTACAGTTATGAGTTTTTAACCTTTTCATTCCAATTCAAACTCCTAGAGTTTTGTGCCATGGCATAAATAATCCTAATCATTATTTACCGTTTTTTAGTGAATACCCAATGCTGAGTACCAGCTTATTCAGCGTTTAATTCAGTGCGATTAATTACTTAACCAGTGTTTCAGTTAATTAGTTGATTAGGAAGAACTAGTCTAATGAACTCTTCTTTTTTCTTTTTTCTTTTTTTTCTTTTTCCCCAGAAAGAAATATGCTGCAATATAAGGGTTATTGTACCATTACAAGGTATAATAAAAGTATATCTTCTTAAAGGTTTGAAATATATGTTCCCTCATCTTCTGTTTGCTCCTGAATATTCATAACAAAAATTAGTTTGCATGCTACCTAACTTTTGGTATTTTAAAAAAAATGGATTCAGCTTAGTTGCTTAACAATAGGTGTTTAGTGCAATTTAAGATGCTTAGGATGTTTGAGACATCTGCGTAAGGCTGGAAGACACAACAGAGGACCCACAACTACACAGGATCAGCTCCCATTTCAGCCAGCAGCTGAATGCCAGACAAGATTACTCTAAAAACCTCAACTGGCATAGAAGGTATGATTATGCAATTGATATGAACCCTTGGACTCACACACCTCACTTCCAAATTGCAGATAAATTTAGGTATCTATGTATATGTATCTACTTGGTAATTAGCCATTTAATCTCTGATTACAGTCAGTGGAGATCTAGTTAATAATTCCCATAATACCCAGGAGCAATGACTTTCCTCCTTAAATATTCAGGTGGTATCAATAGTTTCCTCAAGGCAAGCCAGTTCATCAGAAGGAGACATTAAGTTGCAAGCTGAGCAATTGTTCCGTTGAGATGCTGGAAAAACTGTAGAGACAAGTTACTGTTAATTATAACTTATTGCTTTGATTTTCCCTCTTTTAAACTGTTTTTCATTCCCATTATCAGGAAATAAAATGTTTTCTTTTCAGAATAAATATTGTTTTCACCTTTATATTCTCCAGTATTTAAGGTAAGCACAGTTTATCTGGTAACTCGGTCATGTTCTTACTTCTCTGCACAAATTGCAAAGATTTTCTGGATTAAGAATTTGAATAATTTGCTACTAAACTACAGGTCAGGATGGTGGTTACCATCATCAAGTGTCAGGACTGAAAGGAGTCCTCTGCTTCTCTGTTCCCATGTCCAGCTATTGAGTAGAGTTTTGCGTTCCTATTTGTTCTGTGGAAGATGGCTGATGAACAGCCCACAGCTTTGTATTTTGTATAGTACTTTGTACTAAGGGTTTTTTTAATATTCTAACTAACTGAAACTAATCATTATACCAAGTTAAATTTGGTACAGAACATGGAACAAGCATAGATTTTAATTTCTTGGTTATAATATGATACCCTGGCAAACAACCTGGTTAATTTTCTGCTGTATAATAATTATCATTCCCTAAACTTGAACTCAAGTTCCTAACT
Organism: Platalea leucorodia; assembly: GCF_965183815.1. Classification (NCBI taxonomy): domain Eukaryota; kingdom Metazoa; phylum Chordata; class Aves; order Pelecaniformes; family Threskiornithidae; genus Platalea; species Platalea leucorodia. Next base: position 49,222,121 of record NC_138824.1, read on the forward strand.
TCCAGCTGACTGAATATTTTTATTTAAAGTTTCATGCATCCTTAGCTAGCAACCCTATTTTAGTGTGAGAACTAGCATTTAAACAGCTTAAGTGATTTGGCTAGGTTATATAGGAAGCCTAGGATAGAACAGGAAGAGATACGCATACCATGATGATCAGTCATACCTGTAAAACCATTTTTTATGGATGATACATGGCAGTTTAGCAGATAAAATCAGAGAAAGTCTTCTCCAACTGTATATTTTTTGCATTAAAAGAAAAAAGAGCAAGCTGCAGAAACATTAATCATGCACTGTCTTTCTTTTTCATATTCCCATCACTTTCACATAAGATGAATGTGATTCTTCAACTGTATGAACCTGTAATCTGTGCTTTTCTGCTGATTTCAGCTTGTCAAATAAATGCTTGCTTTCATAGTAACTTTGAGAGGAGAAAGAGCAAGGAAGTTTTAAAAGCATTTCACATGTCTGTAGATTATGATGTTTTCACGTAGAACATGTGGCTCTGCTTGATTTTTGTTTATCTTTGATTGCTAGAATGTCAGCTAGAAGGAGGAATCTTGAAGTGTGATTCCTGTGACCATGTTTATAGGAATCACCCTCTTGGTAAGTAGATTGACACGAGATCACAGTCAAGGCTGTGCTTCCCATGATCCATCTGGTTTTTTCTCCAGTCATCATTGCTCTCAGCATGTACAGGGCCATTTCTTTCATGTTCTTTTCTCCCACCCCTTTCTATATGCCACAAATCAAAAAGCAGAAAGGTACTTCACCTAGGTAGTGCTAATGCTCTTGCCATCTTTCCTAGTACCTTCAGTGATTAGTCCAGAGCTGTGCTGTTACTGGACTTTTCCATACATTGCACTATTTCCATGTGAATGCTATGATAGGGAGTAATATAGAGATATACATAGAGAGGGGCCATATATGTATATGGCTGTGAGTTTGATCATGTATCAGTTACAAAAAAACCACAGCAAAAATAGATGTTTAGCTTTACCTCTTTTATCATGCCTGACTGATGTATCTCCGTACAGCCTACAGCATGATGGAAAGTTAATGTGTCATTTACCTCGCAGCACTGAATCTTTGCTAGGCCAACACATCACAGTGCTGCCGCACAGCTGCCATTCTTGACGTACTGATGATGTATGTGCTCAAAGGTACAAAATTCTTGAGTTGCTACAAGCTATTAGTGAACCAGTGCTGCTTCAAGTTGATTTCTGATTGCTAACTTGCCAAACAATTCCATGATATTCAACAAAAACATTTTCTTTTTAAGGCAAAGAAATAGTATAATAGTATTGAACAAATCTTTCCACAATGTAATGTGCTCTTGGCTTAAATATTTAAGATAATGTTTCACTGAAAGGAAATGTTAATGAAATAAGAATGTGACAGTGCAACTTTCTTACTATTTCTCTGAAGATACAAAGGAGATATGTTTTATGTCATAGTATACTGGATGACAGTAACAATAATAATAACAACAGCAACAACAATAACAAAAATAATATCACTCCAAATACCTAAAATGTTACTTATATGTAAAATATGGAAAAGATGAAAATAAAAGATATCCGCAGATGATAGCTATTGCTTTAACAATGCAGCTAATGAAAAATGGGATGTGTCCTGGTATAAAAACATTCCCTTATTCTCATCTCCCATCCCCCTCCCTGCCTTTCTCTTTTCTCAGTTCTGTTTCTTAAATGATAAGACCATACATCAACTTCATGGTCCTTCAAACTAGTTTCTGTTTATTTGGGGGTTTTTGACTATGTAAATTGTTATTTAGGCTCAGTTAAGTCCACCACACTAGGGTGTCTTGTGCCGTTTAAGATGCTGCTAAAATATACAATACATGCATGGGTCCATCGATTATATAAAACTGGAGGGGGACTGGAGAGATGATATTCTGTGTGGTATCTGTCAATTGCATATGAATAAATCAGATATTCTTGATTATCTTCAATTACAAGGGATGCCTATGTCTAGGCGACTGATGCCTACCACATCCTGCAAAATCAGGAACTGAATCACATTCTTGCAGTCAGAACAAGATGATGCCTGGTAACTTCTTAAGTCATAGTACTCCAAATATCCCAAACATCAGGGAGCACGGGGAGTACGTGTACAGAAAGGTCAGTTATCATTCATGAGAGGAATGGGGCATAAAGTACTGGATAGAACCCATTTTAGGACACTAGCATAACAAACACGAAAAAGAACATATGCATAATACATGTGCTCAGGCCTGTCAAAAGCGTGAACTGAAGTGTATTGTTTCTGTTTCTGATGTGTACTGTTTCTATATCTGTTTCATATATGGTGAAAACAGATTGGGTAACAAGAAGGTATAACAAACACTCACAGCCAGTCCAGGAATGGAAACAAAAGATCAGAGAGAGACTTGTTTCAGTCTACCCTGGCTAAGGACACCTCAGATGATTGATGTTATTACTTAAATGCCAGCACGTACCCCTCCCCTCCAGTAGAGGAGGAAGCCTACTTTTTATTCACTACTCACCACATTTCTCTGCTGCAGAAAGAGCAGTCATACATAAAACATTATGAATGACAACATAGTTAGGTTAAGTAAATTAGAATTCTAAAACTCAGTGTATGTTGTGTTTCTGCTTCAGCCTTCCCACATGACAAGATAATTGATACCACAATACAGAGCCAGAGTAAACTTGGCTGAAAAACTAGCAGCGGTGTGGCAAGCATTAAGTTTCTCAGTGTAAGGCATTTTGTCCATCTGCATATTATACTTTGTCCTTTTTCCATTTTAAGAGTCTAGATATCTACATTGAGAAGTCCAATGGTTCCCTTGCCAATGCTGTACACAGCAGTAACATCCCTTTCCTGCACACTCTGCCTCTATATATATGTGCAGGGATTACAATAGACTGACTACAGCATTGCACTGGCAACACTACTTCACTGCGCTCCTTAAAAACCTTCCATAAATCAATATGGCCTGTGTCCTCAAACGGAAATGCATTAACTTGTGTATGACTACATTAATACATGTTTTGCTTGAATAAGCTAAGAATATCAGACGGTCCTGTGGAGGCCTTCTCTTTCAATAGTATTTGCTCTCCCTCATTTTTTTCTCTTATTGTCCACATTTTTTCAGCAGAAACTTCATGTTTATATGCAGACGATTAAAAAAAGCCGAACCCATGGAGCTTTGTGCCAATCTCTGTGATACCCCACTGGAAACTCATGTATGATGAAAAATCCTTGGTAACAACTTAACTTTTCTAAATTTTCTGTTCTCTCATTAAGAAAGGGGTCAAATTATTTCATCTGTCATTTTTTGTTTCCCATGTTTGTCTTGTCTATATAGACTACATTACAAAAGATTGCTCAGTGGTATTTGTCCAAAAATCAGAACAATCTGTGGTCAAAAGTACTTATAATAGCCACAGTCTAGCAGCAGTACTGAAACATCCTGAAGAATCCTTCTCAAAATAAGTGTAAAAAACATGGTACTTAAAGATGATCAACTTAAACTTTTGCCCAATGGCAAAAATGCAGTGCTGACAAGAGTCTCATTTCTAGAGCTTCATTGACTGTTGACAGTGCAGTTGCATCATTGGTAAGCAAGTGATGGCACTTCAAGAGAGTAATGTTTGTAAATAGGCCTTATCAGGGAAAAAGCAATACAGATGGATTTGGGGCCCCTTTGTTTCCACTTCTGGCAAAATAATATGTTTGTATTCCTCACATGTAGTGTCTAGCTCATATATGTAGCAATAAAAATGCGGTATAAAAATTAATATTGTACAGTAATATTTTGTGTAAATTGTTCCTTATTATTCTCTTTCTGTGTATTATTTTACACCTTTCTAATCTTTCTTGAAGTGACTTACCTTTCACTGGAGAGAACATTTTAAATGTATTTGATTTTTCATATTCTGGATCAAATAATGCACTGGCATAATGCAAAGATTTAAATTAATTTTCCCCTACGTATATCAACATGCCAAAATTTAAGGTGATATTAGTTTATTATTAAATGGATAATTACCACTGACAAACACGCTTTGTGAATTGTGTTAATCACAGTTAAATATTATAAAATATAACAATTCTTTTCTTTCTACTGTCCTGACAATTTTAGAAATTGAGGTTATTAGAATTAATGCAGATTCTCTCCTTATATTGTGACTCAACTAAAAGGCATTTATTCTTTAAAAATTTCAGTCAAAATGTTTCTGAAATCAGGACATAAAAGATCACTGGTGAAAAAAAAGAAGAATGTAGAAGGAACCATACAGAAGTTATTAACATTATGAAATAATGAAGTTTTAAAGTTAGATTAGAATGTTAAAATCTATATATCCACAGTGTTTATCAAATAGCTGGTGTTATCCTGAATAATCTGTCTTGGCTTTTTCCTCTTCTCCTTCATTCTGAAACACTTTTAAACAAACTATTATTACACACATCATACTTTTTTTTGCCTATGCCACTACTGAGGTCTGTTTCTTTCAATATAGTAGCAGACAAAAAAGGTATCTTGAAAAACTGCAAAGGCTAACATATGGTTAAAAAGTATCGTAAAGCCCAGTTGACATGTTCATTATTTAAAAGCTCAGAAATGATTATTCAAACTTCCCATCTACTACCACTGCACACTATCTTATTTATTCCAGTAAAATAGAAAAATAAAACTGCTGAGATTTCTAGAACAGACAACTGACTTGGTGCCATGTCAGCAGCACACTGCATAGAAATGCTGGAGAAAATATCTAAAAGTACCCTGTGACCTACAAAAAGCTGCTGAAAGCTTTTTTGTTAGAGTAGTTTGAATTTAGTGCAGCTTTGACTGTAGAAGTATATAGTTTAAAATTACGTTGGTTTCTGTCTCAAATTCAGACTTTCATCTTATGAAAAGTTTTTTTACTTCAATTTGTTTTTTCTCCTTAATTGTTCTTTATATACATGATGAAGTAAAAAATTAAATAGTTTTGAATATCTACAAGGAAAAAAATAGTCTGACTGGTAATTAATAAGAAAATTATGCCACTGTATTTTTAAAGTATTCTTAAATAAAAAAGGCAAAAGTAATTTTTTTTCTTTAAACTTCTTTTTATAAAAAAGAAGCAAGAAACCCAACAATTTCTTCATCACATGGCTTTTGTCAGAGAGTGTTGATAAAGATTCCCAGGAAAATGACGAATCTCTCCAATCAGAAAATGGATTAAAGCATAAGAATTTTAAGAATTTAAAATCTTAGCCAAAGAAAGACCACTCATTTATACCATTTGTATGAATCAGAGAATTGTAGAGAAGAAATCAATTGATTAAGAACACAAATAGGAGAATAAATTTAATAGTCATCTCTGCATGCAAATGTCACTGAAAAACAGGCTAGAAAAAAAAATCATATGAACAGAAGCATCACTATGTAGAACAAGCAAAGTAAAGAGAGACAGAAGAGACAGCAGAATGACTGTAAACCACTTAAATCTCTACCTCCAAAAAGGAAAAATTCCATTCTCGTATATATCAGAAGACATTTATCAGTTGTATTTTACTGAATATAACTTATAATTTTGTACATTTTTATGGTCAAGAAACATGAATTCAGAGTGAAACAAGTACAGAAAAGAATGAGTAGAGTGATGACAGGAATGCAGAGCCCTTTTTTACAACAGGAGACTACAGGAGCTTTTCTCATTTAGTCTAATAAAAGAAAATCTAAATGGGAAACAAAATCTGAATGGAGTATGACAACATTCTATAAATATCTCAAGGACACAAATGTCAGGAGAAGTAAAGAGATGTGTAAAATAAAGAAAACATTGGCATGATAAAGAACAGATGCAAACTGGTCCTGAAGAAATTTTGAAAAAAATTATTCTTGGAGATGGGAACACAATCCATCTCATGGTAGGAGATTGGGCTCCATAACTGCAGATTTTCCTAGTGATAAAACAAAGATCCCAAATAATAGTGAACTCATAAATATAAAGATTGGAGAGGATTTAAGAAGTTAAGATCCACAGAGAAATACAGAAAGCAAACAAACCATCTAGAAACTAACTTGCTAGGGAAATGAGTCATAAAAGCCATAGCTTCTGGGAAAATTCCTTTGCATTGCCAAATCACTCCTTACCTACCCAATACATTAGAACCGGCATTTCAGCTAAGCAGACTTCCAGGCAGCTTCAGTTTGTCCAAGGCAATTTGAAAGTAAAAAGACTTGTGTCTAAGAACTTTGAGTGTTCTTTGTTAGTTATATTCAAAACACAGAGTAAAACTGCTGTGTTCACTAGAGTGGGGCAGGTAGTGACTGTCAGAGCATATGTCTAATAAGATGGATACCTGCATTCAAGGCCTTCTGCTGTCGTTTAAATTCACATTTCTCACGTGCCAGGAGAAGTATCCTATGTGCTGCTGTAGGGCATGCTGTAGAAGAACACTTGCTATCTTTCCTTAAGCAAGGCCATGAAACATGAGCTCTGAAGCTGCAAAGGACAAGAAAAAAGTAAGAATCCTCTTGCTCATGCTTGGAAAAGTCAGAAGGGAAGGGGACTACTGAACTTTAAATACCTTGCTTGTATGTTAGTTCTGTTCTGTATCTAACATCTCCCTAATGTAAAATACATGAACAGCAGTCCCTGGCTGACAAATTGCTGCAACTTATAAATCAGTATAAATACAAGAGCCTTGAGACCTTAAGTTATCTTTTCGTCCTTAATAATTTTTTTTTCAAGTGCAATTCAGAGTGATCTGAAAATCTGAGCTTGCATTTCTCTTTAGAATTTTTTAAGATAGCTGCCAAAAATGAAGAGGGTATAATATTTTGAAATGTTCTTTAGCTTCTTTAGAGAACCTTTTATTTCTTTAAGCACAGCTAAATTGCTAGTTCAATTTTCATTGACCTAATATAAACTCTTGTTCTAAAGTACGCATATCAAGTTCTCAGATTGAAAAAAATAATCCATACTTTTTTGTTGCCACCAAGTGTATATCACCTGTGTCTTTCTATTTAAAAAAATAACAAACCAATTATCTTGTTATCCGTGTCAGAATTATTCCCTGAGGACCCTCTGTGTTGCCTGCATTGGTAAACCAGTATTATAGATTTTCATTAGTGACACATCTGTATAAGATTGTTTATTTTCCATAAAAATGTCGAGTAGTGCTTGTTGTTTGGCATCTTCTCCTCATGTTCAATTTTGTGTTGTCCATTGAACTCTGTTTAGCCTGGTAGAGCTTGCCATCCTTTGTCTCTTACAAGATATTTTTTTCTATTATTTCTACTGCATCAAAAAGCTTAAATATCTCAATTATATTGTTTACAGTAAGAAAAAAAAGTTTACTATGTCATTTTGAATGAAAGAACAAACTTTTTATTTTGATGCCAGAAGCTTGATGGTATGCTCCTGCTGCCAAGTCCTACTCAGGACCAAAACTTACAAAAAAATAAAGGTAATATTTTCATGTTTATATTATAACTAGAGGGAGAAAAGAAAAAACAGAGGAGTATGTCTGACTGAGTGGTTTTGATATTTTTTTGTGTGTCTGAGCAAACTAAAGTTTGCCATTGATTTCCATCATATTCTTCCTACAGCATAACTATCTGAGTTAAATATTTTGTGGCTTTGCTGTGGGGTTATATTTTATGAATTTGGTTAAGTAAACAGCCATATATTTTAAAAACTCCCTTTTTTGTTCTATGCTTGATGAGAAAACTATCTCACAATTTTTTTTTTATTCCACTTAGTATGTACTACGCAATTTAGTCTATTATTTAAGAGTCTCTTTCATTAATAAATTAGACTGCTGTTGCTTAGAAAGTTGTCACTTTCTTTAAACACCACAAGAGAAACAAAGTATATGATCATTCTTCTATTCTCATAATGAATTTTTGTTTAAAAAAGGGACATCTGGAAAATATCTGACATTTGATCAGCTAGGAGGAGTCTTGTTAAGAAACCAAGAAAACAAAGCTACACAAAAAGGAAAATCTTGCTGAACAGAAGTAAATTGAGTGCTAAAGCAAGGAAAGATACAAACGCATACAATGAAATGGAAACATTGCAGTAATTTGTTGCTAATTGCATTCAATGAGAAATGAGCAACTGATCTTAGAAGTTCTAATAAATCACCTCCTTATATATTAATGGCTTTGCTTCTAGTAGGAAAATACAAACTTCTCAAAACATTCACATAATCAGTTGTGGCTGAAAGTTATGAGAATTCCCTACTGTTTTGATCTGATTTGTGTCCTCACTGCCTGAATACATGTAATTTGTCCTCACTGCCTGAATATATGTAATTGCTGCATGCCAGCAGGTTAACAGTAATAGGCTTTCAGTTAGAGACAGGTGAACTTAAGAGCCTTAAGACTAATTGTTATGGCAAAATCTTAAAGTTAATTTTCTTTTTTGTCATCATATGGAAAAACATAGTCCTAAGAAAAGAATATTCATTAAAGAGAAACAAGGCATATTCAGATCCTGCATGGAAAAGAGACGAGATAAAACATAAATGTGGGAGAGGACCAGCCAAGTTTCAGTTTCTAAACCCCAACATTTCTAAATTGCAGTTTGTCTGCGGTTTCTACAGGAAAGTGAAATGTTCTCTACAAAAACCATTACTGACTGATCACAGGGAAATTAACTTCCCAGGAAGAGGAACTCACAGTTGGGAAATTAACCACCAGCAACTGCTCACCAAGATCTACACAAGTTCTTACATTTCTCTCTAACTCATTTAAAGTACAGAAAGGTACCACCCTGGACATAAGAAATCCAATGATTCACTTAGTGAGATCACAGAGTCCCAATATCTACCAACTTCATTGGTATAGATGAGACAAAAAATTATACCACTAAATGATGTGATTACAAAACACATTATGCTGGGAGGCCCAGTTTTGCTTTCAGCTACATTACCAGAGGTCAGTAGTGACTCTTTTGGCTTAATAACCTTACAGATGTGTCAGATAAAAGGTGATATAGCTGGGAACACTGTACTCCACACATTTATGGCTTCATTTTATTTGAATCTTATTTCAAGAAATAGATTCAGATAATTCTTCAAATTCAGTTCATTTCACTGAAGATCAAAATTGTACTTGTGTAGCAACTGCTTTTCACAATTGTCCCTGTGCACTTATGTGGTTTTAAAGAAAAAAAATCTCAAATATTTATTCAGTATGGTAATGAAAAACTGAATAGAAAGGCAACTTCTATGTCAATATATAAAAGCATTGACAAAAAAATGTGTATTATCAGAGTATTCCACTCAGGTCACATCATGAGCATAAGAAAGCTATAGAGAGAAATAGTTACGGAATATAAGGATTTAGGTATTTTTTGTTAAGTTTAAAAGAATAACAATTCAAAAGTTGCTGTCTAATGGACTAGAAATTCTAATGAACAAAACTGAGGGCAAAATATTACTTTTACAGTAACTGTATAGTTGACATACAAATATGTAATATGTGTTTTGGCATTTTTCAAAATGAAATGCATTTCACTGTGGTGCTCCTGAGTGTTGTAGATTTTCAAAGAAATAAAAGATTAGTTTTTACATGTTAATGTACTATGTACTGGAGAATTGTTTGTCTTGACTTCTGAGAATACTTAGTACTTTGTGGTAGATATTGTTATGTCTTTGCTTTAGTTACTTTTAATGTTGTTCAGAGAAAGAAAAAAGCTGAATTATAAAAGCTATTATATTTTGACTGGAAGAGAGGATTATTACCTTGTTTTAGAATACCATGTTGAACTAAATTCTCCATGTATTGCCCTCTCAAAATTATTTTGCCAGGAACTTAAGGAGAAGGAACAAAACATTCAGCTTTAAGTCTTTTGTAAGACTTCAGCTTGAGAGCTGCTGCTTCTTGGGAAACCTACTTCTTGATCGATTTCAGTTATTATATTTATGCTGTATCTTATGGGAAAGGGCAGTCACTCAGTGGACCGAATGATATAAATTTAAGGTAGAAGAGGCTAGCAATCATCCTTTTCTAGCTCCCATAATCTTCCTGTTAAACTATACAAAGTCCTTCTGACTACATATTAGACTCAACTATATACTAATTTTTTATATCCCATAAAGAAAGAGTTTTATTTAGTAGATGAGAGTTCCTGTTGTCTATGTGCTATCCTGTTTCCCCCCCCCAGCACCTAGATTAGAGACTACAAGAAAAGTTGGAGGATGTACACTCAAGTTAGCTACAGATTTAGTGGTCAAATACAAACAGCCATTTTGAAATAGAACCTAAAGGTTAGAAAATGTTGGTCAAATGTTGTCAAAGTACATATACTTTTTTCCAGATCTCCTCCAGTAATGTCAAAAAGAGTTGGAAGAGGCTTTTAGCAAGAGGACATATTTTTTTTTTTAAATCACAGAAAAAAATGAGAAATATTGCATAAGAGTAAAGGAAAGCAAAATAAATACTGTATAACAAAAATGGAGCAGAGCCACTGAACCTTGTTTATGGTTATTGTAAGGGCAGGTGGGAATAGAAAGAGAGGAATCCTGAATTTTGCATTGGGGGACATACTGTATGACATTCACATCAGACTACAAGTTTCCTTAATATGTTCACAATGGTCAGATTTATACTTCTGATAACCCCAGAAGCTTATTTTGCTTTTTAAAACCTCCTATAACCATTCACCACAAATACAACAGGGGTTTTTCAAATTGATAATGTGAGAAGCATATTATATGTAATAAATTGAAACTTGTACAATCTATGGGAAAAAAACAACTGAGAATACAACTGATATATCCCCCTGTGTAAGTGAATCCTGTTCAGTGATTCCTTAGAGTCTTATACAACAATGTGGGAAGCATATGACCTCGCTGTTGTGAAACACACAGGTATCATAATTTAATTATTAGTTCTGGGAGAGGATTGATTCCTGTGTCACGGCACCCTTTGAGAGATATAGGGACTTTACAGCATTTTCATGGGCTAGCTGCTGCTGAAGTGACTGTAGATTGGCTCAAACCCAAAATCTCATTAGCTATGATGTTCTTCCTGCTCTAGTCAGGACAATGAATGCACATTATATAATACTAATTCATTTTTAAATGATTTGTATAACATTGTTAATTAAAAAACTCATTAAATTCATGAGACTTGCATTTGTCCTTTCAAGGTTATTAATGACTTTTTTTTATATCATCTACTTGTTTTAAAGATTACAGAAAGTTTAAGAGAATTGTCATAGAAGTCCATTAAAATTGCTTCTCAAAAAACTTATGAAATTATGACAAAATATAGAACTTTTTTTTTTTAGGAATTCCAATAGAAGATTTTTCACACTCTCTCTTTAAAACTGTGTAAGTGAACAGGGACAATTGTGAAAAGCAGTCACTACACATCTATCTCTGATCAATGTTCACTTTTACCTGCTCTATAATCTACCAGTTTTAATATTTTTTTCTTTTTTTCTCCCCCCGCCCCGTATTTTATTTTAAATGTTACCATTCTTATTTATCATCATAAAGGCCTTTGACCAGACAAAGAAAACTATCTTTGCCTGTAGTATCTAGACTAGATAACTATCAAAGTGTAGATATTGAAGGTAAGGAGGTTACTTGTTTCATGTGATATGCCTTGTGCTCCCTCTTTAATAGATACATACATAGGTCACCTTGGAGACCTAGTCAAAAGCAGTGAATTTTCAGAAGGAATTAGGAGAACAGGAATGGGATCTGCAGGCAATTTTGGCATGGGTATTTGGGGATGAAATGCCTAAGCATTTTGTTTTATTTTATGAGCAGTACTAGGTGATCGGTTTAACAGCAAAGGTGGAGGGGGCAGAAATTACTTATCACCTTTTTGTTTTCTTTAATTATAGCTTGCAAGCTTTTATTTAAGTCTTAACTTTGATAAATCAGTCACAGGCTGAATCGCTTACTGACCAGACAACAGCAGAGGTTTTGGAGACCTTTCAGTGTTTGGAAAATATAGAAAGAAGGGTTGAGTTATTGCTGGAATGAAACAAAGAAAAAATAGAAAAATGCAAGCTTAGTGCCAAATGTGAGATACTGTCAGGAGCTCACATCTGAGCAATCAAAACAGTGAGCTAAAGTATCAGGTTGAAAGAAAGAATGATATGATTATAGGACAAATATGCTGGTGGATCAGAGACATGAGGAGTTGATTGGAATATTAAGTTCTTTTTAGTTATCTGATATTCAGAAGCAGAAATCAGAAAAAAATATATATGACTTGCAAGGTTTCATTCTGTAAGCAAAGTTTTGGGTGTTTTTGTGGTTTTTTTCACCACTCGACAAATTAATTTTAAAATATAATAAAATAGTTAATGTTTAATTTACTTTTGTATACACACTTAAGGCTATTGAACCCTTATAAGAATTCAGTTATACTAAGATTTGAACCTTAATTCCACAGGGAAAAATGAAGTCACATGTAAAATTATTGTAGAAGCATATGTTGCCAATACTTTAACAAAGAATCCCAATGAAATATTTCCTGATAAAACCTCAAAACTTTGATAATGGACTAGATAATATATTCTCCACTTCTAAGTGCATCAAACATGGGTTTTGACAGGAAACAAAATAGTAAAATAATAAAGCATTAACTAACAATATTTATTCTTAATTTTAAAAGAAAGAGAAAAAAAATCAGGTTCCAAATCAACAAAATACAATTAGTTAATTGTTGGGGGTTTTTTTCTTCATGTTAAAGAGATAGCAAATTCACATTTACAAACAGGTGTTTTCAGCTGTAAACTCCTAGAACACATGTATCAGTGGTCAACATTTTGTCTATATAGTTATACAATGCAGGACTCATCTGAATGCATGTAGATGTCTGTGTCTCACCTAGACTCCCCAAACTCCCTTTGCAAATGATTGAGATAAATAGACGTTTCTAGAGCATGGCTCATCTCATTTTAAAGTAGACTGCTAAAATAAGTCAGGTTAATTGTGCCTTAAATACTTACAAAGACTCCCATCTTATTTCTGTTGAAACACATGAATCTTTACTGATGCTGTTCATATCTTCAATCTTCCATGCAACTTCTCTAATTTTAATGAAGAATTAAAGTATACAATGTATATAATATAACCTTGTACTACTGGTGGTCTCCAGGGGAAGTAGGGATACAACATTATTCTTAGGCAACATATAGTGCTTGATAGAAACCAGTATGTTTCAAAGTTTAAAAAAAAAAAGTTTGTTTTTTTTTTTTTTTTGATGTGTCCCATGTATGATGTATCTGTCAGAAGTGTTTTAATACTATTTAAGATGGAGATAGATCCATTAAAAAGAAAAAAAAAAAAAAACCACACACAGAAAAAAGTCACTTATTTTTCTCCCTTCAAATTTGTAGCTGCAGTCATAAATTACTTGTAGCCTAATAATACTATATGATCCATCTAACTATTGCACTGTTTTTGAGCTACCTTAATTTGCCTTTAGCAACTGGAAAAGTTTATCAGAAATTGACATTTGTCAGCATTTTATGTGGGACAGCATGTATCATTTAAGAAATGTGATATGTTTCTCTCTTAACTACTGTGGCAATGGTATCTGATTTCATATGACAGTACACATACTATTCAGAATATATTAAACAACACCCTCTGTAGTTGTCTTTTATATATGGGGTTTCACAAGAGTTAACTTTGTTTAATATTTTTATTTCATGTTGTTTGGATTGTGAAGCACCTTAAAACCTTTATCCATAGTTTATCCATCAAAGGTTTTAAAAACTTTGTAAATAACAGAGCCTTAGTTCCTTACTGGTTCAGGTATTCAGGACTCCCTATTCCAAGTTATTAAGTGCTGAATATTTATCTGAATCTGCAGATTAGTTAGAAGAGGTGTAAAAACAGAGTCAGGCAAAGAGTTCTTTGTTGATTATGTTTCTGAGGAGAGTCCATATCTGTGTTTGTTTTAGTAAGCTCATGCAATGTTTCACTTATTGAGATTTTAGAGGAGGGCCATGAAGATGATCAGGGGGCTGGAGCACCTTTCCTATTAGGACAGGCTGAGAGAGTTGGGATTGTTCAGCCTGCAGAAAAGAAGGCTCTGGAGAGACCTTATTGCAGCCTTCCAGTATCTGAAGGGGGACTGCAAGAAAGCTGGAGAGGGACTTTTTACAAGGGCGTGCAGTGATAGGACAAGGGGTAATGGTTTTAAACTGAAAGAGGGTAGATTTAGATTAGATATAAGGAAGAAATTCTTTACCATGCAGGTGGTGAGGCACTGGAACAGGTTGCCCGGAGAAGTTGTGGATGCCCCCTCCCTGGAAGTGTTCAAGGCCAGGTTGGGCGAGGCTTTGAGCAACCTGGTCTAGTGGAAGGTGTCTCTGCCCATGGCAGGGGGGTTGGAACTAGATGATCTTTAAGGTCCCTTTCAACCCAAACCATTCTATGATTCTATGATTCTATGATTTTAACTAATGCAGTGCTTTTAAAGTCAATGTGTCCTGATTTGGGCTGGGATAGAGTTCATTTTTTTTCTTCCTAGTAGCTGGTATAGTGCTGTGTTGGATTTAGTATGAGAATAATGTTGATAACACACTGATGTTTTAGTTGTTGCTAAGTAGTGTTTATACTAGTCAAGGACTTTTCAGCTTCTCATGACCTGCCAGAGAGAAGCTGGGATGGGACACAGCCAGGACAGTTGACCCAAACTGGCCAAAGGGATATTCCTTTATGTGATGTTATGCTCAGTATATAAACTGGGGGAGAGTTGTCTGGGGGGGAACTGCTGCTCAGGAACTGTCTGGGCATTGGTTGGCGGGTAGTGAGCAATTGCATTGTGCATCACTTACTTTGTATATTATTATTATTATCATCATCATTATTATCATCATCATTATTATTATTTCCCCTTCCTTTTCTGTCCTATTAAACTGTCTTTCTTTGTCTCAACTCACAAATTTTACTTTTTTTTTCTTTTTTTTTTTCAATTCCTTCATCCATCCCACTGGGGAGGCAGGGAGTGAGTCAACAGCTGTGTGGTGTTTAGCCGCCTGCCGGGTTAAACCACAACAATATGCAAACAATGATCATGTTTGATTGAAACCTTTGCCTCTAACAGATTGTGTCACAGTTCACTGAGGGATTCCATGAGTCTAGATTTCTCTCTTCATTTTAGTTTGACATTTGAAATAATTGACAGCTAGGTTATGTTCAACCAAAGTAGGTATGGATAACTCCAGAGCACTATACTAATCATTCCACACTTCATAGCATCGCTCTGAGGAGGCAAGCAAAACTAGAACAAAGACATGTTCTATAATGTCAGAGTAAGAAATGAAAAAAAGAGACTACAGAAATTCCCAGTAACAAAAGTGTTACTATAGTTGCATGATAAAATAATAATAATAATAAAAACCAAAGTTACCATCCATGGGAGAATTTCTGAAGCAAGAAGAAATTTCCTTCAAGGTCTCATATGGATCTCAAAGACCTTACAGAAATAAGAATGAAAGACTACCTATACTAAATGGATATGTGCAAAACTGAAGATAGGGAGTGGAGGGAAGTCTAATTCATTCCCTATCTTTTAAAATCATAGAATCATAGAATACCAGGTTGGAAGGGACCTCAAGGATCATCTGCTCCAGCCCTTCTAGGCAAGAGCACCATATAGATGAGATGGCCTAGGACCCTGTCCAGCTGTCTTAAAAGTGTCCAGTGTAGCAGAGTCAACCACTTCCCTGGGAAGATTATTCCAATAGTTGACTGTTCTCATTGTGAAAAATTTTCCTCTCATGCCCAATTGGAATCTCCCTGGGAGTAACTTGTACCCATTACTCCTTGTAAATGTTACATTAATATCCTTTTTCTGCACAAGTAGTTAAAATGAAAAAATATTGTGTGTGTATATTTAAATCCTCTGAGGTTTTTGTTTGTTTGTTTGTTTTATTCTATCCTCATGTTATGCTTTTTTAAATATAGTGCAAGTCCTTTAACATTTATTACATAATAACAATTCTTATTTTACCTAATAATTTTATCTAGATTTGGTATAATATCTTGTTAATGCTTCAAGATTACACAATTGTCCTCTTACTGCAGGAAAAGGTATACATTTCCATATTAAATAATTTATAGATACTGTGATTTAGACTGCCATCAAATATCCTGTGGCAAATTTGTCTGGGAGTCATGATCTTCCTCTTGCTTTTTGCTTTCCCATTGCTTCATGGCGGTAATGGCCAGGAACAGATCTGAAGTTAAATCAGTGTGTTTTCTTTGGCATGGCAATATGGCTCCACTGACCAAGAAACACAGAAAGATATAGAATAGTTTCCAAGAATTTAATTGAATTAAGGAAGTACTGAGTAAGAAGGTTATGAGAGGTATTCATCAGATAGCTAGAACAAATGCCAAGAGTGCCCATCAACTGTGAATCTGAACAAGCTTGACTACTCTATTTGAGAATACTTCCTGTTACAGGAAGAATTTATTATATCTCTCTGTTTAAATAGTAAAAGATTTGCTTTCACAACCCAGAGCGTTGAAGATGACTTTTATGTAGCAGGACAGGAACTTTTTTCATATGTTAAGTTGGCCTAATGTTTGCATACATAAATAATAGATTTTATTCATAAAATGTCTTAAAATATCAATTAATGAAACATGTGGGAAAAGCTGGTGCTACTTATGAGAGGGTTCCTGAAGAACCACAGCAATTCATGCATCAGAAAGAAATAATTTTTCAGATAGCATCTTCATTCTCTACCATAGCAACATCTATGTCAAAAAATAGCTATTGTATATCATGTAGATGTCGTCTTAAATACAGATTGCACCAAAAAAAAACCCAAAACCACAGAACCAAAATTAAGGGTGATTGAAAAGTCAAGCATTTCAACAATAGGAGAGGACAGAAATAAATTTTCTATGCAAAGTTAAGTTTCTTTTTCCTCTCCCTACTTCAGTCTATATGCAGTAGTCTTATATGTTCCAGAAAAGACACATAAACAATGATGAGGACAGACAGTTCCCCCCAGGACGCAAACTGTTTTTCTGTCACCACATTGCTTGGTACATGGCTCCATGCCATTTCCTTCCTTCCTTCCTCCCTCCGTCCCTTCATCCATCTGTCCCTTCCTCCTCCTCCTCCTTCCTTCCTTCCTTCCTTCCTTCCTTCCTTCCTTCCTTCCTTCCTTCCTTCCTTCCTTCCTTCCTTCCTTCTTTTCTTCTTTTCTTCTTTTCTTCCTTTCTTCCCTTTCTCCCTTTCTCCCCCTCTCTCTCTCTCTCTCATCTCCATATACATTTAATATATATATATGTGCATATATCTATGCATCTCTGGGAAAAAAAAAAAAGAAGTATAATTCTTGTACTAATTCTTTGGTCTTTGTTACAGGACACAAGTACTTCCCAGATAGTAACACCTTGAAACCAACAAATATTACTACCATTTACAGACAAATAACTTATGTGAAAATAAAGAGAAAAAAAAATATCCAGTAAATATATTAAATTACTGTATGCAAAGTGCTGCTTACTTTTCAATTCTGTCACAAGTGAAAGAGCATCCTACAGAAAAAAATTCTGTCTTTACTCTCCACTGAATAACTGCCAGTTTATCACATGTACTAAATGGAAAATAGCAATCCTATAATAAGAGTGAGAATATTATAAAAGAAGATTTTGTGATGTGAAAAACATGCTTGATTTTCTTTTGGCTCAGTTCAGCATGAATAAAAAGTAGTGCTCATAATAAATATTTCTTTATCAACCATTGAACACTGCATGAAATTGTCTTGAAATGTGGATTAATAAAATGCAAACATACACAACAACAATTCAGAGGCCTCCTATAGAGCAATTATAAATCTTAGGTGAAGGTAAACATGCAATACATTTCCAAGAAATACTATGTAGTCCTTTCTTAATGAAATAATTTGGTCAGTCAAGATAAAGTTTCAGATTTTGGAAGCAAGATTATATCATATCTATTATTAATTGTATAATAATAATTCTATTTGCTGCAGTCAGACTGGGCCTAGTAGTCTTTTTCTATTCTTGCTTGAATAGTTAGTTCACTGTTCCTCCACTCTACTCCTTTTCCCAAATGTCCTCTTCTTTTCTCTTTTGTTGAGATAGATAGAATATTTATTACCACACCCTTAGCAGTTAATCTCATGGAAAATATTTCATATGTTCATCTAATTTATATACTTTGAACTCAAAGAATTCCTGATTTTTTTTCCTGATATCTCCCACCATGGCCTAACACAGATTTAAATCATAGTGGTAATAGTTGTCATAGGCCATAAAAAAGAAATAACAAAACTGTAAAGCACTGTGTGTGGTTCTATGTTTTCTATACTTCTTCTTGAAGACCCATTGTTTGGTTAAATTAGAAGATCTGCTTTTGGAGAATCTGAAAATTGCTTTCAAGAAACTACATGAAATTATATTAAATCGAGCTCCATTTAAATGAAGAAAGAATATTGAACTTGTAGTAAGGTGGGTTTTTTTTCCTAAACACTTATAAATTAGCTAGTCTTCAGGCTGTGAACTGGAATTCATTTAAATAATTATGGGTGCTTCTTGTTATGCCTAAATTTAGCTGAGTTCAGTAGAAGAACTAATATCTACATACTTTTAGATCTACAAAACAACCTGACAAAAATTTTGCTTAAAAGTGGGGTATTTTTTCGTTGTTTTCATAGAATCCTAGAATCATTAAGGTTGGAAAAGACCCTTAAGATCATCAAGTCCAACCGTTAAGCTAGCACCACCACTAAACAATGTCCTCAAGCACCACATCTACCCTTCTTTTAAATACCTCCAGGATTCGGGACTCAACCACTTCCCTGGGCAGCCTGTTCCAGTGCCTGACTACCCTTGCAGTGAAGAAGTTTTTCCTAATATCCAACCTAAACTTCCTCTGTTGCAGCTTGAGGCCGTTTCCTCTTGTCCTATTGCTTGTCACTTGGGAGAAGAGACCGACCCCCACCTCGCTACAACCTCCTTTCAGGTAGTTGTAGAGAGCAAGAAGGTCTCCCCTCAGCCTCCTCTTCTCCAGAATAAACAACCCCAGATCCCTCAGCCGCTCCTCATAAGACTTGTGCTCTAGACCCTTCACCAACTTCATTGCCCTTCTTTGGACACGCTCCAGCACTTCAAAGTCCTTCTTGTAGTGAGGGGCCCAAAACTGAACACAGTACTCGAGGCGCGGCCTCACCAATGCCAAGTACAGGGGCACTATCACCTCCCTGGTCCTGCTGACCACACTATTCTTGATACAGGCCAGGATGCCATTGGCCCTCTTGGCCACCTGAGCACACTGCTGCCTCATGTTCAGGCGACTGTCAACCAACACCCACAGGTCCTTTCCTGCCAGGCAGCTCTCCAGGCACTCCTCCCCAGGCCTGTAGCGTTGCATGAGGTTGTTGTGACCCAAGTGCAGGACCCAGCACTGAGCCTTGTTGAATCTCATACAGTTCGTCCCAGTCCAATGATCCAGCCTGTCCAGGTCCCTCTGTAGGGCCTTCCTACCCTCCAGTAGATCGACACTTCCACCCAGCTTGGTGTCATCTGCAAACTTACTGAGGGTGCACTCCATCCCCTCATCCAGATCATCAATGAAGGTATTGAACAGGACCGGCCCCAACACCGAGCCCTGGGCAACAGCACTCGTGACCGGCCGCCAACTGGATTTGACTCCATTCACCACCACTCTCTGGGCTCGGCCGTCCAGCCAGTTTTTAACCCAGCGCAGCGTGCACTTATCCAAGCCGTGTGCAGCCAGCTTCTCCAGGAGAATGCTGTGGGAGACAGTGTCAAAGGCCTTACAAAAGTCCAAGTAGACAACATCCACAGCCTTCCCCTCATCCACCTAGTGGGTCACCTTTTCATAGCAGGAGACCAGGTTAGTGAAACAGGACCTCCCTTTCATAAACCCATGCTGGCTGAGCCTGATCCCCCAGTTGTCCCGCACGTGCTGCATAATGGCACTCAAGATGATCTGTTCCATGACCTTCCCTGGCACCGAGGTCAGGCTGACAGGCCTGTAGTTCCCTGGATCCTCCTTCCGACCCTTCTCGTAGAGGGGTGTCACATTTGCTAACTTCCATTCTGCTGGGACCTCCCTGTTTGACCAGGACTGCTGATAAATGATGGAGAGTGGCTTGGCAAGCTCCTCCACCAGATCCCTCAGTATCCTCGGGTGGATCCCGTCTGGCCCCATGGACTTGTGAGTATCCAGGTGGAGGAGCAAGTTGGTGACTGCCACCTTTTCGACAACTGGGGCTTCATTCTGCATCCTATCTCCATCTCCCAGCTCAGGCGCCTGAAAACCCCAAGAATGATCAGTCTGACTATTAAAGACTGAGGCAAAGAAGGCATTAAGTACCTCAGCCTTCTCCTCATCCTTTGTGGCCATGTTCCCTCCGCATCCAACAAAGGAGGGAGATTCTCCCTGGCCCTCCTTTTGTCGCTGATATATTTGTGAAAACATTTTTTGTTATCTTTAACTGCAGTGGCCAGTTTAAGTTCTAGCTGGGCCTTCGCCTTTCTAATCCTCTCCCTGCATAACCTCACAACATCCTTGTAGTCCTCCTGAGTCACCTGCCCCTTCTTCCAAAGGTGGTAAGCTCTCCTTTTTTTCTTGTTTTACAGGGTTTTGATTTTTTTTGTCATCCCCCCCCCCGCAACGCTACCCAACGCTGGGTAAATTTCTTGTTTGTTATTTTAGCTAAGTAGTTCTTTCAACTCCAACATTCCTATCTTGAAGGGTTTTTTTAACAGATAGATAGATAGATTATTGGTACTTCAATGCAGAAGTTCCAGATTCAACAGTTTTATATTTTTCCAAGAAAAAAGAAATCCCTGGAAGATCCCATATTTTCCTTAGTGTGTGTCGAGGACTGTTATGGGACCAGAATTGTCTCGACATTGCTGTTCTACCGCCATCTTCTGGCTTCAACATCCAGTCCCCGACGAAACCGCCACAAGACGCCCGCACAGAGACCAGGGCGCAAAAAGCGGGGCCATGAACTTCATGTATGCCTGCGCAGAGACCAGGGCGCGAAAAGCAGAAGCGCAAACTGCACGTACGCAGACCCGTTGTGTGCATGTGCATGGCCTTATAAAAGGACCATGTGCGCCTTTTGAGGCCCTCTTTTTCTTCTCCTCCTACCCCACACACTCCTTGGAAGCTGCTCCTGTGGACACAGAGGCTGGACTGGCTGGACCTCTCCCGCTCTCTTTTTCTTCTCCTCTTACCCAGTGCACTCCTTGGAAGCTGCTCCTGCGGACACAGAGGCTGGACCGACTGGACCTTTGATCTATGGGACAACGCCAGACTTGGAGTGGTGGTAGCTAGTTCCCCTACGTGGCCCTCTTCTCACCCGCCTGAGCACCCTCTTTCTCTCTCTTTTCTCTCGCCCGCTCTTTTGCTCATTTTTTTTTTTTTTTCCTCTCTCTCTTTTTCCTTCTGTCTCCCTACCTGGTCCTCACCCCTTTGTTCACCAAAATAAAGTCAAAAGGTTGTATGGCATTTGACCTCGTTTTTGTCTTAATCTCGTCCTTGGGATCGTATCGAAACCTCCCCCAACATTGGATCGGGACAGCATGGTTTCTATGTGTATGTGTGTACACATACAAACATAACAGTTTTTCTGTGCATTTCCATAACTACAAGCTATTATGAATTTTCCTTCGGCTGGGGCTGCACGGCTAGAAGGTGCGTCCCCTGGGTGGTGGATAGGGGATCCCTCTCTGGAGGGTGCACCGGATAAAATTGAAGAAGGTGCCGTGAACCAACGCAGCCTAAGGGAAGGCCACCCTGACAGAAAAAATCACTGGCCCTCCAAGTCATGGGGATTGGGCAGGAGGCCAACAACCTCCTCCCGGAAATATAAATAAAAAGTTGCAGAAACGATGAGCATCAGAAATGGTGGGGATGGAGAAAATCGGTAACGAAGTGAGGAGGAGGAGGAGATGGAGCTGGATCGGTCGTGTCCTGAGGGGGAAACCAACGGAAGACTGCGCTGTGGCCCTTGACTCCAGAGCATGCAGCCGCGGACGGATCGAAGTGGAAGAACGATGTTCGCGCCTTGTGTGCCTCCTGGCACTGAGAGAATTCAGATCAGATTATGAATTTTCACTCAAAAAAGGTAAGAATAAAGAAATGTACTGGCACTTGTAACAAAAACTAATGGGGTTTAAAATGGACTTAGGTTCCTACA
The DNA here is from genome assembly GCF_965183815.1 of Platalea leucorodia. Taxonomy (NCBI): domain Eukaryota; kingdom Metazoa; phylum Chordata; class Aves; order Pelecaniformes; family Threskiornithidae; genus Platalea; species Platalea leucorodia. The sequence goes on from NC_138824.1 coordinate 49,244,311, forward strand.
GTTTTTTGTTCCAATCTCATCCTCCAGTTTCATTTTTCTTTTCCCGACGTCAAGGAGTTGTCACCTTTTGAAGTGATCATTTACCATGATTTACCACTCAGGATAAAACACAATATTTTAAGTTTACTTGATTTCTGTTTAAAAGACGAAATGAGGTAACAACTTTATTATATTTGTGGAAAATGATTTCTTATTTGGTGATAAGCATTAAGTTCTATCATAAACTTCATTCATTATGGCATTTTGAAAGGCAGCTCTACAATTACGAGATAATTTAGATAATTTACTGTTAGATGATGTCACCTAGTCCTCAGTAAATATTTCTGTAGTTTTTCTTTGAAATAAATTATTGCAAACACCACTTTTTTATTTATTTCCTACTATTTCCTAAAGATGTAGAACCTTAATAGATTCTCCATACAGCCTTTGCATTTTGCAAGGGTATAATAAAGTGGAAGTATTTTGTTCTCATCAGTTAAAACAACCTTTGCCATTTTATTTATAACTTGGCTTTTCAAACCCTGACAGGATACTAGGCAACATTTATAAAGCATGCCTGGAAGCAATATATTTGTTCTCCTTAACTGAAATGCATTCACCTTGAAAGTATGAGCTCATGAAGGATAAATGACCCAGAAGATAAGATCATTCCTATTAGGAAAGAAAGTAACTGGACTTACAAAGATTTAAATTCAAGTGAAAGTATATTTATTATCTTAAGTCATCCAAAGAAATGTAAAAATCTAATGATTTGTCTCCTCTGTGTATGCGTATGTGTTTATGTGTAACCAACTTACATTTTATGGCCATTTATTTGTATATACAGACAGCTTTTATTGAAACTGAAAAGGAGTTATGTGCATAAATTTAAGCAAGACAATTTGACCTCCAAAGAATTCTTGTGAAATTTTCCTAGTTGCTTGCTAGCTCACTACAGCAAAGGACAGCTTTCCTTCTTCTAGTGAGTTTCCACTTTCCAGGAAAGACGTGGGCAGTTTCTCCTCTCTGTCAGCTATGTAAATATAATGAATTTCTCTTCACATGTCCCTTGAATCTTTGTTTTGTCCCTTTTATTCCTGGCTCTAAATTCACACCTTATCTTCTGTCTTCACTTTTTTTCTACATATTTCTTATTTTTCTTTTTTGATTTTTCATTTTTCTTTTGGCTTATAATTTATTCTACCATTACTCTTTTTTGTGTAAATGATCCAAGTCTTACCACTCCTATAAAGATCTTTTCCTCCTTCCATACACCCACAACACGTGGCTAGAATCCTGCCCATTTCCAGTCCATTTTGAGTCCTCTTTTTCACCCCCTACATCCTCTATAAATTGAGGAGTTACTAAGAAAGAATTTTTAGCTTGTTGATGAAGTTCAGTGAATGGAAGCTTGTAAGCAGATGCTGACTCACTTCCTCAGCACAAAGTGGATTATTATCCTGAAGACAGATAATTCATATCATGTCAGGTATATCTTTATTACTTGTAATTTTCAGAGACCTAATTTGGCTTTAGTTTAGTTGTTCAAATTCTAGCAGGAACAGTGGTACATTTTCACATTGTTTCTAATACCCAGAGCTGCTACTGCCACTCTGCCATAAGTTAGGTTGCCAGCCTGAACTGCTCATTTAGACTCTTTGTGACTAGCAATGCTATCAGAGGAGGATTACTCAGAGCTGTTTGAGACACCTTTCTCAAAGGGGAAACTGCCATCCTCTAAGACTGCCTATCTTTCTTGTTGTCGTGGTTTAACCCCAGCTGGCAACTAAGCACCACACAGTTGCTCGCTCATTCCCCCACAGTGGGATGGGGGAGAGAATCAAAAGAGTTAAAGTATTCCTGACAATACAATGAAATTGATGAAAGAGCATTCACAGGCACAAAGGTACACCGATATAGTTTACTGACATCACATGAGATCATGGTTACCCTTCAGCAAAAGGGAATTAGTACAAACACATCCCTCATTTCCTTAGTTCCCATTTTGATTTCACTCAGCCAAATCCACATCCTGTTTTGATAAGCTCTTTTCTGTCATCATTTCATGAATGAACCAGCAGAATGACACTTCTGTAAATAAATATTTTATTTATAAATTGATTACTCTACAGGTGTAGATGCCATCATGGAGCTTGCCATCCTTCTTCCTTGATCAATCAAAACATTCTTAATGAGCTACTAATGTTCTCTCCAATTATCATATTCATATGAGCCACTCAAGCAAACTGTGCACCCTTGATAAACACAGCATAGTGAAGAAGTCTGTTCAAAGCTCACGTTATAGGGAGCAATATTTGTTTTGCAAATCACTGACCCAACAACTGTCAACATCAATCAGAGTCTTTAGCTATAACTGTGTAACTGAGAAAAAGTAGGAGCCTGATTCTGATCTTGCAGCACCTCTTATATATCCTGGTGCTGAAGAGCTCTTACAGGACTGAGAAGCTGGTATCTAGAATTATAGATGCAGTTTCAGGCATCTGAGGCAGGAAGGAGCAAGTAGCCACAATATTTTATGCTTTCAGTCCTGCTCCAGAACCGAAAGAAAATATCAAAGGATTCTTTTCTTTCTGGCCAGGTTTAGCTCTGACCTCACTAAGTCCATGTGTGATCTCTGTGGGGCATGCTGCCACCTTTATAAGGCAGCAAAATATGCTGCAGCACGTCTGTGGTTCTGTATTGGGTGCTTTTTTTATTCTTTTTTGTTTGTTTGTTCTACTTTGTCTGAAATATGCCTAGTTCTCACAACAGTTTCCACTCCTCAACATCCACAGTGGGTGGACGTGATGTGAATGAAACAGGATACATAATAGTTTGCATGGGCTAAGAGTAATTCCACAGCTGTTGTCCAGCAATGAAAGCTTATGCTTCACAGTGCACTTCTAAGGACTGAACAGATTAGCATGGGCAAGTGCATGGTTGTGGGACAGGATATTTCACCCCTGCAAATAAAAGACAAATTTGAATGCACATACATGAGTTTTTTGTACAATGTGAGTGTTGCCATGCAGATGTGGATACATTATACAGAGCAGCCAAGTCTGGGCTCACTGAACAGTGAAGGTGCACCCAGCTTTTTATTTTCAGTCTTAAATGCTTAATACAATTTTTCCTGTTACATGAGGTTTCTCTCATTGTCTGAATGGCATGTGAATGTCATTGTTTTGATTCAGCCCTGCCTGAAATCTTTATCCAGCCCTTCATCCTCTCTTACCTTTCACTCTATTTTGTAATTTGACTGTTTTATTATATCTCATTGTCATTATAAGTATTTCCTCCACTGAAGTCCAAAATTCCTTGTTTTTTGAAATACTTCAATACAGAATTGAAGATTTTTATATTCTCCCAGGTGGAAATAAGATATGATAACATCAGTCTCACATTATAGCTCCATTTCCCATGCTCTTCACTTACTTCAAAATGAGTTCACAGAGTTTAGAAAGACCTCCAAACTGTCCGTGAGACTTTTCCCAACCAAATGTTCATGCATTCAATTAATTTCCTGTCTGCCTATACTAAATATTTAAATAAATTTAATAACAAAGGAGAACAAATAGCACAGAAGACTATTTTTTCATATATATTTATACACACATAGGAATGAAATATCTAAGTGAGATTTATGAATAATGTGGTTTAGTACCTGCTAATCTCAGTTCAGTAAGGACTTAAATTGCTACATTACTGCATGTACATGGATTTCACCCCTCCATTATGAGTGTTACAGCACTATGAGCCTGACATGGAGAGGGTGAATTAATAGGACATCAAATGAAACTAGGAGGAAACAAACTCAAAGCAAGCAAAGAGAGTAGTCCTTCACCCAGTAGACAGTTAAAAGAGTGACACTCCCAGCCAAAGGACACTTCAGATGCTGAGGGTTTACAAGAGTCCAGAAGAGACCACATGAGATCATCGAAATGTAATCTGTGAAGGTTGAAGATTGATAGATGCAATCCATGAGGACTCTTAATGGTAACTAAAATCATCATAACTTTGTCTACCTCAGGAAGTCTATAAACTGCAAATGTTTGGAGGACAGTAGGCTGAGTTCTTTAAATAAGGATTATCTATGATACAGTCTAGGTATTTGCCTGATCATAGTCAGAGTCAAGACACTACCACAGGTAATTAGATCTGACACCACATGGCTGCTGTTAAACAAAACAGCAAAACTGCTATCATCTCTATAAGGCAGATATATAAGGAGTTTAACCCAAAAGTATGGACTTAGTGAAAAATGTCAGGAAAACACTTTAAAACTCATAAAAAGAACTGTGAAGTGATGGAATGTAACAATATTTCCTGGATGAGATGTTATTTCACTTCAATAGGACCAGAGGATTTATATCAGATTCATGAAAAGTTTGTGGTGGAATACTCTTAGGTAACTAAGTAACTATTATCTGGTAATTTTCCTACTTCAGTTCTTTTTATTTTGTCTGAGGGAGCAAATATCTATTATTGTCTATTATTCTAGTTTATCAGTACTGAAGAAGAGCAGGATTTAATTGTTGCTATTTCTGAAGATACCTGATGTCCCTCTTCTTATTTAGAATCCCATTCAGCTATTTTTAAATGACACACATCTAAATCAAATGAAATTGGTGGTTCCCCAAAGAAAAACAGGTAGTTTTTGTTAGGTTATGTGATAAAGTTCATCTGCAGACCCACAAAAGAGCTTAGAGAGACAATGGGGAGCCCAAATAACACCCTGCTAGGCTACTCCCAGGCCCATCACAGGGGCCACCAGTCCATCAAAGGCCGATCTCCACAAGCCCAGAGGAGCACAGAGTGAACAATGGCAGGCAGGAACCCAAATTAAGGAATCCCAAGGAACCAACACCTTGTCTGGGCACCTTTCAGGTGGCTCAGAGCCATCAGCCCCGTGATCCAGGTGTGAAACCGATCAAGACAGTCAACAGGGCCAGCTCCTCAGATCGCCTTGCAGACTGTAGGGTGTTACTGCTCAGGGGTATGGAGATCATTACGGGATGCAGGACAAGAGCAGTTCAGGATTGCACAGAATTTTTTATAAGACATTTAGGGGAGCAACCAAAGGCAGGAAAAGGGAGGGTGTCAGGGAATTTTGGAAGGATCAGTTGTGAGAAAATAGAGTAGTGAGGGGATAAAAAGGCCAAGCCACATGTAAATAGCTTGCTGATCAGTACGCTTGTCTGGTGATGCTCTGCGTCTGTTCAGTGCAGTCTGTCTTGTCTTATTAAATTCCTTTCTAACTCTTCCTGGGTGAAGACTCTCTATCGTGTGTGCACATGTGCATGGGGGAATGAGTGGAGCAGGTGGAGTCAGGCCACAGATTGGCAGGCCCATGTATCACTAGAGCAAGTGCAGGTGTACAAATGAGTGTGTGATCGTTACCAAAGAGCAAGCTGGGCTACCTGGTAAATGGATGAAGTGGCCTGGGAGTCACAGGGGGAGTGGGTCTCCAAGGGATACCCCTGGGTGTGAGACCATCTGTGTGCCTCTAAAGATGAGAGAAGGGTGTCAACTATGGGACCAGGGGAGTCCTGGCCAGCTGTGAGTATGCGTGTGCGTGGACAGTGGTCTGTACCAGCAACTGGAGTGGGGCTGCATCCCTGGGGGCTTATATGTCCAGGTGCCAGCAACTGGGTAGACTGGGATCCAGGGGACAGCTGCTGGAGAGATCCACCTTATATATACGTGTGTATCACAGCAGCCTTGCCTCTCAGGCTGTTGGATCCAGCATGATATATTTTTCTCTAATTGTTTCAAATATACTGTGTATTTTCCCAAGTTTCTTGTTAATTCTGTTTTAAATATCAAAATGTCACTAGATACAGGCAAATGGATAACATCAAGGAATGAAGAAAAGATGTATAAATTCACAAGGAACAGTCAAGGTTTATCAGTAAATGTATAAACTAGGAAACGTGAAACTTGCATTTTTTTTCTTATGTGTGTATATGTATAGTACAGAGTTATTTTTAGGTCCTGTTATTCTCTAGATAGGGAGATGATGGGAAAAGTGGGATAAGGAGACTGAAAAGCTGGGGTTAGGATTTCTCTGATTAAACTAAACATACAAAAATTGGGTGACCATATAAAGATTTTGCTATTAAAATTACTTATAGTGAAGGAGTGAACTTGGTCTGGGCCTAGATTTCTAATATAATTTGGTTAGGTAGGCTAGTAATAAATATAAGAATCCATTCATGTACATCTTTCAACAGAAAAGGCATATGACAGTAAAAAAATAACCTCAAAATGAACAGGGAAAAAATAATAAAAAATAAAAGATTGCTGTGTAGACCCACAGCGGTAGCAATATAAGCATCAATTTCACGCACCTTCATGATGCACTTGAGTTGAATTTGAAAGACCTCACAGGATCAAGTCTTACTTAAATACAACTATTGGCTTGTTTACTAGCTACAACTCCTATACGTGCAATTTGGCAAGAAGTAAGAATAGTCTCAAAGCTTTTCTGGAATGTCAAGAGTTTTAACAGGTCAGGAATAGGCAAGATAATCTGTATAGCTGTTCGTTAATGTTGAAAGATCTTGCAAACCAGGCACGTTACTTTGGAAAATGTTCTCCCAACTTCTTCAGGAAAATCCAGAAAAGATTACATGAATTGACTTAAGGATCAATTCATCATGGTGATGACTGACTCTTGGGAAAAATAAAATGACAGTAGTTATCATAAGCTTCATGGATTTTGCTCATGAGTATTCAGTCAGCATCTCTGACGAGTTCCACATTACTCAAAGCATAAACCCTTGCAGAAGTTGCATTTAATTATCATGTACATTAACATAAAATGAAATACTAAAATAGACTGTTATAACACGTTTCATTGCTGAAGTGATGCTTTCCTGTTTAGCCAACCCTCACTTTTTATTTTATACTGAATATGATAACTTTGCACCCAGTAATGAATGATCTCTGTGATTTGTCTAAAAACTTAAGGAGTATTCTCTGAATAGGTTGTCTACCATTCCACTTATGGTTAAATGCATGGGTGTTAACTGAAGTTAAACTGTTATTTATAAAAATTATTTATTTTTTGAATGTGCAGCAACAAAAAAAATGCATATATACTTAGATCAGAGCACTACACTGCAAATCCAAACCAGAAGGACCTTTGGTTACATTTGGAGGAGTACAGTCAGAGCGTGCTAATTTCACAGTCATATAAACTATAAAAAAAATAAATAAATCAATCTGTATGGTAACTTTAGAAAGACACTGATTTTAACAGCTTAGTCTGGATTTTACTAGAACAGAACAGGCAAGGGAACAGTGACATGAAAATTCTTCTCAGCCATAAAACCCAATTGAATGATTTCACAAAGGTAAAACTGTCAGAAAAATTCAACTTTGTTTCCACTAGAGAGACAAAAATAAGAAAAAAAAAAAAAAAACACAGAAAAACAATGAAAACACACACAAACAAACAAAGTTTTCTAAGATTATAACATGAGCAAATAATCTTAGAAAATATCCTTGTTACAACTGGTCAGAGTTGGTATGCATGATACATATGATACATCATATATTATTACAATAAATTCCTTTTTTGCAGTGGCCTTTTATGTCTAGTTTGTGAGTTTGGTTTTATATAGTATGGCTATACAAAATTTTGTCATATATAAAAAGAACAGATGGAATAAAAATGCTACTATTCCTTATACAAGTAAAACAGAAACATTGGGTAAATCTCTGAAATGTAATAATATAGATTACAGCTAGACTATCATTGTATTACAGCAATGTTTCTATGGAAAAGACACTTGCCATCACTGTCATAATAGAACATCTTTCTTGCAGGGCCTATTTTTCTGCTTTGAGAGAACAGTAGGTCTAGAATTGGGCTTACACTTTAGCTACCAGGAAGAGCTGGAAAGTTAGCAAATAACACCTTTCATAAACAGCAGATATCCAGATCTTCAGTTTATTCAGCTAAATACTGACAGTGTTATATGTTACCTCAGTTGAGGTACAATTTATTAAGGGATGGATAAACAAAGTAGAAAATAAAGATATAAACCTTGAAAGAACCATTATGTTGCAGAGAAATGTCTTGGCAGGTGATATTAATCATTTATAGAGGATAGCATAATTTTTGTTCAGGATTAGAGTCAGTATGAAATACTTCATCAGTGGTAAAGAACAACAAAAATATGAGAGCACCTACACAGTGCAAAAAAGGCTCCTGGAAACTTCATTTTATTACTAATTATTTTTAATAATTTTTAAGCATGGATATGAAAAGATCTTGGTGTCTTATGATAAAAGAGAGCTCAGAAGGTATGAATACTGTGGAAAATTTCATGCACTCTCCAGGACATAGTGCTGGGAAGGGAAAATCAGGCAAAAGGGTTGGAACCTAAAAAGCTTAAGTGAAGGAAATATATACACCGGGGAGACAGAACTTTGAGTGGAATAAATCACAAAACCTTTGAAATTACATACATGTAAATCAATTTACCTCAATAGCACAATAATGCATTTGCAGTTGCATACATATTTCTTTTCCTTAAATGCTCATTGCCTAATCTGCACTGCATATGTATGCAATTAAATGTGTTAAGAAATAGGGGAAATATTTATAATCATAAATCACACAAATCTCTTTTTTGATCTAAGGTAATATGTCCTCTTCCTAGTCACAAGATTGAAAAATATGTTTAGGGTTTCCAAACAAAGATCTCAGGGTTTTCAGATAAAGCCCACTGTAACTCTTATCCGTCATATGACGAAGTAACACTATGCCCAGTACATCCACTGTGAATTACAGAAAGTTGCAAAAAATATCTTTAGAAGTTTTCATGTTGTTTGAATCTTCATTTCCTGTGATACATATGAAATCTTCTTGGTGGTATGTCAGAAGACTTAAAAAACATTAGTCAAAGCACCTCTGTTTGTCCTGGACAATTCATAGAGGCACTGATGAATTGCCCTAGTGATTTTCACTTTCTCATAGATACAAATATGAATGACATAATGGTAGAGCACTGTTCAGAAACACAGTTTCTAAATGAAATAATTGCCAGGGTCCATGCGTGTGCATCCACTATCATCCTTTCACATGATGAAAAGAACAACAGAAAATATTTTCAGAACAACAATTCACATGTTGATGGTGTTGCAGCATCATCTGATTTATAGATGTCTTTGCTAGCTTCAAAGCATGTATATTTTTGCTGTCATGTTTCGAAAGAGGGTATATGCTATTTGTGGACAGAATTTGGTTTGGACACAAGGAGAACACCTGTAAAAACAACAATAAGAAGAGATCGATATTTCATAAAGAAAGCAGGATGTTAATCTGAAAGTCAGTAGTAACAAAGACCTGCTTATCTCATTATGCTGCAAAACATGAGAAAATTTAAGCAGATATAAATTTCTATAGCTGTATTGACTTCAGAATATTTTTGCGAGACAAAAATCTAGTCCACTCATTATATATTTCTTGCAATTGCTATGTGAGCTGCATCTTCCAAATGTATATCCAGATTATTTCCTGTCCTGGAAAGCACATGTTTCAACATCCTCTGTGGAATCTTTCTTCTTAACTGAACTTCAAAGTTGGACATTAAAAATCAAACAATACAGAAATCATAATGAGCATGAACCAAATATGTTTATGTGCAGTAGTGGTGTTTTGGTTTTAAGTAACTTTTGCTAAGTACTATTGATCTAAGTTATTACTAGCTGTTAATATTCAGCAATGAGCAACGTACAAGAAAAGAAAGAAAAATATATGGGTTTATCATTGTTTTTCATGGAGGCTAAATTTCTATGTGAAGACTAAAAGCACAGAAAATGAGCATGGGAGTCAGAAATAGCATGAAACAGGAGAAAAATAAGAAAACATTAATCAGACAATTAATAGTATTTTATACATGTAAGCAGCTATAATGTTATTTACGAATAGGGAAATAGGTGAAGACATATCTGAAGGCTATAATTTTATCATTTTGCCTTCCAGCAAACCTTGAAAAAGTTTTTGCATTCAATGATATGCAGTATGACATCTAGAGAAAGGAAAAGTCAATAGCCAGACTTCTCTCTTGCCGTATCAGTGGTCTACAGCAAGGAGAATTCATTTGAACTGCAGGTAGGCTAAAACTGGATTTTTTCCCCTTTGTGGCACAATGTTTCTGGCTGAAAATGAGAGCAAATATTTTGTTTTTATTTGATGCAGTTACTGCAGAGGTAAAGAGATGAAGGGCTTAATAGCACTAATAGCAGTGAATCTATACCAGGGCTTTTTAGTCTGCAGTCTACAGGAGGCTAAAATAGAGGTCTATAAAATCCTGAGTGTCATGGAGAATGTTGTTTACTCACTTTCCGAGTGAAAGATCTATGGTGCCAGGTTCAGAACAAATAAAAGGAAATACTTCTTCACACAAACCACAGTTAAGCTATTGAACTGTTTGCCACAGGACATTTTGAGTGCTCTAAGTTTATGTGTGTTCAAAAGAAGATTTGAACAGATTTTTAAAGAAAAATGCTTTGAGGTCTATTAAATAGAAAGAAATCGCCTCTGGGTCAGGAAGACCTTGAGTCATAAATCATTATACACTGGAAGAATTTAAGCATCTAGGAAAACATCGCTACATGTGTCCTGTTCTTATACTCTTTCCTAAGCATCTGCATTGCTCCTGTCAGAAACTGCACATGGAATTGTAAGGGTTTTAGTACTGACTTTCTATGCCATTCTTTAGCTATATTCTTAAACATGCCATTTGTAAATAGGAACCTAATATGTGCGTGAAGACTTGCAAAGAGATTAAACTCCAAATCCAGAGCTCTATAAACAAACAATAATGAAAACAACAATATAATAGTAAATAATGCATTTTTTAGCATTTATTCAAGTCAAATCAGCACCAAAGCTCTCTCTTAATCATCTTGTAATTGCTGCAAATGCACTTTGAGTTCAGGACTCCCAGTAATCCCAAGACTTCCTCCTCTTGTCAGCCTCCCAAAGAGGAAAGTTTTTCTATTTTGAAGTCAGTTGAAAGTTGAAAAATTGTTTGAATGTATAATCATATATTTATGTATTTGAAATATAAATATTGAAACTGAAATACCAACATAAGTATAGCTGCAGGTTCATCTAAACTTTTCCATTTTTTCATTTCTTAAATAATTCTGAAAGCAAAAATGGAAAGATACATTCCCATAATCTATTTCATGATGATGCTGCTACTCATGGTCAATTTATTTTATGATAATGTAATGAGGAAGGCTTAATTTTATATATTTAGTTGCTGAGCTTGGAAGTGTTACAATAGCAATTCATAATCTTATGAAAAAACTAATTTTTGTTTAGTTAATATTGTTATCAGACCTTTGTTTTCCAGCTCAGCTGAGAAAAAAGTAATAGTTCTCCATGGGCTAGTAAAATTCGCGTGCCAGGGTTTTAATACCAAATGTGTCTGAGTTCAGAATAGAAATGACTCATTAGTATGAAATAGTTTAACATTGTCAAGTGTATTGAACAGAAAATTGAAAGTGTAAAAATGCAATTGTTGAAGCCTTTTTATGGATCCTTGAACTGATGATCACATACAGACCACTGACAGGGATTTTTTTATATTTACCCTGAGATCTCAGACCATATATGATTTTGCTTTGTTGTGACTATGCTGTTATTTCCAATGAAAATGGAAATAAGGGCTTGTTAAGCCATGACCTCACTGTAAGATTCACAGTTAGTATTAAATTCAAACCCTGTATTCTGCAACCATGACAATATTTCAGAAGCACCAAAATGCTGCAGTGCTGAAGAGATCGATGTTGAACTTTTATGTGGCTTACTATAAAGGAGCAATGAATTAAAGCAATTTAAAAGAAAGAATACCTACCTATTTTTGGAACTATACTATTTTTGTCTTTATTAATCTAAAAATAAAGCCATAGGTTTAAGATCGTGAGCAATAAAACCAAGTAAAACTGGTAAAAAAATATTTAGAGTTTACTCTTTGTATATTTCACACAAAAGTACTGCAGCTTCACTTTTTCCAGATTGTTATTTCTCTAATATTCAGTTCTGCTGAATTCTTTTTGTTAGACTGATTGGCTCAATGTTTATTTCAGATTCATCAATGTAGCTCTGTAGTGGGTTTGCCTGGTATAGAGTTAACGTTCTTCATAGTAGTTCATGCACAGTGCTATGTTTTGGATTTGCAGCCATCCATTGTGGTCCTTCAGTTTTCCCACCAGTTTCTGTGATTCCTCTGACATCGTAACTCTCAGACTGGTCACAGAACTCCAGTTCTTCCTGTTTGTTGCTTAGACTACGTGCATTGGCATATATGCACTTGAGGTGGCTGGATTTAGGGTTCTTACCTTTGGAAGGGGTTGGAAAGCATTCCTCACTACTCTGGTACATGTACTCATGCACCCTGTTGCTTATGATTACAGAGGTGTCACAGCTTTCGACCCCACCTCCCAAGTTCATTAGTTTAAAGCACAGTTCACTAAGCCAATCTGCTAGTACAGATTCTCCCGCTTCTTCTAGATAGGTGGATCACATCTCTCCCCAGTAGGCTGTATTAGTCAAAGAACTTGTGATTGTAGAAACTAAAGCCCTGGTGACACTACCAGCCACAAGGCCAGGTATTGATCTGCATGATGCATTGACTTCTGCTTACACCCCTGTCTCTGACTGGCAAGAAAGAGAATTAAAAAAAGCCTGAAGTAATTTTTAAATCTTCTGTCAATTTTAGCTTTATTTTTTTTCATTTCCTCCCTCTGAATTCATTTTCACTTATCCATTGCTCTCTGTGGCTGATATCATGACATATACAGAACCACACTGTATCTAAACACTAGTGATGACAAGATGTCCTTTTTCAGAATTCAACTTTTCATGTTTTCCCTTTCAAAACACATTGCTCATCTTTCATGCTTTTACCACTTTTGTCTGAACATAAAAATTCTAAAACAAAGTGAAAGATGTAAGTAAAGGTAATTTTCTTTCATAGAGAATATAAGGATGTTCAGGTTTTATTCTGAACTTGAATGAAACCACATTTCAAAGTCTCCAGATTGATCTTTTTTTCATCTTTACTCAATAAAAGATGAATGCAATAAAATCATAATGCAGTTGTGGGGTCATGCTTAAGGCTAATTTGACCCAGCAGCTGTCTAATGTACTTAGCATCAGAATCTTGTGTGCTAGAAAACAGTAAATTTTCATTAGTACAGATACAGGTGTAATTTACAAGAAGCAAGAATCTACACCTACAAGACTCTTCTTTGAGGAGAAAGACAACCCTTCAGCCATTTCAGTAATTAGCCTAATTCTTCATACACAATGATTCCATTTTACAAAGGTTCCATGAAAAAACTGTTAGGCCAGCAGAGCTGCTGTACATTTTCCTTAATGAATAGAACCTCAAGTGCTACAGTTAAGACCTTAGTTAATTAAACATTAATCTCTTCATTTACTGTATGTGTAACTTAATTACAGAACTAGTTTTAGAGTCATTTATCATTTATGGAATATGAAATAAAAATAAATCTGTTTAATCATACTTTAATCAAACAAGCAATTCATCAATTAATTCAGCATATCACATCTACTCCACAGCTCTCTAATTAAGACTTTAAAATTTGCAGTTCCGAGTGAAATAACAATGCCTTCAGTGATATCTTGGAGTCTACTTCAATATCCATCTCTATGTTTTGACAAATTGATTGTACTTCACAGTTAAAATAAAAAAACCTTTCCAATATCATTACGACGCTATTTGCTTCCTTAATAAATTAGCCAGAGACACACATTTTATGTTTGTATTTTTTTTTGTTTTAATTTCTCATTAGCACCTTAAACTAAGCAATCATGTCCTTCTGTAACTAATGTTTATGTCTGATTTATTCCTCTTGAAATAAATTATATTCCATAAAGTCCACAAAAAAAGGCTCAAAAGTTACAACTGGCAATAGTCTTTCATACTCCAGAAAACTATAAACCCACTTTTTATTCCAACTTAACATAGTTATATCTCTTAGATGGAATCTTTAGTCACATTTCACAGCCTTCTGATTTACATTCTACTGGTTGAAGTGATATGTTTCAAATGAACAAAAAAACCCAATGTTGAGAGTAGTCAGAGGAAAAATGTTGTTCTGATGCATAAATTAGGTACTTCTTAGACACAAGTTAAACTAAAAAAAAAAAAAAAACCCACAGCCAACCCACCTTTGTAAAGATTAATACTCTGATTTTGTGATATTTTGGGACTAACCTTGACCTATGCAAACAGAGAGATTGCAACTCTTCTGTACAAGATTCAGCACTGTACAGCATTTAATTTCACTACATACATTGTCTAGAGTCTTCTTTCTCTGCTAGCATACTTTAAATTCTACCTTGAACTGGAGATGTGCATATGTTTTATATGATGCTGATGATAATAATGAGAAATCAAAACTCTACAGAGATTCTACACATTTTTTAATCAGTAAAGTTCCTTACAGACTTTCTTGAAACCTGTGTGTGTACATCAGCACACTTCAGTTGCTCAGGAAGCCATTTTGCAATAGCTAGATATTAACAGACATACCTAGAGAGTTTTAACTGTGGTGTATTTGAATTCTAAAGCCATGGTCAAAGGCAAATGGATCGAGGCCACAAGCTGGTTTTTATGTGACACTGGAAATTAAAGTCTATTCTTTGTCCTTTGACACATTTGTCCTTTGACACATTTTATTTGAGAGACCAGCTTGGATGATTTCTCAAAGGCAAGTTGAGAAAGACTATTGAACTTGATATTTTCTTCACAAATCATGCATTTGCAGTTTTTCTAGGTTGCTGGAAGAGCCTTGAATTCAAGTAGAGAACATAAAGGCCTCATCCTATCAGCATCATCAAAGGGAAAATATTTTGTTATCCTCTGACTTATTTCTAGTTTAATATTACCTCTAGTTCTCAATTTCACACTTCCAGTAACAGTACCTTCATCTCCTTTGCCTTCAACTAGCTTAAAATGCTAAAAAAGAATGCAATTTGGGTATTTATGAAAAATTTTACATAAAGACAGTGGACCAATAGTCTTTCTTTGGGAAAGGGGAGGCGAGTGGAAGACTTGTGAGCCATAATGAATTTGGGGAGATATATATGTATTGGGATTGCTTGAGCAATCTCTGAAATCTGTAAAAAATTTCCCTTGCAGAATCAGGCTTCTGGAATTGATGGGTTAATGTTAGACCTGTGCCACTATATCTTCTAATACCTGTGGCATTATTATCTTTTGCTTCTGAAATATACCTTGAACTGTTCGTCACAAGACTGGTGATTTCTGGAATGACAATAAAGTTGTAAAAATACAAATTCATTGAATACTTTAAACAAGGAAGAATATTATTTTAAAAGCAATTTTAACACTTATTTATATTCCACAAACAATATTACATAGGGGAAAAATGCTTCTGATAAAGATCCATCTACCTAAAATCCTCAGTTGAACTGAGAATTAGCAATAAAAGACAATTACATAAACTGAAAAAATGTTACTATTTAAAAATTATTATTATTATTACTACTTCTGTTTGAGAATCACAATTGAATTGACATACATAGCTTATATTGCTAGCCTGTGAGGGTTTTCTTTGTCCTTGCATTTTCACAACAATTTAGTGTTTTGTAACCATTCTGAAAAGTCCTCCCATTCCCCTTGCCTGTCCAGATCAATCGCTTTGCCCTTATCAAGTATAAAATACTCGATACAAAAATGGTCAAGCATTATGCCTGTGTAGAGCAGGGAGAAGATAGGTTTGATATGCACATCAATATGTTATTAAGATTTATAACAAGGTTCTTATTTTCATGATTTAGTTATGAGAACAAAAGATAACCCCATTCTCATATAGTCTCATTATTACCAAACACTTACTATTAACATATTTATCAATAAATAATTTAATTCCTGAAGTGAAATAATAATACTGGGTAATACTTGCTTGTATTTGATGGCTGCAAAATTATTTGCAGAGTAATGTTATACCATTTGTGGTGTTAGTAATGTAGTTTTAGTGATGTGGTTTTATCGTGCATTTTTATTATTTGCTTCTATTCCATTCAGTGATCCTATTATGCATTTTGCAAATGTGCTGTATAAAGTTGCTGTAACAAATGTTGAAGCAATAACAAAACTTGAAGTAATAAAGCTTGACTGATATACTACTTTGCTGATGGGAGTTGAAAAACTATTTTTTCAAAGCTCATTTGCATTAAATCTCTCAGTTTCACTAAGCTGAAAGGGCTTGTTGCTTCTCTTTTTCTGGAGGAAGGAAATAAGTGGTAGATTATTTTTTGTGTAAATAAAGAGAAGGGATGAAATTAACAGATAATACAAATACAAGTTCAAATAGATTAGAAATACACTCAGATGACATTTTCTGTTAAATATTCACCAAGATACTGAAGACTCAACTGGTAAGCAGTTCTCTACTTCTGTAGAACTGTTATTTTCAGACTTTAATTGGAAGTACTGACTAAATAAGGAAAACAGTAATCTACATCTGATATACAGAAGAAACTATTCTATTTCAAAACTTCCTGGGAGAAGAAGAATTAGGATGATATAGATATACATTTGCCTTCATGAATTATTCAAACAAGGCCAAATTCAGACCTTGAGTAAACATCAATTTCAGCAGAGCTGCACCTGCTTACATTAACCTGAAATTATGCTCCATTTGCCTCTTGCAAAGACTACAATTAACATATATTTAATTAAACAAAATTAAAAGAAGGCATAAACCTACCTTATTTGTTACTAAAAGACACATAGTTGCTATACCTTACTTTTCTCTGCAATAATACGATATTTGAGGTTCTACTCAGCTCTAATGACCTACTGTTTTCCATACTGTGGTATCATTGAAAAGTCGTATTTCTTAGCTCTACAGCCATCTAGCCTATTCAACAGGAAGGTCAAACTTCTGCAAGTTATTTCCTTTTGTCAGCTAGATCAGGGGTGTGAAAATACATTGAAGCACATTTTTGGTAACAAGCCTTCTATCAAGTTCACTATTGTCATTCTGACATGGCCCTTTCCTTTTGGTGCAAGAGGTTGATTGGATATTTTTCCTTCCTAGAATGCTTGCTGATTCCAGATAAGCATCTAGGTAGGCATTTTTATATGTACCTTATAAGATTTTAAGCAATGGATAAAATACACAATTTGAAGTTGTTTTCCATCATACCAAGATATGGACAAAACCACAAAATTCAAAATTTAAGAGTCTATAAGTTCAAAACTTGAATATCAGAAAACTTGCTTAGAATTGAAAAAAATATCCATATTTAACATTTCCACTTGACTGTCTTTGCTTACCTACGTAAAGAAATCTGCTGTCTAATATTTGGCACTTTTAAAAAAGCAATCATCATTTAGTTTTTTAATCCATCTTGTACTGCTCACTAAGTATTACTGAGGAACTGAAATACTGTAATTTTATCAGTAGTGCCTGTACTACTAACAGAGACTGCATCATCATTTATACACATTAGCCTCTTCTTTTTTCCAGAATTACCTGCAAAACCTCTGTCAATGGGCTGGAGGAAAAGCTTGCTCTATCATTACAAAAACTTCTAGCCCATTTTGGGAGGAGTGTTTTCCCTTATTGTGGCCACTCCTTCCATACAGCTTTTAGATAGCTGTGATCTGTTTGTCTCAGCACCTGATCAACCACATAAAACCACCAAAATTAAACCACTGATATCCTCCTTGAGGCTTCCATTTCCTTCCTGTTTGTGTTACAGTGAAGTTTTGTATTTGTTCCTTAATTACATTGTAAGCTCTCTTTGGCAGTGATGACATTTCACTTTGCCAAACACTTTGGCTCTAATCTTGATTAGTACCTTATATGGTAACACAAATTCTGTTATAATAATTGTGAGTCATGGGGTCTGGGGTGCTTCTTGACACTGGCAGATACTCTGTTTGACGTGGTAATCTTTCCAATGATGTTTTCACAATGTTTTCATATGTTTGCTAGACACACATTACAGATGATAACATTAGGAGATAATTTTTTAACTAAAAGGATGAAGAAGCCATGCAGATATTAGTGGAAATTGTAATTACATACCCACATGAACATAAGGAATGAGTTCTTGGTGCATTTTGGGATTGGTAGAATTTATCTCACATATCCAACATTTGCAAAAATATCCATAATTTGCAGCACTTTGTATTGATAGAAGCTGGTTGTGTTTCTGAAGCACCTGTTCAGCTGAAGAAGTATTTAGATTTCACTGCTCTGGAAATTTAGCCCTGACAACTCAGGAGAACACTGTGCACTTTAAGCAGCACTCGTATTTCCTAATTTTATGCATTTAAAATACAAACATCCCATCTGAGTTAGACAAATATGATATGTCTAAAATGGTTAAATAAAAGAGGACAGAGAGGAAAATCAAGCACTAGATATATGACCTTCTCTCCTGATGAATTTCTTACATTTATGCACTTTGGTTTTGGAAGCAATTTTTTTTACTGTCTTATAAGCTAACAGCCATCATTAGATTTTAAAATGCTAATGTGCATTTTTCACATTTTTTTAAGGATGCCCACAAAACATAAGAACTTTCAAATTTTAGTGAGAAATGAACCCGTTTGGTTTAAGTTGAGAGGACTTTTTTTTTTTTTTTTTTAAAAGAAAGGGTACCTATAAAACTAAAACATCTCAGAGCTTAACTGCTCATTTGTGCACTAAATCTTAGTTTTACCAGTCATTAAAAATCTGATGTGCACAACATTGCTCACTGAGGTACTTTGGAAGCCTTTCTGACTCTGTTTAAGGAAATAAAATCCTGCTAGTTTCTGAAAACAGACAAAAATGGCTGCCCAAATAAACAGGCTGCTCATGTATATCAAGGATGGATTATATTTTAGCCAATTAAGAGCATATAAATATAAAGACCTTTCAACCATGATTAAATCTCTCTCTTCTTAGGGAAAAAAAAAAAAAAAGTGATGTACATATTACTTCAGTTACTTGGTATGTAGCAAAGGAAAAAAAAAAAGAAAGGAGAAAAAAAGTAACTCCCAACTTCAAAACAAAACCAGGCCCCTCAGCCCAAAACTCAGTAAAAATATTTTTTTTTAAATCCCCAAGATAAATCTTCAGGATAAGTTACTGGTCTTTACAGGGATGCAGTTATTCACCAAAACAAGTGAAAACAATGCAATGCACATATAGCTGGACCTCCTTCATGGGAGTAATTGTGGTCCAGGAGCTTCCAAGGTGTGTGTCAGGGAACGATTCACCTCCTCCTGAGGTATTTGTATAAAAGAGATTGAAGGAACTACTTCCTAGAATTTCCGATGTATCTTCATTGGTTATTAATGGAGTCTAGGTGAGTATTTCAGATATAGTTGCCCACGATAGATGTTCAAAGGTTGGTGAAACAAATCTCTAACTCCTAGCAGAGTATCCAAGCCCATGTACTATTATGCAGGTAGGAACCCCTCTTCTGAGGCTTACAGGAAGATATTTGTTTTCAAGAGAAATAAACCTCTGTGCTCCGGATCTCAAAAGAAGGTTATGCGTGATTGTTCAAACATACGTACTGAATACTGAGACATACCTTTTTGCTGTGAGGCTAGTCATGAAGTACTGTTGCTCTGAACATAAGTTATCAGGAGGTATCTCACCCTTCTCTAAGGATCATAAATCTGGGAACCACACTTGGCTATAACATGGCTGAAGCCAAGCACTGAATAATAAGCTCTGATGCTCAGCCAAATGCTTTGGATGCCATTCAGATTTTTGTTGCAGGAAACAAATGAAATACCACTTGTAATTAATCACGCTTGTTTCTTTTTTGGACATATACCTCAAGTCTATATAATTCAGGCAATGTTTATCTGTCTAACTGGATCAAAGTGTTCTTAAAATCTTTCAATTTCTTATGTTTTACTTATAAAATTCTATTGCATGGGAGATATAACAAATTTTGCCAATGAAATTGGCAGCTTAATGTGCACTTTAGTATACAAAAACATAATATTTCACCCATAAATTGTAATTTTCTGTGACTTGAAAAGGAATATATAAAATGGGAGTAATTCCAAAAATAATTGTCTCACAATTTATTTTCTATGAATTATAAAAATATTCCCACTGTATTATACATATTCTGAAAAATCTATCCTTCATTTTCCTGCACTTTAAAAATTAAATATGCCATTAAATTAATTTTTATTAATTATAAAAATACGGATGATGTAAATGGAATTATCTTTTTCCATGATGAAAAAGATAAAGGTAATGCTTCAAAATTAATTAAGAAATGTTAGTAATAGAAAAGGTAATGATCTTACAGTGTTTAGTGTCAGATGCTTTGCAAGCTACAAAAGATTCTGAATTTCAAATAACTTCCAAATTCAAATCCCTGAAGAGACACTGAGAGAACCATATAGCCCAAGCATTACAACAGGACTGAAATCCTTTCCTCATTGAAATCGAATGGAAATTTTGATACTGATTTTATTGGCAACGGCACTTTATGCATCATAGGTGAAACCTTCAGAGATCCAAGCAAATATTGAGGGACAGATTATGACTTTCCTCTGTAATGATAAACCTGGTGGGTCAGAAGTTCACATGGCCTGTGTTTTCTGCCTCCTAAGGTGAGACAATTGATCAACGGAAGTTCAGAGTTCAATAAAAGAAAAGAGTTACCAACTGCATCTTGCTGTTCTGGTCTTACATGGGAACAATTGGGTAATTCTGCAGTACTTACAAGAAAGTAGTGCAGAGAGGTTTTCCTTGTGGATCTTTCCTCTCGTATTCCTCTGTAAAAGCAGCAACAAGACTAAAAAGAATAACAGAAATTGCAATAATGCTGCTTTTATGATTGCTGAAAAGCATAGAGAAAACTTACACACACGCACATCATTCTGTTGTTTCTTCTGCACCACATGTAAAAATCTCTCTCTCCTGTCTCCCAAGTTTGGAAAGACAGGTATTGCCTTTCAAAATACAATTTACTCCTGCGTCAGTAGCTGTGGAAGCATGTTGAGCCTGAGAACTTCAGAAAGGGTCACAGTGGTCCCTCTTGGGATTAGGATGCTTTGAGTGACACTTGCCAGTATCATTAATTTCGTCCTATTTGTTGAAGGTTATTGTCCAAAGCTTGCAAAGAACAAGTTGTGTCAGCACACAGTTAATTCCTTGCTCTCCTACATCACATAGATTATTTTATGCTCTTTCAGGAAAAAACAAACACTTTTTTTTTTTTTTTTTACCAGTGATAAGCAGACATTTGATGCACAGGTGTAACTCAGAGATGAAACTTACTTCTTTTCTCTACCCATTAATTCCATAACCTTTAGTGCGTGACCATTATCCAGGCACCCTGGTGTCCCGATCCAATGTCGGGGGAGGTTTCAATACGATCCCAAGGACGAGATTAAGACGCTGGAATCGGTCAGATGTCGTACAACCTTTCACTTTTATTGAAGGGGAGAAGAGAACGGAGGGAGGAGGGAGGGCAAGGGAGGAGAGGAAAGAATAGGGGAGAGAAGGGGAAGGAGGAGTTTATCACCACCGCTTCGAGTCCGAGGATCTTCCTCTGGGTCTTCGGTGGCCTCAGGCTTCATCGGGGACCAAAGCGGGGACAAGTGGAGCCTTGAAGAGTGCAGGAACACAAGACAGCGGTCTCACGCGCGGCGCCACCCGCGCCGACGGGCGCGTGTGCTCCTTATCTAGGGGCTCTCACGCATGCGCGGATCACAAATGTGTACGTGCGGTTTGTCACGGACGTGCTGCCCCCGCCTCTGCTCTTTTCGCGCCTTTTGTCTCTGCGCAGGCGCACGAGGTTGTTTTTCTCAAAACTGGAGAAGAGGGTCTTTTCGAAGCACGACGCTGGATGGCGCTACAGCGGCAATGTCGAGACAAAACCACGTTTGGTACCGGTTCTCTACACCTGGGCAGAATAGAACTGCTTCATTTTACTTGGAGTGCAGCTGACTGTTCAATTTAGCATCGTATAGCTAAGAGCAAGCTCTACACAGCATTAAAATTACCACTCAGTTTCTCTGTCTCTTTCTTTTTAAAGCCATAGACATAAACTATGAGTAACGTATGGGGAAAAGTAAACCACCTTCATGGAAATCTGTGTATGTTTCATGTCTCAGACATGCATTTCAGTAATACTGGGTTCCCCTTTGGATTGTCCATTGGTCAAAATTTCCTGGGGACAATGACTAAATGAAGCACAATACTTAGCTGCAATTTTCCATCCTTTGAGTGGCTAATTGCTGAAAAGGAAGTTGATCCAATACATTTCTAAGAGCTAACTCTGGAGCAGAATATTCTTGCATTTGAAGAAACAAAAGTATTTTTCCCCTGATCCGTTTTCCACTAAATATTGAAGCAATTAGTCCACATTGGTAGCAATATTCTACCCACTAGTGACAACTGTCAGTGATCTTGGTTATGTTTATTCCTCTTATCAGGATATGCTCTAATAGAGATCTGTTATTTCAGGCACTTATTGTACCTCTTTTACCATTTCTTTATGATTCTCTATTTTGATTGAGATTAGGGCCCAGTGGGGTAGATTAGAGTCCTGAAGAGGCAAAGTACAATTAGATTGTGAGTACGTTGACAAGGGAAGCCGTATAAATTGGCTTGTAGGAAACAGTAGGAAAGGGCACTGTCTCCCATTGAACCTATGCTACTTGGTCTAAGTCATTAAATACTAACTGGGATGAGGACAGTAAGAGTGATCCACTGTGACTGATTGTTGTAATTCAGAGAGCCAGCTAATGCTTACACTAAATTAGGAAATCCAGAGCACATTCCAATTCTCCTTTGGAGCAGTATATTCCAGCCAGTGCCCAGCCTAATGTTTTTTTATATGATGGGGATCTCAACAGAAAATTCTGCTGTGGACCTTTCCATGTGTGTATGCGTATAACACAATGGAGGTCTAAGACAAAAATACTGTACAAAGCAAGAACTGTACAGGTTATTCATATGGAGGTAATGCTAGAGAAGACAAGAGTATTTATTGTTGTACATTGGAAAACAGAAAAAGGTGGCCACACATTTAAATGGCTAATTATTCACAATGGATTACTTTTTAGAGACACATTTTTCTTACCAGCATCTGACAGAGTCTTGTAAAATAAGAGATGTCCATCTGTTCCTCAGCCTTGCAAGAAGCACGGAGATTTTGGTGCTGAAGTTTGGGGTAGATTTCACTAGTTCATTCTCTATTAATGGCCCTGATGGAGCACTGAGTATTTCTGTACCTATTGTGTTTCTGAAATACAGTTCCACAATTTTCAGTGTAGAGAATAAGACTTCTTATTCTGATATTGTTATGGATGTTGTGATAATAATTTTAAGGAGTTTTGTCATTTAACTGAAAATTTCTATTACATTGTTTTGACTCAAAGAAAGCATCTGTGATGTAGTAGATTTTAAATCATTTGAGATCTGTGTGTCTTAATGACATTAAATAGATAGCAATACTATTGTGAGAGAGAACAAGAAAATGGGACAACAAAAATTCTTTTATTAGTGGCTGTACTCTGTTCAACCTGCCCCTCACCAGTGTTTGCTGTTTTACATTTGGGGAATTTGTGTTCATGCACTTTGCATGCTTGAAGAGCAGATTTGATTACTGCGCAAAAACATACAGCTATTCTTCCTTTCACTTCTAAGTATGACACAGTGTCTTTAACAGTATAACAAAGGTAGGCTGCTCTGCAGGAGAAGGGGGGTGGGATAGGTAGGATAAAAAGCCTCACCAACATGTCTGCAGTCTCACAGTACCTGAGCAAAGCAAGATGACCAGGGTTGGTGACAATAGCCAAGAGTCCAAATCACCAGATAAGGCCTGGGAAATGACCTAGGTACAAGCTGAATCCACAGTTCAGGGTCAAGATCAGGTCTGGAAAGAATGACCATGTTAGCCGCACACCGGTGATCACCAGGTGAGCCCATAGTGATGAAGCAAGTCCAAGCTCAAGACAAGAAGTCATGTCCTTTGATCAAGCTAAGGGTTTGAATCAGCAAGGTAGATGGCCAGCATGGGTGTAGCTTCAGTGCAGCTGCAATGTGGCTCAGACAGGCTTTAAGAGCCTCAGCTTAAAAATTACTCATGAGGAAAAGTGGGGGGAACCCCCACTGAGATTTCTTAGCAGAGATGTTGGGAGGGGAACCTTTTCTGAGATTTCTTCCAGCTTTTGCCTCAGGATCTCCAAAGCCAGTTGAGGCTTCTCAAACAACTCTCCCTTATGAGAGAGCTGGCCTTGCACACAGATTTCCTTGGCACATAATTCCTGGGCAGGGGTGGAGCATGCTCAGGGCCCTGGACACCATCGTTCTTTAACATATAGGACAAAATTATCACCACTTGTGATTTATTTACAAGACTTGTCTATCATTTTGTGAGCTTTCACCCTTAATATAACCTCTATAAATAGTGTACATGCAGCTGAGTAGTGCATTCTGTTTAGTTTTTGACGTCTCCTTAAATTCAGGAAAGATATAATAATGTCTCAATGATGGATCATACTCAGATACTATGTCAAATACTGACTCTAAAAGTCCTGACTTTAAAGACCCAAACAATGTCCGTGGACACCCCTTCTTCACATGAACCATGATATTTTAGTACTGAAGCACTCTATTAACATGTACTTGTTCTTAGCTATATCTTGCCCATGATGTTGAATTTTGCCCTGGTATGTACCACCCAACTTTTCAGTATTGGACTTTTCAAAAAGTAACAGAAAAATAGCATTTTTTTCTGATGAGATGCTGAACTTTGAATTTTTGTGAGTCTTTCAGGCAAATGCTTTAAGATATTCTACCCTGATTCAACCCATGAAGTATTGCTACTGGGAAAGCAAGAGCAAACCAGGAAGACAGCACAGACTCTTCCTTATGAATGTTGGCAGTCAACCACAACTGTCAGTAGAATCACTTCTGCTGAAGTATCAACATATTTTTAGGTATCTCAAATTTGCTTTTGTTGTTGACAAGTGCAATGTCAGCAGCTTGATGTGGTCCTAAATGCTTCATTACTGATTTTTATTCAAAAGTCATTGTACTGAACTTGCTTTTCAGCACAAAAAGATCTTCCTTTGATTTCTTTGTGAAAAGGAGGGTTGATGTTACCTATATATACACATATATAAAAATATATGCTTATAGAATAATTTCTCACCACACTTCACAACTAAAGTTACAGGATCTGAGGCATTGACATCTCCTCATTTTCTCCTACAAGCCCCTTTTCTTATTCAGCTATGCCTATCTCAACAACTTTGGGTTATTCAAAGAACACTCAGCTGTTGCCCATTATGAAAGTGCTGTATAATTACAGGTCTACATTTCCTTCTCTGGTGTATCAGGATGTGAAGCTTGGTGCAAGCATGTACACCGTCCATGTCTACTGCAAGAGGAAATCAAGACTCAGAATAAGTTTAACAAAGTTTATGAAGCTCTGGTGGGCATGGACTCCATTATTCTCAGGGTAAGAGTTGTCCCTGAGTCTGAGCTTGTATTAACCACTCTACCATATCCTGGTTCCTTTTAAAAAACCAAACAACTTATTCATGCAGGCCTGAGGAAAGCAGTGATATGCTCCAACAGTTTTGTGACCTGGAAGACTGAAGGTTTATACTGAGAAATGTTTCAATATGTATAAAAAAGCTGGGCTACAAAGATGCTTTGTGACAGGGAATTTGTGGCCATGGAGCGGCAGGACATGAATTGGGTGTTTCAATCAAAACCTAGGCATTAGGTCAGCACAGATTTTTTTATCAGAGCTGAAGACACAAAGTAGTGGTAGTGAAGGACCATGGAACCAGAGCTCTGGTTTGACTGCAGCAGGGGAAAGAGAAAGTTTCCTTGGCCAAAGTAGAGAAGGCTGGATTTTTCCCTACAGGACCTAATTAACCATCACTGCCTCTCTGCTACATTCTGTAGTCCAAACGCAGCTAAATTTTCTATGGCTCCACTAAATATTTTAGTGTTTCATGTAGAACACAGTAAATTTCACAATAAGTATAGCTGAAGACTATACAGTTGATTAGGGTGTATGATTGGAATATGTGATCTCAAATCATAATTCTTGCCTAAAGCTCTGATCTTTCTAGTTGGTACATTTATCTTTGAGATGGTGCCGCCTTCTCTTCTGTTCTTTTTTGCAAGAGAAGTTGATGTGCCACAAAAATTTGTTTCTGAACAAGACTCCAGAAATCTGAATGGGACAGAAGCACATCCTTGTAGAATGTAAGTAGGCAACCAGTTTCTTAAAGTGAGTATAATTTAAATTCTGAATTTCTCAGTATTTCTTTTGACTTCATGTCTGGGCAGTATCTTGTCCAGCTGAATGGTGCACAACCAGTTATAACACTGATGTTTTCTCAGTGTTGAACCCCTAGAAGAAGGAAAGAATTTGGGGAGCAACCTGCAAAATATCATTCAGGCTCCACCCAGCCACTGTGGAAATGACTGTTGCTTTAACTAGTAACCGCATTTTCATAGATGATTAAAAGTTTCAAACTTCCCCTGCTATTACCTCCTTATTATCCTAAAGAACTCAGCAAAGTGCTATTTCCTTCATTTATTTTCCAACATGTGTATAGACCTACTGTAAAAAATTTGCTGAAATACCTGGCTAAGCTGTCAGCAATGCAGATGACACGCCTGTCTCTTCTCAAAAACACTTCCCGTGTTATTCTCACAGGCTCATTGAAATCAATCAGATGAAGAATAGTTGATGAAATCTGAACTCAGACTGGCTTAAGATGACAGTGGAAGGACAAGAGAAACTTATGAAAGCACTTGTCTTTCCTACAGTCCTTCAGAGCTTTTAGTCTCCATTCAATCCCTTTCTCTTTAAGTTCTTAGGTCTTCCTGTCCTTTTGAATTTCCCAAATCTAATTGATAATAAATATCATTGCTAAAAAGGAAAAAAAAAACAACCAAATAACAACCTCTGCTGGTATATTTAGAAAGAATTTTTATCTCCACTTATTCAACTCATGAAATCTTCAACAAAAGATGGGTGTTTGAGAGAGATTTTTATTTTTACAATCTATTTAATTTAAATCTAATTTGCTGTCTGGATAAAACATTACGAAAACACAATCCTCATTATAATATACAATGCTGAATATATTAAGCTTGTAATATCTGGAGTTGATAAAAAACACATGAGAAAAGCTCTTTTAGTGGTTACCATTTCCAAAGTGGTTAACTTTTCCAATTAGACAACACATAATGAGGCCTCAATGCCAAAACAAATTATGAGAGGACTGATAGGTCAGATGCAAGCATGATCAGCATAAGATATTTAATGAGAGAGACTGAAGTAGTTGCATATATTCTGAATATTTTCCTAACTCAATAGTGACTTAACCTGCCTTTTGCCTTGCATTTAGCTTCATCTAACAATAATGACTACACATTGGCCTACAGATACATTTCTACAGACTTTCAAAACACTTTCAAAAGTAAGCTCTGATAATAAAATGTGAACTGAACTAGATACTTTGGTGCATTTTTTTATTGTTATAAATTAGACAGGAAATATGTACCGTTAATCTGTTGCCATGCAACTATTTCCACTATTAAACACTGCTGAATGCGTGTATTAAATCAGTTGATTCTGGTGATGGACTGCCCATTAAGTAAACCGTGAGAACTGTTTTTCTTTCTCACAGATCACATATGTGCTAGGATGTGATAGAAAAAAGGGAATACAAAAGGAATCATATTTTCATATTTTCACTAGCATTTTAGAAAAAGTTAAGTTGTATACCTTTAATTAAGTAGAGTGTGTAGTAGATATATACGGAGATGAAGTCAAATTATATAGAATCATAGAATGCTTTGGGATGGAAGGGACCTTTAAAGGTCATCTAGTCCATCCCCCCTGCAATGGGCAGGGACATCTACAACTAGATCAGGTTGTGCAGAGCCCCATCTAGCCTGTCCTTGAATGTTTCCAAGGATGGGGCATCTACCACTGCTCTGGGCAACCTGTTCCAGTGTTTCACCACCCTCATTGTGAAAAATTCTTTCCTTGTGTTCAGTCTAAATCTAACCTCCTTTAGTTTAAAACCATTATCCCTTGTCCTGTCGCAGCAGGCCTCGCTAAAAAGACTATCTCCGTCTTTCTTGTAGGCCCCCTTTAAGTATTGAAATAAGGTCTCCCCACAGCCTTCTCTTCTCCAGGATGAACAACCCCAGCTCTTTCAACCTTTCCTCATAGGAGAGGTGTTCCATCCCTCTGATCATTTTTGTGGCCCTCCTCTGGACCCTCTCCAACAGGTCCATGTCCTTCCTGTGCTGAGGACTCCAGAGCTGGACACAGTACTCCAAGTGGGGTCTCACCAGAGCAGAGTAGAGGGGCAGAATCACTTCCCTCAACCTGCTGGCCATGCTTCTTTTGATGCAGCCCAGGATA
Source organism: Platalea leucorodia (assembly GCF_965183815.1). Lineage (NCBI taxonomy): Eukaryota > Metazoa > Chordata > Aves > Pelecaniformes > Threskiornithidae > Platalea > Platalea leucorodia. Next base: position 49,272,764 of record NC_138824.1, read on the forward strand.
CGGTTGGCTTTCCAGGCTGCAGGAGCACATTGCTGGCTCATGTCCAGCTTTTCATCAATCAGTACCCCCAAGTCCTTCTCCTCAGGGCTGCACACAATCCCTTCATTCCCCAGCCTGTACTGATACCAGGGGTTGCCCCGACCCAGGTGCAGGGCCTTGCACTTGGCCTTGTTGAACCTCATGAGGTTCACACAGGCCCATTTCTCCAGCCTGTCCAGATCCCTCTGGATGACATCCCATCCCTCAGGCGTGTCAACTGCACTGCTCAGCTTGGTGTCATCTACAAACTTGCTGAGGGTGCACTCGATCCTTCTGTCTATGTCATTGATGAAGATATTGAACAGCACTGGCCCCCGTACAGACCTCTGACGGACACCACTCATCACTGTTCTCCATCTGGACATCAAGCCATTGACCACTACCCTCTGGATGCGACCATCCAGCCAATTCCTTATCCACCCAACAGCCCACCCATCAAATCCATATCCTTCCAATCCAGAGAGAAGGATATTGTGGGGGACCGTGTCAAAGGCCTTACAGAAATCCAGATGACATCTGTAGCTCTTCCCTTGTCCACTGATGTAGTCATTCCATCATAGAAGGCCATAGGTTGGTCAGGCAGGACTTGCCCTTGGTGAAGCCATGCTGGCTGTCTTGAATCACCTCCCTGTCCCCCATGTGCCTTAGCGTAGCTTGTAGGAGGATCTGTTCCACCATGTTCCCAGGCACAGAGGTGACTGATCTTCAAGAACTTAAACATGATAGTTTCATGTATGCTCAGAATTTTGAAAAATATGAAGGAACTCAAACTGAACTATTATAAGTCTTTTAAAAGCAGTTCTCTGTACTAAATTCTCTGTAGGTAAGGATTGCTAGGGTGGTAAATAAATTTGAGAAGGAATAGATAAGTTCGTAGTTATTTATGTATTTCTCAACAATTTTTGTGTATAAAGTTAACCTCGTTGTCAAGAGTCAACTATGACTGTTCACTGAAAAATATTTAACTTGATGTATGTCTTACAAATTATATATTAGTCATGTTTGGAGACTTTTTCCTTCAGTATCCAAATCAACCGACATGTGTTACCATGCATTCATGAAATACTGTCCATGAAAGCTATTGAAATATCATCACTAGATCCTAATACAGTTGCCATAACTTAATTCTTCTATTACTGCTTTTTAATTTTCACACTTTTAAATTTTGATTATGCTCTTCTGAATAACATGGATCATCATACTGATATTTTCTTTTGAAAGGGAAAAATCTTGCATAATTAAAACTTTGTTTTCATACTAAGACTTCAGAAAGCCTTTATTATTACTGTCTGTAGGTAGTATGAGCTTTTGCATCATTCATGATTTTGTAGCACCATGCTAAAATTATTATTGTTTGAAGTTCTTTCATACTGTTTCCAATTGACTGAGGCTATCAACCACAGCGCATTCACGGGAATTCAGGAGTCACAAAGCTTGTTTGTTGGAGATAAATTCACCAGTTCATTGCAGGGTTTGAGTTCTGTTCTGGATGTGTCTACATAAAACTAGCAGCTGGAAAATATATTAATATCTAGTTTAAAAAAGTATTAGGTGCTGGCACTGGCTTATCTCTCAGATGTGAAACTTCCAAGCTCCAGCTTCAGAGGAGTTCAAATATAATTTTGAATACGGAGATGTCATTCTTTGGAAGATCAGCAGTTGACTTGCTTGTGAAATCTTTCCAGTACTGCTTCTGTTGTGTCATCCTCTCTACCAGAAAATGTTATGCTGAAATTTAAGATTAATATTTGACTTTCTTATGATGACTGTTTCATGTTGCCCCCTACAGGGATCTCAAAGTTTGTTTTTCAAATTTGTTCTGCAATTGCTTGTCTTCATGGTTCTGGAATTTCTAAAGTACTGAAAAGTAGTTACATCAGTCAATGCTATACTTGGCAGTATCCCATACTAGGAGCTAAAAGGTTTTCTTTCTTCTCTTTTATTTAGGCTGAGCAAACAATTCTATTGCATATATGTGAGGTAAAATGGAGTACTCACTCTTGAATTATTTGCACTACAAAGAGAAATAAAAATGGTAGTAAAGTGAAGCTATTTTCACAATGCTAGTGATACTTTAGCTGTTTACAGAGAGCAGAGTACATTTCCTTTACATTTCTGTTGTACTTGCCTGCATGTACTCCTTTAGCAGCTGCAGAGAAATGGTTTTGCACATGTGAAATTGTCTTTAAATTCCTGTTGGAGTCTTTTGGAAATTATTTTTCTGTTACTTACTTGAGTCCTTTTTAGATCATTGGAAATAAGACTTGGGCAAGTGTGTGTCACCTGTATCCTTTTCTTCCTTTTCAATTAGACATGATCTCAAACAAAGCCAGAGGAAACGGAGGCAGATACATGATTTCAAAAGATGTCAAAATAAAAGGAAATCAACACTCCTACTTGATACTATTTTTTGTGTGTGTGTGCTGCTTTTTTTTTTTTAACCAGCTGCCTAATGAAAAGAACTAGGTAAGCAGAAAACTGTATATACACCAGTCTTAAAGACTATTATGTGTTTTCAGCATGATTAAATGACAGCATGATTAAACATCAGCTGTCAAAAATAACAGACATAATAGAATGGCATATTAAAAATTAGTTCACCTGCATGGGTGAAGAGAATATAACACAGAAAATAGTAAAGCAGTCTTTGAAATATTAGAGTTGGTCTGTATATTCAAGAAAACTCCTGAAAATGTGAAAATTAAGATTATTAGCCAATCTGTATGTCAGTCAATAGTTATAGGTTTTTAAAGCTACTCCTGGCAGTTTAACTTTTATATAAAAATATAAAGACATGAAACTTGTACAATCCATTTTAAACCAACATCAAAATGTATCTAAAGTTTCATCACTTTACCAGAACTTTTCTAAATTCAAGTTTAAATAATTTGGTTATGTTAAGCAGAACAAAAGCTGTGTTTTTCACAAAGTGCTAGAGGGACAGCAGTACCTTCTAAAGATAGTGCAGGTGTTTTTCCAGTACATAAGTCAGGTGAAGGATATGGGAACTTTTCGTGGCATACAAACAACATGTGTAAGGTCTAATAATGGATTTCAGAGATGTAAAATATTATGCTTCTCTGTTTTTTTAATGTACATCTTATTTTTCTGAAAATCCTATTTAATGTATCTTCTGAAACCATTAATTAACATGGACTTTTCCTTCTTCCTTTTCTTTTTTTGTTACTGTTTTTGTTTATTTGTTGGTTTAGTTAGTGATTTTTGCATGTTACTTACATTGTACTGGGATTCAGCTCCAAATTCAAGATATGTAAATTTAGGTGTCTGAATGCCTCCATGTGAAATATATTTCTAAGCTCCTGTAAACAGTCAAGAGAAAGGCAGGGCTTAATGCCCTAAACATAGATATCCAATGCCATTTGAGATTCTCTGGAATATGCAAGATATCTGCACAGGCTGAAAGATACCAATGGGAAACTTCAAGAGAAAACACCTTCCTCTATTGTCTTTCAATATCTGCAAATGTAGAGAAGAAAAGAATTTTGAATTAGAAAATGGCTTCTTGAATTGCATATCTATAGACATGTAATATAAAAAGAGTTGGGTTTAGGATCAGGACTTAAACCCTTACAATTGTTAAGATTTCTGGGTAATTTTATATGTTTTTGTCATGGTTTAACCCCAGCCGGCAACTAAGCACCACGCAGCCGCACACTCACTCCCCCCTGGTGGGATGGGGGAGAGAATCAGAAGGGTAAAAGGGAGAAAACTCGTGGGTTGAGATAAGAACAGGTTAATAATAATTGAAGTAAAATAAAATAGAACAGTTAAATAGGCAAAGCAAAACAAGGAATTCATTCACTACTTCCCATCGGCAGGCAGGTGTTCAGCCATCCCCAGGAAAGCAGGGCTCCATCACGCGTAACAGTTACTTGGGAAGACAAACGCCATCATGCCCAATGTCCCCCCCTTCCTTCCTTCTTCTTCTACTTCTTCCCCCAGCTTATATACTAAGCATGACGTCATATGGTATGGAATAGCCCTTTGGCCAGTCTGGGTCAGCACCCCTGGCTGTGCCCCCTCCCAGCTTCTTGTGCCCCCGGCAGAGCAGGGGAAGCTGAAAAGTCCTTGACCAGTGTGAGCGCCACTTAGCACCTATTTAGAGACAGCTTAGCACTGCTTAGCAAGAACCAAAGCATCAGTGTATCATCGACATTTTTCTCATCCTAAACCCAAAACACAGCCCCATACCGGCTACCAAGACGAAAATTAACTCTATCCCAGCTGAAACCAGGACGGCTTTGAAGCATATAATGGAGCAGAGCAGAAAAAGCTACAGGAACAATTACATCTTTAACAAAAGCAACACGTAGCTATGCAAACTCCTGTTTGTCATCTTGTGACAATATATTGCTCATTTCTAAATATAGAAATTTATTTATATAAATAAAACTACAGCTATGTTATGTTCTATTGATCTTAAATATCTCAGTTTGAACCCCAAACATAAATTTGGTGGAGTGCCCTTGGAATGAGCATCTTCTTCATTAGTGTTCTCTCAAGGAAGAAATTATGCTTTCAATCAGAATAATAAGTATGAATTAGATAATTCATGAGCCATGTATGTGCCTCTGATAAGAACTGAATGATGTTACTGAGGTAGTCTATGCTAAAGAAAACATTAAAGACTTTCTGAAGTCTTAATTTTGAAAATGTTGTTGTCTATTTTCAAATAGAGTAAAAGCAAATGACTGGAACTAATCTGCTGCAATTTCTTCTTTGTGCTGCATACTCAAAACCATTTAGTACCTCCTTTTTAAATCTTCTATTTTGATTCCAGTGTTTGTTCCTATACTCATTTTTCATTCCATTTTTATTAGGCAAGGAATCAATATATAATATCCTGACAAACAATTCAAAGAACAATAAATCTTGGTAAATATCAGATGCTGTTTGCTCATCCTATAAAACTCTGTATTTCAGAATTTTTTCATTTCATATATGCATGAAAGCTGCACTGAGTAACAATATCTTTTCTCAATTTGTCTGTCATGTACCTTTAAAAAGACATCGACTGAGCTGGGGAATGCTCCAAAAGAAGAAGGAAGATGTTTCTTTATCTGGTGAGTAACTGAACCTCATATAAAGAACATTGTGGACTATAGGGAATAAAAAGCTAAGGAAGAAAAGAAGAAAAAGAATCACAGAAGAGAGCTGGAAGTCTCCCTTGAAGAAGAGAATTGGCTGACAGGAAGAGAGCCCATGCTTATCTTTTAATGGAGGATTCAGGTGGTGACCCTTGACATCCTGCACCACACAGTCCCTACAATCCCAAGATCCCTAGCTGTTAGACAACAGTGATGTCTAAAAGGGTAAAAGTAGAAATTATGAACCTTGATATGGAAAAGAAATATCTTTGGCAAAAACAAATATCTTCGGTGCCTTGAAAATGTAAGATGCCTTGGAGATGGAAAGAAAATTAATGATCATCCGTCTTTCTAGTTTATATTTTATTTACATCTGTACTTTGAGTTTAAAAAAAAACATCTTTGTCTTTTTTGACCAAACTCAGCATAAAGGAAAGGGCTTTGCAGACAGACCACTAAGCTCTGATCAGCTTTGGGACTGTCATTCATCATTCTAAGGAGGTTTTGGTGGCTTTTTGGAAGACATATATTACAGAGAGTAGATAGAAATAGTGAACTAAGAACATGGAATAGGAAAGTGGTCAGACCACTTGCATTAAAACATTCCCAATCACTTCTAAATGTAATAGATAGTGGGTCATCGGGGTGTAATGGCAGTATGATATTGAATATGGGTTTGTGCTTTTTATTTTCTGAAGCAAATCCACTCACAATCATACTTTTATTGTTTTGTTTGTTTCTCCTGCCAGGCATTTTGATTTCAGAGACACATTGCATTTATCATGTTGCATTCAGATGACATTTATTACCACCAGTGTGTTTTAATTTACTCTTAGAATAGTACAATGGCCATAAGTTGGACCCTGCTCTTGACATGAGTTATTTTTGTACCGATCTATTTGCTCAGTGGGTCAGAAACCAATTGTTTATCATCTCAATCGTATCTATTACATTCTGCCTCTAAGGCTTATGATAGATAGGGTGAAATTGCCTGAAAACAAAGGTCTATTGTTCTTCTCCCCCCACCCCCCAACATTACCTCTACTTCTGTGAAAAGTTTATCTGACTAGCCAGTAATTTACCTTCATAATCAAATTGGATAAAATTAATTTTATTTTTAAAATCTACCTCACTTGTTGAGAAATATATACATAGAAACTTTATATGGAAGATACAATGATTGTAAAATGAAGCATATAGCAAAACATACTGGCAGTATCTTTTTTTTGTGGAAACTTTAAATGTTTGGTGTGAGATTCAGTGAATATATAGGCAGGTATTTAAAGTTTATGTTTTTAGCAGCTACTCTAAACTCTCTATAACCTGAGAAAAGCAAAAGTAATTTTCAGAAGCCAGTTTCTTCCCTTTAAATTGGTTAACCAAAATACTTTCTGGAAATACCTGTTTCCTCAGTGACTATGGAAGAAGCCTAGGCAACAATTTTAAATTAAATGCTTACCTTTTAGACAGAGCTATGTTGATATAATTAATCATTACCTCTGTCTCAAGATAAGTTCAGAAAAAAACTACAGTAAATAATTATATCTAGACATTCATGGTCATCTTGCTTAGGTTAAAGAATCTGTCTTAACAGTTACAGGAAAAGAGAAATGAACTTTACTACCTGCCTGGCATCTATTTCATCATGTTTATAACTTCACAAATACTTTCAGTAAGTAAGTTTAGACAAGTCTTCAATTCATTTATTTTCTGCTGTTTTTTTGCAATTTTATGTGATGTTATTCATATTAGGGCATGTTATCCTTGTTTTCAAACAGTATCCTTTGAGTAAATCATATATCCAACATATATGTGAGCTATAATTTGTATTTTTAATCTTCTGTGTAAATGCAGTCTTCAAGTGCTATTTCTATCTTACTAATACTGTTATGAAATAAATGTATTTAAATATATACTTATGCAATAGTAGGTCCATAAGCCCTATTATTAATAAGAATTTTTTTTTTAATAAATACAAAATTCAGGGCATTCTTTTTTGATACAGTTATGCTGAATACTTGTACTGAGCCTCATAGTTCCTCACTTTATTCTATACACAAGTATTTAAATATGACTATAAGGAAACATGTATTGTTTTCTCATATTGTATATTTTCTCATTATAACCTGTGAAGTGATTCATTTTTATGTGCCTATCAATGGCGAAACTCTTTTGGGTAAGTAAGTTTCTTGTTAATCTAGAGAAATACCATTTGCTAATCTCAGAACAATTTGAACTCAGGGAGAAATTAAGGTCTGTCTAATGAACCTAAACAGGACATCTGGCTCAGAAAGTGATTCCAAGTCCCTTTCCTATTTGTGATGGAGCCAGAAGTTGTTGATGATCAAAGTATGTGATTTTTAAAGTCTAACTGACCCAGAAGATACCTTCTGCTTATCATGGGAGCTTTACTCTAACAGTGGATGGGAATCCATAATTCTAGTCCAGATGAGAAAATGAAACAGCTGATGTGTGTTAGTGGTTGCTAAACCATTGTTTTTACAGCTAAAAAAAATAAAATAAAGCTTCAGACAAGCCTTAAAACAAGTCTGGTCAAAGCAAGTTCAGCAAGGTCCAGTCCTGAGGCTTGGCGAAACTAAAAGTCTCTAACACCCTGCTATTATCAGTGCTGCAGCCTGATAATTAGCAGTGGTTCAGGCCTATTTGTGATTTTTTCCTGTCTGCCTTTTACCCAAGCGTGTTTTGTCGTGGCTTGGCATAGACATGTAAGAATAGTAAGACCAAGGTAACAGTATCCAGTAGCCTATAGCTATCAGAGGGAATCAAATGACCAGCACCCAGTTGCAAACATGCATCTGAGTGAGCTGATACAAACCAGATTCCATAAATCAGACCCATCTGGTTTTTAACCTATGAAAACAGCAAGTAATTCTTTAGACTAGACAGACCTTGGCCTATGGAAAAGTGTATATAAATACCAGTGACACACACCGGAGTCTGGGGCACAGAGAAAATAGCCCCTTTGGTTTTGGCTTCCTTCAGCCTGGATCCCCAGAGCCTGGTGCTCTCAGTCTTGGAAACTAAGAATCAGCAAAGACTGATGCGACCAGAACCAACAACCTATCATTTACTTAGTACTTTGCGAGTATATGTGCTTAATGTTTGATTCTTAGCTGTTAAAGATAGATTAAATATTAATTGAATGGAACAAATATATGCTTATTTGAAGTCTTGAAATTTTGCTGGTGTCTCAATTGCTCAGACATTTTTTTCATAACAGTAGTCCCCAATTCCCCGGTATTGACAATTTCAATACTGTTAATAACGTTTCTTGAGCTACAGGCTTACAATAGTCTTATCCCCTGCTGTGCCTTTCATGAGGGAATACTGAGAAAGAAATCGTAAATAATCATCATAGTTGATAAGAATTAGGCTCTAGGAAGAACTCTTTGCTGTAGAAATAGTCTCCTAAGGATCCTGCATCAGAGATGCAAAACTTGAATGAACACTGGATCTATAAACATATGTCCCATCAGAGATTTTTTTGTTTGGCCCTTCTGCTGAAATTTTTATGATTCTTTTCTGCTTGGCAGAAAGCTATGATTCCCTTGCTTGCTACCAGAAAACAAATATCAGCTTTTGCACTTATGGGAAGGCAGAAATGTTCTGAAGACTTTTTTGAATTTAGGAAATTGTCTAAGATACTGTGACATAGAACAACCCATGTTAATCAGAATCTTTTCTTAAGTCTCAAGACAAGCATTTGTCAGAATAGTGATATATATATATGTGACATATAGTAGAATGCTAGAATTTTGCAGTTATCATCAGAGTTTATAATAGACATGGAAAGGAATAATGAGTTTAAAGGCAGAGGTTTTACTTTTTGCCTTTCTTTCTCTCTTTCCAATATGTCATGCTTACTTTTCAAGAAAGCAGTATCTCTGTAGCAAATACCACTGGCAGTTAATATATATTTTCTTTATGATTATGCTGACTTTTTTCCCCAATTTTAGAGAATAACAGAATTTCTGAGTCTGACCCAGCATGGAGCAAACAAAGGGAAAGGAATTCTCCAGGCAATCAAAAACATAACTGATGCAGGATAAATTAAGATTTTACTGGACATAAGCAACATGAGGAAAAAGCTATGGAATTGAAGCTTTGGGATGAGATGTCCAGGAATTTTCTTTATTTTAATTTTCCATATATGTTTACTTTAACTTACAGGTTTCATTGTTCTAAGCAGAGAAAAGGACTTCCTGTTTTTATAGATATCACAAAGTTTTTCTCTGCTCTCAGACAGAAGACATTGCAGTAACTGGTGAAAGAATGAGGATCTAAGGTACATCATTAATAATAACAGCAACATATAATATTAGTAACAAAGATAATTCCAGACAGCAAATAAGTTAGCCAAACAACAACATGATCAAGGGCTTTTGATATCAAATTGATTTTTTATTTTTAGGGACTATGGATGTGGTAGAGAGAGAATTCAAGTAAACTAATGGTATAATCTGTTAAGTGTTAAATAAACTTGCTAATAATTGGGTTATCTATCTGTACCCACACTTTATCTCCTGGAGAATTTCCAAGGTCACTCCTAGTTTCAAGCTGACTCTAGGACCTGACATTGGTGTGAAATTCATTCCACCATTAATCTCATATTTAGTATCATCTGTGTTATTTTTTAATATGCTGGCAGTCAACTTGCATTCAGCCTATTAATACATCTCACATAGTTTGCATATTATGATGTCAAAAAGCCTCTCATGAGAATGTGTTTTTGATCATTGTCGCATTGTGCAGTGAGTTTAACCTTGAAGTCCTGTACTCATGAAGTGTCCATAGATGTCCCCCAAGAAGATCAGCAGCAGCATCCTACAGCTGACTTCAAACATGTCTCTGATGTCAAGAGATATGCTTGACCAGTTATTTTTCCCTCAAGATTATTTTGGATGCTCCTGTACATAAAAATGTGTTACAATGTAGTGAACACCAATACTTCAGAGAATGGATTCTCTGTATATGTTCTCTCATATTCCTTTGGGTAATTATAGGCCCATCAGTCTTACATCAGTCCCTGGGAAAGTTATAGAACGGATCCTCCTGGAGGCCATCACGAGTCAAATGAAGCACGTGACTGGGAAAAGCCAACACAGCTTCACAAAAGGCAGATCGTGCCTGACAAATCTGGTGGCCTTCTATGATAAAGTGACCTGCTCGGTTGACATGGGGCGAGCAGTCGACGTTGTCTACTTGGACTTCTCCAAGGCCTTCGATATGGTTCCCCATGGCCTCCTCCTGGAGAAACTGATGCGTTATGGCCTGGACAAGTGGTCTGTGCAGTGGGTGAGGAATTGGCTGATGGGCTGCACCCAAAGGGTAGTGGTAAATACCTCTTTTTCAAACTGGCAACCCATCACAAGTGGGGTCCCCCAGGGATCGATATTGGGCCCAACGCTATTCAATATCTTCAAAAGCGATCTGGATAACGGGATCAAGTGTAGCCTGATGAAGTTCACACATGACACCAAATTGAGTGGGGAAGTCGACACTCTGGAAGATCTGGATAGGCTGGAAGAGTGGGCTAACAAGAACCTTATGAAGTTTAACAGAAAGACAAGTGTGAGGTCTTGCACCTGGGAAAACATAATCCAGGAGTGCAGCTCAGACTGGGATCCACCTGGCTAGAGAGCAGCTCTGTGGAAAGGGACCTGGGGGTCCTGGTGGACAGGACGCTCAACACGAGTGACCAGTGTGCTGCTGCGGCCAAGCAGGCCAATAGGATGCTGGGTTGCATCAACAAGGGCATCACCAGCAGAGATAAAGAAGTCATTATCCCACTCTACTCAGCGCTTGTCAGGCCACACCTGGAATACTGTGTACAGTTCTGGTCCCTGATATACAAAAAAGATATGGACAGGCTGGAAGGGGTCCAGGGAAGGGCCACCAGGATGACCAAGGGTCTGGGAAGCCTGCTATATGGGGATAGGCTGAGAGAGCTGGGTTTGTTCAGCCTTGAGAAAAGGAGGCTTAGAGGTGATCTCATCACCATGTACCAGTACTTAAAGGGGAGCTACAAAGAAGACGGAGACTCCCTTTTTACAAGGAGTCGCATGGTGAGGACAAGGGGTAACAGGTGCAAGTTACTCCCAGGGAGATTCTAATTGGACACGAGAGGTAATTTTTTCACAATGAGAACAGTCAATCATTGGAATAATCTCCCTGGGGAAGTGGTTGACTCTGCTACGCTGAACACGTTTAAGACTCAGCTGGACATGGTGCTGGGCTATCTCGTCTAGATTGTGCTAGAAAGGTTGGACCAGATGATCCTTGAGGTCCCTTCCAACCTGGTATTCTGTGGTTCTATGATTCTATGATTCCTTTTAAATACTTTGTGTTACCTGCAAGATATACTCAGTGCTGTCTTTCAAACATCAAAATCTCATTGCTTAATGAATAATTTGTTGAACTGTGATGCAAAGATGAGGAAGGAGAAGAACTACCAAAAATCTTCCACTTAAAAACCATCACCAAATTTATCCAAGGAATATGGATTTATTCTTAATTATTTTTTTGTTGTTGACAGTTTTGTTGCAACTTGATAAAATACTGCATATACCATAGAAAAAATGCGCTCATCATTCCATCATGTTACTTATTTTGGAAAATTTTATTTTGAAGTTATCTCCTGTTCACATTGGACCATGGAAGCTAACATAAAATCCTTACTGATATATCTTATCTAAAGACACTTTCTAACCTGTGCCAAAAAAATTTTGCTGCATTAAAGGTACATTCATTCTCTATTCTTTGCTAAGAATGTCAATGAGTGTGGCAAATTTGAGAGTGATTATTATGTGAATAAACAACCCTTTACAAGGAAGACTAATGTCAGGAACTCATGTCATAGAAAAAAAAACAAAAATCAGAATGAGTGTGATTATGTGCTTAAAAAAGTAGTCTGCCATGAAACTCTGTGGAATAAAGTCTGCGAAATGAGTCATCCTCAAAAAAGGACACAAGAGAATGAACAAAAGACTTTTATTTACAGAAATGTGTTCCCTGTCTTTGCCTGGTCTTCAATCATGTTTCACAGAACAGGTAAGCATAGACAGTCCTTTGCTTATGAACCAAATAAATTTACCAGTAAAATGAAATAGAACTATATACTCTTCATTTTACCTTGCTTTCATTGTGGTAGGAATACATGACATCATTTCAGGACTGACAGGAGACCAGAGTTTATTAAGATACTGGTGTGTTCTGTGCCATTGTAGGTCTCCTTTATGCATGGTACCATTTAAAAACTAAGAAAATGAAAATTAAGGAACAAATGGCTAAGATTAAGCTTTGAGAGAAATTAGTCTTGATCTTTATTTTTCTTTTTGGCAATATATGTGGGATATCTTTCTCCAGAACAAAATAGAGTTCCTTCACAAAAGAAAGCGTATTTACCATCCTCAGAGTTAAACAATCTCCCATGTAAAAGTATAAACCAAGATCCTGAAAACACAAATATATGTTGCCCCTTGCTGTCAATCTCAAATCAATCCCACTGTCCTAACTCCATCCTTGAGGAGTCTCAAATCTAGTCTCTCACAGGCTGGAGAAATGGTCTGACAGGAAACTCCTGATGTTCAACAAGGGAAAGTGCAAAGTCCTGCTCCCAAGGAGGAAAACCCCATTCCGATATATCAGAGAGTTGTGCTGCCAACCAGAGGGACCTGAACAGGCTGGAGAAATTGGTTGACATTTCAAAATGGAGTTCAAAAAAGGGAAATGCAAATTCCTGCACTCCCAGTATGAGGGAAAGGGAAAAGCAGCCTTGAAGAAAAGAACCTGGAGTCTTGGTTGACAACAAGTTGAACGTGAGCCAACAGTGTGCCCTTGCGGCAAAGAAAGCTAATGGTATCCTGGGCTGCATTAGACAAAGTGTTGCCAGTAGTTCAAGGGAGGTGATCCTTCCTCTCTACTCAGCAGTTGTGAGGCCACACCTGGAGTACTGTGTCCAGTTCTGGGCTCCTCAGTACAAGAGAGACATGAAAATACTGGAGACAGTCCAACAAAGGGCCACAAGGATGATTAAGGGACTGGAGCACTTCACACATGAGAAAAGGCTGAGAGTTCTGGTACTGTTCAGGCTGGAGAACAGAAGGCTCAGGGGGATCTCATCAATGTACATAAATAACTGAAGGTAGGGTGTGAAGAAGACAGAGCCAAAGTCTTTTTGGTGGTGTGCAGTGACAGGACGAGACGCAATGGGCACAAACTGAAACACAGTATGTATCATCTTAACATCAGGAAACACTTTTTTACTGTGAGGATGACTGAGCACTGGCACAGGTTGCCCAGGGAGGTGGTGGAGTCTCCATCCTTGGAGATATTGAAAAGCCATTTGGACATGGTCCTCAGCAACTGGCTCTAGGTGGCCTTTCTTGAGCAGGGGGCTTGGACAAGGTGACTTCTGCAGCCTGTGGAGGACTCATGCTGGAGTAATTCATGAAGGACTGTAGCCCGTGGAGAGGACCCATGCTGGAGCAGGGGAAAAGTGTGAGGAGGAAGGTGTGGCTGCAAAGAACTGCTACAAAATGACCACAACCCCTCATTCTCCATCCATCCTGCACTGCTCAAGTAGGGGAGAAGGGGGCAGAGGCGTTGGGAAGGAAGGAGTGAAGTTGAGTGTAGGAAAGTGGGGTTTGGGGAGGGGAGGTGTTTTAGGTTTTTGGTTTCATTTTTGGTTTCGGTTTTGGTTTTTGGTTTTGGTTTTGTTTTTCTATTTTTAATTGGCAATAAATTAAATTAATTTTCCCCAAATTGAGTCTGTTTTGTCCATGACAGTAATTGGTAAGTGATCTCAGTGTGTTTATATTGACCTATGAGCTTTTCTATCTTATTTTCTAGCCCTGTCTTGTTGAGGACAGGGAGTGAAAGAGTGGCTTGGTGGGGGCCTGGCAGCCAGTCAAGCTTAAATCACAGCTTGCAGTAAGAAAAACCTTCATCAGGTGCATTGTCTATTTGTTGTTATTCATCTCTGTGCACTATAAGACAAATTAACAGTTTTTGTAAAAGTTCCTCTTGCATATTTTGGAGAGTTGTGGAGTCAAAAGGCAACAGAGCTGAGAATGGAGGAGACTTGAATGAAATGGATAAAGAAATAGCCTTAGACTGTCACAATTTTGGAAAGGATAATCAATACCTGTTAAACTCAATGAGACATTTGTGTATACCTTTGGTAGGCCTAGCTTTCCCTTAAAGTATACAGTTTTAGTGTTGCATATATGAAATGAAAGTGGGAACGCAGACTGAAAAACTACCTAGCCATAAAGATGAGATATAAAGAAATGTCTACAGGGTAAGCTGAAAAACATTATAATCTGGATCTTCATCATTTTATGAGGAGCTTTATTAATTTGCCTATATACTTATAAAGGTGAGTTATTTTAGAACTTAAACTTTGTGTGGAAATTAAATGATCAACTACATGGTAGTTACAACTTTGCCTTTTCTCCCAAGTAACCCTAATAAAATGTAATTTGTGAATTACTCACCCCAACAACATTTACTAAACTCATCAACTGCCAAACAAGCAAAAAAATAGAGGAAGAAATACCAAGAGTTTCAAACCAAAACATTGTTAATTTCTGATTTAATTCTCTGTCTTTTTTGTCCTTGTTCCTTCTGCACATTGTGAGCTTTGGAAACAGAAGTAAGATGCTTGCTTATATTTTACTGGGGTTAAACACTTATTCAATGTCCTGAAAACAGATTGTCAATGCAAAGCCATTTCTCGGTTTCTGAGATCCTCAATATATAAGCACAAATCAATATTTCTATCCAGTACCATCTGATCATTTCAGTTACAGGTGCAGTTTAAGTACTGTATTTTCACAAAGCAAGTAACAGAAAAAAAATGCAATTTTCCATGTGTTTCCAGGTCAGTCTTAAGGGTGGGATTGCAATATCACACACATTCAGTCATTCATTCACCTTCTTCTGAGCGAAGTAGATAAGCTTTACTCTGCAGGATTGACTTACCTCTGACTTCAGCATAAATCCAAAGGGACTGATTCCAGTGAAGTTATAAGTGCTTAAAGCCTCTTCAGCAGTAGGCTCTCATCGTGAGGATGAAGTCCACTCCAGGAGCTTAAAATCTGTTGACTGTAGTCAAAAGAAAGTTTAACAAAGAACCAGCTTATTTTTCAAATAGTATTAAGGTGGAGATAATACAAACTTCATGTTATATGGCTAATATGACAAAGAATAACACTTTATGGAGAGAGTTATATTCTTTCAGTCACTTGCAGAAATTGTTCATGTTGACAACCACAAGAAGATCATTCTTTTACTGCGTTGCTAGAAAGCTCACAAGATTTATTATCTTTTGTAGACTTAGATCTTAGATTATAGACTTCAATGTTTAGTATTGTTATATATGTTTTTTCAAGAGAAACTAAACCTAAACATGTTTTGTGAATTTGTGATATTTCCCTTTAATTTACTGTGAGTATCAAACAAAAGATAGTTTAAAGCACATCTTAATTTTTAGATCTGATTCAAATGGAAAACAAAACACAGTAAGCAGGAAGAATATGAAGCCAAACTTCAAGACTGTCTCTGTCAATTTCAGCTACATGCTGAAGTGATTTACAGAAAAAAATATCAGACAAATAGGTATGCGTAAGAATAAATTAATACCTTAAAAAACCTCAGAAATAATTAAAATAATTTTATTGAAACTTTCCAAGATATTCATTTTTATTAATAGTACTATACTATTATGAATGCTTGAATAGGAAATTGCTGTTAGATGAAATCTGCTCAAGGCAAGAAAATTATTTTTTTTTTCTAGATCTTTTCCTTAACTGTCACCTATGATACTCACAAGCAGTTTAATATATATTAAAAAATGTTTATAAATTAAGGTATATAATTATTTTAGTACAGGTCATTCTAAAACACACATTGAAGTATTTACTGATTCGGATATTTGCTTCTGAAAATGGATATATATTTTAAGTATGTTAATAATACTTTCATCAAAGTTGTTCATGACATTTTTAAAGCCTGTTATGGTGTTTTTCATTTATTAGATGTTAGGAATGGGTTGAAGGAATGGTAAGAGAATAGGTATAAAAGGCACCTCATGCAACTGTATATAATTTTAAACTCATCATATTATGAAAATTTCCAATTTAAAAGACAAGTAATAAATAAATGAAGAAGAACGTCAATAATCAATTATTTCATATGACTATGAAAGAAAGCTGAATCGAGAAAATAGAATCCAGATACCAAGAAAGCTTATTTTAGTATACAACAGAATCAAACAATTTTCTTTTTATTAAGATAGAGATTTTAATCAAGGGATTTTAAAGTTAAATGCTTAATTTATCATCCTTGCTTTGTTTTCCAATATGTTATTTTCATGGATGTTTATCTCCTATTGTCCTGAAAGGTAAATAAATTATGGTATTGTCAGAAATGTCCATAAACAAAAACCTATTTGCACAGAAAATCACTGACACACAAAAACTAATGAAAGAAAAGCCTCCAGATCTACATCTGGTAATTTGTAAAGCTTCTATTTTATTCTATTTTATAATACAGAGGAAGGAAATTGTCATTAAATGTTCAATGACAAAAAAAGCTTCTTAAAGTATGTCAACAGCAAAAGGAAGATTAAAGAAAACATTGGTCCATTACTTGATGAGGTTAGTCACTGCACAATAGGTGAGGGTGATAAGTCATCCCTATCACAAATAGGGATGAAGATAAAGCAGAAACATTTAATGCCTTCTTCACCTTTGTCTTTAACACCAGTGATGGGCCCTGGGACCCCCTGAGCACTGGTTTGGAGAACTGCAACTGGGGGAGTGATAAGTTCACAGTTGATTTTGAACTTTTACAATATTTGCTCCTGTAACCAAATGCACATGTTTACAGGGCCCAGTGGGATTCATCCCAGGGTACTGAAAGAGTTTGCCAAGGTTATTGCAAGAACTCTCTCAGTTATTTATCAGCTGTCGGGAATCTGGAGAGATCCCGGTTGACTAGAAGCTAGCAAATATTCCAATTTTCAAGAAAGGCAAGAAAGAAGATGCTGTTAAGTATAGGTCTGTCAGTCTCATTTCAGTGCTGGGTAAAATTATGGAGAAGATTATGCTGGGAGTTATTGAAAAACATACAGTCCTACAGTATTCATCATTGGTGCAGCCTCACCTTGAGTACAGTTTTGCGCTCCACAATATAAGAAGGATATAAAAATACTAGAATGTGCCCAAAGAAGGGCAACAAACATGATGAAAGGACTAGAGGGCATGACTTATGAGGAGTGGTTAAGGATAGGAGGTTTGTTCAGCTTAGAAAAGAGGAGACTGAGGGGTGACCTCATTGCTATCTACAGCTTTCTCATGAGAGGGAGCAGAGAGGGAGGTGCTGATCTCTCCTCTCTGGTGTCTGGTGATAGGACGCAAGGGAATGGCTTAAAGCTGCATCAGAGGAAGTTCAGAATGGATATTACGAAAAAGAGGGTGGTCAAGCACTGAAACAAACTCTCCAGGAAAGTGGTCATGGCTCCAAGCTTGTTGGTGCTCAATAAATGTTTGGACAATGCTCTCAGATTTAGGTTTAACTTTTAGGTTGCCCTGTGTGGAGTCAGGAGTTGGACTCAATGATACTCATGAGTGCCTTCCGACTCAGGATATTCTATGATTCTATCATTCTATGTGTATAAGCAATACAGAAAACATCAAGTTCAGAAACTAGGATAATGATCAGCAATTTCTATGAAGTAGGCTCAAAAGAAAACACAACTGAGAAGTTATTTAAATCTAAGAAAAACAAAATAATGTGTTGTACTTCTGTCCTTTGATGACATGGTTGTCTAGAAATCACACAGATAGCAAAAATTCAAAATAAACCCCAAAAGCAGACATCTACAGAATTACGGTACTGAACTAATAAGTAAATATACAGAAGCACATGCCAGTATTCCCTCAAGAGATTCCTGCAGAAGTTCCTACAGTGAGTACATGCAAAAAGACTAAGTAAAACCTCAGCTATATTAGTGAGAGTGAGTCTCACAGAAACTCACCTTGAGTAAAAACAGTAGAAGAGAAGAACAGAAATCAGAGCAACAAATCCCTTTGGTCATCTTCAGCTGATGCTGTGATTCACTGACAAAAAACTGTTAGATATGTCAGCTCTAGCTTCTGTCCAATTCCTGCAGCTTTTTATTTCCTTTATTAAATTTTGTGTTTCTTGACTGATCCTATCATTTTAGGAAGGTAAATTTGTTTATATTTAAAATAAATTAGGGAGCTGGGCAATATAGAGCATCTGTATGGATCTACATTTTTTACAGCAGTCAGCTAAAAACAGCTACAACATTCCAAAACACCAAGGGTATTTGGAGAGAGTGGACACTGGATGTAGTCATATATTTTGTAGAATTTAATCATGTGCTTACAGAATACTAAAGCTTCTGCTGAAAGTTAGACACATGGCAGCTGGTTAATATAGTCTCATAAGATTCATTTGCAACTCCTGAACTGCGGCCGACAATTACTTGGGATGCAAGTCATTAAAAAGAAGACAGGAAAACACAGATGTTTCTACATTCACTTTCCTGTTACATATTTTGGAAATAAATCAATGTGTTTGTTTATTTTAAAAGTAAAACAAAAAAATAATTTACCTGAAAGAAAGTGACTTATGTCAAGATTAGATATATTTCAAATTTTACTCTTTTAATGTAGTTGGCCAGAAAAGTATATTCAGCTACATGCCAGTTAAGCAGGTTGATTTTGGGAGGTTTCTCAGAAGTCAACATGTTGACTTAGTATTTTAGAGGTCTTTCAGTTTCTTGCGACAGCTGAACACCGATACAAAGAGAAGTGATAACAGCAATTCACAACCTGTATTCTCAGCTGATACAAAATTTCACAGCATCAGAGAGCTATGCTAGATAAATATTTGATCTTGTAGATATGTAAAGAAGAAACAGAATGTGCAAAATAATATTTTTCATTATGACAACACACATTATTTGGGAGAATCATTTTAATCAGGTAATCTAATCCTCACAAATCTTATATCAAAAGAAAATATAAAATTACAAGTCAGTGGATGATCACACTGAAGGTCTTATCTGCCATTCTCAGTTTGCTAAAAAGTATGTCTGACGCTTTACATCCATAAATGTTTAAGGATGTGTTACAATATTCTAATCTGGATCAAGTATATGTAATACTTAATTATGCTTGGAAACCCTCAGTCTTAGTAGTTTAAAGTGGGGGAAGCAAAACTAAAAAAAACCAGGGGAGGTTTAGGCTAGATATTAGGAAAAACTTCTTCACTGAAAGGGTAGTCAGGCACTGGAACAGGCTGCCCAGGGAAGTGATTGAGTCTCCATCCCTGGAGGTATTTAAAAGACTTTTAGGTGTGGTGTTTAGGGACATGGTTTAGTGGTGGGCTTGGCAGTACTAGGTTAACAATGGACTTGATGATCTTAAAGGTCCTTTCCAACCTAAACGATTCTATGATTCTATAAATCTATGAAAACAAAATAGCTACTGCTCCCCCACCCACCCAATATTAAGGAGAAGCTCTTTCAGTTCTCAAAACCAGAAGATAAAATTTCCGTTCACCAAGAAAGGTCATGTGATTTAAGCTATGCTACAGTCGTGCTATGTAAAATGTAATTTAGTAGTATGACAGAAAGTAAACAATTACATTTTTAT
Source organism: Platalea leucorodia (assembly GCF_965183815.1). Classification (NCBI taxonomy): domain Eukaryota; kingdom Metazoa; phylum Chordata; class Aves; order Pelecaniformes; family Threskiornithidae; genus Platalea; species Platalea leucorodia. The sequence continues at coordinate 49,292,622 of NC_138824.1, forward strand.
TACTGCTGAATGTTTAATAGAGACCTAATAATATAAGCATTAGTTTCACCAGAAAAACAATGAGAACAAGGCATATGAAGAAGTAATAATTCACAGAGTATATATACCATCTTGGATGATCCCCAGGAAAGCAGGGCTCCATCGTGCATAATGGTTACTGGGGAAGACAAATGCCATCACACAGAACGTCCCCTCCTTCCTTCTTCTTCCCCCAGCTTATATACTGAGCATGACGTCATATGGTATGGAATAGCCCTTTGGCCAGTTGTGGTTAGCTGTCCTGGCTATGCTCCCTCCCAGCTTCTTGTGCACCTGGCAGAGCATGGGAAGGTGAAAAGTCTTTGACTAGTATAAGCACTACTTAGCGACAACTAAAACATCAGTTATCAACATTATTCTTATCCTAAATCCAAAACACAGCACTATACCAGCTACTAGGAAGAAAATTAACTCTATCCCAGCCAAAACCAGGACAGTGAAGTTGAGCCTGGGAAGAGGAGAGGGGTGGGTGGAAGGTGTTTTTTAGATTTGTTCTTATTTCTCATTATCCTACTCTGTTTAATTGGCAATAAATTAAATTAATTTCCCCAGGTCAAATCTGTTTTGCCCATGATGGTAATTGGTAAGCGATCTCCCTGTCTTTATCTTGACCAACGTTCTTTTCAACGTATTTTCTCCCCCTATTCTGTTGAGGAGGGGAAGTGATAGAGTGGCTTGGCTGGCACCTGGTGGCCAGCCAAGGTCAACCCATCACAGATATGAATAAATTCTTCTTATTAACAATAGTTCTGTATAAATACTGAGTTTGGGCATATCTTTTGCTTATCAGTACTCAATGAAAGGTTGACTGAAATTAGCAATGCTTTCCTCTTGGCTAGACAGTTTCTCAGAGAAAGTGTCAGAAGTTGAAAGGTTGAGAGATAAATAACTAGTCATTTAACTTAACTTTTCCTCCTTTTTTCTGTTTTGTGCTACACACATAATTTCTATGTTCTTTCATAGTTTTCTTAATGTTTGTTTTAATCCACGTAACATTTTCTATCATTTATTATAGTCATGTGTCAGACTGTTCAAATGAAAACTTTATCAGTATGTTTAAGCTTCAGAGAAGGATGTTGTATGTTTGTAATTTGTATGCATTTATGCTTGTAACTCAAAGCACACGAAAGCAAAAAATGGCTCTTAAAATAAAAAAAATGTTGTTCATCTGCAAGATTTTAGGTGTGACTAATACAGTATATAGATAAATTAATGTAATTTCTGAACAGCATAAAAGGACCTAAAACTGATATGCTGTAAGGAGGAGAAGCGCGATAGAAGACAGGGAATAACAAAGTGTTTTCATTTTTCACTTGTGTTACAACAACCCCATGCAATGCTACAGGCTTGGGGAAGGGTGGCTGGAGAGCTGCTTGGTGGAAAAGGACCAGGGGGTGCTGGTTGACAGCTGGCTGAACATGAGTCAGCAGTGGAACACAATGTAATTTTTATGTGAAAGCTAACTATCCTAAAGTGATCCTTTATCAACACCTTTCAGCAAAGCAAGATGACAGAAAAGCTTTCATTGTTGACACACTGAAAAAAATTTTGTCTTATATTTTAAGATTAGCAGACACTACTATTAGACAATACATATTGCTTGAAACAGTAATTAAAGATTTGCTTCTTTGAGGCTGCTTAGCCTAAGTAGTGAATAGACACATATTCTCTGAGATATTTCAAATACATCCAGTGAAAAAGAAATAAATGTATATGTTATTATGATTAAATTCCAATATTTGGGTTCAAAATGTGTTTTTTAAACAGGAAATAAGAATAAGATTTTGGAAAAAGAAAGAGAATGGGAAACTGATTTTAAACTTTTTAATAGAGTGGTTGAAACTGATATTTTTGCTTAATAGTAATGGCCTCTTTTTAATTTTGAAAATTGAGTATGAAGACATAGCTAAGAAAGCAAAAACTTTTTTGAGTATATAGTATTGAATTATAGAATCATAGAGTCATTAAGGTTGGAAAAGACCTTTAAGATCATCAAGTCCAACCGTTAACCTAGCACTGCCAAGTCCATCACTGTACCATGTCCCTAAACACCACATCTACCCTTCTTTTAAATACCTCCAGGATTCGGGACTCAACCACTTCCCTGGGCAGCCTGTTCCAGTGCCTGACTACCCTTTCAGTGAAGAAGTTTTTCCTAATATCCAATCTAAACCTCCCCTGGTGCAACTTGAAGCCATTTCCTCTCGTCCTGTTGCTTGTTATTTGGGAGAAGAGACCAACCCCCACCTCACTAAAACGTCCTTTCAGGAAGTTGTAGAGAATGACAAGGTCTCCCCTCAGCCTTCTTTTCTCCAGACTAAACAACCCCAGCTCCCTCAGCTGGTCCTCGTATGACTTGTGCTCTGGACCCTTCACCAGCTTTGTTGCCCTTCTTTGGACATGCTCCAGCACTTCAAAGTCCTTCTTGTAGTGAGGGGCCCAAAACTGAACACAGTACTTGAGGTGCGGCCTCACCAGTGCTGAGTACGGGGGGATGATCACCTCCCTAGTCCTGCTGGCCACACTATTCCTGATACAAGCCAGGATGCCATTGGCCCTCTTGGCCACCTGAGCACACTGCTGGCTCATGTTCAGGCGACTGTCAACCAACACCCCCAGGTCCTTTCCTGCCAGGCAGCTCTCCAGCCACTCTTCCCCAAGCCTGTAGTGTTTCATGCGACTGTTGTGACCCAAGTGCAGGACCCAGCACTTGGCCTTGTTGAATCTCATACAGTTGGCCTCAGCCCATTGATCCAGCCTGTCCAGATTCCTCTGTAGGGCCTTCCTACCCTCCAGCAGATCAACACTCCTGCCCAACTTGGTGTCATCTGCAAACTTACTGAGGGTGCACTCCATCCCCTCATCCAGATCATTGAGAAAGGTATTGAACAGAACTGGCCCCAATACTGAGGCCTGGGGAACACCACTTGTGACCCGCTGCCAACTGGATTGAACTCCATTCACCACAACTCTTTCAGTCCAGCCAGCCAGCCATTTTTTTACCCAGCGAAGAGTACGTCCATTCAAGCCATGAGCAGCCAGTTTCTCCAGGAGAATGCTGTGGGAAATGGTGTCAAAGGCCTTGCCCAGGTAGACAACATCCACAGCCTTTCCTTCATCCACTAACTGAGTCACCTTCTCATAGGAGATCAGGTGAGTCAAGCAGGACCTGCCTTTCATAACCCCATGCTGACTGGGCCTGATCACCTGGCTGTCCTATATGTGCTGTGTGATGGCACTCAGGATGATCTGCTCCATAACCTTCCCCAGCACTGAGGTCAGACTGACAGGCCTGTAGTTCCCTGAATCTCCTTCTGACCTTTCTTGTAGATGGGCGTCACGTTAGCTAACCTCCTGTCAACACTTTAAAATCATTTATCATTGATAAAATTTTGTAACCGTGAAAATATTTGCTTCCAGGCGTTTTTAAAAGTATCCCTGTTTGATAGGAGACTAAGATCCACTATGATTCACGCAGGGGGGTATTTTGGTTTTGCTGTTTAGTGGCAGACACCCCCTGGAAAAGGGAAATCATGGATATGTTCTTGTTTTTCAGGAAGTCCATGTCATTATTACATTTAAGGATTTCTTTCATGTTCTGCTTATTCTTCTCTTTTTTTTAATCCTTTCCTTTCCTTGCCTTGCCTTTCCTTTCTTATTCTTTCCTTATTCTTTTTTTATTTTATTGTGTTGTAGTTGTGGAGTCAATGATATTGAGCTATAAGTTCAAGCCCTATTATGCTGAGAAAGTAAACGAAAATGTAACTTTTATTTGGTTCTAACTGTAAGACATTTTCCAGGATATATATAATGGCATTTGATTCATTATTCAGTTTTCAGCACAGATAGGGGAATAGGATGATGTTTCTTAGAGTATATAATAACCATGTATATTTTTAAGATATTAATCCCATGAAGCAAAGTAGTGACTGGAAGAAAACTTTCAAGTACAAGTTTAGTTAGGAATACTGCTTTAGATAAACTTCATAAGGTACATTTTTTGTCTGAAGGGAGACGAGTATTATTTTTACTGCAGGAAACAGAACTATTTTTACTGCAAAAAAATAAACTTCTCACTTAGCATATTGATCTCTACAGCACTGAAGTACTTGTCTGGACATTTTTTAGTATAACTTGTGTACTTTTATACTTTAAATCAACTTTTTTTTTTCATTTAAAAGTTTACTAACATAAAAAACTGCCTCAAGCTCTTAACTTTATAAACCATCTTCTTTTTTATACAAGCACAGGAGTACACCCCAAAACCATTAAAAATATATTTTTATTTTTGAGGTGTTTCAAATAAATCCATGTTTATTTCTGGTTTATCAACAAAGCTGGTGAAACTATTCACTACAACTAATATAAATAATTAATTTGCAAGTGTTCTACTTAGTTGACAGACCAGAATTGTCTGTGTTCATAACTTTTAATTCTGAACAGTAAATAATAATTTGAATAAATTTACTTACAGCTTGCAAGTCTTCAACATTCAAACTCTGCTTCTCAATTCACTACTCATTCAACTGTATGTTATTATGCTGTACATAAATCACATGGCAATGATTTTTATAGCTGAATTCAGGTGCAATTTGTGACCCTTCTTTTTATCAAATGTCTTTTATTTTGAGTGATGGTGGATGCTGCCCTCCCCCTGCCCCACTTTTTCCTTAGCAAGGTAAATAAGAAGGATTAGGAAATGTAAAGTCCCCAATATTCTTTCTATTGTTCAAAATACTGTCTACAGTAGGACATTCAAAAACATGTATCTATCATCTTCACTGTTTTTCATTACTTTCTAATAACATGTTCAGTAGAGTAAAATGCACTGATTTTCACAGATTACTGATATCAATGTTTTCTTAACCAAGTAAAGTAGGTAGGAATATGATAGTTTATTTATTTGTTTACTTATTTATGTATTTAATGAGATTGAGGTGATTATGTTTTCATTTTCCATTATTCTTGTGTAGCTAAGGGCCTGACAGACTAATGTTTAATACTGCAGAATCTATCCCTTTACTGTCACACTATCATCCTTTACACGGGAATCACCTGGATTCTTTGCCTAATGCATTTGGGAAAAAAGCTACCTCTCTTTAGGTACATTTAAAAAGAAAGAACATCAATTCATGCCAAAGGAAATCATAAAAGTACATTATAGATTACACTGTAAAGTGAGACAATGTACTCAGGAAAAAGTAAACATGTTCTACACTCTCATGCTGTATGCTCACGATGTAAATTAAGAAATGTCCTTCACTCCGCATCATATGTCATTTTCTTTCTCTTTCTGAATTGTATTCTGCATATTCTATTAGAAAACTTTCTACCCATTCAGAACTCATTAATCTTTCATGCTTTACTCTGTTTAAACTTTTCAGAAATGCTATCTGATTTTAGTACCATTAAATGTAAGACTAACCTCTGTCTATATTGGAGGCAGGAAAGTTTAAAAGTTACTGAGTTAGCATGGATTTCTTCTTCGTAAGTTACAAATGTCTTAGTTATACACCCTCTTCTTACTACAAACCACTGTACCAAAGGGGCAATATGGAGAATGTCTTCCTGTATTACTGCTTAGCTCCACCTATGCTGTAGGAAGTATCTCACATCTATAGAGGGTAGCTCCAGTGAGAAAGAGAGTAGCATAGGTGTTCTGTTAGTTCCTTATCCAAGAACCCACTGGAAAAGTTGAATAGATGAGGTCATGCTGCTTTTTCATTTTCCACCTTTTTTTTATTTTGTAAGGCAGTTGTAGGCAAGTTCATCCTATCAGCAGAAAACAAAGTCTAGAATAATAAATCTTTACTGCTGGCACCCAAGAAATAACTTATTCAGACACTTTCATCAAGTCTTTCAAAAATTCTTTGTATACACGTGTCTTTTGATACTAAAAAGAAAACTTGAGTGGTAATGTCTTTATGAAATTATTTAGCTAAATTATCTAACATACATGCTTCCAATAATATGTTATTCTGCAAACATAAAAAATTCTGCAGAGTAATAGATACTATACTACAATAACATCTTTCTTGAATGTTGGGATGGGGGATTGGTTTATCTGAATTATAGGAGTTTAGAGAAAGAAAGAAAAAAAGAAAGAGAAAAAATCATACAGCAGTTCCTGGATCATGTCTAACTGTTCACTGATATTTCATAGTTTTTCTTCTTGGTTGTATTACAACATATCTAAACACAAAAGCTGTTGTTTTCTCTCTAGTAAACAACTCCATTTTCACATAGCTATCTTTCTAAATCACAGAAAATTAGTAGTCTTTTTAAGATATCAAAGGAAATAAAGTTTCAAGCATCATACATAGAAAAAAAATAGATAAAGAAATGCGAAGAATGTGTTAACTCAAGGGTATAGAATGGAGTGGGAAGCAAAATGCATCAGAGAAGACAAGAAACAAATAAAGGGGAAGGGTTTCAAAGTAACTCAGTAGAACACTTACTCTTTCTAACAGGATACTATCTCAGCTGACGAATATCAGAGTAAATTAATTACCTAAATATAGGAAAGAAAAAGCACAAGAAAATCTAAGATACCCAGGTTACTATATTAGTCTTACTGTCTATTTCTACCTATATTGTTGTCACAGAGGCCTGTGACACCTGTAAATTATAGGTTAATAATGTATGATATAATTATTCTTAGTTTTCCTTGAACTCAAATGTGTGTACTAAAATACTGTAAACAAAACAGCATATAAGTATTTCGTGAAGCTGTGATGACATAGCTAGATACAATATAAGTTTTTTCCATAAGGGGTTGAACAACGTGACTACCAAAGGGGTAAACAAAGACATGTAGTTGCACGCAGGATCACCCAAATTACAGAAGAAGGAACGAGGTAATCCCAAAGAACTGCAAGCAGGTAGGAGACCTTCCCAAATACACAGAAATGATGACTACCAAAATTGAGACAGATGTAAACAGTATTACGGACAGACCAGAATCCCTTTTTTGGAGTAGGTAAGGAGGATAAATATATCAAGCAGTAAGAAAAAATGTGGAGAAGAAAGAAGTCTACTTCAGTTGAGGGGAGCTCTCAAGCCTGATAATGTTAACCTCATTGACTAAGAGTAATCAGGAACTGTAGCCATCAGTACTAATTGTATGGCATGATTTCCATAGTATTGGACATCCACAGCTAATTTAGTATAAGCTTGTTAAGGACTAACAGTTTTGAATACATCATGAATATATAGTGATAATGAAGAACTAACCGTCAGCACAGAAGGGTGTTGTTAATGAATGCATTTAATAAAGTTTTGGTTTTATGAAACTTTACAAAACTGACTTAATATGTCTATCTTCTAGACACTCCCACCACAGCTGTCACTAATTCCCTGATATCTATGTTGTTATATATATATATATGCCTGTGAAAAGGCAGGTCGGAATATTGTAACCAAATGTATAGACCCATATGAATCTGTGCAATTTAAATCCACTTTATAAAGAGATAGGACTGAAACCTGGTAAAATATTTTAAATTCTTAGTTCCACTGAAATCAATGCTTATGCTAATGTTCACCCCACAGTCTTCTTAAAAAGACCTTATAGACTGTGCAGAGTCCCAGACATTTTTCTTTTGGTAATAGATAACATTTATTAGATACAAGGCACAGAATAAACTAATAAAACCCACAATATATGAAATAATTAAAATAATGGGTACTTTAAAGGTACATGTATTTACTTTATATGTCTAAATACAGATATCAGAATTTAATTCCCATCTGATCTGTTTGTAATTGTTACTTTGTGAAGCTGAAACTGGTAATTAAGAAAACTTTTTTAGTCTTTGAACTGCAACAATGACAGAAAAGAAAGTCAATTAGGCACTATGGGGCTTTCCCTGGGGGAAAAAAAATGCCAGAAGCCATCTGGCTTCAAGACAAAAGAAGGATCATAAGAGAACACAACAATGACAGAGGTTTCTTTTCAGAGGATAGTAAAGATGTGGGTTTTTTAATACTCCAGTTTTGCTCAAAATTAGTTTGCTGTTTGCCCTACTTGTCTTATTATTTGTATCAGATTTTTTTTTTTTCCTTCTAGGTCAAGATCTCTTGGGCATAAACATTGTCCATTAGAGTATCAGGAAATCATATCACATTTTTTGAAATTTATTTTAAAAGGACAGGCTTTTTAACCCACTGATGTGTTTGGTAGGCTGTTCCAGAACAAATTATTTTCTAATGACAGAAACTTTATCATTTCTGTCCATCACCAGTTAATACCACTATATGCTTTCATTGTCCTTTAGTGTAAATGATTCTTAACCTTCCCTAGTGTTGACAATCATTCAAAAAGAGCAATCATATCCCTTCTTGCTACTAAGGCCAAGTTTAGGATTGTTGTTGCTTGGATCATCTTCTTTTTCTTTAATTTATTCCATAACCACACAACACCATCCTCAGCACATAAAAGAAAGAAGCGTAAAGAAAATACAAACTTTGCTATTAGTTTAAGGATACTAAATGCAAGTCCTTGAAATCCTCATTTTAGTCACCAGTTCCTTTAATTTGTTGAAGTTTCTCTTTTGAAGTCTGGAACCTCCATTATGCACATTACTTTACTTAGCTTTCCTTTTAAGGTAAACAAAACAAATGTAATCTTTCAAGCCGAGGCTGTTTCCTATGACCATCTCTCATAATTATTATTAATGACAATGAGTCTAAAATGACATCACTGGCTGTTTTAAGATCAGCATCAGAAATGCTAAAAAAATATTTTTAGTTCTTTTGCTTTGTTGTTGTGCCTCCTATTCCCTTACACCAGCAAAAAACAGGGGTTTTCTTTAATTCACAGGAAGAGTCTGGCATAAAGTTATTAGGTATATCCTTCCTTAGATTCAGGAGATTTGGATAAACACTTCAAAAAGTGATCCTTCTAAAGCCCGTTTGTAACAACAGGTTACTTGGCATTCTTTCTCTCCCTTTTTTGTTTGTTTGGTTGGTTGATAGAGGGTTTTTTTTGTTGTTTATTTGCTTTAACAGCTTTCCTACTAAATGCAAGAAGACAGCATATAAAAAGCAAGCAACTGAGGTATATTAATACAAATCATGAAGTATTTAATATATTGTATGGGATTCAGTTCCAAAGGAAAAGAGATTATAGTTGACTATTGGGAGGTGTTTGTAATGCAAACAACTACAACTACCTGAAAGGCAGTTGTAGCAAGGTGGGGGTTGGTCTCTTCTCCCAAATAACAAACAGTGGAAAGAGAAAAAATGGCCTCAAGTTGCACCAGGGCAGGTTTAGGTTGGATATTAGGAAAAACTTCTTCACCGAAAGGGTAGTCAGGCACTGGAACAGGCTGCCCAGGGAGGTGGTTAAGTCCCCATTCCTGGTGGTTTTTAAAAGACGTGTAGATGTGGTTTTTAGGGACATGGTTTAGTGGTGGACTTGGCAGCGCAAGCTTAATGGTGGGACTTGATGATCTTAAAATTCTTTTCCAACATAGATGATTCTATGATTCTAAGATTCTATGCCCTGATAACTCATTACCCTCAAAGGAGATCAAGTTAGTAGAGCCTAGAAAGTGATTCAGCTCACACTAAAGTAGATACTCAGGGTATGAGTTACTACCTGAGCATATAGCTCTAGTTCCAGTTGTGATGCCTTATGGTAATCCATGCCATGGATGACAGCTTACTTTAAGTCCAGTGTCATATGTGTTGTCCCATAAAGATGTCTTGGATAATCAAGTGGCAGTAGGAACTTATGTTGAAGCAATTGACTCTTTTATGTCAGGTCATGTAAATCACTGTAGACTGGCTCGACTGTGCCAACTAGACTGAAGTATGACATGCAACTCACGTCTATGTAGATGTGCACATCTGTGTGTAGGCATCTAATATTTGGTGTTTGGAGCTAAATATTGTCTTAGTCAACTAAGATGGTCTTTGGTTCCTCTGTGGAGAAAGCTATGAATCCCTCATGCATCCTCTCATTTTTTATTAATAAGCTGTAGTATTTACCTTTGTGAGATAATTGGGAAAAAATGTTAAACCTCCTTCTCAGTAATTAAATATTTTGAATCATCATAGCTTCTAGCCTTTCAAAAATATTTATTTTTAACATAAATAAACTTAGAAGTTTTGCTATTCTTAAACACATGAGAATATAATTCCTCTGCTGCTCCTCCCCTGATTCTACTGAGTTCTCAAATTTTTGAATAAATTAATTAGATAAAATGGGTTTTGGGTTTAGAGTGGATATTGTATATTCCCTTGTTCTGTGAATCTGAATAAAAGTGAAGGTCTCTTTCCCTCTAGTTCTACATTAAGATTAATAGTAGAAAAGCTTTTCTTACAGAGAGTTTCTCTATGCCCTTAACCAACCCCTCAACTCTGTAGTGATTGAAGAAAAAATACTTTTCTTCAAAACATATTCTGTAAAAATCTATGGTAAGATAAGACTGCTTTTGGTAAAATAGTAATAATGAAAATCCAGACTAAATACACTGGAGATCTTGTGACCAAACAAAATTTAAAATTCAGATATATTGAAAGAACTTGGTACGTAAAGACAATTGTTTCACATGTTCAAGGTGTGAGTGACAGGAGAACTTTTCTCTGGCACCCTAATGCCCACTGAATTTTGAATATACCATTATTATTGCTACAATCTTTTCTGAAGGGGCAAAAAAGGCAAAATTACATAGGAGTGAAGGAGATGGGGGAAAGGAAGAAAACTGGAAAGAAAAAAGAAATTGGAAGAAAAAGTCCTGTGCTCTATGTTACTCTTTAATTGGAACTATAGTTATCTTTAAGTCTCTTAGCCAAAAAACTTTACATTCCTAAGGGCTGTAAGAGGTAAAATCAAGGCCATAATTTCTATGACACTTTTGTCCAATGTCTTTCCCCTCTTTTTCTGTTTTTCTGGTTAGCTGTTATTCAGAGCTTCTGTATTTCTCCTACCAAAGACAATAATCCTTCCAGTTCTCTTTCCCATACATTTTGAAATCCAGCTAATCACTTCATATCCAAACATGGTTGACACAAGCATTTCTTCTCACAAGACTCCCTATCTTCATTTCTCCTACCTCCATAACCACTTCTTTTCATCTTCTCCTTTTATTTCTCCTGTTGTTATTGGAATTTCAGTTTTAACTAAAATTTGTTCCCCAAACTGACCATCACAAATAGCCATTCCTGGCCCAGTAGTTTTTAAAACTTCAGTGAACAGAAAAGTAGAATCTATTGAAGAGGAGAGGAGAGGAGAGGAGAGGAGACGAGAGGAGAGGAGAGGAGAGGTATCATGCATATCTCTTCTTTTGCAGTTTTTATATCACTTGTAAAAACTTCTTTCACATATTCTGTATGGTGTATACATTTCACAGAAGACAAAAATGGAGAGCATGAAAAAGAAGTGCACTTGCTGATTTTTGCTTTTAAAAAACAGGCCAGTTTTCTCCTGTACACAGAAAAAGGGATCCACTGGCTAAAGGGAAGATGTCTTGTGCATGTCAGTATTTAATATGTCTTATTGTTCTTAGTAGAATAATTTTTATAAAGCGTAAAATGATTGTCCTAGGCTTATCAATAAATGGAGTAATTTATTCTGGTTTTATAATCCAAAAGTCTACTACTCCCCAGCTTTGCAAGTTTCCCTTCTGATAAAACCACTATCTTTAGTATAGTCCTTTCCAACTCTGATAAAAAGTGTTATTACAGTATTTTACAGTATTTTGTGAGATATGATCCTTAATTCTAATTCTATTCTACTCTCAGCCTTATCAGACAGAGAAAACTGGTAATTAGAAAGGCAAAGGTCAGAGATAGGCATGCTCACGGTCTTAATTTGGAAGTTTCTTTATAGTCTTTCAGAAATGACAGTATCAGTGAAACAACAGAAAGCTGTGTTCCATCTTACAGAGTGACCAGATAAGTAACCAGAAAAAATAAGTGAATTTATAGCAGGTATACGCTACCAAAACAATATATGCAATTCGGCTCCAGATTATAGACACATGCATGGAATTGTTTTCTAACAACTGAACAGCTACTGGAGCATATATTCAGTTGCATACACGGAGACATAAAATGTCATTTGAGATTCCATAGGGTATCTGAGATGTCTACATGGGGCTAGAAATATGACATGTTTCATGACAATAGGACCTATAGAAAGTTTTGAGTATCTAGAGGAGCAGCTGCAGGCTGTGAGAGATTCTCTATGACAACCTGATTACCCTTGGATGCCATGTTTAGGCAATGAAACTGAGGTCCATGTGTCTATTTCAGGTGACATAGATTTCTGTACTGACTACAAATCCACTGACTACAGTGACACCTTGGATACTTATTCTTAATGTAGATGCTTGCATGAAGACAACTGCATGTGTGTGTTAAAAATCTGAAGCTCAATCACATTCATAAAGTCAATTAATTTCACCTAATTTTAACTGAGAACTAGGTATATAACCTACAGTAGAGGTTTAGGGCTCTATTTACGTACCTAGACATATACATCTAATATCATTGGAGAGGCTGCAATGTAGCTTAGATATCCAGAGGGGACCAGAAGATATAAAATTGTGAAAAAAATCACATTCTTCTGGAGTGGCAGTTGGATCTCAGTCAGAATACCCTAGCAAATCTCAGGTGACACTACATACTGAAATTTAGGCAATGGATCAAACTGTTAGATCTCCTTCATGATGAATCTGCTGTGATAGTCACCTCTAGAAGGTGATGTATGCATTCCCAAAATAATTACTAACAAATCAAGAATGTAATTAATTCCATCTTAGATAATGTCTTGAAAATAAAGAAAGCAAATGGTGTTTCAGAAGTACCATTGACTACAGAGAGAGAGAACCTAGGATATTGATGATTGCTGCTTACTCAAAGGCTACAGTTTGGTGAAGTAGAACCCACTTTCAAGTTTTGAGAAATGAATGCACAAGCTCTACTCAGTAGCATATGCAAGGTGTAAAATAATAAGGTGGAATCCTATAGGCTGCACAGTCACTCATTCTGTCTGTCTCTCTTCTGTGAAGTGAACCAGGTGAGGACCAGCCATGACTGGAAGAACACTCAACTTCTATCATGTCTTTCAGTTGGATATATGCACATAAAAGGTAAAAAGAAAGGGTAAAAAGGAAAAGTAGAGAAGAACAGATGGTCTGATAAATGCAAAAGTTTTGGTGATACTACCTAGGTAGTTAATTACAGATCAAAGGATTTCTGAATTCTTGCAAACACTCTTGGAGTTTTTGCTTATTTGTGATGTTTAAAAACCTGGAATATTAAAAGAGGAATTAAATTATCCTTTATGAATGTATTTCTACAAAATGTTAAGAAGTTAACATCTCATTTATTACACTTGCTGTAAACATTATACAGATGACTGATACCATTGACCTCAAAATGAAATTTAAACAATGTCACTTCATGGTGAATGCACTTTTAGTTACTAAGTATGCTGTATTTATTTTTGTGTTGAATAATCCTATCCAACAAATAGGCTTAGTGCAAAAAATAAATTCGTAAAGGATATATATTACTTTCTGAGTTGTGGCTTTCAGAAAAGTTTTCATTTGCTTTTAAATAAAGTTTTAAGGAGTTTCAGCATTTCAAATATCATGTTTCTGTAGTGAATCATCATTTGGACGAGATTCATTTCTCTTCATGATTGCCATCTAGAATGTAGGTGTCTAACTTGAACTATTTATTAGGGGATTTTTCTATATTCTCTAACTCCTTGGTGATTTTCAAGGTAGTTACCATGTTCTCAGTCAGCTGTGAATTACACCTTGGGGATGTGTCATGTCTTGTTAAACCATGCATAAATGAAGCTTTCACCCCCAATCCCCACCACCAAAGAAAGGCTCTTTTGAGGAATTCTAAGTCTAGTGTTGGTCATAATGAGACAGACTGGAAACATGAAGGGGAAAAAATATGGGAAGAAAGACTGCAGAATAGACTACATTACTGTATTTTTACCATTTTTTTAAAATCTATTCACATCCATTGTGGGGAAAATATTCCTTTAAATATTTAATCCTTAGGACAGCCACAATCACAGTATAGCCAGTGCAAGAATTTGGGCTCTAGTATAAACCTATCTTCCTTCTGAGCAATTCCTATTAGCCATGCTTTACGCTAGTATTTATGAACTCTCAGCACATCGAGATACTAATCTGCTTGACAGTGCTAATAATCTGTTTTGTAAAATCTTGTGTGTCCTACTACCTGTTATCCAACAAATCCCTGTTGCCAGGAGGAATAATAGTGATACAAATTCAAAGACTATAACAGTAGAAGACTTTGTGATGATAATTTACTGTTATACCCTGTAGAACATAGATGATAAGATAAAATTAATTTCCACTTAAGGTCTCATGCTTTATGTAAATTGACACTTTTTTTAAAAAAAGCCAAAACAAACAAACATTTGTTCTCAATACATAGTGTGTAACAGTGGAGAAACTCGTCATTATACTTGATAACTGTGTCCAATGGTAATTTGCTCTTCCTGTGCTTTAGGATCTATGAAGGTTTCCCAGTTTTAGCTAGCTAATCAATGACAGTCTTCTTTGCTTTTATTAATTACTGTTTGACCTTTTTCCTTAGATTCTGTCCATATGATTTGTGCCATATTCATCTTTTGTCCACCTGGTTTATCAATCAGTCTGTTACACAATAATAAGTCCAGGGAGTTACAGTATTTTAAGTACGAATCAGTAGAATTTCTTTCATTAGCCTTCAGTTTAATCTCAGAAGAAAAAAGAATGTGTGGACAGGCTTTGTCATGTCATTACATTAAATGTACTTAAGGAACCACACATTCCATAACTAACAGCAACAAAAGGGAAAAATATGACCAATGTCATAATCAGATGTGCTTGACACTCTCATCTGCCTGAGCAAATACCTATTTGATAAAAAGCAATTTTGACTGCAAATATGGATCAATACTCAAAGTCATACTTCTAAATCGCAGATGACACTTCACTATTTACTGAAAAATACAACTCATCTAATTCCCAATCTTCATTAACAATTTTAGTTAAATTTTTCCTTTGTTTCATATACTGACATTATTTCCACCCATGTTGTAATGTTTGACTAGTTTTGACGGGTTTTTATTTTCGCATGTCATAATTACAATGTTTGTGTGTGGTACTCAGCTGGGAATTTGACTAGCTCAGGTTAAGAGATACAAAACGCAAAGCTGACAAAGGTTAATAACCATTTTTAGGTGCTTATGGAAAAGGTGACTGGTGAACATAGATGGAAACAAGGAGCTTAAAGGAGGGAAAAAAGCTTATGGACCCAAACTCACTTCATTGTTAGATCATTTGATTCTCCAAAAAAAGAGGAATCATAAAAAAATCCATTCAGCCATGCACTGATGTGTTGTAACAGAGGGCCAAAACCAATCCACAGATAACTAGGCACTTACAGTTGCAAAAATTAAAGACTTTTCTTAATGTCATAGCTTGGCTAGCACCTTCTTAAAAGAAGGGGGCGGGGGGGAAGTAGCCTTTTTGGATGGATACAGAGTAATTTCTTGCACAAATTCAGGGTGATGAGGAGAAACACCAACCAGTATCACCATTAGATCAAAAAATACAGGACTACAGGATACCCTGGTGGACCCTATATTTTGGGAAAAGAGATGCAAGGTACCAAGGCACCTGAATCCTTACCTAGCTGGGTGTCTGTGTAGGACAATAGATTTTGGTGTATTCTTTCTGTGTAAAAGGTAAGGATAGACTAGGTGTTTCATTCAAAGCCACAGTTAATTCAATATGATGCCCCCACAAAATTATTCATAAAGCATGCTTCTTTTTAATTAAAAGTCTTCTGTATTAGTGTAAGTTCCAAGTAGTTTATTATTGCTTCAATAATAATAGTGAGCATGCAAAGAAAAAGTATAAATTTGAAGTAACTCCTTAATAATGAAGAGCTTGTAGGGATGGTGTTTATTTCATCCCTCCACACAGAGATAATGGGAATGTAATTAAGGATTTACAGGTATTGTTATCCACTCTTACTTGCTGCTTGAAGAGGACATCCTTTAACACTCCTACATATTGTATCAGAGCATTAATCCATAGAATCATAGAATGGTTTGGGTTAGAAGGGACCTTAAAGATCATCTAGTTCCAACCCCCCTGCCATGGGCAGAGGCACCGTCCACTTTGAGGTTGCTCAAAGCCTCACCCAGCCTGACCTTGAACACTTCCAGGGAGGGGGCATCCACAACTTCTCCGGGCAACCTGTTCCAGTGCCTCACCACCCTCATGGTAAAGAATTTCTTCCTTATATCTAACTTAATCTACCCTCTTTCAGTTTAAAACCATTACCCCTTGTCCTATCATTACACGCTCTTGTAAAAAGTCCCTCTCCAGCTTTCTTGTAGTCCCCCTTCAGATACTGGAAGGCTGCTATAAGGTCTCTCCAGAGCCTTCTCTTCTCCAGGCTGAACAACCCCAACTCTCTCAGCCTCTCTTCTTAGGAGAGGTGCTCCAGCCCCCTGATCATCTTCATGGCCTTTCTCTGGACTTGCTCCAACAGATCCATGTCCTTCTTATGTTGGGGGCCCCAGAGCTGAAGGCAGTACTCCAGGTGGGTCCTCATGAGAGCAGAGCAGAGGGGGAGAATTACCTCTCTCAACCTGCTGGCCACATTTCTATTGATGCAGCCCAGGATACTGGGCAAAACCATTGATGACAATTTATTTCACAACTGACATAACTTGGAAATACCTAATGATATTTTTTACATAATTCCACAGGCAATTCCTGATCGCTTTCTTAAACTCCTTGAAATAAGTTTTAGCATAGGCTATTTTTTCTAATGCTATAGCTGAAATGAAACAGTTTCTGAAAAATGGGGACAATCATGTATAAAATCATTAGCCAATCTGAGAGAAAGTTATAATTTGTTACATCTAACCTAGAAAATGATAGAACATGAAATTTTATATGACTCTATATATGAACATTTTAATAAAAACACTAATTTCTCTCTCTCCTCCCTTCAGAAAAATGACTTGAGGAGGGAGCAAATTATTTTTTATTTCAGATAGATTTAGCTGAATATTTTTAGCCAAATTAAATAAGTGAATAGAAAAATTCTGTGTTTTCACTTGTTTAAAATAATACACTTTGACTGCCTCAAATGACATTTTGCTTGGAATCTAGGCTATTTCTAATAGGAGTAATAATCACCAAAAATATAGTTTCTTCGGGGAAGGGAGATATGGGAATGGTTTAATTATTTATTATCACATAACCTGAAATAATGTATTCCTTTACCTATTGGCAAGCAAACATCTATAAAATTTATTATTTGAACATTTATTATTTATATATAATTTGAGAGAAATAAGCTATTTTCATGAATAATTAATAATAAACAAAATATTATAAAACAATTTATAAAAAATTAAATAAAATATTAAAGAGACAAAATGAAATATTAAGAAAACAATTACACAACAAAGCTAATTTCTAACACCTTAACATCCAGAAATTTATGGAATAATAATCTTGTCCATGGTGAACATTATCTACTTGTCTTTGAGAGGTCAGTGCCCCATCCAATTCAGCATATCTGCACTGAGATCTACTGAATACTAAGTTGTCCTTTTGACATCCGCTTTCTCACAAAGATGTGCTATCAGAATTGAAATAGATAAGAAACTCATCGGTTAAGTATTGTTAAAAAAAAATCTCTTGAGAACCATCAATTCTGTATTTGACTTTCAGTTTCCGCATGACAAAAGTTTGTGGAATGCAATTCAGATATATTACTAGACTGTATTGATTGAATAGCATCAGCTTAAATGACGAAAACAACCGATCCCCTCACAAAGATTGTAGTACTGAATGCTTTGTTGTTAGAAACAACCTGGTGATAAAAATATGACAAAATAAAGTCCACAATGACATTTTCACATCCAATATATTTGGTTAATTTTTATGTAATCATGACAATAAATTATTGATGTTGTCATTACTAGATCTGGCTGTAATATAGAATTTTTTAAAGTATTTAGTCTGAATTTTTGCAATGTTATTTATATTATCTGTGGGTGACTATTACTGGGTTTTTTTTTTTCAAATGTACATTTCCGGGAAATAACTTACTTTCTGTGTAATTAAATAAATACTTACCCTGAAGTCATCTCATTTGCTGCATAGTTGCACCTCAAAGAATTACGCTCTGAGGTGGGGTGATTTGCCACCTTTTGCTGCGTTCACTAAAGTAGAAATGAAAGATGGCTAGGCTAATTTATTCACTAGGGAGAAACAGGCACTATTATGTATTTTTCTATTCCGATCAACAAATAAAATCAAGTAGTATAAAAAATGGTACTTAAACAGATATAATAGAAAAAATTACAGGAATGTATAACACACTCCTTTAAAAATAGAAAATTTTGGTGTTTGGTTTGATTCAAGTAACCATTTGTTTCCCCCCAAAGTATTTTTGGGTATTCCTTGCTGTCCTGGTATTAGATTGTGATTTGCAGTGGCATGCAGTGTCCAAGATTTATTTTTGGTTTTGGCTTCATGCTGTGATGATCCATTAAAGACAGGTTATCTTGATAAGGATGTTGTATCATTCTAAGATTATTTCAGATATTCTAAACAATATTAAAATAATAAAGATAAAAAAGTAATATTTAAAGTTTTAATTCTGAATTCAACAAAAAAAATATTAATTTTATGAAGCTTTTCTTTTTTTTTTTTCATAAGATGAACCAAAACAGCCAAATGGCTATATAATTTTTCGGCACTACGTCACTTAATTAACTTCATATTGAAATACAGTGTTATACTGATTTCTTGATTATAAAATTTTTACTGTTTTCTAATTTTAGGAATAATGAGTGAGATGATTAAAACAAAATTTATAAAATTATATATGCCAAAGTCATAATTCTGATCTGAATTCTCTCAGTGCCAGGAGGCACACAAGGCGCGAACATCGTTCTTCCACTTCGATCGGTCTGCAGCTGCGTGCCGTGCCGCTTCCCAAGAGTTCCAGCCTGCACCATTCCTCTCAACCTCCACCATCCGACGCCAGGTCGTTTTTGGGCGACCCCGCTTTCTTCTTCCCTCTGGAGTCCACCCAAGGGCCACAGCACAGTCTTCTGTCGGTTTTTTCCTCAGGACATGACCGATCCAGTTCCATCTCCTCCCCCTCACTTCGTTACTGATTTTCTTCCATTGAAAGTTGATGCTCGTTGTTTCTGCAACTTTTTTTTTTTTCTTTTCTTTTTTTTCTTTTTTTTCTTTTTTTTCCGGGAGGAGGTAGTTGGCCTCCTGCCCAACCCCCATGACTTGGAGGGCCAGTGGTTTTTCTGTCAGGGTGGCCTTCCCTTAGGCTGCGTTGGTTCGTGGCACCTTCTTCACTTTTATCTGGTGCACCCTCCAGAGAGGGATCCCCTATCCACCACCCAGGGGACGCGCCTTCTAGCCGTGCAGCCCCAGCCGAAGGAAAGTCATAATTACCGAAAATGTTTTTCCAGTACAGGAAAAATGTTAGTAAGGAGAAAAGTAATCCATTGAGAGTTATATGTAGCTTTGCATTTGCTGCAAGTACTGTTTGAAATGTTAGCTGTCTTCAGCTGTCTTACTCATAACTCAAACATTTTGTTCTCGCATCTACCAATTACACAAGTGGAAAATTTTTCCAAATTCTAACATTTGGAGACAGAAAAAAATATGGCTGTAAATGCTTAAGAATGCAACACACTAAATGTAATTACATTTGAAAATATTTAGGAAGACGTGGAGGAGGAAAATTAGTTCTAAGGCAACGGTCCCGATCCAATGTCAGGGGAGGTTTCAATACCATCCCAAGGACGAGATTAAGACGCAAATGAGGTCAAATGCCGTACAACCTTTTGACTTTATTTTGGTGAACAAAGGGGTGAGGACCGGGTAGGGAGACAGAAGGAAAAAGAGAGAGAGAGAAAAAAAAAAAAGGAGCAGAAGAGTGGGCGAGAGGAAAAAGAGAGAAGGAACGTGCTCCAGCAGGTGAGAAAAGAGCCATGTAGGGGAACTAGCTACCACCACTCTGAGTCCGGCGTTATCCCGTTGATCAAAGGTCCAGCCGGTCCAGCCTCTGTGTCCACAGGAGCAGCTTCCAAAGAGTGCGCGGGGTAGGAGGAGAAGAAAAAGAGGGCCTCAAAAGGCGCACGCAGTCCTTTTATAAGGCCATGCACATGCGCACAACGGGTCTGCATACGTGCAGTTTGCGCTTCTGCTTTTCGCGCCCTGGTCTCTGCGCAGGTGTACGTGCAGTTCATGGCCCCGCCTTTCGCGCCCTGGTCTGCGCAGGCGTCTTGTGGTGGTTTCGTCAGGGGCTGGATGTCGAAGCCAGAAGGTGGCGGTAGAACGGCAACGTCGAGACAATTCTGGTTCCATAACAGTCCTCGACAGCAACACTGAAGAAAATGTGGAGTAATAGCAAAACTGTTTTCCTAATAGTAAATATTGCATATAACTAACCCACTTTCAAAAGGATATACTATGTATGGATAAACATCAATAGTGAAATCTATATATCCGAATTTAGTAATGTAAAACATTAAAGCCCTTGCTCTAAAACTTATCTAGGTTCTCTATATATTCAGTGGAGGTAAAGTTACCTTAAGAATGAGTCATATGAACTGACTTGCAGTTAGCTTACCATCTACCGATATCTACATTTTTCTTATGTATTAGGAGGGATCCTTGCTGTTCAGATGTCTAACTTTTTAAGTTCACCAAATTTATCAATGCTCCATCAAAACAAAAAAAAATGAAAATGAAACAAAATAAAACAAAGAACAACAAAGAAAGTTTACATTTTAAGTGCACAAAATTTGATCTGTTAGGGTGAAATATTTTCTATCAAGATTAATATGGAACAAAATGTTCAACGTCATGACAGCTGAATGCTTACTGTCCCTCAATTTTCTTGCCTCTTCATTGTGGGTTATTTCACTAAATTTCTAATTTAACTATACAAAACATTGGGCTTAGACTCTGATAGCAAACATTTCAGGTTTTCAGGTTCAAAAGAATAACAAGATTTCAGCAGGCTCCTCTTAACAATGATCCTGATTATATTTTACCTAAATCTCCACTCAGCATTCACTACCACACCCATATCTAGATATTTCTACACACAGATTTTCCATATCTGTGTTTTCTGTCATTCATCTTCATCTTC
Source organism: Platalea leucorodia (assembly GCF_965183815.1). Taxonomy (NCBI): domain Eukaryota; kingdom Metazoa; phylum Chordata; class Aves; order Pelecaniformes; family Threskiornithidae; genus Platalea; species Platalea leucorodia. The sequence continues at coordinate 49,313,862 of NC_138824.1, forward strand.
TCAGCTTCTTACTTACTTTCTCTATAAAACTACTTGCTTCTTTTCAATTCACGTTCTGCTTCATCTTTGACACCTTGTTGTCACCTTCTCACTAGAAAATTCTTCCAGTATTGACCAGCTCCTACATTGTTATTATTCTGGGAGGAGGTCTTGAACTTATGGTTTAAGGTACATGGTAATTTATGGAAATGATGCTAAAGTATTTAAAAGTGTTGAAGATATACCTTCTAATCACACTCCTCTAGTACCCTCTTATTTATTTTTTTAACATATTTCTTGCCTTTACAGATCAGAACTACTTCTACTTCACTGGATATCACTGAATTTAATTATTTTGTTGCTATCATTTGTTTACTGTATAATAAAAGCATTATGATACTCCCCTACTTCTGATTTTACTCATGGTCTCCTATCTGTCTGCTTTAAATAATAATGCAACAGAACTTGATCATTATCAGCCATTGAGAAAAATTCAGACAGAAATGAATGTGGGCTACAAATAAAAAGTCTAAATTCAGCCATCCTGAATTTAGGCATCTCATCTCTTTATGTAGGCTCCAGCTATAGGCAATACAGAAAGATGAACAACTTCATGGAATGTTAATTTCCCTGCTGCCATTTCCTGGATTTTCTGGAGTGCCCCATCCCTCTCATCACCCCAGGTAATTGTTTACTGTGTTTCCTTTTTAAGATCAATATTTTTAATCCTCAGCAATATGTTTACTTCTTAACTTTCTCTCATTTTGGAGCAATAAATAGCCTGAATTTCTTTGCTTTGACCTTGTAAATATGTATAGGTACTGTGTACATATAGTTTACAGAATATAAACCAAAAAATGAATACTGAAAGAAAGGTTTTTTTTTTTCCCCCTTGCAGATCTTTGGATTTCAATTAGATTAATTACCTGAATCTCTAAACCATCATCTGATGAGATCCAGATCGCTCTGCCAACATAAAGAAATAATATTTCTTTAACTGAATTAATACATTATTGTCTGTTTTGAAAAGAGTTACACCCCCATCTCATAGATGATTGTGATTTGGCAACACTTTCTGGCTTCCCAGCACTGCTTGGCAACTTCTTACTATTCATATGAATACTAATTGTACAGTAGAAATCACTTAAATTTCTTGAGGTTTCCAGTTTCCAGCTAGCTCCAACAACTGGAAGTAAGGGAAGGCAAAAATAACACAAGACAGGTACCAAGCAAAGGGAATCATACTGTAATCTCATCTTCTCATTAATTAAGAAGTGTTTGACTGAAAGGTTGGTCTCAGCACATGGGGATCAGCTGAAGGGTCAGTAACATGATGAAGCAGAGTATAGGGAAGAATCCTTCAGTCACTCACCACAAGTAATGAAATGCTATTCCATTTCTCTTGACATAGATCAGCAATTAAATTAATTAATAAATCATAAGGCAAAATATAACACTCTACCAGTAGCATATAATGTAAACAAGATTGAACCCAGTGAGAAGGATCAAAAGTCTTTGCAACTGAATATTAAATTTTAAGATATGCTCGTTTCCAGGTTAGACTAAGATAAAGAACATAAAATCATATCAGCTGTGAAAAGTGATATTTGCTTCTTTTACATGCTTATTATCATTAAGCAGCTGCTATATTAACCACATAACAGCATAACTAAAAGGTAAATAGGCATGTAAGTTCAATGTTTTTAACATTTCTACGGATAGTCTGTGGAATGCAATACCACATACAAAAATTACTAACAACACAGGAAAAAGGTTTTAGACATTGAGGAAAGACCATATAGTCATAAGAACTCTATAAGAATACTTCTTTATGAGAATTACTTGTGTTGACATTAAGTTATACGGATATTGTAGTGATTCCCTCTGGAAGACCAGCTGTGTTGTGCTATGCATATCCCTTGTCCGCAGGATAAGACAGCCAGTCATAATGAGAAGATGTATAGGCAGCTTCCATTTGGAATCGGCAATTATACCTGTGTGTCCTTGTCTTTCTCTAAAAGTGCAACAAATTCTCCTGTGAACTAAAAATGATGAATAGAACTGTTTTCTTCAAAGAAAATCCTGTAAGTGCTCAAAAGACCAAAATGTCAGGTAAGCTTTCTATGGAGGTATCTGCACAGCATGATGCATTCTGGCTGAAGTCCCAATCAATGCTGCAAAACTCAGGTTTCCCAGCATCTGAATGGATGTAGTATTATCTATATTATTCTCTTTTTCCTTATAGTGTTAGCTCTAATAAATTGCATTTAAAGTGATACTTTATGGAGTCTAAATGTCTTTCTTACTGGGATCATAACAAACCAGCACCTCCTTGTGAAAATCTGATTTGTATGTTTGTATATAGTATATATACTGTGTACCAAATAATATGACAAATGCCATATACTATATACTACGTGTGTGTGTGTGTTTTCTGAGGAAAGAACCTTTAAAAACATCAGTTGCAATTCTGTGTACATGTATTAAGCATATATTAGAAAATATGTATTAGGCTGCACTGACATTTTTGTCCATTGAAAAAATTAAATTCTGAATATATAGATCAAAAAAAAAATGTAGCATATCTCTGAAATGTTCTGTGTCAAGTGAAGTTTGTGATTATGAACTCTCTTATTGTTTAAAAAACTACTTGGTTAAACCATATTTTTTTAAAATAGAACACACCTTCCCTTTTGGAAAAATGAGATAAGCATTATGACTGAAACCACTGTGGTGCATGATGATGATAAATTGCATTTGGTCTATATAGGAGGATGCAAACATGAGGCAGACATATAATATCCCAGATCAGTACAGCTGTGTCATACCAAATTGTTTTCTTTTCTTTTTTTGTTATTTTCTCTTCAAGTTGGAACCTGACCTTTTGTTAGACAATAAATAAATATATAAAAACTTACAAGAAAAAATATTTTATCCTTCACAAAGTACCTTCAAACCTTCAATTAGTCAGACGTGATGTGTATAATATTGTTGATACTGCAACCTCTATAAACTGGATTTCACTGTAAATGTGTAGGGGAGAAAAATATGCAAACCAAGATATCAAGATCCTAGAAAAAAATGGGAACATCTCACCTTTGTCTTTATGAAAAGAGTACAAAAAAACCCAAACTTGTGAAACAATAAGTTTCAGTATACTTATGAACAGTTTATCACCACTGCATATTTTTTAGAAAGAGTGAAACTGAGTCACAGTGGTGCCATCTATGCTTTTGCAGCATTTCTGGCAACATTTCATTTGCATTGTTTAGTACTCCAGCTGGCACTGTATGGGATGAAACCTCAAGTGCATGCAGATCTTGCAGTAACTTTTGTTTAACATACAAACACAATCTGAGTGATCTGCAGTACATAGATGTCCATGGCTGCAGTTCTGTAATACTGGACATATTCAACAATTTTACAGATGATGCAGCTGCTGTCAGCAGATACAATTATGAATCTCATTCAGCAGCAGCTCTAACCTGTCAGCCAGAAGGGATTATATAGATCAAAGAGATGTTCTGCATGCTTATTTTCATACAAAGCAAAAACTGCTGGGGCAAAAAATTTGAACTGGTCAATTGGCAATAGCGTCTCAAAGATCATCAGGTTTTTACCTCTTTTCCTTTCCCAGAATAATGGAGTTTCCTGCTTCCTTTCTTATACATTCCCAGACTTAGGTGTTATAATATTTCACAGCTTATTAACACAATGAAATTAATGTGTATGATGAGACATGACACGTGAAAATAGCAAGCACAATGCCAGAGGGGCTTTACTGAAAAAGGCTGTGGGATAGTGTCGTGGTTTAACCCCAGCAGCAACTAAGCACCACAAGGTCACTCGCTCACTGCCCCCAGGTGGGATGGGGGAGAGAATCAGAAGAGTTAAAGTGAGAAAACTCATGGATTGAGATAAAGACAGTTTAATAGGTAAAGCAAAAGCCATGCACACAAGCAAAGCAAAACAAGGAATTCATTCACTACTTCCCAGGGGCAGGCAGGTGTTCAGCCATCCCCAGGAAAGCAGGGCTCCATCACGCGTAACGGTTACTGGGGAAGACAAACGCCATCACTCCAAACATCCCCCACTTCCTTCTTCTTTCCTCAGTTTTATATGCTGAACATGACGTCGTACGGTATGGAATAGCCCTTTGGCCAGTTGTGGTTAGCTGTCCTGGCTATGCTCCCTCCCAGCTTCTTGTGCACCTGGCAGAGCATGGGAAGCTGAAAAGTTTTTGACTAGTATAAACATTACTTAGCAACAACTAAAACATCAGTGTGTTATTAACATTATTCTTATCCTAAATCCAAAACACAGCACTATACCAGCTACTAGGAAGAAAATTGACTCTATCCCAGATGAAACCAGGACAGATAGGCATTATTCGAGCCTGCACAAGTTGTTCTGAAGGTGTCCTGAGGACTATAAGAGCAGTTATCAAAGACAGATCTAGAAGTTTCAGATAAGAATATAAACAGAGTGCTCTCGTTTGGGGTGTGAACTTGCATGGAGATGACCCAATAGTGCTGCAGAGACATACTCAGGGATCAGAAAGTGGGGATCAGAACCTACCTCATGTGATACATTTATCAATTTTTTTTTTTTTTTTTTAAAGAGAGGGGGAAAAATATTAATTACATTTCAGCTTATAGTAAACGCTAATCACAATATAAGTATGGGAAATCAATATTGCCCATAGTGTTCTGAAGAGCCCAGGGTGAAACAGTGTGTTTCTCCAGCAGTATTTCAAATTGAAATGGCTGCAGTTGGAGAAAAAGACAAGAACTAACACCCACTCTGGTCACTGATGAGGGTACGAAACTAGTGGTTTATTGCTCAAATCACATTTCACATTTATCTACATTTGATATGATTCAAATTATTAAAATGCAACAGAACTCATGCACTGAGGGAGAAAATATGCTCATGTGTTCATAATAAGTACATTTGTTTACAATTTATGAAACTGAAAAAAGACGGGGTTTCACTTCCACAAATAAAGAACATGGCCTAGCATGGGAAATTCCTGGATTAAAGAATTCGCGAAACAATATTATCCACTTATTATATTAAAATATATGTTGAAAATATTTATTACAATATTTGTATTAAAATTAATGAACAATCTAATTTTGTAACTTCTAAATTTTATTTTGTACAGTTTTTAATTACTGAGGTATGATGTGCTGAATACTACTCCAGATGTGACACTGTAATAGCATGTTTTTCAAGAATGGGCAGAAAATGACAAAGCCAGTCATTCCTGAGGAAGATCCTCCATTATTTCATCTCTATTACAGGGCAAATTAAAGGAACTGAAATGATTAATACTTAGTAATTTGCTTGATAATATATAATTACTTTTTAAAATAGGATTAACAAATAATATTCATATTACCAATCTTGATTCAGTGTGCCAAACACGCCTCTGACTCCTTGGTAATCCAATGAGGTATTCTTTACCTGGGACAAAAGCACTTAACTTTCCATTTAAGATGGCACAAATGCAGCCCTAAGTATCCTCGTCACAACATTTGTATTTTCATAGGTGCCTTTTGAAAAGCAGACAATAAAAAATTCAGAATTAATTACTCTGACAATGCAGAAAGGTGTGGCAGCTAAGATAAACATAGTGAGAGTTTATTTGCTTTCTAATCTCATTGTTTGGTAACTGAATGGCTCATTGCTCTGACAAAAAAAGATTACATCATAGATAAAGGATTTACTGCTTTTTGTTTCCTGGAACTGTGAGATGCTGCCAGGTGATCACCACGTCTGCCATTAGTGTCTTTCGACTAGCATATTGGGATGAATGACATGATTCTTTCCCTCTTCCTCATATTTATATTTTCGCTAATATATCTCACTCTGATTTTAAAGTAAAGGGTGGAAAGCCAAACCAGTAAAATAAAATGGAGAGCTAACCAGCTAATCAATCATTCAAACAAAGTAATTGAAGCCTCTTTAGAAGGCTTTGAATGTCGACTCAAACATTGTAGAAAAATTGGACCAATCTTCAGAGGCTTTTTCAGAAGGTTTAAGATCATATAGATCTCATTTTGTAAATTTGAAAAACAATATCAGCCAATTCCACTGTTGTTTGGTTGGTTTTGTTTGTTGTTGTTGGTTTTTTGTTTGTTTGTTTGTTTGTTTTTTAAATGTAAATACTTGTCTCAAGCTGTCCTTGCACTTCTGGCAGCTCAGCAGATGAAAAATGATGTGTTTGGGTCCTTGTCTGTTTCTCTTTCCACCAGATTGAAACTGGCCTAATTATTTTTTGACTTCCTTTTTTTGTTGTTTTTTAACCGTAGGAAATATAAACCTTGATCATAACACAGGTGATAGCCTAAATCAGTGGTCTCCAAACTTTTTTGATCATCCACCCCATCAGTGAATAGTTTTTGAATGTACCCCCTCAATATATGTATATTTATTTATAAATGATACATGTACTATGTACTACTGAAGTTCTAATATTTTCTTTCTAAACCCCAAAGAATCTTGCTGTGCACCCTTCCCTGCACCCCAGTTTGGAGACCACTGGTCTAGATGGAAGTGGGGAAGAGAACAAAATTTCTTCTTCTGTGAATTTAGCTTGACGTTTTTTCCAGGACCAGGGGAAAAAAAAAAACAACAAAACCCCCAAACTTGCTAATGTTTTTGCAACAACTATGAATGTTTTATTTTACAATTTTATTATTTGCTTCTGCAAGAACCCCCTAAAATGCATTTCACATAATCAAGTCTTTCAGTTCTGAGTGAGAAGATGAGAAAGTCAACATAAACATCTCTGAAGACTTTCCCAATCAAAATAATATAATAGATGGCATCAATTTAATCTTGAAAAGACACATTTACTGTAGTCTCTCTATCACATTCCCATAGCAAGGGCTTCATTGACAAACATTATCTGTTCTGCAGAAAACACAGTCTTCATCTCTTCCATCTAGAAACATGATTGCTTTCCTTTCTTATACACAAAGCATTTAACATATTTCAGATCTTCAGGAAAGTAATTTTAAAGTTAAAATGATTTCCTGTATTGGCATCCTAGCTAATAATGTCAGTCTATACTTCTAAGATTATCAAGAATTCATTGGCGCATATAGTTGTGTCAGCTTCTGTTCCTCAAGCTCCTTGCAATTTCAATAGAAGAGATGACTATTGTTAACATCACTGTTCCTGTTTTGTAGGGTTATATTTATTTGATCAGGTAACCACATCTTCAATGTGTTTGGTTTTGGCCAGAACTATAGATCTAATAAGTAGGAGCGGAAAATGATCACTATACCATAAACAGCTAAAATAATGTCTTAGGTAAATAAAAAAAAAAAAAAAAAGAATATTTAGAAGATGAGGCTACAATTAGGAACCCATAATTGTTCATTAATTTCTATATGTCTCAAATCTTTGATATATTACATAAAAATTACAGCGGTTACCTCTCATATTTATTTAGTTAGCTAATCACCAGTCTGTTCTTTGTGAGATTACATGCAATTCAGAATCTCAAAATATTTTATAGATGTATTACTGTTAATGACTATTTTATCACAAACTTGGTTGATAACACATTAAGCTTCACAAAGTCCCTTTAGATTATCAAACAAAAGTCAAAATTAGTACTAAAATATTTTAGAATATCAGATACTTTGAAGGAGGTAATTGATAAACTGTTTTTAAATGTATTTGTCAACTATTAAACAAATGCATCTTAATCTAAGTAAATACTATCAAAAGATAAAAAAGAAATATCAGTTCAGCATATTTTAAAATAATTTTCTTTTGTATATTTTCCTGTATTTTTTTTTTAATTTTCCTCTTCATCTAAGCTCTCTGTCTGTAGGACTAATCAATATTGAGAACCTTTGTATCATAGTTATGTTCTTAAGAATGTACATGACCTTAAAATGTCCCACTGAATGATACTCTGTGTCTGCTTGAGAGTGCCTTTTACTTCAGTTTTCGCTCTACTTAAAGCATCCACTTTCAAATTTTTCCCTATGATTAAAAGTTTCTTTCTTGTTAAGCTCAAATTCAGCCAGGAATGAGAACACTATATCACCAGATTGTTGTTTTCATTAATATAAATACTAATTTAAGTATATATTATACATTTATAAATTTAAGTATAAATTAATACATTTATGAATTTATAAAACATATATTTTCATACATAATGCAATGTATTGTAATATAATGTTAAATAACAAGATAAATATAATGTAATATAATTAATATGAAGTAATATAAATTAGGATTTTGAGAATTGTAAGAGTATCACCACAATTCTGAGTCTTTTCCATTTTCCAAACAGCAGGTTGGAAATATATTCCCAGATAGTAATATATCTATAAGAGTGTAAGTTTGCATAAAAACTAAAACAATCTAACAAAGAAAAAAATAAGGATGTCCACAAGTTTTCTTTATTGTTTAAAATAATTTAAGGACAGAGTGTGGATGCAATCGGTGTGAGTAGTGCTTTATCTATAAGCATTACTACTTCTTACAGCATAAGATACTACTCTATTACTGAAGATGAGAGGACCAGGTTTCAAGGAACAGAAAGCTGATCACAGGAAAAAGGTAAGAAAGTTAACTGTAATGCTATGTTTTACAGAGTTTCTCTGAATTGCATTCTGTTGTTCTATAGGGAAAGAATGATATTAAAGCTTTATCAATGAACCAACAAATATGGGCAACAACCATGAAATCTTAAAGGCCATTATAAAGCATTTAATACTTAAAAAAAAAAAAAAAAAATCAGGGTGAAAGACTTTATGTACTCTTGCGCAAAGTAAGTAAATGTCATGTCAGTCTCTGAAGCAGAGAAAACATTTCTAGACTCTTTAAATGACTGTTTCTTGGAGTAACTGCTAACGGAATCAGAAGCTTCTGTTAGATGTTTTCTGACTACTGTGAGGGACCTGGTATAAAAATCTGCAACTATAAAACACCCACACTATACTAGTGGCCATAATGTACTCAAATTCCCTATTTTTGTCACTGAAAGAAAATCATACTGATTATTCACTGTAACATTTACCTTTAAAAAGAGAAAATATATAGAAATAAAAAAGTGATAAATAGAAAAGCACATGCAAAAGTATAAAATTCTTGCAGACTCAGTAGAGACTGTTACAGAGAATACATTAAAGATTCAGATTAAATGTATACTATGAGTTAGACAAAATCCTAAAATAAGAACTGGGGCCTTGGTGTTTAAATAGCAGAATGAAGATGTCTGTTAGAAATAAATGACATCCTTAAAGCGTAGGCATCATGTTCAAATTGGACCGTAGAGAAGAGCATATTATTTGGACATTAAATGTAATGCTTCAATTTGGACATTAAATGTAATGCTTCAAAAAGGCCGGCCAAAAAAGATTTAAAGGAAGAACTTCCTAAATGTAAAAACCCCACAATAAAACTCAACACAGCCAGTGAACACATCAAAGAATAGGTGTAGAAGAGCTGTGAGTCATGTATAAAATAATTGCTTGGAGAATTCAAGGCCATAAAAGAAAAAAAAAATGCATTATTGGCTTTGATGTTTATTGCAGGCAAATATAAACGAGTTTGTACCTGGAACCTATTATTAAGATGGGAAATATCTAATGATTGAATTCTCAAATGGGTTTTAGTAGGAGGGGGGTTAGAATCAATAAAATATCAAAGAATCAGGACAAGATTATATTTAACACCAAAAAATTAAAAAAATTAAATATGAAACTGTTAAAGCTACCTATAACATATAGCTTCTTGCTTAAATCCATTCTGGTGACAGAAGCAGCTTAGAAAATAGGGCAAAAATCTTTACACTGACCTTTGGAACTACAGACCTGTAAATGTGAGTTTCATAACAGATAAACAGAAATAACAGAAGTGAAGAAGAGAATAAATAGACACATAGGTTAATATAAATTTGGGATATACATTTTATAGTAGATATTCATGCTTCTGAAATGCGTTCAAGTATTTGAAGCATTTGGATAGGCAGTCTATAAAATACACTTTGCTTTTCAAATGTCTACTGATAAACTCCACCACAAAAGACTTTAAAAAATACTTCACCATTGTCTAGTAAAGGTACCAAGCTCTTCTATAAAGTGAGTACTATTGTAACTTAATAATGGGTTAGGAGATAGAAAACAAAAAGATAGAATGCTGTTCTTCATAATGAGGGAAGCTTTGAATTTCTTGAGGGAAGAAGGCATAATGAGGTCATAAAATTTAAAAATTCTGGATAATACAACCCAAATGTAAACCTGAAAACTTTTAGAAGAATGGTACAATTCTAAGTCATTCTGAAATAAAACATCAGACGAAATTTATTTTCAAAGGGAGAAAAAAACTACTTTAGAAGCCCGAAGTCCTAAATCAGACTTACAAGTTATTGCAGTACTGCGTGTGCTCTTCACTGTATCTTATAATAAAGCCAGAACAGTAAAAACTGCAAGGAAGAGTAACAAGAATTATTGAAAACATGGAATGGTTTACTGATCACACACTGATTACAATCCTTCAACCTGGGAAAAAAATGCCTGAGGGACATATGATAGACATCTAAAAGACCTTGAAAGATGCTGAGAAGGAAGATTTATTATCTACAATTTCCCATCACAGAAAAATTGAAAAGTCTTAAGTGAAACTGTTAAGACGCATGTCTCTTTATGTTCTTTTGACTTTTTCTGTGTATTAGTTGAAGATTTTGACTGGTGGTTTTGACTGCAATTTCCTTTCTTCTGAAGCATGCCTACTGCTTTTGCAGGCCTTGCCTAATGTATAGTAAAAAGAATGTAGATGTCAGAGAATCCAAGGGGAATTTTTTCGTTAGTTTTTGGGGTGTGAGGAGGAGAGAAGGAAATTGCCTGCTTGTTGCTTTGCAAATAATTGTTAAGACACAGGTTGGAGAGAGAAGGAAGCTTTATAAGCATTGTGAGAGAAGTGACTGTAGCTCAGAGGATGGAAACTTGGTAATGGTTAGGAAGCAGAAGTTGGAGCATTGGACAGTCTCCAGGAAATGGCTGCCTGGGAACATGGATTAGTGGCTCCGGGAGGACAGAGGATTCCTTCCTGGCATCTTGTAGATCAGCCCTGTTGAGTATCCTGGAGACACCTTTCCATCATAGCTTTCATGATCCCCCTCCTTTCTTTCTCCTCTTCTCTCCAAAACAGTGGCTTAGCACTGAGGTGCCAGGGAAGTCCCTGTAGGATGGTATGTACTCTGCCTCTTGCTTGCAGCAATAGAAGCATGAGGTGGCAGGACAGTATATTTGCAGTCCCCTGTTCATTAAGGATACCTGTAGAAGAGGAAGAAAGAAACTTGTTAGTCCTTGAGTCTTTGTGAGGACACAATGCGCTGTTCTGTTACCAAAAGCCAGCCTCTTTTTCAGTAGTTTTCAGAGTTCCAGGGACAGGGGTTTTTTTGTTGGTTAGTGGGACGTGCACCAATGGGTAGTGGGTAGAACATAGCAGCAGCAGTCTGTAGTGTTTGTCTGTCAGTGTTTGAATCCACTTCATATTTTACTTTTGCCACCTGCATTAAGAAAATGCTCTGAATTTGTCTAATAAAGAGGTTCCACAAAGCACAAGGTATTCACCTACTGAGAACTCCACTGAGTAGGAAGTATCTACCTGTTTGTCTCCACCTCCATCTCCACCTCCATCATTACCTTTTTCTCTATTTCTGTTATCTCTATCACTACCTGTCTCTTACGTCTGTCTGTATTCTGTCTGCCAAACTCAGGAAGGGAGGTGGTTTCACATCTTAAATGCTGTCCTCCTAGACACCCTTTCTCTCTAAATCCAAAGTGATTCCACAGCCCATATGGGATCTCCAAACAGGAAAAAAGTCATAAGTGCCCCAAACATGAAGGTGCACACAACATTGGTGCCTTTCTTTTGCTTGGATATCACTTCAACATGCTGCAGGAACTCTGGATGGCAACTTTTGTGCCCAGCCTGCTAGACACTCTCTGGAGACATTTGTAGTGGTGCATACCACACAACAACTCAGAACATAATGTTTTAATTAGACACTGAAATGCACTTGGAGACCTTTGAGAATGGAAGTGTTGGTTAAATTGCTCCAAAAGGAATCCAGTTCATATCTGGCAAAACCACTCTGAGGACTGAACGAACAAACAATAAGTGGAAAGAATCAGGATACACTTCAAAACTTCATTGATACTTCAAACAAAATTACTAATGAAAACACAAACAGATAGGGTCATCCGTTCGTGTTCAACCAAGGACAAAGATAGTTCGAAGAAAGCAACTCATGGATCTGTTACATTTTGGCTACTTTCTAACAGAAAACAAACCTCTACTTTTAAATTAATAGAATCTTGCCTCTGAATCTACTCTTATCCACAGATTACCAGAGAATCCTGAAGACGGTCTGTATTGCTGATAACCTGTGAAGAGGTGGGTGTCCTTAAGCCCACTCTGTGCCTATTGTAATTAAAAATTTACCTGCAACCTGGGATGCTGTACGGATTGTTCCAAGAAAAAAACACTGTACTAAAGTCTCAGTGAAAACACTTTGTCTCTTGCACACCTTTAGAGAGTATGAGAACCCTACTTCATTGCTCCTTTGATCATGACTGTAGATACTCCCGAATGGAAGAGGGGTTTACTAAGATGTGAAAGCAATAAGAACAGCCGTAGATAATGCTTTTAGCTTCTTTTAAAAAAATCTTATATTGATAAGTCTATGCTGTCTGTGCTTACCCTTTTAATATGCTTTGAATTTTACACTCATCGGAACACCAAGGTGAAGCAACTCAATAGTGGGAGACTGTAAAATAGCAACCTAGCTACCCCAGTTTTCAGAAGTTTAAGGAAAACTAACATCTAGTGTATTGCATCAAATAATATCAGCAAGGGATGAAGCTGCTTACTAAGAGATATAAAATATTACTTTAATCAACCAATAATACCAGCAGACTAGTACCCCGAACACTGAGATAGTTTGCTACCGTATAAAATTTAATAACACAAAGCTTAGTTTGTATTTTATTTTCATATGGTTCATTATCTTTATTTCTGCATGAACAATTGTTCATTGGCAGAAAAAGAAATATTTTTTTGTCAGTTCTAAATGTGACTGATTATTAAAAAATATCCTAAACATTGGAAGTGGATCTCATACATGCCCTAACCAGTTTGCATCAAAACCAAAATTTCCCTATTATGCATACTTGTAAAAAATATCTTCCAGAAGGATGAGAAAATATGCCTGGCTTATTTCTGAATCAATTATTTTGTGAAAAACTATATGACACTTCCCACCCACCCCCCAAAAAAACCCCAAACCCCCTTACTCTCAAAAGGAGGAAAGAAAGGAAAAAACACAGAAGGGTATTTCTTTTTTAAAAACTATGTAAGTGGTTATTATAAAAGACACTACTGTTCCCACAGACTTTTCATGGTAAATTTAGGACTTTGTGGCAGTTAGTAAAAGTGAAAGCCCTGCAGGTAAGAATGGAAAGGGAAGGAATCTAATGTCAGAAGACCTTGGTGAAATTAATTTTGCCTAATTTTAGACAACTGCAACTGTAGATATCTACATTTGTCAAATGCAATCTAATCCCTGTATCAGTTTATATGAAAACATGTACAGATGATGAGTGGAAAACTAAAAAGTTAAATGAAAAATTATGTATCTGTCCTGGTTTCAGCTGGGATAGAGTTAATTTTCGTCTTGGTAGCCGGTATGGGGCTGTGTTTTGGGGTTAGGATGAGAACAATGTCGATGATACACTGATGCTTTGGTTCTTGCTAAGCAGTGCTAAGCTGTTGCTAAATAGGTGCTAAGTGGCGCTCACACTGGTCAAGGACTTTTCAGCTTCCCATGCTCTGCCAGGTGCACAAGAAGCTGGGAGGGAGCACAGCCAGGACAGCTGACCCAGACTGGCCCAAGGGCTATTCCATACCATATGACGTCATGCTTAGTATATAAGCTGGGGGAAGAAGAAGAAGAAGGAAGGAAGGGGGGGACATTGGGTATGATGGTGTTTGTCTTCCCAAGTAACAGTTACGCGTGATGGAGCCCTGCTTTCCTGGGGATGGCTGAACACCTGCCTGCCCGTGGGAAGTAGTGAATGAATTCCTTGTTTTGCTTTGTTTGCGTGCACGGCTTTTGCTTTGCCTATTTAATTGTTCTATTTTATTTTACTTTAGTTATTAAACTGTTCTTATCTCAACCCACGAGTTTCTCCCTTTTACCCTTCTGATTCTCTCCCCCATCCCACTGGTAGGGGAGTGAGCGAGCGGCTGTGTGGTGTTTAGTTGCTGGCTGGGGTTAAACCACGACAGTATCCCATCGCATGGACAATTCTGTACCTCTTCCAGACAAGATGTCTATGGGAAAGTGGGTAATTTTAAAAAACTACATTGAAACTGAGCATTTGCTAAGAGGACAAACAAGTAATAGAAAGTTTCATGCAGTGAAGAAAAAAAATGAAGTGAAACCTGATATTTAAGCAAAATGGATTAAAAAGTGAAAACAAGCATCTGAAGTAAACCAATACATGGATGGAAAAAATAATTGGAAAAGGTAAAATAAAGCTATGCTTATTTAAAAAAACCAAACAGTAATTAGTTAAAAACACATGCTAATCAAAGTGGTATTCAATAGAAACTTTGCCAGAAGAAAATAAACATAAAATTCCTAGTCAGATTTCTGCTTGATAGCATTAAAAGTAGGAGAATAGATGGGACATATATGCTAAGGAAAGCACTGCCCCTACGTCCAGCCTTTGAGCATGAATGTAGTTAATGAATGGCTATCAGTAGAAGCAGGTAATGTAAATACATTCAAAATTTGTTTAAGTAGATGTATATCAAATCTTCTGGATTCCATCACAGGCATGCATGCAAAAGAAGAAAAAAAAAAAAAGGATTTTCCTTCATCCCATAGATTGACCTTTTTTTGTTTTTTGTAATTGATGATATAATTTCATTATGAAATATTGGGAAAAAAAAAAAGGCTGAATGGGTTTGAGATACATTAAGAAATATTAGCAGAGTATGATAACCGTATAAAATAATTTATCACTGTGGGAAATAATTTATAACTTTAAACATAGACTACACAGAACAATGGCTAAGAAGAACAATTTTATATGAAATGTAAATGTAATAAAGGAATTAACTCACCAGAAAGGACAGTTTGAATCCACAGGACAGTTAAGACATTTTCTTCCCAGAATAATCTACAGAATGAATTAGGGGTTTATAGGGTAATGAATTGCTAGGCAATGCTGAAAAACAAAATAAAATAACATTCAGACATGTGCATGCAACTGTTTTTTTAACTGAAATTTAAAGATTTAAATGTCATGTAAAACAAAGGGTAATATTGGGCCAATGTCAAGAAAATAAGCATAACAGGTGACATATTACTGTGCCATAAAGCAAATGAATCTTAGGAAGTAAAGGATGAGGAAGGGTTATAATGATGGAAGCTATAATTGGGAAGATGTATTTAAATATTATGTATATATCTATATCTATACATATATGTATATGTACATGCTTATGTATATGCTTATGCTTATGTTTATGTATCTTGTATGTATGCAAAAACAAACATCTTTGCAGAAAAATCTAGTGAGTTATAGACTAGTGGATACAAAAGTATACTTGAAAGAAATTTTTCACTTTGTTACTGTATGTATACACAGGTGACAGGAAAAAGCTATTAAGATCAAAATCTAATAATTTAAACATTTTAAATAAATTGCAGTTATAACAGAATTAGGTTTGTCATCACATACAGGGTTTTTTATTTCCAAAATCAGCAGATACTAATAAAATAAATAAATAAATAAAAATATTATTGGTCTCTGTCTTTGTAAAGAAAAAGGTATGATACAAATTCTGGAAATAGTCATGACTTTTCCTGGAAAATAAGAATAACTACAAATAGGGAAATTATGGTTAGTCTGTGACAAATGTTCAGAATACTAAGATGAAAAACTAAACCTAACAGGAAATCCAAAGAAGATAAATTCCTCCGAGATTACTTTAAAAAAAAACAAAACAAAGCACCAGAAAAAAAATCCTAATTCCTTCTGACTCAACAATACTTTGATTAAGAAATAGAAATATATGTTTGTTCAGAATGCTGTTTCTTCCAGGGGTATTTAATGAACATGGGGCAGTATGCCTGTGGGTCTAGGGACTTAGTACTAATTGTACAATATTCAGCTACAGAAAAATAATGCATCACAAAACCAAATGAAATGGAAAAGCGTACAAAACAAGAGCAAAATTCCAAATAAATTGTTTTGCATTAGGTATTCTCTGAATTGAATATGTAATTCATTTCTTTATGTCTCATTGGAAAATTTTATGTGCCTCACTAGAGGATATTAAAATGGGATTGCAGATATCCACACCTAAGAGACAGTCCTGAAAACAGCTATCAGAATGTATAGTCATTACCTAGCCTCAAAATCTTGATATTCTGCAGACACCTAGGGGTTTGATTTTTATGTTTCTCAGGCATTTAAACGTTCTTTTGCTTCACATACCAAACAGCAAAGAATTCTGGAAAAAGAGTCAAGCCTCAAATGTGTACAGAAATGAGACATTTCTTTAGGGACATTATGCACTTAATCTGGCAGGCATTCTCAGAACGTGCTTACCAAACAGAGCTTTAGACAAAATACTGCTGTATTTAAATGTAATTTCTTTTTATCTTCTTGTTGAGGAGTCAGAGTACTCATCTGAAAGTAGATAGAGGTTTGATTCCTACTTCTGCTTGAGTAGGAAATATTGGATCCCAGTATTTCCTTAGATCCAGCTGTCTTTTTGTACAGTGCACTGTGGAAATCCCAAACAAAAGTGCACAGTTCCCTTCATGCACTCTATTGGTAATTTAGAAACGTAAACTGTGATTTCATCTTTCAATTATATGAAAACTGCATAAAAAAAGTCCACTATGTTTATATCTGCAGCACCTCAGTCTTTGGACCCTTCCCTTTCCTTCCCAAAATTAATGCATGTAGTATTTTGTACTGTTTAATTTCATATAACTTTTCACATTGAGCCATTAAGTTTAAATTAGTTATCCAGATTCCCATTATACTTAAAGGGAGAAAAAAAGGTACATGAGGAAGGTAAATTATCTAATGCTTTAGGAAGGGCAAATTGCTACATGGTGATGCCTGTTTCCTTCCATAAATTATAAAAGTAACCTAGATGACTACTCAGACAGTAAATTACTATACCTTTTAAGGTAGCAAAATGAATCCTATCTCTTTTGTTCAAAAATGTATACTGGTGATAAGCATTTTGAAAATTTATCATTAATTGATATGTGAAATTGTTGCAATTTAACCCTGGCAGGCAGCTAAGCCCTACACAGCTGCTCGCTCACTCCTCCCAGGGTGGGATTAGGAAGAGAATTGGAAGGGTAAAAGTGAGAAAACTTGTGGGCTGAGATAAAGACAGTTTAACAGGTAAAGCAAAAGCACACACGTAAGCAAAGCAAAACAAGGAATTAATTCGCTACTTTCCATCGGCAGGCAGGTGTTCAGCCATCTCTAGGAAAGCAGGGCTCCATCACGCATAACGCTTACTTGGGAAGACAAAGGCCATAACTCAAAAAAAAAAAGAATATGAAGTTTTGGATTCTTAGCCAAATATTGCAAGGTTTTCAAGACTATAACTCTTTAAAAATACTAATTTGTCATGCTATTTCTGACAATTTTTTCTTATTGTTCACATACACTTTTTCTGGTGGATTGACCTTGTCTGGTTGCCAGATCCCCACCCAGCTGCTCTTTCACTCAACAGGACAGGGAGGAGAAAGTAAGAAGAAAAAGCTTGTGAGTAAAGATAGACGGAGATCACTTACCAGTTACTCTCCGGGATAAAACAGACTTGACTTGGAAAAGAATAATTTACTTTATTCCCAATTAAAATAAAGTTTCATGGTGAGAGACAAAGAAACTAAAGCAGCTTTCCTTACCCCCAATACTTTTTCCTGGGCTCAACTTTACTCCTTCATTCCCAATTCCTTTACCTCTAACTCCCTTGCCCTGAAAAACACAGAGAAGACAGGAATGGGGGGGTTGCTGTCAGATCATAACTATTCCTCTTTGCCACTCCTTCCTTCTCACACTTTTCGCCTGCTCCAGTGTAGGGTCCTTTCCATGGGCTGCAGTTCTGCAGGATAAACATGAAGAATAAGCTTCCATTGACTGTAGCTCCTGTCAGGAGAACTTGCTCCTTCATGGGCTCTCCACAGGCTGCAGCTTCCTTCAGGAAATACCCACCTGCTCCACCATGGTCTTCTCCATGGGCTTCAGGGGAATCTGTGCTCCAGCACCCGGAGCACCTCCTCCCCCTCCTTCTTCCCTGACGTTGGTGTTTACAGGGTTGCTTCTCACACGTTTTTTTATTTCATGCCTTACTGCTTGTGCAATGTTTTGCCCATTCCTAAATATGTTTTCTCAGCCACATATGTGGTTGAGGGACTCAGCTTTTCCCTGTAGTGGGTCTGTTGGAGCTGACTGGAACGGGATGTGTGCAGCACAGGGCAGCCCCGGCCTCTCCTCACAGTGGCCGCCCTGCAGCCCACTCAACCGACTACCAAAACCTTGCCACCTACACCCAATACAACTGTACTTCAGTGCACTTAAATAAGTAGATTAACTTTAAGAGGAAAGAGAGCAAGAGCAGAGGTTCAGTGTAAGTTAGTCATTCTGATCAGAGGAACTGTTTTCTCAGGGAGAGCTAATTTGCAATATGTAGAATAAATAACACCACAGACACAGCAGTATCTGATAGCTTACAGCTGTAGACAGTACTGTGAAAGATTGTAATTTCTGGTAAAGGACAGAATGAAGTTTCCAATCAGTACTTTTGCAATCTTTTTAATCCATTAAATAGAAGTGACAGAAGAAAAGCAGGATAAGGTTCCAAACAGCAGAAAAATCCCTTGCGATGGTGAAAACAACTTCCAAGTCACTTCCTTTACACAATGAAAATACTTTTGCTGGTTTAGAAGTTGTATAAAGTGGATGATGACTTTTTGAAGTTATTCATTTCTCTAAGTGGTACCTTACTCTCATATCCTCTGTAATAGCTGCTAATCAAAACAGTATGCAAAAGGCAACCATATAGGAAAGTAGCAGACATAGCAAATAACAAGCATAAGAATGTCTGATGGTATGAACAGGAAAACAGCAGAGTGACTGAAAACAGGCAGAAGAACAGATATGTACTAAATATACAAGTGGTAATGTGAAAATAGATGCTATGGTTTAGGATGGCTTGGAGTTTTGATCATCTGTCAAAAGCAGACTGAGAATGAGAAAGGAATGCTTCCATAATTTTCATAGAAAGCCAATATTTTCTTTGCAGCTTCACTGATATCTGAGATGGAAAAGGAAAGATTAGACTTAGTTTTTAAAAAATTCATAAAAAATAAGAATATTACCAGCCTGCTAGTAGAATATATTTCAAAATTCAATATATATATGATGATATCATTCCTTTAAAAATACTTTTAAAAACCTATGATGATCACTTTTGACGCAAGTATTTAACAGCATTTTCAAAACAGACCTTGATCCTCAAATAACTGATTTTGTTTTAAAAAACATTAATTTAAATAGCTTACATTAATTTAACATTTACTGTATTCAGTATTCATTTAGTATTTTAATTCATCACATCTATAACAGATAATAGTAAAATTTACTTTTCTTCTAAGTTCTTAGACCTCATTAGAATAGTAAGCAATAAGGGATAATATGAAATAGAGGGGTCAACAGCATTATTTTTCAGCAGAAACAAGAAAAAACAAGAATAAGAAATCTCATCAGCATAATTTCTTAGCATTAAAACACTACAAATGTATGAGGAAATTACCTCTGCCATTTATTCTTAGAGTGTCATTAGGCTTAAAATATTCTACTCGTCTATGTTACATTGCATTTCCTTCCCTGCTCCTGCCTTGTTAATCTGGGTTACTAATTTTTCCTCGTCTGCTATCTTTTTTTTTTTTTTTTTTTTTTTTTGTCCAAGATCCTAATACATTTTACTGAGCTACCTGCCTTTTGGATTTCTGGCACAACCTCTTTTCACCTGTTTGATCTGAGTTCATTGCCTTGCCTCACCCTTCCCTTTACACCTAGAATGAGAGTGGTCTGGATTCTCAGGTGAGAGGCAACTTTAGATGCAGATATCTAAGGTTAGGTTTCTATTATGCCAATGTCCTTATATATGTTAGGTGTCTAACCTCCAGTATTATAGATCGGTGGAGATCTAGTTACCTTCGGCTGGGGCTGCACGGCTAGAAGGCGCGTCCCCTGGGTGGTGGATAGGGGATCCCTCTCTGGAGGGTGCACCGGATAAAATTGAAGAAGGTGCCGCGAACCAACGCAGCCTAAGGGAAGGCCACCCTGACAGAAAAACCACTGGCCCTCCAAGTCATGGGGGTTGGGCAGGAGGCCAACTACTTCCTCCTGGGGAAAAAAAAAAAAAAAAAAAGAGAGAAAAAGAAAAGAAAAAAAAAAAGTTGCAGAAACGATGAGCATCAGAAATGGCGGAGATGGAGAAAATCAGTAACGAAGTGAGGAGGAGGAGATGGAGCTGGATCGGTCATGTCCTAAGGGGGAAACCAACGGAAGACTGTGCTGTGGCCCTTGACTCCAGAGCACGCAGCAGCAGACCGATTGAAGTGGAAGAACGATGTTCGCGCCTTGTGTGCTTCCTGGCACTGAGAGAATTCAGAGAGAGAGAGAGGAGATCTAGTTAAGGCAATCAGTGGAGTTTAGAATGGTATTTAGCACACACACTCTAAATTACACACATATGTGAATTAAAGCTGAATAGCCCTCTAGACTCCATGGACTGTATTGTCTAAGGTGAAACAATTTAGTGACAGAATGCATAGGCATTTGGTGCCATGTGAGATCAAGGAATATTTAAGACATCTGCATGACATTGGCAGATATGGCACAGGATCTGAGAGACCTGTGCTTATTTTGGAGCAGCACCTGGAAGCTGAGCAAGATATCCTAGGACATTACAAATGGCACAAGACACCAACGTATAGATAACTGAACTGGGCACCTTCACTAAATAAGCACACATTCAGGAAATGAGATACCACTAGTACTAACACTCCTGTTAAGATTGAACATAACATTGTAAAACTAACTTTTTTCTTAAATTAATTAATGCTTCCTTTCTTTTCAGTTAGGAAATATATATTTGAAAACATATTTTGATGGTATAAATTCCCGTTTAGGTAATAGATAGCCTTTTGGACTGATAATGTTCTGGGTAAATATTTTATGGAAATTAGATCCATGTTACATCATGCACTCCCTCAGGGTATCAGAATTCTTTAGTACAGCTTCATGTGAGATCTTTATGATCACTGAAATGATTGACAAAGGGGAAATGTTTGCATCTATTGTTTTTAGCTCATCGGATTTAACAGGAGTTAATTAAATGAAAAGAGTCAATAGTATCCTTTTTTCCCTCAGTAATTATTGTCTGTATTGCAACAAAATGAACAAAAAAAATAAAGTTTTGACAGTGATTACAAAGACTTGAGGGGAAAAAAAAAGAAAAAAAAGAAAGACACAGAATGGACAAACACTGTGAGCATCACAGCTTGATATTGACCATCTCTTCTTGTGGCATAATTTAAATCAAATATAAAGTAATAAGTAAACAAGATAAAATAGATTATATAATATATTTGACCCAAGAAAATTTTATAATCTTTAATTAGTTTAAACATTTCAGACCCAATGTCGGTTGTCTAAAGCAAAGATGTATTTCAAGTACCTAGATTAGGTAGATTTAGATATAGATTTTCTTAAGTTCTTAGAGCTGACTAGGGTCTCTTCTTACAGCCCTGGAATTCCCATATTCCCCTGTCTGCCGAAGGCTTCCTGTGCAGTCTTTGAACAAATAACAAACAGCTGTCTGGCTCTGATTTCATCATGCAAAAAGTGTGTGCAGAAATACAAGGATGTGAAAACAAGAGAGTATGGAAGAATACATATAAGTATCTTACTTAAATGGACTGTTGTGAATATTAAAATTGCATATACATTCACATGGAGAAGCATTAAGCAATACTGAGCAGTTTATCAAAATCCTCTCCAGAGTGAATATCTACTAGGCTTTTGTTATATAAAATCTTCATTATTGGAACAAGGGATTTGCAAGTGTCAAATCTTCCCTCTCTAAGTTCTTCAGAAGCACCTACATATATAGAATGCCTCTATTTTTGGACTACCAATGTTTATTCCTATACCACTAAACAGAAAAGGGAGAGGGACTGATCCGAATCCAAAGCCAGTTAGGATAAACTGGATTTCTTCCGTGCCCTGTAGGTTTTTCGAGTGGATTGGTTGTGGACAGTTTCAACTGTCCAAAACTTCGGGATATGTGTTCTGGTTTCCTGCATACATTCCATGTCATAGATTGTATAGCCCTGCCCTTCTTCTGGGTTTTCATTCACAGCCATGAAACACAGGTGCTGGTTTATGTTACAGATCTGTTCATAGCACATGCTGCACTTCTAGCCTTTACATTTGTGATCTTTTTCTACGTAGGCCTTATACTTTTCACAGGAAATCATAAACAAACAATTTGGGTTTTAATAGTCAGGGTCTTGTGCCTCTGTAAATATTCCCCAGACTGTACAACAGCCTGCAGCTGGGGCACCTTATCCATGTCCTCACGTTGACTGAGTAGTCATAAGATAAGCAGAGAGGCAACAATATTTACAACTACAGCCTTGGTTATATGACATGATGAGCTCACAAAAGCTTCTCATCCCAAATACCTTCCTGGCATTCTTAACATCATAATAATGTTCATCATGTAAAAGGATGAAACAGATCTTGGGATGTCTAAGACTGTTTTTTGGCTTAAAGGTCCCCCAACCTTTTTTCCTCTCAGATGGGAGGAGGTTGTGTATGTTAACATGTAGCAGATCCTCAAACAAGGGGATGTCACAAAGCATGACCTTCCTCATAACCTTCCTGTGCAAAGACCACCCCAGTCAGTCATGTAACTCTTTTGCTCTGCTTAACAATTCTGCAGCTGTAAGATCCCTCACTGCTGTAAACTCTGTGTGACTGCCAGAAAAAATCAGATTATTGTTGCTGTTATTTAGATCAATTAAATAGTACTGCTTTTTGTCTATAATTTTGGAATGGGGAACAGACTGCAGGATTACTTGTACCCCACCAACAGCTTTTACAATAATGATAGCTAGGCAGAAACCCTGATCAAAACACAACTTTCTTTTACTTTATAGAAGACTACTGACCCAGTCTAAAATTTTTTTAGTGTGTACGTATATTGTTTAAATTAACAGTGAGGGAATATAAAGAATCATGCATGCTGACAGCTTCAAGATGGAGCTGACTGTAATCACCAAGTTCAAACAACTGGTGTAAATGATCAAAAATTTGCTCTACACCCCAAACGAATGTGTCATAAACTTCATGCAGTGATACCTGATCTAAATTAAGAAGTCTGTATTCTTCTACATATTTCCTAGCCCCAAATCACTGGATTGGCCATTCTTGCTGCCGAACATGTTCCATGGAAGTCTTGGGGTGGTCTGCCACCTCCTCCACCACCCCCGCTACATTGAGAGTGGGGGTAGAATTGGACATTCAAATCAAACCTCAGGACCTGGAAGGGCAGCAAGTGGCCCTACCATGCAAAGAGGGAAACATCCTCCTCATTGCGTTCAACAGCCAACATTTCAACAGTTCACCAGCTCTGCAAGGGGCTGCACTAGCAGGACTCTTTTCCAGGTTGTCATCTTCTACTCTAGTGGAAGACATGTTCACTGGCCCACCAGGTTCAGAAAAGCATTTAAGGAACATTGTGGTCCCCTTGGCCCCTTGCAAACAAGATGCTGGCAGCGACACAACATTTATTTAGCTTTCCTAATTAGCAATCTGTTGTAAAAAATTTTTTCAGTTTTGTTAGCTTATAAGCCAAGGGCTCAGAACTAACAGCCCCGCGAGCCACGACTGTTCTGTCTGCTACTCCTCTGTGACTGAAAACAATCATGGTCTTTCAGCTTTGCAACACCCCCATTGCCCTTACTGATCTGCTTGGTCTTTCTGTAGTATCTGTGATCTCTAAGAGAATGAGGCTGTGGTCTCTGTCCCAAAGTCCATGTCTTTCTACTTTTGCAGTAAAAATTTTTTACCAGGACAGTCTTGACTGCATGCTCGATCTTCTGCCTCTTCTTTGCAGCACTGCCTTAAGGGTAAGAAAACACATGTAACACCAGCCTGCACCTCACAATGCTCTCATAGGTCCTGAAAGATCCCCCACAACCAGGGAAAAAGGGAGTACCCCCCTCAGCCCACTCAAAATGCATCATCTGGTTTCCATAGGTTTTTCTGTGAACCCCTTAGGGACATTTTCCTAATGTTCCTATGTGTATGTTCTTCTGAAGTTGGCATTTTCACAGACAGTGTTGCCTGTGTCTTCAGCACTGTGCAAAGCCCAAAGTCTGCCCCAGCAATACTGCATGGGCATTCTGTCTGGCTGCTGCTAGGCAATTACAAGTCAGCATGAAAACACATGAGGCATGACATTTTGGAAAATGAAGGCTCCCTGCCATAGAACCGTGTCTGAAACCACATGGCAGACATGGTGTATGTACACAGGAGAGGCTTCCTGCTCTACCAGAAGCTGGGTAAAGTTGTTGCTGTACTACCTACTCTCTGCTACTCCTAAAGCTTTTCATGATGCTCAGTTATTATATTTGAAATAATTGACTATAGCCATATTCAACTAATAGCTATAAATAATAACTAAATAAATAACAATAAATATATATATTTTAGTTGAATTAATTTAATGTCATATTTAATGTCATATTTAATTAATATTTACCTAGTAAATAAATAATTTGAGAAATATTGCAACAAGTGAATATATTTATGATAAAATAAAATGAGCAATCTGCATAGCAAATGTACAAAATAAGTTAAATAAATTTCTGTCCCAGAGAATATTTGGATGAACAGTCATAAGTAATGGTACTGTTTATTATTTACAAAACAGCCATCAGATTGTTCTGGGGTGTCAATAATATACTGCCTTTGCTTAGACTTGAGTTAGGAGAGCACAGCTGTATTTGTATACCTGAAAATAAGGATTCATGATTTCAAACTTGTCGTGGTTTAACTCCAGCCAGCAACTAAGCACCACGCAGCCACTCGCTCACTCCCCTACCGGTGGGATGGGGGAGAGAATCAGAAGGGTAAAAGGGAGAAAACTCGTGGGTTGAGATAAGAACAGTTTAATAACTAAAGTAAAATAAATTAGAACAGTTAAATAGGCAAAGCAAAAACCGTGCACGCAAGCAAACCAAAACAAGGAATTCATTCACTGCTTCCCACGGGCAGGCAGGTGTTCAGCCATCTCCAGGAAAGCAGGGCTCCATCACGCATAACTGTTACTTGGAAAGACAAACACCATCATACCCAATGTCCCCCCCTTCCTTCCTTCTTCTTCTTCTTCTTCCCCCAGCTTATATACTAAGCATGACGTCATATGGTATGGAATAGCCCTTTGGCCAGTCTGGGTCAGCTGTCCTGGCTGTGCTCCCTCCCAGCTTCTTGTGCACCTGGCAGAGCAGGGGAAGCTGAAAAGTCCTTGACCAGTGTGAGCGCCACTTAGCACCTATTTAGCAACAGCTTAGCACTGCTTAGCAAGAACCAAAGCATCAGTGTATCATCGACATTGTTCTCATCCTAACCCCAAAACACAGCCCCATACCGGCTACCAAGACGAAAATTAACTCTATCCCAGCTGAAACCAGGACAAAACTATACTCTTCTATGGTCCTATGATCTAAAAGTTAGTTGACTTAATGCCATTTGAAAAAGGGAATTCACAGTGGAGCACTCATCCATTTCTAATCTCAAAATTGTCGTAGTTTGATGCATAAAACACCTGAAAAACTATCTTAGTTTGGTTTTGTAACTTTTCAGATCTCACACACTGGAAATCAAGGCAGATTTATGGATGGAAACCATGAGGTTTTCAACAAGGAAAGTGCATATTTTAAAATTTAAAGTTTGCCAAAATATTATTTATGAAAACCTTAGGTATATAAAAATGCACCAATAGCACAGGATTTGGTGTACTACTTTAACACCTTTTCAACAATGGAGTAACCACAAATTGATAGAAGCATATACCTTACTACAGTTTATTTGAAGGTGCATACAGTAAAGTCCAATGAAGTGTTCCCCTTCCTTCTTTTTATTTCTTTTTCCTTTAATCTGTGTCTTCTGTTCTTTTCTCCCTCCAAAATCACCTGAAAGTTTTCATATTTATAACCTGTGCTCAAATTGTGAGTTTCTATTACAGAACTCTTTCAACTAAGTCTTTTCAGGTTTCTAAAAATAAATCATAGATATAATCTATATTAGAAATACATGCAAACATTATATTTTCTTGTGCTTGGTTGACCCTGGCTGGACGTCAGGTGCCCACCAAAGCTGCTCTATCACTCCCCTCCTCAGCTGGACAACGGAGAGAAAATAAAATGAAAGGCTGGTGGGTCGAGATAGGGACAGGGAGAGATCACTCACCAGTTACTGTCACAGGCAAAACAGGCTCAACTTGGGGAAATTAGTTTAATTTATTATCAATCAAATCAGAGTAGGATAATGAGAAATAAAAACTAAATCTTAAAACACCTTCCCCCCACCCCTTCCTTCTTCTTGGGCTCAACTTTGCTCCTGATTTCCTCTACCTCCTCCCCCTCTAGCGGCACAGGGGGATGGGGAATGGGGGTTGTGGACAGTTCATCACACGTTGTCTCTGTCGATCCTTCCTCCTCAGGGGGAGGACTCCCCACACTCTTCCCCTGCTCCAGCATGGGGTCCCACCCATGGGAGACAGTCCTCCATGAACTGCTCCAACATGAGTCCTTCCCCTGGGCTGCAGTTCTTCACAAACTGCTCCGGCGTGGGTCCTTTCCACAGAGTGCAGTCCTTCAGGAACAGACTGCACCAGTGTGGGATCCCCCATGGGGTCACAAGTCCTGCCAGCAAACTTGCTCCAGCATGGGCTTCCTTTTTCCACAGGTCCACAGTTCTTGACAGGAGCCTGCTCCAGCGCAGGCTTCCCATGGGGTTACAGCCTCCTTTGAGTGCATCCACCTGCTCTGGCATGGGGTCCTCCACGGGCTGCAGATGGATATCTATCTGCTCCACCATTAACCTCCACAGGCTGCAGGGGGAGAGCCTCCCTCACCATGGTCTTCACCACAGGCTGCAGGGGAATATCTGCTGTGGTCCCTGGAGCACCTCCTCCCCCTCCTTCTTCACTGACCTTGGTGTCTGCAGAGTTGTTTCTCACGTATTCTCATTCCTCTCTCTGGTGGCAGTTGTTGTTGCACAGGTTTTTTTCACCCATTCTTAAATATGTTATCACAGAGGCACTACCACTGTTGCTGATTGGCTCAGTTGGCCAGCGGTGGGTCCGTCTTGGAGCCGGCTGGCACTGGCTCTGTCGGACATGGGGGAAGCTTCTAGCAGCTTCTCACAGAATCCACCCCTGTAGCCCCTGCTGCTACCAAAACCTTGCCATGCAAATCCAGTGCATTTCTGCAGAAATCAACTCTAACATTTATTTTTATAAGTATTCAAGATAAAAAAAAGAGATTTCTCAAATTGCTATGGGCACCTACTTTATGACTCATATTATAAATAATTATTTACATACATTTAATAACAGAGACTTTTTATGTCAAGAAAAGATTTTATACTTATTTTGGCTGCATAAAGTAGGCCAAAGTACACATAAGAAAAGAACATTTTTCATTCTTATTTTTCATGTTAATACCAGAACAGCTTTTACTCTTTCTTCAATATCTACTCCATTTCCATATATTTGTGAATAATTTGCTTCTCAGAAACTGTTACAGACACAATCTGACACTTTGTTCATAGTGAGGCTGAAATATATTTAAACTTTAATTTAAACTTTATATTTAAACTGCATTGACTGTGTACTTCTAGAGTATATGCACTCGCCAAAACAATCAATACTACTTGTGTTAAAAATGTTCTGCATTTTGCGGAAAATGTGTCATTTTTAAAATATTATTGTAGGCTGAACCTAAATCAAAGCTCTCCATACCCCTGAACTAGTACAAAAAGTGGCCGAGTCCAGTCTTCAGAGACATGGGAGGCATGAGCAGGAACTCTTTTCAGTAACCTCTTCACCTCTGGGGTTTATGATGCCACTTTCTATGCAGAGATAGATGTGGGTTCATCCAGAAAGCATGGGGTGCAGGGAGGCAGCAAGGGGAGAGTAGAATATTTGGGGATTAGTTATTCAGGGGTGTTCAATATTCAAGGGTGTTCAGAAAAGTGTAGGTATTTATTAACATTTTGTAAGTGTTTAGGATTTTGTTTTATATATTGGATTTCTGATAGTAATCTTGAATGTATGATTCATTGATTGCCAGCTAATTATATGTCATGATTGACAGATGAATAAACTGCATCTGTCTTGGTTTGAGTTAAAGCATGTGTGCTGAGATGCTTTTCCCTGCAACAAACCTGGTAGCAAAAGACTTAGTAGACCTAACTTACACTGTTTTCAACAGCGTTTTGTTTAAGCTATAATTGCATTTGTTGAAATCCCTTTTTTTACCTTATTTCATGCCTGGGTGACAGCTATAAAAGATTAATGACCTTAATAAACTGTTAAGTAAAAACACTGGAATTTGTACAAACAAATACTATACACAAAAACAAGTTCCTAATAACAGTTTTGGAATTTTTTAATGTACTATAATTTGATTTTGTCATATATAAACCTTCTCATCATTACATTTTTCTAATGTTTCATAGTCCTTTTAATACTATTTGCAGTTGACACTAAAATTAAAGTTTTAAATAAAAGGTTCTGCTAAAAAAATAGACATAACTCATAAATTTATACATTTTTTCAATAAATGAATTTTTAAAGTAACTTGAAAGAACATTTAAATCACTCTAGGCAAGACACATTGTGTATTCTGCACAAGTAAAGGTTAATGTCCAGAGAATATTTTTAATTATATAACTGATTCAGGGGCTTATGATATCTGCTTCCCTAATGGAAACATTTCAGGAGAATTAAAAGTTTTGCATACTATTTTGTAGCATTTTCATTTCCAGGTTGTCACGAATGAGTGATTTAGATCACTTAAGGAATCACCAGCAAAGGTATTAGCAAAAGTGGTTTTAATATGATGTAAAAGTGCGACTTAAGAAAGTTCAATGGCAAGGTTCGCTCTATTAGTTACTGCATAGAAGAAACACACAAAGGAAAATTGAATTACACTTGAGTTAGTATGATTCACAGAGAGACCAGGGATGCAACAGGGTAAGGAGAACCTTCCTGTTGAGTCAAAAGGTTCAGAATAGACCCCACTGTTTTCTAAATTCCTGATGGAGCTTAGGTGCAGCTAGGTGCAATGTTAGTCTCAGACTTGGTCAACGGTTTATGTCTAAGGGATTGTGTGCACAAAATTCGTAAATTCAGCATGCAATCAAAGTTACCAAGACAAAATCAAATTTACCATGCTACAAGGTTATGTGTGATATCGGTTACTTACCAAAGATCTGTTATTGGTAAAAGGTCTTTCTGCCTCAAGGAGCAACCTTGAGAGTTGTCCCTGCTCAAGGGGAGATCACTGCCATGCAGCCACACTGCCTAGCAGGGAGAGCTCAAGGCAGGCTCACTTAGACTGTCATATTTATGGAATAAAGTGGTTGGCTCGTAGTCAAATTACGTACTATGGGAAAGGTATTCATGAGGCTCCTTGCACCCATAACTTTCTTTTTGTTCCTTGATGAATGAGTCTTGGAAAAGCCACACGCTATTCATGTGTCAGTTGTATGATCAGTGTGCCAAGCTCATATGCATCGATGCTCACTCTGTCACTCTGCTCCTTTGTGAGTTTTCAGAGAAGGGACTGAAACTAGAGGAATTCATGGCCTGGCTACGGCTCAGGCCTTTACCTCTTCCAGAGCCTGCACCAAATCACCACCAGTCTGGTCAAGGGGTGGAGTGCATCCATCACACAAGTATATAAATATAAATCACACAAAACAATGCTTATACAAAAATACAAATTCAGTAAAAATTTTATTATATAAATATACCTATTGATGTCCAAAGCTGGAGTGAGTGATATTTCAAATTTTTAAAAACTCTTCTTCTGATTATGTTACTGGTCAGTGCCTACAAGAAAACACACATTCTGAAATGCTGGCTCAGCAGAACAGAAAAGGCATCCACCATCTCTACATTTTATAATGTTTTTGATCTTATGGTTAATCCCCTTTGCTAATACTATTCTTCACTGATTCCCCAAAACACTTCAGTACATTTTTAACAGTGATTGGAAATACAGGAGGCAGGTCAACAGGAATTTTATTTTTTCAGGACTGTGGCAGAGGAAAGCATGCTGACATAAACTAATGCTCCAGAAATGGAGTTTGGTGTACCTTTTTTAATGTTTTCTGTCCTTAGTTTGACAAGATCCCAAATAGAAAGAAAGAAGGCAAGAACTGCAGATTGAATTTTCAAATTCAGTGTTCAAAATCAGGCTCCTTCATTAGTTTCTGTATTTGAAAACTCAAATTTGAAAGGTTTTTTCTTTTCTTTTTTTTTTTTTTAATTAATGTAGCCTTTACATTAATTTTATTAATTAAAGTAGCCTCAGATCATCAAAACAAAATTAATATGTGAATCTTTAAGAAACAGAAGTCAAGAATCTGTCAGGCAGAATAATATTAATGATCTGGGATGTTTCAATATTTTAACACTTTTTAAAAATACATTTTTCTTTGTTTTCATGTGCAGAAATAAGGGATATTCATAATTTGAATAAACACGTGTAAATTCTCAAAACAACTGAGAGGCTAATTGCCTGTACCTCAACAAAAAGTATCTTGTGACAATAACTGTATGTAAAAAAAAAAATCTGTGAGGAAAAACTGATCCTGTTCTTCTCTCAGTACGGAGCAGGAGCAGAAGAGTTGTGTCAATGATGCTGTATCCACTATCTCCTACAGGATCTGCATGATCATTTTGTTAATGAGACTGTTCATTCCAGCCAGAGTCTATACTGGAGCTTCTAACAGGAAAAAAAAAAAAAAAAAAAAAAAAAAGCAACAACACAATTCCCGTGTTTTTCTTCAAGTAGAATGTTACTACTTTTACTTTACTGCTTATATCCCAAGTGGAGGAATACATTCTTCATCAGTCTTAGTGTGGCATTTATGTTATTTTAATGCTTCTACTGATGTCTCATCTATAGATCTAGCCCTTCTCTCTCTCTCTCTCCCCAAAACCTGAGATGTGATTCTCCCCTGAAGGTAAAAAAGACTTCTGATATTTCTAGGCTATGTCTCTTTGAAGATATGTACCCAACAACAAAAAGAGAGATATACATTTAAAGCTTAATTTTTATCAGTTTTCCCAGGAAAACTCTTGGAAAAATTCATGTGGCTCACTTTCAAACAGGCAATTAAGAGTCTTTTTTTTTTTTTTTTTTTTTTTTTCCTCTCTCACAGATAATTCTAATAGCAGAGACCTATTTTTAACATTTATGGGGCAGATATTCACATGTTTCACAAATTCTACTTATGTTGATCAGTGTTCGAAAAGCATGGCTGTGTTTCTATAAGAAATGTGATTTTCCTGGAAATCATTATTTTCATTCTAAACGGCACTGAAATTTAGACAACTGAATTTATTTTTCATACTTCCTTTATCCCTCTCCATTCAGACATTTAACACCTTGTCTTATTTTATTACTTCATATACCTTGTAGAACTTGCAGTATTACTTAAGCACTTCACAATGTAGATCTGCAGCATTTGTCAATTCTCCCCAAGGATTTACTTATGCAATCTGAGTAGTTTCAAAGAAAATATTACAAAAAAAATTCTCTTTAAAACCAATCATCTTTTAAACCTGAATTTTTGCCCCAACAACTTAGGGGTTAATCAATCAGCTTGGAAAATATAACTTAATTTTCTGAAAATATTTAAATGTACTAGCAAGACTAATTACATTAGAGTGAAAGCTATCTTTTAACGATTATCCTCTTTAATTAGATACTTCTGCTTTAGAAGCAAAGAAATCATGGACTGAATCCCACTTCTGAGTTATATGAAACTGTGGGGGGAAAAAGTGATTTGTCGTAATCAGTGTGATTAGATTGATAGTAGCTATTTCTTTTCTATAAAGATTCTCTATAGTAGGTTTCTGAAGCTGCCCTGGTAACTAGAAAGAAAGAAAGAAAGAAAGAAAGAAAGAAAGAAAGAAAGAAAGAAAGAGAGAAAGAAAGAAAGAAAAGGAAAGGAAAGGAAGCGGGAAGGAAGGAAGGAAGGAAGGGATGGAAAGAGGGAAGGAGGGAGGGAGGGAGGGGAGGGGAGGCAGAAAACAGCAACTCGGCAATGTCAAGGATCAGCCTATTGTAAAAGCAACAGAGGCCAGCCTTTTCCTGCCTGGCTGATACTTGCCTGGCTAGCAAAGTCTCATCAGTGTTTTATTAGGGGTGCTGACCATATTAATGCTTAACCTAGTATCTGATTAGTCTTAGCTATTGAATGTTTGTATTAGCCAATAAATGATCATGTTGCACTTTTAAGTTATGCATGTCTTGCTTGCAGAGTTTGTGCGTGGTGATGTGATGTGATATGTGTTGTGATGTGCCTAATTGAAGTGTAGTAAAGATGGAGGGTTACAGTACGAAACAGTGTGCCATTTTTTCTTTATTGGTCCAGCCAGTCCATGTACATTGTGTTTATGGCTGGATAAGCTCCCATATTTCCTTTCCAAGACTCTACCATTTCATAAACCTGCCATTAGATCTCAAATATTCTAAAAGACAGAGACTTCTGTATTGGCTTTTTAGTGCCATGGGTGCTAGAAGAAACCCTAATAATCAGCAAATGTTCTTTGCCTAAGATGAGAAAAGCATTCAGCAATATACTTATTCAACTGTATTTTGAAACTGTACATGTCTTCTTAGAGAAGTGATTTTCCACTCCAAGGTGCAATGTGGATACAGGACAGCAGAGTCTTGCTTGTTCTCACATCTTCTTGAAAGTGGGAATGTGCTATTATTAAAACTAAAAAAACTCCATATAATTATATACATATATATATATTTATATAAGTATGTACAAAAATATGTATGTATAAATAAAAAAACCTAACTATCTAACTAACTAACTAAATATGTTAGTGGAGATATTAATCTTTACTGTTGAAAATTGTGGTTTAGAATCTTTAACCTCAATATAATATTGGCAGGCTAAGTTGCTAGTGGGCTTCTTAAAAAATACTTAGAATATTTCTAACTTTACTCAGAAAATTGAATGCCTAATAATAAGGCAGTAAATGCAATCAAAATATTAATGAATACCCTGTTGACTCTTTTTCCTTATAGAGGTATGAAACAAATAAAATATTCTCATAGAAGCAAGCAAAAAAGGTATACACTTAATAATTATTGACAACAATTTAACTAAATTCAGTAGCTTTGACAATGACTAAAAGACCTAATTTTAGTCCCACATTCCAGATAATTAGCATTTCAGGCAAATTAACTCATCAACAACTTTAAAAAAATTAATACTCTAGTGAAATATTTAATATGTAATCCTCAAAACTCATGTTGTTGTGAGAAGAAATTTGTGTGGATGCTAGAAATAGTTGCTTTTATAATTTCAACTCATAGTACCCACCACTCCACATTTCTAAATCTCATGTTATATGCATGCAAGTGAGCACTGGCCCTCCACATTAGCAGCTCTCTGGCCAGGAAAATATATGGACTGTTCTGATTCTCACCAAAGCATAATCAAACTGTTTCAGTAGAGCTAATGGCATATCCTCATTTTTTCCAGTAAACAGCAGTTGCTACAGGAGCCATGTTTTCTTGGTTTACAGGGTAAGAGGATTTTCTGTTGTTTATAGCCACAGTGCAGAGAACCATCACTCATTACCACAGTGATGGCAAGCGATGTAATTACCATCAGTCATATGCTCCAAAATTGCTGCAACTCTAACCACTATTATTTTAAATCCTAAATTTCAGTTTAATGCTATATCTTAGGTTTTCTGTGCTATGAAATGTTCCTTTCTGCTTCTGTGCTGGTTATTCAAGAAAGACCCTGAATCCAAGCTGCATCCTCATGATGGTGATGAATGAGTGTTGTAAGAGATCAGCCATGTGGGGAGAAAGAATAAAGTGACTGCAGTAGCTAGTTCTGCCTGAAATCACAGAAGTCACATTCCTCAACATTTAGCAGAAATAGACTGATGCACTTACCTACATATATCTGTCACAACCAACTTGTTACTTTAAAAATGCAGCCAAGAGGACAAGCATAGAGCTTTACAGATATTCCTTGCATGTTTCATATTCAGAGCTAGATTATCCCCACTTTACTGCTGGATCTGCATTTGTACAACAGCCCTGTTGATCTCCCAGAGGAGACAAAAGAAGGAGCTGTAATCTGCTCGTATTTTGGCAGCTGATAATAACAGCATGCTCAAACTGCAGTAATAAATTCGCATTCCTTATATAAAACCACTCATCCAAGAGGACAATAATGGGTACAATGGTGCTGATATGTGTAGGTGCATCATATTAATTTATTTTTTATTCTTGCTTTGAGGAATCAAGAAATTTCCATTGCTGGAGGCAATAAATCATACATGACAGACCAGTGAATTCGGCAAATCCTATTCTTATTTTTTAAGTACCCCCTGCCAAATTCTAAGAATTGTCCAGCCCTCTGTGATGATAATAAACTTTTATTCTGTTAATAGAGAAACTGATCAACAGCTACGTTCCTCTTGTCCCATAGCTTAGTAACCCAGTGTTCAGTTCCGTTCCTTTGGACAGTGCAGAACCAGTGAAAATTATGTTATAGGCCAGAATAGAAAGTGAACTTTAAAGGTTCTGTTTTATTGTTTGCTTGAGTTTGTTTTTTGGTTTGGTTTTTTTTTGTTTGCTTTTGTTTTTTTTTTTTTTTTAACTTTGTATAAGAAGTCTTCCACAAAATCACAAAACTTGCTGCTTTAGAGAGGATTTTTTTAATTTGTTCTGGGGTTCTGCATCATGGTGACCTTTCATCTGAATAGGTCAGTTCATCGTGGATCCAAGATCTGTTTGCTGGGGTTTGTAGAACTCTGAAGACCACAGGCACAGTTTTCTCTCTGGAATCCCTTATGACTGGACAGATATTTGTGATTTGTCAGCAAAGCACAAAATGTAACTGGTTAGCAGTAAGTACAAATGAATAATTACAAATTAATTTTTTAATAAAATTTTGTCAGAACTTAGTATCTGTTGCTAATAGTGAATTTTTTTCCAAATGCCTATATCCCAATATATTTGAATCTGCTGTAAGATTTCCAAAGGACTAAGTAAGCAAAATTGTTCCCCAGCTAAAGGCACTGAGGAAAGAATTTGAACAATCTCTCTTACTCTCAGTCCTGTAACCGCCATTCGAACATCACATGGTTAGTTGAGAGTCTTCAGACAATAGGTTCATTTTCAAGATAGGCTTTTTGTTTTGTTTAGTTTCTTCCTTAGTAATTGTCTAGCCAGATCTTCTATACAAATTTGCATAGAAGCTTTGTGGGCTGATATGTCTGATTCTCGTTTATATTGTTGATGTTTAACCCCAATCTGACAAGACAGGTTTACACCATTTTAGATCTTCTTAAAGTACATTTAGCATGACAGTATTAGTTAATATAATTGAAAATCATCTCCTGTTTTTATGGTATATTCCATTAGTGAAGCTCCTATGAAATGCCTACAGGGTAATAAATAAATATATACATTTAGTATGTGGATTTATATCTATAAAATGTTTGCAAATACATGCACATGTACTTTTAGATGTATATAAACACATAAAAATATTTTCCATCCTTTTCTGACAGAAATTAATTTTAGCCATAGTATTAAAATTCAACTTCTTGCATTTCCAGACTCATTGTTGTTTGATTCACAAAACTCTGGGTAGAAATTCTGTCCACAGTGGTAACATAGTAGGTAAGAAGTTGTTAGCCAGGCTAAACACTAAATGACTGGACAGAAAAGATGATAGCTTCCTGATGAAAGAATGCAATGAATCGTTAAAAATATTGTTACAGAAAAAATCAGTGCATTGAAAATAGGCTTCAGGTACCCAAAGGAATAATTTAAACAATCACAGTTTTTTGGTAAAATATGTCTAGACAGATATTCAAATTCCTTAGTCTTTATTTGTTTATAATAAATAATTTTGAAATGCTTCTCAGCTTAGAACTAAACACTTTTATTTTGCTATAAAGCTGGAAAATATTTCAGAGGATGACAAAACCCAATTTGAATAGCACTTTTTGCTGTTATTTCTTCTTGTTCATTCCACTTTCTTTGCACTTGGCAGAAGAGTACCAGCAGCTTAAGATGTGTCACACTGTTCTCTTTCAGAATCAGTTACAATACTTAAAATGTAGCTGGTTACTATGATTGAGAGCTACAGTTCTCCTCCATGTTATTTACAGTGCCCTCATAGCCCTTGATATGCTGCTTTTAGCAGCAAGCACAAAGCAACCATACCACAAAGATTTACTTGTTTCTGCCAGATTTTATTTTTAAAACTTACTAAATTGTCAAAATTTCCTAAATGCTCTTTCAAGCTTTCTGACAACTCTGTACTCAATAGTAGAACAACACAGCAAAGGCATTATTACTTGTTGCAATACTTTGTTATAGCAAGTGCAGCTGTTAGGAAGCTCCATGTCTCTTGCAAAGAAAAGATTTCAGAATTTTTTTTCCCTTTTAAGTACTTTTTATTTACTGCTGCTATTACATTATCCTTAACTTATATTTTTCCTTTTTTTTTTTTTTTTTTTTTTCCTGAAAAGCATAAAATAATGGAATACAATAGTGGGGCTTTTTTCAGATTTGTTTTTGGTGGTTGCTTTCTGATATTTGCTGGTCTATCAAAAAATTATCACACCTAACAAGGAGGGGCATTTCTTTCAGGGATGCAGCCTGCTTTTCTCTCAGTTATATCTGTTTACTTAATTTCATTTTTTCTAAGGATGAATGATAGGCATGGTGCTCTCTCTACCGATAGTCTGTTAAGCTATTGCTTTAAACAGTCAGCCAGACGGTAGTGTGGCTGGAACACAGTTGGCAGTCTCTTCTACTCATCAAATATGTCATATGAATGTTTATGTGGTACAAAATATACGTATGTATATATATATATATACACGCACAGACGCTATATATAAAAATATATATATACACACACACATATATATATACACATACACATATATATAAATATATATATTTAGCAGCAAAACCAACTTTTATTTAACTAGCCAGAAAACTCAAGTTCGTCTTCTGTGTGTATCTTCCAGTTCTTTCTTTGCTGTGTCTTATTTTTGGTTGACTTTATAGAAATACTCACATGTGAAACAAAAACTATTTTTCCCAGCATGTGCTCTTACCAGTAAGATATTATATGAGGTACTTAAGAGTTCTGTCGGAATTCTTCTACACTTTTTATGAAGCATTTATTAAGTATGTATAATGAAATTACTTGCACTGATAATTTCAGCAGTAGTTTAAAACCTGTCTTGATTGCTAAATTCCCAAGGATATTATCTGTAACAGATTATTTGATTTGATTAGTTGCACGTTACCTCTTTAAAATTATGTGCATATTAAGTAGATGAAAACAACCCAACCCCCTAGTCATATGTTTTTTTCTGTTCCTTTAAGACAACTGAGTGCTTAGTATAAAATCCAGACAAATTGTGGGCAGAGGAGTCTGCCCAATGTCACCACAAACTTCCTGCACTGACCTCTCTCCTAGCTGGACTGCCTTATTCTTTTCCAGTTTTACAGTGGGTGAGCAGAGGTGAGGAAGATGGACCATTCTCTTTTCCTAGCAGAGTCATGTAAGGGGATCAGACTTGCTATGTTTCAGGACTGAGACAACAATTTACGTACTTTATCAAAGATGTGAGACGATTGAAAGCAATGGGAATAATCTGACAGATTGGGAAGGACAATCATTTTTTGCTTTGCTGCACTGGATCCCACTGAGGCTGGCTTAAAGCAGAACAGGTGACGTTGTCAAATGGAGCAGCTCTTGAAAAGAAGATCTTCTATCACGGGCCTGTTATAGAAACTGTTCTTTAAATAGGTCAGCTTTGTTTCCCCCCTTACTATACATATACCTATACAATAGGTCCAATAGATTTACAAGGAAAATCTCAAAGACAGTTTTGTTCCTAACATTTACTTAAACTTCAAGTTTCTATTTTATATAATAGGAATTTGCCCTGTAATCTTCTGAATTTCTTAGTCTTAAGCACTGCAACAGTATCATCCTCCAGAGTTTTATAAGTCAATAGGATGTTATGTGATTTTAGGCTCTTAATTAAATTAGATTTCATTTAGCCACCTATAGCTAGGGAAGCTGAATGTGGGCCTTGGAAAACATACTGAAGGAAACTACTTTAACTCATTCACCTGATGAAAGATGAACAGCATATTGAAATTCTGGATATAATAAAGAACTAAAAATTGCCAATGTTTAGGTCAAGCAGTGTTCAGGTTAAACAGGCAGTGCATAACTAAAATTGACATTTCACATACTAATCAATCAACCAAATTGTGGAGCTACATATACTGCGGCTACCAAAAAAGGTTAAGAAATATCTGTTATCTTAATAATAATTTTAAAAAACCCACAAACCAAAACAAAATGAAATAAAAAAACTCCACAACCCCAAGATCCCCCCAAACCAAAATAAAAAAACCAAAACAAAATAGGAAACAAAACATCATGTTATAATGCCAATGCAATATATACAATGGCCATGTTCATGATATTCCATTACATAGTGGAAGAAAATATTCCCGGGTACTAGTATTCAATCAACTCTACTGCTAGTTGTTAAAATGGCCCCAGGTATGCTTTTGGCCTGTAACGACTACCAGTCTCCAAAAATTCCTGGGTATAGTCCATGAATTATGGTCATGGCCAGGCATCATTCCAAGTAGACAGTTTCCATTTGCCCACCTGTTTTAAAGAGCTTGTATTACTACAGATTTGGGCTGTTCCATGCCATCCATCAGGCCACATATTTAATTTATTCTTAGAGACATAGTTAATGTGGAAAAACAGTATATTTAAACCTTAGAAGATAAACCTCACTATAAAGTGCAGCAATTGCTGTAAAAAGATAAAGGGCGTATACTCCCATTTCAAGCTGGACATAAATAAATGAAACACTGTAGTGACAGAAACAGATATACAAAGACTAGATGAAATGCTACATAGATAGTAGAGGTAAAATGGATGACATTTGGGCTAAAAGTAATGATAAACTCCCTAATTAGGGAGTATGTGAAGAAATTTTATAGTGAAATGACAAATTGGAAAACATACAAAATACAAAAATACCACTGGAGAAAAGAAAACAAAAATAGTCATAATAGGCATAAAAAATTGTTGAGAGTTTCATGTTATCAACAGAATGCACTAACTGGATATATGTAAAAAGAAGTGTACTAATTGGGGCAGCTAGGAATAAAAAAAAAAATTCAGAAAGAATTTGAGAATGTCTCTGAGGCTGTAAGAAAACTGTCAAACAAGACTTAGCACTCCAAAAGTCCATTTATCCCATAGTTAATTCTACAAGGAAACCCCCTCTTTTACTATGGGAGAGGTAACTTGAGGAGCATAGTAGAATTATTATTTTTTAAATGTTTCACCAGGCAGGATACTCAACAGAGGACAGATTTACTAACACTTTTAGCAGAGAGGAGAAGGAAATAAAAACATGTACTCTCTTCTTACATAGGAAACCCAAAGGATAAAATGAACTTTCCATTAAGGGAAGAGAAAGGAAGGGGAAGCAAGGGGAGATATGTCCACAAGTTCAAATAGTTTTCAAAAGAAGAGGAGCTTTGGTTTGAGGCTAAAGAAGTAAAACGATACACTAAAATCTGTCTAAAAACTAAGATAAAAGGATAACAGCATAGCTGACTAAAATGCTATCATAGAAAACAATAGATCAAATTAATGCAGAAAAAGGTAGGTCATACTAAAATTGAAGTTGGAATTCATATGCTCACTTATCTGTCTAGAATGATTCCTTTTAATATTGGAGAATTCATGCCTTACCCTAGAACTTGAATAAACAAGTTGTAAAAACTATTGTGCAAATTTGAATAAGGTATATGGGATTCTATAAAGAACAGTGTTCTTAAAACCAGAAGTCTAATAAACATAATATTTTTTCTTCTTTCATTCCCTCTTCTACATGTAAAGATTAAAAAAAAATAGAGGCTAACAAAGTTAATATGTAATTTTACATATGTCAACCCAACAATAGAACCAAATATGACAAGCACATAAATATCAATGCCATATCAGAGGAAAAAACCATAGACTTTCCGTTCTAGAGCCCAGCTAGAAGAAAATAATTAAAATTACTTACAAAGAGTAATTTGGGTAGAATGCTCCCACCTGTTGTTAGTAATTTAAATAGGAGCTTTCAATACCAGATGTATTTCTAATAAAAAACTTGTATAAATATTGTATAAAATTGTATCATACAAAATTTTGTATATTAATCTATAAGAATAGATTTTAAAGACCTCAAGAAATAATTTAAAATTAGAATTATATATAAACATGAACATAGGTCGTTTTAGCTCACCTCAGTGTATAGTGACATTAAGAAAATGTTCACACATCCAAATCAAAGGTGAAGAAAAATTCTCCATCACTCTACTTAAAGCCAAGTAGACAAAGATTCCCATATAGTTATTTTCACTTTCCTGAACTTGTTACTAGAAGGCAGCCAAGCTAGGAAAAGGTAGCTGTACACTAAGTTTGCAAATTCTTCTTGATTTTTTCTTATGCGTATAAGATTTCAGAACATGAGGATTTTGTAGGATACGTGAATTTTCTCTGTCAGAAATGTGCGTGGCTATGAACTTCATCAGGGCACCATTAAATAAAAGAGTTCATAGTCTAATCCTTAGCCCAGAGAGGAGGTAGCACAGTACAGCTTGAATCCACATGAATAAACTCCTTTTCTTTCCTCCCCAGGGTGGCTGCATTCATGCTGCCTTCTGGAACAGTCCTGAGCCTTTGCTAACATCGATGTGAGCA
Organism: Platalea leucorodia; assembly: GCF_965183815.1. Classification (NCBI taxonomy): domain Eukaryota; kingdom Metazoa; phylum Chordata; class Aves; order Pelecaniformes; family Threskiornithidae; genus Platalea; species Platalea leucorodia. The sequence continues at coordinate 49,355,114 of NC_138824.1, forward strand.
TTGCCTCAGGGAGTGCCCATACCCAGGAATGTATTAGTATTTAAACATTGAGAATGATAGCATAAACAAGACAGCCCCATGATTTAGTTTTGGCCACACTTGATTTTTAGCTCACTCCCTATTTCTGTTTTGGGTTGCTCCAGCTGCCTCTTTTCAAGAAGATCTGGCTGTAGAGGGAGCCAACCATTAACCATATGGATGAGAGCAAATTGTTGCCATTTGGTATCAGGGCCATCAAGTCTTTCATTGTTCATCTTATCTGCTGAAAGACCTAACCACCTACAGAAGTAGTTGCTAATTTCATGAAGGCTTCTATCTACAGTATGTATCAGTTTGCATATTACTAGTTACTGAAGAAAACTTCGTTTTTACAAGTTTAGGATACAGTAATAGGTATACGGGCTATGTTGCTTATAAAGAAGTTTAGTAGTAATACATATTTAAATCTGAAACAAGCAAACAAAAAAAGTCAGGAGGGAAGCAAATAAGACAATAAAAAAACAAAAAAAAAGAGAATAAAGCTGTTAAAAACATACTTTTGCTTCTTTGCAAAATCTGTTCTATGTTATTTAAAGTCAAAAAGTAGAACTGTGCAACTGTTTATATAGGTGTACACAGAAATGAACAAATGTACACAAGGATGATTTGAGACTTTTGTAATAGAATAAAATACATAATGCATAAAAAGATGCTGGTAGCACTATATAACCTGTTCACTGGTTAAAAAGGGAAAAAAATAAAAATTGCAAAGACAAGTAAGTCTAGCGGTGTCATTAGATTCAAGTGATTAGTTTTTGATTTTCTTTCCTTTCATCTTGGCAGAGTTCCAGGTCAAATTACTATCTACAGAAGAAGCAAGATTCAATATTCTTTCTCAACATTATCTCTTGGATAACAACTGCTTGAACTCAAAGTCAGATTTCATAACTGGGAATTTTTTTCCAGGAAATGAACCATGAAGGACAAAAAAGACAGCAAATAGCCACAGATCACAGGTTTCTTATGCATAGAGAAGTAAAGGAAAAGTGACTGGTTTAGGATGTTAGGATGATTCAAACGTTGGAATACACATTTAGCAAAAGTCACCTGGTTAATCAACACCAGGAGATCTGCTAAGCGAGCTGGCCCTGCCCAGTCAAAACTTTTACATACTGTAGAAGGGGATAAAGTCCCTGTAGTGCATGTAAAAAATATGCCAGGGAAGACAGTCTGGGTGATTCCTGCCTAGGGCAAAGGCAAACCCATTTGTGGGATTGCTTTTGCCCAAGAACCTGGGTGCACTTGGTGGGTGATGTGGAAGGATGGGGAATTCTGATGTGTACCTCAAGGGGATTTGATTTTGGGTGAAAATAGCCAACAAATTTAATTGCATGATGTTAATTGCTATATAATACTGTATATCACCACTTTCATGGTGGCTATATGCCATATCAACGGTATTACAGTAAGAATCACCTAGATTAATGAAGAATGAACTTTGATGAACCAGTGATAGAACCGGACAAGAGCAGCAACAATGGAACAAGAACTGGCTTCAGCATGCAACAATCCAACACCACATACCAGCTCTCCTGCCCTTGAGGACTGTTAGGACAGATGAAGCCCAAAGTCATGGACTAAATGAACTCAACGGACATTTTAGAGGGATGGCCCATAGACTAAAGGAATGATATTGGTATGTATATATCAAAAGACAGGAAAAGTGGTGGTGACTAATTGGGATGGATTGGAAAGTGTGGGACATGGGCATGATGTAGATGGTATAGAATAAGGGGTTAATACTGTCCTGGTTTTGGCTGGGCTAGAGTTCTTTTTTTTTCCCTAGTAGCCAGTATAGTGCTGTGTTTTGGATTTGGTATGAGAATAAGGTTGATGACATGCTGATGTTGGAGTTCTTGCTAAGTAGTAGTCACAGTAGTCAAGGACTTTTCAGCTTCTCATGCCCTGCCAGAGAGAAGCTAGGAGGGGGCACAGACAGGACAGCTGACCCAAACTGGCCAAAGGGCTATTCCATACCATATGACATCATGCTCAGTATATAAGGTGGGGGAAGTTGGCCAGGGGGTGGTGACTGCTACTCGGGAACTGGCTGGGCATTGGCCAGCGGGTAGTGAGCAGTTTCATTGTGCATCACTTATTTTGTATATTGTTTTTTTTATTATTGTTATTATTATTGTTGTTATTATTATTATTATTATTATTATTATTATTATTATTATTATTATTATTCTCTTCCTTTTCTGTCCTATTAAACTGTCTTTATCTCAACCCACAAATTTTACTTTTTTTTATGATTCTATCCCCCATCCCACTGCGGGGAGGAGTGGACAAACAGCTGTGTGTTGTTTAGCTGCCTGCCGGGTTAAACCACAACAGTATCCCAAAGTAGGTGGGACTGATTCTGCTGCTGTTGCTATAGTAATAATGTCCAACATATGAAGGAAAGGAGAGAAGAATGAGGGAGTAAGCCACCTGAAAAGATTTTGTCCTTTCTACTTATTTCCACCATTATTAGAGGAACAAACATCTGCTTAGCTGTAACATGTACATTGTTTCTTATAGGATTAATCATCTCTCTAATGGACCTATTGAAAATAATGAGGAAAACACAAAACAAAGAAAAGTGTGAAGTCTATGGTCATGGAAGTCCCTTTCTTTCAGAAAACTAAACATTCTTATGATGAAAGGGGCATACTTACAGTCCTGCCAGTGTAATAAAACACGTGCTGAACAAAATAATTAATTTTGTGTTATAAATAACTTTGCATTCATTACTAATATTTTAAATTTATTTCTTTTCTACTTGTTTTTCTTTGACACATCAGCTCTTGCTGAACTAAGACATTGTCGTGGTTTAACCCCAGCCAGCAACTATGCACCACACAGCCGCTCGCTCACTCCCCCCCCCCCCCCCCGTGGGGTAGGGGAGAAAATTGGTAGGGTGAAAGTCAGAAAAACTCGTGGGTTGAGATAATAACAGTTTAATAATTGAAGTAAAATGAAATAGAATGGTAGTAATAATAATAATATAATACAATAATAATAATATAAAGCAAGTGATATACGACACAATTTCTCACCACCCACCGACGATGCCCAGCCCGTTCCTGAACAGCAATCGCCCTTTTTTTCCGGCCAGCTCTCCTCAGTTTATATACTGAGCATGATGTCATATGGTATGGAATAGCCCTTTGGCCAGTCTGGGTCAGCTGTCCTAGCTATGCTCCCTCCCAGCTTCTTATGCACCTGGCAGAGCACAAGAAGCTAAAAAGTCCTTGACTAGTGTAAACTCTGCTCAGCAAGAACCAAAACATCAGTGTCTTATCAACATTATTCTCATCCTAAATCCAAAACAGAGCACTCTACCAGCTACTAAGAAGAAAATTAACTCTATCCCAGCTGAAACCAGGACAGTATCCACCCCTTATTCCATACCATTTACGTCATGCTCAGGTCCCACATTATCCAATACATCCTCATTAACCACCACCCCACTTATTCTATGGACCACTCCTGTAAAATGTCTGTAAAATGTCCATAAACATCCACAAATGTCCACATAATGTCCATTGAGTTCATTTAGTCCGTGACTTTGGGCTTCATCTGTCATAACAGTCTTTCAGGGCAGGAGAGATGGTGTGTGGTGTTAGATTGTTGCATGCTGAAGCCAGTTCTGGTTCCATCACCGCTGTACTTTGCTCGGTTTCCTCAAAGTTCATTCTTCATTAATTTGGGTGATTCTTACTGTATACTGTTGATATAGCATATAGCAACCATAGTAGTGATGACATCCAGTATTATATAGCAACTAACATTATACAATTCAGTTCACTGGCTATTTTCACCCAAAATCAAATCCCCTTGAGGTACACATCGGACTTCCCCATCGTCCTGCATCACCCACCAAGTACATCCAGGTCCTTGAGCAAATGCAATTCCACGAATGGGCTTACCTCTGCCTGAAGCAGGAGTAACCCAGACCGTCTTCCCTGTCATATTTTTTAGGTGGATTACAGGGACTTTATCCCCCTCTACAGTACGTAAAAGTCTTGACTGGGCAGGGCCAGCTCGATTGGCAGATCCCCTAGTGTTGACTAACCAAGTGGCCTTTGCTAAATGTGTATCCCAGTGTTTGAATGTCCCACCGCCCATTGCTTTTAGTGTAGTCTTTAACAGTCCATTGTATCGTTCGATTTTCCCGGAGGCTGGTGCATGATAGGGGATGTGATATACCCACTCAATGCCATGCTCTTTGGCCCAGGTGTCTATGAGGCTGTTTCGGAAATGAGTTCCGTTATCTGACTCAATTCTTTCTGGGGTGCCATGTCGCCATAGGACTTGCTTTTCAAGGCCCAGGATAGTGTTCCGGGCGGTGGCATGGGGCATGGGATATGTTTCCAGCCATCCAGTGGTTGCTTCCACCATTGTAAGCACATGGCGCTTGCCTTGGCGGGTTTGTGGGAGTGTGATATAATCAATCTGCCAGGCCTCCCCATATTTATATTTCAGCCATCGTCCTCCATACCAGAGAGGCTTGAACCGCTTGGCTTGCTTGATTGCAGCGCATGTTTCGCATTCATGGATAACCTGTGCAATAGTGTCCATGGTCAGGTCCACCCCTCGATCACGAGCCCATCTATATGTTGCATCTCTTCCTTGGTGGCCTGAGGTGTCATGGGCCCACCGAGCTAGAAATAATTCACCCTTATGTTGCCAGTCCAGGTCCACTTGAGCCACTTCAATCTTAGCAGCCTGATCCACCTGCTGATTGATTTGATGTTCTTCAGTGGCCCGACTCTTGGGTACGTGAGCATCTACATGACGTACTTTTACAACCAGGTTCTCTATCCGGGCAGCAATATCTTGCCGCAATGCAGCAGCCCAGATGGGTTTGCCTCTGCGCTGCCAGTTGCTCTGCTTCCATTGCTGTAACCATCCCCACAGGGCATTTGCCACCATCCATGAGTCAGTATAGAGATAGAGCATTGGCCACTTTTCTCGTTCGGCAATATCTAAAGCCAGCTGGATGGCTTTCACCTCTGCAAACTGACTTGATTCACCTTCTCCTTCAGCAGTTTCTGCAACTTGTCGTACAGGACTCCATACAGCAGCTTTCCACCTCCGATGTTTCCCCACAAGACGACAGGACCCATCAGTGAACAGGGCATATTGCTTCTCATTTTCTGATAGTTTATTATATGGTGGGGCCTCCTCAGCACGCGTCACCTCCTCCTCTGGTGATATTCGGAAATCTTTGCTTTCTGGCCAGTCCATGATCACTTCCAAGATTCCCGGGCGACTGGGGTTTCCTATTCGAGCCCGTTGTGTAATCAGTGCGACCCACTTACTCCATGTAGCATCAGTTGCATGATGTGTACAGGGGACTCTCCCTTTGAACATCCAGCCCAGCACCGGCAGTCGGGGTGCCAAGAGGAGCTGTGCTTCAGTACCAACCACTTCTGAAGCGGCTCGAACCCCTTCATAGGCTGCTAATATCTCTTTTTCAGTTGGAGTATAGCCATCCTCGGATCCTCTGTATCCCCAACTCCAAAACCCTAGGGGTCGACCTCGAATCTCCCCTGGTGCTTTCTGCCAGAGGCTCCAGGTAGGACCATTCTCCCCGGCTGCAGTGTAGAGCACATTTTTAATATCTTGTCCTGCCCGGACTGGCCCAAGGGCTACTGCATGGACTATCTCCTGTTTAATTTGTTCAAAGGCTTGTCGTTGCTCAGGGCCCCATTTGAAATCGTTCTTCTTCCGGGTCACTTGATAGAGAGGACTTACGATGAGACTGTAATTTGGAATATGCATTCTCCAAAAACCCACAACGCCCAAGAAAGCCCGTGTTTCCTTTTTGCTGGTTGGTGGGGACATGGCTGTTATTTTGTTGATCACATCCATTGGGATCTGACGACGCCCATCTTGCCATTTTATTCCTAAAAACTGGATCTCCTGTGCAGGTCCCTTGACCTTACTTTGTTTTATGGCAAAGCCAGCCTCCAGAAGGATTTGGACTATTTGCTTCCCTTTCTCAAAAACCTCTTCTGCTGTATTGCCCCACACGATGATGTCATCAATGTATTGCAGATGTTCCGGAGCCCCACCCTGTTCCAGTGCAGTCTGGATCAGTCCATGGCAAATGGTGGGGCTGTGTTTCCACCCCTGGGGCAGTCGATTCCAGGTGTACTGGACCCCCCTCCAAGTGAAAGCAAACTGTGGCCTGCACTCTGCCGCCAAGGGGATTGAGAAAAACGCATTAGCGATGTCAATTGTGGCATACCACTTGGCTGCCTTTGACTCCAGTTCATATTGAAGTTCTAGCATGTCTGGCACGGCAGCACTCAGTGGCGGCGTGACTTCATTCAGGCCCCGATAGTCTACTGTCAGTCTCCACTCTCCATTAGACTTTCGCACTGGCCATATGGGACTGTTAAAAGGTGAGTAAGTCTTGCTGATCACTCCTTGGCTCTCCAGTTGGCAAATCAGCTTATGGATGGGAATCAGGGAGTCTCTACTGGTGCGATATTGCCGCCGGTGCACTGTTGTGGTAGCGATTGGCACTTGTTGTTCTTTGACTCTCAGCAACCCCACAACAGAAGGGTCTTTCGAGAGACCAGGCAGGGTAGACAGCTGTTTAATTTCCTCTGTCTCCAAGGCAGCTATACCAAAAGCCCACCGGTACCCTTTTGGGTCTTTGAAATACCCTCTCCTGAGGTAGTCTATGCCAAGGATGCACGGTGCCTCTGGGCCAGTCACAATGGGGTGCTTCTGCCACTCCTTCCCGGTTAAGCTCACTTCAGCCTCCAACACAGTCAGCTGTTGGGATCCCCCTGTCACTCCAGAAATACAGATGGGTTCTGCCCCTTCATAGCTTGATGGCATTAGCGTACATTGTGCACCGGTGTCTACTAAAGCCTTATACTCCTGTGGGTCTGATGTGCCAGGCCATCGAATCCACACAGTCCAGTACACCCGGTTATCCCTTTCCTCCACCTGGCTGGAGGCAGGGCCCCTCTAGTCCTGGTCATAGTGTTCGTTACTCACTTCTTGTAAATGCGAATCAAAAACCCCTTTATTGAGATCGGAAGCAAAATCAGCCCTTCTACCCTGTCTAGGGAACTGCTCACTGGAAACTGGAGCAGCAATTTTCCTGGAAGAACCACCTTTTGTAATTGTTTTTCCTTGCAACTCACGTACTCGTGCCTCTAAGGTCGAGGCAGATTTTCCATCCCACTTCCTCATGTCCTCTCCATGGTCACGCAGAATAAACCACAGGGTGGCCCGTGGTGTGTATTCACTGTATCTTCTCTCTTGAAGAGAGGGATGCTTACTCCTGATGGCTGAGATACTGGTCCGTACAGGTGAGGAGTAGGACATGTCCTCTTTGAATCGCTGGAGCTCCCGGGATAATTTCTCAGCTATCACATCAGGCAGTTTCTCCACAGCCGAGATGCAGGACCGTAGGGAGGAAGAGAGACTTTCTTCGTATTGTCGGAGTTGGCCAGCCACTTCTTCCACTGTTGGTGCCTCTTCATCTTTCCAGGTCATTACTGCCAGAGAGTTTGCATACGATGATGGTGCGCCCCGTACAAACTTCCGCCACATGGATCGTGTGCACTGGGCTTCATCTGGATCTTTGGATAACTGCTCATTGTTTAAGTCATTATGCATCACCTCTAGCACGGCTAATTCTCTCAGGTATTGGATACCTCTCTCTATGGTGGTCCACTTGCCTGGCTGACATAAAAAATCTTCCTTGAAGGGATACCTTTCCTTCACAGCTGCCAGAAGTCGCCTCCAGAGGCTGAGGACTTTTGCCCCTTTTCCAATCGCTTTGTCAATGCCCCCTTCCCTAGAAATGGATCCCAGCTGCTTGGCTTCCCTACCCTCTAATTCCAGGCTACTGGCCCCATTATCCCAGCATCGGAGCAGCCAAGTGATGATGTGCTCATCTGGATGACGACTAAAATCCTTTCGCATATCTCGCAGCTCACTCAGGGACAGAGATCGGGTTGTTACCATCTCATTTGTGGGTTCTGCCTCTTCCTCCTCCTGTTCTTGTGATGGCCCTGGTTCATCATCAGCCCTTACTAAACGAGTTGATTTTCTTGTGTATTTTTTCTTCTGTATAGGGGCGACTGATACTGGTACAGATTGGTTCTCTGGTGTAGCCACAGCGTCTGTTACCGGGACTGGCATAACCACAGCGCCCGTCACAGGGGCTGGCGTATCGGCAGTGCTCGTCGCTGGGGCTGGCATAACCACAGCGCCCGTCGTTTTGTTGTCAGATCCAGAGACCTTCTCTTCCCCTTGAGGGTTCTGAATAGTGTTGAATAGGGCTCGGTAGGCATGGGCTAGGCCCCAGCACATTGTAGTAATTTGTGTCTCCCTAGGACTGTCAAGATGACAACATACTTTCTCTAAATGTTCTACTAATTTTTCAGGATTCTGCACTTGTTCAGGGGTGAAATTCCAAAACACTGGAGGGGCCCACCGTCCTAGGCATTTGCCCATGCTCTCCCACACCCCCTGCCACTCATAACTATCCAGCCTTGGGGCAGATCTCTGGATGATATTCTTAAAATGCTCATTAACCTTAGACAAAGCCGAAACAATATTCCCAAGAACTATCAATAGATATATCTTAACTACCCAAGGATGTTCAAGATACAAAAAAGTTGTTGTTATGAAGGAGGAAACACCATCGAAGAAGGCAGCGAAGGTGCCATTCTGTATTTCCTCCATAAAAAACTTCTCAGAGGAAGAGGTATAATTGCTAATTGTCTCCATGAGGTGGTACCCGCAGTACAGTAATGGCTTCAGTACAGAACCCAAATACCAGATAGCGCTCAAGGTCAGTGTTTTAATAACAAATCTCCCAGGCAAAACACCACTAATCACGGCAGAGCACAGCAAACTGCAACACCCAGCACCAAACTTTAACACGTACTGCAAAAACAGGAGCATGGTGCAGATGAATCAATATTATGACCAACAACTGTTAACAGATACAAATTCCTTAATACACTCTGATTGATCTGTTATTATCTCAAACCTTTCGTGCCCCACGTTGGGCGCCAAAAAGGACTGTCGTGGTTTAACCCCAGCCAGCAACTATGCACCACACAGCCGCTCGCTCACTCCCCCCCCCCCCCCCCCGTGGGGTAGGGGAGAAAATTGGTAGGGTGAAAGTCAGAAAAACTCGCGGGTTGAGATAATAACAGTTTAATAATTGAAGTAAAATGAAATAGAATGGTAGTAATAATAATAATATAATACAATAATAATAATATAAAGCAAGTGACATACGACACAATTTCTCACCACCCACCGACGATGCCCAGCCCGTTCCTGAACAGCAATCGCCCTTTTTTTCCGGCCAGCTCTCCTCAGTTTATATACTGAGCATGATGTCATATGGTATGGAATAGCCCTTTGGCCAGTCTGGGTCAGCTGTCCTAGCTATGCTCCCTCCCAGCTTCTTATGCACCTGGCAGAGCACAAGAAGCTAAAAAGTCCTTGACTAGTGTAAACTCTGCTCAGCAAGAACCAAAACATCAGTGTCTTATCAACATTATTCTCATCCTAAATCCAAAACAGAGCACTCTACCAGCTACTAAGAAGAAAATTAACTCTATCCCAGCTGAAACCAGGACAGACATGGATGCTGTTAATGTTTCTCCAAACTCATCAAGCACCACAGGCAAATCTGAACAAATTATGTCCATGTAATTTGAATATTTTAGAAGAAATAAATTCAAGGTTTGACCTTTAATTTTTTATTTTTTTTTTTTTTTTAGTAACATAACACTCAGTGTAGTGAGAAGTTACAGTCACAGATTGTTACAAACTTTATGAAGATTGACTACAGAAATTATGGATTGAACACCTCTTAAATCTTCCAATTCCATCTTTTCTTGCCCAAATAAAATTAGGATTATAAAATAATTCAGGTGGGAAGGGACCTCAGTTGATCCCTAGTCCAATCTCTTTCTCAAAGCAAGGGTAGCTCTGAGGTCAGGCCAGGTTGCTCAGGGACTTGTCCAGGCAGGTTTTAAAAACGTCTGTCCTGATGTGGAAAAAAGTTTCTTCTCATATCCAGTCTAAACTTCCTTCTTTCAACTTATTCCCATTACCTCTCATCCTCCCACTACACACCACCGTGAAGTGCTTGGCTCCATCTCCATACATGTGGAGGGCTGCTGTTACGTGCTCCACAGCCTCTTTTCTAGGCTGAACAAGCCCTGGTCCCTCAGCCTCTCTACATAGGACAAGTGCTACAGCCCCTCCATCCTGGTGACACTCCCCTGGACTTGCCCCAGTTTATTGATGTCTTTTCTGTATCGGGGGATGTAACGCTGGACACAGTACTACTGTTGTCGTCTGACAAGTGCTGAGTAAAAGGTAGGGGACATAATCATTTGCCTGGACCTGCTCCCTGTGCTCTTGTTCATGCAGCCCTACACGCTGTTGGCCATCTCTGCTGCAGGCTCACATTCAACTTGCTGCCCCAGAGCCCCACTGGGCCCTGAGATGCTCCCGAGCTTGTCAATCTCCACCCTTTGTTAGAACAGAATAGTTCCAGTTGGAAGGGACCTACATTGATCATCTAGTCCAACTGCCTGACCACTTCAGGGCTGACCAAAAGTCAAAGCATATTATTAAGAGCATTGTCCAAATGCTTCTTTAACAGAGTCAGGCATCAACATCAGAAGCATCAACCACCTCTTATAGGAAGCCTGTTCCAGTGTTTGACCACCCTTTCAGTAAAGAAATGTTTCCTAATATCAAGTCTCAACCTCCCCTGATGCAGCTTTGAACCATTCTCATGCATCCTGCCACTGGATACCGGAGAGGAGAGATCAGCACCTCCCTCTCCACTTCCCCTCCTCTGGAAGCTGTGGAGAACAATAAGGTTACCCCTCAGTCTCCTTTTCTCTGAACTAGACAAACCCAGTTGTCCTTGTTGCTTTCCTCCCAGGGAAGGACTTTGTATTTGTCCTTTTTGGGATTTCATGAGGTTCCATCTGGCCCATTTCTCTAGCCTGCCAAGGTCACTTTGGATGGCTGCCCTGTGCTCCAGCGTATCTGCTGCATCCCTCACAACTTGGTGCCACCTGTGAACTTGATGAAAGTGCACAGTGTCACCTCCTCCAGGTCACTGGTGAAGATGTTAAACAGGATACATCGCAGTACAGACCCCTGCAGTACCAGCCTCCAGGCAGACCATGACCCATTAGCCATAACAGCTTTTGCCTGTCTAGTTGTCTGCCCATCCAGACTGTAATGTATCAACTTAAATACAAGAAACAGGGTGAAAAGGCTCGCTAAATTAAAGATTAAATGGCAGACATTCACTTCTCTCCCTTTATACACAGATTATTTTTGTGCCTGAAGGCAACCAGGTTGGATTTTTATATTATCCTACAAATTGGTGTTGTGTAAGTTTAGAGCAAAGTAATAAAGAGATATTTTCGAACTACATTTCAGTTTTTCATAATGTTTTATTTGAAAATGTATAGAACTGGAACTTGCTAATTGCTTCTTGAAAGACAGTATAAAAAAATGAAACTCTGTCTTCCCTTAGCAAAACAGTCCAGAAGAATAAAAATTTTCTAATGCGTAGCAATACTTACAAGACTCATCTCAGACTACTGATTTTTTTTTGCAAATGAATAAGGATGTAAATGCAATTAACCATCAAGGTTGCCTCCACACAAAATATACTGTGCTCATTTATTTTGACAAGTGAGTTTTTACTTTAATTACTTACAATATAATTGTAAATTGCGCTAATAAATCAGGGATGTGTATCTTACTAAAGCAAAACTTCAAAGTAATATGGGCTCACACTGCAGATTTCTTCTATTAAATCTTCTCTTCCAAAAGAAGTAAAACAACTGGATTACAAATAAATAAAATGGGAGTTCACAGCTACTGCAGAGAAGAAAGGTCACACTCAGAAGTTTTGTGTGATTTCAAAGCGAGGGAAACAAATGACAATATGCAGAATATGTACAAAGAGGCTAAAGAGGGTAAACAGCCAGTGGCAACAGCCTGATGGATGCCGAGGCAGAGGGCGAATGACAGTCTTTTGTGTCATGGAGTGGGGTGCACACCTGCTGCCCTTCCCTATTGGACCCCCAGAAGGAACAGGCAGGGGTGGGGGGGACAGGTGACATTTTGTCCCATGACATAGCAGATTGCTCAGACTAGTAGCAAGTCAAAGCATCCTGCTTGCACCTCTCTGCATGCCTGGACTTCCTTTATGTAAAACAGAACCCATCAGAGGTCAAATTTGGTGCCTGCCAAATCTCGCTTAAAATATTTACCTGCATCCAGCCTGGCCATAACACCAGTGCCAGGGACTGGGAAATGGTTCCAGGTATAGCATAAAAAATGTGGCCTGAATCCACCTCTTCTTCTACAACTATCCATGTCCATGACATATTTTGAGTGGGAGTTCCAATTACCTGATAGTTTCAAGGACTGATAAGAAGCATTCTCAGGTCTAGAAGTTAGATGCTGAAACACTCTTCTAGAGAATACCTGTGATTCCTGCTATGCATTATAAAAAAGCTGATGAAAATCTATGTTTAGAAATCAACACAATAAAAGGTGGGAGAGAGGAATTATTAACAAAAAAAAAAAAAAGAAATTTGTAGATTTAGGTTACCATTAAAAAGCATGGGATAGATAAATTCTAATTCAATAGGTACAAACCCTATGAATCAGGTTAAAACTTATTTAAGTTAATTCTGTTTGATTTGGTAATTTAGCTTGGTAAGTCAAACTGACGAAACAATGATTTGTTAGTTTATCTGACTCTATCTATCTTACACATATCCATTTTTTTTACAAGATGATTTCAATTGACTTAGGTGAATTAATATAGCTGTGACCATCATGCGAAGCAGAAAAAAAAAAAATTCTCTTGATTTTCTCTTGATTTATAATCTTCACAAAAGTACACTTCATACCTGACTAATAGAGAGAGAAAGCAGAGAAATTTCTGAGGTGTTGACGCTTTGCCACACCATAAGCAATGGATAATTAGTAACCAAGATGTGGGCTCCAATAAACTGGATGCTTCTCTTTCTAATTTTATTCTTGTTCTCATTTAATTTACCTCATCAGGGTATAAATAAAACTAACTCTAACCGAGCTGAAACCAGGACATGTATTTACAAGAAGGAGTTGGTATAGAGGAAAGCAAATGGTATGCAGCAAAAAATGGAAGGGGAAGAAAAATAGGGTTGCTGTGGTGATTGTTGCAATAACCGAGTATGGATTTTTGCTACAAATGAAATAACAGTGGAAAGAGTTCCTCCAGTACAATGTAAAAGTAAGTAGTCCTGGCCTTGGAAGCCTGCTGCCATAAAGGAACAGACTGAATTGGGGAATAAGCCCTGTATAAGCACTTATCTTTTCTGCACTGAGCTTCTCTGAACTGTTCATAAAGTCCAACCTAGGAACTGCTGAGTATGCGTATACCACTATATAAATGAGACCAAGGAACGAGCCCAAGCAATTCTGCTTGTCCGCAGTGCTCAGCTGGTAGCTTAATCCCTAGTTCTGTTTTGAACAGATTTGAGTAACTGTTTCCATGTAAAGTTTGGTAGGACTGAGTCTAGTCTCAATTATCATGGATGTGAGCCAAACCAAAGAATATGCTGCTTTCTTTTGGGGACAGGGATTGATAAACTTGAGTCTCTTGTATTCAGTAGTGCAGTAAAACAAACATAGTCATTGTGTTTTTATATGAAATATGAAATATTAAGCATATAAGGGATCCAGACTTTTGAGAATCTCAAAATGTAACTCCTAAATCAATCTCAAATATTATCTTTTAGCTGGTGAGCTCTCTACAAGAGTAAGGCACAGCTCCATATTCAGTTGCTGTAAATCCAAACATAAGCACCAAATAATGAAACAACTGGTTACAGCATTTTGTAATACTCATAACATCTTAGCACCATTAATAACAAGCCTAAAGTAACAAATGGACAAAAAAATTTCAGAAAAATGTGTGCAAGAAATAAAATCTGCAAGAACAAACAGTGAAGATGTCTGGTAGAAACAAAGCAATCTCACAGAGTGTGTACTGACAGTGTAACTGATAGAACCAGAATTATCCTGCAGAATAAGAAAAACCATAACAAGTTCTGATCTCAAAAATAATATACCAAGACCAGATGAGATCATTCCTTTCTGTTTGGAGGTGGGGACAGAAGAGCATAAAGCATCAGCATTGAGACAGGAAAGGTAGGGAATATAGAAGACATCCCAGCTTCAGCTCCAGCTTCCCTGTCAAAGAACACGATTTGGCCAGCAGGACTAGGGAAGTGATTGTCCCCCTGTACTTGGCACTGGTGGGGCTGCACCTCAAATATTGTGTTCAGTTTTGGGCTCCTCGCTACAAGAAGGACATTGAGGTGCTGGACTGTGTCCAGAGAAGGGTAATGAAGCTGGCGAACCATCTCGAGAACAAGTGTTATGAGCAGCTGAGGGAGCTGAGGTTGTTTAGCCTGGAGAAAAGGAGGCTGAGGGGAGACCTTATGGCTCTCAGCACCTACCTGAAAGGAGGTTGTAGCGAGGTGGGTGTCGGTCTCTTCTCCCTAGTAACAAGTGATAGGACAAGAGGCAATGGCCTCAAGTTACACCAGGGGAGGTTCAGATTGGATATTAGGAAAAACTTCTTCACCGAAAGGGTAGTCAGGCATTGGAACAGGCTGGCCAGGGAAGTGGTTGAGCCTCCATCCCTGAAAGTATTTAAAAGACACGTAGATGTGGTGGTTAGGGACATGGTTTAGTGTTGGACTTGGCACTGCTAGGTTAACGGTTGGACTTGATGATCTTAAAGGTCTTTTCCAACCTAAACAATTCTATGATTCTATGATCACCTTGATCTTGGTGATTAAGAGTGGTCATGGACCACAGCCACCAGTGCTAACCAAAACCATGATTTCCATGGTATTGTACACTTATGGCTAGTTTAGGACAAGTTTGTTAAGTACTAACTTATGTATGATGTATGTGTTGATAACACTTGTTAGTGATTAAGTAGCAAATGGTAATGTGTATTGTTAATGACTATCAGTCCAGTAAAAGATTTCTTTCAAATTTGAAACAGCCTGATTTATCAAATCTCTAAACTCTGCCCTCAGAACAATCTTCAGTTCCCTAACTGGTGTATAAATCTGTATACTGAGCTGTAACAAACTCTACTGACCTTTGTCTTTAAGTGCTCCAGTGGTCAGTGGGAGAGAATTTATGGTTACTATGCAGCCTTTGCTAAAACAGCACATAGCAATGTGGTTTCTGATCCATTCATCATCTGTACACATGCTTGTCTCACAAACAGCCTATAAACAGCTTGCATGGTTATGCCTAGCTAACCATCCAATGCCATGCTAAACTTTTGGAGGTTTAGGGCATTATGCATTTTGAAGAGCAATCTGTAATCTCAAGAGGGTCAACACTTTCAGATTGACTATATGAACCTTGTCTAGAGGGTTACTTTAATATGGCATATAAAGGGTAGTACAGATGTACACTACAAGCTGAACATTCTTCTATTTCTTCTTCTACCAGGAATATACTATAATATGAATGTGTCAGAGCTATTTAGTTTTTCTGCCATTGATTCTTACATGTTGCAGTCCAGAGCACATTTTTATTAGACAGTTTCTTCTCTGACAGGTCTGCCTCAGTATATTCTTTGCTCTAAAGAGTACCATTCCACTCCTTTTCTATCAGAAAACTTGCTCTCGCCTCAGGAAGCAATTATCGTCTTTCATTTAAGATGCATTTCAGTGTATCACTTTATTGCTTTGTCAAAGGTTAGAGGAAATAAAATCTTTTAATAAAATGAATGTTATTAGGTATAAAAGAAATGTCTTTACAAATGTGAAGATCTGCCAAGATCATATTGGTTGGGATTTTTTAGTATCTACTGACCTTCATTGTTCAAACAAGGTAACTAAACCCTCTCATCCATGTATGTTCACTTGAAAAAGACATAGAAATATGAAATAAAATTGATATGGTAGTGTGATAACCAGATTGGAATTTAATTGCAATAAGAGCTTTCTTCTATTCATAGAAATATTATTAAAATGTAAGTGCATTTCTGTCAGAGCATTTTTTTCCTCTACTTGGAGCTGAAATGCTATTTCATAGTTAGAAGCAGTGTGCAGTATATTTGATTTATGTGTTTGGTAATTATGGCATAAAAATGCAAACAATGACAGCAAGGATACTAAATTTGTACTGAAGTTTGTGAACAAAATATGAAAAGCTCCATAAGCTTTGCCAATGTAAGGACTATGATTCTGATTGTACCATACTTAAAAACAAACAGACAAACAAACAACAAACAAACAAACAAACCCAAACAAAACAAAACGCAAACACCTCCTAAATGAAATCAATTTTAATAAAGATGATGGTCTTTCTCCTTGGCCTTTCTTTTGTGTTTACTCTGCTATAATATGACATCTCTTGATTGAGCTGTACCACAGACTGCCTATTAGGGAATTGTTGAATGAGAAGTATTGGCTGGCCAGAAGACCTGCCTGAAGTGCAGAGCAGAAAAACAGAACTTTGAAAGTAAGGGGTGAACACCTGGAGACAACTGCCAACATCCTTCCTTTTCTGGGTATGTTGTGAAAAGCCAGACTGCCTGGATAACTTTGTAAAATTCAGTGCCTTTACTGTAGAGACACGTCAAACTTTGAAATTATTCTTGATAGAAACACTAGTGGTTTATGTCAGCCAAAGCTTAAAATATTGCCAGACTATTTCAGAGCTGTTGTTCACCCTACTCACTTATTCATGTGATGCTGGGATCCCAGGTTCCTGTGGGGAAAAAAAAAGGGAAATCTAGTCTATGTTTTCAAACGAGTGACTGCAGGCTATGGCCAATACATAATAAATACAATAGGAATTAAATATTTGTTATCAGGGTAGCCATGCCAATCATTTGTTTCTTTTATGATTTAAAAGTATCAGTTTACTTTACAGTTGTAAAAGTTTTAGCTGAAGTTATACTCTGCTGAACAGCAGTTACAGCATTACAGCAGATGTCATTGAAAGACATACATTTTTAATACCCACTTAATCTAAAGAAATGTCAGAGGGTTTTTAAATACTGGTGGTCTTTTAAAATGTTTTTACACGTTGGTTTGGTTTTTTTTTTTTTTTCACTCATATTAAGCTTCTTCATATGTAATGTGAGCATAACATTAAGATAATGCATTGTGATTACAATTTACATGGAAGATCAAGAGGGCCTTAAAATGTATGTTGCTTATGAGTATCTTCAGATCTCTGTATTGATTTGAAATATATATAATCAATTAAGAGGACAATACCAAACTTCAGTGTTGCACTGTTATTGGGGAAGAGTGAACTGCTGTGACTGGAATATCCAAATAGATTTGAGACACAAGGCAAATCTCAGAACTTCAAGCAAGTATTTATTTAGGTTCATCTACTAATTAAACCTGTCTGTTAATAACTAAGAATCAAGCATTAATCAAATATGTTAGTCAATCCTAGTATAATTATGTATATTTAGGTGTATTATGAGTCATTTTGGCTCTGATCATTAGAGTCATTAATGGTTCTTGGCTTCTGAGATTGAGATAGTCAAGCATGAGAGCTCTTTGACAAGGGAAGCTAGAACCAAAGGGTGTATTTTTTTTTATTTACCAATCACTATTATATATGGCTAGTGTTAATATGCACTTTTCGCATCAATCAAGATGAGTCTGGTCCAGCGGATTAATTCATCTTCTCATTGTCACTATCAGCTTGTTCTGCCTTGCTAGATGTGTATTACCTATGATTCATTCTGACTTCTCCAAATGGGTGTTATCTGTTTGCATAATGCATACTTTTAAATCATATTAATAAAACAGAATTTTTCTGTAAATATGGAATACATTTCATTTGAGAAATTCAGATTAAAGAAGACAATAACCATTTTCATACAAGAAAAGAACTGAAAGTGTATATTACTCTACTTTTTGTAGGTTGGATAAATTAAAGGCAGATTATAGAATGGATTATTTTGCTACTCAAATTTCAGGTTTCAATATAGAGTGAGAAATGTGTGCATGCTTATTATAGATATATAATATATATATTTGGTATGTATGTCCATTTATTTTTGGTTTGGTGTTATTTCATCTAGTTATTCTGATTAAGCCAATGTATAAAATGAATAAGAATGTTTTAATAAACATTATGTTGAGAATATTTTGAAAATTTCAAAGAAAAAAATACATTTTTTGAAAAGCCATTAAATACTTTCTATTATTTTCATATTCTATCACCCAATGTATCATTTTTTCCAGTTTAAATTAGTTGCTAAATTTTTTCTGAATTTGAAAATTGGTTTGTGCATCATTTTCCACTCCAGTCTCACAAGAAATGTACTTTATGTAAAATTAACAATAATAATTGTCGAGTTTAATTGGAAAATTTTTCTCCTGCTTTTATGCCCTGTGACAACTTTCCCTCTTGTGCCTCTTTAAACAGAACATGCTAGATTAAAGTCCCATCTTGTCTTGCTCTCTCTTCTTCCCCTGTAAACTTTTCACTTTGATAAACAAAATCAGTTCAATCCCTCTGATGAATGCTTAGTAAATAAGTAAACAATCCTTACAGTCTTCTCCAGACACTATGTAGTCTGGAACATTTTTATACTGTCAAAGCCAGCAAAACTGAAATTGTATGAAGACTGGAAAATGCTTAGAACTAAATGTGACACTTATAGAACAGGCATTTGTCAGCATGAGCAAATTATTGTTAAACTAGAATGCAGATAAAAAAATGGAAGTTAGCTAGGATTTCATATTGATTTATATAATTTAAAAAGAGAAAAAGAAGTGTTTTATTTATATCATAAGATTAGACAGTTGCAAGTTTAAAGGAGAAAATTATCAAATTCTGTAATGACTGTACTGGATCTGCTTGAGCTCCCATACCTATCAGGCATTTATATCTATCACTCAAAAATGCTGTTTTTAAATGTTCTTTGCACTAATATTCACATATATCTATTTATATCACATTTGCGAACACTAGAGGCAGAAGCTGACCTGAAGAACTCCTTTTGTGGAAAAGTCATCAGCAAAAAATTAAGAACCATACTGTGTTTACTTAAAAAATTAGAGCTGACATTGACATCTAGCTGCCATTAAAAAAAATGCCTTGAATGTTTGCTCTAAAGAAAGAGATAGAGAGCAGTGGCTTTGGAAAAAAAAAAATCTTGGATGATGTAAGTGAAATTATTAAGTCTTAGAAGTTATGACTCTAATAAGCGATTTTGGGGAAATTATCATATGCAGATGAGTAATATTTTCTCCCCAAGTCCAGATATCCTACCTTGATTTTGAAACCTATAACTAATATTTTTTTTTTCCTTGTCTCTGTGTATGACCTAAAATAATTATTTTTAACTAATGAACTCCTCACAGGTCTTTGGGTTAAATGGGAAAAGAAGCCAAATGTCAATGCAGTGTCCTTTGTTACTTGGAAAGAAGTGTGCTTTAGGATCTCACAGCACCAAGTGCTAAGTTAATAAAGACATAAACTTATTTGTTTCCTGCAATAATAAATATTCCTGGTCTCATTTTATATCTAAAGAGATGGCACAAATGAGGGAGCAAAATTAGACCATTTTTCACAGTATTTGGCATTTAAATGAGTTGGCTAATTTCATTCACTTTATTTCCTTGGAGATTCTTAAATATCTTTCTTTTAAGGAAGTAAAAGGCAAGACTGTTTAAGATTACTTGTATTTTTTTTTTCAGTTCCTTATCAAAATATAGAGTCTGCATTCTACAAACCTTTGGACATGATTGACTAGTTATGTTGAAACTAACAGTTAAAATATTAGATTAATACTGGCCCTGGCAAGAATATATTTTTAATTTAATATAAAATATTTTGGTGCCATATTACAACAAATACTATGTAAGTGACTGAAATATATGTATAATTAGTGAAATTTCATTTCCATCCTTACATATTGACAAAAAAATCAATTTTTCTTTGTTTCTCTCACCTTGACCCACAGAACTCTTTCCTCTCCAGAACTTAATAATTTCACAACACCAATACAAAACATCAATAAAAATACCAAATAGAAACTAGGAAAAAGAAGAGTTTACAACAATACGAATTAGGTTTTAATGCTTGGAAAAATGTATGAGAGACAGCAAAGGAGCACAGGAGGAAAGCTGCTGTAGCTAGTATTTCACATGAAGTATTTTTTAAATATAATAGCTGGAATAATATCCCATATCTAACATTGCTCCATTGCTAGACATATATAGTAGCATAGTCAATAATAATAATAAACAAAAAGGGGTTATCTGTGTTTAGAAAAAAAAAAAAAATCAGACAGTTGACTAATATTATGCAATAATGAGGAAGTATTTTATTTTCCTAATATAACTCTGGAAATCGAAAAACACAGTTATGGAGTATGGATAGTTTTATGATGTAAGTTCACTCAAATTGGCATCCAGAATTTCCAAAAAACTAGATAAACAGCAAGAGAATTATGGTGCTTTTTTCAAACATCTTTTAATACTGGAAAAGTTCTAGAATACTGCCAGAAAGTCTTATGACAGTACTTAAAAGGGTAAACAAGTTGACCTGAATAAATATAGACCTAATGTACAACTTGGTTAAAACAACAGAAGAAGAGGGACAGAGATGTTAGTACAATTATTAAAAATAAAAATGAGACTAAGGAAAGTGGATCTACTGAAGTAATTTTCTACTCCTTCTTTTAAAGTAACATATCTGGTTGCTACGTTTAGTAAGGTTGACATAATATATTTAGACTACTGTCACACATTCTACTTGGTATTGTAATATATTTCAATTAAGAGACTAAAATAATGCAAAATCAAATGGTAAGCATTCAATAGATTTAAAAATGTAAAGTCTGAAAATGCAGCTGAAAGCAGAACATTGCATTTGAATTAATTTTAATTTTAATTTAATTCCTCTGGAATTAGTTTTTGTCTTCTTGGGGCTTTTTTTTTTTTTTTATTTATTTTCAAGCTCCTGAAAGAATATCATTGACAAGGTCTGTAGATGACCCAGTCATTAATGAAAGAAATAAATAACATAAAAACAATTGGCTGATTTGATAAGTATTATTTTGAAGCAATCAAATGAAAATATACTTTCATAAATGCAGAATATATGTCACACTTTCCTTATGGAGGGGCTTTATCTTCAGGATCAATGAAATGGCTTCTCAGTGTGATATTGCCACCTTAAAGAGGTTTTACTGGAGAGCAGGATTCAGCTGTCTATGTGGGTTCATGTACGTTCATAGTGTCACTTTACTTCCTGTGGTAGCCCACCTCAGTTTCAGTTGTAGCTGCAGAAGAGACTCCCATTAATTGTGTCTTATCTACCAGTCCATCATAGATGCCTCGTATTTGTCATGGTCTCAAACAACATTGCATATTTCTGTTGAAATAACTAGTACCTTCTCAGCTTCTTAAGGCAACATTAATTGTATTGACTGGGTTTGCATGGAATGTAATGGGTGCTTAAACACTAGGACAATGCATATAATGCTGCAAGTAAAACAGTAGTCAACACATATGTTCTAATACCTTAACTGAGGCTGAGAAAACATAGGGTGGCAAGTAGTCCAGCTGAACAGAGTGGTGTTACTCAGAGTGTCATGAGTAAGGTTTCAAGATTTCCTCCTCATAAAGGAAAATCTAAGTACTATTGCTGCTTTGCTAGACAGAACATAAACTGAAAATAAACATTCTGGTAAACTGATGGGGTTATCTCTAGTACTCTTTGATGGGCCAGAGTTAATCATAAGTGACTGTCAAAACAGAAGTTACTTAATGTCAGAAGGACAGAATCTTTAATAAACTTAGGAATCCAGTGGCAAAACATTTTCACCCAAGAAAAGGCTAAGCTAGATCATGATCACTGCAGACAAGTGTGAAATTCAAATTACACCTTTTTTGAAATGTTAGTTATAAAGGCATGAAATTGCATTCTTGTTTTGCAGTCGGCTGGGTGTTGTACAGGAAGAGTTTAATTCATCACACAATATTTTTCTTGCATAACTGCCCTTTTATAGATTGTTCCAAATTTATCCAGTTGCAACTTGAACAGGCAGCTAGAAACAAAATTGAGAAAATAATGACTAATTTATAATCGGTTCTGATTTTTTCTTTGCCTTTGCTCTTGCAAATTATGGTAGGAGTACACAGGCACTGATTTTGCCATCTGTCATTGTGCTAGAACACTACAGTTTCTACTCAGTGGAGAAAAATGTGAATACTGTTTTAAACTTCTTTTTAAAAGAAAGCACTTATTGTTGCTTGGAAATTAGAAATAGTCAAGTGACTAAGACACAGAATGGGGATCATGGAGTTATGGGCTCTGCCATAGGTAAATTTTCTTTTGTTCCTTGGTTCAAACTGTCCAAAAAATTATAGGAAGAGGATGTGCCTTCTCTTCAATATGCTTATTTTATTGTTGTTAAGAGGTATTAGGAGGGAATTCCTCCTGCCTGGCTGCTGGACCTAACCCCAGTGCCCCGGGGGACCCAGGATCTCTGTCCCAGGCTGAGAGAACGGGCTGCTGCTTTCCTGTTTGCGTGTTCAACCAGTAGCAAAGCTGAGCATGTCTCACAGAGACACATACAAGCAGACATACACACACACACATATCTATATCTCTAATCTATCTATATATAAACTTAATATATATATATTAACTAGTTTTTGAATAGACTTTCTATAGTTTAGTTGAAACATCTTGCAACAGAGGGCAGTTAAGGACTAACACTGCAGTAGTAAATGAATTCTAGTTAATATAATTTGAATAGTTTATGCAATGTAGTTTTGAATATCTAGACTAGTTTTCTCAGCACTGTTACTTACTCTTACTTAGCAAATCAGTCAATAACTAAGTATCAGTCATTTGTGACACAATTCTCATTTAATCAGAGGAAGAACTATGAAGTGAAAAGCTTCTTGTTCTGTTATCTCCTAATACTTTTTACTATTCATAAAACATTTCCAATAGAATTGGTGTCTAAATCTTGCACTGTCTTTAAATAAATATAATAAACTTCATTTCTGCCAATTGAACTGCAGGAATTAGGGCTGTCTCATTTGTTCAAATAAAAAAAAAAATATTAATTTAAGAAACTAAGTAGTTTGAACTGAACATTTACTTTGAATTCCCTACTTTAATTAATTAGCTCTCTGTTAGTAGTTCTCACATACTGTAAAATTTGTACACCTCTACATGACAGAGCTTAGTTGCCAATAAAAATATTATTACAAGTGTATCTTTTCAAGGTATGTTCAAAGAAGAAATATGATATAATTTTAAGCTAGCTAGGACCTCAAAAATCATTAGGGTTTGTGCAAATTGTAGTGTTTTAGATCTATCTGTTATGTGAGATGTTTTTAAGCTTTTTAACAGCAACTTGCCATACCTTCACACAGTAATTGAAATACTGCTATAGATGCCAAAAAAGATAGTTAAAAAGGTCTTCAAACCTTGCTAAAGATTGTCTTCTTTTTCCAGCAACCTAGATAAGAAAATTTACTCATCTTGATCTTTTTTAAACTATAGCTTTCTGGTTTGCTTTATGATTTCTTTCCACTTCTGAAACAATTCTATATTTAGCTATTGGTCTTGTTACATTTTTAATGAGTTGATGAGTTTGATTTAATTATTTTTTTCTTTAAGTAAAAAGACACAAAAACAAATGTTCAGAAGAACATTATTGTTCTTCCACATTATTCTTTTTATCAAGAAGCTGCCTTTTATCCTCACGTTCGTTTTAGTTAACTCATTTCAGAACAAATATATGAACCACAATTTCTTAAGGGGAAGAGCATGTTACAGAGATTGGTGAGACTGAGAAATAGTGATTGGCTTTTGGATATCAGAAATTAGCATTAATCCTAAACCTTCATTGTTCAAGGTTCTCAATCTGTTTGAAGATATGTGTTACAAGAAAACTCTAGAAATCATCTTATTGCCAGCAAGCACAGACTGGTACTTTTCAGGTTGAAATGATGCTTACCAAGTGCTTTTACCTGTGCTTTATGTGTATTGTTTTAATCCATCAAGCACCACAACATTACTACAAAAAGTATATTCCTATTCATGAATAAGTGTGGTGGGCTGACCTTGGCCAGCTGCTAGACACCTACCCAGATGCTCTCTCATTCCCTTCCTCAACAGGACAGGGGAAGAAAATAAGATGAAAAAGCTTTTGGGTTGAGATAAAGACACTGAGATTGCTTACTAATTACCAATATGGGCAAAACATACTTGACTTTGGGAAAATGAATTTAATTTATTGCCAATGAAAATACATTTGGGCAGTGAGAAAAAAAGACAAAAACCAAGATACCTTCCCCACACCCCTCAACCCCCTTTTTGCCCAGGCTCAGCTTCATTCCTTCATATGCAACTCATCTGTCCATCCCCCTGAGCAGTAGCAGGGGGACGGGGAATGGGGTTTATGGTCAGTTCATAACACTTCCTCTCTGCCACCCTTTCTCCTGACACTTTTCCCCTGCTCCAGTGTGGGTCCTTTACACAGACTGCAGTCCTTTAGGATACAACTGCTCCAGGATACGACCTCTCCCAGTTGCTGTCTTTATCTTGACCCACAAGCTTTTTCATCTTGTTTTCTCGCTGTCCTATTGAGGAGAGGGACTGAGAGAGCAGCAGTGTGTGTGTCTGGCAGCCAGCCAAGGTCAACCCACTACTGAGAACAGTATTTTATATTCCTTTATGTTAAAATGTATTTTGTTTTCAACAAATGATTAACAAGATTGAAATTGAAAACTTTTTTTTTTTAAATGAATTAATGATACTAGCTTTGTTCAAAAGAATATATATCTAAATACATATTTTTACTTGACTATGAATTAGATTCATGTTTACTGCTTTCATCCATTTCAACAGGATTTTCGCTCATACAGCTAACAAGATCATAGAACCTAAATTCCTAGCGGAAGTGCATAGACCTGAACCAAATATTTTCCTCCATTTTTTGAGATAAGCTCAACCACTTCCCTGGCCAGCCTGTTTAGTGCCTGACTACCCTTTTGGAAGAAGTTTTTCCTAATATCCAACCTAAACTTCCCCTGGCACACCTTGACGCTGTTTCCTCTCGTCCTATCACTTGTCACTTGGGAGAAGAGACCGATGCTCACCTTGCTACAACCTCCTTTCAGGTAGCTGCAGAGAGCAATAAGGTCTCCCCTCAGCCTCCTCTTCACCAAACTAAACAACTCCAGCTCCCTCAGCTACTCCTCATAGGACTTGTTCTCTAGACCCTTCACTAACTTCGTTGCCCTACTTTGGACACGCTCCAGCACCTCAATGTCCTTCTTGTAGTGAGGGGCCCATGATCAAGGAACGTGGTAGTTACTGTGAAAAAAACAGAGAGCCACAGAAACAACAGAACCTGCCAGTTATCTCAGAGAACAATATAATAAACATGAAATGCAGCTGTTTTTAATGTATTTCTTGCCTTCTTCGCCTTTTGGTTTTTAATATAAATCCATCTGTGCTCATCTGTCTTACCATCTAGTTTTCATTCAACTACTTACTCTTACTAACTTTAGTAAGGTTTTGATTTAAAAAAATATATATATATATTATAATAGTCATAGGTCTTCAGCAGGCAGATATATCTATATTTTTCTTCATCTTATACTTTTCTCTTTCTGTTTCATTCATCATGTCTGTCTTTAAGGTCATGCAGCACATTGTGATTCAAACCCACTTCATTTGCTGACTCTTTTATGTCTCGGATTTCATCACTTTAACCTTCCCTTATCATGTCAGTACTTATTACTAGTCTTAGATGGCTTCACTTTCTTTATGTCCAAAGAACATTAGTTTGACACTAGAAGTTTTAACCTCTCTGGCACTGAAAAAAGCCCATTTATCTCACCTTTTCATTAACTGGATTTTAGACAAATGGTTTTTGAAGTGGCATCAAGCCCATTTTGGATAATGCTAGCACCATATTAAAGTCTGATATCAAAGTAATTTTGAAGAAAACTATAGAAGTATTTGAAAGTAGGGTTCAAATTTTATTGTAGAAGAAAAAAGGGATTTAATTATTGCATAGTCAAGCAAATGCAGATCAAAAAGATATTAGCACTAAACAAGCTCTCTGTATAGAGTATATATAGAGCATATAGGTTGTAAATTTTACTATATGATTAACAGGAATCTTTATCATACAAAGAAAGAACACAGAAGCATGCTGATGCACGTAGTGAAGATGGACTTTATTTTTTTAAAGATTATTCTGTTTATGGTTGTTATTTGTTTCTAAAAATAAATTAAAAGATCATTATCTATCTCATTCATAGGAGAAATGCCAAAACATATTTAGAAAACAGCAATATTGTTAATGACTCTGTTCTAACTAGC
Organism: Platalea leucorodia; assembly: GCF_965183815.1. NCBI lineage: Eukaryota > Metazoa > Chordata > Aves > Pelecaniformes > Threskiornithidae > Platalea > Platalea leucorodia. The sequence goes on from NC_138824.1 coordinate 49,381,601, forward strand.
CTCATACTGACATTAAAAACTTAAATTTCATGACATATGGTCATATAGACTGTATGGAAAGTGCTTTTTACATATTCTTATCTGAGTTACAATAGTCAGTAATATTTAACTATTGTGTGGTAGATACTTAAATTGGGTTTTCGAAGACATCACTTTGTTGGTAAAGTTCAGAAATTTCTCACAAGGTAATAAGTATAACTATCCAGGCATGGAGACACTTCTTTCCTGTTAGAGAACCACTTCCTGGGCACGTTGGTAACAAAACACAGGGTTTGTGACAGCTACATTTATATCCTCTGCATTAGACCACAGTCCTCATATCTACACATTTTGTACCTAGTTCCCCCTGATAAGGCCATCCAAAATTAAGCAGTAGTCTAACTTCACTTCAAATTTATTTAGGAAAAAAAATGCAATGTTTATATGATTAAGTAGGAAGTTTTTGACATTTTTTTATTTGTGCTATGTTGGTAATGACAATCTTTTCCCCAAGAAATGAAATTCACATACTTTTTTAACAAGACATAACAGTTTTGACAAACTATAGTACAAAATCCAAACCCGTATAAGCCTTTAGACATTCATTTTCCAGTCAAGATAATCAGGGCTGTCAAATAGTCTGGTGCCAAGGGACTCATGTCTAGAGGATTCCTTGTGTTTATGTTTCAGTCTTTCATATTTAGCTGTCGATATACAGGACTTATCAATGTCAGTGTCAGAATCCACACCAGTATTTGTGACAGATCAAACACCTTCAGTTTAATATGCTTGTGTTATAGGCTGTTGATATTTTCACTCTTGCAGTTTTAAGACTGCTCCTAAGGTTGTAATACTAAACACATGCTGAAAAGATATCCTGAATATATATCATACTCAAATGAAAACAGTTTATTAGATACCATGTTACACAGGTTGTTTATTTTTTACAAATTTCAGATAAGGTTTGTACTTACCATATCTGCATCTTTTTGCTATTAAAGTAGTTCACCAGGCTGGGGAGGAGGGGGGCGGGGGGGGGGGGGGGGGAAGAAAAAAGCCCCCCCCAAAAAAGGTGTCTTGAATTTTGTAAGGCTTTTGACATAACATTAAAAGTTAGAACCAAAGGGTGCTGAAGAAAGGTTATTCAGATAAAATGATGTGTAAAAAAATGACAGTTTGTTGTAACTTAATAGAATTTGGAGGTATATCAGGAAGAACTCTACAGAGCATTATTAGCCTTGGTCAGCCTGTCATTCATATTAATATAAAAGTAAGTTTCTAACAAGGTCAAATTGAGTAGATGGATCATCCTATATAATTTAAATTGTTATATAAGATGTTACAGAAAATCACATTTGCTACATTTGGAGTTACTAGAAGTTACCTTGTTACTGTTAGGGTAATCCATGAAATCTGTCAACAACCACTACTCCTTCGTAAAAGAATTTACAATTTCAGCTGTCTGTGCTAAAATTTAAGAAAAATCTAAACAAATTTATTTGGACCAGGTAATTAGGAATAATCAGTTGGAATAATGAGGGAAGAAGGTCTATGCAAACTTTTAAATTTGTAGTTACAGAGCTGCAAGTTAAAGATGGCTCCCACTGAAATCAAGAGAACTCTTCCTTTATTTTCTGCATAGCTGAAGTCTTGCTTGGACTTCTCTATTACTTACATTTAGAAATTAAAGCCAAAGTCCCACAATGTTGTCACTATTCCACTTGTCTGGTGGGCTAGGGATTGCTCATTTGGAGGACACCTTCAGTAGCTTCGATGGAAATATAACCTGCAGTGTAACAGAACTCAGTAGGATCATAAGATATGAACCTTAATGAGACATATCTTAGTACTGCGATACTTAGAAATAAATAACAGTTGTAAGATATTGTTGTGGGAAAATTTGCACCAGTGCAGGTTTAATTTAGGTGCTCTGATCTTTGTGCCAGCCCTTTTCCTTTTATTTGTTTTTGAACAGTGCTGTAAAGGCTGAAATAATTTCTTTTTACATAGTTCATGAACTTAACCTAAGAAACAATGATACTCATCTTTCCTTTCTTCCTGTTTTAACTTTTAACTCTTTGTATTTTTTTTATCCCATGATTTTTATCCATAGCACCTTCTACTGGAAAATCATTTGTAATTTGTAGTTTCAATGTTTAGATGAATCCATACCAGATAAATTTTACTGCAACATTTTGATCAAAATAGTTAAAGAATTTATTCAAATAATTTCATATTAAAAAAAAAAAAAAAGAAGGAAGGTGATGGATCATTTTCATTATAACCACAGCACTTGTGAGATGTATAGTATTTTCATAGTATGAAAGCATCATAAACAATTATGATCTTCACCCATCTTTTATTTTGTTCTTTTATAGAGGTTTATGATACGGACAAAATCTCCATTTTGTACTCAAATGTACCACCAAATTTGAGTGTCAGGGCCCTGAATGCACTAATAGGCTCTAATGACTCTCACCAGCCTCTTCTGGGGCCTCCACCCATACCCTCAGCCTAGTACTGCAGGGAGCTCCATTGAAGCTCAGTCATTAGCCTCTGGTCCTTGTGTGAGCTATATTGTAGGTGTAACTGTCTCTAGCCTTGTCTTCTCAGCTCTACTCTATAGTTGGCTTGTTTCTTAGATGGATCCCTTGGATATATGTTGTACTTGTCTCCATACCTGTCTCCTCAATGGATTCTGGACCGCTGTTGTATTCATGTCTCCAGCTCTGTCTCTTTTTGCTTTTGCTTGGACAACTTAGATGGACCCTGGATTTGATCTATCCCCTCCATTTGTCTGGGACTTTTGATGGATCCTGTTACCAGCCCCCAGGGAGCAACCCTGCTGCTGTTGCTCTCTGTCTTTGTGTAACCTTGTGATTACAACTCATTCCCAAGAGCAATGCACTGACCCTATATGAGAAAGATAAGAAAACTGACTGTAGGCTTTGAAATGTCTAGGAGCTGTTTGTATAGATACTATACAAACATAAAGTGAAAAAACTCCACAAAAACCAAACCTGTCACTACCGTAACATATAAGTGAAAATGTATACAAAGAAATGCTGGAAGATACTAGCAGACTTTTGTGGATGAATAGTAATTTCTAGATTTTTCAAAGGATCGGTGCAAATTAAAATTTTAACTTATATTCATCTAAAAAGACATTTCAAGGAAAAAAAAAAAAAAAAAAGAAAATGAACATACACAAGAGATGGTAGAAGAAATTAACTTCTCATCTGCACTGCCAGAAAGAAGTAACCAAAAATATAAAACCAACAATAAATGTTCTTACATATTAGACATATTTTTACATTTTAAAGATCATGCCTACCTAGCAACAGGATGGTATACTAAGTACATCAATTTAACATATTTGTAGTAAAGTAAACTTATGGTAGTGATTAGATAATAAAAAATAGGTTTTGTCCTAGAGTAGTGTATATCTCTGGCCTTGAATTCCTATTCATGCTGAGATACCTGCATGCTTTTCCAAGCTACTTTTGCAAATGCAGTATGACTCTTCTTGCAATGTAACAATTCTGCAGTGTTGGCAGAATTTAGCCCTAGTAACTGGATGCTTTGGTGTTTTGCAGTGTTTTTAAAATGTATGATTTTAGTATTACGTCTTTCATAAATTGAATAAGTTTTTCAGTGTTACTATTTATGTATATTTTTCAAGCAATATTTTCATTATTCTACTGTTACTCATTAGATGTGTATGTAATTCACACTTCAGTTGAAGATACATACATATATATAGTATATGTGTATATATATGTAACTATATACGCATACCTATAGCTATACATACTATACAAATATATATCTGTATATAGCTTTGGAATACTTAATTTTTTATTGTATCTGGTTCTTTGAACTGTTTTTGGATCATAACTTACATTGAGGGATCAACACAACTTCCTCAAATGAGGTTTCAGCCAAATCCAGAACAGGCATCTATCTAGATCTCTTTGCCCCATGAGGGATTTTAGCATATGAAGAAAAGTGCAATTTTCTATATCAGAAATGTTGTTCTATGTGTTTACTTCTTTTTATAGATATTACTATGACAGTTTAGTCCAGGAAAGCATGCAAACAGGTGATATGTGAACTGGAGTGCATTATTCACTGCCCAAAGATGGTTCAAAAAAAAAAAAAAAAAAAGAAAACTTTTATGTATTAATTATTCTTGATATTATGACTCCAGCTATTTCTGAAGTTAGTCATTGCAATGGAGAGTAGGGAAACAGTGTATGGCATGTAGAGGCTAAAAGTGTTAACTTCAATGGAAAGTGGATGGAACTGGGGGATGCATTTTGTGAAAGACTTCCATGTTTCTCTTCCTTTCCTGGGTTTTTATGCTAGCAGCTGCTTTCTGAGGTGACAGAAAGAAGTAACCTTTATGTAATTTTTGTAATCCCTAGACTACACTAGATCCTACCAGAAAAACAATACCTATCCTTACAAATTCTTTCTTCTGTTCACATGAATGATTATTCTAAATAATGTACAGCAATGTAAAAAAAAAAAACCAACAACCAAATTAAAAAAAAAAAAAAACAAAACAAACAAACAAACAAAAAAACATGTTTGGAAAATGCAACTGTATTTCAAGCTTCACAGAAAATTTACCATCAGGAAAAAGAAGGTAAGACAACATGTGCTGCAATATTAATTCAGTCAATATTTTGGAGTTGTTTACTTTAGGACGAGCTGAATCATACTTGTCACTAGCTGGATCACATTGCAAAAATATACAATATTATTTCTCCTTCACAGAGTGCCCAAAAAATTTCTAGACAAGAGTCAGGTTTCAAAAGAATGAATTTTGTCAAAACTGATAACTAATAATCACGTATTTGTTTTGTGAATAACTTTTATATAAAAGCTTGTATGACAGATAATTATATTATTCAATAAGTCTCAAGTGTCCTTCATATCTTTGGATATGGTTTCCAGGATTATTTGCTCCATCACCTTCACAGAGATCCAGGTAAGGCTGGCTGGCCTTAATTCCTTGGATCCTGCTTCCTGCTTCCTGCCGAAGTGACATTTGCTTTCTTCCAGTCTTCAGAAATCTCCAACAATCACTATAAGGGCTTTGACTTTCCCAACACCATACCTGTATACTCAGTGTTTCTATATTCATTCTGTGTCACTTGCCCCTCTTTCCACCTCCTGTATACTTCCTTTTTGTGTTTGAGTTTAGTCAGGAGCTTCTTGTTCATCAATGCAGGCGTTTGGCCACCCTTGGTCTACTTCCTGCCTGTGTGGATGGATTGTCTGTGAGCTTGGAGGATGTGGTCCTTGAAAATCAACCTGCTGTCCTGGCTTTCTCCCTGGGATTCTTCCAAGCAGATCCCCAAACAGCCACCAAATCTGTTTTCTTGAAGTTCAGGGCTGGGATCCTGCTTTTTCCTTTTCTCCTCTACTCAGGATCCTGAACTCCATTATCTCATGGTCCTCACAGCCAAGGGTGTTCTTCCTGGTTTGTAAGTGTGGTGTCTGTTCTTCCCTTACTGTCTTGGCTTCTCACTTCACCTTATTTTCTTAAACTCTCTGTCTTGAGATGGCTTTTTAAACCACTGAAGTTTAGCAACATGATCCAAACCAATGACCTATAGCTGGAAGTATGCTGAAATATCACTTACTCTGTATCTCAGCTGTTGAGTGGATAGAATATTGTTACATATTGTATGACATCAGTTACTCTTTCGTCTAGACACTGAAATTAGATGGAAGCTAAAAATAGCCAGGTAATATAAGCTGCTATTTCATATCTAATTTCTAGGGCTTGCTTATGTATGTCATGAATTGGAGAACTCCTTTCCTTCTCTGTTGATTTGTTTGTTTGGTGCTTGATCAAAAATGAAGCCATGGGAAAACCTATAGGGGCATTTAAAAAAGGATTAATACTCAGATCTTTCCCCAATTAGTCTCATTCAGTAAGGAATCTACACTGCGCAATGAAATATTCTGTTTTATCTTACTTTTATGCTTTCTCTTTTCCCAGAACTCCATGTGAGGATAATGACATAAGACAGAAACAAAACTAGAATCTGTTTTTATTATCCCAGAGAGCCTTGCTCAGAGCACCTGAACAGTACAGCGCTGAGTGACCTTGCCTGTATCTTCTTATAGATTAGCATATCCAGAATTAAATTAGAGTAGTTAATTGTTCACAGGAAGTATGCTCACAAACACAGACTAGACACATGTTCAATGACATAATTTCACTCACATAGGCATCAATACCCTAAATCAGACCAGCAGCTCATTCTCTGCTCCATGCAAAGGAAAGGGCCTGAGCATACATGTGAAATGGACTGCCATTGTGTTTCAATTTGCAGGATTGAATGCCCGCTGGCAAAGAAAGTACAAGGAATGTTTACAGGCAAAGCATAGGAGTGATCACTCATGGGGGATGAGAAGGAGAAAAAATAATCTTGCCACGTATTCCCAGTAGTGTCTACAAAAAAGTACTCTGTTAAATGGATAAGCAGACTATATCTTTAGGAAGCATGGACAGAAATTGTACTCATAGTCTATTTTAAATGTTTACCACTTTAAAAATAAAAATTTACCCTTTCTGATTCCCTGCTGCTGAAGATAAACATTCATATAAATCTGCACAGAATGCCTCAAATGATGTTTTTCTTCTGGTTTCCTTAAGCCAAGGTGGAGCATTGCATAGATTTCTAGGTCAAAAGAAAAGGATTTTCTAGTGGTTAAGGAACTTAATCTAATATTTAGCAAAACTGGATTCAACTCCCAACTCTGCTGTAAACTCCTTATATTACACTGGCCTAGACATGCAAGGCCAATTTTTCAAAGCTAATTGAGCATGTAAAGACACAGAGAGACATGAGTGGGATTTCTATAAATGCCTGATATATTTAGCTGCTTTGTGCTGTAAGCTTATTTACTGTTTCAGACAGCAAGCTATCTAAAAATCTGATCCCTAACCACCTCCTCCCCCACTATGGCCTCAGTTTAACTGCCTGTGAGTGTGTATAATAAAACATAGATATTTCACAAAGAGGTAGGAAAAGAAATGCGCTAAGAATTTGAAGGTGCTCAATATACAGTATTGGGAGGTATATAAGTTACCTTACATAACTGATTTTAGTCATAGCCTGCATCAGAAGGTTACATGCAGAATTTATTATTTTTTTCAATCTGCAGCCACAAAGTGCCATTAGTTAGAAGGAAGCCTGAGCAATATGATGGTTTTTCTGATACCAACATGCTTGAGTGACTGTTGCTTTATTTCTTCCTGTTCTTCTAGTAGTTTTAGATATTTTCATTGTGCACATTCATAGCTAATTGAATCTATTTTAGTGAAGAAAAATATGTCTCTAGTGAACAAGAATGGGAAGTACTTGAACCTGTCTCTCAGGTACTGTGAAGGAATCTGTAAGTATCTAGATAGGTGACCACCTGTTCTACTCATTGTTTTTTAACCTATCCCATCTCTTTTTTTACTTTAGTTGCTTTACATACGCAGCATTTTTCCTCATCTCATTAAAAAAAAACCCAAAAACAACAACAACAAAAAAAACCACAAAAAACAAGCCCCACCTAGAAAGTCTTCACTGTACTTAGGACCAAGTACAGCATATGGTCATATTTTGTCCTCTGACTTTCTTTGTCATACTATTTCTGGGGCCTGTGGCATGGTGGAAATTGTGGAAGAAAAGGAATATTTGCAGTAGTCAGACACTCGAGACTTACTGAATAACATAAAAGACAATGAGGCCAATATGTGTGGGCATATACACATGTATATAAAAACGTATTTCCTATAAGCTATGTATCCAAAGTCGCTGCACTTGTGTGAGACTCCTAACTTGTCAGGAGTTTTAAAAATTTAAAAATGAGATTAATTCTAATTATTTACTATTTATTAAAATCATTCAATATAATATGTAATATATCTTACATTGTATCATAGAAAACAGTGGATCTAATTTTCCTTCAGTAATAACAAAATCACAGAGCATCTAACATTAACGGAATTAAAACAGATAAGAACACAAGTCTAATGGTATGATCTTTGCACAGCTTTGAGACATTCTCTGCTTTCCATTTTTAAGTGGAATTCACCCTTGGCTTTGGAGACAAAAATTGCATAGAAAAGGGTACCACAATAATGCCTGGGATATCTGTCAGACACTTTCACATCAAAGCAACAGCATCTTTTCTCGAATTGCACTGTGCTTAACTGGAGTTGGCAATTATTATAATATCTATTTTTATAATAAAATACAAATAATTATATTATATATAATTATTATATTGTATTATATATAATCTAAATTATTATATTTTATGTTTCTGCTATTCATACTGTTTTCAGGTTAGGGAATAAAACAGGATGAATAAAGTTGTATTAAAATGGTAGAGCTAGCATATGATTGCTGATTGTTAGGGGTTTTTATCTGTTGTGGCCAGTGGTTTTGTTCATTACATAAATGGACCATGCAACTATCGCAACAATCAAATTCACCCTTTCTTAACCTGGTTACTTACTTTAGTTTTGTACTTAGAATAGTTACTTCATCTCCCATGCAAGGATGTTTAATCTATACTGGTGAATGGTCACCAGAGGCTGTAATTCTTGGGTTTACATTTTCAGACCAGAATGCTGCTTCGTCATTTGTATTGTCATACTCAGCACAGTAGCATGGACTTCTGTATGTACAAACAGATTACATGTCTAGATCATCAACCTACAGAAAGGAACACAATGGAGATTTCTCATCTCCTTGAAAGAATTCAGCACAAAAAAAGAATCTGCAGTCATACTTTGAAGACATGAAGAAAAATATCAAGGTCGTAATACATGCAAATGTGACATAAACTATCACTTGGTGTTAACTGTTTTATAAACACATATCACATGAAATATATATTATTATACCTCCTTACAGTCAAGAACTTGAACAGTAGTGATGTAGGCATCTAGTGTCATTGAAACTGTGAAGCAGCTTTCTGTGGTCTCCAGCTGACAATGTAGAGGAGTATTGTCTGCCTATAAATCCTATGTCAAATCTACCAACCACATACAGATGCCTGGATATCCAAAAGCACGGCCTGAAATGGACTAAATGCCCTTCTTAGGCAACTGTGTTATGCTGTATGTGAGTAACCATTTGTATATGCAAACTAATATCACCTATGGAGTAATCTTCCTGAACTCTTGTGTTCCTCTCTGGAAAACTGTAGGTCTACAACTTTCGTATCTGCCAACTATATGGTCATGTCTCAGATATCGTAGTGCATCTCATTCCTCTCATCCTTGCCCATTACAGGGGGGTTGGACTAGATGACCTTTAAAGGTCCCTTCCATCCCAAAGCATTCTATGATTCTATGATTCTGTATGGCAATGCATGTTTTTTGCACAGCCAGTTCTAAAGCCATTGCATTTTATTGCTTATGAATTTTGGAAATATTTGTTTAATCTGACTATGTATAATAATAAAATATTCTATATAGTTGTGGGCTCTTTTTAAACTTAATTGATTTCTACCGGTCTCACTTCAAATCAAGAAGACTGCCTCTGATACTAAGCGTGGTGGTGGGGAATCCAACAGCCCTGACATTCTGTGTTGTAACACTGGTTTCATTTAAATTAAATAGTGTCTTCAATTCATGTGGGTTAAGAACTCCTTGATTTTGCTATAAATTTTAGTTTGGAATGAACTTTGAAGCCCAAGATAAAACCTCAAATCTCGACTGAGATTTACTGGTTTTGATACAAAACACATGAACTGAGGAAAAGACTATTCTTTTAACCTATGTTTTATCCAGCCCCAAAGGAAAGAAAACATAAGTCTTTCTCATGGGGAAGAAAAAAAAAAAACAAAAAAAAAAAACCAACAACAAACCAAACTAAACCAAACCAAAAACCAAAAACCAAAAAACCTCAGAAACCAAACAAACCCAAGAAAATGTAGAAGCAAACAACTTGCTCCTCTACCCTGATAAACCACAAACTATATTGGCAAGCTGGCGTGGAAAGTCTACATGGATATTTTTTCATTTATCGTATTAAGGGAAATGTTTTGTGTGACAAGTAAATAGTATAATATTTAAATAATTGATAACTTGTCTTCCCTCAGTGTTTTTCAAGATATTAACCTGTGTCAGAAGGTGTTATTCATGTCCGACATTTAATATACTAAATTATGTCAGTGTGGCCTTTCTTCAGTTTTGCATTCCTTCCTAGAGTATGGTTTCTGATTAATAGCTTGTTCAGAATTTCAATAACATACATGTACATGTATTTTAAAACACGGTTACAGATTCTAACATTTTCCTGAGATTTTCGTCTTAATATTTATCCATTTACAGTATTATGCATATTGCATATTATTTTCATTAATTCTTATTGAGTGGTTATTATTTAGCACACCATGACTGATTATGTTGTCATTTTTTTGATTTTAATTTGTTTCTCTTACCTTTAAATTACTTAACTTCATACTTTAACTGTTAAGCAGTCCTAGTTTGCAAAATTACCTTGATTGATAGTTATTGATCAAGAATTGCAGATCACATTGATTTGGATTTATTTTTGTCTCTTTATCCAATGGTTTCTTTTGTTGAGATTATTTTATATAGTAAGGTTCTGGGCAATACGTATAAGAGGAATAAAGAAACAAAATGCTACAGGGATGGAGTTTGACATTATATCAAGTTGCTGTTAATCATTCACTGAGTTAACTTAATATATTTAAAATTCATATGGTCTAACTATTTTTATTCTATTTATATCCAAATGCCTTAGTGTGTTTACTTTTCATATAGTTTAATTATGTCTTTATGAAGTTTATATCCAAATAAACACTTTTTTAACACACTAAAAAAAAACCAAACAGCCTTGAATTCTGAGTTTTCAAGTCATACATGACTGAGTTCAGCCTTTCCACATGCAACCAGAATTAATGAGCTAATACATAACAGTCTATATTCTGATACTCACTTTCAGTTCCATCGTTTCCATTCTAATTTTTCCTGAAGCTTCAACTGTAGCCTTTAAGAAAGAATGCTTTCTTTGGAAGAGCTATCAAAATTTATAATATAGGCTGTAATTTCTTTTACAGACTCCATTGAGATATTGTCTAAAAAGCAAACTTCGGACTGTTACTGCTCTTATGTTGGGCCTACAGGGAAAATTTATGAGAGAAGTCCACTGAATGTTTGCAATCCATATACAGAAGTGACCTTTTATAACAGATTTATTCATATGCATGTCAAGAGATTCTCATTATTCAATGTTTGAACAAAAAATATTTCAAATTGAGATGCTAATAATATTAATCAATGAGCATAACATTCATAAGCCAACCAGACTTCATGAAAACAGGATGTTTTTTTCCAAACCTCTTGCACTTAGGAATATGTATCTAACGGAGAGCCACCTGCAGGCATTAGGCTCTCAGGCCACTTATAGGTGTTACTGGAAGAGCACTGAACACAAAATTCTGCCTCTTAATGAGGGATTAGAATATCATCAGAATCAATATAACCCTTGGAAACTTGCCTGTATATGTGTGCTGGTTGTGGCTGGGATAGAGTTAATTTTCCTCACAGTAACTAGTATGGGGCTATGATTTGGATAGCTGATAGCTGAGCAGTGCTTACACAGAGTCAAGGCCTTTTCTTCTTTTCACACCAACCAACCAGAGAGTAGGCTGGGGGTGCCCAAGGAGCTTGGGAGGGGACACATAGCTGGGACAGCTGACCCCAACTGACCAAAGGGATATTCCATACCATATGACATCATGCTCAACATATAAAGCTGAGGAAAGAAGAGGGAAGTTGGGGGATGTTTGGAGTGATGGCATTTGTCTTCCCAAGTAACTGTTACGCGTGATGGAGCCCTGCTTTCCTGGAGACGGCTGAACACCTGCCTGCCGATGGGAAGTAGTGAATGAATTCCTTGGTTTGCTTTGCTTGTATGCACGGCTTTTGCTTTACCTATTAAACTGTCTTTATCTCAACCCACGAGTTTTCTTACTTTTACCCTTCTGATTTTCTCCCCCATCCCATCTGGGGGGAGTGAGTGAGTGGCTGTGTGGTGCTTAGTTGCCGCTGGGGTTAAACCACAACAATGTGACATAACATCATACCAGTCACTGAACAGGTGTATGCCTCAGGCAGGTTGCATCTCATGCTGCTAGATGCAGCCAAAGTACAGAAAGTCTTTTCTTCTATTTTGGAGTTGCTGAAGAAATTTTAAACAGATAGTTTTAAACATCTAAACTCTATTGATTTTACAAAGAATCTCCTATAAACATTATCTTTGTGATGACTGGTGTAAGAATACCATGGGTTTTTTTTTTGTGTTTCAGCAGAAAAACTATCAGTTGTTTTATGTTTTTTTTTTTATTCCATCTTTGCTTGTTCTTACAATTACGAACATATTATTTAATCAAACTTTCACTAGCACAGAGTCATAGAATCATAGAACCATAGAATCATTCAAGTTGGAAAAGACCCTCAAGATCATCGAGTCCAACCGCTAACCTAGCACTGCCAGGTCCACCACTAAACCATGTCCTCAAGCACCACATCTACCCTTCTTTTAAATACCTCCAGGGATGGAGACTCAACCACTTCCCTGGAGTGGCTGTTCCAATGCCTGACTACCCTTTCAGTGAAGAAGTTTTTCCTAATATCCAACCTAAACTTCCCCTGGCACAACTTGATCCCATTTCCTCTCGTCCTATCGCTTGTTACTTGGGAGAAGAGACTGACCCTCACCTTGCTTTCAGGTAGCTGTAGAGAACAATAAGGTCTCCCCTCAGCCTCCTATTCTCCAAACTAAACAACCCCAGCTCCCTCAGCCGCTCCTTGTAAGACTTGTTCTCTAGACCCTTCACAAACTTCGTTGCCCTTCTTTGGACACGCTCCAGCACCTCAATGTCCTTCTTGTAGTGAGGGGCCCAAAACTGAACACAGTCCTCAAGGTGCGGCCTCACCAATGCCAAGTACAGGGGCACTATCACCTCCCTGGTCCTGCTGACCACACTGTTCCTGATACAAGCCAGGATGCCACTGGCCCTCTTGGCCACCTGAGCACACTGCTGGCTCAGTCAGTTCAGGCGGCTGTCAACCAACACCCCCAGGTCCTTTTCCACCAGGCAGCTCTCCAGCCACTCTTCCCCAAGCCTGTAGCGTTGCATGAGGTTGTTGTGACCCAAGTGCAGGACCCAGCACTTGGCCTTGTTGAACCTCATACAGTTGGCCCCAGCCCAACGATCCAGCCTGTCCAGGTCCCTCTGTAGGGCCTTCCTACCCTCCAGTAGATCGACACTTCCACCCAGCTTGGTGTCATCTGCAAACTTACTGAGGGTGCACTCAATCCCCTCATCCAGATCATCAATGAAGGTATTGAACAGGACCGGCCCCAACACTGAGCCCTGGGCAACACCACTCGTGACCGGCTGCCAACCGGATTTGACTGCATTCACCGCCACTCTCTGGGCTCGGCCATCCAGCCAGTTTTTAACCCAGCGCAGCGTGCACTTATCCAAGCTGTGAGCAGCCAGCTTCTCCAGGAGAATGCTGTGGGAGACAGTGTCAAAGGCCGTACGAAAGTCCAGGTAGACAACATCCACAGCCTTCCCCTCATCCACTAAGCAGGTCGCCTTGTCATAGAAGGAGATCAGGTTAGTGAAGCAGGACCTCCCTTTCATAAAAGCAGGACCTCCCTTTCATAAACCCATGCTGACTGGGCCTGCTCACCTGGTTGTCCAATACGTATCGCATGATGGCACTCAAGATGATCTGCTCCATGACTTTTCCCAGCACCGAGGTCAGGCTGACAGGCCTGTATTTCCCCATATATTTAACAAATAGTAATATAAATAGTCCAAATCTACACCTTCGAAACATATAAAATGTTAATTGAAATAGTTAAAAATGTTTATATAAAACATATTTGTAGGATCAGGTCCACCATCTCTCTTGAAATAATGTCACATTATTTTTGAGCATGTTGAAAGTGCAGTAATTAGTTTTAAAATTTATTCAAACAGATCAGAGGGAGCTTAAGGTTTTAGATTTTGACAGTCTGAAACCTGGATTCCCTTTTTAAATGGTCAGGTTTGCAAAAGAGAAAACCATTCTCTAAGGCTATACTTTGATTCTAACCTTTAGCTCCTTCCTCTTCTTTCTGTCATTCTCTATTTATAATGGGGCTTTGTCAGCCCAAGGGTCCAACTTCTTACCTTTGTGAAAAAATAAATGTATGGGAGAGAGAAATAAGAATAACAGTATTATTTCCACGATACAATCTTCTGTTACTAAAATAAGAACTTAAAAACCATCATTTGTCCCAAATAGCTTTTTTTGAAAATTTGACAGATGATTTAACACTCAACAATATTTAAATTATTATCCTGTATTATCGCAAGTAAATCTGCACTACCACCACAAACATAAGCTATGGAAAAAGACGTAGGGTGGAATTAACTTGCATATTTTTAAAGAAATTAAAGTCTATATTTTTTTCATCATGTTTTCAAGAGTTTAAGAAGAATTCAGTGTCACAATGGGGGAAATATTGGGGTAAATATAAGCCCTTAATTCTTTAGCCAAAATATGGTTGTGACAGCTATAAAATAAAGTGCACTTATCAGGAAATAATTAGGATGAGTTAACCTTGAACCCAAATACGAGTATACTAAACTTGTGTAAGCAACAACAGTATATAAGCACAGTGTAACACTCTGATGGCCTAGCCAGTTGCAACATATAAGCATTACACAAATAATTGTGCAATGCTACCACCAAGGAGCAAAGATGTTTGTAACTGCACATAATAGGGATACAAGCAACAAAAAAAGTTGTGCAAGGAGAAGACAAAAACAAGGGACTGCAAACAGGCAGAATGTCCTGCCAAAGACTCAAGTAGGATAACTAGAAAACCAAAACAAATGAGATAACCATCAGCAGTAAGCATTGAGCTTTCTGCTAAATGAGATAAGCATCTGCTGTATTAGCAGCAGGCAGGATCCTTCTTTTGGGAGAGGGGCAAGAAACATAAAAACTTTAGGTGTAAGTGAGGCAAATTGAAGAACTTAGAAGACAGCTCACTTCAATTCTGGCTTCCCTCATTAAAGAGCTCTCAAGGATGATCACCTTGATTTTGACAGAGAAGAACCACCCAGGACTGTTACCATCAGAGCTGGAAACATCACTTATGTTGTACTGTATATTCATAGTTAATATAGAATACAAGTGTTAAGGACTAATGATTTAGCCTCTGTTGTGTGAACAATTAATAATGTGGAAGAACTGCTAGAAAGGAGTGCGCTGTAAATCAATTAATTTAATGAAGTTTTATTTCAAGGTTTAAGACTGATTTGTCAGTGTTCTAATCACTCCCATCACCCTGATCTCTAATTCTCTAACTGATATATAAACATATTCAATTGCAACAATTCTGAATGATAACCATTACAATTATTTTTTAGTTTTGTTAATTACAGTATGTTTTATTTTTTCATGTGTTTGGTAAATATTGAACATACACTACAAATATTCACATTTCCACAACAGTTGCTAAAATATTTAAGATATTTGAGATAAAATACGAAGTCTAAATTACATATAATTTGAGGTTGCAGATAAAGGAAAGAGAAGGGGAAAGTTTTAAATTCCCCATGTGACATAGTACATAAATTATTTATTCACTTGATATCTGTTGCCAGTAATTGTAAGTTATTCAGACTCAGTCAAGAATGGTAAACAAAGTACATTCCCGTATTTTCTTTTTTTCCTTCTCAGAATATTCGCTATGCTTTGTTATTCTAGAAATAGATGGTATAGAATGGCATATATTGATTCCAAAACACACAAGCATATCCTTCAGAAATTTCTTCCACAAAATGTAGGCATTTTCATACATCTGAATAGTAGAAAACTTCACTGAAGAAGTTTCAAGTACAAAAACCAGCTAGAACTGCTAATAACAAACAAAACACTATTATTGAATTAAATTAATTTTGGTACAGAAGATTCTATGAAATTTCCTTCTATGTGAAAGACGTTTTGAGGGCTTTTTAGAGCTAATGTATTTCATAAGGCCAATGCCAGGCCTTGTACTATCTACATTGCTTAGAAGTCATTCTACGGAAGTTGTAAAATTACCCTCTTTTACCTTTCAATTTAGTTAACAGATTTAGATAAACTAAATGTGCTACTAGTTGGTAGTTTCATGAGTCATAGGATGCATGTTGCTATCTCAGCATTTATTTGGGACTGATTTATATGTGTTATGTATGTATGTATGTGTGTCGAGTATTTTTTCCCTACAGACTTTGGAGGTACACAGAAAAGTTTGAAAACATGATCAGACTATAATTCACATAGTAACTGTGAATCTGCAGTCAGCTTGAATCTGTAACTGACAGCACTGACAGAAATGAATTGTGTTACATCTTAATGCACCCAAGACCTCCTGCTCAGGCATATACATACTCTAATAGCAGGCTGAAACTATAATGACAGGGCTAAGGAGTGCTTGTGATAGGAAAAAAGAATTCCAAACCCATCATCACACTGGTAAGAAGAAAATGTGAAAACCATTTCAAGCTGTCTTCTGGCCTGCTGCAATGATGTTTTTAAATGAATGTAAAAGTTTTCATGTATTAAACTATAAAATTTTCCCCACACAAGATGTTCTTTTTTCTCTCTCTCTCTCTGAAAGCTAGCTATTCTTGCACCATAACAAATATCACTTCCTAAGCCTCAAGCAAAATTATCAGAACACTGTATCAAATGTAACTGAGCAAATCTGTGGAGGCATTTAAGAAATCGGACAATTTAGTGCTCCATATATTACAGGAAATCTCTAACTCACCCAAAAGTATACCTTTTCCCCATGGTATACAATAATAGCCCAAATACAGGTAATAGCCTCTTCAACATGTTTTTGCTCTTATAGATCATGGAGGTGTTTTGTACCTGGATTAAAATAATTTCTAGTGTAGATTCAATGGCATGAATGAATTGATTGGGCAAACGCACAAGAGAATTGGTTTTAGCTTCTCCAGTGTCAGGAGATCAGGCTCAGCTGGCATGGGTTTATGAAAGGAAGTTCCTGCTTCACTAACCTGATCTCCTTCTATGACAAGGCGACCTGCTTAGTGGATGAGGGGAAGGCTGTGGATGTTGTCTACCTGGACTTTCGTACGGCCTTTGACACTGTCTTCCACAGCATTCTCCTGGAGAAGCTGGCTGCTCACAGCTTGGATAAGTGCATGCTGCACTGGGTTAAAAACTGGCTGGATGGCCGAGCCCAGAGAGTGGCGGTGAATGCAGTCAAATCCGGTTGGCAGCCGGTCACGAGTGGTGTTGCCCAGGGCTCAGTGTTGGGGCCGGTCCTGTTCAATACCTTCATTGATGATCTGGATGAGGGGATTGAGTGCACCCTCAGTAAGTTTGCAGATGACACCAAGCTGGGTGGAAGTGTCGATCTACTGGAGGGTAGGAAGGCCCTACAGAGGGACCTGGACAGGCTGGATCGTTGGGCTGGGGCCAACTGTATGAGGTTCAACAAGGCCAAGTGCTGGGTCCTGCACTTGGGTCACAACAACCTCATGCAACGCTACAGGCTTGGGGAAGAGTGGCTGGAGAGCTGCCTGGTGGAAAAGGACCTGGGGGTGTTGGTTGACAGCCGCCTGAACTGACTGAGCCAGCAGTGTGCTCAGGTGGCCAAGAGGGCCAGTGGCATCCTGGCTTGTATCAGGAACAGTGTGGTCAGCAGGACCAGGGAGGTGATAGTGCCCCTGTACTTGGCATTGGTGAGGCCGCACCTTGAGGACTGTGTTCAGTTTTGGGCCCCTCACTACAAGAAGGACATTGAGGTGCTGGAGCGTGTCCAAAGAAGGGCAACGAAGTTTGTGAAGGGTCTAGAGAACAAGTCTTACAAGGAGCGGCTGAGGGAGCTGGGGTTGTTTAGTTTGGAGAATAGGAGGCTGAGGGGAGACCTTATTGTTCTCTACAGCTACCTGAAAGCAAGGTGAGGGTCGGTCTCTTCTCCCAAGTAACAAGCGATAGGACGAGAGGAAATGGGATCAAGTTGTGCCAGGGGAAGTTTAGGTTGGATATTAGGAAAAACTTCTTCACTGAAAGGGTAGTCAGGCATTGGAACAGCCACTCCAGGGAAGTGGTTGAGTCTCCATCCCTGGAGGTATTTAAAAGAAGGGTAGATGTGGTGCTTGAGGACATGGTTTAGTGGTGGACCTGGCAGTGCTAGGTTAGCGGTTGGACTCGATGATCTTGAGGGTCTTTTCCAACTTGAATGATTCTATGGTTCTATGAAATAGAAAAGAACAACATAGTAAAACTATGAATAAACAGAAGGACAAGTGAAATAAAACATACATTTCTCTATGAAACCTATAATTGAGATAATGCTTAAGCGCAATTGGAAGCTTTTGAAAATCATTAGAAACTATCTAATGAGTTTGGCTTACTATTTACTAATTACCAGTTTCACCAAACCTGGTTCTCATGTGAAATGATAATAAAAACATGGTTTCAGACGATTGAA
This sequence comes from Platalea leucorodia, assembly GCF_965183815.1. Lineage (NCBI taxonomy): Eukaryota > Metazoa > Chordata > Aves > Pelecaniformes > Threskiornithidae > Platalea > Platalea leucorodia. Next base: position 49,400,155 of record NC_138824.1, read on the forward strand.
GACTGAAGGAAATTGCCATCAACCTCTTAAGAAGGGCTTAAGTGTCTAGAAAAGTTGTCAGGTTGGTGATCTCTTTATAAGACTTTTTCATTATTTGGGTTTTGTTTGTTTATTGTTGTTTTTTTTATTGTTGGTGGTGGGTTTTTATATCTTTTGATGCTTTAGTTTAAACAATATAAACATACATTTTGACGTTCAGTGTAATTATTGCCTGTCAGTCTTTCTTAGACTGGTGTGTGCAGAAGCAACATCAGGAGTTACCCTTAAGCTTCAGAAATAACAAGATTGCTTGGAGGGAACTAAGAGTAACTCCTTAAGAATGTTCTGAATCAAGTTCAGAAATAACTTTGAATACTGTTCATGAATGCATGTTTCTTTTGACAGACTCACTTCAGTCACACAGACAGAGATATCCAGTACAATTCAAGCTGCCATAGAGTCTTTATGTGAGATGCTTAGCCTCCAGAATGGCATGGTTTATCTAACAGTGTTTGTACCGTATCATGACTACCAATTCCTTGAGGATGTCTCAGATGCTCTACAGCACGTCAAATAATACTGGATACTTAGGTATGCACAATTAAATTGAGCCCAGAGTATCTGTGCTCCCATTGAAAGCGTGTTAGGATTTTGTAGACCTTTTTGGCTGTGACAGCACATCCACATCTGCATACATATGAAAGTAGGGTAATCTTTACTGACTTATCAATATCTTGTTCTGTGTTCATCTCACTTGATATCACCCACATAAAAGTTACAAGTCTATTATTAATTGGCTGCCTAGACTTTATAGTCCCTCTATTGTTGATAGAAAAAGATAGGCACTAAATTAATTTAGACATATTCATTCAGATCAAATAAATTATTTTGTGAAGGTGCCTACAAGTTCTTGCAAATGACAAATGAACTATAAATTCAAAAGCTAGCTCGCAACTACCTTTTAGGTAAATAAAGCTGAATAAGATTAAACAAACCACTGATGCATTAAATAAAAACTTTAAGAATGAACAGTAATCATGGAAAGGGATACGAAAGACTAGAATCATGCTTCCTTTTTTAACTTGCTTTAAATCTTCCTAAAATTCTGACTCTTGGACACCTGTTCACATGTACGTATCTCCAAATTTACATTAGAGTTACACCAATAAATTACTGGATTGATTAAAAAAATAAAGTAGTCTTCTCTGCAATTTATTATTTTTAGTGCAGAGGGTTTTCACAGAAAGACAAAACCATTGAAGTTGGGAGGAAACTGTGGAAATCATCTAGTCCAACCTCTCTGCTGAAAGCATAGTGAGCTAGGGCAAGTTGCCCCTATATGTGTCCAGTCAGGGTCTGAATATCTCCAGGGATGGAAACTGCATCACAGCCTCTCTGGTCAACATGCTCCAGCACCTGGTCATGCTGACAGTAAAAAGGTTATTCTCTTTTTGCTTAAGTGGTATTTCTTGTATTTCAGTTTGTTCCCATTGCTTCTTGTCTCATAACTGGACACCACTGAGAAGAGTTTGGCTCTGTCTTCTTTACTCCCCGCCTCCAGGTATTTATACACACTGATAAGTTCCCACTGAGCCTCCTCTTCTTTGAGAGAAGAGAGCTGAATCCCAGCTCTCTCAGCCTCTCCTCATATGACAGATGCTCCAAGGCCTAAATGATCTTCATGGCACTTTGCTGGGCTCACTCCAGTATATCCAGGTCTTCCTTGTACTGGGGAGTCCAGACCTGCACCCAGGAGTTCAGATGTGGCCTCACCAGTGCTGGGTAGAGGGGAAAGATCACCTCCTTCAACCTGTGGATGATGCTTTTCCTAACATAGCCCAGGATACTGTTGGCCACCTTTGCTGCAACTGCTCATTGCTACCTCATCGTCAATGTGTTGTCCACCAGGATCCCCATGTCCTTTTCTGTCAAGCTGCTTTCCAGACAGTTGGCCCCCAGGGTGTACTGGTGCCAGGGAGGCCAGCCTATTTCAAAAGACTTTTTTTCTGCAGCCCCAACTATTGCAAACTGATCTACTTAATAGCAGTGGGGAAATAGACTTGCAAAATTTTGCTTTGCATACAGAGTAAAATAATGAGTTTTAGGGTTTTGTTTTTGTTTTTTTTCTATTTTACTGAAGTAGATTTTGTCAGAAAACAAAATAAAGCATTTACTTGAAAAGAAAATTTGAAATTATCAGTTAGGATAAATTGTCCATAAGATTAGCAATTAATAGATCTAAAAATAGTTATTAATAAAGCTTTACAGAAGACACTGCAATTGGAACAGACAATACAAATAACTTATGATTTCTTTGATTCAGCACAGGATGTAAATCAGCACAGAATTTAGTTCAGACAATTTACCTCACTTACGCAGATTATTGGTTCATTAGCACCGATATCCTGTCTTTGGCAGTGTTACTGAATGATGATTCACAAAACCACTTCACCCAGGACTTTGCTAATTTATCTAGGCAGTTGTGCTATGCTTTTTGTGAACAGAAAACCACTTTATACTATATCTAGAGATGAGTTAATGCCTTGCCATACAATGTTTGAGCCTCATCTTTTAGAGCACATCACCACAAATCGCAACAGTTGGCCAAAATATCATACAGTAAGCTATATTCCCATGTCCCAGTACTTCACAATACATGTTAAAATATATAAGGTAGATTCAGAAAAGAACCAAAAGTATGGTTGAATGTTAATAAACAGGCTTTATTGTGAAAGATTCAAGAAATTTTCTTTATCTTACTGTACATGAGGATGATGAGGGGAGAACAGGATGTCTTGATTACTTCATATATATGTTAGAACAGGATGCTTTTAATATTACTATCCTAGATGGCATGAAAATCAAAGGCTTGAAGTTTAAGTTTAGTTTAGGCTACGGGCAAGTTTCTACCTCTTTTAACAAGGAAAGCCATAACACAACACATTTCATAATACATACTTATTACTAGATATTATTGCAATCACGAACCATTGGCATTTTTTTAGCAGATAATTATCATTATAATATTAGTACAGGAAGCAAGAAAACAGAAAATAGCACAGGAATGACTTATTGTCTGGTTTATGTTAAAAACAAAACAAAACAAAACAAATAACAACACCGTAGAATAGAGGACTAAGAGACACTTAAGACTTTTTTTCTTTTCTTAAGACTTTGATCTTAAGAAACTGTATCTCTTAAATGCTGCATTGTCCCCTTCCACCAAAAGTGAGAAAAATCAAAATCTCTGTGTGGAAAAATAAATTGTTTGTGTCCACACCTGATTCACAGTTACAGTTCACGTACAACACAGAGAATACAAATAGAATACAAATAGAATAGAATAAAGAGTGTTAAAGACATTGTTTTCTTACAACATAATTGAGAACATTATTAGCACTGGTAGTAAGCTTACATTGTAAAACACTATTTCAGATTTTCATTGCCTCAGCAGATTTTCCATGCAAAATATTGTTTGCTGATGACGAATGTCTGTCTTTTACTATTTATGCATATTTGAGTGTATATTTGTACATATAAAAGTTTAAATTTAAAAAATCCAGAAATTAATTAGGAAATTATATAATCCTTTGTGAAGTTTATGTTCTTGAAATAATTGAGAAAGTACATTTCAGATACATATAGTATGTTTGTGATGATTTCCAAGGAGACATTGTCAAATGATTGATTTCAGCCATTTTAGATCATCTGTTTGTTTTCTCTAATTTTAATCCTTTTCATTTAATTCATTTTCTGAAACATTAGTGAGGTAATTAAATATAGTCACATAACTATTTTTCATTTAGAAAGAATATATTAATTTCTTATGCATCTACTTGTTTACAGTCAATTTGGATATCCTTATGTCACACAGTGAGGTCTGTAAAGAGCTATTCTACCATTTAATAATGTCAATTTTATTTCAAATCTAGCCTCTATTCTAAAACCTGATTTGGTTTATTTTAACTGTTTCATACAGAATTGTTCAGGATTTTGAACCCTGAGGAACAGGAAAAGCAGACAAGGTGAGGATGAATCAATGGAAACAGCAACATTTGGATTCCAGTACTATGTGCTGCTAAAAATTAAGGGGTTAAAAGGTTTTAATTTCTGCAGTCACTGTACACACCAGGAATGCCTCAGCTAGTCCTTTAATTATTCATCTACTTCACTGTCTTCTTTTACTATGATGACCTTTCAATAGTGAAAAAATATAACAGTTCAACAGCTAATTTAATGGAAAAATAAATGCATGTTTATACACAGATCATTCAGTGTTTGCTAGTTTTTTATCTATTTAAATAGATTACCAATTTGCCATAACATTTAATTTCCACACTTTTGAATTTTTCAGGTACTATGATTTGCTCTTTTATTAACAGTAGGGGAAAAAAAAAAACACCCAAAAAACCGTAAAAAACCCAAGAAACTTCGCACTGTTGAGACTGGGGACAAGGACGAAATGTGTAGGTTGGAAATCTCTTAAAAGACTAAACACAGTTCATATAATACAGATATGGAATAAGTAGCAATTAAAATAATTCAACTTTCAACTTCTTTTGCATTCTAGCCTATGAAAGAGTGCAACAGATTAAAATTCTGACAGAAGAATAACTGTTTAAAAGAATAGAATAATGCAAGTTTTAGAAATAAAAATCGGAAATACAATACAAAGAACAAAAAATGAAAATAAAACAATAAGTAGAAAAAATAAATTAACATTCTAAATTGTGAGGCAGAGGGAAGGAAAATGAGAGCATGTGATGTACAAATGAGAGTAATTTTGTAACTTTAATTAGTAAATAATGTTACATGATGAGTTGTAATTTTGGACAGACAAAACTCATTGACTTGATGGCAGTTGTAAACAAATTCACTTTAAGGTACAGCTTACAGCTGGAAGGCATAAAAATGCAGAATAAACTACAAACAAATCACCCGGAGTTCAAACTATAATGTACACCCAGTATTAATTCTATCAATGATAATAAAAAATTAAATTCATTTAAAGGATTTATGATATTTTGTTTGTTTGTTTCTCTTGTTATTGTAGGGTTTATGGTCCAGTACTAATTTACTGACACTAATGAATTTAGATTTGCAACATTCCTGTAAAATAAAAAAATATTGTCATTAAGACCTTTACAGTGTCAGTCCCACAGAACGTGTTACAGAATTCTCCATTTTCACAGTTTTTTGGCTTACTGAAAAAAATGCATATATCTCATATTAGTATACATAATATTCTACAAAAGAATCAAACTGAGTCAAAATAGTGACTGCTTCTTCAACTGTAAGCATGTAAAAAGTATGTATATTTTTTTCTTACATATTAGTGTTTTATCTCTTTATTGTTCCTATAATATTTTAATTGGAAATTGCAGAAATTGCATTTATATTTTATTCATTAAACCCATTAGGAATTATACTTGACTGTGTGAAAGCTCTATGCTTTTGGAACTTTTTTCATTTGATCCATCCTCAGGTGGCTCTAAGCCAAGAAAAAGGCTCTCAATTTTAGCTTGCAATATGGAAGCCAAAAGGTGTAGTAGATATTGAATGAGATGAAAAAGTAGTCCTTGCACTCATTAAAAGAAATCCAAATATTACAACTGAAAAATGTATTAAATCTGAATAAATTATTTTTCCTATCAATAGCAAAAGATAATACTGTGACCATTAAAATATCCCTCCACAGAATTGAAAATTCTTGCTTACTAGTTTTGCTTGTCTTGTAAATATTGGCTGTTAGATTTAATTTAATTTTTTTTTTTTTTAAAGTTAAACCTCATGTCTTTTAAAATACAGTTATGCAATACAATATTTGTTCTTTTCCTTGATGCCTGAATGTGAATGTTTATGCTAGGGTTTCAGGCAAATAGCTGGGGCACTGACTAGGCACTCATCTGAGATTAAGTTAACTGAAGAGGACATAGAAACTGCTAGACATGAAATAAGAAATTGCTGGATGTTACAAATAAGAGAGTGAGAAGCTTACAAAAGTTACAGATAGCACTCTGAGGTACTGCGCAGGTGGCTAGGGAGAGGTTTGAGAGAAAAGGCCAAACATCACAGGCAGCTGAATGGGAGCACTGTGGACCTTTAGGGGAGCAGAGTCTTGCAAGGCCGGCAGTGTCTTGGTAAGCCCATCTGTGATACCATGTAAGGAAGAGATGGTCCAAGTAACAACACCAGATAAAACAAATTTGGATATGGATGTAGCAAAGCTGGAATCAATGGGCTGTTTATCTGGGAACAGACAAGGGCAGAGGAAGGGAGATATGTAGCAATAGAAGGTAAGGTCAAGAAATGGGAAAAAGGATAGTAAGGTACACAAATCAAGTGACTGGGGTTGTTCAGGTATCCCTGCAAGCCAATCCTGTCTTGCAATTGATCAGTGCAACCTAAATCAGAACACTAAGCCAAACTTGTGGCTCTGAACATACAACGTGTCAAATCTGCTTCCAGGGCCAGGATGACCCAGGGTGCTTTCACTAGCTAGCAGAATACCCAGACAGACAGACTGAGCATCCTGATATCGCCTTCTGTCAGTGTCTGATTTGGGCCAGATGCCATCAGCATCTGCCTATCGCTTCTGGATAGCTTATATGAAAGATGCTGGGAAATAAAATCAACATTGAGACATTTATGCATAGTAGTGTCATAAGAATAGTCTGTGTGACTAGCATAGCTTTAATATTTTAATCTCCCAAATGAAATGGTAATTACAAATCCTATTTCAAATATTCACAGTGAGATCAAGTACTGCTTTTCTATTGTATTATCATGTTAAATTATTATCTGTGGATCCATGCTATAAAATATACATAATATATATCAGATCTAGCTGGTGCTAAATTGCCCCATGTATAAACCATGTAATTCATTCTGTCTAAAAAGAAAAACAGTGAAGTATAGCTTCTTAGAATGAGGAAACAGCTGTTTGTAGAGCCACCTTAAAATGAAATTAAAGGTCAGAAAAACGTATCAGTGTAGGTAATAATATGTTGTGCTAGAATGACTGCACTTTTTTGTGCAGAAATGTATGATATATTTCACCCGAAAGAGTTGAAATTGATAACTATCACTATATGCCACACTATTCTTCTATTGTTGTGGAGATTGAAAGGAATTTCTGTGCCACAGCTGCTATACCAGGTAAGACTGGCATTTATTTCACTATATTGAGCCTATGGAAGCTTACATTAGAAATATCACACTTAACCCCCCCCTTAATTTTCATGCAAAATTGTCATCATAAACAAGGACTATTCTTGGAGTTTTTGCGGTTCTTTTTTTTTTTTTTTTTTTTTTCCTATTTTCTTCAGGAGGATTGGGAAAGAGGATCCTCCCGAGGAACTCGCGGGAGATTTAAACGTGGTGTAAGTGAAACTAGCACTCAGTAGCCAAGGCAGGCAGCTCTGGGGCTGGCGGGATCTGTAGCAGAGCACTCTAGCGTGCTTCAGGCGTTTCCTGAACTGGAGGAACCTGAAGGGGAGCAGAGAGCCATCAGGAGCCTGCAGCTCATGCGACAGCAGCTGACAAGACCTGGGCGGGGCCAGGAGCTACAGCAACCAAGCCCTTCACACGTACAAAAGAAGCCCTTAGGGAGTGCTGGCGACTCGGAGCACTGCCAATAGGGCGGGCAAACAGGGCGTGGTGCAACAGCAAGGGCGTGGTGTGGCAGATTGTGCAGCAGTTTGGGCAGAAGGGCGTGCAGGAAGGGTACTGAAACCCTGCCAGCTCGACCAGCGAGCAATGGTATTCACCTGACAGAAAGTCATGGCGTCTCTAAGCTCTACATCCACCACAACTGACACAGCTCCCCAGACAGAGCAGGAACATGCTGCTGCCCAGGTGTCAGGCTGCAGGGTGTGCCCTATTCTTATGCCAGTACTGGACGGCAGCAGTGCACACACCTGTGGGAGGTGCACCCAGGTAGGGGAGCTCCTCTGCTTAAGTGACAGAGCTCTGGGAGGAGTGACTAGGTTGAGGAGTATCAGGGAGAGCAAGAGAGATATAGACTGCTGGAACCGCACCCTACCTTCCCTGAGACAGGCCCAGCAGGCAGACAGGATGCATGGTATGGAGGATTCCCTATCTTCTCTCCGCCTGGCTGAACACAGTGACTTAAGGCATAAGGGGCAATGGCAACAAGTTCCTGCCCAGCGCAGCACGCACTTCTCCTCTGTGAGTGTCCAACCTTCCCAGATGCCCTTGCATAATAGGTATGAGGCTCTGCAAGTAGAACTGAACAATAACGAGGACAATGGTTCACCTAGCTTGGAGGTGTTGCCAAGGTTAAGTCAGCCTATACCCTGCATCAAAACTGCTTTCATAAAGGAAAAAAGATGGGTCATTGCCGTAGGAGACTCCCTTCTGAAGAGAACAGAAGGCCCAATATGCAGATTGGACACACTTCTTAGGGAAGTCTGCTGCCTCCCTGGGACCCAGGTTAAAGATGTGAAAAGCTTCCTACCCTGGTATGGCCCTCAGATTACTGTCCATTATTGATTTTTCAGGTAGGCAGTGATGAAGTTTCAACAAGTCCAAAGGCAGTCAAGAGAGACTTCAGGGACTTGGGATGACTGGTTAGGGATCAGGAGCACAAGTAGTGTTCTCCCTATCCTTCCAGTTGCAGGGAATGATGAGTGAAGATGCAGAAAGAGCCAGCAGATCAATACCTGGCTCTGAGCCTGGTGTCATCAGCAAGATTTTGGTTTTTTTGATCATGGGTCAGTTTACATGGCACCAGGCCTGCTGGCGACAGATGGGGTACACATGTCTCAAAGGGGGAAAACTCCTAGCACAGGAGTTAGCAGGGCTCATTGAATCTAGCTTTAAACTAGATTTGAAGGGGGAAAGGGATAAAACCAAGCTCGACAGGGATAAGCCTGGGGATGGCATGCCAATGTTTGAGAGACAGTATGCTAGCAAGGTCCTTTGGTCTGTCATCTCGGTGGAGGCAGGGGATGGAGATCCATGTGGCAGCAAAGATGCAAGGGTTGTTGATGTGTTAGAAACCACAGAAGCGCCTCAGAATGGTCACGTAGGAATTAGGGTTTCTCCCACCGAAAAGGTGGCGGGACTACTAGCCCAACTGAAGTGCATCCACACGAATGCACATAGCATGGAGGAGCTGGAAGCCATTGTGCAGCAAGAAAATTATGATATAACTGCAATAATGGAAACATGGTGAGATGACTCACACAACTGGAGTGCTGCAATGGATGACTGTAAACTCTTCAGAAGGGATAGGTAGGGAAGGAGAGGTGGTGGGGTAGCCCTGTGCATTAGGGAGTGTTTTGATTGTCTAGAGCTTAGTGATGGTGACAACAAGGTTGAGTGTTTATGGGTAAGAATCAGGGGGAAGGCCAACAAGGCAGATATCATGGTGGGAGTCTGTTATAGACCACCCAACCAGGATGAAGAAACAGATGAAGTATTCTACAAGCAGCTGAGAGAAATCTCACGATCTCTACCCCTTGTTCTTGTTGGAGACTTCAACTTAACAGATGTCTGCTGGAAATGCAATACAAACTGTCTAGGAGGTTCCTGGAGTCTGTGGAAGATAACTTCCTGACACAGCTGGTAAGTGAGCCAACCAGGGGAAGTGCCCTGCTGGCCCTCTTGTTTGTGAACAGAGAAGGCCTGGTGGGTGATGTGACAGTTGGAGGCCATCTTGGGTATAATGATCATGAAATGACAGAGTTTTTTATTCTTGCAGAAGCAAGGAGGGGGGTCAGCAGAACTGCTACCTTGGACTACCTTGGACAGAGGGAAGACTTTGGCCTGTTTAGGAGCCTGGTTGACAGAGTCCCTTGGGAGGCAGTTCTGAAGGGCAAAGGAGCCCAAGAAGGCTGGTTGTTATTCAAGAAGGAAATCTTATAGGCACAAGAGGAGGCCATCTCCATGTGCTGGAAGACAAGCTGGCAGGAGAGAAGACCTGCCTGGCTGACCACAGAGCTTCAGCTGGAACTCAGGAAAAAAAGGAGAGTTTATGACCTTTGGAAGAAGGGGCAGGCAACTCAGGAGGACTACAAGGATGTCATGAGGTTATGCAGGGAGAAAATTAGAAGGGTCAAAGCTCAGCTAAAACTTAATGTGGGTACTGCCATAAAAGACAATAAAAAATGTTTCTACAAATACATTAGCAACAAAAGGAGGGCTAAGTAGAATCTTCATCCTTTATTGGATGCGGGGGGAAACATAGCGACAAAGGATGACGAAAAAGGCTGAGGTACTTAATGCCTTCTTTGCCTCAGTCTTTAATAGTCAGACCAGTTGTTCTTCGGGTACCCAGCCCCCTGAGCTGGAAGACAGGCATGGAGAGCACCACTTAGACACACAGAAGTCTATGGGGCTAGACGGGATCCACCCAAGGGTACTGAGGGAGCTGGTGGCAATGCTCGCCAAGCCACTTTCAATGCTTTATCAGCAGTCCTGGCTAACTGGGGAAGTCCCAGTTGACTGGAAGTTTGCAAATGTGACACCTACCTACAAGAAGGGCCAGAAGTTGATCCAGGGAACTACAGGCCTGTCAGCCTGACCTCACGGCCGGGGAAGGTTATGGAGCAGATCATCTTGAGTGCCATCATGCGGTATGTACTGGACAAACAGGCGAGCAGGCCCAGTCAGCATGGGTTTATGAAAGGCAGGTCCTGCTTGACTAACTTGATCTCATTCTATGACAAGCTGACCCGCTTAGTGAATGAGAGAAAGGACATGGATGCTGTCTACCTGGACTTTAGTAAAGCCTTTGATACCATTTCCCACAGCATTTTCCTGGAGAAACTGGCTGCTCATGGCTTGGGTGACTATACTCTCCGCTGGGTAAAAAAACTGCCTGGATGGTCAGTCCTGAAGAGTTCTGGTGAATGGAGTCAAATCCAGTTGGCAGCGGGTCACAAGTGGTGTTCCCCAGGGCTCAGTTCTGTTTAATATCTTTATTAATGACCTGGATGAGGGGATTGAGTGTACCCTCAGTAAGTTTGCAGATGACACCAAGTTGGCGGGAGTTTTAATCAGCTGGAGGGTAGGAAGGCCCTGCAGAGGGATCTGGACAGGCTGGATCGTTGGACCGGGGCCAACTGCATGAGGTTCAACAAGGCCAAGTGCTGGGTCCTGCACTTGGGTCACAACAACCCCATGCAATGCTACAGGCTTGGGGAGGAGTGCCTGGAGAGGTGCCTGGCAGAAAAGGACCTGGGGGTGTTGGATGACAGTCGCCTGAACATGAGCCAGCAGTGTGCCCAGGTGGCCAAGAGGGCCAATAGCATCCTGGCTTGTATCAGGACTAGTGTGGCCAGCAGGACCAGGGAGGTGATAGTGCCCTGGTACTCAGCACTGGTGAGGCTGCACCTCGAGGACTGTGTTCAGTTTTGGGCCCCTCACTACAAGAAGGACATTGAGGTGCAGGAGCATGTCCAGAGAAGGGCAACGAAGCTGGTGAAGGGTCTAGAGAGCAAGTGTAACGTGGAGCGGATGAGAGAGCTGGGGTTGTTTAGTCTGGAGAAGAGGAGGCTCTCTACAACTACATGAAAGAAGGTTGTAGCGAGGTGGGGGTCGGTCTCTTCTCCCAAATGACAAGCAATAGGATGAGAGGAAACGGCCTCCAGTTGCACCAAGGGAGGTTTAGATTGGATATTAGGAAAAATTTCTTCACTGAAAGGGTGGTCAGGCACTGGAGCAGGCTGCTCAGGGAAGTGGTTGGGCCCCCATCCCTGGAGGTATTTAAAAGACGTATAGATGTGGTGCTTGAGGACATGGCTTAGTGTTGGACTTGGCAGTGCTAGGTTAACAGTTGGGCTTGATGATCTTAAAGGTCTTTTCCAACCTAAACGATTCTATGATTCTATGATTCTATTGTTTCCACTCTAACTACTACTCAGAAGTGCCTATACCACCAATATAAAAGACCTTCATAATTCCTGTAGCACCTGTCCAGGAAAGAGCAAGGAGAAGCTAAATTTGAAAATACATTTATTTGGCCAGCTTTCTGAGCTAGGGGTAGGAACTAAATTTTAAATGTCCTAAGGGCAGAATATTTCCTGTTCCCAGGGTAGTTTTTTTCCATGTAAGGGGGAAACCTTCAGGAATTTGTGAAGACCATCAAAATATGAAAGCTGCATTTAATAAACACAATCATTTTTAAATGAAAAAAATGAATTTATTGTGTGGACACAAAAGACCTTGACTTTGGAATCACAAAGAAAAGAAGCATTTCCTTTATTTTTATCGTTAGTATCTGTGAAATATAGTGCATAGTACACTGATATCCCACAGAGATATTGTCTGAGTAAAGAAAGCATAAACCAGGTATGAAGAAAAACAAGATTTTATAAGAAAAGAAGGAGGTATAGAGATTGTCCAAACAGTATCTAAACCTTCTTTCTACTTTTCTAAACAAACTTACTCTATATATGCTTAGAAAAGCACAAATACTCATCAAATTCCTATTCTTCAGAAGCTAATTATATACTTACATGAGTATCTTCACCTGAATAACACATTTAATTGTAACAAACATTTTACTATTTATCATTATGCTTGGAAAGTACACATTAACCCCATCCCTCTATATGATTTTCCTATTGTAAGCTAGCAAACAACTGTTTCTCTGTTTATACACAAAATCAAGGAAAAGTTGTAAGTTGATTGGGATGTTGAATTTAAGTCGTAGTTCCTCCTTAAATTCAGGGGATGCTAGTGAGCTATCTAAGTTGTCATGCTGAATGATGTTGTAGATAAAGTTTTTATTTTATTACACGGCATTTTGACTATACTTATTAAGGGTAATATGCTTAATCATAGAATCATAGAATACCAGGTTGGAAGGGACCTCAAGAATCATCTGGTCCAACCTTTCTAGGCAAGAGCACAGTCTAGATGAGATGGCTCAGCACCATGTCCAGCTGAGTCTTAAACGTGTTCAGCGTAGCGGAGTCAACCACTTCCCCAGGGAGATTATTCCAATGATTGACTCTTCTCATTGTGAAAAATTTACCCCTCGTGTCCAATTAGAATCTCCCTGGGAGTAACTTGCACCTGTTACCCCTTGTCCTCACCATGCGACTCCTTGTAAAAAGGGAGTCTCCGTCTTCTTTGTAGCTCCCCTTTAAGTACTGGTACATGGTGATGAGATCACCTCTAAGCCTCCTTTTCTCAAGGCTGAACAAACCCAGCTCTCTCAGCCTATCCCCATATAGCAGGCTTCCCAGACCCTTGGTCATCCTGGTGGCCCTTCCCTGGACCCCTTCCAGCCTGTCCATATCTTTTTTGTATATCAGGGACCAGAACTGTACACAGTATTCCAGGTGTGGCCTGACAAGCGCTGAGTAGAGTGGGATAATGACTTCTTTATCTCTGCTGGTGATGCCCTTGTTGATGCAACCCAGCATCCTATTGGCCTGCTTGGCCGCAGCAGCACACTGGTCACTCGTGTTGAGCTTCCTGTCCGCCAGGACCCCCAGGTCCCTTTCCGCAAAGCTGCTCTCTAGCCAGGTGGATCCCAGTCTGAGCTGCACTCCTGGATTATGTTTTCCCAGGTGCAAGACCTCACACTTGTCTTCCTGTTAAACTTCATAAGGTTCTTGTTAGCCCACTCTTCCAGCCTATCCAAATCTCCCTGCAGGGTGGCTCTCCCTTCCAGAGTGTCGACTTCCCCACTCAATTTGGTGTCATCTGTGAACTTCATCAGGCTACACTTGATCCCGTTATCCAGATCGCTTATGAAGATATTGAATAGCGTTGGTCCCAATATCGATCCCTGGGGGACCCCACTTGTGACGGGTTGCCAGTTTGAAAAAGAGCTATTTACCACCACCCTTTGGGTGCAGCCTGTCAGCCACTTCCTCACCCACTGCACAGACTACTTGTCCAGGCCATAACGCATCAGTTTCTCCAGGAGGAGGCCATGGGGAAACGTATCGAAGGCCTTGGAGAAGTCCAAGTAGACAACGTCAACTGCTTGCCCCATGTCAACCGAGCAGGTCACTTTATCATAGAAGGCCACCAGATTTGTCAGGCACGATCTGCCTTTTGTGAAGCTGTGTTGGCTTTTCCCAGTCACGTGCTTCATTTGACTCGTGATGGCCTCCAGGAGGATCCGTTCTATAACTTTCCCAGGGACTGATGTAAGACTGATGAGCCTATAATTACCCAGATCCTCCCTTGAGCCCTTCTTGTAGATAAGGGTAACATTCACCTTCCTCCAGTCCTCTGGGACATCCCCTGATCTCCACGACTTCTCAAAGATTACGGAGAGTGGCCCTGCAATGACATCAGCCAGCTCTCTCAACACCCTCGGGTGGATGGCGTCAGGGCCCATCGATTTGTAGGGGTCAAGCTCCTGTAATAATTCACATACTAACTCCTTCTTCACTGATGGTGGGTCTATGTTTGGATCATTCTGGATTTTCGTTCGCAACACCTGGGATCCAACAGTGTTGGTAAAGACAGAGGTGAAGAAAATGTTGAGAACCTCTGCCTTTTCAGCATTGTTGGTGACTGATTCACCTCTACTGTTTGACAGTGGGCCTATGTTTTCCTCCTGTTTCCGCTTGCAACTTACATACCTGAAGAACCCTTTCTTGTTATTTTTGACATCTCTGGCCAGTTCCAATTCAAGCTGAGCTTTTGCTTTTCTAACTGCATGTCTGCACACTCTGGCAATGCCCTTGTAGTTCTCAATGGATAATCTTCCACTTCTCCATCTCTGGTACACATCTCTTTTGGTTTTAAGCAGACCCAGGAGCTCGTGGTTGAGCCAAGGGGGCCTCTTGCCCCACTTCATTCCCTTTCTTATGGAAAATATTTATGAAAATATTTAAGACCTTGTGTGCACCATGTAAGGATTGCCTAGAACATAACTCAGTAGACTTGTAAGTATGTGTGAGATACTATTTAGTATATATTGTCAAGTACTATCTCAAAAAGGACATAGGAATGTGCAGATGATGCCATATCTTCTTCCCCCACATTCGTGAGAAAAACCTGGCTGGCTCCACAAGACTGCATTGGCTCTTTTGAAAGTATATCATGAATTCCTCTGCACAGCAACTCAACATTTGGAAGCTCTCACTGGAGCTGCATGTCAGTAGTCAAATGCCTCCTCCTGTTCCTTCTGGGGTGTTGTGCTCTGCATCAGCACTTAGCAGCAGTCTTTGCCTTAAAGCACAATAGCTCGTTTCATGTATATGTAGTTTGCCTGTTACCGGCAGCTATTGTGACTGCATGATGTTCTGAAAATCCTAAATAAGAAAAATTTATTGTAATGATTATAGGAATTACTGCCCAAAATAAATGATTTAACATTTTGAAAATTAAATATAGATGTGTTCAGCCAGACAGTGTAGCTTGCTACCCTTAGGCTAGCATTTTAGTAAAAATGTCAAAGTCTCCAGTTCTATATATTTGTGAAAGCAAAGTAAAGACATAGGAGAGAATCTAACTAATAAAAACAGCACAGGAATGAGGAATGGATTTTTTGGAGGTGGGGGGAGAGAAATGTGGTATTATATCAACTATTCTTTTCCAAATAAGACCAAAGTGCAAAGAGATCCATCAAATGATGGGGACATTTTGATAGCACGTTTAGCTGTACCTTCAGTTTCAAGCCACCTTGCAAAAGAAAAGATGGAAATATTGTTTAAATGCAGGTAAGTATATATTTTTAGACATTAAAGCATGGGACAAAAAATTTAGAAATAGGAAGGTGATTTAAATATGCTCGATAACAGCAAAGGTTCTGATGAACAATTGTATTTATTTAGAAATTACAGATGTCTCTATTTCTTTGACTTGTAAATTAGAAAAAGAAATATTGATATACTTTTTCCATGCTAGTGAGTTGGACTGTTTGTACAGGTGTAAAGAAAAGTATTAGATGAATGAGGAAAATATTTTATGGTATGAAAGTAAATTTTTTTCTTTTGCAAAGCCTAAGAACGTAAAGACTGAGAGGTGGTGTGATCACTGTTATGAATAAAATGACAGATTAAATACAAGGGAGAAAGACAATTATGTAGTATAATAGATAATAATAGTTCTAAATAAAATAGTTGGAATGGTCCCCCACAACAATCTTGCCACTAAATTGGAGAGAGAAGAGTTTGATGGATGGACTGTTAGATGGATAAGTAATTGGCTGGATGGCTGCATCCAAAGAATTACAGTCAACAGCTCAATGTCCAAGTGGAGACCAGTAAGGAGTGGTGTCCCTCAAGGGTCCATACTGGGACCAATACTATTTAATATCTTAATCAATTACATAGTGGGATTGAGTGCACCCTCAGCAAGTTCGCAGTTGACAACAAGCTGAGTGGTGCAGTTGATGTGTGTGTGAGCTGGCAAAGGCAGGATGCAGGAACAACCACAAAACCACAGATGAAATGCAAAGAGTAAATTTATTTTTGTTACCTTGCCAACTAGGGGATCCCTGAAGCAGCACCCAGGCAGAGGCACACAAGTGGGAACGCAGGCACCGTGGAGCTCAGTCCATGCTAGAAGATCAAAGAACCTGTTGTTTTCGCCTATTATCAAGGATTCACGCAGGCATAGTTTACCACTGTGCTTTGATCTTGCCCACAGCAGGGCAGGAATCTCAAGTATGTTCGATAGGGTGCTTCTAAGTCTATCACAGGCCTGTGTTATCTAAACACAGATGTTCTACTTGTCCAACACACAAGGCCAAACAACAATTAGTATCATATACGTGTTTCTTGACACCCTACCTGCAAGTCACTTGAGCATATTTACTATCTTCCTCACCAATCTTCCATTATTTTCCCACAGTATGCTTCAGAGAAGGGATGCCATTCAGAGGAACCTTTACAGGCTTGAGGACTGGGCCCATGTGAATCTCATGAAGTTGAGCAAGGCCAAGTGCAGAGTCCTGCACCTGGGTCAGGGCAATCCCCAGTATCAGTGTACAGACTGGGGGATGAATGGCTTGAGAGCAGCGCTGCAGAGAAGGACTTGGGTATACTGGTGGATGAAAAACCAGAGCTGGCGATGTGTGCTTGCAGCCCAGAAAGCCAATCACATCTTGGTCTGCATAAAAAGAAGCGTGGCCAGCAGGTTGAGGGAGGTGATTTTCCCCCTCTACCATGCGCTTGTTAAGTCACCATGTGGAGTACTGAGTCTAGCTCTGGAGTCCTCAGTACAGGAAAGACATGGACGTGTTATAGTGGGTCTAGGAACACCTCTCCTATGAAGAAAGGCTGAGAGATTTGGGGTGGTTTAGCCTGGAGAAGAGAAGGCTCCGGAGACACCTGATTGCAGCCTTTCAATATATAACAGGGGCTTATAAGAAAGACAGAGGCAGACTTTTTACTAAGACCTGTAGTCACAGACCAAGGGGCAATGGTGTAAAACTGAAATAGAATAGAACTGAATAGATTTAGATTGGACATAAGGAAGAAATTTTTTACAATGAGGGTGGTAAAACACTGTAACAAGTTATGCAGAAAAGTTGTGGATTGCTCATCACTGGAAGTCTTCAGGGTCAAGTTGGATGGGGCTTTGAGCAACATGATCTAGTGGAAGATGTCCGTGTCCATGGCAGGGGAGTTGTACTAGATAATCTTTAAAGGTCCCTTCCAACCCAAACCATTCTATGATTCTATGATTCCATGAAATAAAGCATGCATATATTTGGACAGGAAATTAGGAGGACTTTTATAACCATTAGTGGTATACCATTTTATAGAATCATAGAAATATAGAACTGTTTAGGTTGGAAAAGACCTCTGAAATCATGAAGTCCAACTATTAACCTAACTGCCAGGTCCACCTCTAAATCATGTCCCTAAGTACCACATCCACATGTTTTCTGAATACTTCAAGGGACTGTGACTGCACCACTTCCCTGGGCAGTCTGTTCCAATGCCTAACCGCTCTCTCCGTGAAGAAATTTTTCATAATATCTAACGTAAACCTCCCCTGGCACAACTTGAGCCCATTTCCTCTTCTCCTGTTGCTTGCTACCTGGGAGAAAAGACCAACCCCCACCTTGCTACAACCTCCTTTCAGGTAGTTGTAGAGAGCAATAAGGTCTCCCCTCAACCTCCTCCAAATTAAAAAAAACCCAGCTCCCTCAGCTGGTCCTCTTAACACTTGCTCTCTAGACCCTTCACCAGCTTCGCTGCCCTTCTTTGGACACGCTCCAGCACCTCAATGTCCTTCTTGTAGTGAGGGGCCCAAAACTGAACACAGTCCTCGAGGTGCAGCCTCACCAGTGCTGAATACAGGGGCACTATCACCTCCCTGGTGCTGCTGACCACACTATTCCTGATACAAGCCAGGATGCCATTGGCCCTCTTGGCCACCTGAGCATGCTGCTGGTTCGTGTTCAGGTGGCTGTCGACCAGCACCCCCAGGTCCTTTTCCACAGGGCACCTCTCCAGCCACTCTTCCCCAAGTCTGTAGCGGTGCATGGGGTTGTTGAGACCCAAGTGCAGGACCCGGCCCTTAGCCTTGTTGAACCTCACACAGTTGGCCTCAGCCCATTGATCAAGCCTGTCCAATGGTCTTGAAAGAGTTTTCTACATTCTTTTTCAAAATACTTATATTGTATTTATGCTGTACCTCAGGCCTGTGAAACAAAAGCCATGCAAGGGCCCAAAAGATTTTTGCTTTCTCTGTTAACAGAGAGACTTCTGGGAATGCTGGGTTGTTCACTGTCTGCTAAAGCATGCAAAGTTGGCCTCAGGAAGAAAAACAATGTTGGACAGATTACATTTGTCATTGTAATGGTTTTGTGAAACCTCTAGGGTGGCTGGTGCTGCTCACGTGTCTAAGGTCACTAGATCATCAGTTTTATTACTAGAAAGGATTTTCCTTAAAGTCAGATTGGCACAAAATTTTTTGATATTTTAACATAATAAATGTCTTGCCAGCATTTTTTTTCCTTCTTCTCTTCCTGTGATAGAGATTTTTAGGCTTCTGATCTTTTGTAAAAATCTTAAATAACTTGGAGTCATGAATTTTTAAAACAGAAGATAGACAAGGGCTGTGCCTTGTAGCTTTTGATATCTCTAGAGCAACAGGATACACAGTATATGAGCGGTTCTGGGTTATTGCAGGGAACAAAACTCAACGATCATCAAATATCCTTATAATAAATTATGGATTGATCTCTGCCTCCTAAACGCACCCAGAAATTGTGTGAAAGCATGTTAGCTGGCTCAGGATAAGACTGTAATTTAACAATTTAACAATACATATGTTTTAATTCCAGTCCCAATAAATGTTTCCTGGCTCTGTTTAGCATGTTAAAACAGACATATTCTTCTGTTCTTAGGTTTGCCACACTTGATGGTTGCAAAGGTCTAGCCTAAGGACATTCCTTACAAAGGTATCTCTTGTTCAACATTTCAACCATCAATTAAAAGAGTGTAATAAGGCATATGAAAATAAAAATAAGTGTATATCTGTTGCGGGTGGAAAAATATCTTCAAAATATGACATGACACAACACTATCTACTAGTTCTCAGAGAGCTTGAAACAATACATTAATGTTAAAATGAATTATCCCATTAATTTTAAAAAATTATTGTAGGTATCTGGTGCATACAAACACTGTAGTTAGAGAGTAAAAAGAATCATTTAAAAGATAGATGAACTATTATACCACACATGATACAGAATTGTAGACAGCTGTTTAGCTTCAGGAAATTAACTGACAATAAGATTATTCTTCAGAAAATGTTCTTATCTGAGAATGATAAACTTATCTAATAGGACACTATTTTAAAATTAACTTGTAATAAATGCAAGTTACATGACATACTCCTAGACAGTCATTACATGGGACCTAGTGTTAAAGAACCCATCTTCAAAGTACACTGGGTGATTTTTTGGTTTTTTTTTGTTTTTTTTTTTTTTAGAGGAGTCTGAGTTTACTGCTTTATGTGAAGAAAACTGTGAGGAAACTACCTGCATATCAGAAAGCTGATCTAGCACAGAACTCGTGTATAACAGATGTGACCCAAATATCAGAAATTCATAACAAAGGGAGCAGTGGGTAAGGAGATATTTCCATTTTGGATGTTCTTTTTCCATTAGTAGCCATAGTACTTATATTTATTTGCCCTTTATTATCAGCAGTGGTTTTTCAGCTATTTTTATGTAAATTTCCTCCCAACTTGCCCTTCAAAATATTGCCAAAATATGTCAGGGGTTTTTTGTCATTCCTTTATAAGGGACAGGTTGAACAAATCAGGATATGCAAAACTTGGAGCTTATGTTTTATAACTTTTTCCTTTTATTTTTAAAAATATGTGCTGAAGTGCTTGAAAAAATCCTTTCTTAGTAGTGGTGAACAAGAAAATTCATTAGAATAAAAAACTATCCCTAAACCAGGCTGGTTTTCACTTCTCTTTATGAAATATATCTGTCCCTAATTTTGCCGAGTTATTCTTCACCACAATGGTTTGATTTTTTTTAATATGTATAACTGTTTAAGACCATTAGACATTCTCCACTGACCAAGTTCTCAGAAGGCAGTTCATTTCACACCTGCAGTCAGATGGCTTAGTCCCATGCAGAATATTCTTGACAAACAGAAAATTCATTTTTAAAGGAAAATTATTGACTAGATCAGCTTCAGATTAGCTGATTGTGAACTTTTTGTAAGAGGTGCCACCACTCACCCTTGGCCTCACTTATTCTATTTTGTGGTTACGGGGTTTATCACTGTACTGGATCGAGCTGGAATGGAGTTAATTTTCTTTGTAGCAGCCTGTAGGGGGCTGTGTTTTAGATTTGTCACCAAAAGAAGTGTTGATAACACATCTTGGCTATTGCTGAGCAGTACTTACAGAGCGTCAAGGCCTCTTCTGTTTCCCACTCTGCCCCTTCAGTGAGTAGGCTGGGGATGAGAAAAGGTTGGGAGGGGACACAGCTGGGATAGCTGATCCCAACTGACTAAAGGGATATTCCGTACCATACAACATCATGCTCAGCAATGAAACCTGGGGGGAGGGATTTTTTCCAAAGTAGCCATTGCTTAGGGCCCAGCTTAGTATCATTCTGCTGGTGGGAGGTGGAGAGTGATTGCTTTAACATCACTTGGTTTTTTTTCTGGCTTTGTTTTGGTTTTTTTTTTTTTTTTTTCCCCCTTCACCTATTAAATTGTCTTTATCTCAGCGCATGTGTTTTCTCATTTTTGCCCTTCCAATTCTCTCCTCCATCTTGATGGGGCGAAGTGAGCTAGCAACTGGGTGAAGGCTTACCTGCCAACTGGGGTCAACCCACCACAGTCACAAAAGGGTAACCATCTGATGGAAATTTCCTACCGGCTGTTTAAGAAAACTGCAAGTGCTTGCTCTTAGATCACTTTAGTAGGGGTCACAGAGGGTCTGTATCTAGTCTTTTGGAAAAACACTGCTTATGTCTCAATGTTGGTACCACAAAGCCATACAAAGCCCTACAAATCTAGAGTGAGAACCCTGTCACTGATCAACACTGTGAGATGCTACTTACCCGTCTCTCTGTCTGTCTACTTCTGTCAGAAACAAAGTGAGATAAGGAAAACACAAGTGTCTTGGAATACAGAATAGACAGATAATTTTCTCCTTGTATTGAAAGTGTTTTAGCTGTTTTGATTCTGTTGCCATTAAAGTCATGTTAGCTAAAATCTGGTACTGTCTGAAAATCTTGAGAGTTTTATTCAGTTTTGTATGGCTGAGTACAGCATACTTTACTAGAGATTGTGCGTGTAACTGCAGAAAATGTTACATAAATGTAGTGTTGTTCTAATTACAAAAAACATCACCTCCCACATTGGCATGTGACAAATAGAGAAAAATGCTTTCTGGCAATCTGTGTAACTCATGAGCAGTGGCCATTATGCTTTCCACCTTTCCATTTAAGTATTACAGTCAGAAAACTGATTCTGATTTCCATTTATCATTAGACTACAAAAAACAGTGCTAGAACGGTTCAGTGAAAACAATGTTGTCTTATTCTTCTAGGATTCAGAATGTAAATCTAAGAATACCCCAACTTTTTGTCATGTTTTTTTCCTTTCCTTGATTATAGCCTGTCACCAATTTATCCTTCTCTCGATTTTCCTTAGCTTGCGCACTTTTTCTTCATTACTATCCAACTCCTTTATGCTTTTCCTTTCCCGTTATTCTTCTGCTTCCTTTCCACTCTCTTTGTGTAAAAATAAAGGTAATGGAAGACAGAAAACAAAATGAATAATCGATTATGGATTAAAAATATAAAATTAATATAAGTATATAAGGCTTTAAAAAATATACCTTCCATATAAAAAAATCACATTTTCAAATGCAGTACAATCTTACTGCTAAATTTATGGTTGCGTGGTATACACATAACAGTCATAAGCATGGATAAAATGGTTAAACTATTGATTTTTAAATCATGATCAAGACATCAGAAAAGAATATATATGCTTTTGTATAGCCATTAGCCCTTACTAAAACAGGAGGAATAATATACAATAGTTAGAAAAGAACTTCAATGGGAAAAAGAGAAAAAAAAAAATTAAAAAATCAAGTCTCATCTCCCTTTTTCCTTAATTAAAAACACTGTTTAAGAGGTGCAACAACCTCACTATGTCACTATGCAAAGCAGTCCACAGAAGTCAGTGAAAGACACTATCTATAATCTCATAATGACGCCAGAGGTAGTGGAGGTCTATAATATATTACAGAATAAACAAGTGATAAAAAATGTGGTAAACTAATGGACAAACATTTTGAAGTGTGCTTCATTATCATTAGCAAGAATGCTCCTGGATTGGTTAGTCTGTAATTAGAAGATATTTTTCACCTTTTTTTTCAATCAGACAATTAAATCAACTATCAGACGAAATTATATTCAATATCAGAAGATTGCTTCCACTCTGTTCCTGTGAATTCACTCTAGAAGTGGTCATTTTTAAATTGCTGTTCTAAATTTGTATGCTGACTAACACGTGGCTCAGCGGCTGGTGCCAGCGGTGGAATTTTGGGTTTTTCAATCATGGGTCAGTTTACATGGCACCAGGCCTGCTGGAGACAGATGGGTTCACCTGTCGCAAAGGGGGAAAACGATTCTGGCTCAGGAGTTAGCAGGCCTTATTGAGAGAGCTTTAAACTAGATGCAAAGGGGGAAGGGGATAAAACCTGGCTTGCTAGGGATGAGCCTAGGGGTGGCATGCCTGTGTTGGAGACGAGATCAATAGCCCAACTGAATTGCATTTACACCAATGCACGCAGTATGGGCAATAAACAGGAGGAGCTGGAAGCCATTATGCAGCAGGAAAAATATGGCGCAGTTGCCATCACAGAAACATGGTGGGACGACTTGCACAACTAGAGTGCTGCAATGGACAACTACAAGCTCTTCAGAAGGGACAGGCAAGGAAGGAGAGGTAGCGGAGTAGCTCTATATGTTAGAGAGTGTTTCGATTGTATAGAGCTCAATGAAAGTAATGATAAGGTTGCGTGCTTATGGGTAAAGATCAGAGGGAAGGCCAACAAGGCAGATATCCTAGTGGGAGTTTGTTGACCACCCAGCCAAGAAGAAGAAACAGATGAAGTATTCTACAAGCGGTTGGCTGAAGTCTCACAATCTCTAGCCCTTGTTCTTGTTGGGGACTTCAACTTAACAGATATCTGCTGAAAATACAACACAGCAGAGAGGTAACAGTCTAGGAGGTTCCTGAAATGTGTGGAAGATAACTTCCTGACACAGCTGGCAAGCGAGCCAACCAGGGGAGGTGCCCTGCTGGACCTGCTGTTTACGAACAGAGAAGGCCTGGTTGGTGCTGTGGTTGTCGGAGGCCATCTTGGGCACAGAAACCATGAAATGATAGAGTTTTCAATTCTTGGAGAAGCAAGGAAGGGGGTCAGCAAAACCATCACCCTAGACTTTAGAAAGGCAGACTTAGGACTGTTTGGGAGTCTGGTTGAGAGAGTCCCTTGGGAGGCAGTTCTGAAGGGCAAAGGAGTCCAGGAAGGCTGGATGTTATTCAAGAAGGAAGTCTTAAAGGCACAAGAGCAGGCCGTCCCCATGTGCCATAAGATGAGCAGGCAGGGGAGAAGAGCTGCCTGGCTGAACAGAGAGCTTTGGCTGGAACTCAGGAAAAAAAAGAGAGTTTACCATCTTTGGAAGAAGGGGTGGGAAACTCAGGAAGACTACAAAGGTATTGTTAGGTTATTATTATTGTTAGGTATTGTTATTATTGCAGGAAGAAAATTAGAGAGGCAAAGGCCCAGCTAGAACTTAAACTGGCCACCGCCATTAAAGATAACAAAAAATGTTTTTACAAATATATCAGCGACAAAAGGGGGGCCAAGGAGGATCTCCCTCCTTTGTTGGATGCAGAGGGAAACATGGCCACAAAGGATGAGGAGAAGGCTGAGGTACTTAATGCCTTCTTTGCCTCAGGCTTTAATAGTGAGACTGGTCATCCTCAGGCTATTCAGGCCCCTGAGCTGGGAGATGAAGATAGGATGCAGAATGAAGCCCCAGTAATCGAAGAGGTTACAGTTACCGACCTGCTCCTCCACCTGGATGCTTCCAAGTCTTTGGGGCCAGATGGGATCCACCCGAGGATACTGAGGAAGCTGGCAGAGGAGGTCTTCAAGCCGCTTTCCATCATTTACCACCAGTCCTGGTCAACCAGGGAGGTCCCAGCAGACTGGAAGTTAGCTAATGTGACACCCCTCTACAAGAAGGGTTGGAAGGAGGATCCAGGGAACTACAGACCTGTCAGCCTGACGTCGATGCCAGGGAAGGTCATGGAGCAGATCATCTTGAGGGCCATCACGTGGCACATGTGGGACAACCGGGGGATCAGGCCCAGCCAGCATGGATTCACGAAGGGAAGGTCCTGCTTGACCAACTTGATCTTCTTCTATAACAAGGTGACCTGCTTAGTGGATGAGGGGAAGGCTGTGGATGTTGTCTACCTGGACTTTAGTAAGGCCTTTGACTCTGTCTCCCTCAGCATTCTCCTGGAGAAGCTGGCTGCTCATGGCTTGGGTAAGTGCGCTCTCTGCTGGGTAAAAAAACAGCTGGACGGCCGAGCCCAGAGAGTGGTGGTTAATGGAGTCAAATCCAGTTGGTGGCTGGTCACAGGTGGTGTTCCCCAGGGTTCAGTACTGGGGCCGGTTCTGTTTAACATCTTGATCAATGATCTGGATGAAGGTATTGAGTGCACCCTCAGTAAGTTTGCAGATGACACCAAGTTGGGTGGAAGTGTTGATCTGCTGGAGGGCAGGAAGGCTCTACAGAGGGATCTGGACAGGCTGGATCGATGGGCCAAGGACAACTGTATGAGGTTGAACAAGGCTAAGTGCCAGGTCCTGCACTTGGGTCACAACAACCCTTTCCAACCTGAACTGTTTTATGATTCTATGATTCTATGACTGGGGAATTTAGTAGAATAAGCTTAGCCCAGAACAAATTCATAGCCTTCTCAGAATGACATAGCAAATTCAAATTAAACTAGTGACAAAGTCTGTCTGTACTACACCTGCATATTGTGAGAAGTTAGCTCTCTACTTATAAGAAGTAATCATAGAAATAAACTTGGCTTGGAAAAAGTCAGTCTATGTTCTACTTGGAAAATTTTAATTTGAAGGTACTTCTGTTCCTTATCTAACTACAGCAAATTTTCTATAAATAGAAATGTTGGTAGAATGAGCTGTATTGTCCTTTCTGCCTTTCTCTTACAAAATTAGCACATTAAAGCATATGGGATTTGGTGTACTCAAATTCAATGATATATATGTTTTCTTTACATAAATTTCCTTTATTTTTCTCTAAAGAAAATTATTTAACAGAAGTTCTAAAGTGATTGTAAGACATCTTGTTGAAATGCATTAATTAATCTATGAGAGGAAAAGCTCCAAATGAATGGTTTTTTAAAGCCATTTTAATTTATTTTTAGGTTATATCTGAACAAACAGCGACTAAAGTGAACTGGAGGGGAAGAAAAGGGGAAAATTATTTAATAGGAGCTTTTTTTTTTTTTTTTAATTGGCTGCCAACCATATTAAGTACATTATTCAATAAAATTTGAAGCATCAGTGTTTGGCTAAGCAGAGTAAAATGCTTAGTTTAAGATTCTAGTTCCTCAAACACAGATTGTTATAAAAAAAAGTTATGTAGATGTTTTATAAATTTCTAGTGCTCAAATTAATCAGTTCAGTCAAAATGTGAGCCCTATCCCTGTCTGGAGGACTAGAGGACTCCCTTCCTGGTGTCTGTGAGTGATGCCATTACAAAGCAGTGCCTTGCTTTCCCCATGCTTGTGCCTAGTCCAAGAAAGCAATGAAGCACACAACCCTTCAATCTCTGCTCTCATCCTTGTCACACAGCAGCTAAAGCTCTGTCTTTTATTACAAAAATCAATAATCCAACTGCAATTGTTAGTCTTGTTAGCAATCCTTCCATTAGTAATTACTAGGGATTACTAGTTAGTAATCCTTTACACAGCATATCTAACCTAACACCCTAGCAGCATGTCCAGTCGTGTGTCACCCAGTCAGATATTTACACATTCACCTTTCCATGATTTTGTTAAATTATCATCAGTCTCAGGCAGACCATGCCTTTCTGCTGGGAGTTTCAAGCAGTCACCTTAGCATTGCAGTCAGTTTGCTTTTTATAGCCATCATGTTAAGGATAGAGTTTACACATTTGCCTCTGGCGGGCTTCAGGTGTCAAGGGAAGGACATACAGGGGTGTGAAGCAGCGTGATCTGAGTGAAGACCTCCTTTCTTTCTCCTCCGTGATAAACCCTGACAAGCAGCCCATGACTGCCTATGACTGGTGCACCACAACTGGTAGAAGCTGCAGCATGTTGCACACCAAAAAGATGCACACGGCTGGAGGGGGGCAGTGAGTGGGAAAGAATGCTCCAGCTGAAGGAGATACCTGGTCCAGCAACATCGCAGAGCCTCCTCCTGCAAGTTTAGGAAGATTTCAAGTTCAAGAACCTGCCAACTGATGTCCAGAGCTCTCTTTGGACTGTGCTGATGAAGTGGGCACACCAGTGTCTGAGTGAGCTCTGGGGGTCCTTTCCCAGTGCTCGGTCCTCCAAGGACCTGCACAGTGACACCCTGCTCCATGTCTGGGATAACGTGGCCATGGTGCAGAACTTTTTCCTAGAATGGTTGAACCTGGACTACAGGATCCTTCGATCCTGCTGGGAACCAAAATCCTCGATCATATTTGAAGTATCTCTTGGTCAAGCTGTATGAAAACATGTTATTCAATAAAGCTTTGTGGCTATATGTGGGCTAAACCTGTGTGGTTTTGGCTAGATTTCCCTTTCCTAGAACATCCTTCAGATTGGTTCTTCACTGGCTGGTCACTTCTTGCCAGCTCTCCTCCTCTGCTCTCAACAAGCTGTGGCTGGCACTTTCTCCACAGAGCGGATGTAGTGCTGTGAATGTCAGTCCTGTGTAGTTCGTTAACTTCTCTTTGGGAACAGATGATGCGAAACTCCCCCTGCAACTTACTTTTTCTGTCATTTTGTGCAGTGACAGGTTTCACAATATTAATACAACAAAAAGAATGTACCATATCAAAACTATTCTGGAGAGTTCTTCCTTGGGAAAGATCCTACCAAAAATCAGTAAGTAGTGTCACCTCTGACCATTCCACAGCAGTCAAAGAACACTGGCCCAGATCACTGTCTACTATGATTTCACACAGAAGTTGATGAATTTGTTTATACACATCAACTGAAGAGCTGACCAGCATGTTTTATAATGGGGCAGCAATTATTCAAGCAATTTGCTGAAATAATTGTTAATGTTACAAGATATAGTTTCAATACCCATACCGGCTTCTTAGACATTTCCAGATGTTTTATTTCAATAAAGCTATGATCTTCCTTTATTTAACAAAACAGCTCATTAGCATTTATAAAAATATTTGGTGTCTGTTTTTTCAACAGTTTCCAGTGCATAAAACTTGGTCATGATTTCTGACTTCTAATTAACTCTGTCATTAAGACTGATCATGCAGTTACTCCCAGTAAATTTTAAATATTTTATGAATTGGAAAATGTTCAGAACTACTCAAGCAAGAAAGTATTTTGCGTACCCTTATCATAGTATGAAAAAGACACATCAGTGATTTTAATATTATTGAATTATCGTGCAGTGTTTCTAACATAAGAACAGGAAACCAGGATGCATCAGCCTGGCTGATGAAAGCTCAAAATAAGGGTGAGTAGGAGCAGAGCAACAGAGCTAGAGACAATCTTACAAGTGATTAAGTTCTTTTCAAATTGATCTAATTCTAGCCTTCTTCTGTCTCTTTTTTTATCTTGTTATATGTTCTCTACTACCTCCCTGCAATTTTTATCCAATTTGTCTACTCAGAAAATTTTATTGTTCATTCTATTTAAAAAATTATTCCATAATGTTGAATCACTCTCCTGTTTTTTTTTTCTCAAAATATCCTGCCAGAAGTATTCTGCTGCTTAATTTTTTTCATCTATATCTACTCTACAGATTTGCTTTCTAAAATATATAACATTTTTATTAAAGATCAGGACCAATTTCTGATTGTCTCATGTCATCTAAAATGACTGTATATCACCATATATCACCAGTCAACAATATTCACAACTACCTCTTGCACTGTGATTAAATCACTTCCAGTTCTTCAGAATAGAAATAATGGATATTAGACAAACAGTATAAAAAAAAAAACAAAAAACAACCCATACTCAAAAATCTCCATTCCACACATCTCTCTCTGCAGAAAATCAACTCCACAGTAAATTTCAAAATGTATAATCTTTATCAAGAGAATAAAGGTGGAGTTTTTTTCCCAGAAAGTGTTATATTATGAAAGTTTTATTTTGAAAACTGTCAAAGAGGTGGCTCATATATGCATGTATACATATATACGTACATATGTGTGTGTGTGTGTATATTAAAATAAATGAATGAATGACTGATGGAAATTCCAATGTCTATTCAATATTTGAATCTGCAGAAAATGTGGAAAATTTCCATTCCTCAATAGGCAGCAAAAAAGAACAGTGGGTGGTAGAACAGGAATGTTCTATCAAATGTTAAGAAGAAACTCATCAGTAAGGATGACATGGATAGCAAAAGACAGAAGAGGGATTTGAGCAAGGAATATATGAGCATAGGAAGAGAGAGATTTGAATATCTTTGCAAGGAACCATTGGAGAATCTCCCAAGTCTTTCTGCCTACTCGACTGCTCTGGATCCTACTTGTCAGGAGAGAAATTGCAGGCACAAATGTGTTCTATTTCCCCCCCAAAAATGGAAGGGGAAATTCTCATCTGGGTTACTGATCATCAAACCTACTATGTCCCTCTAATGACAAAGAAAAGAAAACTCATTTTGAACTAGACAAGGCCCGGGAAAGATAATGAAAGTCTGTAATTACTTTATGTCTTTATGACACCAGAACTTACATATGTTATTTTATATGTGATTTATACTGAAGGGACCTTACAAATAACATTCAGTAGTCAGCTTTATCCCACAAAAGTTATTCACCAAAAGGGACAGTTTAGGACTATGAGAGATTTCATAACCTTTAAAAAGGTCTTCATGCCTTTATGTACTGAGGCCTCTCCAGTTATTCTACACTTCTGTTTAATAATGAGATTTGTTGAGCTATGCACAAGAGTGCCATATTAATGTGCAGTTAGATATTAAAATGTGATTAATTATAGTTTTGTGTTTAATGAGTCAATCACAATTGCATTTTTATAACTACAGTCTAAAATACCTTACTTGTATTCGACAGATATTCATGAATGAGAAAAAAACACTTTAAAGAGTTTGGGAAAAAGTTTATCTATTGTTCTCTGAAGAATTTATCTTTGAAAGTTAAATAAAAATAATTCTGAATTAAATAATTTACAAAAAAAAAAGATTTTTTAAGCCATCTCATCTTTAGTACTAATATTCTATATGTTTGTTTTTCTCATAAGAAGTGATAATTTAGTATTGAACTTTAGAATTTAATTCAGTCAATTGTTTGATATTTATTATCAAGTATCTGCCATAGTTTAAGATGATGCTTATAAAGCAAAGATATGCTATTTTTTCTGAAAATTATATAAAGAAATCTGATGCTTGATCTTATGTCAGTTTTATCTCTAATGATAGGATAATCAGGATAATCTCTATTGATAGAGATTATTAATAAATTAGAATCATAGAATCATAGAATCATAGAATTGTTTAGGTTGGAAAAGACCTTTAAGATCAAGTCCAACCGTTAACCTAGCACTGCCAAATCCAACACTATACCATGTCCCTAACCACCACATCTACACATCTTCTAAATACTTTCAGGGATGGGGACACAACCACTTCCCTGGACAGCCTGTTGCAGTGCCTGACAAGCCTTTTAGTGAAGAAATTTTTCCTAATATCCAATCTAAACCTCCCCTGGTGCAACTTGAGGCTGTTTCCTCTCGTCCTATCGCTTGTTACTTGGGAGAAGAGACCGACCCCCACCAGGCTACAACCTCCTTTCAGGTGGTAGTGTGACTTCTTTCCTTCTATACCCTTTATAGGAAAGCCTTCGTGTTATACACTTTCCAGGATATGGAAAGCTTCATTTCAATCCTTTCTTTTTCATGAATGTGTAAAAATGCACATCTCCCAGAAGTGAGCTTTAACTACAATGTTTTAGATTAACCTGAAGTGGTAAGAAGGAATAGGTAAAGGAGAGGAGAAAGTTTTCTCTCAAGAAAGCTACACGGTTGAACTCCAAAGAGTGATACAGGAATGAAGATCAAGAATGCTATCAGTTTTGCCTTTCCATTTCTAGAGTAATGAATTTTTACTCATCCTAAATGTTGTTAAACCACAAAACATTCCACATTAAGTAGTTATTAAATAAAATGCAGGTATAGTACTTGGAGGAGGAACTGGAACCAAGGTTTTATCTCTATTTGATGTTTAACAAAAAGTTCTAGTGAAAATGTCATTTTTTCTTTTTCTGATGAAAATAATCCTGTTACTAAGGGTGAAATTCAGCCCCATATTGTAGACTCTTTAATTCAGATGTTACACTTCAACTTGATTCTGTCCATGGAATTTGGAGAACAACTTGTCCTAGAGTAAATACCTACATTTATGTCTACATCTATGTCTACTGCCATTGTAGACATTTCAGGATATTAGAATAGATATCTTAGGTACTGGAGCATCTACACAGGGATGTCTTTTGTGATACAGGCAACTACACATGGCCTGAATTCACTTTTAGTAGCAACTAAAAGCTGGACACCATGCCCAATGTCTATGCTGGAAATGTCATCTGTGTTTAGACATGTGAGTCACTCCCCCATTTTATGCATCCACAATATGGTCTGGAAAGCATTGCGGACAAAATAGAGAATTGAACTGAAGTCTAACATATCTTAGGCAAGCACATTAACCAGAAAATCATCGTCTCCAGCAAAGGCTTAATATAGATCAGAAACTCCTGCTCATTATTCAACTATACTTGATCCTGTGCTTGTGCTTTCTTCATGCACTGAGACTACATAGCATATCAACACCTCAAATGACCCATCTAAAAGAAATTTTAATTCCTTTAAGCCTCAAACTGATAAGTGATCAGCAAGCCTTTAACTATTCAAATTAAAAAAAACAAAACAAAACAAAAAAAACAAACCTGTGACAATCCCAAAAAACAAAGTTTAAAAGACTGATTGTCTTATTAAAACAAAACAAGAAAACAAAACCAAAAGCAAAACAAAACAAAAAACCAACGGACTTAGACATGGAAGCCACTTCCAGACATAAGTAAAACAAGGAGCACTGAAATGAGCATTTCAGACTAAGGATGAGGTTGATTCTAAAGTCTAATGCTGTGTCATGATAGGGAGACAGAATAAAACTGTTAAAATACGTATAAGGTGTATTTGGCAGGAACATCCGTAATTTGTACACTTTTAAGTGTCTTCCATAATTACAACATTCATAAAAAAATAAACCCAAGGCAACTAAGAGTGATACATTACAGGACAATAAAAAACTAGATTGTCTAGGGGGTATGTGATTAAATATGCCTTCTTAAATTTCTGTACATTTCTTTTGAGTTACATTATTTGGGTGTAAGCCCTAGTAAGATGTGGAATAATACCATAAAACACTGTCTATTTTAGGCTTGGCTCTGTTTCTGATAATGAGTGCAAAAAACATAACTAATCAACCTACTTTGCTCATAAATTTATTGGCCGTTTTCCAAATGGTAAGCAGGAATGAAGAAAGGAAGAACAAAAAAAAAATCAAATATATTGGAAAATGGCTGCAATTACAGCAAAGAGCAGATTTTCTTAACAGTACAATTAAAAACCTTGGACAGGAAGGTCAAGAAGGGCAGTGAAAAAGGAAGGGTTTGGCCTAAAGGGAGCATCCTAAGTAAAGATGACTGCATCACTGCCTGAGCTGCTTTTAAGATTCTTCTTAATTCAGCAGAATTAAATTACTCCACTAAGTAGGTTTTTGATTGGATACAGATATACAAGTTCATTAAGAAAAAATAATCATAAACAAAACCAAGCTGGGGACAACTTTGTAAGGTTCATTAGTGTTAAAAAGAGTGTGAGATAATGCTAGGTAGTTTGTACAGTTACAGTAACTGCCATATTACGTAACCAACATGGAAAATATATTTGGCTGCATACCTAAATATGTAAGATGTATTCATTAGCTTTAAGGGAAATATCTTTGATTGCAAAAACTAATTTAACAAGCTTTGGACAAAGATTCTTTACAATAAATGCTGAAGCTGTACCTGTAGCACCTTTTTTGTTACTTTCATGGGGGGTGTAGTTCAGCAAAGATAGATTCTGCTCATTATTGTTGCAGCTCAGTAAGCTTAATCTTGCACAGTGGACTCCTACAGAGCAAGACTTCCAATGCAAAAGGTGTCAGGTTTTCTCTCTGCCCTGTATCTCTGCACTAGCATGACATCATGGAAGATAAATCTTGCTGAAACCTTATTAAGTATGGGCATTTACATCAGTATTGTTAAACGCATTTGTTCCAGGAAATTGTCTATGAGTTCCAAACAAAAGCAGAGGAGCCCATATATGCTGAAAATAACTTAAACAACAGTAAAGCAGACTGGCTAAGACCACACTTGGCCTTTAATCTTTGCTGTCAACCATATAACATCTCTGTAAACCTAAGACGTAAATAATATTTCATGAGTATGTATTTTTATTCTCTCAGTTCGAAGTGTCTAGAATAGTGGAAGGACTGTTATGCAGTACACAAGAATGGTGATTTTCATACCACAAAACTAAGATTACCTCCTGCAAGGCTGGAATGTGGCTCGAGTACATAAAAGATTGTTTGAGGATGCTAAGGTGCCTGGGACGGGCAAAGAATCACATTTGGTGCAATCTCATCCATAATACCTCTCAGAAGTGATCCCTACAGTGAAATATCCCCTGAAGCACATCTAGCCATTATCTTGGACAGATGATTGTTGGAACAGCCCAAGGCAGAGGCAGGGAGTGAGCAGGGAGTATATGATAAGGAGTCCATCACTCAAACATGCTTCCCCAGCCTTCTTTTATTTAGCAGAGTAGGCATGTTTACTATACACCCAGAAAAGTCTTGTGAATAACAGTTCAAAAAACATTGTGTAGGATATTCTTAAACACTGATATTTTTCTCATTTTGTGGAGGAAACAAAACCAAAAGACATGCAATGGAAAAATGAAAATTTAACAGAATTTGTTTGAGAACCACTGAGTCATTTCTTTTTGCAGTTGTTGAAATATTACAGCACAGAAGACTGTACATTTTGTTCTGGAATAGTTTTCTGTTATGTATTCTGTATATACTGTTTTTCTTCTGGCAGCTCCATTTTGGTTCCTTCAAAATAAACATCTCTGAATCTATAAAAAAAATTAATACAATAGTTATATTAATGACAATTTAAAACTTTAATATAATTGTAAGAAAAACAAATAAAAAAGGCTAATGTTAAAAATAAAACATTTTGGGAACACCAAAATAAAATCAGATATACAAATGAATCCCTCAGACTTAACCTGAAGCGAAATATTATTTGAGATCATCACATCAGCCTACATTTTTATATTAGGGAGATATCAAACCCAGTAACCCAATGGAGAAGAGACTGCTTCAGGTCCACATTCCCATACCAAACCAGGAAGGAGGTTGAGCATGTATTTCTAATGGGCACATGCAGAGATAGACATATACAACACATACATACAAACAAAAACACACAGCTGGCTGCACCAATCACAGACAGACACACAGAGAACTCACGTGGGCACAGCACAAAAAACCTCATCCGGCTCCCCTCTGCAGCTGGTCAGGATAAAGGCCAGTTAGTAGAAAATAGATATGTGTATAAATACATCTGTGCAACATGGATCCCTCTAGCTCAGATACTTGGTCTGCCCAGTATTTGCCCCTGGATACCAGTCTCCCCATTTGCTGGGACCTGCACTGAGCCCCTGCGCTGCAGCCCCACTCCAGTTGCTGGTACAGACCCCCTTGCACACACGCACCAACACACAGACACACAAACACACACATTTTGGATCCCTCCAGGAACTGGGATTCTACGCACAGTCCATCCATCAGCTGGTCCTGAATCTTTGCTCTCCTGCCATTGCCTCAGGCACAGACAGACAGGCACATACACAGACACACAGATGTACATGTGCATCTCAGCTGACCGCTGGGCCAGGATGGCGCTTGTCTTTCTAACTAAGTTATTGGGGTTCCCCTGCCTGCCCTGTGCCTCTGCACTCCTCTGAGAGTGGGGAGATGAGCTTTTTATCACATAACTAAACATATTTCTAGAATTGCTTTTTTCAGCCACAAATATTTTTTTTTTTTTTAACAATTTTAGTTATAGATGACATGTCAAATTTTGATGCACTTAAAATAGCAGCCAATAATTTTTGCTAGGACAAAGACTTTGTTCTTATTGGATTAGTTTGAACTTTACTGACACTTAAATAAATAATGTCATACCATCTTTCAAATGAAAGAGGACAATAATTTATGCAACATTAAAATGGAGAAACTGTGTAAGTGCAATTATTAGAAAAAAACATAATATGACTTTTAGGGATGTCCAGATTAATACTGAAGTCAAAAAATTGCTGAGAACTGATATAAATGATCAGGCAGCAGTTCTTGTAACAATTGTATTTGGGAAGCTTAGTTTCTTGTGCAGTTTTAATTATACCTTGTTTCCTGGATCAGATCATCAAAAGGAAGATGATGTGTAAGAAAACTCTGTATGCTGGAAAGTTAAAAAAAAAAATCCTGTGCTTTGAAAGGAATTTCTCTGTAAAACAGATGAAAAGTATTTAAAAGAATATACAGATGATTCACTATGGAATACCATGGAAAATTTCAGAAAACAGCAGCCTAGTTAAGCTTCTTTTGTGCTGACCCACTGGGTACTGTACAGCTTTTTTTCCTGTGAAAAAGAAAAGAACAACAAAAGCTCTCAAGTGAACAAATACAAAATGCAAGTAAATAAAGGTAGTCTCTGAAGGAAGAAGGAATACATATGACACTACTGCAAATGAAATGCGTGACACTAGAACTGATGTTGATGCGGAGAGTATCTAGCACACAACAGAAGTGTCTGTGCTATGTATCATTTATGGTAACGAGCACTTGGATAATTCTGTGTCGTCTTAAACTGAACCAGTATCACAACACTGATGTGAAATAGATGTTACTACTGTTTTATTATAGAGGGGAAGTGGTGACTAACCTGGCAGAGAGGACAGGCTGCGGAATACTTAAAGGGGCAGAGCGAACATCTCTGGTATAATGCTTATGCAAGGATGTAGAGAACCGGTACCAAATACGGTTTTGTCTCGACATTGCCGCTGTAGCGCCATCCAGCGTCACGCTTCGAGAACAACCCTCTTCTCCGTAGTTTTGAGAAAAACAACCTCGTGCGCCTGCGCAGGGACAAAAGGCGCGAAAAGAGCGGGGGGGGGGGGGGGGGGCAGCACGTCCGTGGCGAACCGCACGTACACATTTGCGATCTGCGCATGCGCGAGAGCCCCTATATAAGGAGCACGCGCTCTTCAACCAAGACGATGACTTGTTCTCTGTCCTTACTTGCTGACTGCCACGTGCCTTCCCGGACCCCAGCCTCGACGAAGCATGGATGATGGAAGACCTGGGACAGAGCCAGTAGAGGATAATCGGACTCGAAGTGGTGGTGATGGACTCCTCCTCCCTCTCCCCCCCGCCCCGTCCTGTCCCCGTCCCCTTCCCTCCTTGCCTTCCCTCCGCTTTCCAACAAATAAAAGTACAGGTTGTACGACATCTGACTGGTTTCAGTGTCTTAATCTCGTCCTTGGGATCATAAGGAAACCTTCCCGATACCGGATCGGGACAAAGGAGAAGCCAGCCTGATCTTGGGACTTCTGGCTTGTTACACTCAGGCAGCAACTCTCACAGCACAAAATACGGACTCATACTGTCGTACTGAAAAAAGAGTCTGTGGATGGCAGTGTCATAACGTCTAAGAGATATGTTTTTGTGAATCTCACATGTCTCCAGCCTATGAGAATACAAATTTCTATCTAAGTAGCTGCTGGTTCACAGTAACTTCTGTAAAAACCCTTAGTCACTGCAAGCATAGGTGGGTGTCCTCTTTTGTTTCCCATGAGGAGAGATAGAGATAGCAAGTGACTTTGACCTCAGTAAACCACAATTCTGCTTCTGTGCAAGGGCACAGACATACACACACAGGAAAGAGTAAGGTAGTTACAGACCTTTCTCCAAATGGTACAGAGCAACTCTAGTTTGCTTCATTGTCCCTTGCCCTATTGATTCTCTCTCTCTTGCCCTTCATTCTCCTAAGGAATTACATGAGCACCATCTGAGCTATCGCAGAGGCACAGCATCTTCAGTATCTCGCAGCATACCAAAAATGTGAAAAAAGGAGAGAGGATGGTTACAGAGAATATCTGGAAGGCAACTGGCGGCAGCTTGACAAGGGGCGCTAGACAGGAACTTTCTGTAGGGCAAGAATCATAGGATGATGGACTTGAATTGCTGGTTGTGCTCTGGACAGTCTACTAAGGTAGAGAAGAAAAATCTTAATACTAAGAATTTTGTACCACAATTATTACTTCAAGAGAGAAATCAAGAGAGCTGGCATATGCTCGGGACATTTTCATAAGCCTGCCTCTCTGGACATCCGGCAGATCATCCCACAGTCTGTTTCACTGGCGATTATTGTGGTTTTCACACAGGAAAAGAACCTGGCACCAGGAAAAGAACCAACATATGACACCGCATGCCTGCAAAAGGCAGGCATTGGATGGCATGCACAACAGGAGGCCCACTAGAGCTAGAGCTCTTGAGCAGCTATGTAGAAAGTGAAGCACCTGCTCAGGGTACAGATAGGCAGAAGAGACCAGACCAGGGTTTTAAAAGATAGTATCTTTTCTATGATTATAGTTTAATTAGTAATTTAGAAATATATCTACCTGTTTGTGGGGTTTTGTTGTTCTCATTTTTCTTACTGTTATTTAAAGGTCATTTTAAAAGCTGCTTGGGAATTAAGCTCTCCATCTTGTGGGCACAGAATTATGTAGGCCCCTGTTTGTTTTTCCATTTTGCACCTTTTAAGACAAGAACAGAGGCAGTTCTTTGCTTTCTACCTGTCTTTTTTTCTGGGAGCATTCTTCTCTTGTTCCACCTAGGTATTGTCTGAACAGAAATGCTTTCTGGGGCTTCAGAGCATTTTTAACTGGCTCCAGAAAGAGAACCCTCTAGCTTTTAAGTTCCCCGCATGTCCAATAGACATTCCTGGGGAAGATGCGGCTTTTAGTGTGGGAGACTGACCTAGCTTGATGCCTGCTAATGACCATAAGACATCTGAAGGATCTTGTGAATACATGTACCAGATACACAGTGATGCATATCCAAGGTGGCAGCCTATTATATGTGATACGCTCTGTAGTGTTTAGGTAACTGCTGTAAGTTATACTGAGTGACCAGCAGTTCATAACGGCTATCAAAATTCAGCACTTTGAGATGTAATACTGATCTTATTTTATGCTTTCATATGAATTCTATAGTGATGCTTCCTCTTGCTATGACCTCTTGTACTGCCACCTACACAGTGGTTATATGTAATTCCTTTTCCCCAGCTAGTATTCATTGGACAGTTCAGGTGCAAGTCTTGTGATCAGTGTTGATACTGATGTTTCAGGACCATTGACAAAAAGTCTTCAGCAGGGTCAAAAATTCTACATAAACCAGGCAAGTCAGGTACAGCGGAAATGCTGAAGGGGCATAGGTGGGCTACTAACAAGATTTTATATTGCTGCTGTCTACTCCACATGTACTTGATGTGTCATATTGCCCCAGATTTCCTCTCGGAACGCATTAAGATTTGACCACGAGTTTCCAGACACAACACCCAGCACAGTGTTCCAGTGTAGAGATGGCTCAGGAAAACCCTCCAAGAATACCCAAGATACATACTAATCTTCCTGTGCCCAGAATTAAAACCAAAATGTAATCAGGTTTCTTGATTGTAGGCAATTTTTTTTTTTTTTTTTTTTTTTTTTTTTTTTTTATTGTTAGTAAACACAAAATCTGGTAAAATGAAAACTGGTTGTCAGAACACTTATTAGTCTTACAAGTTTTAAAGTCAAAGGTCTCCTCAACTTGAGCACAATCATATGCATCCTGAGTTGCCCATGGGAGAGCCAGAACTAAAAGCTATGACTAGCAAGGCACACTTCTCTTGAAAAAAATTTCAAAATCAGTCCATGGAACTTGGGGAGGACAAGGATTTATTGTATCTTTACTCTTTCTGATAATTTCATTTTGGAGCTATGCGACAGAATTCAGCAAAGGACCACAAAGTTGACGAAGGGCTGGCTCATCTTTCCTATGAAGAAATGCTGAAAGAGCTGGGACTGTTCATCCTGGAGAAGAGAAGCCTCAGGGAGGGATCTCATCTATATATATATATATATATATGGCTGAAAGTAGTGTGCAAAGAGGATGGAGCCAGGCTCTTTTCAGTGGTGCTCAGTGGCAGGACAAGAGGCAATGGGCACAACATGAAATCCAGGAGGTTCTGTCTGAATATCAGGAAACACTTTTTTATTGTGAGTGACTGAGCACTGAAACAGGTTGCCTGGGGATGTTGTGGAATGTCCATCCTTGGAGATCTTCAAGAGCCATCTGGACATGGCCCTGGGCAACTGGATCTAGGTGGCTCTGCTTGAGCAAGGTGGGATGGACCAGATTACCTCCAGAGGTCCCTTCCAACCTCAACCTTTCTGTGTTTCTTTGTTTTCTACTGGGGATGGAGTTTAGTTCATGTCACTTTAGCTACCTAACAGCCAGAATCTGTGATTTGAGTTTAGTGAATAAGCAGCAAAAAGCCCCACCAAACATCATTCACCCCAAATGTTTTAGCTATCTTAGCATGGAATTCCATCCCATGTCCCTTATGTATGCATGTCTAAGTTTAGATATCTGTCTTTATCTTTGAAATCCCAGCCCTGCATATCAGTTTAGAAATGTGATCATTACTTATAACTGTAAAGCAGAAAGGTGTGTTGATGCTCAACATTTTGATAACATAGGCTCAGTTCATAAAGTTGATATATTCACTATCAAAACTAAGTAGTTTTTAAAATTGTCTTCATTATAGTACTGCGACATAAAATCTTACTGTACGTGCTTGCCTTTCCAATATCTGTTATTGGAAGAATTTGCCAGGCATATGAACTACCACCGGTATAGTTAACAGAACCATGCTTTTCCCAATCTTCTAATGGAGGTCCAGTCAGAGTGAAAGATTTGGAAATTTGTACTTTGAGATACTTAGATCAAAACAGACAATGTTAAGAGTGAAAATATATTGAAAAATCAATCATTTTCTACTGGACAAAATATAAAATCTGAACTTGCAAAAAAAACCCCAAATGAACAGTGACAGACATGATAATAGTCAATATAGACTATAGACAATATAGACTACAGACAATAGACAATAGTATAATAGTTTCATTCCAAGAATCAGCAAGAAACACACAATGAGAAGTAAATAAGCTATGAGAAAAATTCTGCATTGACAAGATCTTTATATCTGAGTGTACCATATTGCACATCATCTGTGCTTTGATGCCATAAAACAATTTAATGTGAGAATGTATTGGGTTTGTGTGGCAAAGTTTTGGTAGCGGGAGCACTATAGGGGTGGCTTCTGTGAGAAGACAGGAACTGCCCCTATACCAGGCACAGCCAATTCTAGTTATCTCCAAAATGGACCCACCACTGGCCAAAGCTGAGACCATCAGTGACATTGGTGTTGCCTCTGTGATAACATATTTCAGAAAGGGTTAAAACTCTTTTTTTTTTTTTTTTCCTGGAAAGGAGGGGAATGCACAAATGAGCTTTACTGACCATCTTGCAGGGCTTTCATTGATTTATTAATTTTTATTGTGTTCCTGTATGGTGTGATGATATACATGTATTTAGCATGAAAATTTCCATGTGCACACATGCATGTCTTTATTTAGATATGCATTCTATTTTCACATAAAAAGTCCTGACTTTTTTTTTTAATACTGGTAAAACAGTTCTTTTGTTCAGAAAATTGAGTACTCATGGGTAAAAATATTGGGAGATCAAAATTCACCTACTTGTGTTTGTCATAGTTTTGTTACGCTTCTCATTTGTTTGTTTGTTTTTTGTTTCTTCATGGGAAAAACTAATAACAAGCAATACCAGCTCTGTTTTTTGATGTAAACATTTGCAGGTTCTAAACCACCTTGTGTTGAGCAGTTGTTTCTGAATAAGGGACAATTCTAATAGTCTTCCAACAGTTTATCTTGCAAGAGATGGGTTTTTAAAACTTTGATTTTTCAGTTTACTGTTTAAATAATATGAGAGAGGGTTTTCTTTAGAACTCTTTTTTATTGTTAAAAATAAGAAGCAATAGGACACTGGTCATCTATAATTTATGAATAGATGGAAAAATAAGTTCTATAGCTGGTTTGTATTGGCTTATTTGCTGTCTTATTAAAAAACCTAACATTTGGGATGCTTTTGCAACTGATTCTCATTTTGAATAGTAGATCATATTTTCCCACAGTAATTCATATTTTTCTGATTTGTTATATGGCAGAAGGAATTTTTGTAGTATGTTATACAACAACATACTTCATATTATATAATTTGGTTACACCTTTATGTTGTAGATGTTATGAATATTTCTTCAGTTCTATATAT
Source organism: Platalea leucorodia (assembly GCF_965183815.1). NCBI lineage: Eukaryota > Metazoa > Chordata > Aves > Pelecaniformes > Threskiornithidae > Platalea > Platalea leucorodia. The sequence continues at coordinate 49,441,414 of NC_138824.1, forward strand.
CCATAAATAAAATCTAGATAAAGATGTATAAATTCTGATTATAGATTCTGATTTATAAATAACAGAATTATTCTCTCATATGAATCAATGTAATCATGTCAAATTTCATTGTGGTTATTCAGTTAGTATTTAGAGATAATCCCCATCTGTTTCATCTGGTGTGAAACCTTAAGCACCACATTTTCACAGGAATGGACTCCAGGCTCTTCTCACTCATCAAGACGAATAATTACATTATTATCTGCAAAACACTTGACATCTCAAAATAAGGAGTACTCTTTTCTACTAAAGAAAGAGTTTGTATGGTACAGACTTACATTAGGAAGAATATTATTCTTCTGTTTTATTATTCTGTTTCTTCTACAGAGACTGCATAATATTTTTTAGACAAGTAAAATACATCTTTTAAGTAACTTTTAAGGTTTATGATTCTATAAAAGTATTTCAGGGATTTTCAGCTTATTGTTAAGGCTTTAAATCTGCCAGACTAATTTAAAGGCTTTTAAAATTTTGCAATTATATGTATATAAATATACATACACATACATACAAACATATATATATATGTATTAATATAAGAATATCTGCACCCTTATTAGTTCTGACAATTCAATATACTTGTTGTGGATAAGAATTTTGAGAATTGAACAAAAAAGGAAATCAGAACAGCAATGAATTTAAAAAAAAAAAAAGGGAAGTATTTTTATGTAAAATCATGAATGCAGAAGGGAAAATAGACTCTGGCTAAATTCAGAGTGAAAAAAGAAAGATGGAAGAAGCATTTATATTCTTTTATCATTATGCCCTTTCTGTAGCAGGCAATTCTTTTAGTATGTACTACACTGGGAACTAAGTTTCCTTTCTCATCTTTATGATGTTTATGTGTTTCTGTCAGTAATTTTCTTGTCTTTCCCCTCCTTAAATCCAAAAATTGGAGATAAAATCTATTTCTTAGGAAATTTTGTAATTCACAAATTTATTTTTGTTCCAAATAAGAAGATAAATAAGCTTGAAATGTCCCCCATTGAGAGCTTTTTAGAAATCTCACAGTTTATTTTCCTTTGTAGGCATCAAAATATTTTTGAACGTCCCAGTTCTGAAGTGCCAGGATATCGCAGAAATGTGAAGAATAATGGAGGAAAAAAATTGCTCTATACTTCCACTTTCTAGTCTTATGTAAAATGTCAGTGTGTGGTTGTGTGCTGTTAATAAATATAAGCAACAGGAAGTCTTTTGGGATATAGACTGAGTGCTAAATAGAGATCACTGTGATTCTTCAGTCAACTGTAGGTTTTGTAATGAACCAGTTCTTTCAGGACAATGACTCATACCCGTGTGTGGACACAGGTACTTCAAATGGCGTCTTATGCTGTAATACAGTTAGGTGTTCTGACATATTCATTTACACGTAGTCTCAAACTTCCAGCACTTTTCAGTAGTTCTGCATCAGCCTTGCAGGTTAGGGATTCAAGCCCATTCTCCCATATATTGACCACGAAGACTGTAGCAGGATTTCCAGGCATTAGGGTTGAAAAGAGTTACCCAGCTTCACAGGAAGTAGCTTAGAACTCTTGATTCTTCTAGTACAGAGACAGTCTTTTGTGGATGTATTTTTGTTTTTATTAATTTTCTTGATGTAATTTAAGAAACATTGTCTTCTAACACAGTTTACCAATGAAAACTGCCTTTGTAGAAAAAATTCTGCAGATGCCCTAATTAGCAGATTAACGTAACTGGTAATGGACTACAGCAGTTTCTGCAAATCTTTTTGCACAATTTCCTTCAAAGGATGACAGTATAAACCATATGTGACTATATTTCTTTCACTGGATGTCTTTTCATATTCTTTTTCTCTCCTCAGACATTTGGGAAATGAAACAGGATACAGGTTTTCCTGCATGGATGTCTTCAGGTAACATCTCACCGTAAGACATGAAATGCAAAAGGGGCATCAGTTTGTAATTCAAGTAATTATAATGGCAGGTCTAGAAAACCTTCAAGCATTTTGCGTTACATGTTCTTCACACAGCAATTATTCTTAGTATCATTTATCCTTATTTTGCAAAAAAGAGGAAGATACGCAGATTAGAAGCAGAATATTTCTTCTAGGGAATCTTTAGGTGTTGATCTGATACATATTAGATCTGCTGTAATTTGAGGAGTGGTCTTAGGTGTTAACTCACATTTTTGCCTGAGGTGGGTTTTGATTAAATATTGTAAGAAATCAATTCAGTTTTGCATAACTGACTCAACTGACTGTCATGTAAAATGTGTATTTAGTATATGAGCTAAGGCAAAAATAAATTAACATAATTTCTTAACTTTCATTTGGAGTCATCTGTGGATCAAGGTCCCAGAGTCTGGTATCGAATTTAATTTTGTAAGTGAGCAAAATAATAAATGGATCCATTTAAATCACCACCATTAGTTTTCATTTGCCACCAGCCCTTGACAACAGTTTTCTTCCACTTTTGGAGATGCACTCATGTCATTCATAGTTAGCCAATATCTGTACAACATCCTCTGATGTGAAAGTCTGACTCCTCCTCTTAGAATTTTTGAAAGCTGCTGCCTCTGCTTGTCCATTTAGCACAGGCAGAAAGCAGATAGCACCAGGTAGCTTGGTACCTTGATACTTGGCTGGCAGTAGCAGAGCTGCCCTTTCAAAAATCATTTACAAGTCAATGCAGAGGGGTAGGAGCACCTGACCGCCTGGATGCTGGAAGTTTTTGTGATGTCTCTTAGAGTACTATGAACCAGAGTGGGGAATACAGCTTTTCTGGGTTAGCCCCAGTAGACACCTCAGCCCCACACAGACACTCATTCACTCCCCCACAGCAGGATGGGGGAGAGAATCGGAAGGGTAAAAGTGCAAAAACACATGGTTTGAGATAAAGGCAGTTTAACAGCAAAAACAAAAGCTGCACATGCAAACAAAACAAAATCAGGAATTCATTCACTACTTCCCATCGGCAGGCAGGTGTTTAAAGAATTCCAGGAAAGCAAGGCTCCATCATCCTTAACAGTTATTTGGGAAGACAAACACCATAACTCCAAATGTCCCTCCTTCTTCCTCTTCCCCCAGCTTTTATTGCTGAGTGTAATGTCATATGTTATGAGATATCCCTTTGTCAGTTGGGGTCAGCTGTCCCGGCTGTGTCCCCTCCCAGTTTCTTGTGCACCCCCAGCCTACTTGCTGTTAGGGCAGTGTGAGAAGCAGAAAAGGCCTTGACTCTGTGTAAGCACTGTGAAACATGCCTGTGTTATCAACACTGTTTTGATCACAAATCCAAACCATAGCACCATACTAGCTATTATGGACAAAACTAAACCTATCTCAGTCAAAACCAGCACAATAGGTCATGGTAAGGAAACATAAAATGCTAGATGACTGGAAACTGGTCTGATGAGCAGTGAGGTTGGAGGTGAAAGGAAGTTCAAGGTGACATTCAAGACTGTGAGGGAAGTTTCATCTCAAACTGGGAAAATGGAAGGCTACAGCCATTGAAGCTGAGGCTGCTTTTGAGTAGTATATAAAGTGTGGCATTTGAAGTGTGTATATTTTTATTGCAGGTGTGAGATTTTTTTTCCTTAGGTAACAATGAATGAAAGCAATACCTTTATGGTTTCTAGTTTTATTGATGATGAACGATCCTTGAAATACCAAATGTTTGTTTTACAAAAGAGATTATATATATTATAGATTAATTTTTAGTTTTATCTCTAGATAATATAAGACCATGTATTATTCAGTAGGAATGTAACATTATTAATGTTAAGGAAAATAATAATCAACTTCATCTGACAATACATTGCCTGCTTGTGGCATTGAAATAAAATAACCATGATTACACTGTATGTTGCAATGTTATTTTAATGACCTTTAATTGAGCATCTGGTTCCCCAAATGTGTCTGTTTTTCACAAAATGGTGCAATATTTTGACTGGGTTTGAAGACTCTGTACTTGAGTCAGACATTTGTAAGAGAGGCTGTAGAAAATGCAGATAGTTTGAGCAATCTGTGTATATTTTATGATAAAAAATCATCCTAATAACATTGAATTTCTTGTAGTTTCATGTTATTTGGACAAGCCAATCAAAAAATGAACTGATCAGCTACCTTCTCTGTGCAGGAATCTATCCCAGGTCAGGTTTGCAGTATGTTTTAGGGTCTCAAAAAAAAACCCAAAACCAAAAACCAAAACTACCAAGAGGGATATTTTTCTTAAGATAGAGTAATTGATATGATTTCTTGGCATTGTAACAGACTAGTAGATGATGAAAAGTACTGGACTTGCAAATCTTTTTATTTGTTTATTTATTATTTGCCTCAGATGATAGCATAATGTCATTATTTGCCCATTGGTTGGCTGTAAACAATAAGAGCAAGCTGACTGGAAGCCCATCAGAAAGTGGTGATTCACAGACATATTTAAATCATCTTATGTCTATGAATTTTCAGGCTTCTTAGATATTACTTCTATAGTTTATACATGTGTGACTTTCATACTGAATGCCTGTGAGTTGTTTTTCATGGTATTATAACAGCATTGCTGTAGCTTTGATCTAAAGACATAAACCAGATGAAGTTTGCACAGAGAGGCAATAGTTTTATTAATTAGACCAATTCAATTTAACAAACAGATGAGTTTTCAAGTAGATAAACCTTTTTTTATATATGAAACAGAAGGATCTGCTTTCAAAACTAAATATATGTACGGCCAATAATTGTTTATGTTTAGCTTGGTTATTTGACTCTGTAAGTATAGGTTAGAAAAACTGGGCAAAACTGGTGTGTAACAGAGGAGGGGTTACCAAGTATAAAGATAACAAATTCTTTAGAGATGGTGGCAGTGGAAAGCTTTTCCTGTGAAGCATGCAATGACTAAAGGTTTTGGTGTAGTACACTACACCTGAAGTATACAGTTATATAATCCTAGGATTTTGATACACTGGTCATGGAGACATTTATTGTGGTGTCAGGAAGATAGTTCAATTGTATACATTTTCATCTCTAGGAAGTTCATTTCTGCTAAAGCTGCTTAAAGCTAGAACAACTGGGAAAGAGGACCTCTGAGGAGGCAAAGATATAGGCATGGTTATCTTCCACTATAGATTGTCATTATTTAATGATTCTCCTTTTAAGTTTCAAGCTAAGGAGATATGCAACAACCAGTGTTATATAATCATAGGAGGTTCTTTTTTGTATCATAGTAACTTTGTTCACAGTATTTTGGGGTTTCTTCAAAAATGGATGTTGTTTCCTTAGTTGCATAGTTTTTTTTGTATGGACTAGACAGTCTGAAAACTCTTCTGCCCTTTGTGTTACAGACAAAATCAGTTTGGCTATGGGACTAAAAGCATGACATTCATCATTTGGCTGATACTTACTACATTAGCCCAATAGTGGTTTTGTCTGGCTGTTAAGAATGCTAAAAGGACATACATTTTCTGAATATCCTTTCTAGGAGGTTTTTATATGGCTAAATGATAGATTAGGTGTTTTGAATTGTTCCCACAAATTTCTTTCTTTGTTTTCATGAGGCTTTATTCCGACTAAATACTCTGTATTTGTTTACACTTATCTACTAATACGTCTATATATATATACTTGGTTGCTATTTGGATGAAGTAAAGTTTAAGATCATTCTTGAATGTATATGAAAGGTTTTGAAAAAACCTTCACTAATCTTCATGGAATTACATGAAAGATGAAATAACTGCCAAAGGATTTTGGAAAACTAATGAAAATAAAGCTTTTGTCATTATCTATAAAACAAAGGTGTAACAGAGTTAAGAAAAATGGGTTAGCAAACAAATCTGAAAATGGAAATTAAGCCATTTTAAGACTTAAAAACAATCAAGTCCCTTTCAGAGAAGTCAACATTTAAGATAGGTAAGGGGTTTTGTTTTGTATTTTTTTTAATTTGAAAACTCAATACCTGCCTAGAAATTTGGGTTATGTAATGAATATGAACATAAAAATATAACTACATTCTCATGTGTCCAATAGGTATGTTCTTTAGTGTCTCTATATATACATTTTCTATAAGAAATAATGCATTATACATACCATAAAGCAGACATATGAAAACAAACTTCTGTGTATGTGCTGAAAGAAAAAACAAGACAATATTCCATTGCAGAAACAGAATTGAAATAATTGATCATTAATGAGCAAGTATGTGACATAACCGTGATATAAATAACTCTTCTGATAAATGTCATTGGTTTTATAGAGCAGTATGTCTTCTGTGCAAATGTGCAAAAGGAGTAATTATGAATAAACTTAAATTTTAGGGATTCTTACAAACTCTGAGCAAAATGTTTTATTTCTGAGTTTTTCATACTCCGAGGAAAGTGCTTTAACTAAAAAACTGGAACACCCCAAACAGCATGAATTTTAAAAGCATAAACTGTTGCTGTTTGTCCTTGTTTCACCTGGGACAGAGTTAATTTTCTTTCTAGTAGCTGGTTTAGTGCTGTGTTTTGGATTTAGGATGAGAATAATGTTGATAACAAACCGATGTTTTAGGTACAGCTGAGCAGTGCTTACACAGAGTCAAGGCCTTTTCCTGCTTCTCACCCCACCCCACCAGCGAGTAGGCTGGGGGTGCACAAGAATTTGGGAGGGGAAACAGCTGGGACAGCTGACCCCAACTGACCAGAGGGATATTCCATACCATATGATGTCATGGTCAGTATATAAACTAGGGGAAAACCTGTCCAGGGGTCCACTGCTCAGGAACTGGCTGTACATCAGTCAGCAGGTGGTGAGAAGTTGTGTTGTTCATCACTTGGTTTGTATATTCTTTTATCATTATTATTATTTTCCCTTTCTTTTCTGTCCTATTAAATTGTCTCTATCTCAACCCATGAGTTTTACCTTGCTTTTTCGATTCTCTCCTCCATCCCACTGGGGGGGGCGAGCAAACAGCTGTGTGGTGTTTAGCTGCTTCCTGAGTTAAACCATAGCACTGTTATATCTTGCACATTCACAGAAAGATTAAAGAATGTGCAATACTCACGTGGAGAATAGAAACAGGTGCAAATAGATTTTAAATATAACAATTAAATGATAGGCATCTGTTTAACTGCAGGTGACATGCAGCAGAATAAAACACATTATAACTTTCAATGCTACTGGTTTATCACTGTTTTGTATATGTTATACTAAATGAGAAATTTCTGCATGTAATCCCTAAGAAACAATTTAGGCAAAACTCCAGGAAGTAAGTTCAGCAAATTTTAATGAGTTGTTAAAATAGAAACCATGCCATAACTAATTTGTAGTTAAGACTCTTTTAATGAAAAATATCTGTTTCTTCATTTAAAATGAAATTTCTATTGTAAAATCATTAAACAGGATTTCACAAGTGTTTAGTGAAGTATTTTGGCACTGTATAGACTATACCTTTTCAATAAAGGATTTTGTCATTGTTAAATTTCATTTCATAAAAAACCCAATCAAATATTTATCTACTAGCAGATATGTATAGACAAATAAGTGTTTAGTCAGAATAAAGCCTCATGAAAAAGAACAAAAAAAAAATGTGGGAACAAATCAAACCTATAATACAGTTAAATTTATTCAATTTTTTTAAAATTCTGGTCTCTTCATGTGATAGTTAACACAGGATAGACCTGAAGAATTTAACCTCAGCATATGAGTAATTTTCCATTACATTAGATGAACCTCTTAAAGTGAAGATTGTCTTTAAAATGTGTGCAGTTATGCAAAGAAAATTTAACACTGAGTCCTAACACACTCTTAACTTTGACCCTTCACATTGATTTGTAAGATACTTTATCTACTGCAAAGAAGATGAAATGAGTCACCTGTGAATCAACATGCTACGTCGTATGATACAACGTCATCTACACCCCCACAGAGGATCTCAGAGAGACAATGGCAGGAGGGGGAGCCCAAATAATACCCTGCCAGGGTAATCCCAGCTCCATCACTGTGGGAGTCCCAGCCAACTCTGCATGTGAAAGTGCCTGTGTGCCTCCAAGGGTGAGAGCACACTGGTGGCTGGCTGTTGGGACCAATAAGCCAGAGAAGGGAGCAGCATGAGGCCATTGGCAGTCTGTTCATGTGAGTGCTCTGAGTGTCTGCCTGTTATGTGTGGCTGACCATGTATGTATGTGGTGTATATGTGTGCTCTGTGTGCATGTGCCTGCTTCAGTCTTGCTACTGGTTGGACCTGGGAACACGGAGCTGTGGTAGCCTCTCTCTTGGGTACAACATATTTTCCTCTAACAATATCCATCTGCTATTTGCATAAAATGTCTTCTAACTTCCAGGTAATCCCTTATTTGTAATGTATCATTGTAAAATTTGCTTTAAAATATTTTCAGTACATTTGAGGAATGACAGAAATTAATTTTAAATTTAAGATTACTTTCCAATAATTGAAAATACTCAATAAGTAACTGAGAAGATTATTGAAATTGTTATAAACAGAGACACACAAAACTGTATTTTGATTTGAAGAACTTTTGTATAATGTCCTCTCCCCAGTTTTAGTTCATCTTGGTTTTATGTTCCATGACTTTTTCTTTGAACTTCAGGTTCAAATGAACTTCTTACTTCAAAGCAAGATTCAATCAATCCAACTGAATTGCTTAAGCTTTCATGTCAACACCAAGTGAAACTGCAAGAAGCTAATTGATACAATTCCATAATAGACCCATTTTGTTTCTTGAAAGCTTTGTGTGCATTAGGAATTCTGCTTAAGAGTTTCAAGTCTGCAGACTAACACAATAACCAGGAATTAAGGCCTGAATGCAAAATAAGGGTGAGAAAGCTAAATTTAGTTAAACCCTTTTTTCTGTGCAACACTTACTTGTGCAACGTTTACTTTTTTCTATATTGTTTCATGCCATATTCACTGTCAGATTTCTGTTTTGGGGGGTGATTTTTTGTTGGTTTCTTTTTTAAATCCTGAATGAGATTCTATTACATAGAAATCCTGAAATCTCTTTATCTTTACTTATCTCTCATTTTCTTTAGAAATATGCAACCCAAAAGGTTCAGGATAATTGTTTTCATAATTGTGTGAACTGCTTATGAAAATGCATGCCAACAAGGACTGGAAAGGATCAAATATAAAGGCTACGAGTGTCTTCTCAGAACAACGTCACAGCCTGGCTTACTATGTCTTTCACAGTTCATTCCTATGTGTTTCTTGAGTAGCAGCTGACATCCTTGAACAGGTTTCTGACTGTAGAGTGTTTTTGTGAAAATAGGAAATAATATGGTAGAGACCAAGTTAATTTTCACCTGTGACCTCAAAACTAATTAAGCCATTTAATCAATTCACTGAAGTGCCATTTTTGTGCTCAGAATTCTACTGTGCAAAACATGAAAGTTGCTTTGGCTTAAAGTGGAAAAAATGTGCTAATCTAAATTCAAAGCATTATAAGCTGACAAAAATGTCATAAAAGTTCAATATTTGTTCTAATTAACATCCTGGATTAGTTACTTAGGTGCTGCATAACTTTTCGTTAAGAATCTACCCATATAGCATCTGACACATCTTTGACAATTTTGCAGAAATCTATTTATAAAGCAGGGTTTTTTTCAGAACAGATGGTGTCTCAAGAACTTGATACTTGATATAACATCCATATCAAAAACTCCACATTGATACTTTATCTTCACTTATCTGAGTGAATTTATCAAGTATGCCCTAAAGCCTGAAACGTCTCATGCTGTTGCTCTTTGTATTTCTCTGATTTGCAACCTGCAATATCATCCACAATCCATTCTCTCTTAGCTATAGCGTAGCTTTACCTGCCTCTACTCTTGCAGCAGCATCTTAGAGAAATATTTTTGCCTTTGCCATTGTTGAGGCCAAAATCGTTGTTGATTGTTAAAATAGTAATGTAAAATGTTAAAATAGTAATGTAAAATGTTAATATTGAGGATTTCCAAATACTCCTAAGGTTTACATGTGAAAACTCATTAAAAGAAAGTCAGTCAGATGAAAAATGTTCTAGCTTCTGGTAAATGTAATTTTGATTAAAATACTTAAGGTTTAATGTGACAAAGCAGTCTGTCCTGGTCAGTGTTATAGCACAGCACTGTTACTGCGACTACTCCTTTAGCTTGTTGTTAGAAAGGGAATACTTAGGAATCAAAAGGATTTAAAAAAAAATCAAACACATAATTTTTATTTTGTACTTCTTTTTGATACAGTTTAAAAAACTGGTTTTATTGTCCTTTATTGTGGTTGGTTAATCATTAGATTTCCTTTGATTGGAAAAAAAAAACCAAACAAAAAACCAAAACCAAACAACAATCTCTCCCCACAAACCATGTTACACACAAACAAAAAAAACCTTATGAAAATTCCCAGATTCTCTGTCTATCCTCTGATACAAGTTTTCTACACTTCATGAACTGATAATCCTAATTTAATTAGTGAGCTACTATAATTACATCTTTTTCTCTTCAGTGCATGGTACAAAGCATGTATAGACAAGTCTTATGAGGAGCGGCTGAGGGAGCTGGGGTTGTTTAGTCTGGAGAAGAGGAGGCTGAGGGGAGACCATATTGCTCTCTACAACTACCTGAAAGGAGGTTGCAGTGAGGTGGGGGTCGGTCTCTTCTCCCTAGTAACAAGCAACAGGATGAGAGGAAACGGCCTCAGGCTGCGCCAGGGGAAGTTTAGGTTGGATATTAGGAAAAACAACTTCACCGAAAGGGTAGTCAGGCATTGGACCAGGCTGCCCAGGGAAGTGGTTGAGTCTCCATCCCTGAAGGTATTTAAAAGATGGGTAGATGTGGTGCTTGAGGACATGGTTTAGTGGTGGACCTGTCAGTGCTAGGTTAACGGTTGGACTCAATGATCTTAAGGGTCTTTTCCAACCTTAACGATTCTATGATTCTATGATTCTATATGACATTTGCCTCTGTAATATGTGTCATAAAAAATGTTATTTTCAATTAACATGAGAATGAGCCCAAATTGCTAAGGCCCCTGATGAAGATCACTCTTCTTCAAAGTAGAGAAGAGGTAGACACACTCTTTTTGTCTGAAGACAGAAAGCAGCATTCCTCTCAAATAATTTTTAGTTACTACTTTTCTCCCCCTTCAGTAATTCAAGATTAATTGTTATTCTGAGCATTCTTCTATTTAAGAAAGAAAAAAATAGGAAGAAATAAAAGAAAGAAAAAATGCATAACCTAGTTTTCCCACTTTGGAACTAATATTCTTAATTTCAGAAAGAGGATCTTTACCTCTATCCTTTTCTTCTATGAATATAATGACTACTTAACTAACTAGCATGTTATGTGGGTCCTGTTTAGGATACCTGCATTTTTTTCTAGAATATTAGCATTCATATTCTTGCCTTTTAGTACTTTATACTATTTACAGGCTCATGTTGCTAACTTCAGAATCTAGATTTCAAATTTTCCAAAGTCATACTTAGAAGTCTGGCTATTCTTTTTACAAAAAAAATGATTCATGAAAACATTTATATGTAGTTGACTTCAAACGATTCACAAATTAGGGATGTGTCTTCAGATATACCCATTTCTGGTTTTGCATTTAAGTGATTTTTTCCATTAACAATAAATATTTATGCAACTGGTGTAGTTGAACTTTTAATTTTGTCTTTGTTTAATTTTTTTTCTCATAACATTGTCCTGGTTTCAGCTGGGATAGAGTTAGTTTTCTTCTTAGTAGCTGGTAGGGTGCTGTGTTTTGCATTTAGGATGAGAATAATGTTGATAACACACTGATGTTTTGGTTCTTGCTGAGCAGAGTTTACACTAGTCAAGGACTTTTTAGCTTCTTGTGCTCTGCCAGGTGCATAAGAAGCTGGGAGGGAGCATAGCTAGGACAGCTGACCCAGACTGGCCAAAGGGCTATTCCATACCATATGACATCATGCTCAGTATATAAGCTGGGGGAAGAAGAAGGAAGGGGGGGACATTGGGCGTGATAGCGTTTGTCTTCCCAAGTAACCGTTACGCGTGATGGAGCCCTGCTTTCCTGAGGATAGCTGAACACCTGCCTGCCGATGGGAAGTAGTGAATGAATTCCTTGCTTTGCTTTGCTTGCGCGTGTGGCTTTTGCTGTACCTATTAAACTGTCTTTATCTCAACCCATGAGTTTTCTCCCTTTTACTCTTCCGATTCTCTCCCCCATCCCACCGGGGGGGAGTGAGCGAGCGGCTGTGTGGTGCTTAGTTGCTGGCTGGGGTTAAACCACAACAAACATTAATTTCACTATATTCAACGAGTGTTCCTAAGGTATTCAATTCTGACAGCTTAATTTGCCAATTAAAAAATGGCTTTGTAGATTATTTTCCTTAATGGCCTATTGGGTAGGTTATATATATACAGATAGGAGTCGGCATAAATTACTTCTTAATTGCTTCCTCCTAAATTTATTCCTACTTCTCCATTATATTACAGCTTGCATGTCTACTTAAAGTGTTACTTGATCCTCTTCTGGCTTGCTCCTTGTATGTCTTTTACTTTCAGGTCTTTACACAATTCCATCTTTACTTATGTCACTCTGATTCACAGAATCAAGTTAAAATTAAGGTAATTGTTCTCCATTGTATTTGTCTTTTAATGTTATATTATTTTAAATCCAAAGCAAACCTAGTACCTGGAATTTGTCTTTTTTTTTTTTTTTTTTTTTTGTGTCAGTTAAACTAATTTTTTCTTTACTGTTATTCATCTGTACTTATGTCTGTCTCATATCTCATTACCATCAAACCCATCCTTTTGTTACTTTTCTTTCTTACTTTTGGCACCTTTTTTTGTATAAGGTCTTAGTAATATTCCAAACTTATTGAAGGAAAGGGTTTGTCTTTCTGTAAACAAAATAACTCATCCCTTTTTTTGGAACAATGAGAGCAACATTCCTTTCCAACCTTTTTTTTTTTTTATTCTATGTGCTTTTTTAGTAACTGGAAAGTGATCCATTATTTAATTCCTGTATAAAAAATGAATAGAAAAAAAAAGTCAAACCTCTGTTTCCTATATCCTAATGTCCCTGACCTTTAGAAAACCATACATATATTGTACATTTTCTGTACAGCTTACTATTTACAATGTTATTTTTTAGTCTTTCCTGAAAAAAACTGCCATTTAAAACCTTAATATATAAAAGAAGCTTCACATATATTTGAGAATTGTACTGCCAATGTGTTTAACTTCTTGAATTTAAGATCTATTGCAGTCTGGGAAATGGATACAGTTCTGAAGCCAAGCTGTATTCACATATGCCTGTACTCAAGCTTTTCAACAACCAGAGCCTGAATTCGAATCTAAATATTTCAATATTCTTCTTAATATTCTGAGTCCAACCACAAAAGTATTTCAAAGACTGTTATAATCATGTCTCTAGAGAAACTTGTGTGCTTTGCATAAATGATAAAAACTCACAGGTTAGTTTTATGCTTGTTTTAGTATTGCTGTTTATTTTTCTAGAGAAGTTTTTGTTTGTTCTTATAAATTCAGCAAAACACAGACAAATAAACTCTTCTTTTAGTGTTTTATTTCCTTCAGGATACCTTCATCTTTATTTGGGGAAAAGGGCATTTCTCAGGGTAACTTTCAGTATTCCAAAATACTGAGTTTTTTATATTATGTCATATTGGATCAACCAATTTCACAAAATAGTGATGAGAGATGACAAGTAGGGCAATATCTGACATGAACAGGAAATTATAACATCACTGTTGCTTTCTGATTTTCAAATACTGAAAGAGAAAAGTAAGTTAGTAAATTTATTCTTGGGCTCATCAAAAATCAGAAAGCAGAAAAGTTTGGAAATTATTACGTCTTTTGAAAATAGTTCTTTTGTTCTTTTGACTGAACTTCCAGAAAATGTTAATCATTTTCCCCAAAAGCTTCTAAGAGATCAACCAGACTAGATTAATTGAATAAATTATGGGTATATTAAACAAGGTAGCAGCAATAATCACAGTTATTTGAGTTTGCCACCTGCCTAAGGATTAGCTTCCTATGAGCCTCATCATAGTAATGTTTTAATAAGGGGTTTGAATGAAAATGAAGTAGTGGCTTCACAGCTTTTTATGGGAATTCTTTTTCTACTGATCATGTGTAGCACTGAGGGAAATTAAATGTATGTGATGATATTAAGGATTTTTTTTCCCTTGTAGTTGTCCTATGTGCTATTTCACTGAGGTGAAGTTCCTCCAGACCTCCCAGTGGAAGATCTCAGCTTCCATAAAGAATCTAAAGTAGGGTTAAAGTGGATATGTAGATAGCTAGATTAGGAGAATTGCTTCTCTAATTATCAAGACTGGGATGCTAGTTAGGTACCAGTGTTAAGTGGACTGAATCCTACTCTGCATAGTTAACTTGAATTCACTGTTGTTGAAATTACTTCAGTGATAATTTATAGAGATACAGACATTTTCATACACAAAACCACATTGCTTCCTACAGTTAAAGGCAAGCTGAATAAAAAAACAGGAATAAAAATAGGAAATATTTTATTTGTTTAGCTACTACACGAATTATATTATCCTTGTCTTTGGAGATAAGAGGTCTGCTTTGTACATGTCTTTCATAATATTTTTTCCCCTGTTCAGAAAATGTGATCAAATGCCTGGTTTGGGATTTTTTCATGATGACAGACATTGTATGACAATATGTCAAATATGTGAAAATTTTCAAAATCAGATACAGGGATAGCAGAGTTGGTTCATTTTTGGTCTCTTTAAATAATGTCTCTGAATAATATTTTTTCCAAACCAGCAGTAAAACTGCTCATTGTGCTCATTGATGGAATGAAATTAGCTCAGGATTTTTGCAACTGAGTATTTTGATGAATCTCTTGTCTCTTAACAACTTCAAATAAAATTCAGCTCCACAAAGAGAAGCCTGATGAAATTAGCACAGAAGAAAATGTTCTTGAGAAAGCAAGTTTTTGAGTGAGAAGTTTCTCAATATTTATATGTACTCATTTACCATAGTCAGGTTCTAATGTTGAGAAAAGTCATCTCCTGTGCTTATGATCAGGCCTTTTTATATCTTGTCTAAAAGTAATTACATGATTTTTTGTTTTAGTGACACGTGACAACAGTATATTTTTCTGGCATTTTGTCCATGTTTTCATTGAGCATTTCTGTAGTAGTACCTACAAAAGTATGGATTTTCCCATCCAGGAACAAGTGTATTCTACAAATGATAAACAGAGGTCCTCAGGAAAAATGTTCAGTAGTCAGGGAATATTAGTAACATTTTAATTGCTGATAGCATGTATATTTATGTCTCTAATGTCTTCAGGCAAAAATGCAAAAAAATAAAGACAACTCTCCTAATCAATAATTGGTTACAGCTGATTACATGTTTGACTGATAAAACGCATGTAAAGACAAGAAGTCAGCTTCTTAAATAAGCTCTATAAGGTTCAGTTGCACTTTGTTGGTTTCAATTGCATCACATCGTTTATGTTGAATGAAAACCAGCATAAACTGATCTATTAGAACACAAAAATACATTACTGAGTTCTGTATAACATCCAAAAAAGTATTTTCAGATGTGCCTTCATTCCTGTTAAGTACTCACTGTCATGAGATATTAAAGAGCTAAACGGTCCTTGGTAACCACAGCTAAGGAGATGTTTGCCAATAGTTCACAAACATGTAAAGGAAGTATGCCTTAGTGAGTCTTTAAAAATTAAACACTTAAGGAATGTAGCATTTCAAAATTTTTATCTATTTTTGGATCCCAGATTTTCCTGATAGAGTATTTAGTATGACATGGTACGTACTGTAAAAACACAGACAACATCTCATGATCACATGGTCAATAGCTACCAGGATGCATCTCTGTACAACAGGAATTTTCTTCAGGGACTGTAAACAGCGTCATTCCTTACTTAAGCAAACCAATCAGCTTTTCAGTAACTATGAAAAAAAAAAAAAAAAACGAAGACTTTATTTTGTATTTTTTCCTTTTTTTTTCAGAAAAAAATTCTGTAAAACTAGGAATCAGTAAAAACAACACTTGCAAAAAAGTTGAATGAGAATAGCTATTTCTAGGGCTTCAGTGAGATTCTTAATGAATTTGATCCAGTATTTCTCTATTCACTCAGCTGCTTTTGACATCATTACTGACTTAATGAGTGGCATTTATGACACCAGAAAACATTTCATAGTGTATCCTTTATATGACTGTTTTATTAATCTAAAAAATTTCAGCACTAAAAGTTTATAATTTTGATTTTGGAGAGAAGACTATCGTACAAAGGAAAGGCTTACTGTCACACAAGGCTTACAAAGGAAAATTAAGGTCCTGAAAAATGAATTGGGCTAGATAATCCTCCTGAGATAGGAAGTGTAAATAGAAACTTGGTGGTATGATCACAGAAATAATAAAAATGTCAGTTTTAGATTCCAATATGTCAACATTTTCAGTAGGACAACAGTAAGCACTCTTTGTTACTGTTTCTTTATAGTTTCCCATCTCTGTACCTGATACAGAAGTGAACAGCTCAGCTTCTTTGTGACATCACCATTAACAACCAGAAAAATAAAAGGGTTATCACCAAGTCAGTGTCGTGGTTTATCCCCAGCCAGCAACTAAGCACCACACAGCCGCTCACTCACTCCTCCCACCCCAGTGGGATGGAGGAGAGAATTGGAAGGGTAAAAGTCAGAAAACTTGTGGGCTGAGATAAGAACAGTTTAATAATTGAAGTAAAACGAAATATAATAGTAGTAATAGTAGTAATAATAATAATATAATATACAAAGCAAGTGATACACTATAAAATTGCTCACCACCCGCCGATCAATACCCAGCACGTCCTCGAGCAGCGATCGCTGCCCCCCGGCCAACTCTCCCCAGTTTATATACTAAGCATGACGTCATACAGTATGGAATAGCCCTTTGGCCAGTCTGGGTCAGCTGTCCTGGCTGTGCCCCCTCCCAGCTTCTTGTACACTGGGCCAAGCATGGGAAGCTGAAAAGTCCTTGACCAGTGTAAGCACTACTTAGAAACAACTAAAACATCAGTGTGTTATCAACATTATTCTCATCCTAAATCCAAAACACAGCACTATATCAGCTACTAGGAAGAAAAATCAACGCTATCCCCGCTGAAACCACGACAGTCAATAATGACAGTCACTTCAGACAGGATATGCTAAGCTCTTCAATTTATCTCTTCGCTTAAAAAGTACAGGGATTGCAAGGTTTTTTTAAAGAAATTAAGTAGAAATTGATTTATCT
Source organism: Platalea leucorodia (assembly GCF_965183815.1). Lineage (NCBI taxonomy): Eukaryota > Metazoa > Chordata > Aves > Pelecaniformes > Threskiornithidae > Platalea > Platalea leucorodia. The sequence goes on from NC_138824.1 coordinate 49,458,650, forward strand.
TTAAAGCCTAATACAGCTGCTCACCAATTTCCTAATAAAAATTGCCATATTATTCATGGTGTGTGAGGGCTTTTTTTTTTTTAAGTTCAGCTTTCATAGTTAAGCTGACTGACTATTTCATTTCAAAGGTGTTTACAGCAGTAACAGACTTCAGGTAATGCAACAATCCTTTTAAAAGTGCATCTCAGTTGCCACATGTCTTTTGACTATGTACATTAATCAGCATCAGCAGCTGGTTTATCATGTATTATACTCTACAAATGGAGGCAGAAGCAGAAGATACTAATATGGTACCATATGTCTAGAAAGAATATTACAAGTACATAATGTCATACAATGTACAATAAGGAAGATAGATAGTAAATAATCTTTTAAAGTAAAGGAAATTACTTTTTCTCAGCTTCTACAATTATTGAAATAAACAGAGAAAAGTAAGCTTGTATTAATCAGAAGGAAAAAAAAAAAAGAAATACAAGAAGCATGTAGAAAGAAAAGGGAAGACATTGTTTTCCTTTTCTCATGATGAATACCTTCTCCCTGTCAATTTTTTTCAAACGAGGTTAGTGCTGTTTAGCAAACCACATCCAGGTGCTGCTACATCAAGCTTCAGATGCATGTGGACTTAGTGGTAGCCAAAGGAAAACAGAATAGTAAGAGTTTTTAGGAAAAGGACTTAAACAAATGAACAAAAAAAGGACATATACATCCATGTGACATCCATTATTTATGTGCTTGTGACTTGAAAACTACATATAATCATGGTTACACCATCTCATCAAGGGTCTAGAACTAGAAAAGTTACGAAAACAAAATGAACATGACTGCTCCTAGAAAATAAATGGCCTCTAGGATGAGAAACTAAACGGATAAGGACTCTTCAGACTGAAATTAAGTCAAATAAGGAGGAAGATGATAAGCGACTATAAAAAAGTGAAAAATATGGAGAATTCGGAACACTGTGAAGGTCAACAGTGTAATGCATTCATAAAATGATTTGGCATCTTCATGGAAAATAAATGTCATTGTTTAGTGGGACACAGAACTAGTTTAGAAGTGTACCTCATTATAAATAATTGCCAAGTTCACATAAAATATATTTTAAATCATCACTACTTTTTTGCCTGGAACCTCCCAATAGCCATCAACTAATTTTTCTCTTAGAAGAACATCCTTATCCTTAAAAAAATACTCATAATATTTTAGTAGTCACTGATAAACTCTATCTGTGTCTTGCATCAACATGGCTGCAGTGACCATGAGATGGTGGAGTTCAGGATCCTAAGTCGAGGAAAATAGCAGACAAACAGGCAGGGCAAATAGCAGTATCACACCCTTGGACTTTGGGAGAGCAGACTTTGGCCTGTTTGGGGACATGCTTGGAAGGTCCAGAAGATAAAGACTGGTTTTAGAAGATCATATCCTCCAAGATCAAGAGGTCCATCCCAACATGTACAAAGTTGAGCAAAGATTGCACGAGACCTGCATGGATGTACAGGGAACTCCTGACTAAACTCAAACATAAAAAGAAAACATACAAGGCATGGAAGCAGTCACGTCACCTAGGTGTTTTGGGACAGCGTTAGGAAAGACAAAACCCACCTGAACTTGAATGTTATGAAGGATGTGAAGGACGACAAGAAGGTTTTCTATAAGTACATAAACAGGAAAACAGCAAAAAGAATAAAGAAAATGTAAGCCTGCTGCTGAATGGGAATGGGAACATGTCAATAAGGCACATGGAGAAGAATGAGATACTTAATGCCCTTTTCACCTTGATCTTGACTTACCAGTCAAGTACTCAGCTTCAGAAATCCCAGGCCCTTGAAATCTGTGGGAAAGTCCAGAGCAAGTAAGACTTACGATCGGTGGAAGAGATGCAGGTTAGGATCATTTAAATAAATTGGACGTACACAAGTCCATAGGACCTGATAGGATGTACCCACAACTACTGAGATGGCTGGCCAATGTCATTGCAAGGCTACTCTTGTTTATTTTTGAAAGATCATGGTAACTGGGAGAGATTCCTGAGGGCTAGAAGAAACCAAATGTCACTCTAATGTTCAATAAGGGCAAGAAGGAGCATTAGGGAAGCTACATGATGATCAGACTTGCCTCAATCCCTGTGAAGATGACGGAGCAAATGCACTTGGGAGTAACTCCCCAAAGTATTAAGAACAAGAAGTTTATTGGGATAGACAGCATGGAATTGCAAAGGGGACATCATGCTTGACTAATGTGATTGCCTTTTATGATGAGATGACAGGCACAGTGGATGAGGGAATAGCAGTGGATGCTGTTTATCTTAAGACATTTGACATTGTCTCCCATAGCATTCTAATAGAAAAAAACTGATGAAGTACAGACTAGACAAGTAGACAGTGAGGTGGATTAAAAAGTGGTTGAACTGCCAGTTTCAAAGGGTTGTGATCAGTGGCATGAAGTCGAGCTGGAGGACAGTTTCTAGGTGTTTAACCTGGGGGTATACCGTTGGGGCCAATTATGTTTAAGGTGTTCATTAATGATCTTGACAATAGGCTGGAGTCCACCCTCTGCAAGTTTGCAGATGATACAAAACTGGGAGGAGTGGCTGATACACCACAGTGGTTGACAGCTGTGCTGCCATTCAGAGTTACCTCAACAGGCTGGAGAAATAGTAGAAAGCAATCACATGAAGTTCAATGAAGGAAAATGCCAAGTGCTGCACCTGCTGCACCTGATGCAACAGTACAGGTTAGAGGGCAAATTTTCATACCAAATTTTAAAATGCCCATCACCCTTTTACTATGTGTACAGGTTTTTTAGTATATTTCATTGATCACACTGCCTTTTTCTTACATTAAGCAAAATATTATGTTTTGAATTATGTTTTCTGAATTACTCAAGTAGGAAAAAGCATTAGCACCTTGGCTTTTTTAATCAGAGTCTGTTAATTACATTTCTGAGAAATTACACCTAATAATGCATTCTGATTTTTAGATGGTAATTTTCAAAGAGACAGAAAACAGCTAAATTTCTAAATACTAATGAAAGGTGGAAGCTGCTAGCTGTGAATTTGCATTTTATTCTTTTCAAATTTTTCTGATTTTTTCCTTTTGGAACCTCCATATATTTTTTATTTTTATGACAGATTTCTAAGAATTTAATGAACACTCTCAAAGATATTCAGTCCCAACTCCTTTCCTGTCCTGCTTAGTTGTAGTTTTTGTTGTCGCTACAGCTTTATAAAAGAAAAACAATTCAGATGTTTCCTTCCCTAGCTACCATTGTAAGCAAAATATAAACGGTGTCATCAAGGTGACACAAGAATGTATGAAGATGAATGAAATGGAAGCTTTTTTTTCCTAATTCTTGCCTGTTATTTACCAGATTTATTTATAATCTCCATGAATTCCTGAATCTGTGTATCAAGCCTCCTGAAACATGAGTTTTACTTTAAATTTGCAAGGAATTAAAAGATTAGATCCATTCTATATTCTTATCATGTATTTTGGTATTGCAGCTGTTCAGTTTTAAAAGTCTTTCCGTTGTCACAACACTGCCACAACAGTAACACAATGGTGTCACAACACCAGCCAGTTTCAAATCTCATTGAGCTTTGGCTTTTTGTGTTTTCTCCCTACACATGCCAGCTACAGCTCTGGGATCTTCCTGAGACACCTGACCTCGCTTCCAGATATCATACAATTTCTTTTTCCACCTGAGTTGCAAGAGGAGTTCCCGGCTCAGCTAAGCTGGTCTTCTGCCCCACCTGCCTGACTTTTGGCGCCATGGGATTGCCTGCTCCTGTGCTTCAAAAAGTGATTCTTAAAAACTGACCTGCTTTCATGGACCCCTAAGCCCTCAAAAGCAAATTCCCAGGGGACGCTGAGAACTAGCTCCCTGAGTAGCTTAGAGTTTGATCTCTTGAAATCCAGGGTAGCAACTCTGCTGACCTTTTTTCTTATTACACTGGAAATTTAAAATTCCACTGTTTTGTGATCACTGTGACCAAGACAGCCACCTATCACCACATCTCCCACGAGTCCTCTACTCATAAATAACAAGTCAAGGAGGGCATCTTTCCTTGTTGGCTCATGGAGTATTTTTGTTATGAAATTATCTTCAACATACTTCAGGAATTTCCCACACTTGCTTGTCACAGCAGTATGGTATTCCTGGCTGATATCTGAGAAGTTAAAATCTCCCATAAGGACAAGGGCTATTTATCCAGAGATTTCTCCGAATTGCCTATAGAATAACTCATCATTGCTATCATCTTGACTGGGTGATCGATAGTAGACACCCTCAATGACGTCTGTTTTGTTCTCTATCCCTCTAATCCTCAACCAGAGGCTGTCAGCCACATCATCCCTAACTGTAATGACTGTACACTCAATCATCTCCCTTACATACGGTGCAACTCCTCCACCTCATCTTCTCTGCCTGTCCCTCTTCAACAGGCCACAGCCCTTCATCCCAGCACTCCAGTCGTGGGACTCATTTCACCAAGTCTCAGTAATGCCAATGACATCATAGCTCTGGGAAGAAACCAGTGCTTCCACTAATGTTATGACAACCCAAACTTGTACAATGTTGTTAGAAAATAAAAGGCATACCTGGTATTCTATAATTAGATAAAAAAACCTCCAGGTTTTTTTTTTTTTTGCCCACAGAGTGATTACAAGGAAAAAAAAAAGTAAGTCTTTGGAGAAGAAGAATACAAGGGGGGAACTGAACAATTACTTTTTTGCAGCAGATCCCTGGGTAGTTCATTACTGAATACTTGAGGCTAGCAGTAAAAAGAAAAAACTGCTGATAATTATATAATGTCATCAGTATTTAAATATGAAACGGTAGATTTTAATTTACTATTTGTGAACCTGAGAGATACTAGATTTGATTGATTTTGCTTCTTTTTTTTTTTAAAGCTGAGCATTTACTTCTCAAACTATAAGTGATTTTTTATGCTTTCTTTGCAGTGCAACCACATTTCTTCTACCAAAATATGTTATCGCTTGCTATTGCCTATTACTTTCATAGATATGTCACAGTGAAGAGTACTGAGGTTGAAACAGCTTGCTCTCCATGTATGCTCTCTCTTCTTGAAGTCTCAACTTACCAGATATCTGCTGAAAATACAACACAGCGGAAACGGTCTAGGAGGTTCCTGGAATGTGTGGAAGATAACTTCCTGACACAGCTGGCAAGCGAGCCAACCAGGGGAGGTGCCCTGCTGGACCTGCTGTTTACGAACAGAGAAGGCCTGGTTGGTGCTGTGGTTGTCGGAGGCCATCTTGGGCACAGAAACCATGAAATGATAGAGTTTTCAATTCTTGGAGAAGCAAGGAAGGGGGTCAGCAAAACCATCACCCTGGACTTTAGAAAGGCAGACTTAGGACTGTTTGGGAGTCTGGTTGAGAGAGTCCCTTGGGAGGCAGTTCTGAAGGGCAAAGGAGTCCAGGAAGGCTGGATGTTATTCAAGAAGGAAGTCTTAAAGGCGCAGGAGCAGGCCGTCCCCATGTGCCAAAAGATGAGCAGGCAGGGGAGAAGACCAGCCTGGCTGAACAGAGAGCTTTGGCTGGAACTCAGGAAAAAAAAGAGAGTTTACCATCTTTGGAAGAAGGGGTGGGAAACTCAGGAAGACTACAAAGGTATTGTTAGGTTATTATTATTGTTAGGTATTGTTATTATTGCAGGAAGAAAATTAGAGAGGCAAAGGCCCAGCTAGAACTTAAACTGGCCACTGCAGTTAAAGACAACAAAAAATGTTTTTACAAATATATCAGCGACAAAAGGGGGGCCAGGGACAATCTCCCTCCTTTGTTGGATGCAGAGGGAAACATGGCCACAAAGGATGAGGAGAAGGCTGAGGTACTTAATGCCTTCTTTGCCTCAGTCTTTAATAGTCAGACTGATCATTCTTGGCGTTTTCAGGCGCCTGAGCTGGGAGATGGAGATAGGATGCAGAATGAAGCCCCAGTTGTCAAAGAGGTGGCAGTCACCAACCTGCTCCTCCACCTGAATGCTCACAAGTCCATGGGGCCAGACGGGATCCACCCAAGGATATTGAGGGAGCTGGCGGAGGAGCTTGCCAAGCCACTTTCCATCATTTACCAGCAGTCCTGGTCAACCGGGGAGGTCCCAGATGACTGGAAGCTAGCAAATGCGACACCCCTCTACGAGAAGGGTCGGAAGGAGGATCCAGGGAACTACAGGCCTGTCAGCATGACCTCGGTGCCAGGGAAGGTCATGGAGCAGATCATCTTGAGGGCCATCACGTGGCACATGTGGGACAACTGGGGGATCAGGCCCAGCCAGCATGGATTCACGAAGGGAAGGTCCTGCTTGACCAACTTGATCTCCTTCTATAACAAGGTGACCTGCTTAGTGGATGAGGGGGAGGCTGTGGATGTTGTCTACCTGGAGCTGCCTGGTGGAAAAGGACCTGGGGGTGCTGGTCGACAGCCACCTGAACATGAGCTAGCAGTGTCTCAGGTGGCCAAGAGGGCCAATGGCATTCTGGCTTGTATCAGGAATAGTGTGGCCAGCAGGACCAGGGTGGTGATTGTCCCTTCATACTCAGCACTGGTGAGTATTTGCACCTTGAATACTGTGAGCCCCTCACTACAAGAAGGACATGGAGGTGCTGGAGCATGTCCAAAGATGGACAACGAGGCTGGTGAAGGGTCTAGAGAGCAAGTCCTATGAGGGGCGGCTGAAGGAGCTGGGGTTGTTTAGTCTGGAGAAGAGGAGGCTGAGGGGAGACCTTAGTGCTCTCTACAGCTACCTGAAAGGAGGTTGTAGTGAGGTGGGGGTCAATCTTTTCTTCCAAGTAACAAGCGATAGGATGAGAGGAAATGGGCTCAAGTTGTGCCAGGGGAGATTTAGGTTAGATATTAGGAAAAACTTCTTCACCGAGAGGGTGGTCAAGCATTGGAACAGGCTGCCCAGGAAAGTGGCACAATCACAGTCCCTGGAGGTATTTAAAAGACGGGTAGACGTGGTGCTTGAGGACATGGTTTAGAGGTAGACCTGACAGTTACGTTAACAGGTTGGACTCGATGGTCTCAGAGGTCCTTTCCAACCTTAACACTTCTATGATTCTATGATTCTTTTGTGTGTCACAAAATAACACCATTTGAGGAAAATGCTAGATAATATCATTATGTTCTGAAAGGGTTATATTGTATGTTTTATCTTTTGCTTTTTATTACAGAATCCTTTTTTTTTCACAGTTTTAACATGATGACTATTACCATAATGACTATATGGAGTAAGTGATTAATAGATATGGAGGCTAACATTTTAATCTGTGACAATATAGATACCAAAAATCCTGATGGAAACTAAAGAGTGTTTGGAGGTTGTGCTATGGTAAACTTGGGAGGCTATTAATGGATACAGAAATCTTTCTTGCTCCTGTAGGAATGCCTCCCATCATCAGTCCTGCTATTGCTGGAGAACTGGGAACTTCTTGGGACTTCACAGCAGGTGATGCAGTAGTTGCTGCCAAGCCTCCTTCACCTCCTGCCACAGTGTATTTGAGATCCTCTGATCCACCACTGTACCTCTTCCTCACTTGCTTTTCTCACAGATGCAATAGATGTCTCTACCCCTCTTCTGGTTCATACAGCATCTCTGCCTGCATGCAGCATTTTGCTGAGAGAGGGCAGAGAATCACTAAGTAGGAAGGGAGAGGGTATACATGAAAAGGAAATGAAGGAATAAGTGCAGTTTTGATTCCAGTTCTAAAATAGGATGTTCAGATCCCATGATCAGACTGGCTGTGAATGGCAAGGGAGGAAAGGGATGGAGTTGAGAAGGGATTATGAATCCAATGCACAGCAGGATGATCATTAAAGAATAACACAAAGGTGCTGCACAGAAGAGCAAAAGGCTAGTATTTCAGGCATCAGTGCCTAAAGGTTTTGGTAGTATTTGATATAATATACACATAGAATCATAATACTTCTATTGTATCAGCACATATACGTTACTGGTGAACATGTGATTCCTTGGCATTTTTCAAAGATATTGCTCTTGGCTTGTTGATTTATGTTTGTTTGCATTTTTGTTTCTAATTCTTACACCACCCAGAAACAGAGGGAGGAACTGAGGTTCTATTACCCAAATGTAGGGGCATTTGAATAAACAAAGAATATGTGGAAGGGAAAGGATGTTCTTCATTAAAATAACTGCAAACTATCAGAGGTTTCTCCTTTCTCCAAAATATGCACCAAAACAAATATTAACACACACACACACACACACCTTTTTCTGTCATCCTTTTACTCTGTGGAGTTATTTATAATTTATTGCCTACCAAATGCTTCCTGTCATGTATGGGACTCTATGTTATGTCTTTTTAAGCCATTATGACAAATTCATAGCTTCTGGAGGAAAATAATATTCCTAATATTCCTGCCATTGCGTACTGTGATTTGAAATAATAACAAAAAAGATTTCTTTGAGTATGTTCTTCATCCATTCCATGTAGTTAGGCTTTTTTTTTTTTTTTCTTTTTTTTTTTCCCTGAGAAATAAGAGAGGTTAACTGGTTGAAAGTGAAGCAATAAATGCTTTATTCATAACAAAGTCTCACCATTAAAACCAGGATATGCATCAGGGACACAAAGTGGACTGACCTTTATCAGGTTGAAGCATTTTCAAGGTTATCAGATATGTTGCCTTTCAGCACTCTTTAGAAAAGTATTTTTACATATGCAATACATTCCAGTCACACTGTAGCGAATTTGATATCTGTGGATGATACTGTACGTAATCTGATTCAGATGTTTAACCTCCTATTTCTCTTTCATTGGCCATGTTTCTCTTGTGAAGTTTTTCCAAAAAAAAATCTGATAGAAATTTGTGCAGATAATTTCTTTGCACTTTACAAAGTTTTGTTTGTTTTTTTTTTTTTTTTTTTTTTCAAAAGAAAAAAGAAATCATAAATGACCCAAAGTTTAGAATCAGCCTGTATCAGAGATTCCCATGACTCGGGTGTTGAGTACTTAGTTGAAAAACATGTATTTTAGTTAAGAAACTAATTTAAATTACTGTAGAAGGTCTGGCTCAGCAAATATTTTACTCAAAAAGTCTGCTAGTATAAAAAAATATTAAAAAATAGAATTATTTAGACTGCTTAAATTAATGCATTAGAAATTTAGCTTTTACTTGCACAAGATACTGATCAATGTCTTCTGCTCAGTTGAGCCATAATGCATGGTGACTTCTGTACTCTACTTTTCCTTTTTCTAGGAAGTAAGCATTGTATTAAACATTTTGTGATATCTAATATTTTATGAAGAAAAAGACAGCCGGGACAGCTGACCCCAACTGAGTAAAGGGATATTCCATATCATGTGATGTCATGCTCAGCATATAAAGCTGGGGGAAGGAGAAGGTGGGGGGGGACATTCGGAGCAATGGCATTTGTCTTCCCAAAGTAACCGTCATGTGTGATGGAGCCCTGCGTTCCTGGAGATGGCTGAACACCTGCCTGCTGATGGGAAGTAGTGAATGAATTCATTGTTTTGCTTTGCTTGTGTGCACAGCTTTTGCTTCACCTATTAAACTGTCTTTATCTCAACCCACAAGTTTTCTCACTTTTACTTTTCCAATTCTCTCCTTTAACTTTTGTGTTAACAAAGTGTTTGACAATCACTATTAACAAACCCTGCTATCAAAATATCCAGGAAATCTTTATGTGCTAAATCTTCCTTTTCTTGAAGTGTACAGGACAATTTCTACTGATTTAAAAAGAAGACAAAAGTTGAAAATACTTTCTATTGTTCACAGAAGGAATAGTCAGATACTTATATATTAGTGTGTGTCAAAATACCTTTACAGACTTGTCCAGAAGAAAAATTTCCCAGCCTTTAGGAGGAAGGGGATGACTTAAGTATTGAACTATTTTTTTTCTTCATTCTAGTAGGACTGCATAAAGAAGGCTTGTCCATATTAATATACATACAATAGCTTTTTCTATTTCTGTGAATGCTTGTATCCCATAATATTTGGAGTTTATGAATAGTAGGGAGTTAAATTTTGCTGTGAGGCTAAAAATAGTATTAATTAAATAAAATTCCTGACTAACAGTTCCCTCTTGTTCAGATCTTTTTTTCCCTTTTAATTTACTTTTTTTCACTTAAAATATGATAATTAAGTAAACCTTAGGTAAGCAGCAGTTCAGTAATACACATTTTTATATTACCATCATACAATGTGTCTGAATTTTCATCTGTAAGGAAGAATTTTAATTGCTTTAGACTTCCACATATGGAATACTGTATGCTTTTAGTTGTACCTTTTCTCTTTCTGGTATATCCTGAGATAATTACACATAATATTCCATTTGAGGATGTATCATCAAATGAAATGATAATATATTTCCAGCTTTTCTTTTTTTTTTTTTTTTTAATGTCCAAACTGCTGAAATAATGTCTACACTGCTCCAGTAACGCTTAGACCTATTTCTTGAGTTCTTGCAGATAATTTAAAATCAGTGGATGTCTGGACCCTTCCAACTTGCCTTTTATATGTCTTTCTATGTACATGAAGATTCTAAATATAAGACTTTATAATTTTTGATAATGTCTTGTTCATTGATTTTGACACTTTGGAAAGTCACCTAAGATTTGCAACATTTCTGACTTCAGGAAGAATCAAGTGTTTGTTTAGAGGCTGGATGGAGTAGGCTGATATTACTCATGTGCTTACAGTTAACCATACCCATAAAATTTTTGCTTGGGTATAGCATGTTTTGTGGCATGGTTTTGTTGTTGTTAGTCTGTTGCTCTTCACTTGAGGGTTTGTTTTTCCGCATTCTGTAGTTTTAGTCAAATAACAAGTAGATAAATCAAACAAGACATGAGAGGAAATATATGCATTCAGTAGCTTTTGTGTATGCCACACAAAACAGGAACGTGTAGCTATTATACAGCACGATACAGGTGAGAACCAAGATAGGCTGAAATCCTTTGAAGTAATGTAATATTAATTTTGAAGCCAGATTACACTAGGGTTTTCCACATTTTTTCTTAAAATAAATTTGCATTTTATGTTTAATTTGAGTTGCTGTCATTATGTTCATTGCTGCTATTTTGTCTTACAAAGAACCAGTTATATTAAAGATTTTTTTGCACTCAAATAACTTTATGTTTTCATTTCTTTTTTATATTGTCTTTATATTTCTTTATGTTTAGTGAATTCTGAATGTTTAAGACCTCCATTCAAGTTAAGAAAATAAATTCATAAAAACCTAAGCAAACAAACAGTTCTTGAACCACTCATGGTATTGTCTTTGCAAAGAAGCTTCCACAGTTAGCAAACACTATAGTTTATTTTCAAACTATCAACATTCTTGAGGCACTACATTAATCTAAATAACTTTAGTTTCAAGTTCTTATCAAATAAAATACAGAGTGGGAAAAGGTATTGAAGGAAAAAGTGATTTTTTTTTTTCTTTTCCCCTTTTTTTCTGTTTTAATATAGTCTTGTTCATAAGACAGAGTCTAAATGTTGTCATTAATAGGCACTGACTCATACTTCACTGGGCATTACTATAACAGTACTGTGGTTAGGAGAATGAAAATATGTACTTCAAATAAGAAACACAGAAAATACATGAAAAAACAGTAAAAAAAAAACCCAAGGTTTCAGCTTTTCACTGAGTATTTCTCTCACACAAATTGCAGATTACTTGTGATCTCAAATGTAGATAAAAATTCAAAGGTCATTTTATTAGTAATGCAGTAAAACTGTTGCTAGAGATGCAATATTGTCCACCAGCTCCACCTGAGTGGGCTCCCCAGAAGGAAATATTTAAGAGTAGAAGAGATAGATACCTTGGTCCACTGCACAACAATGAGATTACAGGATTTTGTGTTCTCATGCCTACAGAGGGTACACTGCATCATTTAATAAGAACCAAGTTTTGCAGGGCATCTCACAATTTAACATGCTTTATATTTTAAGATCTAATTGAAGACAATAATTAAGTAGCTTAAATTAGTATTATTTCTCAAAAATATATTTGAAATTGCTGTTGAAAGAAAACTTTTAGAATGAAATCTGACTGAGTTTGCACATCGTTAAAATAGCACACTTTCAGGCAATATGTGAAATCACAAGAATTGTGACATACTCAGAATCTAAAGTGAAAAGAATTGATGGTATTTGGATACATGCTTTAAGTGATGTCAGAGTACTTGATTCAATATTGTAGAAACTTAGCGCAGGACTTATCTGTTCATATGTAGATGTGTTGTTGCTTTAGAATTTGTAGAAAGAAATAAGCACTTCGATAAACCATGCTGGCTCATCTTAAAATTCTTGTCTGAATTCTCCTTCTTCCTAGAAAAATTGTTTATTTCTACTGAACGTGGAGGTAATCTCCTTTGCACACCTACACTCTTGGTCACTGAAGTTAGAAGGAAACAAATCGTACAACAAACGTCTTCCAGTATGCACATCTATTTAAAAGATGCTAATGTGTATACCCATATATATAAAAAATATATTAATACATATATGTGTATACATATGTGTATTTAAATATATACCAATACATATATAATGTGAAATGCATATAACATGACATCTAGCTCTTGAAAAAAAAAACTTGATTCCAAATCGATATTCTCGAACTCAGAGAAATTACTTGAAACCACAGAATTAGTTGCAAAAAGAAATTGTTCAGTTCACAAATTATCCACTCACAAAGAAAATTCTTTTGTGAGATACCATTTCTGTCAGACTCAGAAACTAGTGCCTGAGCAACTTATTTATTCCTAGAGATTGTCCTGGAAAACAAAGTTAGAAGCAGAGAGGTAGAAACTGTCCGAAAAAATGTATTATTTTGTCACTTACAAAAGTAATAACGTCAATTTTCCGTTAATCAGGATTTCGGCTTCCATATCTGTCAGTTCAGCACTCAGTTTACCAACTCTCCCCTGAAGTAAATTTCTTGTTAATCAGAAGAAACCTTTTTCCTTCATTTTCCTCTTAATACAGCCTTTCAAAACCATAGAGCTGGAGTAGCCACACAGTCCTGAATGGGAGAATATTACTTCAAATAAAAGTAGTCCTTATGCACAGGGAAAAACCAAATTGCCCTGGAGCTGAATCTTAGATTTAGGCATACTTTATTTTTATTGGAAAAAAGCAGTGCAGTGCACTCTGATAAAATCACATATATTCACACATTTTGATATGCCCTTTGTACTACAAAACACAATTTATTTGTTGAGCCTTTCTGGGATATGACATAAATCATGCTGAAATTAAGTTTTGAATTGATGACAGTGTATTGTTTCATTCAGTAGCAACCAATTCTAATGATATGTACACAAAGTATGAGGGAATATGCTCAAATGCAGAAATCTATGTGCTGGTAAAGCTTCCATTAGGTAAAGTATGGGGATTCTTAACTAAGCAAGCATAACTGGGGAAAAAAAAAAATATTAGCAAATAATGCATCTTGTTCTGTTATCCTTTCAAATTGTTCTAAGTAGGTGTAAAAGAAAAACTAAGCTGAATTATTTTCTTACATCAGAACAAGTTCCACATACTCGTCACTCTGAACAATATTTGCACATTCTCCCTTTCTTGAGGAGCACAAACACTGCATCACTGTTTATTGGCTTCAACAGTCCCCTATAGTAGTTTTCATTTTTTCATGTGTAATTTTGACAACCCTCTATTCTGTGTTTGCTGTATGCTTCTGTGGGGTCTTCCATTAGTTCTCTCACATCTTGTGTGTTTCATTATTTCAAAACCTATTATCTCTACCACACTTTTCCTTCCACTAGAAGAACCTACCTGAAGAAGTTCAAGCAATAAAATTACAACATCATACAATAAACAGGTTATGCATACATAAAAACATGCATACATATATGTATACACATAAAAATAGATTTATTTTAAGGATAAGTTTTCTGAATGTTACTTTGATGACAGTTTCTTCTTATTACTTAATTTTCTAATGCCTCCTTAAAAATTCATTCATTACATCATGAATGACAAAAACATAGGATTAGATTAGAGGAAAGACTATTTTGACAATTAAGCAGTTTGGCATAATTTGTCTTTTCAGTCATGGCTAGACGAGACTCCTGGCCTGAAAAAGAGGAAGAAAATTTGCATGGGCTGGTGTCGGTTTATATCCATGTGAAAATAACATGAGTTTCATCTTCCTAGAAGCATCTTAGGATACTCCTGCAGTCTTATACAGTTCTATATAAAAATGAGTACTTCCAGATGGAGATTCAGTCCATCCCAAGGGGAGTATTCATTAGTTCCAGAACTCTTAAAATTGCTTGTTTTAAGACTCGATCAGCAGCCTTCTCTTTAATGAAAATCTATGTTTTTCCAAATGCAGATAACACATGCCATTCTCTGAAGTATTTTACTGGAAAATACAGATAATATTGAAAATAAAGCTTAAGCAAGGTTCCATTATAAGATTTAATTCTGAAGACTTATTTTGTTTTCTGAGACTTCACAACTTGCTTAACTCTGAAGTAAATTAGTTTCTAAGTACATAATAGGAGACAATACAGATAAAACTATATCAAACTGTTGTCAGTCAAATGTCTATTTAAATAGTTAAGAAAAAACTTTGTTTTCAATATACAAGAAAAAGAAGTGGTGTTTATAATCTGCTATATTTAAAATGATATATATTAACTGCATACAACAAAACAGAGGTCTTGAACACTTGTGGGGATTAAAGAAGTTTAGTAACCTTGAAGTGTAAGGGATATTAATTTAAAAACTTCTTGGAATTCTCATACAACAGGTCATTTCACTTCTGGACACTCCTTAGTTTTATTGAACCAATGTATACTAGTTATTATTGTTATTATGGTTTGCTGAAGCGTGTAAGATTGAAGAAAGCTGTGACTGTGCTTATTTTAAAAATAGCTGCAAATTTTTGGAAGATTTGTTATATTTATTAAAAAATATAAAAAATTCTGAACTTATAATGCTGGAAATACTGGTAAAATCACTTGGAGATGAAAAATTGTATTTACTATTCATGTGGTTAATGAATTTCACCTATGCTAAACTGATAATAGTTGAAACAGCTATGCAAAGCAAATAACGAGAATGGTCTGGAAGTAGCAGTGAGGTACTGCTAATCTAATGCCAATGTTATTATTTGTAGCACTGTACCCTAGTAAATACTGAGTTGTCATTGCTTGCAACAAGTTTTGCTAAGCTGACAAATCAGACCCCCAAACCTGCCTGTTTTTGTCTGGACTTGTTTTGGCCTGTCTAGAGATGTGTTTTAACTTGTAACAGCAATTATTTAATGACTGGCTAAATATTACCTGCTTTGTTTTAGCTTTTATTGTTTTGTACCAATGTGTGGTGTAATGCTTATCATCATATGCATTTAGTAACTAACAGAGAGTTTATACCATTTAGGAAGAACTATCTGAGACCCTAGAATAAAAGTAGTATGGAAGAGTGCCAGTATGCAACGACAACAAAGGCCTTGAAAGTCCAGGCACAAGATAATACTGGAGGCTCTAGACCTATACAAACCTCACCAATTGTCAATTTCTGCTCATCAAAGAAATGCAGTCTTTGGATCTGGGCAAAATAAATTTTTGGGATAACAAAGAGCACAAAGGACAAGCATCCAGCATATGTAAAGCACACCATATACAGAGCATTTGAATACATCATGGACTTGCAGACCAATGAAAAGGGAACAAGGTGTTGAGTGTGTTAGCAGAAACATAAAAATGACCTGAGGTAGATCCCAGTGTGTGGA
Organism: Platalea leucorodia; assembly: GCF_965183815.1. Classification (NCBI taxonomy): domain Eukaryota; kingdom Metazoa; phylum Chordata; class Aves; order Pelecaniformes; family Threskiornithidae; genus Platalea; species Platalea leucorodia. Next base: position 49,474,418 of record NC_138824.1, read on the forward strand.
GGAAGAAACTATCAGAATCAACATTGTACTACTTCCAGTGAAGGACTTAGGTTGCTGATGACTCCCCACACAGACCCTTCTCAGACAGAAACCATCCACTGTAAGACCCACCGCAGAGGCAGCAGAAGGGTGAGCATGAAAACAGAGAAAGGGACTGATACTAGGAAGTTTCCATATGTATATTTATATGTATAACTTATATGTATATATGTATATATGTATATTTATATGTATAAAAATATGTATATAGTTATAAACTTATACACACTTAAAAACACACACATCTATAATTTTAATTGCATATAATTTGAACTGTGTTAGCATCATTTGAACTGTACTAATAACTTGTTGGTTAGACTGTTAAGACTTTGATTAGACTAGGAATAAACAGGTGGGAATTCAAGCAACCTGTTCTGTAACTCCAGCAAAATAAATTGGTTACATATCCACCTAACAAGAATTCTCTCTATCATTAAGAGGGTGAAAAAATAAATGATTCTGTTTTTGGCTACATGACTAATGGATGACAGGGGTATGAAACTCCTGGTATTTTCATGTAGAACTGTCTAGAGCCGGGGGGAGTGGGGGGGGGAGGGAATTTGCAAACACTTTAAGAATTTTCATGAGGAAGGGAAGCTGAACTCAAACGTCGCTACCTTTCATTGCATTCAGGACTTAGTTAACTAATATTCTGAATGCTTGGAACTTAAGAAATCCCTGAATATAATAGTAGTGACAAATCTGTCCTCCTTAGGTATTATAAGCATTAGAAATGTAAAATATCCCTCTCTCTTGTTCATAACCTAGCTAGGTGACATGGTGTAAGGTTTAATTTTGGTGTCTTCTATTGCTAAGAGAGGTAGCAGATAAAGTAACTAAAGCTAAATTATAATTCATTTGTCATTTATGGATAGCAGAAAGAGTAACTGCATGAATTGTGTTGTGTTGGAAAGGACTGTACGATATGTAAGTGTTAATTCTGTTATCATAACTAGAAGATTGTAGTTGCCAAACATGGCTTGTCAGCAGAGGTTAAATTCATGTGGGCGAGACTAGGTCTTGTATGGAGATGATATATGATAAAATAAAGTCCAAGAGATTGTGATGCTGACAGTTATGAAACAGAAAATAATATCTTCTATATACATTCTGATGATTTCTTTTTGCATTACAGAATTGTAGTGAATGTTACCTTGAGACACATTTATTGTACCTGAGTAAAAGAAATGGTGGGTAACAGAGAATATGGGGAGGTGAGCAGGTGTTATTAAAACAAGGAACAGTAGAGGTATGAAGATGTGCAACTGACAAAACATAGAAGGGAATAAAGAAAAGCAGAGGCCTGTATCCAGTTTAAACATAGAACACAAAATAGATGTTAAACTCTTGAAATTTTTCCATTAAAAGACATAATAACAGCCCCGAATTTGACAAACTGAGTTTAGAGGAAGTAGGACTGGGCTTGTTGGTGAAATCCACAGCAAATAATGATGTGAGTTTTAACAATAATTTCTATTGCATCCTGTTTTGGTGCTGTATGCATATTATTTCATTTTAATTAGGGATGTCGGCAGGGGACAACATATTCCTTATACTACCTCATTGTTTTACAATCTTTCTGGTTTTGGCATAAAAGGAACATTGACTGTGGTGGACTGACCTTGGCTGGCTGAGAGACACCCACCCAGCTGCTGTCTCACTCCCTCTCCTCAGCAGAACAGGAGGAGAAAATAAGATGAGAGCCTGCTACTGCATGGGCTCTCCATGGGCAGCAGTTTCCTTCAGGGCATGTCCACCTGCTCTGGTGTGGAGTCCTCCATGGGCTGCAGTGTGGGTATCTGCTCCACCACGGTCCTTCATGGGCTGCAGGGGGACAATCTGTTTTACCATGGTCTTCTCCATGGGCTGCAGGGGAATCTCTGCTCCAGCACCTGGAGCACCTCCTCCCTCTTATTCTCTCACCTTGGTGGTCACAGGGCTGTTTCTCACATTTTTTTTCCTCACTCCTCACTGCCTGTGCAGCATTTTACCCTTTCTTAAACCTGATTCCCCTGAGGTGCCACTATCTTGGCTGAGGGGCTCAGCTGTGCCCTGCAGTGGGTCCATTGGAGCTGTCTGGAACCCATTGTGTCCAGCCATGCAGCCACTCCACTGCCAACACCTGGACACCTGCATACAGTACATTGACACAGCATACTGAGATAAATGTTGCTTGGTGACTGTACTTTTTCATGAATTAGACATGAATAAATGTTTTAATTGCATGTATCAACAATAAGGAATTCTATTATAAACTGATGGTCCCATGTTTAGTTCTTCACTCAGTTACTAAATGGATACTGACTCATTTAATCATAATTTGGTATTATTATTTGTCTCATTGGCTCTGAAAACAGCAGACTCTGAAGAGACCAATCTGAAGAGCAAGATACCATTGTACTTTTAGTCTGAAACAGAAATGAAGCATTGCAAAATGCATGATTTCGGCCTCAGGGTATTTTTTTGTGTGTGATGACTTCTTTTATTTGCAATAATTTCACTTTAAGGGCTAAGCAATCAGCGCATATAAATCAAATGCTTCTCAAAACAATGTTCATATCAACACTGATAAAAATATATGCCTATAGAATAAGAGACAGCAATGAAGTAAATATAAATCCTTAATATACTTGAGTGACTCCAGCTGATGTAAGAGGTTGAACAAAAGCAGTGTAACCCTGAGAATAAATCCTTACATAAACTTTGTCTATTGATGTTTGCTATGGTTTTTGATGATTATATAATAATAATAATAATAATAATAAAATTACTATTCTTCAGGCTTGCTTTTCTAATGCTGAGATTGGATGGTATTTTTATGACTAACATAAAATGCAGCAGTAATGTCAGGCCCCTATCTGAAATGAAATTATCAAGTGAAGCAAAGGTTCCTTATGCCATACAGTCTGTATTATTTCACAGATCAAATATGTTTTGTTTAGTTTAATTCTTTAGAATTTCATGTTAAGAAAAAAGGAACATTTACCCCATCTCCTGAGGGCAAAATATCCATATGCTTCAAAAAAGAAGTTTCAACATGGTGAGTTTTCATTGTTAAGATAACGTAACTACAAGAAATCAAAGTGTTTCAAAAGAAAGCAGCCAAGAATTTAGCCTGGAGAACCAAACTGCAGAATCATAGTGAGAGGCCATGTGAAAGTATACAGGCAAAATGTACTTTCCAGAGACCTAATACAAACATGGAAGACTCTGTAGAGATTATTTGTGAAATAATGAAGAGAAAAATCTCCAATACCATGAAAGTAAGAATCCAGACAAATTTTAATATAAACCAATAATCTAATTTGCCTCACCATGGTCCTTTTTAGGCCCTAAAAATGGATGTCCTGCATATGACAAGAAAGAATATCCTCTACGTATTCTCTCACATGAAAATGCAGTTATCATATTCATATCTTAAAAGCTAGAAGTGTAATGTAGTATGTGATGCAAATGTTGGAAAATAATAGGTATTTTTATGCCTACACTAATTTTTTAATTAATATTATTGCCTTTTTTTGTGAATGTTTTCAATTATGTTTGAATAAAAACTCAGAATGATCACTGTTTCTGGAAGTGCTCAGCCACATAAATGCAGCACTGATGTGTGTACCATACATTTTTTTACATCAGAGAAAACAAAATGTAAGACTATTGTCGATTTATTCATAGCTGGGGAAAAAATTCAAATTAATATTTTCAATTTCTGTTTCAACTTCTGAAGTTTTTGGAAGTTTCAACTAAAATGATGGTTCAGATAATGTGACCCCCCCTGAAAAAGTAGAACTGTTAGATATTTACTGAAGGGTGAAATGAAACATACTACTGGAGTTCCTTTGTCTTTCCTATGATTGTTAACCCCTGCCCTTCAAATAGCTTGATTCATGTGCCCATTCACCGGGATCCAGTGATCTAGCAATCTAGTGATGTATAGAAGAACCATTTATGAAAATTTAAGGACATGTTGACAATTCATTAAATACTACTGAAACAACTAAGATAAAAGGTGTGGGTTTTTGTATTTTGCCCCCTTTTCTCTAGTTTGAGATAGTATTTTAATGAAGCAAAGGCTTTATTTACTGCAGTCAGTAGCTGCTTCATTTTTTTCTCCATATGATACTACCCTGTTTTCTTTGCTCTACCATAATGTTCAATAGTAAGTGGTCTATGATATCACAGGCAAGATTTATTATTTAAAATGGGCTTTTACACAGTTTGGAATATTTTCTTAAAGGAAAAAAAGATAAGAGTACTATCTGGGTATTATGTTTAATTGTGTTTAAATACTTACTTTTTGTCCTTGTAATCAATTGTTTTTCCTTGGGGGTATGAAGATTGTTACTAATTTCATTCTGTGATTTCTAAAAAATATTATAAATATAACAAAGCATTGGTTTTTCATCATTTCGTACCGTGGCTATTATTTACATTTTTATAGAGTGGTTTAGAGGACATAAAATAACAAGTTCTGTCATAATAATAATTATGCACCAATTCTGACATATAAAAATAACAGGTGATATTTTGATATTGAGAATAGTTTATTAATTTACTTCAGTTTTTTTTCTCCCCTTTCCAAAAAAGGAAGAACAATTACTAATGAATACAAATAATGTATTGATTTGAAATTACCGTAAATTTTCTCTATAAGGGAGAGCAAATAAAATGTATTGTAAGATCTGTTATTGAAAAGAAGAGTTAGATTTCAGATGTGAATTCATCATTTCTAATACTGGTCATCCCATTTAACTTGGTTAAATTATGCTCCTACTTATGGGCATACTCTTTTCTTAACCTGAAAGACATCTCAGTTGATTCAAAATGCCAACACTTCCTGTCTCAAAATTCTATAAAAATTCTGAGTTTTAACCAGCTTTCAGAAATATAAAACATAAAAAATGAATAGAGTAAACAGCTAAAAATAAGGATCCTATTTTGTAACTGTGAATAATAAAAAAAAAAAAAAAAAGAAATATAACTGGGAAAATTAATCTGGAAATATGAAATCTGCACTTTTTATTTTTCAATTATTTTAAAAACAATTCAGAAGTTCATCTTTCCATCTAATCTCAATGCTCACTTTCTCTTTATATAGTGTTACTGTCTCTCTGGCAACCAAACTAAACTAATGCTGTACTGGCTTCCTTTTTGTGGGTGTTGGGTTTTTTGCTTGTTTGTTTGTTTCCTGCCTTTCCTGTTTAATTTTCTCTCAGTTACTGACTGATTTGCTGCAGATATTGTTACTAATCTCAAAAAAGGTATATGGGGCTGTGTGACTTCTGCAGGGTTCTGTTCACAAAAGAGTTTGCAAATTAAACACAGCAGTCTTTAGTTTCTGGAAAAGAAAGAGGTTTTGAAAGTTTAAGTGGAGATTTGGGTTCCAACCCTTTACACTCATAATTAAGTACCTGTTATTTCTAAATCATAGTACTTTATATTGTACTTTAGAACACATGGGATGGTCAAAACAACTGAAAAATACACTGAAGTACTGACAATAAAAAGATATGAAATGTAAAACCCACAGAGAGAAGAAAACACAATATAGAACCATCTAGCATTACTCAGGACTTAAAGAACAGAATCTCTCACACTTTTATGTGCGTGTGTGTATATACATAAAACTAAAGCAAAACTGCTACACTAAGCTTTAGAAGGGCAGACTTTGGATTGTTTAGGAGTCTGGTTAACAGAGTCCCTTGGGAGGCAGTTCTGAAGGGCAAAGGAGTCCAGGAAGGCTGGACGTTATTAAAGAAGGAAGTCTTAAAGGCGCAGGAGCAGGCCGTCCCCATGTGCTGAAAGTCGAGCAGGTGGGGGAGAAGACCAGCCTGGCTGAAGAGAGAGCTTTGGCTGGAACTCAGGAAAAAACGGAGAGCTTACCACCTTTGGAAGAGGGGCAGGTGACTCAGGAGGACTACAAGGATGTTGTGAGGTTATGCAGGGAGAAGATTAGAAAGGCGAAGGCCCAGCTAGAACTTAAACTGGCCACCGCCGTTAAAGATAACAAAAAATGTTTTTACAAATATATCAGCGACAAAAGGGGGGCCAAGGAGAATCTCCCTCCTTTGTTGGATGGAGAGGGAAACTTTGCCACGAAGGATGAGGAGAAGGCAGAGGTACTTAATGCCTTCTTTGCCTCAGTCTTTAATAGTCAGACTGATCATTCTTGGCGTTTTCAGGCGCCTGAGCTGGGAGATGGAGATAGGATGCAGAATGAAGCCCCAGTTGTCAAAGAGGTGGCAGTCACCAACCTGCTCCTCCACCTGAATGCTCACAAGTCCATGGGGCCAGACGGGATCCACCCGAGGATACTGAGGGAGCTGGCGGAGGAGCTTGCCAAGCCACTTTCCATCATATAACAGCAGTCCTGGTCAACCGGGGAGGTCCCAGATGACTGGAAGCTAGCAAATGCGACACCCCTCTACGAGAAGGGTCGGAAGGATCTGGGGAACTACAGGCCTGTCAGCATGACCTCGGTGCCAGGGAAGGTCATGGAGCAGATCATCTTGAGGGCCATCACATGGCACATGTGGGACAACCGGGCGACCAGGCTCAGCCAGCATGGGTTTATGAAAGGAAGTTCCTGCTTCACTAACCTGGTCTCCTGCTATGACAAGGTGACCTGCTTAGTGGATGAGGGGAAGGCTGTGGATGTTGTCTACTTGGACTTTAGTAAGGCCTTTGACACTGTCTCCCACAGCATTCTCCTGGAGAAGCTGGCTGCTCATGGCTTGGATAAGTGCATTCTTCTCTGGGTTAAAAACTGGCTGGACGGCCGAGCCCAGAGAGTGGTGGTGAATGGAATCAAATCCAGTTGGCGGCCAGTCACAAGTGGTGTTGCCCAGGGCTCAGTGTTGGGGCCAGTCCTGTTCAATACCTTCACTGATGATCTGGATGAGGGGATTGAGTGCACCCTCAGTAAGTTTGCAGATGACACCAAGCTGGGTGGAAGTGTTGATCTGCTGGAGGGTAGGAAGGCTTTACAGAGGGATCTGGACAGGCTGGATCGATGGGCTGAGGCCAACTGTGTGAGGTTCAACAAGGCTAAGGGCCGGGTCCTGCACTTAGGTCACAACAACCCCATGCAATGCTACAGGCCTGGGGAAGAGTGGCTGGAGAGCTGCCTGGTGGAAAAGGACCTGGGGGTGTTGGTTGACAGCCACCTGAACATGAGCCAGCAGTGTGCCCAGGTGGCCAAGAGGGCCAGTGGCATCCTGGCTTGTATCAGGAATAGTGTGGTCAGCAGGAGCAGGGAGGTGATAGTACCCCTGTATTCGGCACTGGTGAGGCTGCACCTCGAGTACTGTGTTCAGCTTTGGGCCCCTCACTACAAGAAGGACATTGAGGTGCTGGAGCGTGTCCAAAGAAGGTTAACGAAGTTGGTGAAGGGTCTAGAGCACAAGTCTTATGAGGAGCAGCTGAGGGAGCTGGGGTTGTTTAGTTTGGAGAATAGGAGGCTGAGGGGAGACCTTATTGCTCTCTATAACTACCTGAAAGGATGTAGTTATGTGGGAGTCGGTCTCTTCTCCCTAGTAACAAGCGATAGGACGAGAGGAAATGGGCTAAAGCTGCTCCAGGGGAAGTTTAGGTTGGATATTAGGAAAAACTTCTTCACTGAAAGAGTAGTCAGGCATTGGAACGGGCGGCCCAGGGAAGTGGTTGAGTCTCCATCCCTGGAGGTATTTAAAAGAAGGGTAGACGTGGTGCTTGAGGACATGGTTTAGTGGTGGACTTGGCAGTGCTAGGTTAACGGTTGGACTCAATGATCTTAAGGATCTTTTCCAACCTTAATAATTCTATGATTTTATGAAAACAACAATTTATCATTTCTACTTTCCTCTGCAACATGTTGTAGGTTACAAGAAAAAATTCTATTTATTTTCCTTAATAAATAGGGAAAATCCTATCCTAGAAGTTACTCCTAATCCTAGGAGTAATGTACTACTTCACAGAATTTGGACACGTTTAAGTCTTGGGCTTTAGTAAATCTCTGACTGAACATGCCAAATTGTTCACAAGTGGTGTCACAATGCCTCTATACCAGCTCTGACACTCAGGTAATCTGTCTACATTCAAAGTAGATCTGTCTTACTTCCCAGCATGTATGTGCTTCATCAACTGGAAATAGAGCCATGGTAGAACAGCTACAAGAGAGCTATGTACTAGTAAATAGACCACTGAAAGAAAGAGAAAGCCAAGGAACCAGACTAATACCATCTTAGCTGCAAAAAGGCCCTAAATTCACAGCTTCTAAAACAACTGCTGAATGGGGATGATAAAGATCTATAGTGTACTGATGGTGTTAAGGAACTAGAATTCATTTATACAGTATTTATTCCAGTTTTTCGATTTACAGTGCTATCTCAGCTCTCCTATACATAATGCCTGCTACAGAGGTGGGGAAAAGACAAGAGAGGGAACTTTTTTGGCTCTTGCAGTTAGGGAAGCTAAGATGAACAGATGGATTTTGCTACATTTTTTTCTATTTCAGTACTAGCTCGTATAGTGATTCTGAAGGTGTTTGAGCAATAGGCCAAAATGGATTTTTATCTGTCAGGGACACTGTACAATAGGTACAGCTTGGCTCATTTGCAGCTGCAGTACTCTCATAGTCAGAATGGCATCAGAGATGCTGGTCTCCTCCTCTTTACACTTTTCTTTGCTCCTTTCAGCCAGCAACAACTTCTTAAATTATATAACACTCATTTAATTTATTCTACATTTAATAGTTGATCTTTTTTCTTTCTTCATGTGTTGGTAAAAAAAAAAAAAGCAGTTTTACATTAAATTTTGAGGGAAAAAAATGTATAATGTAAAATTCTGCTTCTTAGTTATCTTTTATTTATAAGATAAAAAGCTTATAGGTAAAAGAAAAACAAATGTAGCATAATTCCTCGTATATTTGACGGAATTTACATAAATTTATATCTGAAAGAATTCCTTGAGTTTAGTTCTAGATGCTGAAACTAATGGCTAGATACTCATAGTAGTGAGGAAAGCCTGGCCATGATCCCTACTGAGATAAAATATCACCTATTACTAAAAGAAAAATATTTATTTCTCCAGGAAAAAAAAAAAAAAAAAACCAAAATCCATTTTTTCTTCCATTTGTCATGCCAATTTTTTGAGTGTATTAAGATTTGCAATATTGTTTCCAAAATCTTACAATTAATCTGGAATTTTTAAGTTTAATGTGTATATTTCTGTGATGATTGGACTTGTAACACAATGTTGCTCTGGATTCTCTTTTGCGATAATGAAAAGAGTAAATAAAACAACACTCTCAACAAAATCAGGGTTCTATTCAAAATTAGGATCCTAACAACCAATTAAGTTTTTGGTATGATTCTAACTTAGGCAGCTTGCAGAAGCAGACACAAAAAAAATGTGCTTATCACCTAAGTTAACGAGTAATGAGGCAGTAGATGTTTTTCACTTAAAGTATCTGGCACAGAAACAGAAGGGGTAAACCCATATTGATATTATGCTCCACTTAGTGCTGTTGACTATTAGTTAACTCTCTTGTTATTTGTGTTATATCAACTATTAAAATGGCAGATTTTTAAAAAATGAGAGAAAGTTTCAGTTTAAAAAGTCAAGAAAAGAAACAAACAAACAAAAAATCCTTAATGTCTTCCATTTTGGCTTTAGTTTGTCATTTTCAGATTTCTGAAGGATTAACACAAAGTTAATGTGTTAATTAAGGAAATCTTAACTCCCTCCTTTTCTATGTTGTGCTTTATAATATCGTGCTTCTCATTTATGAACTTTTACCCTACTGAGAAGCAAACTACTCTGTCCTGGTTTCAGCTGGGATAGAGTTACTTTTCTTCCTAGTAGCTGGTATAGTGCTGTGTTTTGGATTTAGGATGAGAATAATGTTGATAACACACTGATGTTTTAGTTGTTGCTAAGTAGTGCTTACACTAGTCAAGGACTTTTCAGCTTCCTATCCTCTGCCCGGTGCACAAGAAGCTGGGAGGGGGCACAGCCAGGACAGCTGACCCAAACTGGCCAAAGGGCTATTCCATACCGTATGATGTCATGCTCAGTATATAAACTAGGGAAGTTGGCCGGGGGGGCAGTGATCGCTTCTTGGGGATGAGTTGGGCATTGGTCAGTGAGTGGTGAGCAACTGTATAGTGTATCACTTGCTTTGTTCATTATTATTGCATTATTACATTATTATTATTACTACTATACTATTTTATTTTACTTCAATTATTAAACTGTTCTTATCTCAACCCATGAGTTTTCTGACTTTTACCCTTCCAATTCTCTCCCCCATCCCACTGGCAGGGTTAGGGTTAGTAAGCGAGCAAGTGGCTGTGTGGTGCTTAGTTGCTGGCTGGTGTTAAACCATGACATACTCGTATCTCGTTTTTGTGTTGTCTCTACTTAAGAACATTAAAGAAATGATGTACAGTACAGAAAGTTTGAAATCAGGAAATTGTGGGACTGCAAGTAAGTGGACTTCTTCTATTCAACATTTCTAGTGCATGAAAAGGAAATACAGAGGTGGGCTCAATGTGGATTTGTGGTTAGTTTTCAAATCAACTCTATTCAAGTAGACAATAGTTAAAAAAAAAAAAAAAAAGAGGAGAAAGGAAACTATGGTTTAAACTGCCTTCCCTACACACGCACGCACACATGCACGCATGCACACACGCACACACACACACGCGCACACACACACAGAATGCCAATGGACAAACTATTAGTTTGTTGGGTTTTTTTTGTCCTTGAAGTTAACATAGCTGTTTAAATTGTGGGTTGCCTTAGTATACTGTACAATTAGATTATTAATTTGGAATCCACCCATCCTAACACTAGTTCTAATTAATTTCATCTCCAAAAGTATGGATAAAATTCAGCTTCAGACTACAGACATTTAAATTCAAGTCCACAAACAGGTGACCAAATGTTAAGTACCAGCATGTGAGTTGGTATGGTCTCATTATACAGCAAATGGATGTAGTCAACACAGTGGAATTCAGTCAGCTATTAATCTCACACTAACGTAGACACATAAAGCAGACACACAGGACAGGATACATTTGCCTAATTATAGTAATTTAGTGTCATTAGAGTTGCCCAAAGATATCTGTCGTGTACAGCACAGGTACATCATCTGTACAGGTTTGGCAGATATGAAACAGCACTTGTGGCAGACCCTAGCTGGAGGCCCAACAAGAAAATTGCTGAATTAACTCTATAATAACTGGAAAGATACGGATGCTTCAGACAATGTATTCATTCCATACAAAAGGGAATATCTAAGATAGCTACCATGAATCATCCTCTGAAATGCCACATTTGAAAAAGGAGAACTTTGTGGCAACTGAATGATCCTGTTCAGTGCAGTAGGCAGTGATGTTAACTTACTAGTCACATCTTTGCCCAGGTACTTCTAGGTATCAGTTAAAAATAAATAAATAAGTTAAAGAAAAAAGTAAGATTTGAAAGAGAACCATGAGGTACCCTTGCATGTTTGCAAGAAGCCCTTTCATAATGAAGGGCTGACAATCGATCTTTGGTATATATAAGAAAGAAAAATTTTTGTAGGTGAAATTACCTAAGGTAACAGGTAAGCCTGTAACAAAGACAGGCCAAAAAGCCTGTATCCAGAAGGTACAGCTGGTTGCATGGGTGAGTAAGAACCTCCTGGTGAAAGTAAAGTGTAAGAAAGAAGTGCACAGGCAGTGGAAGCAGGGACATGTATCCTGGGAAGAATACAGGGATGCTGACCGGATGTGTAGGGATAGGATCAGGAAAGCTAAAGCACAGCTGGAGCTGAATTTGGCAAGGGATGTGAAGAATACTAAGCAGGGCTTCTATAGGCATTTTGACCAGAAAAGGAAGAGTAAGGAAATTGTACCCCCTCACCCCTCCCCTGTAAATAAGACAGGAGACCTGGTGACAACTGACATGGGGAAAGCTGAGGTATTCAACTTTTTTTTTTTTTTTTCTGCCTGAGTTTTCAATGGTAATTTCCCTTCTCACATCTGTCAAGCCCCTGAAACTCAAGACAGGGACTGGGGGAATGAAGTTGCAACCATCATAGGAGAAGAGCAGGTCTGAGACCACCTGAGGAATCTGAATATACACAAGTTCATGGGACCCGATGAGATGCATCCCAGGGTCCTGAGGGAATTGGCTGATGTAGTTGCCAAGCCACTCTCCATCATATTGCAAAAGTTATGGCAGTCAGGCAAAGTGCCCAGTGACTGGAAAAAGGGAATATCACACCCATTTATGAAAAAGGGAAAAAGGAGGACCCTGGGAACTACCAACCTGCCAGCCTCACGTCAGTGCCCAGCAAGATCCTCCTGGAAGACATGTAGAAACATATGGAAGGCAGGGAGGTAATTAGAGACGGCCAACATGGCTCCACCAAGTGCAAATCGTACCTGACTAATTTAGTGGCCTTCTACAATGTAATGACTGCATCAGTGGACAAGGGAAGAGCTACTGATGTCATCTTGCTAGACTTCTGTAAGGCTTTTGATACGGTCCCCACAATATTCTTAACTCTAAATTAGAGAGATATGGGTCTGATGGATGGACTGTTACACAGATAAGGAATTGGCTGGATGGCTGCATCCAAAGAGTTACAGTCAACAGCTCAATGTCCAAATAGAAACCAGTAAGGAGTGGTGTCCTTCAAGGGTCCATAGTGGGACCAATACTATTTAGTATCTTAATCAATGACACAGACAGTGGGATTGAGTTCACCCTCAGAAAGTTTGCAGGTGACACCAAGATGAGTGATGCAGTTGATGCACTTGAGGGAAGGGATATCATCCAGAAGGACCTTGACAGGCCTGAGGAGTGAGCCCATGTGAACTTCATGAAATTTAACAAGGCCAAGTGAAAGGTCCTACACTGGGGTCAAGGCAATCACCAGTGCCAGTACAGACTGGGTGATGAATGCACTGAGAGCAGCCCCAAAGAGAAGGACTTGGGAATACCGGTCGATGAAAAACTGGAGCCAGCAATATGTGCTTGCAGCCCAGAAAACCAATTATATCCTGGGCTGCATCAAAAAAAGCGTGGCCAGTAGGTTGAGGGAGGTGATTCTGCCTCTCTACTCTGCTCTTGTGAGACCCCACCTCGGGTACTGCATCTAGCACTGGAGTCCTCAGTGCAAGAAAGAAATGGACCTGTTAGAATGCGTTCAGAGGAGGGCCACAAAAATGATCAGAGGGATGGATACCTCTCTTAAAAAGAAAGGCTGAGAGACTTGGGGTTGTTCAGCTTGGAGAAGAGAAGGGAGACCTTACTGTGGCATTTCAATACTTAAAGGGGTATTATAAGATGGAGAGACTTTTTACCAGGGTCTGTAGTGATATGACAAAGGGTAATGGTTTTAAACTGAAAGACGATATAAAGAAGAAATTCTTTACTATGAGAGTGGTGAGACACTGGAAAAGGATGCCCAAAAAAGTTGTGGATGTCCTATCATTGGAAGTGTAGGAAGGGGATTTGAAGAACTTGATCTAGTGAAGGATGTTCCTGCCCACAGCATGGGGCTTGGAACAAGATGATCTTTAATTTCCCTTCCAACCCAAACCATTCTATGATTCTATGATTCTCAGATGTTTGCTAAAATAAGCAGAAATTTAGGAAGAAACATGAGAGTGGACACAATAATGAAATCCAGGTCAGAATGTGGTTTCAGACATATTGCTATCTCCTGTAATGAAGACAGCAGGCAAGTCAAGGGGGATAGCAATCAAATGCTTATATGTTAAAGCATCTGGAAAGAGGTCATCAGGAACTCTGGCAATAACATTTTCACATTTCTTTCTTAATCTATGACAAAATGCATTACTTGTGAATATAACTCAAATAATTAAAAAATATGTACAATTTATTTTATGCAGTGTTATTAATCCTTGAAGGTTCTAGTCCAGTAGAGCATTTTATGGAGGGTGGTAATGTGGAGTTCTCCTAAGTCACTCACTTCTTATATATCTCAAGATGATTGGAGAAATGAAAAGGCATAGTGAAGTAAAAGAAAACCACTGCAAGAAAAAACTAAACGAAGAACAGCACTAAGTGTCTTCCTGCACTTATGTCTCTATTTAAAGTATTACTGCACAATTTGCAAATAGAGAATTGTTATTAAATTACCATTTTAAAACACATATGTTGACATTTAAGATCACAAGTAGTCATCACTAAACATTGTTTTACATAAGCCTATTTCAAAATAACCTCTAAACACTATCAATATTTTATATCCACATTTATTACAAAAATTGCATAAGTTTATTGAAAAACAGCTTTCACACTTACAAAATGCAATCAAAATATTACACAGTATAATATTCTGGGTAGAAAATGACAAATGTATCAGTTTATCTCTATGGAAATATATCCAAAATTGTTCTGCAGAAAACAAAGTCCATGCTGCTTTCACATGTATAAAAAGATGAAAAATATTCAGTGTTTTTTTTCCTTCTTGTTTAGATGGTGGTTTTTTTTTTTTTAAATTGTACTATTTTGAACATTTTTTCCTGTCCTTTCAATGCAGATGGTAAATCAGACATCCAGCTTCACATATGCACACTTTAAAATATCATGCCAGGTTTTGTTCCAACTGTACAACCAGAAATCATCAAATAATATCAATTATTATCTGTAATTAGGTGATTAATTATATTTTTTTAGGATTGACTAGTACTGTAGAAAAAATATTTGAGGACTTTATGAGGACTGACTGCATCCCAATGGCATGCAGATATGTATGTACTGAAAACTCATTGATATATGCTCATAAGAGGAAGATCTAAACAGTGTGCTTACTTTTATCGATGTTTATATAACATGCAAATTTTCTCATACACTTCTTTTTAAGAAAAGAAAAGAGAAAAAAATCTCTTCACTCTTAAGAATCTTGCATAATCATTTATATTAGTAAAAGTGAGGTAGGAAAAATCAACAAGTATATTGATCACAAGCCTATTTTATTTATGTTATAGTTGACTAAGCAGCACTCTTGCTGCTTCTTCACCTCCTCCTCAACACTAGCTATATAAAAATAGTGAAAGATCTTAAGAACTTTATTTTTAATATGAGATGTTTTTAAATATCATGTTAAATTATACCTGATATTTTCAGAATAAATATTGTACTAACATAGTAAGCCTGAAACTTTCATTTATAAAATAGTTACTGAAGCCACTGCAACCCCATAGCTGACCTTAAAAAATATTGCTATCTGTATAGATACAAATTTAGACATGTTTACAGTGAAGAAACTCATTATATCTTAATTAATCTCCTTTTACTAGAATATATTCTTTTTTTTTTTTTTTCTTTTCAGTTGTGGTTTTGTCCATTTTAATATATATGGCATGTGTGGAAAGTTTAAATTTCCATTAAATATATTTTAGTCCAGTTAGTTTCAGGATTACTTATAATATTAAGCATATTAATCCATTTGAACAGGAAATAGGAAGAAGTTAATTGGTATTACCATTGATTTTGCTAGGAGAAAATGTCTCTGAATGTTAGGTA